>NC_140124.1:124458991-125888991 GCF_964035555.1 Netta rufina
ATGATAATTTTAGATCTGCCTGAGTTGTGCTTGTTAGTAGGTGGAATCATGTAACTTTAATATGTGTGTTTAAGGAGGCATCCAGTTACAGTTTTATCTCTGAGGGGGAGTAGGCATCTCTAGAGGGGGATTCTTACTCTGTTTCAAAACATGTATCTTATGATGGATTAATCACCCCGTGAAGCTGACTCCCTTGCTGTTCATTATAAAATCTGGGCTACCATCTTAGCACGGAGGCCTAAATTTTAGATCACTGTAATCCCACTCCAAGTGAAGACAGATGAGATCAGCTATACCATCTTTCTTAATACTTAGGTGTTTGTAGAAACTAACATTAGCTAAACTAAATTAGATATGTTTATCCCTAAAGAGACCTGCAATCATTTTTCCATCCTGAAACATACCTGGATTTCAATTTTTAACTCTACCCTACATCTGAATGAAAAGGCAAAAATTTCAAAGTATTTTTCATTTTAAAAAGCTAGTATGATCTGAAGTCAGGCAGACACAGGTGACAAAAACATTCTATTAATCTTCCTATCACATTTAAAATATCAATAGTATTTCTCTCTCTCCTTTCAGAAGCATCAAATATAACATACATGTTAATTTTGAACAAATAAAAATTATTCTTTCTTTATATTAATCATTTGCAAGCATGGCATTAATAAAGCCTTAAGTGGCTTTATAGAAAAATGATTCTTTCTCCATAGCGAGTTTTGACTTTTACTAAGTAATGTTCTCAGAATTCCAGTTTGTGAGTGAGGAAAAAATCATAATAGGAGAAGATGAGAAGAGATAAGCATCTAAATCTTTCTGCTTTTCTTTTCAAAAAATTTAAAAAGTGTTCTGATGGAGCAGGGCCCAAAAAAAGTCTGTGTCTATAAAACAAATATTTCTATATTTATGGATGTTCTTTTTGTCAGCATGGAGACTTTGAAACTCCAGTTTATAGTCTACTGGATTCTTAATCTTGTTCCACTTCCTTGGACTTTCAATTATTCTTTTTTTTTGGTAGCACTATTTTTTCAAACACTAATATGAATATTTTTATCACTACACTACTTTATTACATGAGTGTTCTCTTTTTTATTACTTATATGAACTTTTTGCTCTAACTTTTAATCTTTATTGATGTTTATGAATTATATTGATCTTTACTCCATTGACTATGTGTTCTATTTTTAATTATTCTGCATACTCATAAGATGAGTTGCATTCATGTGGCATGAAAAACATATTTCTCAGCAGTTGGTGGTTGAATGAGCACATTTAGTTAACAAGAGGCTTTGAATTCTGAACAGATTTTTAGTTCAGTTGCAATCTCATTTCTGATCGGATTAAAAATCTCCAACATGACATTGTCGTTGCATTTTTGCTTAGCAGGCAGAGAGCATCTGTCATGGATATGGAACTTTTTTTTTTATTTTGGAGGTAAAACAGATTGAAGCAATTATTATTATTGTCAGCATGAGAAGATGTTATAGTGTTTATTTATTTCTTAACAGATTATAACAAAGAAATTCTTAGGAATGTTGGAAGAAAGAGAATAAATGGATAGGCAATTGGAAAACCACTGACTTCCTGTTTCTTATTTGTTCAATTTGTATCTACAGATGTTTTATTCTTCCAAATGACACTATTCACTGTGAGAGGGAGCTGTACCAATCTGCCAGAGCTTGGAAGGACCACAAGGCGTACATTGACAAGGAGGTAGGAGATGTTTTGAAACCTGAGTGACGCCTTTGCACTGCTACCTACCCATTCAAAGAATAATTCTGACTAGGCAATATTCTCTGCAGATCGAAGCTCTCCAAGACAAAATTAAGAATTTGAGGGAAGTTAGAGGACACCTAAAAAGAAGAAAACCAGATGAATGTGATTGTAGTAAACAGAGGTAAGATAGACAACATACAGAATTAGAAGCTATGCTGACTGATAAGGCTTAGGTACTTCTCAAGTTTGGTTTGTTGGTTTTGTTTGTTTGTTTGTTCGTTTGTTTGTTTTCTTGGATGGTAAACAAAGAACTTAAGCACTATTGATATTTAAAACCGTTTTAGAAACTCATGACTAAGGTTAGCCTATTCAGGTGTCATTTCCGTAGCAGGGAAGGAAAGAAGCTGATTCATAATAAGTGTCAATGTCTGTGCTGTCTCTCTCCTGAGTGGAACTTATTTCTCTACTGACTTGAGAAAAAATCAGTTAGCCTGTTTCTGGAAAGAGATTCAAGCGTGAGGATAAGTATCTTAATTCAAAATAGCTGAAAATGAAACTACCCCCCGTTCCAACTTTTAGTTAGATCTCTTTCAGGAGTAGACACCACTCTTTGAAGAAGCATGTACAAATTTTAAGATTAAATTTGTTTGTATTCTACTAACATATTGAACCCAGCTGTAGGTTTACCACAGCCTCGCACAAGAGCACTCACACATATATAACTTCTTTAAACAAAATGAAAATCAGGAGTCATTTTGTGTAGTTCCTTAAGAAAATGTCAAAGATGGTATGTTTCTGTTTTGTTTTTATGTTAAAATTAATTGTTTCGTGACTTGATATTTCTTAATAATTTTCAATGTAGCTACTACAACAAAGCGAAAGGGGTAAAGGCCCAAGAGAAAATCAAGAGCCATCTTCATCCCTTCAAGTAAGTTTGCTGTCATCTTCTTACTCTCTCAGCTAGCTTTTTGGTGACTGGAGAAATACGTATGATATTTTTGGAGAGTGAAAGGGGAGAGATGGGGAAAATAATAGGTCATATATGGCAAGCTCTCACAACAAACCTTCAGTATTTTTGGACATACATATGAAGGTTTATGAATAATATTAAAAAGCCCTATTGATAGAAATGGAAGAAATTAATCATTTCAGAAGATTATTGATAAGCAATCATTACAAAGATCCTGTTAAACCTAAATGCAAAAGCACATCACTTCTCATATTTGCTGAGGAAAGCACTTTGTTGTAACTGCTGGGATTGGAAGCTGAGCTGAAAAAGTCAGCATCCAAAAGGGCATATTCTCATTGGCTAATCTTTAAAAAAGCCATATAGACATAAATATTGCTAATGCTCTTGTTAACCAAATAGAAACTGTTCTTCGTCAGACATGCCCAACTTTTTCTCTGAACAGAGAAGCAGCACAGGAGGTAGATGGAAAACTGCAGCTGTTCAAAGAGAATCGCAGAAGGAAGAAGGAAAGGAAGGGGAAAAAGCGACAGAAGAAAGGAGATGAGTGCAGCCTTCCTGGACTGACGTGTTTTACTCATGACAATAATCACTGGCAAACAGCACCTTTCTGGAATTGTAAGTCTTACTTCCCTGTGCAGAGGTAAACTAGGTTGTCCTCTGCTGTGTAAGAGTTCCCACTTCGTTTAGTCAGTCAGGTCATTATTTTGAAAAATGTCACTGAGCAGTGCTGCTGCTTCTATTCTGAAGTCTTAAGGAAGAATGTCACTTGAGTATGCTTGTAATTTTTGTGTTGCATATTTATAAGGAATTATCACAAGATGCTCTATGTGAAATACAGAAGAAGCAAAAAGGAGAGCTGGCCTGTTAAAAAGTAAACATTCATAACCAGCCACTGAGGTTCATGTCACCTTTTGGTGATCAAGATGACCAAATGTATTTGCTAGGAGTTGTGAGTCTTCAGCCTTGCAAGAGGGAAAGAAAAAGGAAGGAAAACCCTTTCCCCATCTGTATCCAAGCAAATTTGTGTGTGCCTATATAATGAAGCTAATCTAACCAATATATAGATTAGCAGAATTAAGTAGCTGTGACACCATGAGATAGAATTAGTGTGATAGAATTAGACATTTCCTGTAGCTCATACACATTTTGTCATTACTATGTCCTGAGGTGATAGCATTGATCTTGTCTTTTAGATTTAAGTTATTAATAAATACTAATGTTATCTTCAATCACTGTTATCTGTTGTATACAACTGTTTGAAAAATTCTGAGCTGAGGTTACAGGAAAAATTAGTTTTCTCTCACAAGATCAAACAGAACTCCTTACTTCATTTCCATTATGTTAAATCAAATTATTTTCACATATTTAATGCAAACTACAAAACTGCTGGCTGGCTCTTTGGAAATTTAAATTTTTCAAGAAATACTCATCCAGTATTATTGACAGGGAAAGATACTCATAAAGCATAAACCTGATACTTTGTCCAGGCTGCAGATCTACTCTGGATCTCATAAAAGTGAGCAGAAGTAACAAATCCCTGAAATAGTAATTCTACATGTTCACCATACAAAATGAATTCTGCAAATACTATGATTAATTCTACTGAGGTTAGAGCTTAAATGTGCTTAATATTGCTGAGAAGTTTAGTGGAACTTTGGCCTTTTCACTACTGTTCAACATAAAAGTTTCTGCAAACCTATTTTTTCCTAAGAAAAATGCTCAATCAAATTTTTTTGAGGGGAGGGGGGCAAAATAGAATCATATCATCTGGTATTCAAGATGTGTATATCTGAATTAAAACCTTTTCCCTTTTCCTCCTTTGCTATGTTGTGGTTTTAGACAAGGGATTTATGACCAAAGATTTTGTCACAAACTCTTTCTTGTGACTTGCCTGTTAAGTGCAGTAGCATTGTGTCATAAACCTCGGTACCTCAGTCTGCCTTAATTTTACCATTTTGATATCAAAGCCTATCATAAACAACTTATTGTGAAGAAAATACAAACACTATCCCTTATGAATTCTCCACATTATTCCCATTTTTGATATTCTAAAAAAATTTAAAGTCAGAACTGCAGAATGCTCACTTACTTTGTAAGAATAAAATCTTATATCTAGGAAATATATTAAGTTCCTTTAAACTTCAGGGTATATAGATAACAATCCTACTGGGACATGCTTCAACATTTCTAGGCATTCAGCCTAGACAAAACAACATTTTTCTCAGCTTTGGTGGCGGAGGAGGAAAAGTGATTGAAAACTTTATTTTCAAAAACTTGAAGATCAAATGGTGATTAAGGTACAATAATATGACTCTGAAGAGAAAATCTGCTAAGAGCAAATACTCATTTCAAGAAAGATGTTGTCTCTTACTGATAATCTGTTCTGACTGCACTAGAACTTTTGCTAGTAAGATTTTTATGTCTTAAAAATTTCCTACAGCAGTTATATGCATGATTTTTGTTTTAAAGGCAACAATTAGATTGATGTATTGCTTTTTAATTGTGGAGTAGCAAACAGTTAAGAAAAGTGTTCTCATATTTCTGTGCATTCTGGCAATGCTCCAGAAAGAGTCATGGGGTAAAAAAAAATGTCTCTTTGATGCAGTTCATAACTGAAAGAAGAGCCAAGGTATTGATTCCAATAGCATGGATGAAAAGGGCCAATACCGTTACTAGTTTTATAAAGTGTGTTAAACACAGTAACACTATTACAGGAAGCTACAGAACTAATTAAATAAAAATCTAAGGCACTATTAATATTTTATTATTGGAATTAAAAAGATATTCTTAGATATTCTTCTAAAACAAAGTGTTGTTATCAGTTTGTTTAAAACTCAAAAGGTTCTGAGCCTTTCTGAGCCTTTTCCACAGGCAGAATGAGATTATAAACAGCCTTAAAAGTATTATGTTTTGGGGAAGAAGTTTAGACAACTCATTAAACGTATTGTACTAAAACTAAATCATCTAATATTTGTGTTGACACTACCTATTGTCTCCTACTATTCTGTTGGTTAAACTACAGTTTATTGAAAAGAAATGAAAAGAGGCTCACCTACTATCATATTTGAAAATCTTGATATTGCACAAAATATGCAATATAAAGACCAATTAAAGCATGTTTCAGTCCATATGTGATTTTACCCTAAAGTACATGTCTCTGTTTGGTTAGCTGAATAGCTGTCCATACTTCACCACGTTTGAGATCTTCATTTTCTCTAATGATGGCTTAGAGACATTAATCTCACGTGTGACACCTGGCTCTTGGTGTCTTCAGTCTGGAGTGCAATCCTGCTCCACGTTTCCCCAGGTTGAAAAGTAAAATAAATCATATATAAATGAGAACAGAGTATGTCCTATTAACTATAGTAAATGCTTTATTCTGTTTTATTTAGGTATATATTTGAGAAATTTGCATGTTAACAAAGTTTGTTTGTCCTGTTTTAGATGAGACTCTAATGTTATTTGAATATAAGATTTTTTTTTAATTGATTTAGAATTTAAGTAAATAATCTATACATTTTGCTAGTACAAGAAACAACCATATTATTTTTCAGCTAAGCTAATAACTTTTTTTTTCTTTTACTTACAGTGGGCTCTTTCTGTGCTTGCACAAGCTCAAATAACAACACTTACTGGTGTTTGCGGACAGTTAATGACACCCACAATTTTCTCTTCTGTGAGTTTGCAACTGGCTTCTTGGAATATTTTGATATGAACACCGATCCCTATCAGGTAAACTCCTTTCCCTGTTACAAAATATTGCGCACTAAATTCCTCTGTTGGTTGTTTATCATTATTTTTTTTATTATTTCCAATAATAAGTATTTTCTCCCCCATTTCTCTTTTTCTCAGCTGACAAATACTGTTCATACAGTGGAAAGAGGCATTTTGAATCAATTACATGTACAGCTAATGGAACTGCGAAGTTGTCAAGGTTACAAGCAGTGCAATCCAAGGCCTAAGGGACTTGAAACAGGTACAAGCAAAGTAGAAGAGAGTGTCTATTTCTATTGTATTATGTTATTGTCATCTCCTCAATTGTATCCATGAAGTCTCAATCTTTTAATTGTTGCTCTGAGTAAATTGGAATGATCTAAATACATCATCCTGCATAACTGCATGACCAGAAAGCTTCTTTGCAAGTTTGCGCAGGTTATTATAGACAGACATTGATGACAAACAACAACATTTGACAGAAATTCTGCAGAAAGTTTATCATGTTATTTGCATGAAGCAATAACAAGCATACACAGATCCTCTTACTCATAGCCATAACCCTTTTCTCTATTGCAGGATTTATTTGGTTAGGTTCTGCCTCCCAGTAGCAGATGAGATATTAAATCCTGTATTTATTCTGATTGCTCTCTGCCTGTATGACCAACCTTGGGCTCTACACCAAACTGGGACTTAACATTGCAAATTTCTAATCATATGTAGCCCTCTCTGTTTATAAGGAAAGCAGTATTTCTTTAGAAGATTCTCTGAATACAAAAATAGGTGGCATTTATACTTCATAAGTCTGGAATTCTTTGCACTTAAATTTGGTTGATTGAAATTTGTTTGTTTGTTTGCTTGTTTGTTTTTTTTTTACAGGAATATTCCCTTATATGTATTTTATATTGTTGCATCTTTGTATCTCTTTCTTCAGCTACAAACATTTCTCTTTATTAATCATTTGGGGGTTTTATTGTTTTTGAAAAACTATGGTTTTTCAGTTCTTTTATATAAAACTTCCAGGAAATCTTTATTGGACTGCAACTCTGTCTTTATTTAACACAGTACATTTCTTTTTAGGAATTAGATGCTGTGCATGGAAAGCTACATTGTGAATGGTTTTACAAGTTCTAAACACTAACAAAAGTTACTCTTGTATTTTCCTATATCAGGAAATAAAGATGGAGGAAGCTATGATCCACACAGGTATCCACACTTTTTTATTCTCCTCAGCAGCTTCTTTCCAAATAATTGCATGATTCCAGTCCATTTCAACTAATGTCTGTATCCTGCCATGTTGCACACAACCATAGCTTTTGATGCATGCCTTTTCTAACTACTTTACAGTGAACTTGGCCTTTGTTTTTTAGACCTACCATTCTGCATTTAACTTATCTTATTGTCACAGCAAGACTTCATACAACTCATGTTCCATGCCTGTATTTAGTAGATATTTACACAGGGAAAATAGAATAATGTCTTTTGGTTGTTTTCCTGTTGCTACATTTTTGGTTGGTTTGTTGTTTTTGTTGTGGGGTTTTTTGTTTGTTTGTTTCTTCCTGTTTTTATTTAGGAAGTCTGTACATACGCTTTTTAAATTAATAATAGATGTGCTTAAAAGGCTTTCTGAGATGTATGTACCCAAAGAGCCTAGTCAAATCTACAGAAGTAAAGTAAAATCTTCTCACTGGCTTTAGAAATTGTTGGCAGATGCTGCTTTAAGCAAAAACAGTGCTCAGTTTGAGCAGCATGTGCACAGAAGCCAGAATTTCACTGGAAGTAAGGCAGAAAGATAAGGCTCCTTTGGGCAGGGTGCTTTCAGACCAAACCTGACATGTGAAACTAAATCTTTTTAAAAGGTTGCAGTATTTGAACTGAGGAAGGGCAATGGGTGAGATATTTTGTCCCAAATTCTCAAACCCAAGGTATGCAAGAAATACTGCTGTTTACAACTACATTTACCATATGTACCTGTTTATTCCAGCTACTCTTTCTGGTGGAGGAACCAGGGAAACATAAAACAAAAGCCTGATGAGGCTGAAAAATCCCCATTCCTCACAGTACAGCACTTGCTGTTCAGTAAGCAGTACTTGTACTAAGGGGAAAAACAGTTTAGAAGACGTCCATCAGATGTCGTATTTAGACTTGATACCTTCTCACTGTATATCAGTTTTATACATTTTCATCTCCATGTGCTTTGGTGGAGTAGCTCCTGATAACACTGCTTGCCTGAGATGTAAATTGGGCCTGAGGAGTACACAAGTCTATAGAAAACTTTTTTTTTTCACAGAGTCTTTCGGGAAGAATCCTGTTATTAGCTCCCAGCAGCCAGGGAACAATTAAGAGAATGGATTTCAGTGTTTTGTAGTTCTCCAATTTAAGCAGCTATTTTTTCCCATGCAGCTAATTTCATATTTTCTCATTTGTATATTTTTGGGATGTGGGAAAATGATGTTTTTATTTGGTTATACCTCAGTTGTTTGCATTGCTTATAACAGCCTAGTGGGAACTAGTTACTACAATGATAATCCCTGTAATTATGCTTTGAAGTCTTTCATTAGAAGATGTCCTTACAAATATTCCTAATTTTAACTACAGAGCTAACAGAAATGGCATCTTTAAATTGTAGGATTTAATGAAATAGTAGAACACCCAGAAATAATCTTTAAGTTATATCTTGTTGCACAGTGTAGTAATGAAAATATTTTAATTTCTGATACTAAGTCAATAGCGGTAATGCTACTGGTATAAATGGTATGTATAGTATAACACAAATGACATTGCTCAGTGCTGCTCCATTCCAAACACCCAGCTTCTCAGTGTACTCAGGTGCCTGGGTTCAGCATATGGTTCAACCCGTTTCCTGATGGAATTTTTTTTCTAAACTTTTTTTTTTTTTAATTAAAAAAAAAAAATCCTTAGGAACCATTAAAAGAATATGTTAGAGGACCCTTTTTATGTTAGAATCATAGAATCATAGAATATCCTGAGTTGGAAGGGACCCATAAGGATCATCAAGTCCAACTCCTGGCACCGCAGAGGTCTACCCAAAAGCTTAGACCATGTGACTAAGTGCACAGTCCAATCGCTTTTTAAATTTGGACATGCTTGGTGCAGTGACTGCTTCACTGGGAAGCCTGTTCCAGTGTGCAATCACCCTTTCGGTGAAGAACCTATTTCTGATGTCCAGTCTAAACTTCCCCTGCCACAGCTTAACACCTTTCCCACAGGTCCTATCACTGGTGTTTACAGAGAATAGGTCACCTGCCTCTCCACTCCCCCTTGTGAGGAAGTTGTAGACCATGATGAGGTCCCCCCTCAGCCTCCTCTTCTCCAGGCTGAACAGGCCCAGTGACCTCAGCTGCTCCTCATACGTCTTCCCCTCTATGCCCTTCACGATCTTTGTTGCCCTCCTCTGGATACTCTCCAACAGTTCAATGTCCTTTTTATACTGTGGTGCCCAGAACTGCACACAGTACTCTAGATGAGGCTGCATCAGTGCGGAGTAGAGTGGCACAATCACCTCCCTCGACCAACTAGCAATGCCATGCTTGATGCACCCCAGGGTATGGTTGGCCCTCCTGGCTGCCAGGGCACATTGCTGGCTCATATTCAGCTTGCTGTCAACCACAACCCCTAGATCCCTCTCTGCGGGGCTGCTCTCCAGCGTCTTGTCACCCCATCTGTATGTAAAGTCAGGGTTGCCCCGTCCCAGGTGCAGGACCCGGCACTTGCTTTTGTTAAACTTCATACAGTTGGTGATCGCCCAGCTTTCCAATCTGTGCAGGCATCTCTGCAAGGCCTTTCCACCCTCATCTGAGTCCACAACTCCTCCAAGTTTGGTATTGTCGGCAAATTTGCTCAGAACTCCTTCTAGTCCTACATCCAAATCATTTATAAATACATTGAAGAGGACTGGCCCTAAAATGGAGCCTTGAGGGACCCTACTAGTGACCATCTGCCAGCCAGATGTGTCCCCATTTACCACAACCCTTTGAGCCCTACCCGTCAGCCAATTGCTCACCCATCGTATGATGTTTTTGTTACGTTGTATGCTGGACATTTTGTCCAGTAGGATCCTATGGGAAACCATGTCAAAAGCCTTGCTGAAGTCCAAAAAGATTACATCAGCTGGTTTCCCTTGAAAACCAGATCACCTAGGCGGGTGATCTTACCATAAAAGGAAATCAAATTTGTTAGGCAGGACCTACCCCTCATGAACCCATGTTGGCTGGGACCAATGACCACATTGTCCCCCAGGCACACTACAATAACTTCAAGAATCATCTTCTCCATGATTTTTCCAGGCACTGATGTGAGACTGACAGACCTGTAATTGCTAGGGTTTTCTTTCTTACCCTTCTTGAAAATTGGCACAACATTTGCCAGCTTCCAGTCTACTGGGACAACTCCAGATTCCCAAGATCATTGAAAATTAGTTGAGAGAGGTCCCTCAATGACATCAGCCAGCTCTTTAAGCACCCTGCGATGAATCCCATCCAGATCCACAGACTTGTATGGATCCAGGCAGAGCAGCAAATCCCACACACGTTCAGGGGAGGTTGGGAGTTTATCATGCCCACCATCATGGTCCTCCAGCTCAGGGCACCCTGGGTCCTGAAGCCCATCATCAGTGTTGAAGACAGAGGCGAAGAAGGCATTAAACGTCTCTGCTTTGCCTGTGTCATTGTCTGTGAGGAGACCTTCCCCTTCAAGTAGCAGACCTATGTTTTCTTTGGTCCTCCTTTTTCTGTTCACATACCTAAACAAAATTTTTGTATTGTCTCCCACAGACCTGGCCAGCTTCAACTCTAATTGGGCTTTGGCCACATGAATTTTCTCCTTACAAACATGAACAGCATCCTTGTTGCCTGACCCTCCTTCCAGCAGCCATACACTTTTTTTTTTCCCCTAAGCTCCAGTAGAAGATCCCTGGTTAGCCAGGCTGGCCTTCTGTCCCATCTGCCTGACTTCTGATAAATTGGAATTGCCTGATCTTGTGCTTTTAGGAGGCAGTGCTTAAAGATTGACCAGCACTGATGGATGCCAATGCCTTCAAAACCTGCAGATAAACCAGTGAAATAAGAAAGGAATAACCCTGTGCTGCCAAGTCATTTGAATCCCTTCCTGCATAATTTCTCAATTCAGATCTGCTTCCACTTCAAAATGTCCTAAGTTAGTACATCACTGCAGGTGTTACAAGTACAATATTGGGACAATGGGCCTGAATGAGAACAGCCAGTGTAGTGCTGTTTGCTTAATACATAGGGATAAACTTTAGCAGGGAAGAATTTGTGTTACTTGTGTCCTTTGACATACGGACCACGAATCCATAGATAACAGGATGTGTAAATCAGTCTCCTCTTTCCTGTTTGTCCATGGTCTTTCAAAGCCACTAAGGAAGTGACTACCTACTTACCTTGAGTGGAGATACATCCACATGTTGTGTTAGTTTGGGGATAACACAGCCACAGATAGCATCACGGGACTCTGAGGCACAATAGTATTGGACAATGAAGTTTAGATAATGCGTGACTTTAAAAAAAAAAAAAAAAAAAAAAGATGCTTTATTATGAACAGTTAGTAACATTTTTTGTCTCTTTTGGGTCTGTGGTATAGCTGAGAGATTCCCTAATATCCATAGAGGGAAACCACTGATGTGCTGTTACTCAAATGCAACTCATCTGCATTTTCCTGCTTCATGCCTGTTTGTAATGAGATTTCTTACAGGAGAAAACCTTTTCTTTCCTCTCCCTTTCCCCCTGTATACTTTCATTTCAGTGGGAAACTTCATGCTTACTACTAAGTTGTGGAATTAAACTGTGAGTTGGCTTGCTCTGTCAACCAACATAGACTCAGCTCTATGACCTTAAGACAGCTTTCCTATTTGTTTAACATGTATGAATACGTTACCTTTGTTCCATGCATTTAAACAAGTTGTTTTTTTTCTGCTTAACATGAAGGTCATGGAACAATTTCCAGTGCCTTCCCAGCTGTGAAAATCCTCACTCATCAGCAGAGAAACTGAGACTGCAGAAGCAGTCCAACAGTTAGAGGGGAAAAAATAGTTTCAGTATGATGGACCATTTAGCTCTGGCTCAGCCTTTGAGCTATGTTATAGAAATACAAGCTCTTTGCTGATCTGAATTCTCTGCCACACAGCCCTGTTGCCCCATTACTGGGGTTTGATGAGGAACTCTGCTCCTCCACCCTTGGACAGACAGCAGAGGCTCTTCTGGGCCCTAAGACACCATCCTGACCTCTGCTTTGCCCCACACTGCCCTGGTCCATCCCCAAAATTGTTACTGATAAATGGCAGCACTCCTGTTTCAGTTTCTGCCATACACCAAAGCACTTTGGCCATTGACTCTCTCTATGGAAGTTTATTGTCCTATGCAGGTTCTGATTTGGCATATAAAAAACAATTTACAAAGCTGTCAATACAAATAATAACAAAGCAAAAATTAAATAATTTATCATTTGTAGTGTAGTTAATCTCTTTGAGGGTTGATGACTTTTCTGATTTTTTGATGAATTTGAAGTTCCTTTTGATTAATTTTTATTAATTTTGATTAATTTTGAAATTCCCCAAAACTATATCCCTTCCTGTGATGTTTCCTAGGGCCCTTTATACCTCTAAGCACCAGAACAGTAAGATTTATTTCTTGAAATCTCTGCAGTACTTCATTATTATTATTATTATTTGTTTGTTTCAGGAAACAAATTATTTATCATTTAACTTCTTAAGATGTTGCTCATGGCCATGCTGTGATTTCATTTCTCTTGTCTACTTCAGGAAAAGATGAAAGCAAGGCACCCTGTCATAACTGCTCTACCAAATCCAAAAAACTTGTGTTGCTTCCAAGCCACTTTATGCTGGGAAACAGAACCATAATTCTGTGGGAAAAACTTTAAAAAAAATAAAATATATACATTTTACATTGTAAAATATTTGCAGCTGTCGTGTTAGATGAAGAAATGTCAATTAAGAGCAAAGATTCAGTTTACAAGAAAGGAAAGTGATTTCACTTTGGTGGGAGCAGAATGAGGCTTCTATCAGAATGAGGCTCTTCATAAGAAAAACTCAAATTTCTTTTTTCCAACTATGACAGTATTTTCCTGAGTTTCCATATGATGGACTAAATATTGGAGAAATTCTTTCTACTAAGAAATGATGGAATAGTAAAGAAGGAAAGACTATAAGATAAAATAGATACACATTGTATCTGCTGTTTTACTTGAATGAGAAAAGGCAAGTTAAAATGCAAATAATTAATAGAGATGTCAAGAATTCACTGTAGGAATGAAGAGTCTAATATCGATAAGTGTTTGTACTCAGTTTGCACTGTTGGACTATAGCCACTTGAACTTCCAAGGTAATTAGTACTACCTTACCAGCCTGTACATTTTTCAGAAGAATGTCATCGCAGTGAATTAATTACTAAATATTGCTTACAAGACTTTTTTGTAAGGACAGATCTGACACTTCCCCTGAATGGCTTTTGCATTACCTGATTAGTTTTTCCTTGTAGGCCACTTTGTGAGTAAAATCTTTGGATGAAAGACAGTCTGTGCAGTGAATTTAATGAAATAGTGGTGTTAGGTGTTACTTATCAGTGTAAAATGAGCTTCACAGTACATCTGATAATCTGGGTCACTATAGTCACTGCAGTGACTTTTAAAAATCTTTTGGAAATGGATATCCTTCATAACTTTTTTTTTTTTTTCCAGCTATGATGAGTGTAAGAGGTACTATCATTGCTACTTATAGACTCAAGTCTGTGCTTTTTATTCAGACATATTGTCTGACAAATCTGTTGGATACTTTCTTTGAAAGCTTTTTATTTTTATGGGGAAAAAAAAAAAAACATTTAGAAGATACTCTATGTATATTTTAATAACATCTTACGTAATAGTACAGTCCTATAATTCACACCAAGTTGTTACAGTTTTTATTTCTTGTACATGCTCCATGTAAATTAAAATGAATATTTACAGAGTAAATATAAAAGCTACCTTTGGCTATCTTGTATTAAATAAAATGTGGCTAGTTGTTTTGCAGACCTTATGTCTCAAGCTATTTCTACACCAAATTCCTATGGGCTTGGTCAGCAATGGCTTTCTGGTTCTGGTCAGCAATGGCTTTCAGATTCAGGCCCAGTTATTATACTTTTTATTCATCACATCCTTTGGCGGAGTGTTTAGAAAAGGCAAATGGATTATTTGTGTACTGAAGCAAGTTTTTTGCCTTGAAATATCAGAGGGAAGATTTGCCTTTAAATGCCATCACAAAGTCCCATTAGGCCAGATTCTGCTCAATTTTACCAGCCCAAGGATGCAGCAGAAGACATGGGTTTTACCAGTGTGTGTTTAGCAGGAGCTGTGAACACACCTGAGGCCACAATCATTAACGAGACGACTGAAGATGTGGAGCATCTTATGTTTTCACCTACATATGCTACGCATAGTGGTGCTTTCAAGCAAATGGAAGTATAAAAGCACGTGGCAGCTTTGCTTGCACTTTTACACTGGTGTTCACCATTAGGCTTTATTCTTTCTTTTAACAGAGGACAGTTATGGGATGGATGGGAAGGCTAACCTGGCCAATTTCACTGACAACATCAACTGGCAAGGACTGGAAGACTTGTACAGTGTGAATGAAAGTGTATATGAATACAGATACAACTATAGACTTAGTCTGGCTGACTGGACTAATTACTTGAAGGATGTAGATAGAATGTTTGCACTGCTGAACAGTTACTACCAGCAAAATAAAACAGACAAGGCTAACACTGCTCAAAGCAATGAGGATGGGGACGAATCATCTACATCAGCCTCAGCGGAAATGACTTCTGCTGAAGAATCGAGCGGCCTGACTGATGAACAGTTGAGGCTTATTGTGCCAACAAACTTTGCAGCCCTAGCTTTGAGCACCGTGAATTTAAGTCAAGAGAGGAAACTTGAATTAAACAATGATATTCCTGAGAAAAGTAGTTTGAATGATGCACACTGGAGAAATAATCATCAAGATGAAAAATGGAGAGAGGATAAAGAATCAGACCGCTTTAATATGGATTTCAGTGGGAACGGTTTGATAGAGTTGGAGTCCCGGCATAGCTTCATGCTACAACGTGTCAGCATTCCTCAGAAAGACACTCATCAGGACAGTGATACTATGGAAGATGTATTTGGTGATCAAATATATCTTCCTGTGAGGTCCAATGAACCCCTTGTTCATCAGGCTGTAAATATATCCATTAGGGATTCACCTATCGGTACCCAGGAAAGAGAAACTTCCTTGAAAAAAAAGAAACAGAGTCTTACAGGGGAAACTTCACAAATTCGAAATGTAGAAGGCAGTGCCTCGTCTCCACTCTCCTTGGATTAGATCAAGTGGCAGACCATTAAATAAATTCTCCTTTCTATTATTAGCAAACTAATAAAGGTAATCATGACAACTGACATTCCATGTTCATTGTAGATACATTTTGCAGCTAAATTGAGACCAGCTCAGTATTTGTCTATGTGTATTTACTTCATTCACACGCACATACCTTCACAGTGAATCTCCACACTGGAAAAAGTTTTCCAGCATTTTAATGAAAAGAAACAGTGTTAACTTTCTAAAGCAGTAGCACATTCTCTGTAAGCTAATATTATTTCTTCAAAGAGGATGTTCAAGTTATTTTCTCTATTTCCAAATGATCCCACCATGAATGAATGTTTCATTTCACCCAATCTGTCTGCATAATGTATTTTTGATAAATTATTTTAACCACTGGAAATTCCTAATGTCACACTTTTGAGTAAAATAATGTTGCACTTTTAAAATCTGTATGCCATACCATTTATGAATCTAATAATTTACCTGTTCTTAGTTTGCTCATTGTCTAATGTAATTGTGAAACCGATAAATAGATTAACAGGAAAAAGGTAATCAGCACGGATTGTGGAAACAGAATGAATCTTATTTTAGCAAAAATATTGCATGTTTTTGTTACTTTGTTTTAATTAAATTTACTCTCAGAAAGGTATGGCTAATAATTATTAATTGTAGGAGGATCTGTTTAAATTTGATTGTTTCCCTATATATTGATTACGTCAGTATTAAAAATACACAATTTTTTTTTTGACTTTTCTTTTTTTTCCTGATACTGGTAGAAAGGTTTACATCAATACGTACACACTTTTGTCAGCACATCTGATTTTTACTGCCTTGAATCTTGAAGTCATTCTTTTCACTTTGATCTTGAAATCATTATTTTCATTTTGACACTTAAATTCTTACTTTGTTTTGTTTCAAGCAGGCATAAAAGGGAATGATAAAATCATGTTAGATTTACATTATTTCAGATATAAAAGGCAAATGAGTGAAAAAGTTGTAGCTTAGATAATATCTGTTGTATTGTTATAATTTTTTTCTTGAACTTTACCATACATTAAATTTTATAAAGTATAATTCAAAAATTACTTTGAAAATCTGTACTACTAGAACTTAATATCTTCCCTTGCTTTTTTTTTTTTTTTTTTAATAAATTTCTGAATAATTAGCACAACAGCAAAAAAAGGAGAATTACCTCAAACAGGTGTAATTCCATAGTGTCCAATTCATGGGAGTGTTTCCTATCTGTTATGTTTCCTAGTGTAGCGAGTATTTTTTGGTTATTGCAAGCACTGCAGTTTAAACTTACATTCACCACATTGTATTTTAAGTTGAAACTTTTTACAAAGGAAATTCTTTTAGTAGGATTTTAATAATTTTAAGAAGCAGTCTTTTTGATGGACTCTGTACATATGTTAAAATTAACTAGCTCTATCTGATGTATGTGTTATGGGCTGATTGATAGAACAAACGTATTTATGGTCATGAATGATGCTATTTGTACATAGATTTCAAGTTACTAGGATACAGACTGTGTTTTTAAATCTTGTATATTTCTGTGATACTTTTATAGAACAATTCTGGCTTCGGGAAAGTCTAGAAGCAATATTTCTTGAAATAAAAAGTGTTTTACTTTACCTGCTTCAGAGAAGTCCAGATGATCCAGCTTTCCTAGTAATTGACTTATTTTAAAAATATGTTTACAGTTTCAGTTTTAAGAATCCATCCACTTTCAAAGCAATGGGTAATGAAATAACACACTGCATTCTGTTAGTTATAAATTATTCATGGAGATTGTGAATAATATATATTTTTTGTTCAAGACATGCTGTGATTTATTTATTTTTAATCCCAATTCACCTGATCCTTTCTTCCTTGAAGTCAGGGCTCCTGGCAGCACAGCTGGTGGTTCTCAGGAGTAAAGCAATATTACATGGTGCCATCCCCTGGTTCCTCCTTGCAGAGCTCTTCCTACAACAGCAAAGTGCAGCAGACTGGATATGTAGGGCTGTAGGGGTTAATGAAAATATACCATGGGTCTTCAGAAGGAGTGTCTCCTTGCACGAGTCCACAAAAACAAAACAAAACAAAACAAAAGTTGTCAAGGAACCTCACTCATACCTTTGTGCAGGGAATTACCAAGCATCAAGCACGTGCCCTCCATTCTCAGAAAGTACGTTTCCTTGAAAGAATTTAGTAAGGTGCTTGCTCCTCTCCTAATGCTTGAGCAGACACAGAGAAGGAATGGTGCAACAGCACGGTCTTTTACCCTCACATTTACCCTTCTAGTCCTCCTTTTTTAGTGACAGCTTAAAGTACTCACTCAGAAAATGGAAGATAAGAGTTTGCATCCTCCTCAGTGTGAAAATGGTCTACCTTCCTTCTTCCAGGACAGTGCCTTGCCCTCCAAACTATCAGATAGTGTAGGTGGGAGCTTTTCTGACAGCTCTTATTGCAGTGTGGAGGAAAAAGAAAATAAACAGAAAACAGACTCATTGTATCAGGATTTGCTCAGGATTTTTCTCAATGCCTGAGCACCCATGGGTGATTGTTGCCCAGGAGGTGTTATTCTGTAATAAAACTTCCTCCTGTAGCTTCAGCAAAAAGCAATCCTGTCTGAGTGTTCTGACACCACTCTGCAGCCAGAACCAAAGTGCAGTAGGAGAGGTACGAACTGCAGAGTCATTTCAGAAACATATGTCCCATCTGAAGGGATGCAATCACAGCCTTAGCTGCCTCGAAGCTGCCTGGGATAATTTTACTCCCACTCAGGCAGCAGATGTCAGCGCAGAGCCGCACAACTGTTCCTCTCCTGTGGCCCTTGCACTGCCTGCAGTGCTTTTCAACCCCTCCTGCCGAGGTAACTCATTTATGCAGTTTTAAACTAGCAACAATGCCCTTCATGTGATAGAAATCTATTAATAGCTTTATCCACAGCCTACTCCTTGATTTAATAGTTCTACTCTTGGACACTGGAGACATTCATTCTGCAAAACGCTCTTTAATATGGTTATATGTATTGGAAAATGAAAATGGAGATTGCTCACCACGAGCTTGGAGGTCAGACAAGAACTGGGCCCCACAGGTTTGTCCTCCGGTCTGTGAAACAGCAGCTCCTTGCTAGTTGCACATGTTGGCTGAAGTTGCCTGAGGGCTGAAACCTGCAGTACTGTGCACGTCACTGCAGTTTCTGACTTAGGTCATAAACTAAGTGCACTTAGATGCTTCACAAAGCCAAGCTGTGTTCTGAATCAATGCAAATTCAGCTGCTATGTGGTAGCAAATTTTCCTTTGGTCAAGGCTGTTGTTTCATCAGAAAGAAGCCACAGCTTACCCAGCCATGAAAAATGCAATACAGGTCGAAATACTTTTGGCATAAAGGCTCAGCAATGAAGCATGTCTAGAAAAATACATTCAACTTTAACTGTTCTTTGGATCTTGAAAACAAGGCTGCCCTGGGACAGAATTTTAATTTATGGATATATCTATGCTTACAAATAAAAGTGATCTCAGAAAGTGAGAGACCTTGCTCCAAAACTAAATAGTATGGCCTAGGTCACATCCACACTGCAAGACCAGGTTGGCCACAGCCACATTATGAAGCACTTAGCCCTGGGGATCCTCTTTGCTCTGCTGATTTTGGGTCTGGGGTACCAAAATACATTTTCCATTTGTTTTCATTTTTAAATGCATGCAGCACTACAAAGGTATGTTGCTTTTATGGTGTGGTACTGTGGTGTGTGCTACAGGCCTGAGGTGTTACATGAGGACATGTGGGTCCCTGTTGTATTTGGTGTTGGGAGGAACAAGGAGACCAACCCTGTCTCAGCCACTTCTGACATTTGGGAGCTGTCTGTGGCACAGCCCTACCACACAAACCACATGGAGGTAGCCTGTTGGTGTGGTCCAAACTAGAGCCATGGAGTGAAATAAACACTACACAGTGCAGACATCAGGAGTCTCATCCCTGGGTTCATGCCCCAGGCCTCTATTGAGCAGTGTAGATGCACATAGACTTGTACCCTACGTGTTTTTCTAACTCTGATGATATCTAGTTCAAACAAACTTGTATTTCTTTTCATGTAACCAATATAAATCAAATTTAATGCTAGAGGAAATAAGTGGAAAGACTTGGTTTTCTCTGACTAAGCGCTAAAAAAGTAAACGCTTCATCACCTTATCCAGACTGATTGCACACTGATGCAGGTACCTTTTTGTTTGTTTGTTTGTTTTGTCATAAATAAATAAAACACACTTGATATGCTATTTTTTTATTTCCAAATATCAAGTATTCAAGAGTTTGTTTTGTAAACACATGTTTACAACAGATGCTGACAATAGATTTCATGAAACAATGTGTTACACAGCTTTAAAATTATTCTAAGCTCTGCTGAGAAATAAATATCCATTAAAAATCCCCCCATACAGGAGCCTAAAATATGAAGAAAAAAAAAAAAAAAGAAAAAAAAAAAAAAAGCATAACCAATTAGTCTCTTTTTACCACAGCACAGCACCCACACACTCATACAGTCAGACATACTCTACGAATTTCCTTAATACTCTACACATTTGCTTAATAATTAGTTGTTGGTGGTTTTTTTTAAAAAAATAACTAAACACTTACAGGCAGTGTGCCCACTCCATGCTCCTAACATGCTACCCAGATTATTTTGTTGCTGTTCTGCTTAAATCATTTGGTAGAGGTATGCACTGCAGCTGAGGGCAAAACTCCCATTTGCTCAAGTGGAGGAAAGAGCAGGTCTGTTAGGAGGAAAGCCTTCACTGAATCATGGATCACAGTGACTCCACATTCTTTTTTTGTTGTTTTTCTTGTTTGTACAGAAACAATTCAGGATTATTTTGTACAACTGTTTGCTTTGACATTTCCCTTTATGTTTTCAAAAGTACCTTTGTTAAAAGAGGTAAAATTTCTGACCTACCAGTCTGAGGTGTACCTCTTAGTGCTGTTTAGGACACAAATGCCTCCTCTGAATGAGCAGTCCAGACACAATAACACAAAATAATTATCTTTCAGAATTCAAAATGGAAAGGCAAAATATTGCCTGAAAGATACAACAATCAAAAAACTGTTTTAAATCTGAGCTCCCTTGAAAATTGGCCTAATTTGGCCTTTTTCCATTGGTGCAACTAGAACTTGTTTTTATTCCACCCCTCTCTTTCTGATATTTCATGGAAGAACATTAATAATTCAGATCTGAATCCTCATTTTAATACAAACTCTTACTAATGTTGCCTGGTTAAGAGGTTCCAGAATTTCCTGTCATTCCCATAGCATTTATTTTCAGTCTCTGCATATGCAGAGCCACTAAATAAAGTAACATTCTACAGAAGGAAGAATACATCCTACATGAGATTTCTGTGGTCTGTATAACTTCTACATTAGCCATTAGTGCTGAGTCAAATCCTATACTGCCTCCTAAAGCGACTTTCCCACAGAAGAGCTAGGCAAAATTGGACCACTAGGAACTATAAACACTGTCTTTGCTGGAGCAGTTCCAGCCTTTAAGAATGAAAACACATGCAGTTGCACAATTGACATGTTTTGAATATGTCATTTAAGTCATAGTGAATATATCATAAAATACTTCAGTACCTATTAGCACCACAGTGTTGTTTAGCCCAAAGATTATCAAGCTCACTTTTCCTTGAGCTGACCAATGTTTTGGATGCTTTTTGTAGCCCTTCATGAATTCCACAGCTTTTCACCTATTCTATATCATGAGAAAAAAATAATGTTACAGGATAACATTGTGACAGCTAATTTGAGACAGAAAAAAAAATAAAATACAGTATACACAATGGATAAAGTAATCATTAGAAGAGTAGAATGGAACCTGAATAAATAAGCATCTATTTTACTGAAACCAGTAAAAGTTTGGAGCTACTTCGAACTTGCGGAGCTAGACCTGTGTTTAAAAGGCTGGATTAAGTCAAAAGAAAATAGTTTATCTGAAGGATTGGAGGCTCATGGGTTTATGCTAAAAATTATGGTTATTAACTACATCTGATTACAGATATTGGATATGGATATTACCAGCTGTCCTCCTTACTTTATGTAGCATACTCTGGGAAAGGATAGGGAAAATTTTCTTTCTGAGGATCAGCTAAGATTTCAAAGCTTTGGCCATGTAATAGTATGCATTAGTGCAGTAACGTATTCAGTAACAAAGTTAAGGAAGAAGAATCACATGAATTTTGGCCATATCTTTTCTCCACAGTGAAGGCTCCCATTTCTACTCTGTGACAATGTTTACCTTTTCCAATTGTTATTTGTAAAATAAGATGTTATATATGAAAAAAAAGACAAAAACTTAATTCTATACCGAAGAATTAACGTACCATTTTGATGTCAACTGCCTGTTTTCTAAACAATCTGAAAGATAAAAATCTCTCTAAAATCAAGTCCAATGTGAAAAACTTGAAATATGTTGATACAGACTTAATCTACAGCCAGCAAACACTCTGTTCAAAGCTATGCCAATTCACATTGCAGTTGAGGTAAATCTCTGTTTCCAGGTGTTTTAAACCCCTGGAAAGCAGACACAGCTGGATGGCTTCAGCTGTGGGAACCCATACAATGCAGCATAACATTTCCTATGCCGTTATAAAAGAGAGAGTATTGAGAAAAGAGACAAAGATAAACATGTTAAGGAAATATTTTGTCTTTGATCTACAAAAGCAGAAGTACTAACCAATGATCAGAGTATAAAAACTAAACAAGTGCTTTATGTCGCTTAGTTCACATATACTTGCTAAAGTGTCAGTTTGTTAAGGTCCAACACAAGGTACTGGCCCAGTTCTTCAGCCTCATTGTCAGACCGATGAGGCTGAGAATCTGGTTCCAAAATTGCAGTAAGACACTTTGGACCTATTTATCATCAGTTTTATGTCAATATAACGCCATGAAGAGCTGTGGTATTATACACACAGGAAGTGTAGTAAGGCAGCAGTAATTCAGGCAATTTGGGGGAAAATCTGCAAGAACAGTACAGAAGGTGCTGACCCCTCTCCCCAGCCATGTTCACCAGAGTTCCACAGAGCAGACGGTGCTCTCTTCCATATGTGGAAGATACTGAAAAACTATCATTTGAACCTTTAGGTCCAAATTCTATGAAAGGGCACAGTCTTGAACTGTCTTTATGGCCAGAAAGATGCCCTTATTTAATCTGTATCCACACATAATACCTAGATTTACAGCCAAAATTCATAAAACATATGAATGGTGTGTTTTGTCATCCAGATCTAGAATATACCTTTGAGCAAGTCCACAAAATATTTTGAATGCTAACGTGACCATTATCTGAGATGATCTGACACAAGCCATCTCTGGCTGGATTAGGTGATATTAGATGACCTCATCAGGGTGGCAAGTTGACTTGTACCTCTTGCTCTGGAGCTAGATAACTCTACTGCCTGGTGTAGACATGCTCATGATGTCCTCTGCTTCTGTATGCAGACTATTAATTTCCCTCACTGTGTAATCAATCCTCCACCCCTACCTTTTTCTAGTTAGAATTCTAGTAAAAAGTTTTACAGTTTATATCACTGAATGTTGCTACTTAGAACTGTCTTATATTTGCAACTGAAAACTTCCTTCACTGCCAGATATAGAAGTAGCCACATGTGAATGCCACAGGGAAGTACTTGAGTGCTACTTTGTGCTATTCTGGCGAAAATGATCACTGAATCCATGGGGAAAAAAAAGACATCTTAGCATAGAAATTACCCCTTGGGTAAAGGAACTCCTTTCTGAATGCACATGGGATTCAGTCCAACACCTATATACATGCATTATTTTTAAGTGCATCACTTAACTATATAAACTTACAATGTATTTAAGTGTTCTGTTGGATCTGAGCCATAATGAATAAATAGTTATGCTATAAATTTATGAGCTATATTTAAAAAAAAAAAAAAAAGCAAGCATATATGTTTGAAAACACTACACTCAGTTGTTTGTAATTAATTTAGGAGCTTTCAAATATATTTCTAATATCTAGGAGGAGATTTGTTCTCCTAGTTCACTTACAGAACAGCAAGTTCTGAAGAACAGCATGTTATTACGTGTATTTTTAAAGGTACAATGGCTGGACAAAGAGCCGAAAGCTTCCAATTACATATCAATTGCACCATAACATTCAACTCATTTCTGGTAGCTGTTTACACTGTGCTGAAAGGATAGCTCCAAAACACCAGTTCCAAATTATACCATATTATATCCAGTATGCTCATGAGGAAAAGAGGACCAGAAATGCAGGGCTTTGCCTAGTATTGGAACTACAGGCATTCACTCTCCAGCTATACCAGCCAAGACCACAACTGGAAGCTCTACAAACTACTCTCCTAACAGTACTGTGCTCATACGCACCCAAGGCTATGGCTATTCCCTTTCTAAAATCTTCCCCTTTTTAAGGAAACATGTATGAATGAGAGGCTAAGCCAGGATGGGAGGATAATCTCTTCAGTCATTTTTTCATGTATCATTCATGTATTTCTCTAAACTAGGAATAACTGGTGCAAGAGGAATTTAGGCAATCCTCATAGCATGAAGCCTCCCTGGGGACTTGTAGTTAACCTCTCTTTGTCATTGCTCCATATTATCCCTGGCTGGTTAACTGCAGGTAGCATACTTTGCCTACCAACAGCAGCGTGTGGCTGAACAGGACCCCTGCCTTACCTTTTCTTGTGCTTGCTGCTAACCAAAGTTAAGCGTTTGTGGGTAGAGAGGAGGAGGGCAGCACTTATAACAAATTAAACCAAAATGACTTCAGAACTTTACATTTCATGGTCAGGCAGTTTCATGACAACTCTGCTTCCTTCAGCAATGATAGCCTCCGAAAATAGTGTTTGCTCAGCAGGTCTCAGTCCATATTTCAGCCAGTGTTGACAACACTGGAATTGACTTCTCTAGTCAGTTACTGTTTTTACCCTGCATGCCTTTATTGGCTTATTTTAGACTGTTACAGCTTACTCATAATAAAGCCTCCTTCAGGAACAAATCAAAAATTGGCCAGAGGCTGGGTTTTCTTTCCTTCACAGGATGCTGATTTAATTACATGATTTTGTAGAAATATATTGTAATAATTATCTATATCAAAAATACTAAAGGATTTTGATGTTATTTTTGCTAAGCATATAATTTTGAAAGGAAAATTAAAAGGCTACAGAAGGTATGTAAACACAGGTTTTTCAGCATTTCCAAAGGGAGCATCTTTCCCTCTACATTCCAATTTCTCAGACCTTTTTTTTAAAAAAAAATGAATGTTTTTAGAAGTTGAGGTGTCAGGACATCCTAAAAAACAAAAGTTCTCAGTTCTGACAAGCTCTGAATTCCTTTGAAATCAGCTCAGAAGCTGCAGCAGTTGCAGATGTGTCACTTACATAACTCTCATTCTCTGTCATCAGTGTTAGCTCCTGACAATCCTACAAGCCTAATCTGCTCTCACTTGTTATTTGTATGGAAAAGACGTGCACACAAGGCATGAAATAGAGTAAATCGGGAGAGATGATTCATCTCCAGCCTCTTTTTGATTCCCTAAATGCTCTGTTTCTGAGGTATTTGAAGATTGTCTCTCTTCACCTCATCCCATACTGATTAAAATGGGCAAGTGATTAAAGTGGATGGGTGATGGGTTGCAATTACATTTTGTCCTACTACTTTGCCTCAAATTTTGCCATGGCATGAATTTCTTTGTGCAAGAAGCATTAAAAACTGTAAGAGAAGGAGACACTTTTAGCATCTATTCTGATATCCTATGGAAAAAAAAAATGTACCCTGTACCTTTGAGCCAAGGAAATTTACTCCTCGAGATGAGAAGTATAGAAGCTAATGTCTCAGGTGGCACAAGCTGGCTAGGGTTTTAAACTGTTTTAAATGTGGGGTTTAAACATAGGGTTTTAAACGTGCTTAGTGGCTGCACAAACAAACAAAAAAACAAAATATTGACCCTGAAAACCTGTTACTATGTACAGAATAGCAGGAGGTGATTTCAATTATATTCCTCTCTGCTGTATGTTGGGGTAGAAGCATCAGAGTCTGTAGCCAGAGTGGAAGTCATTACAAGTCACATAAATGGACTGAGACACTGTGAAATAAGCAGCCAGCATTTCAAGCAGGGGAACCAGCCCTGTGGTTAAGCCCATATGTTGGTCAAGAAGAGACAGGAGATAATGGAAGGCAACCAGCAAAGGAGAAGGAGAGGGAAATGTACTCTTCCCAGGTACCAAAATGAGTATTGCCTTTAATTTCAAGGGAAACAGGACTTGGTTCCATATAATATTCAATCATCTTACATGTTGTAAATTAAAAATCCAGGAAGAAAATCTTTCTTACATTCCCAAAGTTCTGCTCTCTGTTATTTATTTTCATGCAGGCTCCCCACATGACAAAACCCAAACCTGCCCATCGCTGATTCCTCTTAAAAGAGTGCTTTTAATTTCCTAAACTTCTAAGACTTTCCCTGGAGGGTAAAATACAGCTTTGACTTCCTGATGTCCGCCTGAAATCGTTCTCTGCCCTTTGAGACATCATTAGTACATCAGAAGAAGGACACTACAAAGCCTCCAGAGTAAGATATGAAATGCTAAGTACATTTGATGAGAAAGTCTCAGCATCTCCAGGGGAGAAAACACATCATAGTAATTTGGAATAAGCAATGGCCACTTCACATCCCATGGGTCCATGCTTACAGACAATTTCTAGTCCTAGCTCTTCCCTGGGAGGTGGAGGAGAGCCATGCTTTGCCTTCATGGAAAGCTTTAAATGAAGCTGAGGCAAGTTGTCCACATGTGGGACAAACCATACAACTATGACTTCCAGGGCTTCCTCCACCCTGCCCCAATGCCAGGCAGCAGGAGAGGCAGAACAGGGGCAGAAATGCTGCTGGTGGGGAGCACAGCACCGCAGAGGTGCCAGCAGTCAAGAGGAAAACCTCATGCCAGGCACGGTGGCAGCTCACGTGCTCTCAGCCACCTTGAAGGGTTTCTCTGCTGAGTCCTGGAGCAAGTGGTGCTGCTTTGGCCCCGATCCCTGCTGTGAGGGCTCCACCAGGTCCCACACAGCCCACCAGACATGAAACAGGACCATTAACTCTCCCTGGAGGTTTCTTCACCAAAGCTGAACTAGACTTCTGAAGTGCTGCCAAGCACTTCCTATCAAGCTATAACTGGTTATTTTCTTCTTCAGGAAAAGTATGGATTCAGTACTAATAACAGCCACTCAAATAACTGCCAATATCATTGCAGAAGTATGCATGTCTGGTCTGGTATGTTCATATGACTCCAACATCCCAGTGTTATTACAAATTAATACTGAAGGTTTTTTGTTGTTGTTGTTGTTTTTTTTCTCCAAGCATTATACTTTCCTAGCCTGTGTACTTTGTGAAGAATGACTGCATCCAATTAATTGAAAATTATCATACATTTTGACAGGATAAAGATATTATGTCTCAATATTTGCAAACATTACCTGATGCAGAACTTTTGTATGGCTTAATGTGTTATTAACAGTACTTTAAACCTTATGTTCTTTTTTATTTTAATGCTTATGTCTGAAAATAGCCCCTTTCAAATTGAGTCACAATGATGTCTTTAAAAGCAAACTTTAAACTTAATTTGCTGCACATACAATTATCCAAGTAAGTTGCATAGTTTAAATAAGTTTAGTTGTGCTTTGTAGCAGAACTCACAGTAATTACTCATCTCTTAAAAACACAATTTGCAGATGTGAAGCTGATGATACATTTAAGCATTTTTGTGACATCTAGACATCAACAATATGAGTTTTTGTCACTCTCTCACTGACTTTTGCTGTTCATAATACCTCACCCTTACGTTGATATTAGATCAGAGCATGGACATTTAATGGACACATCTGAAATAATTACAAACACAATTTTTAAAACTCCGTTGTCAGGAAGGGAGAAATAAGAACTTGGGTTGGTTTGAGGTATCCAGCCCTCAGGAACATACTATGGTTGTTTGCATTAAGCTTTGTTGGTTTTTATCATGTGTTACATTTAGATTAAAAATAGAAGGCACAGGTGTTTTACAAGGCGCCATAATTAAGTCAACCAACAAAACTAAACATTACATTACCAAACCAGGGGTCTATATCTCAGCAGTGACTTCTTCCAATGCATTTTCATTTGAGGAATTTATTGCTTCTGAAAAAGGGCCAGGGTATGTCTGTGCTACGCAGTTCATTCCTTGTGCCACACCAATGTCTCCTCGAGAACTGAAGGTAGGGCAGGATCTAGTCCGTGCATAGTTTTGTTGGAGTCCAGCTTGGCCAACCATCTCACTCACAGTGTTCACCGGCGAAGCCCTCCACCTCTGTCTCTGTAGTTGCTCTTCTTTACACTTAATGGAGTACCAGGCCAGAAAAATAAAAAAGAATCCCACAAATTTGAGAGCAGCGGCCAATCCAAAGTAGACAAAACGAAATGAGGTGACATCGTATTCCCAGCAAGATCCTTGTACGCCACAGTCCTGTTGCCAAAGCATGCATGTGGTATCAATAACAGCCCCAAAATAAATTGGAGTGGGAATGTAAGCTGAAATAAAAATAGCGACAGAATTAATATGTGTTAGCATACAGTGGAAGACTTCTTAAGAAACTATATATCTAAGCCAAACAGGCATATGTCAAGAAGTTTTGAGATTTCTACCCTCCTATTCTTCCCACCACCACTACCTATCCCCCACATGAAACATACCACACATGTGACAGTGTGCAAGCAAAGAAGACAATGCAGCAACACCTTACTATAGTTACTGCTCCAGTCTGTGGTCCCCAGACAGCTCTTCATAAACTATGTGTCCCTCAAAAGAAATTCCAGTGTTGCTCTCAGGAAATAAAATCAGCATAGGAACAAAACAAGGTTATCTCCAGTGTTACTTGTTGAACACCCATTATCCATGAGTTGGGAAGCAGTGAGGGTTGCTGCTTTAGATTAAGGGGAGAAACCCCCCAAAACTGAAAAAAGTTTATCTTCCTGGAGAAAGATGGAAGTGGACCACAAAAAAATCAGATTTTCTTTTGAAGAGATCTTCCTCGGAAACAGAAGTAAACTCCTAAAGCTGCTATAACTGCAGCCAGACCCTTATACACCCTGCTCTCCCTGAAAATATTACACCTTTAAGATGAGTCAGAAAGAGCCTGCCCCAAAGACAACCGTTGCCTTACTGACCAGATGCAGCTAGATGGGGCTCCCCTCTTCTTCTCTCTTAGAATAGTCATCATTTGCTCTATACACTTTTGGTAGTAGCTGAACACCTGGACTACATGTTAGGCAGGATTTTAGAAGTTCAAGACCTTGAAAGGAATCAATGTGTGTAAAAACCACTTTTAACATGCTTTTCTTTTTGCTTTGAAACTTTGTGAATCATAGAATATCCAAGTTGGAAGGGACCTACAAGGATCATCGAGTCCAACTCCTGGGTCTCCAAAGGACCACCAAAAAAAAAAAAAAATCAGACCAAGTGTCTAAGAGTGTTGTCCAGATGCTTCTTAAACTCTGGTAGGCTCACTGCTCTGGGGAGCCTGTCCCAGTGCCTGACCACCCTCTCCATGAAGAACCTTTCCCTAACACCCAGCCTGACCCTCCCCTGTCCAAGCTCCATGCTGTTCCCTCGGGTCCTGTCACTGTCCCCAGAGAGCAGAGCTCAGCGCCTGCCCCTCCGCTCCCCTCGTGAGGGAGCTGGAGGCTGCAATGAGGCCTCCCCTCAGCCTGCTCTACTCTGGGCTGAACAAACCAGGGGGCCTCAGCCACTCCTCATATGTCTTCCACTCTAGACCTTTCATCATCTTTGTAGCCTTCCTTTGGACATTCTCTAACAGTTTTATATCTTTCTTATACTGCAGTGCCCAAAACTGCACACAGTACTTCAAATCAGACATTAAGTAACATTAGATACTTATTTTGAAAAAGCAAAGAACTTTTCTTATTTCTGAAAGCAACAAAAATGTGTTTCTAAAACAACAACAAAAAATCATTTTAAGTGATATATAATAACTGTATTAATACATTGTATATATTCACAGGGTGACCAGTGGTATTTCATTTTCTTTTCCAAGTAGCCCTTGTTTTTGTCCTTGAATATGTAACATTATGCGTGGGAGAGGAGAAATTCTGAAGACATACACACTCCTTCTACAAACACTATTTAAAAGACTGATACTGTTTTTGTTTTGTTATCTAACCAGATCAAGAAGTTACCAATAAATGCTTATCAGAAGAAATCATTAACTTGTCAAAAACTGAATCATTTCATGGGGAATGACTATTTTGACAAATCTCTTCTTTTCTTGTGGAATGATTCTTAAATAAAAATTGAAACTGTAAAAAGAAATCTCTTTCTGGGATAAAAATGTTGTTCTGGAAAGTCAGTAATAATATATGTATACATATATACATATATATGAAATACATACTCAACTACATTTTCAGGAGCTATTAATTTTAGGTTCCTGATACAATTAGTCAGGCAATTAATATTCATGGAATTTTAGTACTTTTATGGTACATTTAAGCCAAATATGGCAAGCCTTTTGGGAACTCTGTGGTTTATGTGGAAGCTTAGTGACTGCAAGACTTACCAAGAGTACGTAATAAAACAAACTGCATTCCTAGTGCAAAGGGCCGTTCCCCATCTTCCACAGACCTAGCAGGCAAAAAGAAAACTCTTTTGAAGAAACAGTCAGTAACAGATAATCATTGTAGTATGTTCTGCCTTCATCTCCCAGCTTTCTTTTTTCTGAGCTATAATAAATCCTTGTCTAAATTTCTTCTGTTTAGGTTCTAATATTGTTAGTTCTTATTGCTAGGAAAAAAAATAATGTCTCCTATCCCTGTTCAATCAAAATCTCAATCCTGCCTTTAAATTTTTCTTTACCTCTGTAAGGTAAAGAAGAATCTGATCCAAAACTATTAAGGAATTGGAAAATCCATCTAAAATGTTTTTGACTTCTCACAAGTTTCCTATTATTTCATCTAACCTCTTGCTTTGTTTGCCCTTTTTTTTGCAACCAAATCAAAAGCTTGAACATTTTTCTTTGAATGGACAAATGAACGACACTACCTTTACCTACAAAGACCACGTTGTTCTCTACCCTTATATGACCACAGTGACAACAACGCTACTACAGTACAGAACTTAAAGTTCAAAATCATTAGGAAGAAAAAAGGAAAGATTCAAAAACAAGCATGTGGAAGAAATGAACAATTTAAAGAAACAGAAGAGGATCATTTTAAAACTTCCTTTCATTTGAACTATGAATGATTCAAATATTACCTTTTCTCAATTGCATTTTAAAACCTAAACCATTGTTCTAAGAAGGCTGAAAATTTCTTTAAGAGCTGTATTTTTCTTATGTTTTTATTTGTTCTCTCTTTATATGGTCTGGAAATCCTTGGACATTTGTTTCCTAAGAGTCATTATCATGTCACATATTCTAAATGCAAGAAAGTTTCACCTTATCCATTTCATCCCTATTCTCTTCCCTTGGTAAGGATACATAAGCTTGAAGGAGTTAGGCTGCATTGCTCCAGCCTCTCTGACACAGACACTGGTGAGAGCAGGCACAGCAAAAATACACTAAGGTCTTACCTGAGTGTCACTATGATTGCTGACGGCTGGGCACACGCTGTTATAAGGGTCACAATGAAAAGAAATATCAGGAATGGGATGAGCGTGTTGCAGGTTCTATCACACTTCCCAGAAACAGCATAGCCATTTTCATTCAGGTAGGTTTTGACGATAACCAGTCTGAGCTGACTGCGCTGGCCCACTGTTGGCGGGGTGATAACCTGGCGGCTTTGGACACAGGCACATTCTGTGTAATTTCTTACCTGGGAAAAGGAAACAGAGAACATTTGCACATGAAAAACTTTCAGGAGAAAAACATTACACAGGAACGTGGTACGTCCCATGCAGTCTTCTCATCAGGAATCAAACACTACTTCTCCATCTTCTGCCTCTAACATTATTACCCCAGGTACAACCAAGGCTGCCACTCCAAGGGTTTTGAAAGGCAGCCCAAACTTCGCGTGATAGGACTGCCATTGCTTATGACTACCACCATTTAGGCTGACTGTTATAAAAATAAAAAAAAATCTGGGACACTTTTGGAAAATTCTGCAAAAAACATTCAATCATTTCTGACAAGGAGACTGGAGGAAAAGAGTGTTTCTATTTTTTTACCAAAACTGTGAGGAAACACTCTTTAAACAGTACTGACAATGCCATATTCTGGAATTTGGCAGGCTGTCAGTTTTCATCTTCTAGAGGTATCTTCTGCTATCTCAGTGGAAACCTACCAGACTCAGCTAAAGAACAAAAAGCTGCACTGCACACTTGGAGCCCAGAGACTTTCAGCTGGATGTAGATATGGATAGGATGTAAACAGGTGCAAAAACAGAGAACAAGGGACTTAAACAGTGACACTGGAGGACATGAGATTCCTGACTGGGCAAAGAGGTTGAAATTAGGATGAAAAGATTGTGTAGCAAACTGGCATTTCACAGGCAAAGGGGATTGTGATTTGAGCAAGGTGAAGAAAAGCTATGTCAGAAATAGCCTCCCATCTACTACTGTTTTCTAATAGCAAAGGGGTGTGCAGTAGATGAGAATATTCCAGTATTAGAGAGGATCAGGGCCAGTGTGATGTTAAAGGAAGGAACTTTTGGCTTTTATGTTCACATTCTTAAAACATAGGACCACATGTGCACAAAAGTTACGTTACAAGACCATCTTAATATTGCAAATTTAAGCACTCAGGCATCAGGAAATATCCAAATTAGGGTTGACTGTCAGCTTTAATTTATGCCCATGTATGCAGTTGTGTTATAACATTGCTGTACATTCTTTTTCCATGGTATTTAGATGAATTTCTGAATGAGTATTTATCCAGTAGTTTACCTCCAATTTTCAAAATGTGGCTTCATGTGTTTTTTCCTCACACTTATCATATTCCACTACAAATACAGAATGGCTCATATTTCATATGGATTTTTCTATCACACTTATCATTATAGCTTAACATTTTCAAAAAGGTGTAATTTATCTTCAAAACAGTTATGAGGCACTGAAGTTGTTATCCCTATTTTGTAGGTAAGTAACTGAAACAGATCAAAAGTTTTGGAAATGTGGGTGGCAAATCTGAGACAACCATGATCCCTTTTTTTTCAGAATATTTTTATATTCACAGCTTTTTCTGCCTTAACAGAACTCTTTCTGCCTTTAGATACACATTTAGGCACTTCTGCAAATGACACTTATGTTTATTGCTCATGTCCATTATCCAAAATATGAGGAATACTAAATTAATGGGCAATTGGGAAAAGTTTGGTTTAATGACTGGCCCAGTAGTGTTTAGGAATAGAAGCAATGACAGAATTCAGTTTCCCAAGGCAGCACTCCATTGTCTAATATCACAAGTATTAGCTTTCTTCCTACAGTCCTCACCTTAATCTTCTTATTGCTTCAAAATAGGCACTCTACAGAAAATCTTGCTTCATCAGCAGAAAAAAACAAGTCTGTACACTAAATGAGACAGAGGTCTTATGCAACAGAAATGCTAGAGTACAGGAACATGTACATTATACCAGTTCTGAAGTGTACACGGGCATCCTTTTTCCTGCTTCCAATTTTAAGTGGTTAATTTTGAAAATACTATATATTATAGGCTTAAATCCAAATGTTATGTTAGCAGCATTTTATGTGCTATAGAGTGACACAAACCTACATTTGTTGTTTCTAAAAGTACCCTACATAAAGCATTATTTAATCAAGAAAAGTATTTTTCTATTCATTCTATTCACCTTTAGCTACTGAGTTAAAACTTCAGTCCATGAAGGATCTTTTTTTAAACAATAGTAGGAAATAGTGTATTTCAAAATTTGTACTGATGAGTACATACTACCAAAGTATATCCTACTAAATGAATTTGTAGTGCCAGTTTGATATCAGGTGAAATATAGCAAAGATCAAACCTGTGTCTCAATCCAGTAAAGCACAAATAAGATTTATATAGACACTGAAAGTTAACCACAGGTTCACACTTCAGGCTTTTAAAGCAATTTTCTACTAAAAAACAGAAAGGTACTTTAAAAAACTATATATAGGAAACTAGTCTGTTCTAGGTGGAATCTATGTAGGAACCTTAATTTATGGAATGAATATCCATTCAAACTGAATGGATCCAGTCAAACCTGATAAAAGGCAGTGATGGAACCACCATCCTCCAGTTCACAGGCTGGCTCACAACTGCAAATCAGGAGACTGCGGCATTATAAATAAGCTTTCTGGAAAGTACAATTAAGTCCTTAGAAAATCAATGTTTACATTACTTCCTGCCTTTCTTAATGATTTTTTAAGACAGTTCTGTAATAGAAGAATTTAAGGGTTTGCATTTCTATGAAATGAGCATAACCACACTGCTGTTGCTACTAATGTCAGATCGTATATTTCAATGTTTTTCTGTGCCCATTTCAGGAAACTACCAAATTTCTATGGTGTGATTTAACCAGCAGGATGCCCTCCACCAGTCCAGAAGACAGGGAGGACTGGGCTGTAACAGTCTTCCAGGATTCCTGGACTGGCCGGAAGGCAGAGATTTCGGAGTGCCAACAGAAGAGGTAACCCGTGCTGAAGAGGCACCACCATACAATGAGTTGCCAGAAGACAGAAAGCAGTATGCGTTGTTTACTGACGGATCCTGCCGTGTGATAGGGAGCCATCGGAAATGGAAAGCTGCTGTGTGGAATCCCATACGACGAGTTGTGGAAGCCATGGAAGGGGAAGGTGAGTCGAGTCAGTATGCAGAAGTAAAAGCCATACAATTAGCCCTAAATATCGCCGAAAGAGAAAATTGGCCAGTATTGTGTCTTTATACTGACTCATGGATGGTGGCAAATGCTCTGTGGGGGTGGCTGCAGCAATGGAAAGAGAGCAACTGGCAGCGCAGAGGTAAGCCTATCTGGGCTGCTACCCTGTGGCAAGATATTGCTGCCCGGGTAGAAAACCTGGATGTTAAAGTACGTCATGTAGATGCCCACATGCCCAAGAGTTGCACTACTGAAGAACATAAGAACAACAAAGAAGTGGATCGAGCTTCGAAAATTGAAGTGGCTCAGGTGGACCTAGACTGGGAACGTAAGGGTGAGCTGTTTGTAGCTCGATGGGCCCATGAAACATCAGGACATCTGGGGAGAGATGCCACTTACAGATGGGCTCGTGATCGAGGGGTGGACTTGACCATTGAGGCCATCACACAGGTTACCCATGAGTGTGAGACCTGTGCTGCAATCAAGAAAGCCATGAAGGTAAAATCTCCCTGGAACAGGGGGAGATGGTTAGGGTTTCAATATGGTGAGGCCTGGCAAATTGACTATATCGGACCACTCCCAAAAACTCGCCAAGGCAAACGGTACATACTCACCATGGTAGAAGCAACTACTGGGTGGCTGGAAACATACCCTGTAAACCATGCCACAGCCCGAAACACTATCTTGGGCCTGGAAAGACAAGTATTGTGGCGTCATGGTACACCAGAGAGAATTGAGTCTGACAATGGGAGTCATTTCCGAAACAATCTTGTTACCTCCTGGGCAAAGAGGCATGGTATTGAGTGGGTGTACCACATCCCTTACCACCCACAAGCCTCTGGGAAGGTTGAGAGGTACAATGGACTGTTAAAGACTATGTTACGAGCATTAGGTGCTGGGACGTGGAAACAATGGGACACAAATCTACCAGAAGCCACTTGGCTAGTTAACAATAGGGGGTCTGACAGCCGTGCTGGTCCTGCCGAAACAAAACCCCTACACACTGTGAAAGGAGCTAAGGTTCCCGTAGTGCATATAGGAAGGTGGATGGGGAAGGCAGTGTGGGTTGCTCCTGCCTCGGGAAAAGGCAAACCCACTCGTGGGATTGTCTTCGCCCAAGGACCAGGGTATACCTGGTGGGTCATGCAAAAGAATGGGGATATCAAGTGTGTGCCTCAAGGAGATTTGACATTGAGAGAAAACTAATCTATAATCTAAGTTATATGTTGTAGGAAGATGCTGTAGGATCAACGACAGGTCAACTTTGCAAGGAGCCGGGCAGTGCAACAAGGACTTGAGCTAAGCTGGTGCTGGTGTCCAGACATCCAACTCCGCCTGCCTTGAGTGACCACTTTGGCAGATGAAGACCTAATCATCAACAGTTCTTATGAACATTTTCCAAGAAAGACCTATGGAATGAAAAGATACATCTGCCTATTAATCCTGTCCTGTTAAATCCTTGTCCTGTTAAAGGACAAGGGATAATGATGAGAATGCTTGTATGCTAAAGTATGGGGATCTGAGTGTGACACAAATGTTATGGAATAAGGGGTGGAGGTTGTACTGGGTCTGGCTGGAATGTTAACTTTCCCGGCAGCAGCCCATTCAGTGCCGTACTCTGTACTTGTAGCTGGAACAGCAGTGTTATCACACCAGTGTTGTGTCTACTGCTGAGCAGCAGTGGCACAGCATTGGGCCTTTCTCTAACCCTCCTAGGGGGTGGGTAAAAAAGTGAGGAGAGAAACATCACTAGGGCAGCTGACCTAAACCAATCAAAGGGATATTCCATACCATGTGGTGTCACACTCAGCAATAAAAGGTGGAAACAGGAAGAAGAGGGGAGGGGTGGGCTCTCGTTGAGAAGACGTCGGTCCTCCTCTCGAACACCGGCTGCGTGCGTTGAGGCCTTGCTTCAAGGACGTGGTCAATCATCGCTCATTTGTGGGAAGTAGAGAGTAATTTCTTTCCTCTGCACTTCCATATCGCTTTCATTTATTTTGTTTGTTTGTTTTCCTCCCTTTTTCCCCTTTCCCTTTTATTTCCCCTTAGTTAAATTGTTTAGTTTATGGTAGTCTTTATTTAATTATTATAATTATTTCCCTTTAATTAAATTATCCTTATCTCAACCCGTGAGTTGTTCTTTGCTTTACTTCTCCCCCTCCTTATCTAAAGGAGGGGGAGTGAGAGAGCGGTTGTGGGGTTTAGCTGCCCAGCACGGTAAAACCACCACAAACAGGCAATGTGTTTCCAAGAAAGAGTGGATTAACATCTTTTAATTTCTGGTTACTTGAGCTTAAAGATAATCACTTAGGTTGGAAAAGGTCTCAAGAAGGACATAAGAATGGCGAAGCTATTTTACAAGAGCAGAATAAACAGGCAGTCTTTTACAATGAGATTGGCACAAACACCAATGGCTTTAAAAAGGCCATAATTAAATTTAGACAGGAGTTTAAAACATTTCCTGAAGAGTTAAGTTCTTAACTACCTGAAGAGTTAAGTTCTTCCTTCCATTCAAAGAGGGAAAAACAACAACAAAAATACCAACTGCTCTTAGAAGTAACATCAATGAGCTTGTGAAAAGACTGTATGCTTCGAGGGAGGGATGTTTGCTCTAGAAACAGAGTAGTCTTTGATCTGCTCTGACCCTGAGGAGCTACTCGCTATCTGTAGGTTGTATGTGGGTGGGTGGGTGAAAGACTTACCCCTGTGCTATGGTTTCCACCATTGATGCAGCCAGCTAGGCAAGGATTAAAATATGTAATTCCATCTGATCCACAGACAGGCTCGTACTCATGAATCTTACATCCGCAGTTCACATTACAGCTCCCAGTCAGATTCCTGTGGGCCATGGCAAGAGTGGGACTGAAGAAAGGAAAAAGAGCATACTAGTAGGGCAAGTACCAGTATCCTGCTGTTCAGAAGGAGAAAACATCCTAGCCATTAACTCTGGAACTAGCACTTGATCATTAAAGAAAGGCTGCATTAACTCTGGATCGTGTACATGATTTAAACAACATAGAAGAATGCCCCAGGCATCTCTGCTGTCAACTGAAAACACAATACAAAAATAATCCCAAAGTATAAAACTTTTATGTTTTTGCCTTGGTAAAAGTTTATTTTTTTTCCTGATTTTTCTTTTCTTTTAGATGCCACTACTTTGTATGCCCACCATAACCTGCAGCAATTTGCCGTTAATTACTAATAAAGGCCCCATAAGCGAGATATAAGCATTATATGAACTAATAGGAATCTCTTCCCACATACTAACAACTGTTCAGAAAATTTAATGCTTGCATTATACGTGTATCAGTGATATAAAACACAGAAATCGCTCTAGATCTGGAGGAGTACTGTGCTTTTACTAAATGTCTGTAAAAGAACCACTACTCCACCTCCTTGGATTTTTTCCCAATATCCTGCCAAAAAACAACTTTCTAAGTCCTCCCATGAAGAGTTTGGTTGTATGCTCAGAACGACTGAGTTCTCATGTGCAGCTCATGGCTGGAATGAAGATTTATCCCCCCATGGCTTTGCTTTACCAGTTGTACCACTGTGGCTCAATCCAGACATGGCTAAGACCTCAGTAATGGTAGAGTCTGTATCTGTAAGATCATAGACTCTTCATCAGAATGAGGTGGAAAAAAACCTCACTGATGAAATGCTTCTCCTTGCTTCTTGTAGAAAGAAATCAGCTCTGCTTGCAACTGACTGCAGACTGTCACAGTCAGAGGTTTTGACTCAGGTTGATGAAGTTGGACAGTAACCAACTCACCCAGCTGCTGCCTTGCCTACCACATCACTTCAGTCCTGCCTAAAACAACTCTCAGGTCACTTGTAAACCACCAGCTCTAGGCACAAGCACTGAAAGGTTACCCATTTACACCCTGCCCCAAAGAAAAGACCAGGGTGACACCAGACTTTTAGCATTCCTGGATATAGTGAGGGCTTGGAGTACAAAGCAAAGGAGGAAAAGCACTAGCAGAAACAGAGTCAATCTCTTCTCTGAAAGAAAATACTAGAACCTCCTACATAACTGCATATATAAATTGTGGTCATAGACTAACAAAGTTAAAATAAAAAACTTTTAAGAAAGATAAAATGGATACTAGTTTGTTTCTTCCCAAGTTAAAAACAGACTGGCACAACTGGGCCCAGCGTAAATACAGCTGATATCACAGGTAGTAAGGTGTCCAGTCTGTATTATCTAGAACCTTCTTATTAATGAGGAAATAGGTGATGATCAAACTGTATGTTTCTGTCACATAATTGTTTTGAAAAGCCATTTACTTTTAGTAAGTAAGTTTACGTACCAAAAGTATTACTCCTGCATAATACCAGAGGGTGTTATGTTGGAAGGTATCTCAAGGTACAGACAAATTATTACCTTTCATCTGTACTATTACTGAACATGCTAGCTCAAGTACCAAAAGGAAAATAACCAATCTGCTCAGATATATATGCAGACACACCATGAAATGCAAGTTATTTTCTGCTGTCGTTATGAAGCCAAAATATAACAGACACGGACTTTTAAATAGACTGTAATATATTTATACCTATTTTTACTACACTTACCATGTTCTCCATCTTGTTTCAGGTTCCTAAATTAATTTAATAAGTGGAAAAGCAGGCATCTGCAGGGTGGTTTATTGCTGATTCAATTTTCTGCGTCTCATTTGGAATTTCATCTGGTTTCAAAGTACTGTCAGCAACATGAAGGCATTAAGCCAGTGGAAAAGTTACCTGAATGATCTTATTCATACCAATCTATTTTCAAATGACAGCCTTGGCTGAGGCTGGGGAGCCTACCTTTTATTTCCTAAATACATTTCAGTTTAATGAAATCAAGGTTCCAGAATTCTGCACCCGCACTCCCTCCTCACTGTACAAGGCTACTCCAAAAAAACGAAAACTGAAAAGCAGCTGATACTGGTTTTCACTTGAAGCTTACCTTGTTATTGAGGAAAACCATGATTTTATTACACTTTCAGAAACTGCAAACTGTAGTTTCCTGTGATGCTTAAACAGCACTTTTTTTCTGGCATTTACTCCTCAGCGTGCATCTTACCTTCTATCTCAGATGCCCTCTCGGCCTGTAAATGCTATTTGGGGCCTCAAAGTACCCAAATGTTATGCACTGCAATATTCAGTATTGCAAAACCTAAGCTCTTCTGAAGACAGAGGGCCAGTTTCAAACCATTTACTTTAGGGACTGTAGTTTGTATTATCTAAACCTGGAAGTTTTTAGTTCATCCAGGTACCAAAGGCAGAAAGGCAGGTTCTCTAAAGAATGAGGACAGCTCACAGTTCTGAAGATCTCCAAAAATTCAGAACATGGAAATGAGGCAACAAAGCTGGCTCCCTGCCTCCTCTGCAAGGGAAGGTGAACTGGGAGCTGAGACTGGCAGTAAGAGCAGATCAGAATTGGGTCCAGAGTCAGAGACCAGACAGATTCAGCCCAGTGATCACACAGCAAACCCAAGAAATTTAGGGCAGGCCCTCACTTCCAGCTTTCTTCACAATAGCTCTTCTCAGTGATGGAGCTGAACCTGGACTCAGCCAGCTGAACTCCATAATTCAGGTGCCCAAGCTCCCACACACGGGTGGGGGAAAGTGCCTCATGTCCTGATATTTTATGGGAATATGGGTGCTCACTGACAACAGTTCAGTGAATTCCTACACATGGAGCAAAAACCTGCCCCTCTGGGCTGATAGCATTCTCCAGTTACATGAACTTGTAACAGATAATACTTCTATGAAGTGGAGGAGGAAGCTTCTTCTTCTTCATCGACTCTGTAACTGCCTGAGGTGGGAATATTGGGGTTCAAGGGCCTCCCCAACCTGAACGGGTTCACACTTACACCTCCCTGATATTATTTTTATCAGCAAGCTCCAAAATGGAGTGTCCTTCCATCCTTCCTGCTGAAACTGAACCTGATCTTAATCCCATTCATGTCTCCTCATCAATGACTCTTTATTGCCACATCTGTAAGCAAAACCTAGAGCAGGGACCAGGGCCCAAAGTCAGTTCTTCCAAAGGAAATCTCCTTTCAATGTGTTTTAAAATCACATTCTTCCCTTGCTTACTCCTTCTTCTGTATCTCTATCTGTTCCTCATCTTTTTCTTCTTCCTCTTCTCCTGTATCCATTGCTGTAAAATAGCTTTAGTACCACAAAAGGAATGAAGGGCAGTCCTGTGTCAGAAGACTGAACTATGCAATAATTATGGTGCTTTCATGGACATCAGGAGTTCAGGGTCAGATTTCCTCAGACTAACTCTTTTCTGACCTCCTAGCAAAAACAGGCTATTGGGCAGTTCCCGTCTTCTCCACAACAACTGTTCAACACAGTGGCCAATGCTAATCAAAGTGGGTATCATTAGAAAACACACATCCATCCCTTCTGGATTTAGAATTATTTCAAAAGCTTCAATCCCATCTTCGAATCGCAGCAACTTAAACATCAGTACCTCCTTGCCTCAGATCATAAAATGCATAAGAACCTGTGCTTGAGCATTTGGAGAACACTGGCCAAGATACAAACCACAGCATATTTTACTGCAGTAGTCCTCAAGAAAAAGTAGCCGTACAAATCTCTGAGATTTAAGAGTTTTCGTGTAAGAGCCAGCACTTTCATCAGCATGGTTCTGGGACTCTTCAAATGCTCATGGCATCTGAACAGTGAAGAAAGCTGGTGCTTTGGGAATGCAGTTTTGGATATTTTTCAGTTATGGGTTTTATCACAGAAATGGTACCAGAACCCTTTGCTGTGCTATTAGCTTATTTTGAAAGGTTACTCTGAACACTCCGTGTGCCGTGTTTCCCCCGTGTTTAGAGCTGCAGGATGCCACAGCTCACAGCTACAGTCACCCTGGCCTTGATCCACAGATTCTGGATCCTCTCTCAGGATGCTGGCTCTGCTTAGCTCCATAGCACAGGGCTGTCACTTCTTCTTCTTCCTGCCTGATATATTTAAACTGGCTGACCTTTTCTTCAAAACTGGAAACTAAGAGTGTCCTCCATTACATCATTTATCTAGTAGTCTACTGAGAAGATATGAAAACCCGATTTCCAATTAATATTGAAGTAATCCCTACAAGGTTGAACCTGACGAAGAGGAGAGGCTGAAGGAATAAGACTTGAAGGCTTTTCCCAGGGCCTAGAATATATATATATGAAAACCCCCAAACCCAGCAGTTGCATGTGACCTTCATCTTCTTACATCTGAGTGGTGAATGGAGCCACAGGCACCATCCTACCCCATCCTGTGGTTAGTGTGCAGTCCGATCCTGAAGACCTGAATTTCTGAGAACAAATGATAGTGTGGCTCCTTGAGAATTCACAAAAACAGATAGATTGTAAGTGTGAGCTAGGTACTGAGATCCATTAGGGCATGGGTATTTGCACATGCACCATAAACAAAAATCTTGCCCTGGGAATTATGTTGGTATGCGCAGCATCTCCACAGCGGGCACCGCAGCGTAATATTGAATTAACTGCTCTGCCTTGTTTGCCCTGCTCTCAGTACTGCTCAGTGGTGCCACAGAGAGGCCATGGCCATTCCGAGCTTGCTCAAGTGGCTGCTCTAAACAGATCAGCAGATATCTCGGGAATGTTGGCACCCCCTCAGCCAGGCAGGAGCTGAAGAGGAATCTGGACTGTTTGCGTGGCTGCATCCCCGAGATGCTGTGCTCGTGCTCACAGACCGGCACTGTTTTGGAGCCCTGTGAGGGCTGCTGTTTGCTCACCTTCACGTCTGCAACACTTGAGCAAAACTGATGTAAAGGTAAACAGCAAGCATCAGATGTATTGTTTCCCAGCAACCCTATGGATGATAAGGGATGTGCTGCTCCCATCTTCTACACCCGAATAGCTTGGAGACTTGGCTGAGGAGTCAGTCTACACACGACGCCTGTCATCCATGTCATCTGTCACCTCACCTCCCATTATTAGTGACGCTACGCATTATAACTGCTGCTCAGTGGCTTCCACTTGACTCATTTTTAATGTATTTATACACCACTATTTGCTTTTGCTGAATATGCTTGTCCTCCCAGCTGTGCACTTTTGCAGCTGATCAAATGTTACTAAGTAGCTCTTAAATATTTATTGACTTGTCTACTGATCACACAAATCAGGTTCACAAATTTAGCTCTTGGAGCTCTTGGAGCTACTTTGCACTTTATGGTCTAGTTGGATGCTAACCAAAGCCTTTCTGAGTATATTCTTTCTTGAACCATAAACAAACAAGGTGCAGTTTTAGAAACAAGTTGCAGCCCTAGCAGGAAATTAAATACCTAGGACTGGTATTGGTTCTGTCGCCTTCTCAGCTATCAGCTGAAACCTGTTTCACTATATAATGCTGGATTTCAGAAGGCAATTTGCAGCAACATGTCATAGACCAGCATGCAGACTTTTCCAGTAATCTCCCAGCAGAACCTTCTCTCTGATGGAAAACACCCAAATCACCAAAACATTTCCCGGGAACATACTGATTTCAGCAGCGATGTGACAGACATTTTTCACAGAAACAAGAGAGGCAGCATTTTTGGAGTTTTGCAAGCTCATTGGCAGCTTGCTGAGCTAGATGTCCCTGGTGATAAATATCTGGGAAAAGCTGGGGTTCACAGCCTGCCCAGGGAACCCTCGTGAGGATGCCCTGGCTTCCAGCAGGGCTCCATCACCCTGCACACGCACAGAATGGGGGCATCTCTGGCTGCTGGGAAAGGCACAGCTTGGGTTCTCCTCTCCAGCCTTTCCCATCCAATTAAATGCATTCTTCTGGCCTCTTACCCCTCCTTCACATCAAAGCCTTCTCGGCAGTAGATGGGTTTGGGACAGCTTTCTGGTACCTTGCGTAGCCAACTTGAGCTGCACTGCTGAATATTACCATGACATGCAGGTTAGGAAATCAGCTGAAGAATGAAAGTGAATGAAATCAGGCATGAAAATAGTTAGAAGTATGAAACTGGAAACTGAACTGTGACCACTCTGAAAATTTACTCTTAGGGACATTTTTGTTTTGCTTGGAAGAATCCTTACATTTGCAGATATGCAAAGCAAATATGCTCAAATGAATAACAAGCTACAAATGAATGCAAGCTGTGTGTCTCCAGCTTTCATCACTCCTTGTACCTCAACAAATCGCTGTATGGTTTATTATGGGTATTTGTTTGCTTTTTTGTTGTTGTTTACAGCAAATGCCATGCACACAAAGATTTTTTTTATCTTCTCAAGAACATATAATAGACAAAATTATCCATTAGCTCTGTTTCCAAAAGCTCATTATCAGGCATTTTTAAGAGGTTCATATTTTCATCTGTATTACTCTGTACTGTATTACTCTGTACAATTACATCTGTATTCAGTCTTCAGCCATTGCTCTTTCCTCTCTTAAAGATGGGAAACTAGTGAAGGACTACAGATGCCAAGGACATGAAATCACATGTCTATGTAACCCCATTTTCATCATGTAAGATCTATATAGCTAATATATAGCACATTTTATAACACATTTCTGTGAATGCCTCTCACAGTAGTAAGTCATTTTTTTCTTGAAGGTGTATATTTTTCCAGCACTAAGCCAAACCGAAGAACTGTAATCCTGTCTTCTAACACTGAAAGGCTGCCTATTTCCCCAAAAAGAAAACAGAGCAGTAAACTCTGAATTACTGCAATGCACAGCACAGATTTACCTGCATTGGTCAGAAAAAGCAGAATTTATACACTGGAGCTAGTTAAGTCCTGCTCATGATGTGTGCTGCTGGAAAAGCAGCTTAGTTTCATTGCACCTACTGCTGTAGACACACAAGATATGTGAGAAACAGCTGCCCTGCTTGTTTCAGTGGCATGGATGCTGTCAACCTGCAGTGATGCTTCATGAGCTCCCAGAGACATCTGTCATGGAGTGAGGCACTTGTGCACACACACAGAAACAGAGACCAGCCCCAAATGACAGCATTTCCTGAACTATTCTTTCAATTGCAAGCAATGATTCTGCTCATTTCATTAAGAAGCTTTAACTGCAGGTTTGCTAAACATGCATACTGGGACAAAACCCAGAATCCCAGCTGGCAAATTGCATTTGTTCCCTTCTCAGGGAGACTGTTCTGTGTCTCTATGACACAATGCTTGTAAAGATAACAGAGAGAATACCTTTCCTAGATGTGACTGATGATAAAAGGGACTCTAGTTCCTAACACTTTGTCTAAACTCTGTTCTCCTCTCCAACTATTGTTCTGTGGAAGACTTATGGTTTAGGAATAAAAAGAAAAGGGAAAGTATAAGGCAGGATATGTCTTTAGAGCTGTGACCTGTTATTTCAGATATCCAGGCTTGGACTGGTACCTCACTGTGCTGGCAGTCTATACACAGATACTAAAAAAGAGGTGGACCCTCTTCCATGAGGCTACAATCTAAATTACATGAGGTTAAAAAAAACAATGCCTGATTATATTTTGGTAACATCTAAACAAAGAATTGGTTTGCACATGGCTTTATTAATATTTTTTTTAGATTGCTGTAGTAACCTACACTACTGAACACCAAGGAAACACAAAGAAAAGAAAACCCCTCACCCCACCACACAATTTCTCTAATGTTAATATTGGACTGTACGATAAAAAATGTTATCTTAACTTGATGGTAATATTTTTGGTTTGGTGTTGAACCTTTAAGACCAAGGACATTCTGGATCTGCAGTCTCCTTGTTGGCAAACAGCTGGAATCACAGCAATGACGCAACTTTTGTGTAGCTGTCAAACAAGGGACCCTCTCACTGCGCTAGCTAGATTCCTTCTTTGTTGTTATTGTTCTGACCCAATTAGTCACTGCTTCCAAATTATGAGATCTGATTGGACTGAAAGAGATACAAGCGTAATAGAAACCCATACTGGCGGCCCAAGAGGAAGATTTTTTTTGTTAAGTGCCTCAGTAACTCAATTACGTGTTTTAACCAAACTTTAATTACACCAAAACAACAAAAAGCAATCAGAAAGGGCCTGTTTTGATTCATTACATGCCAGAAATATGAGAGAGGGAAGTGAACTAATCCAGGAATATGTCATTATGAGTAAGGCTTCCTGGGAGTCTGTTTAGTTACCCAATATCACAAAACATAGAAAAGACAGGTCTACAAACCACTAAAGTGGCTATTCTCTTTTATTTCCCCTTTATTCAACGATGGTGAGACCACACCTGTGGTGCTGTGTCCTCATCTGGGGTCCACCTTACAGAAGAGACATGGAACTTCTGAAGAGAATCCACTCCACGTCCACTCTCAGTACCCTGCAGGATGCCAGCCTGAAACACCAACTTACTGATGTTGTTTAGCAATTGCAGATAAAGAAATCTGCTATAACTACTGAGGTTCAATTTTAAATTTATTTATTGCACTGTGATATCACTTTTCAATAAATAAGTTGCTAATTGGGGTAATTTCTGAGCATTTAGCTCTCATCGAAGTGGCTGCACATCAGAGGGACGCTTGAACTTTTTGAAAGCACTGCATGCTGTTTTTCTTCAATTTTGCTCTTTAATGCACTTTTATTCTCCTATATTAAGGTACAAATCTTAATTTTCTTCTGCAAGAAGCTGCAAGAAGACAATTCGCCGATGCAGGGCCTCCTATCTGGTTGCTAGTTATGATGTAAGAGGAGGAATGCCAAACAGCAGTTCGACATTAAGCTCTCTATACTGTGTTCAATATCAAACATGCCTTTAGAGGCAAGGCTCAGGAACTGAAAAACAGGCTCTGAAATGCTGAGATGTATAATACAGGGGTGTCCTTGACCTTCCTGATAACAGAACTGCTGATAAGGCACCAACAACGGAAAAACTGCTTGTGCCCAACATAAAACAGCAGAGAATCCTTGCATGTAGAAATGTATTCTAATCTCTGTGTGCCTCCAGGTCCCATCCACTTCCCTTCAGCTGGTACAGTCAAAAAAATACTGAGTTATGAACCATACTGAATTATAATGTATCACTGACTACATTGCTCAGTGCTGATGTGCACGTATTTCTGTTAACTAAAACCCAGCTCTTATGTGCTGGCTTATATCTCAACTCACCAAAGGCAAAGAGCTACTTTTTTGAATGTAAGAGAAAAGGAAAGGAGAACTGAACATACAAGTCCAAAGAAAATCAAGAAAGGAGAATCTCCCCTACAGTATGTCTACACTGCAGTGCAGCTGAGATCTCCAGGCTGCTGCCAGCACAAGTACCTCAGACAACAGACCTGACATTGCCAAGCTAAGGTAGAGCATTGTGCAAGACAATTTACGCTGAACCAAACAGCTCTAGTGCTTCTTGTATCTGATCTGGTGTGTTGAACTGGCTTTGATGTCCGTACACTGTGCTGTGTGCAGTGAATGAAGAACATGTTTTATTAAACCTCGGAATGAAAGCATGCTTTTTTGTTGCACGAACAATTACATTCTTTGATGTCTGAGGAGAAGAGCTCCTTAGCAAGTAAATGATTTGAAGCTATCAAATGATTGACCATGAGGAATAACAGAATGTTTACCATGTCTTATTTTCAAGATGAATTTATGAGTAGTGGTGCTTCTTTATTATTTTTTATCAGTTGATTTGATCACTGCACTAATAAAAAGTCATATAGGGCTGAGGCTGCAAACTCCTGAACCCTGCTTTATCACATGCTGGTTATTCTCAATTTCTGATGACATTACTGCCTAAGCATACCGATTTTTATACTGATTTCAAAGGCTTGATATACCTCAATATTTCACCAAATTCTGCCATTACTATGTCTCATCTCTTGTAAGTAAGAAGAATTAGATGAAGATGTAAATGAACTAATGCTACTGCACTTTCAGAACAGCTGTGGATAGACTCCTATTTCAATTCATGCATTTACTGCAAATACTATTTACCATAAAAGTGAATTAGATACTCTTACAACTCTAATGTGAGTGTTCACATACCAGTAGTTTTCCTTGACTTCAATTTTGGAATAGATTTTAATTACATAACACTTTTTCACATGCAGAGAACTACAACCTTCTCGTTAGTCAGACAGGGACATTCTCACTCACTGCACAGTTCAGTTCATTGCTATGTGAAATTTATATTTTATTTCCAATTAATTTACATTTCTTCATCTACCCCTGCAGTCTTTCAACAAACATCACCAGAAGATGGACAATTGAACTGTCCTACCCACCTTCCATCCCCATTTTCTCCTTCTTCAGCCCACTATGCTCAGATCAGGATTTATTGACCATGCTACTCCGCTCCACAGTTAGCCCACTGGCACTGAGATTTAACTCTAGGTATTAAGAACAAAAAGAATCATAGAAGCTTCCTACCGGCTCAAGACTTTTAGTTGCTGGTTTTCTTTGCATTAGTGTTTGACAGCAACTTAGTAACACACAGCAACATGCAATGCAAAATACTCTCTATGAAAAGTGTCTATTTTCTCCCTCCCTTGTTTTCCATTCTTCCTCTTTGTTTGTTATTTGGCTTGCTCACTGCCCCAGTGTAGTTTTTTCCTTATTTGATCACCCCTTTTCCTGCTCCACACTTCTTCTACAGTCTCTTCCAAAACTCAAAATGTCAGTCCAAAGCTAACCCTTAAAACTACAATATTCAAATATCTTTGATACCCAGCAACCAGCCATAAAAAAGAGGCAGACATTGTCTCAGATGTAGAAGCAAAGTGAAAAATACTGATTCAGATAAGTTTGTACTAGTCTGAAGGAAGCAATTTTGGGGAAAAGTTAATGCATTTTATAAGAAAGAAAATAAAAGCTCACGATCAATCTTCTGAGGAACTACCTTCCAGTGAAACACCTTCTCACAACTTTTACCACACTTTCTTGCTTCCAAATATCCCTAATGTTTAAAAAATAGCCTATCATGCATTTCTTGATGTCACAGCCTAAATCCCTCACTCCCATTACTTTCCCACATCCATGCCTTCTTGTTCATGACAGCCTTCTTTAAGGGTTGTAATCTGGTCAGTGTCCCTGGCAAGCAATGCCAGGGACATAAAACTTGTTAAAGGGTTCAGAAGCAGCACACATCACGAATGTCAACAGCATATGCACAAATAATTTATCCCAACTTTGGACTGAAGAAGATACTATTATGGTGATATTAAACAAACCTATTCAGAAATAATCTTTGCAATCCCTTTAGTATTTTCATAATTTTCCTGAGCAGAAAACATTTTGAAACACTATCTAAAGTTTTGGCAATCTGCACAGTATATTATTGCTGTTTTCCTGTGAAATTCACTGAAATCCGCTCTAACGCATTTTTCCATCCCTCAAAAAGGTGAGTTATTAGATAGACATCATTACAAAACAGATGTAAAATGGAAGGGCCACGTTCATATGTTCATACTACAATACTCACCGTATTCCTATTTGATCATGTGGCTTCTTCAGTACATCAGCCATCAGCATTTTTTACATTTCTTTACCAGGCTTACTGGAAAAAGCTGGTGATACAAAGATACTTACCCAGTTGTATAAGGTATATTTATTCCCCCTAGATTAATGCTTTCACATCCAACAATGAAGAGAGTTGAAAAGCACAGCAAAGACACACCACTGCAGATCATAGCCAACTTTGCAGACTCTCTCGCACCAAGTTTCAGTTTTTTGATAATGTAGCCGCCTAGGACAATACCAACACCAGCACTTGGAACAATAATCACACCTGCCAGGAAGAAATTCAAGCAACATTAAAACAGGATGTATAGAAATAGAATAAAACATAAATATTGTTTTAATTCCCTAATTAGATGACTATAAATGCTGTACTAAGATCTCCATTGTCTGATTCTCTGCTAGTTAGCAAACTGAGTCAGACTTTTCAAACCTCTGGAGTGTTGTCAAAGAATTAATGAAAGCCTCCTTATGATATTACCAGCAGCCAAAGCACTATAAGAGACCTATTGTATTTACAAGCAGAAACATTGCTTTGTATTTATTTTAGAATGGGGAGAAGGGATATGCATTGCTCCCAATTACTAAAAATATGAAGAAATCCAAATTTGGACATGGATCTTCCTCTTCTTACTCACATGATTTAGTACAGCAAAGCACAGATGTTAACCTAAGGCAGGACCCCTGAAGCCTGCCCAACTGGGAGCACGTGCAGGCAGCTGGCTGCGAATTCTGCATTCTGGTAACTTGGCTCAAGTGGAATAGCACTTTCCTACAGCAGCCCCATTCATTTCAGCACAGCCACTCAAGGTCTAACCTGATTAAACATGATTAAAGGAATTAAAATAAAGGAATTAAATCAAACACAGTAAGTTTAAGTCAAAAAAGACATGCCCATGAAATTTTTGTCACTGGTGGCAGTTTGGCTATATGACACAAGGCTGTCCTCACTTCCCAGTGCTTGAGGTGTTAAGTCATTGAATTTCTTGCGCACCTTAGCTTCTCTTGGCTTTTGCTTCTAACATGTGAGAAAGTCTTTAAATACGGTCTTTGTTAATAAAGATGTGTATATAAATTCCATATATAAATACAGAATTTGAACAACTTTGGCAGCTGCATGTAGGGAGAAGAAGCTAAATATTATAATACAAATTCTTAAAGATGTTGGTCTAGTTTCTAAAGAAGCCTGCAAGATTATCACTTGAAAATATCTTTAATATTATCACAAAGCAATAATATTCTCATATAATATTCTCATTCTCTGCTACTTTGTATAAAGGTGAAGGAGACATTACATTTATCAAAATGTTGAGATTGAGAAAGCAAAAATAAGAGGTAAAAATAGTTGCTGCCTTAATTATACTTCCATCACCAATGACATTATAAAGTAAAATGTCATTTCATGAGGAAGATTCTTAATAACAACCCTTCACAGAATCAAAAACAGTTTCAAAAGAGCAGAATTTAAATTTATAAGCCTTTCTAGGAGAATTAAATGATTTCACAAAGTTCAAATCTGTTACCTCTCTCAAGTTTCAATGCCTGGAATATGAACAAGGGAAACAGATGCCAATCCTTTCACTTGCACTGAAAACCTTCTCTTCTGACTGTGGTAACTCAGCCATCTAAGCCTGCCATGCAGGCTCTGCTCTAAGAAGTCCACATCAGAGAAGCCCACGTACCCAACGAAGGAAGACTGGGATCATTTGTGATGGCTTCTGAAACACCCATGTCAGATGAACCAAATTTCATGGACCAAATCCTTGGTTACACTAGCTATGTGAATTAAAGATATACCTCAATATAAGGGATTATTGGATATAATTAAACTTTGTATTTTATTAGTCCTTCCACCTTACAACTTAGCTTTGAGTTCTTAACATCTTCTGGACCTGAATTTATCTTCTCTTTCATATTCTCTTGAGGGCACGTATGTTAGAAAAGCCTTTCATTAGGTGTGAGACTGTGTGTCTATGTCTAGTGTCTTGTCAAAACTGGGCATGTAAGTATTTTGTGAGGCATTTGGTTAGTGGCTGTTCTGTTAGTGAGTTATACTGCACTGCTGTTTGCAGACATCCTCTGCCACAAAGAGATTAGAACATAAAAAAGATTAGAACATAAATAAAGAGGAGATGAGCAGGAACAAACTGCCTGCCTAGGCTGTCTATCATTCAGGAGGATGAAAAGGTAAGGGCAAACCTACACAGAGGATGCATAAAGAGAAATTCCTCTACGCAAACTATAGCAGGGGATGGAAAAGCCTTTCTGGGAGAAACTGGAAAGACAGAAACAGATTTATCTGCTTGTGGTGAAAGCAGCAGCTCATTCCTTCCTGCATGTCAGGAAGGCTGAGAAGTTCCCTTGCCCCAAGTACAAATTCTTCATCCCTATGCTCCTCTCCTTTCCTGCAGGGGATGTAAAATCAGAAGTGATATACTGTCAAGGGAACGCTGCTGCTACAGTGCACTTCAAGGAGAGCTTACAGGGCAAAGCAAAGCATGTACATCTAATCAGGACACACATTCTTCATTTTCAAAGCCATTTAAAGGAATAAAGCTTAAGATCTGATTCTATGCTGTTGCACTGCACTTTCCTTCATTTTATAATGACAGTTTGGCTTACAGGAATTGTGCATGTGCCAAAAAGCCTCCTTGCTACAGTGCTCCAAGGCAGTATTAGCTTTCAGTCAGCAATTTTCAGGCTTTGTCCTTTTTTGCTGTTGTCAGCTGCAACACTTGAGGCTTTCCACAGTGGCAAAAGATGATATTAACAGATACTAATAGTCTGGTACCAGAAAACTGCAATATCTGCTAAGAGGGATACACTTCCAAAGAGAATACTGTAGAGATTTTCAATCCAATTCTGTCTGAGATAATGTGCTATACCATTTCTAGAGCTAAAGGGAGATCCAACCTATTTGTAACCAGCTTAGCACAAGTTACCAGAGCAGGGCTTTATAATATAGCAGCTCTTCCAACTACAAATTATTTTTACTCTCTTTTTCACAAGTAAATCTTCTATCAAAGCACTAGAAATTTTAACCGTATTTGTCTAATATCTACCTGCAACCTGAAGTCAAAGTTAATTTGGGAGTAAATCAAGGAGGCTGAATGCCACCTGCTCTACACATGGAAAATAAAATTCCAAACAAGACAAGACTGCAGCACAAACTGCACAAGTTAAAGATATGAAATTTGACACATGGCATTTTTGCTGCTGATTAATGCCATGTTTGGTTAAAAATAGAAACAAATTAATTAATTCTAGCTAATTAAGGAATTGCTGCTTATGAATTGCGATGGAAAATGACCAATATAAAATTTATATCAGTCACATAAGATTCAGCAAGGCAATGTATATATAAAGTATGGATCCAGTAGTACAAATAAATTGTAAGTCCTCCTTCTGCAAACCAGAAAATTTTAGAAACTGAACATATTTATTAGATTAACTAATAGAAATCTCATGCAAAATCTTGTTTCCTTTTCCAATTTTTCCTAGAAAAATAATTTATAAAATTAATAACAACTGTTGACATTCGTGCTAAGTTTAGGAGTTGGGGATGTGGAAGCAGTGCTCACTTGTCCATGTTGAACATACAGCCTGAGCTATTTCATCTTCTTCTGGTGCCTTAAAATAGTCTTTATCTATTAATTTCTAACAGGTCAAACTACACATCCCAACAACACGGGGGAATCTTCACATCCTCAATAGGGTCACATTCTTTCCTCTTCTTATAATGTGCTGGTTGTTGAATGTTTTGTCTGGTAACCAAGTTTCTGTCTTAACCTGAGAATGACATGAGTTACAGAGCAGCAATCCCATTAAGACTCATTACAGCAAAACTCCTGTGCATGTGTAGCTACATTAAACTTCAAATAGAATCATGGCTCCATCAATCAAATTTTCTTCCTTAGATACAGAATACAGGGATTTCATGCCCCGAAAAAAATCTCATCCCAGCAAATTCTCAAACAGAAGTCACCTCATGGTGCTTCTCTGATGCTTCTCCTCAACACTCTAGAGAGATTTCTTGTGTATCTTTCAGCCACTGTAGGTAACAAATGATTCCCATTTGTCTCTGTGTCTTGCCCCTCTTTCTCTCAGTACTTTTTGTCTTCTCCTCATACTTCACACTTCCTCCCATAACTCACTCTCCACCCCACTATGCCTTCCTACTCAGTTGTAATACCTGGAAGCATGGGGGAGCAAAGAATTAACCTGCCCAGCATTCAAAGATATTCTGTATGGAACACAGTAAGGAGAAGGCAAAAAGATGCTTATAAAACAAAAAGAAGACACTGATTGACAAGAAGATGGGAAGGGAGATGACCTTCCTGCCGTGGGTCCCAATTCTGCACAAAAATTTGTCCCCTTCCCCTAGGGGAGTTGCAGGTGGAGCTCATCCCTCTCTCATCCCAGCGCAGTTATGAAGCTGCAGAACAGAAACTTTGAAGCTATGTTAATAGCTGACTTGGCTGCACTTTATTACAGCAGCAGGGAAAGTGTCACAGCTGCAAAAGAGGGGCCTCAGACCTGAAATGCCGGGAGAGGGAGCATTTGAGGAGCTCTCCTGGCTAGACTGGATTGCTGTGTGCTCTGTGTTAATAAACAATTAGGGAGAAGACCATCAGCCTGGAGGGGAGAGATGAGTAAAGGAAGGATGGTACAAATAAACAATTGGTCACTGGAGAGGTTATTATATTTTAAGATCAAAGTGGATGTAAAATTCACATAAAATAAGAACAGTTTTAAAATATATTTTAAGCCACACAAATCACAGCAACACTCCTGGGCATTTTCTAGCTTTTGTTGCTTTCTTTCCCCCTGAAGGCTATTAACATATTAGAAAATGTCACTATCTAGGCTTATGGGAAAAAAAAAAAAAACACTCTTTAACAATCTAAATAGGTTCACATTTTACTAAACAAATATAGCAAACATGAAAGAACAGCCTGGCTATCTAAACAATCACAAGGGCACAAAGCTGAATTGAATATCCTGTTCTAAAAACCGTGTTTTCAGTTCATTCCTATATTGATTTATTTCATCAGCCAAAGAACAAAAACCCTTGCACATTACACTCATTGGCAATGCCTTACCAGTGTAGATGCTGGCATTGGAAGCTGGGATGCCAAACTGTGACTCGATGAACTTGGGAATGAAGGTAATAAAAGCTGTAACAATGGCACTCTCAGCTGTGTATGACAAACTCACAAAAAGGAATGTCATGTTGCTTAAGATCCTGACAGCTGCTCTTGGAAGCTCTATAAAGTGACAAAAATGAGAAATGAATGTTATAAATAATGAGTGAAAAACAAAAGCAAACTGGAACAAAACAAATTGATTTTCTTTGAGATGGACTGTAAATAATGGCTTGCTAGCATCTGGCTATTTGCTGAGCGGAAGGGAGAGTGCATATTTTGAATTGCACTCTTTGCTGCTTGCTCTTACACTATCTCACTGCATCGCCTCAGGGCTGCAGTCCCATTTTTCACAAACAGAACTGAAGACTGCTTTAACAAAAAATGTCTAAAGAAACACAGCCCACGCAGTAACAGTAAAAAGCAAGGAGAAACAGCAAGAAATTGTAGCAAATTTGGAATTATTCTGACGTCTTATTTTGAAATAGCACCCTGCTGAACTGACAATACTGAATTTTGCACTCCACATGAGGAAAAAAGACCCCATGCCCTTCTGCTTAAAAGACCACAGTTGGAAAGCTGGGATAACAATACTGTAATTTGAAAAAGAAACCAAACAATTTTACATTAAACATTTTTGTATATGATTAAAAAATTTTACAAAAGCATGCAGACAAAGTGTACTGAAAAAATGATGTCAATATCAATGAATCTCAACATACATTACATACAACTAATATTCCCAGAAGGGATAAAACAATCAATTAAAAATAAGAGCATATCATTAGCTTAAATTGAAAAAGTGTTCATAGATGTTGCAATTATCCTTAAAGCAAATACCAAAACACCATGAAATTCAGAACTGTAGTTTAAAAAAAAAAAAAAACCACACTTAAATACTTTTAATTCAGTCCTTTAGTGATGTCAAGATGATAACAGCTCTATTCACGACTCTTTTTTTTTTTCAGATTTGATGGCACGATTTTTAAACATTTTTTTCCCTTGGGGCTTCTACCAAGATAAGATGTTCTGTCCAAGCATGACAAGTATTATTTTCAGCCCAACAGTAGCTTCCTACTTTTCATGTGAACTGAACCAAAGCCTGAATTCAATGTCAAGAACACCCATTAGAAATATAATGTATTGAGTAAGCACAGAACAGTAGAACTCCTGAGCTGGAACATTACTGAACCTAAAAGTTGTCAAGTCAAAACTCTGTCTCATTTACTCCATTGACTCCAGCAGGTTATCTGTATAAAAGCAAACAGAGTTTAGAATCCTGTCAAGTCGAAGCTTGTCAGACTGCAAATTAGTACCTCAGTTGTCTGACTGCATCCAGACTTAGCTTATGCCAGTTGTCAAAAATAATCAATTCATTATGAGTATGGGGTTTATAATTTTAATGTAGACAAATGCTCTCTTGCTGCCTCTATGAAGAAAAATATTAAATGTTAAATACTAAATTTGCTGGAAATAAGTGATGTATAACCTGTATTGAGAAGCACTGAAACTTAATGTTTTTAACCACTTACTGTTTTTGTGTTTGTTTGTTTTGTTTTTTTTCTACTTGTGGCACTGTTTACAATCGCAGAACAGAAAAACAAATGAAAACGCAAGTCTGAGGCAATATAATATCAACATATCTGCAATATATGTAATGTAGCTGTCCCTGTGCAAAAATTACACTACAGTAGTGAGTAACAAAAAAAGTTTACTGGTATTTATTGTCAAATATGATGCATGTTCAAATTGATCAAAACTGATTTCATTGTCCAAGAGGAAATGGAAGAGATAAAACATCTACAATACATTTAGTCCTCAAACCTCATCAACTTTTGCTTTATGTCTGGTTTTGGGTTGGGTTGGGTTGGGTTATCTGATGGAGGCATAGATGCAAAAAGAATCCAAAGAGCAAGAACCAAGATGCTTTTGCAAAGCTTCTCATGAGGCTAAGATGATGCAGTTTAAGAAAACTGCTGCCACAGGGCTGCAGTGGTGCAGCTGTAGCCGGATTTCCCTGGGGACATGGTGCGGGATTGAATGCCTCTCCCTCAAAATGACGGCAAACAGTTATGACCATGCTGCTGCTGTGAGAAAGGGGTCAGAAAAAAGCAAGTGTGCCAGGATCGGATCTGCTAGAAAATGAGCTGTTGGGTGTTTTTAATCATGGGCAGCAGCATTCAGTTTTCTGGGTGAGGAGGAGATGACAGAAACACTGGCAGAGAGACTACACACTGGCTGAGGCAGCTCATCACAGCACCAAGAGCCAGAGCTGGCAAATGCATGATACCAGCCTCAAAAAAAAAAAAAAAAAAAAAAAAAAAAAAAGACATGTTCATCTTAAAAGATATTTTCTCTTACGGGAAGACAAAAGTGACAGAAGGGGAACAAAACAAAAAAGCCAACATCCTCTAGGACACCTGGTTGGCCCCTACCTTTTTTTTTTTTTTTTTTTTTTTTTTGTATCAATGCTGACTCAGCAAGAACACAAATCTCCCTGTTTTCAAATGCAGCAAATAGATAGGACATCTTCACTGTTGCTCCAACTCTGTCCTCCCTGCCAAAGTTTTAGTTAAAAGAAGACAAAAAGGTATACAATTGAAAACTTCTTATGGAAGTAAAGATGCCTGTTCAGTAACAGCAAGTGGCATTACCATCAGCCACTCTGACGGTCTACTCTAGCATCTAAACTTTGTTTATGTATATTAGGATCATGTATGATACATACACAGACATGCAATTGGTATGAACAGACCAAAAATACATGAGGAAAAAAAAAAAAAAACAACAGCATCTTTCACATTTCAACCTCATTGTGCTGACTTAAAGTAAGTGTTGGTGGAAGAGTGACTTTGAGTAGGCCTCCTAAAAAGCTCTATAAATGTGGAAGAAAATAATAAGGTGGTAACTTTCAAAGACTGGACATCACAAAGAGAAATGTCATTTCACTAGGATGATGAATTTGGTGTTCTCTGTAGAAATAAACTGGAAGTCTCTGGCCCAGAACTAAATCCAAGGTCTTTGCTAAAATTATTATTTTAAAGGACTTTGTCCAAATATAATACCTAGTAAAGTTTAGCCCTTCCTGGTAAAACTGATCTTTGGGAAAATGTATGGTTTAGAATTTTTTATCTAAAGATACCAAACAATTAATTAGATAAACAACTGCGGAGCTATTGAACATTTTGCTCTGGCATTCTGATGTAAAGCTGTGCTTTCTGTTAACTCCTACTTATATCTTTCAGGGTACTGAGCACTCAGCCTAAAGGTCATTATTAATTTGAAAACTAATTAGCACATTCAAAACTGGATTTGTACTGCTAAATAAATAAAATTCAGAGTATCTTGGAATAAGCACAAGTTCTCTTAAACCCATGTGAAGGATTCTCCAGGGAACAGCTCTGTTCTGATTGCTGTAATTTCTGGCATGAAATAAATAATTCCTGTACGCTGCACCAACGCATGCAACATGTAGCAGTTGAGGCTTGAAGCTCTTTGTGATTCCTGAAGAGCAACTGCCTGACATACAAGGAAAAGCTTTTTATTAAGAGTTTTGCAAATAAAAATACATATCCAGAATTGGGTTTTCTCTGGTTTCCTCCTATGATTACAATAAAACCCTGTGCAACAGAACCTGCATTACTCTCCAGAATCTAAGAATTCTAGTAAGAAGCAAGAATGATAAAAACCTTAAGGATCCTTTGTACTACATAATCAATCATGCATTTAAAACAATTCAATGTCACATTATTTTTGTGCGACTAGCCATAGGCCTAGTCTTTCATTTCAAGGTCATTATTAAACCTGTCAGGTTCAGATTTTTAGTAGGTCTTCAAGAACCATCCCTCCTTTTAGCAAGTGTGTAGCAGAAACAAACTTCATTCTGTCATTTGAACAAATAAGTCTCTATCAATTACATTCCTAAAACGGAAGCAATAATTTAGTATGGCTGCAAATACGTTCACTCTACTGTAAAATAATTAAAATAGCAAATTCTTCATTTTGTTGTTTTTTTTTAAATAACATAAATATGTAACTAAACATAAATTGGAACCTGCCTTGCTGGACTGGTTTGCTACCTTACTGGCAGTTTTCTTCCCCTGCTGCTCTTTCACTATATTTTACCTCTAGCCTCTATTCATTTTCTTTCACTGATGTGCTGGACCACTGCTTGACTCATGGTAAGGGAATAGCCTAAGAAAAATCTGCAAGCAATACAAATATTTGTAAATACTGCTCTAAGCGAAACTCTTAAAGCACTGTAAACAGTATTTCAATTAAAAACAAATAATAATAAAAAAGAAATAATCCCAACTTTACTTCCTTTACTGTAATTCATTTTCTTTTAGCCCTGTTCTTTTACATCTAGCCAAAGGTGAATACAACCAGGGGAATAAACTATCTGGCTCTACAGCACCGTCCTCTCGTGACCCTTGTAAGGGTGACACATGCATCAGCAAGAGGATCTCCTTTCCAATTGTGCTCAAAGTCCTGACAGCTCTGTCCCAGACAGCTCTGAGAGTAGTTTATGCCATACTGAAATCCCAGGGACAGCTTCTGTATTCACACAGTACAAAGCAGAGCCAATATTTGAGACAGAATTTTGGTTTTGTTTGTTGGAATGGAAATTACCATTTTCAGTCACACATGACTATTTGCTTGCTTTCAAGCAGCTTCTCAAGGCTCCAGATAATGTTGCTCATCACTGTACAGGGCCACGCCAACCCTTTCTATTTTGGGTCCTCCAGGATGACAGAAGCCAGGAGCAGGGGGAGTGACCAGCTTGAGGTCAGTGGCACAGCAGAACCTCCAGCCCACAGTCTCCTGAACTCTCTGACATTTACAGGGCTCACTGAGCACCTCTGTGCACAGCCCAGCATCTCCTGCTCTTGTGCTGATTCTTACCGACTGCTCGTCATCTACTGCAGCAACTTCAGTTGGGTTCCTCGAGGGAGCACTTCAGCAATTCACATCCCCCAGGAACTTCTTTTACCTTGGCCTGCATTATTGCCATGCATAATTATCCCATCTCAGTTCAGGATTGACTGGGAATGGCATACGACAGCTGGCAGATGTGAAAAGGCTGACAGGAAAATTGCACTTTTAAGAGGCTGCGCTCAGATATAGCTCTGCTTTAAGTACATATATATAGGGGAAAAAAAAAAAGACTATTATAAAGTACATGCAATTAACACCTCTTAGATTAGATCAGTACATTTTAGGTGAGTGATATATGCATTTGCTTTCTTTACTCTGCCCCTTTATCCAATTGCACAGTCAGTTGCATTATAGCGGTAAGAAAAATGGTCTGCAGAAACAGTTTCTATGGTACAGAACCCTAAGGGTATCCATATAATAAATGAAAACAGAGGTTTTGTTTGCTCAAGTTCTTGATTTATCTCTGTGTGTGGGATTGCACTATGACTTCATTATAAATCTTCTTTATCTCATGTTATTTATGTTACCTCCATTTCTTCCAATAAACAACATCCAATTTTCTTCCTCCTATGACCTATATAATGCTTTTGATACCTGCCTCAGAAGCATTCTCCCTCTCACTTTGTTTACTTGCAACATAAATAGAAAAGACTGAATTCCAAATCCTTGTGTCTTGAAAAATGAGAAAAAGCAAAGATGGATCTATATTGTTATCTGATTCTAGCTCTATCACAGGCCAACAAAAACCCTAGGTCACTGAAGTTGGAAGATACTTGCAGTGGGAGCCAGTTTTGTTTTGTATCATCAGACTGTGCTGGCAGCTATTGCAGGAAAAATGACCCTAGCCCTCTCCTATCACAACTTTTCAATACCTTTTCATTCACCTAGAAAACTAACTTCAATGAAATTAGGGCAAGTTACAGCAGGACAAGGTTTCCCAAGAAAGACAATGTCAGAACAGAAGATCAAAGTAAACAGTCTCTTCCATGAGACTTTCCCTATCAAAGATGCACAGACTTTACAGGTTAATGGCACTGACCTCTGTCATGACAGACTGCGACATCACTGGTATTTATTAGTACGGAACAGAAGATGTGACCTACTAAATCATCTGTCCCCCAGCTATTGCCTAAGCGGAGTTTCTGCCATAACATTCTATTAAAAGATGAAGCCCTGAAACTCAATGGGAAGTATAAATTGTACACTGCATCTCAGAAGCAATGCTAAATGACTTAGACACATGTGGTCCTTTTTCCTTCCCATTATAAATGACATTACATCAACTGAGAAGCTTGAGGCATGATCTCACTCCATAAAGCCCACTTAAACTTGAAAAATAATTAAATGACAGTGCATTCCTGCTGCAGGCCCTCTTTGCTAGGGCAAATGACACCTAATAGGAAAGCTATTATCAGCTTATAGCAAAATACTTTTCCCTGTGTTATCTTGACTCGCTCAGTGTCTCTCTGACATGTGGAATATAATGCTGTTTTTCACTGTTCCACATGGTGAAGTTTCTCTTCTAAAGAAACTCAAATGTTTTGTATATAAGAAGCTCTAATTTGGAGGCACAATTATTATTTTAATGTAGGATTTTGTTAGTAGAAGGTATGATACACATTTAGGCTGATATATACCTTAGACTCTTACGACATGACCTGGAAGGTGAAATTATGTTCAGAAACGGAGAACCAGCATCATGAAAATCCTCTAGTTGCAGAGTTTGGCTAAACACCTGTATCTTTTCCAGGCACACCTACAGGATGAAGCAGTTGCTCTACTGTGACATTGCCGGCAGTGGTTAGAAAGAAGTCCAGCCTGATCTCCTGTTTCCTACCTCCCTGACCTAGTAAGAATACCTTGATAGGAGAACCCCACAACTACTTTTGCTAGTCAGAGGCCTAAAGGTTTGAAGGAAAAAAAAAAAAAAAAAGAAAAAAAAAAGTTTAGAGTACAAATTATGTCTAATGATACAAATGACATTTCATGATTTCTCTTAGTCCTAATTTCATCAGAGTATCATAAACCTGGAACACAGCTTTCATATCACAGAAATCAGGGTGGACAAAACAGCATCGATAACACAGAGGCATTAAGTTTTGTTCATTTTTATCCTGTATTATTCAATATTAAGACACTTTTAAGCCTACATTTTAAACTTCTAAGTTACTTGCTTCACATTGATTCATTTTTAACAACACTGCATTTCTTCCCACGGCATTTTATCCATCACTAGTAGTGACTGTTAAATTTCACATTAATATTTTACTCATTGAATAAAATAAAAATCACATTACTTGTCCATCTTTTGAATTCTTCTTGTTTCAAAATTAGCACAGGTTTCATTCATCCTTGCCTTTGGAAAACAAAAAAAGCTTGCAATACATAATAGCCAGGTAATGCATATGAAATAAAACAATCTTCACCAGTTAACTTGCTAAAATAGAGGAAAGTAATTTAAATCACTTAACTAGAATTCCTTTTTTCTTGTTTTGCTTATTTTTCAGAAGAGCACTTTATTTTGTGAAGAAAAGATTAAGCAAGTACGACAATTGCAAACTGCAAGGTGCACAAATGTGCCTGGTAATAAAGGTCATATAGTTTGATATAGTTATATGACCTTACAGTTTGCCATACAACTATAGCAAACAGACCCCCTATTACCTATTTGTCACTGGTACACAATAAATGCTTCAGTAATTTATGTAAAGTGATGTCTTACTCTTGCAGGTGTACTTTGTAATTTTAAAAGACCGTCAATAGCAAAGTATAGTATTACATACAACATTCAATAAATCTGCCTTCAATTGCACTTCATACAACCCTAGAAGATGAACCTGTAAACAAAATTTAAAGCATTTAAAACTTAAAAACAAACCTCACCTTTAACATTTTTTCCAAATCCCATAGAGGCAGGAACTGCACTGTCTGCTTGCATTTTGCTATTTGTTTTCTCTTTCATGACTTCATCATCACTTGATACATCATCAGAGTTCATCTTCTTTTTCTTTTTCTTTTTTTTATGTCGAGGAGGAAGCTTTTTTGGAAAGGTAAACATTGGAAATATCACAAGGAGCATTGCAATGGCACAAAGGAGAAATCCACTCCACCTAATGCCAGGAGATAGGAACAGAAATGAAAGCCAATGCATTACATGAAATAAAAACACCAAAGTGATTATTACAGGCTGTACTAGCTGGAAGGACAAATTTGCAAAATATGGAACACTGAAATTAGAGTAAATTAATTGAGTGGAGGGGAGCTTTTACTGCATTAAAACCTTTAATTAGAAGATGTTTCTGTTGGCTTTCCTACTGATAAAGGTATTTATACAGAAACCAGCAAATGGTTTCTGAAATAGCGCCAGGTTTGAATTCCTGTAAGTTTTCACTTCTGATAACTACTCAGTACCAAGCTCTTAGAAGTAGGCATTCGCTTTTACTTTGCCTTTCTCAGATAATTCACAGTAAAGGAATATAGTATTCCTCCGGAGAACATGAAAAAGGTTATCCACAGCATTATCCATGGCATGATGTCCAGATGGATATATCAGGGCTAAATCTGTTCTGCTTTCCAGTGCCAACTTCTCAGTGCACTGACTGTCCAACCCTCTCCCTTCCTAGTGAAGAGCTCCTGAAGCCTGGCTGTACACAGGCAATGTCCTGCAGTTCATGCCAGGGCTTAAGCCTAGGACCTTGCAGCTCTGCTCTGCTACCATGACCAGAAATACCCCTTGTAGTGGGTTTACGTGGCAAGGTTTTGGCAGCAGGGAGCCATAGGGGTGGTTTCTGTGAGAAAGATCTAGAAGCTGCCCCATGTTTGGGAAGGGCCCCATTGTTTTCCAGATCCGAGCCAATAAGCGATGTTGTTTTTCGCCTCTGTGAGAGCATATTTAAGACAGGGAAAAAACGCTGCGCCACACAGCAGCCGGGAGAGTGAGAGGAGCGAGGAACAGCCTTGCGCCAAGGTCAGTGTAGAAGGAGGGGGAGAGGTGCTCCAGGCGCCGGAGCAGAAGTCCCCTGCGGCCTGTGGTGAGGACCATGGTGAAGCAGGATGTCCCCCTGCAGCCCATGGAGTACCACGGTGGAGCAGGGTTCCACGCTGCAGCCCGTGGAGGAGACCACGGTGGAGCAGGTGGCCCTGCACCGATGGAGGCTGCCGCCTGTGGAAGACCCCTGCCGGAGCAGATTCTGGGCCGGACCTGTAGCCCGTGGAGAGGAGCCCACGCAGGAGCAGGTGATCTGGCAGGAGCTGCTGCCCGTAGGGGAGCCAGGTTGGAGCAGTTTTCTCCTGAGGGATGGACCCCGTGGTACAGACCCATATCTGGAGCAGTTCTGAAAGAGCTGCTGCCTGTGGGAAGCCCACGCCGGATCAGTTCATCAAGGACTGCATCCCGTGGGTGGGACCCCACAGCACAGGGGACGAGAGTGACCGAGAAGGAGCGGCAGAGAAGAAGTGCTGTAGACTGACCATAACCCCCATTCCCCGTTCCCCTGCGCCGCTCGGGGGGAGGAGGTGGAAGAGGGTGGATGGGGGGAAGGTGCTTTTGTTTTTTTTTCCTTTGTTTTCTCACTTCTCTTGCTTGTTAGTTGTAGGCAATAAATCTTACTATCTCCTTATGCCGAGTCTGTTTTGCCCGTTACAATAATTATTGCGTGATTTTCTCGTCCTTATCTCAATCCTTGAGCCCTTTTCACATATTTTCTCCCCATTCCTCTTTGAGGAGGGGGAGTGAGAGAGCGGCTGTGGTGGAGCTCGGCTGCCCACTCGAGCGGAACCACGACAGTCTTTTTTGGCGCCCAACGTGGGGCTCGAGGAATTTGAGATAAGGATGATAGTTAGTAGAAGTAACGGGCAAAAATATGTGCAGGATGATTGTTAGGAATGTACAAGTTGTGAAGAATTTAAGAAAGCAGTAACTGTGATATGTTAGTGTGGTGAAGGGACGAGGGGTGGTGTGTGTGTAAAATGTCCACCTTGTCGGTGCTGTGATGATGTTATGTTTATTTTGGTGTGGTGAATTCTTTTTCTTTTTGATGTAAGTGAAGTTTGTGAAGGTTGTTGTGATAATTGTAAAGTAAGAGTATGTTGTGAGTAGTCTTAAATATGCTTTTAACAGAGGCGAGGGGTGGAATGTAGTGGGTTTACGTGGCAAGGTTTTGGCAGCAGGGAGCCATAGGGGTGGTTTCTGTGAGAAAGATCTAGAAGCTGCCCCATGTTTGGGAAGGGCCCCATTGTTTTCCAGATCCGAGCCAATAAGCGATGTTGTTTTTCGCCTCTGTGAGAGCATATTTAAGACAGGGAAAAAACGCTGCGCCACACAGCAGCCGGGAGAGTGAGAGGAGCGAGGAACAGCCTTGCGCCAAGGTCAGTGTAGAAGGAGGGGGAGAGGTGCTCCAGGCGCCGGAGCAGAAGTCCCCTGCGGCCTGTGGTGAGGACCATGGTGAAGCAGGATGTCCCCCTGCAGCCCATGGAGTACCACGGTGGAGCAGGGTTCCACGCTGCAGCCCGTGGAGGAGACCACGGTGGAGCAGGTGGCCCTGCACCGATGGAGGCTGCCGCCTGTGGAAGACCCCTGCCGGAGCAGATTCTGGGCCGGACCTGTAGCCCGTGGAGAGGAGCCCACGCAGGAGCAGGTGATCTGGCAGGAGCTGCTGCCCGTAGGGGAGCCAGGTTGGAGCAGTTTTCTCCTGAGGGATGGACCCCGTGGTACAGACCCATATCTGGAGCAGTTCTGAAAGAGCTGCTGCCTGTGGGAAGCCCACGCCGGATCAGTTCATCAAGGACTGCATCCCGTGGGTGGGACCCCACAGCACAGGGGACGAGAGTGACCGAGAAGGAGCGGCAGAGAAGAAGTGCTGTAGACTGACCATAACCCCCATTCCCCGTTCCCCTGCGCCGCTCGGGGGGAGGAGGTGGAAGAGGGTGGATGGGGGGAAGGTGCTTTTGTTTTTTTTTCCTTTGTTTTCTCACTTCTCTTGCTTGTTAGTTGTAGGCAATAAATCTTACTATCTCCTTATGCCGAGTCTGTTTTGCCCGTTACAATAATTATTGCGTGATTTTCTCGTCCTTATCTCAATCCTTGAGCCCTTTTCACATATTTTCTCCCCATTCCTCTTTGAGGAGGGGGAGTGAGAGAGCGGCTGTGGTGGAGCTCGGCTGCCCACTCGAGCGGAACCACGACACCCCTTCACAAATAAATCCCTCTTCTCTCCCTCTGTTTTATAAGAATGGGACACAATCTGCCCTATGAAGACCTCTTGGCTCACACTGAACAACTTGGGGCCTACTCACAGAGAAGGATAATGCAGGATGCAGTGCCAGAAATGGGCCAACAGTATACACACGATTATCTTCCCTGAGGCCACAAACCTTCAGTAACTTTAACATGGTCACACAGATGGGCAACAGGGCCTTACCAGATGTGCAATGGGGCCTACTGGAAAGTACACTAGAGTTAACCTTCAGCAGTCAGAAGGCAGGTAGTCGAGTATAAGGTAATATATTTTTTCCTCTGCATTTTCCTCTACTAAAAGACTGCAGGGAAATATGTCTAACTCACACCAATGCTTCCATAAAGAAGGATGACCTCAGAAGTCACCCACCGAGTTCTTGCAGTGTACTGAAAGTGTGGGTGTCATTAGGTACTAACCTAATTTACACCAGTGCTTGGAAGCTTCATTGAAGTTAATCACCTTACTCCAACATCGAAGCACAAGAATGAAAGTTTGAAGCTCTTTGCTTTCAAATCACAGTTTGCGGGACAAATTTTATATTTTTGTACGTCCTTTACCCTTAATAAAGTAAGCTACCTCAGGAAGCTACTAATTAAATATTTGTGCACATTTTTAACATTTAAAAGTATAGAGAAGAGAGGATTATCTGCACAACAAACAAAAATGTTTGGCATCACTTTTGCCATGCAAACATATTGCAAACTATATTTTTAAACAAAGGCTGATCCATACACGTGTGTAATGGTTTGTGTGATAACAGGTTATGCAAAGGCAAACACCAAACAAACTTCCATGTGTAACACTGATTTTGTTAGGAAGATTGTGCAGGGAGCTTTTGTGAGGCAACTCTAAGTTACTGAAAGTTTTCACTTGCTTTGATATTACATAAACAGAAAATCCCCTATTCACTCATTTTAGCTGATAAAATACATGGATTAGCAAACAGTCTTTCAGAAGGATCAGTCAGCACTATCGAATAGGGAATATATAGGCAGGCTGAATAAAACTTTAGTAACATCCCTTTCAGGACCTCAAAGGCAGAAGCTGCAAAGCACTGATCAAAGAAACAATCTGTGGCAATAACAGATAGAAATATGAAACCACCCACTCAGCGGGAAACAGCAAAGGAGACAGGGCCTTGTGATGTAGCACGAGATGAAATTCTAATCCAAAGGGACCATTATGGCAGCATACCAAGTGCTGGAGATGTCACAAATGCAGCAGTGTATGTAATTATGTGCACTGTCTACATTTCACATCTTCCTGGAGCAGTATCAAAGCACTCGGAAACAGACAAAAGAGGATATCAAAAATAATAAAGACACCTACAATGGGAAATGAGAGGTCAGAATGGGATCTGTATTAATTAAAAAGCCCTTGATTTCCTGTGTTCTTGAAGTCAAAGAAAATATGCAGGGGAATACCTCAAAGGCATCTGCACAAGCCTTAAGACCTCAAATAAAAGCAATTAAAGCTAAGGAAGGACCAGACAGTGCTGGAGGAATTCCTTTAAACTTCTTCCACTTGTGTGGAATGATGATGAAAGACGATATAAGAAGATCCAAGTATTAAACAGATTCAGAACTAGGTAAACACTTCAAAAAGTGTCAGCAAAAGAAAAGTTGATTCAAAGCACTTGACAGACTGCCAAGGGCTACTCCACAACTAACGAGATCCCTATACCTCACATTAGCAGTTCTTAAAGACAACAACATGACAGATGATTTCTAACAGATGTCCCCACAGTTACCACACTTGAATAAAAAGCAGTTTTAAACATTTGATGGGATGGCAAAGACAGCTGGCCTGTAATTTAGCCCAGAGCACCTACAAAAAACAGGTGTGCAAAACCCAGGTGTGCAACCCAAGTTCTGTGAAACGAGGAAAATCAAATCAGAAATAACCCTGAGAGAAGCACTTACTTTATCAGGTCTGACATGAGATAAACCAGGTTGCCTGTCCTGCATATATGCAAAATACCTCTTAGAAAGGAGCAGCTTAAGTAAAAAAACAGACCTCTGAGCAATTTTTGTTGTTGTATATCACTGTTGCTATATTTACTATCTTGTAATCATTGCCTCCTTTAATAGTGGAATTTTTCCACTGGTTCCTGTGATAAGTAGAGTTAGGAACCTTACAGCTATAATAAAGGAAAGATGAAAATCAAAGACACTAATTCACTTCAAAGGAGATGAGGCTGAGAAATCTCAAATATGACTGCCCATTAACTTATCTCAACTGCACCCTACTTTTGAAAAGCATGTCAGCTCTCTGAAGTGCTAGACTACTCTTATATTTCAAATTGTTAGATGACATACATAAAAATAAATTTGGATATGTGGCACTTCCCTGCAAGAAGAAAATGTCACAGTCCCAGAAAATAGACTTCAATGGAAGGAAAGTCTACACTTTCAGAGCCCTCTGTAACCAGGGACAAAGGACCAGTGGTAACACCATTAGGATTGTAATTTTAAAGGGTAGATAAAGCTTCAGAAAAGAAAAGAGAATAAGGCACAGATGCTCTAAGCGCCACTGAACTTTTATTAGAAGCCACCACAGACAGTGAAACTAATTATCAGAGATTTGATAACAGGCAATACTCTTGAGAAAGTTAACAGAAAAAAAAAAAAAAAGTAGAGACCCAAAAACCAACAGAGTAATACAGCAACCTGGAGCACCATTTGGCAGTAGCCAATCTACCAATTTAATCAACATGATGGAGAAAATTAATGACTTTTCTGTGCTGGCTAGAACATGACTCGCTTTCTGAGATGCTGTGACAGCTGATTTCCTGCCCTTCCTTCAGTCTTATTTGCATCACTTCTACCAGCACCCCTGTCTAAAACTGAAATCACCAAGATACCTGTTTAGGTGATATTGAAGATACATAAAACCCTGTTTAACATAAAATCTTCCAAATGCACAAACTACACTCTTTAGTCCCTTTTGCTTGCAAGGCCTGGCACAGTAGGTACTCTCAAAGCCTGAGCACAGAAATGTTTGTACAAAGTGACCTCTCACCACTACTGCCACAGATTCATTGGCTACAGCACTCCTGAAAGATGCTGAGGATCCAACCCTGGCACTCAGTCTTCTGAGGGAGGGAAGTTGAACTTGTAATTCATGAGAAAGGACAGGCATTTTTTTGCCAGATCTCTCTTGCACACTTGGCTATGACAACATTACAGATATCCAAGCTAGCTGTGTACTAGCAGTAGTGGCAGTCCATCAGCTGCTTCACAGAACTCGGTGCACATGGCCTGAGAAGCAGCTTTGGTTATGTCCATGCTGCTTTGGTTATTTTATCCTTAACTTATGTGTTTAAGCTACAGTCACAGAGATGTGCTCACACTACAAGGCAGCTACCTCAGTGGTTACATTATAGACAAACTCAAAATTAAAGCCTGCCTCACTTTCACATAGCCCCGCTGATTTCAATTAATGGATGTATTTATGGGCCTGTTTGAGATTTCAGTTGAATAACTGAAACATTTCCCTAAAAGCACAATAAACATAAGAATTTTACTAGAAATGTATAATAGTTTGTTCTGGTTTCAAATCTCTTATTCAAAATTAGTCAAAGCTCTTTTTAACACTGTAGCACATTCACATCACAGATCTTTCCTGTGAGATATGTCAGTATATGGATGAGAGCACAAAGTCATTAATCCCAAGGTCACAGGTGAACTGAGTTCTCAGGTTTCATCTTCTCTGATTCAAAATTCGGCTAGACCTGTGCAGCAATGCTCTTGGGCTAAATAAGACATATAAAGCAGTGATAAACCTTCAAAGTATTAAGAACACTCTAAAGAATGATTTTTCATATCAAACTGTCAGGATTGATCACTGTAGGATAAAAAGAAACAGATATGGTCTAACTGAAGTGGCATAGTGACAAATAATAATCCAGTGCACAAGACCTAAAACTGTACTCTATAAAATACTGGGGTCAAGAATCAGAGAAAAAACACATCAAAGATGTGCTGAAACAAAAGCAAGCCCCCCAGCTTCTCTAAAGAGCCAACAAGATGATTCAAGGATGCTGATAAGCTCCTTGAAATAAACCACCAACACAACTAACAGCTGAGATGCACAGCAGGGGCTTCCTCCTGAGATGACAAACTTCAGTCTTCCTTGGGCTTGCATGAAGATTTCAAGACATATTTATGAATTATCTGGGGAAAAAAAAGCCAGTCAAAGCCCCCTCAAGACACCCTTCCTCAAGAAGACATTTCCAAGCAGGCCACATATCAAAGGCTGCACAAAGACATCATCTAAGGATTACGGTTGTTACATCTCAGCACTGCTGGCAACGTACTGTTTACTAGAGAATAATGTGATGGTTTACATCATCTGCTACTCAAACACAAGCCATCACCCAGAGTAACAAGACCAGAAAGGCTATGTTATGACACCATCCTATCTCTTTCTCCTAGACAACCGTAAATGAGTTTACTATTTCTCATTTGGGTTGCAGAGTTCAGCATTTCTAGCTGCCTGTTTTGGAAAACCAAAGCTGGGATTTACCCAGCTTCCATCAGGAAGGGATAGGCTCTGGGCAGCAGTGTTCTTGACAACCTCCTAAAATCTCCAGTATGCTGTCCTGCCATTCCTGTGCCGAGTGCTGTCAATCGGCACCAACTGTGTCAGTCAGAGGAAGTCCTGGAGCCAAAAGCAGGAGGTTTTCCATTAAGTCTACACACGTGTTTCTGCAGCATTTCCTCTCTGTCAGGAGCTAGTATCATAATCAATACAGCATATTCTTCTTCCTCAGCCTCCTCCTACAGACCCAAACAAGCCCTCAAGGGATATGATTTCCGACCCTGTCCCAATTTCCTACTGGCAATTTAGAGAGTCATTCTGAAAAATGCTTGACCCTTACCAGTTTCCAATGAATCGGGGATCACTCTGGTCAATATAAACAGTTGTCCTAGGATCAACATAGAAACCAATAAGAAGTCCTCCCAGTAAGTAGCCAGCTGCAGGACCAAGTGCTCCCATTACATACATGATAGCTGAGGAAATAAAAGATCAGAGTTGTTAATCAATAACACTTCATTAGTTATTTGTATGTAAATTGGGGATCTAAAAGTGAAAGATGCCTCTTAAAGCAGGGAATTTTGCACCCCAGAAATTTCAGAGCCCTTTTTTGCAATCTTCAAAGGCAGCAATTTCTGTGTAAGTAAAATATCAGTAAGAAAATTACTGCTTTCTGCACATTTTCAGTCAAATTACAGATGGAAGTATACAGTATTTTGGCATTTTGGATGGAAAGCAGATATCATTTTGACAAGATTTTTCATATTTGGTAACATTTCCTTTGAATAAAAACTTAACAAATTTTAAAATATTAACAGAAAAAATATAAGTAATGGTAAGCAAAGAATAAAAATAATGCATGGCACCAAAGAACAGACTCCAACACTCCAACTTAGTTACCATCAGATTAATGCTGGATTTAAAAGAACCATCAGAGTTTAGAAATCAAGTACTCCTATTTTGGAGGTTGACAGAATTATTTTTTTAAACTGTGCAGCCACAGACTTAGCCTTGTTGTACACACCGGTACCAAGAGCTCACATATACTATATTTCCAGAAGACTCTTGCCTTGTTCAGGACATTTAAAATGTTAATGTTATTATTAAGGAAATTTCCTAATTTAAAAAGCAAGTTAAATGAAAAAAAAAATCTCACATGCAAACCTACAAGCATATATTTTACAATATCATTGGTCTGAACATTGGATGACAGCAAAATCCTTATCACTCAAAATAACAGAGTAGGCTCCTGTCTGCTGTGTCTTGTACAAAATACTCCACACAGTGAAGCCTCCAGTTCTTGCAGTTCAATCATCCATTGAGAAAGCATCGCAGCTCCCATTTGGCTTGTGTGCCAGTGCTGCCAGGAGCAAGGGAGAGAAAGAGGCAAGAAAAGACGGCAGATATTTCATCTTAGAGTGGGGCCAAGATGCCACTGGACCTCAGACCCAGGAAAACTTTCTGCAGCTCCCAGTACAGATATAATTGTGAGACATCAGCAGGAGCAGACAGAAATATCTGTTGCTTGCTGACAAGAACTGAATGCTGAGATTTAGAAATCTTGCTCTCATTTCCAGCTTTTAAAGGTATATAATTTAAAGGCTATCATTTGTCTTGCCCTTAAATCCTGTCAGTTCCACTCCTTTCCTCTTCTACTTCTGCAAATCCCAAATCAACTTCTGAACTAAGCCAAGGTCAGTTACCTCAGCCTTAAAATTAGATACCTTTAGCAAGATCCATTTATTCTTGACCATACAACTACAGCTATTTTCCAAAGATTGTTCTCATATTCTCCATCTATTTTCTTCCCTAATGCATTTTGCAGCACTCATCCCTTTCAAGATGCTCCTGTTCTGCTTCCCGTAGTGTCTGGCTGGAAGCATGAAAGACCAGATGGGTTGTAAGGGATGGTCTTTGCCGCACACTTCCACGTCTGAGACCACAAAAAAATCAAACTCCAGCAGCACAGCAACATTTGCTCAGGTGCTGCAGTCTCACTACACAGCACATCAGAAGAAACCTGATTACCGAATTATCTCAAAACAACATCTTCACTCCAAAATCTCCATCTCCACATCGTTTCTGTGTGCCAGTTGCTCTCCCTGGCAGTGTGCAGGCTCCATACTGTTTGGTCCCATCCTCAGTCAGATGAGCTGCAGCCTGGGGTTGCATAATGGGGTTGTAAGAGCTTGGGATACTGTGCTACAAGGTATAGCAAACTACATGTATATCTCACAGACAAACAACTAAAAGGAAATCAATAAATCTGCCTGATTAAACTGAAATAACTTGTACATTTTCATCTAATGTTTTGAAAGAAGAGAAGGAGAAGAACAATCTCATGAGTAAGAAGGTGACATTTATCAAAGAGCTATAGTGTGGGAAAAAAATCACAGAAGCTACCACAAAAAGGAAACTGCGTATAGAAAAAAATGTCTTCAGACTGCAAATTGATTTATTACTTTTAAGTTACTCTTTCTTAAACACATTTTCAATTTTTATGAAACTGCAATTTCACATGATTAGATTTCTCTAAAGTCGTTTTTGCATAATGGTTTCCAGAACTGTGTTCACTATTTAAATTTATTCCAGACATGTTCCCCTCTGGATTGATTGCAAACAATCCTTTGCATGTGTAAAATGCTCCACAAGACATTGTAACACTGCTACTTAATGGTACGTGGTTAAGAAAAAAACACACTAACTGTTATTTGTAAAATCCATATCATAAGGAAGGGAAAAACTAATAATAAACTCATTCCAATATAATAAATTATGTTCAATAATGTTTCATTGGAAAATAGATCCAAACAACTACAGCAACCTCAGGTCTCTAAAAAGTTTACAGAAAGGAAACACAAAGGGAGTAAAAGAGTGACCTAATCCATTCATTTCAGCATTCAGAAAAAATACTTATGCTGTATTTATTCAGCTTCAAGTCCACTACTGAAAGAGGCAAAATGCAGCAACTGTTTAGGCTTAGAAGTACTGCTCAGCATTCGCATTATATATACCTGGTAACCTCAGAGGATATTCTTAGTAAGCAGAAATACTGTAGAGTAAAAATAAAAATATCAGTGTACACTGTGCTCCCTTAGAGTAGGAGATGCTGCCAATCATTTCAAAAGTATTTTTAAATTACTATATACCGTTCAAATTTCAAGATTTTTTTTTTTAATGTAGCTTACAGATAACATGTAACATTCTTGATCTTTCAGAAAATGGGGGTGCCCCACATGTCTGGACCAGGGCTTAAGGAAACACTTGAGCACACGAGCTCCACAGCTGCCATTTTAGGACACTTTGCAGCATCTTCTCCAGCACCCAGTAATGACCACTATCACAGACCAGATACCAACTACAGTAGATTGATCTGGATTTCTAAACAGGACTAAAGGTACAGCATGGCAAGTAAAATATACTGGTATATCAAAATGGGTTACTTGGAAAAGTCTGCCCCAAACCTTGCTGTGAAAGTGAAGGTAGAGCCATCTCCAAGAGTCAGCATGGCAGGTTGCTCTAGGATCCTGGACCTGTGAAAGTCTGATCACAGACTCCACGATATTGCACCCCAATGCCTGGGAAAACTGATTCCCAAACAGGACACTGAGACTGGTGGATGATATAGAGAGGAAACTAAAGAGGAAACAGGTTCAGTCAGGGCATCATCAATTCTGAAACCTCTTCACAAACAGAAAGTTCTGAGGACAACTGCTCCATAATCTATTGCACTCAGAGGCCACCAGAAGGTCTGCAGCTTCTTGATGAAGAAGGTTCTGAAACATGGAGGTGATGTAGGAACACCTTCCTTTCAGCCCCCTGCCTGGCCTTTTCAGCTAACCTTCTTTGAGCTGCCCTTTTTGGGCCACAGTCTAAGGTCTTGATCTAGGAAGATGCTCGGATTCAACAGCAGAGAAGCTGTGACTATAGAAGTAACACACATTTCTGATCAAGAAGCACGCAGGAGTTCTCTGTTGCCGAGGCAGGCTGAATGGCATCCAGATGATCTTTTAATTGTAGGAGATGGACTCAATGATCCTGGTGGGTCCCTTCCAACTCAGGATATGCTATGATTAAGTTGCACTTGAGCAAACTTTGGATGTGCCTCAAACTCTGAACCATAATCTTCACAGGTGCTTATATGTGCAAGCTATCTTCAAATTTCTTAAATCATAAAAATATACTATAAAATAGCAGTAGTATCTCCTTTTTCATGATAAAATAGAGATGATGTATGCTATATGTTATAGTTCTGTACCAAAGCATAAGTCATCTTCCAGAAATAAATAGGGAAACTATTGTTAATACAGACATATGGGCTACAACAGATATCTAATTCTCTTCTGATTGGTTTCCACTGAAATGAAAAAATCGTACCTTTCAGAATTACTGTATTAGCCATATCCATACTCAATGCTGACAAGTCACTGTACAATTCTCAGGGAATGTGGTTGTCTCCAGGAAAAAACAACCGCAGGTCAGCCACTCTTAGCTGAATTATACATGTATTTGAGGACTACTCGTGGTACCCAACACAACCAGTTCAGGTCAGACCTTACAAATGTATTTTTATTTTTAATTTTTTTCCCAGAGCTTGTCATAGCTTGCTGCTGCTGTGATGTAGGACCTTCTGTCTTCAAACCAAAGCACAGGATAGTCTACTGAAATTATGTGTCATTTAGAAAGATAATTTCAAAGACTGAAAAGACCTTGCATAGTCTTTCAAGTTTCCCTTTTCCTTCAAGAGCCAAGTGTTGTGGAGAGAAGTTTGCACTAGCAAGCACACCTCATTCTCTGGGTACTGCTTCTCTTCAGATTGACCCAGGACAGCCTTTCCCAGCCCTCCCAAACCTGGTCTTTCAGATTGTAGTTCTGAAAAATAGTTCTGTCTGAGCCTGACATAGACTGTAAAAGAGTAAAAAGATCCTAGCTCAGACACACTCAGTTAACTGTTCATTATATACCATTGTCCCATTGATATTTATCAAGCTAGAGATATTTTAGTTCTCTTGTTTTATCTGAGGAGCTTCTCTGCCTCACTGAGGATGCCCTTGGCATGGCATAGTATCTCAGGTGCAACATGATAGCAAGGCTATATGGCTTACTGACTATGGCTAGCTACGCTTAGACACAAATGTCTGTCACAGGTAAGATGCTGGATGGGAGAGAATGGGAGTCAAAACAACAGCAACTGAATTACACATGTAACATACCTACCAAAGTGACACAGGATTAAGCAATGTCTTCCTTTTCCATTGAAAAGTTTATCTTGGGACATGTTCCAATGAATGCTGCCATTTTGACAAAAATGAAAATAAGTAGACTTTTTTGCTTCCAGAGAAGACTCTGCATAGCCTCTAAATAGTTGCAGCAAAGTCCCTGTGATAGCAGTAAGATGGACTGAATCCTCTATGGGTCCAAAAATCCCTATGTTCACAACACATATATAAAATAATTTGGTTGCCAAAGATACTTTTTCAGTCTACCCACACCACAAAAATACACTTAAACAGAGGTCACAAAAATACTTTCCCATTCCTCCTCTAATTGCACAAAATGACAACTTCAATATGTTTTGTGTATGCGAATATACAACATATCCCTGTGGCATCTTGAAATGCATACTGTGTTACTCCTCCATCTTTTGATTTTTTGCATTAGTAATGCTAACATCAGTTAAAGTAACAGGCATCATGTTGTGCCTAGAGGAACAGAAGGTCCACATCAGTGGCCTACACCAGGTCATGTAGCTTCTGGGTTCAAAAAAAAGCCGTTTTGGTTTAAGAGTAAAAACAAAGGAACACATCGCTCGATACCTCTCATCTCTGTGTACACACACATGTCACCACACAGAGTATATCACTGAATGGAGAGGAACATTTCTCAAAGGTCCCATTGTTACGGTCTTGGCAGCACATCACCATAGTACAACTGTTCATTTCACACATGTGTAAGGCAAGCAGAATTTCACTTTTATTCTGTTTTCAATTAAAGTTTAGAATTTGCAAATTCCTGCAAAAGCTAGAGTGTTCATTCTGGAGTATTTTTATTTCTTTTTCATATGCAAGCTTTCTCCTGCAATAGAGCTGATATTTTGGTAGATCTGTAGGACACTTTTTAGTAAGATGCAGACATAATCCTTTTTTATCTGTAGATTTCAAATTTTTGCTTCAAAAACTTCATTGCCGTTATAAAATGAAGTTATAGATTAGGAAGCAGAGGTACAAAAAATAAAATGAATCACCTACAGTTATGTAGTAGAGTGGAAAGGCCAGGAGTATAATTTATTTCACCAAAGCAATAACTGTGTCCTGCCTGCTGAACAACATTCATCCTGAAAGAACAGCACAAGGAAGAATAAAAATAACTCAAAAAGAAAACAAAATGCTCATGCGAATTCATAAGAAATGGCCCATGTTTATAGGTTACCTGTCTACAAGCTGAGGAATGAGCTTTAGCAGAAATGGCAAAATGGACTTTATATAATTCTGACTGAGATCATTCTATATGTTGTGAGATTTAGGGGACTACAGGAAGAAAGAAAGAAAGTCACAGGGGATTACAGACTGGGATTTTGTAAGCCAAAGAAGCAGTGCTATGCGATGGTACCATGGCATCCTCTCTACTCCTACTGGCAGCGTGTTTCCTATAAATGCTGAGCTGTGCTGTCACTGGAGAGTAAACAGCAGGATATTTCTTCAGGGTAGAGAACAGGTTTTGATTCACTCACAGAACAAAGCTGGCAGGCAGAACACAATGCAGAACACAAATTTCCAAGCCCTCCCCAACCCCTCTCGTGTCCCAGCACCTGTGATGGAGTGGCAAGGAGTAAACATAAGGCAGCTTCCAAAGAAACACTACTCTGCCAAAAGGCACATTTACCTCATTTGTCTAAATTCACCCACAGAGAAAGCTATCCAAAAAAAAAAAAAAAAACACGTAAGTTTTAACCACACTTGAGCCTGAGGACACAAAACTGAGAGGACTTGTGAGCAGGACCCAAGCATATTTCACAAAAGCCTTGAAGTCAGGAAATCATGCAGTTCGCTTCCTTCTTTTCTTCATGAACACCCAGCCAACCCTATCTATACATGCTTTAGGAGATTTTTCTTTTATGTGGGTATTTGCTTAGGAAAAAAAAAAAACAATGCTTTGAGCATTGTTGCACTTCAGATAACAATGTAAAGTTCAAAACTTTCAATAATTTCCTTTCGAAACGTATTAGAGATACCACGACTTTAGAAGTCTATCAGATCCAATGTTGTATGCAAAATAATAAATAGAGAAACAAACCTACTCCGGTAGCCTGCCTTGATCTTTGTATAGAATGCGTTTGATAATACTTTCATGAGCAGATTCAACAGGTCTGGAAGACAAATTTTTAGAGAAACATAGACAAAGCATAATTTTACATGTCTACTACTAAACTAAAATGAATGGTCCAGCTCACAGCTCTACTAAAAATTATAAAATTTAAATTAAATATTAATATATGCAGTGACTTGCTGATATCAGATCAAAAGCACTATATTTTTACTTTTCTCTTACAGATTTATTACTAAGATATCATTTGTATCAAAACAAATTCATTTCCTAGCTTAAAGAGCTGTCATTTCTAAACTGCTATATGCTTTTTTTTCTCCATTTGTGGCCATATTCTAAAATACGACAATCATTTTCACAGGACCCAATACTAATGTCACAAAAAACACGGAAATAAGCCCAAACAAAACATGCTAAAATAAGCTGCCTATCCCAATGTGTGTCTCTTGCGTGCAATGTCACTGCAATGCTGCTCCGTATCACTCACTATGCTATGGAGTCACAATGACTACAAGGCAAAATTTCACCGAATTCAGCACCTGTCATTGGGATACACTATCAATAGCTATCTGCATTCAGTGCAAAGTTTTAAAACACTCAAAATATTGAAGAATAAAAGTTTGCATTTGTACCAAGCTATTTTAGCCGTAGAGAGACCCAGAGAAAGATTGCCCCATGGAAAACTACTCCAGTGCTTAAAATGAGATCTTTATTTCTTTATTCCTAAAAAGAGAGAAATTCTGTTAAGTAGAAACCCAATAGTCAACTGGAAACCATTCTGCTCTTTAGAGACAATTTCGTTTCATTTAAAATTAACTTCTTACTACTGTTTTTGTTTTTGTTTTTGTTTTCTGAAAAATCTGGCTTTTCTGTCTTTACATTCATCTATAAATAATCATTTACTGATAACATTACCAAGCATGACTTGTGGTTGTTAAGTAAATACAGGAAAGGAAGATCTGCTGCAAGAGTTCAATGAAAACAGCTGCAATTTTCATGTGCAGTTTCCAAAACAATGTGGTTAACTGAATTAAGACACCATGCATGAGAAAATTCTTGGATCAGATATTTAAGCATATCAAGCATTATCAGATATTAAACAAATTATAAGCGAAAAACCTTCTGGTGACAGTATTACAAAAGCACATACAGCTATCTCTGATTCTAAGAATACCCAAAGTCCTTACCAATGTAAATGGTTTGTGTGACCACAGATGAGCTTGTCTATACTTGCTTGATCAGAACCTAAACTGAAAACTAAGGTGCTCTGACATTCTTTCTACAGACAAAGAGGTATTAAGCACTTTTAGGAAGAACTTCTTCACTGAAAGGGTTGTTAGAACAGGCTGCCCAGGGAAGTGGTGGAGTCACCATCCCTGGAAGTCTTCAAAAGACGTTTAGATGTAGAGCTTAGGGATATGGTTTAGTGGAGGGCTGTTAGCGTTAGGTTGGAGGTTGGACTCGATGACCTTGAGGTCTCTTCCAACCTAGAAATTCTGTGTGATTCTGTGTGACTTTAGGTCTCGGAAAGAAATATTTTTTACAAAACAAGTGTCAACAACTACTTAAATGCATGAATAAGAGAACAATCAAAACCATCTTTCTTAAGCCCCCAAGGTATTTTTCCACAATTTTGATGTGGAAATGCACTTTTATTGAAATTTAGCTCTCAGACAAATACACACACTACTTGTACTGAGTGCAATGAGGATGTCAAAAGATGAATTGAAAGGCAAAACTTTGCTCTTAGCTGTTTTTCTCTGGAAATCGGTTATCAAAAAAGCTCCGCATCTTACCTCCAAGTTTTTCAAGTCCCTGTCAGTATGTTGCATTATAAATATAAAATAACGACTCCCAAGATGGTTACTAGCTCTCTGTGCCCAGGCTCTGATTTAAAAAAAAAAAAATGTTTTCTGAACATATTTTCTCATGTGGCTACATTTAACCAGTAGAACTAGGCAAAGACATCAACTATTCAGTAAATATGTACTGAATGCCTCCTTGTCCCCTTCTGAATTCTTGACCTGTCAGCATCGCAAAGTTACTTTCAAAGAAATGTCATAAACGTGACATTCATTTCCATACAGAAAATGATCTACTGTATATAATCACTAACCTAAATCCTAAGCCAACTTCTTCTGTAAATCATTTTAAAAACTTTGATCTCCAAAATCCAAGAAATAACTTGCTAGGTAATTTGTCTTATTTCCCATTCATTCCAACACTGAAAGCTAGTGAATTATTCACGCAGGCACGACCCTGTAAGTTAGTGGGGCTATTCTCGTGAGGCAGGCAGGCACTTCTGTCATATTAGACAGTTATGGTCCTAATAACAGGACACTGAAGCTGTCAGCTGTCTTTAAGAGATACTGGAGCAGCCCCTTGACTAATAGTCATTCTTTCCGTTAAGTCATGTCAAATGGGAATATCTCATCTCTGCCTTTTAATTGCTTGCCTTTGGTTTTTTTTTTAACTTGTTTGGCAGTTGAAGGAGCATGAACACACAGTTACTTTGCATTGGGGACTATCCCCAGGTGTAAATTTAAGCACGTACTTATGGACTCTGTTGATCTTAACCTCTTCAAACAAAGTTTCACTTCTTTAATATTGCCTTTAAGTAAACTGGAATGAGGCTGGCTTGGTGATTTGCATCTCATCACTTTTTCTTTAAATGATCATAACTGTAAAATATCTGTGAATATACTGTGAAAGTTGAAATTCGGCTTGCAAGCAAACCTCATCAGGTAGATCACTAATAATCAAATGCAAGAGACTGAAATATTTCAAAATTATGTGATTTTAAAACTGCAGTGAGAAAGCTCAGGGCCACAGCCACAAGACCAGCAAAACCCAGCTGAGAACAGTATACTGTATCTGTCATAGTTTTATATCACGTTCAAGCAGTGTGATCAGGCATGAACATGTCATTCAGGTCCTTTTGTTCTGTTCTGCAGGGAGAGCACACATACTTTTGGAAAAAAGAAGGGGAAGAGCCTGGTCAGATTTTTCAGTCTCAGGACAAGATTTGAAAGTACACCATCCCACATCACAGGAAGAACCAGGAATAAGCACCAATTCCTTAGCAAAATCTACATATCTTATTTTGCCACACAATAAATGTTAATAAAACTAACGGGGTCATCTGCAAATTACTGGAATAATGTGCTATGGATCTGGGCTTTAATGGTTATTGTGTGCAGACTGGGTAACGGCACACACAAATATTAGATTTGCATTGGCAGGTTTGACACAAATTTTATATACTTCATTATTGTGCAAAACCAGACCCCTTGTGTCTAAGAAAGTAACCGTGAGAACACAAGTAAGAAAGACCAAATATTCCTCAAATGGAACATTTGACTATCTGCTGATAGTCAAAGACTTTCTATGTATATTTATTTTTCCTTTGTCCCACCTGCAAGACAACGGAACAAAGACGTAAAGAAGGAAATTACTTCAATATTCTCTCAGAATTAATTTCCTCTCAAAAATTAGTTTATGCCTAGGAGGCACTGGTTAATTATTGAAAATGTTGGTGATTGTTTTTCCCTCGACTACTTCTTGCTAATAGACTGCAAAGAAGGACAAGCCAAATAGCATTTTTTCATGATTTCCTTGTAAATTGCACTTACATTTTCATCTTTCAAATGAAACAACAGGAATTACAGTTCATTACTCATATCTGACTGAAAATCTGCCTGTAAGCAAAAGCACATTATTCCAGTAATTTGCAGATGACCCCGTTAGTTTTATTAACATTTATTGTGTGGCAAAATAAGTTATTTTTCTACATTCAAAAAGGTTGAAAGTTGCAATAGCCCAAATAAAATAATATTAAATAACAATTGACGAAGTGAAATGCACAGCCCTATAGTCACATTTGAAACCATATTGAAAATATTATTACAGGTCAAAGAGTCTGAAAAAAAAAATCCATCCATCTGTAATAGTTATAAATAGTGAAAGCTATTTATCTTGGCTATTGGACAACACTACCTTTTTATGTAAACCTCTACAATTTCAAAATTTGTCCTTTACTCTCATAAGAACAAGCATTATTTGGGCAATTTCACAAAACTGCAATTATGCTGAAATGCTTGTTTCTGGAACAAAACTTAAGATTTGGGTTCCGGGTAGGGGTCTCCTCTCCTTCTCTGTGCCTCTACAGGGGGATTGCATGGTAGACATGATATTTCATTCACTTCCATGTCCTGCTAGGACAAAGCCAAGTTCTTCATGGCAGCACCACGAAGATGAACCAAAATGAACTTCTTCACTGTTGGAGCAGTTTCGTTAACAACAAATGGATGATAAAAATGTCAGGCTATCTTGTCTACCACTACCTACAACAAAAAGCTTTTGGTATTGATGCAACAGCAAACTGTTCTTAATGGCTCTAGCCACAACTTCTAATAGAATTAGGGCAGGAGAAATAAAACCACCTAGAAGTGGTTATAGTGCTTAGTCAGACTTTGACAGCCGAATAGCCAGATCTAGATAACCACCTCCTAGATCTTAGATAGATATGATCTAAGTGAGAGGTCTTTCAGGGAACCCAGGCTACGCCAAGCCTGACCATGGAATGTTCCCACAGTGCCCTAGCACTCTTGAGACGGTCCCATAAAATACGATACAGAACCAGAGCTGCTGCTGTTCATGCTTGAAAAGGCTCTGCTAAACTGTGATAAATCAAAGACTGTGAATAGCCAAAGATCTAGAAGTTTAAAAAAAGAGAGAGAGAGAGACAGAGAGAGAGAGAGAGAGAGAGACGGGAACCTAACACAACCATGGAGGAAAGGGAGGAATATGGTTTTGTAAGAAACTGAAAGGAAGGAAATTCTTTTATATATATACTCTGGACAGAAAACTACCACAAACACCACTTGTTAGTAACAAACTGATTCAATGTATAAATACAATTGCCCAGTCTGTTTTAGTTGGGGTCCTGAAAGAAATGAATATCCATCTCACAGGAAAAAGTAGATATTGATATGCAAAGTCAGTAATCAAATAAGAATTATGAAAATATTTTGTTTTGACATTATTACATGCATTTTATTTACTTTGGTTTGGTTTGAATTTATATGTCAAGTAAAAATAGTCTTTTTTTTTAATGCTAATCTATGTTCCTACATAAAAATCAAAATAACACAATGTAAGTTAAATATTTCAACCTTGTAAAAAATAAATCATTTTTATCTACATGAAAAAAATGACTAAATCAATATATTCTAAAAATCAAGTTTAATTGAGTAATAATTTGTCAGAGCAAAACCATCTGAATATTTTAATCAGTTCAATTAAATGTCATAGTTTAAATACTGAGTGCATCATCAAAAAAGTAATTACTGTTATAAAAGGTTCTTTTTAATTGGAATATTATAATTACATTTGTCTTCCTTTCTAAGATACGATCTGTAACTGTGATTTAGGACCTCATTTGGAGCTCATTCCCCATCACAATAAGATATGTTAGTATGTTATAAAAAATAGAAGTGCTACTAACTTGCAGTGTTAGTATTTCCTATAAATATATATATATATGAGAATGGGAATCCTCCCAAGATATTTCAAAAGTCCATGGATTATTACAAAATCCATGGTTGATTTTGTAAAATTGAAGAATTTTTAATCAGCTATAATTCACTAATTAGGTAATTTAATATCTTTAATATCTTCAGCTGATATGTTGTGGGAGAAAAAAGGCTTTTATTTAGTCTGTAATTTTTTTTAATTATTTTAGTCTGCAATTTATTTTAAATAAAGACTGCTCATTTGTTTCTCCTTTTTGTCAGTAGAATAAGACATGACAGCTTTGTTCCTCAGCTACTTAAATTAGCAGGTTATTAAGCCTATTGTAATTCTGCAATAGTATAAGGTGCTTTCACATTTAGCAGACAGACATGAAAATCATAGTGGCTATTACTCATAGCCCTTACCCAGGTAAGAAAAAGACCAGAGCAGGCTGCATGGCCCTTGCCCGTTTCTCCAGTGTATCAGTGGGAGCCCCAGGACAGGTGGGCTGGCAACCCACTGGGTTATTTACATCGGGAAGATCCAACTGGAAGACGATTACACTTGCATCTGCAATCTGCAAACTATCACAGCCTTTAATCAGCTTTAAGCAAGTTAATTGTTGAAACTTTGGGCTTAAGTTTGCAAGGAAGATTAAATGTGAGCCCTTAATCCCGCTGAAATTCATTGAAAGTTGGGTCCCTGACTTCCTTAGGGTCCCTGACTTCCATACGCTCCTCAGGAAGTCTTAATAACCTGTTATAAAGTAACTCTGACAAAGAGATTGATAGGGAGGTCCTCAAAGGATGACAGTGAAATTACTCAGAATAGCCAAGATTGCAAATGTTACTAGTGGTCTCAGCAGCTGACAGAGCACAACCCAGTCTAATGACAATCCACTTGGCATCCTTCCACTCCATGGGAGATTTCTACAAGTGACAGAAGAGAGATGTCTTCACACACTCGTGGACCCTTAACCAAATGTTCAGATTCAGACTGACAAATTTGCCTCCAAAACAAATGAAAGCACGTGGCTTATAGGTAATTTTAACAAACTGTATTGTTATGAGATTATTTTATGACAGTATAGACTCAGCATAAAATTAATACAGCACTCACGAATAGTTACCAAGATGCAGTAAAAGCCTTACTTTTGCTTCTTGTAAAACAAATAAAGTATAATGTAAAAGCAAAATAATCAAATAAAGCAACACTGGCAACATTTTTAGATTTTCACTCACTGTTTAGATCATAGTTACTTCTAATAATGTCCAAAAATAAAAATACGATCTACAATGAAATAGCTGCCTTAGAACAAAAATCTCTCTGGTTATCACTTTACCTTGAACTAAAGCTATTGTGAATTATTAGTATGTTAATATAGCATACTTAGATCCATATTTTATACCATTACACAGATAATTATATTTGACACATTTTTGTCTACAGTCTAAGTTGCAAATTTACTATCAATTTTTAAAACCACCCCAAGATCATAGTCTTCTGCCATCACTGCTGCCAGTGCCCTCAGAGACTCCAAACCATAACAGAACCAGTTTAAAAAGGGTCTTTGCACAACTTGTGAGAAATGCTGACCTTCAGCCTACTGCAACATCTTACACAGGTGAAGATCCTCAGCTTCATGTGACAGCATTAGGTATGGCATACTGGAGGGACACATCACTGTTTAGGGTCCACTTCTAACCTCTTAATTTCCATAAATTGTCAAACACATCACCGTTGCTCCTTTTGTGCTCCCAAACAGCACAATTACCACTACTACTGCTTTGCTCACTTTGTAAGTGCTTTGCTGAGATTTTCTGAGCCTGAGACAGACGCACAGAACCACAACTCTTTTTGGATCAAGTGCAGTTGAATCGCCATCTGCTAGCTCGTATAATAAACCACTCAGGCAAATGTTTCTTTCAAAACAGAAAACTGAGAGTAAAACAGTATTATGGTTTTTAAACTCTAAAACGGCTGGGGAAAGCTTAGCAACTGAAAGATCAAAACACTGCAGTGAAAACCTAGCAGAGATGACAGCAGAATAAGACATTTGTTCTTAGCCAATATAGCTGAATAATCAAACAAAAATGTTCTTAGTTTCATACATGAAACTATGTAGGAAACTTCAACAGCATGCCTCTCATTTTCAACAGGAGAAACAATTCAGAGACATCCCATCAGGTCCTAATCTTTGGCATATTTAGCACAAGGCTGATGGGCACTGTTTTCCCCAGGATTTTTTGTGAATCCATCCCTTCATTTCAGCTGTACATTTGTAAGTGTCCAGAAAGATGATTCATTGCTCAGGAGTATTTTAATACACTTTTTTTTTTTTTCCAGTTTTTAGTTTTCAGATATTTTGGGGTGAGGAGGGGAAGGAAGTAATGCTTTGGTTATAAAAAAACTGGCTGAGGAGATGAACTCAAAAAAAAATTATTTGCATAACCGTAACAAGAAAACAAAATTGAAAAGTTTGGAAGAAAAAAAAAAAAGCACAGAAGTCAATCAAATGTCTTCAAATTTTCTCAGGATGAAACAAAACTACAACATGGCTTGCTGTTCTTACTGCCCAGTTTTGGGAATGCCCTGAAAACTCTGAGATGGAAAATCAGAGAGATTATTTGGGGAATTATCTACCTATCATCTACTTATTATCTACTTATTATCTATCTATCTATCTATAACCTATCAGTCGTGCATTTTATATGTTGTCTTTACTTTTCTTACTTTGTTCCATTCTAAACAAATGAAAAACAGAGGGCTTACATTTCTACAGAGATTTTGTTCTAGGATACACACATTTACTATAACTCTAAAATATTGCAATTTTTACTATTGATTGGTTTGTCCAAATTTCTCTCCAAAGTCCTTTGCTACTTTGGAGCCATTGGCAGGAGGACCAACTTCCCCATGGTCCTCCTGCCACCCACTTCAGCCACGCATCTCCCCTGTCCTTTCTCAGGTAATACAACATCCAATATATGTGCTTGGGAAAGATGTAAGTGAAAAAACAAACCATCAAGTTTTAAACAGAAGCTGTTTCCCCTGCTGCACTTCAGTTAAAAAATAAACACATAAATGTCACAGCTATCTCTGTGACCCTGGAGATGCTAATCTCTGCAAAGATGCATCAACTTTGTTTATAAGTAGAAACAGAAAAGCCAGGTTTGAAAAACAGATCCTCCCTGCTGCTGGTTACGTGAGGTTCTGCAAATGTTTTTGGCATAAGTGTGCCAACATTTCTGCAGGACTGCTTACTTCTACTGATTGCCATTTCTAAAAAATATAAGGCATTACTATATTTTGTGTCTCTTCCCATTTTTTGAAATGAAAATTCTTTGTCCTATCATTGTAAGAATAATATACTTATATTCAAAAGAAATGCCTTATTGGGCTGTAATACCCATCACTGTATGTGCTACTTAGTGAAAGGAGAGCACATAATCTCAAAAGGTTGTCCTACACTATTTTAATATTTTTATATCAGATTCATCACTGCAATATCCAAAAGCAGAGAACAATGTGGACATCTCATCATGAATGTAATTTCTGCTGGTTCTCAGAAATGAAAATGAAATGTTTGAGGCAAGGCAGAACAATGTAAGCCTGGCAGTGTCACAAGGAGGTGTCTACTGGGAGAAAGACTGAAGAGGGAAGAAAGGGAGTGTGCCTATAACAGAGGATGATCAAGTCCACATCTTTTTTTTTTTTTTACACTAATTAGTATATTAGGAGTCTTCTCACATCTCCAAACTCTTTTTAATTCTGTTGAGATAATAGAAAATGTAATACCATTCAACAAAATAAAGACTACACGTTACTTAAAAACAGATTACAATCTCTACCTGTTAATACACAGGCACTAATAAGAAATGACAAAACTGGTCCCATCCAACAGCAACCAGATATTAATATCCTGAAAACCGTACACAGTACTGTCACTAGACATGGCCTGGCCATGTGTGAGTGCTTGGATCTGAACAGAGGCCATACGTGTGTGCCAGTGTCTCCTTTAATCACTAACCCAAACAACAGAGAAATGGGTTGGGTGGGGTTACAGAAGTTTTCCATCAGTAATTTTTACAAAAGCAGAAAGCACAAAAAGAATATCTTTAAAATAGGTTACATATACAAAACTGAAGCCAGAACAAGGTTTTTAATTTAGCCAGGACTCTACATGCTATATAAGGAACAGCTAGTTTTAGAGGCTGGTGTTAATCCAGAATAAAAATTAGTTTACAGGCAGCTACAGAGTCCCATGAGTATTGTTAGGCTTATAAACTTTCTCAGCTGAGTAAACACCAATAGAAAGAAAGTCATAAAGAACATTTTAATAGAAAGATGCTTTTCTGCATTACCATCCCCCACAAAATTGCAAAGCTAGCTTCTGCTACAAAGACGTATGTTTCTGAGAGAGTATTTTAGTTATCCTATGTATGGGCCAGATCCTGGTCTTGTGGTCAAGCCAGTTTCAGCTTTTTGGTAGCAGAAACCCACCCAAAGGGTGGGAAATAGAGAGGCATGTCCAGTCAGGTCCATAGCGCTGAGCGCCTCCATCTGATCATGGCATCAGTGTGAGAACAGGGAAAGGAGATAGGAAACCCACCCCCGTCTCCCTCACTTGCACTATCAAGTTTTCACATTCATGAAGCATATTAATGGGTAATGTGATGTTATCTACAGTGTAGGAGATGAAAAAAACATACAAAGAGTGTACTCTACCAAAGGATGTGCAGTGAGGAAATCATGATTCCAAAAATGATATTAAAGAAAAATCTTTTCTTACAAAATACTACAAACACATGAGCTATTCAGCTAACTATGTGTTGTTTCAAAAAGTCCTATGACTATAGGAGTGAAAGTTTTAGGGAACTGTTAAAAACTCATGTATGTAGCACTGGGTGTTTGCTACAGCTGCTTCTCTTCAGATTGCCACAGAAATATTCCCCCTTCCATTGCCCCAGGGCCGACAAGCTGCAGGAGGGAGCTGCCCTGGGAGGGACAAAGCTCGTCCTGCTGCCACTGGTGGAGAGAGCTCCCTTCAGAGCAGCCAGGAGGTCTGGTTCACGCTACAGTCACAAAATCATTAAATCCAATGCCAGGGAAGTGCCAACAGCATGCACCCATGGTGCGGGGGAAAAGGCAGCCAAGTGAAAGCCCTCCCTTCTGGCAGCAGCCATCACCCACACCGTGCCAACACGGCAACTGATCCCTAGGCTAGCAAAAATTAAGGGATGGACGTAGGGGAAAACAGGCTCCAGATCCAATTCAGGCTAACACTAGCCCTTTTTTTACATTATATTTACAGCATATTGCTACTAGTAAGGGTATTCAGAAGGCCGTATTTCAGAATTCAAGCATTCATGACCATTTACCAAACCTGCAAGCTATTACCGCGGTATTAACAACATTCAGATGGAAAGTCCCAGATGAATAAGGAAATGAAGTGCTATACACTTAAATATCCATCAGAACAGGAAAATCCACATGTTTTTGTTCAGCTTTCTTCTTGTGAGATTATCATTAAACACTGTGACTCTAATCCAGAACTTTGATTTATTCCTTGGAGAAAGTAAAGATGAATTACCATAAAGTGCAATTGGAGCACTTTAATCACACAGTACACACAAAATCTGAATATATCTAGTAGCAGTCGATCAGCACAATGCAGCAATATATTAAATGTAATTTGATATAAAATTTTGCTCTCACAACTGAACAAGAAACTGTTGGTATAGATAAGTGCTTATCAGGTGACGGAGGGTTACCTAAACACAGGTAATGTCTAAGAAAAACTGTATAGTCTGTGGATGGCCCCTTATGGTTATACAAATGGTCTGTGATAACCAGGTACAACTCAAAATGGATTATGTCAGTGCTACTGCACAAATCGTAAGTCAGCACAGAGATCATCCTTGTACTAACACACACTGCTAAAACCCACCAGGGAAATATTTACAAAACGTCAAAATAGGTAAACCTGAATCACAGAGTATTCCCAACGGGAGCAAATGGAAAGCTTCTTTCCCTCTAACCTACTAGAGTCTAAATATGTCATGAACAACACACTGGATAAAAACAGGAGCAAGAGGAGTTGCACAGGCAGTGATCTTCAAACAGGGACATGCCTGTTTTCCACCCAAGAATGAACAGAAGCTGAAATGAATAACAAGAACTGAAAAGCAAAAATGCATCTAATAATACCAAGCTATACAAATAAATATACGCTGATGGCTAAACATTTTCTCATCGGAAGTACTTTTGCCATCAAAAACTGATTAAGAAAAATTATACCAGTTCTAAACTGTTTTCACAACAGAAAAGAAACCCTGTTTTAATCTTTCCTAACTGATTTGGTGACTTGAGAAAGTTTTAATAGACCACATGCACTTTCATTATTTCAGATTACTTAAATTGGGTAAAAAAATCCCAAGAGTTTCTGTTGTTACCTGTTTAAGAATGAAAAAGCTTTATAGATCTGATCCTGCTCCCATTCAGCATCAGGTGCACCTCATTACCTTCAGAGGGAAGATGAACGTGTCTACAGTTAGTTGTGATTTATTAACTTTTCTCAAAAGCTTTTCTGAATCTAACATTCATTAGATGCCAGACTACAGAACCACAAGGCCAAGACAGCAGTAACCTAGCAAGACGTTGGCATTCAGAAGCACAAAAGCATTAATATTAATTAAACGCCTCCAGATCTTCCTCTCTGCTCTGACTCCGCTTGGTGTACAGCTAATTGCTTCTCTCCTCCTGTACACGCTTATCCTGCGTGCCCTGCTGCACAGCAGCCTGCTTCATGTGCTCTAAATCGGATGAGCAGCTTGTGGATTGCAACTCCAAGTGTTCAGGTCTTTTCTGGCTGCCTCGAAAGGCAGCCGAAATATTTCATGCAGACTAAGTGATTTCCTAGTTTTTCTTAATCTGAATTTTTTATATTAGGAAATGAGCTGAATTAGAAAACTCAAAATCTCAGTGGCCTTTTTACAGTAAGTGCCTCAATTAGAAATATGAATAGAGGTCTTGACAGCAGCTGACATTGCTACTATGAAACATTAATATTTCCAGATGGAGAGAAGGACTTTGTTAATATAAAGATTAAGAAGTTCAAAAGAATCTAGGAGATACAAATGACAAATATGTTTATAAAAAAAATGAGCTCTGAACTGATGACACTGACTTGTGCTCTATTATTACTTGCTTCACAATCCCACGTAAGAAGATTACTGTCTATTTTGGCACTATGTATAACAAGAGTATACAGCACATAACCAAGGGGTTGTGCTAAAAGACTGCCTCGTATCATTACTCCCACACATGTATTCTTCAAGGCAGATCTCCCACACCACAGAACAGCCAGCTGTCAGTTCCCTGAGACCCGCACTGCTTTGCTGCTCAAGAAAATGGGAGGAGGAGGGAGCAAAATAGTCAATGAGTCTCCTGTCTTTAATTTAACAGGAGTGCAATACAGCCTAAATTAAGGGCAGAATTGCTGTATTTTGCAGTCCTCTGCAAACAAAAATAACCATCCTGCACCTCATGCTCCATATCCTGCCTCAATACCAAAGCAGCAGAAAGCAATCCTAAGAGCAGCCAGGGGCTGTGGCACAGTCACAAGGGTCATGCTACCATCTCTTCTAATGCCATGCTACTAATTCTTCTAATATCTCTGGACAGGCCACGCAAACTGGGATTAATCCAGTTCTAAAAGAGTTGCTTAGCCCAGCAGTTGTACTTTGGAGAAATTTTTATGTTCAGACCACAAAGCAACTTATCTGAGCATCTTACTAAAGCAGACATGGGAATTTCGCCACATTCCTAATACACTACACCATTTTTTTCCTGTCAGGCACAATTCAAACAAAAAGCAGCTGGCTCGTAGTATAGGGTGTCTGTGTGTTAATATAAACCTCACGGCTATCAAACCCTTCTACCATGACCATTCAGCAGTCCTCCCACTGTCTGTGCCAGTTACATCTCCTCCTCCTACGGGAAGCTGGTCAGCTCTGACCCAACTGTTGGCAAAAGATTTCAGTGTGCTGACTTGGGCAAACAGCGAACTGTTATTTCTCACATACCGAGAGAATGTCACTTGGAACTGTGGCATTTCTTCCATCACCCTTTCTTCAGTCTCTGTAACACTCAAGATATGTATGAAAACAGAAAATAAAACTCTGAGAACTAAAACATGGGGTTTTCCTGAAAGCATTGCACTACTATGGACCACAGTGTGCTCTTCTTTTTGTAGGATTTACGTTTGGAGGTGGGAGTGCAGCGAAGGATGAAGAGAGAAGTAAGGATGAAGGGAAGTTAATTAGAGATCTATCTGGTCATAAACAGTTCATTTTTACCTTATCCAAATACTCTGTTTTCCTCTTAAAATATTGCTACTTATCCAAAGGATAAGTACTGCTCTGACTACATTGGTGTAGGAACTCTTCAAATTACATTAGTTCACATATTCCTCTTTTTTTCCCTCTGGTAAACTGAATCTCCAACCCTTACATTAGGCTGAAAAAGCATCCAAATCTTCTGACTCAATAGGTGTAAAAGCTTTTTTCAACTCCTTTCCTATTAACTGGCTAGGCAAATACTAGTCAAAAGCTTACATCTCATTTCTCATATAAGGCTGATCTTTTAACTGTCTGAAACGCATAGATGCCATTTCCTTATCCTGTTTTGTTTTGTTTTGTTTTGTTTTGGTACTCAAGGTGAAATGCCTCCCTACTTGCTGTGTCCTGCTTGCTTCTGAGTGTTCAAAGATGGAGCAATTACCCACAAAACTCAGTAAGAACAAAAAATATCCACATCTAAGCAAAAATCAATTGCTAACACATATCAGCCATTAAAAAAAAATGCTTATCGTGAAAGATTTTGTTTTCAATTTCTACTTAGGCTCAGGTACAGAGGTATCCCTACATGTAGAGGGTACTCTTCCAGAAGTATTCATCTTCCTTCTCCTGGAGCTTCTGGAAAAGCCACAGAAGCAAATATAGAGCTATTACTGCCTACTTGCAACTAATCCCCTCTGCATCTGCAGCAAAGGAATTCACGCTGGTCACCTGTAGCTGTGTCGCTATAATCACGGCCCCATGAAAATATTCATTCACTGAGGCCAACAGATGATCCAGAGACGGCAATTGCTACCTGGGACCTCTACTTTGGAGTAAAGCTCTTTCTTTAAGCCTCAATTCACTCCTCAGCCCTACCTTTGAGAAATGATTTACATTGTGGCATTACATTACAGAGATGAAGTGCTGGGTTCAGAGCACTTTTTATTCTTGGTGTGTAACAGTAACAGGACTTATGTTCCTCTAATTACAAAGTAAGCGGGGGTAACAAAATAACAATCACTTGTTTCAGACCCCAAAAGCCCACTTCCAGCCCTCAGTCATGCTATTAACAGAAGAAACTTAATTTTCTGAAATTCCCATTTTAGGTCAATGACGTAACGTTCCAGATGAATGTCTGAATTTGTGTGCATCAGCACTACCACACTGCAGAATCAAAACCTCATGTGTTAGCTGTATTCCCCCACGACCAAAATTCTCCCTAGAGATACCCTCGCTATTTCTGCCACTAAACAGCTGTATTAAATCAAGTTGACATAAATTGCTCATCAGGTTCGCGAAAATGAGAATCTGCAATGTTATGTAGTGGTTTTCTATAATAGGTGATTTTTTTCACTGTTTGAAATGGGAGGGCCATTGCTGAAGTTATCGGCACTCCACAAGAGTGCACTATCTATTAAGCCTCTTTTTCACTCACTGGAATGAAGTAATAAGCAGAAACGTAAAAACAGATTACAAATCAGACAGTGGCAAACTATTTCCTCACCACTTGTTAGATCCCAGCTCCTGAAACACCAGGGGTGGGTGAGCCACGTTCTGCACAGTGGTGCAGAGAGGCACTATAGGCAATAGTGGGACATGCTGGGCTCGGGGAAAGGAAAGCATGGGTGGAAGCAAAGCTTCCCTCTTCTCGTAATCCTCAAAAGTTCTCGGCCTTGCCAGGGGCTTTCTGGGACTCCACAGAAGCAGCATCTCTGGCTTTCCCCATTGCAGCAGAGAAGAGGCACAGCCAGCCCTGCACTACTGAACCTTTCCTTCTCCTTCAAAAACTCCTGGTTTCTATTCAGCCGAAAACCCCACCTAACCAGCAGCGTCAGGGGACTGTGCTCATGAATTTCCCTTGTATTTCATCTGCAAGGCTCTGAGCTCACTCCTTTGGGACCTTTGGTGGAAAAGGCAATGTTCTGAGGTGTCTGACACATAGCAAAATCTACCCAGTCATCAACTCAGCTGAATACAGCAATTTCTCCTCAAGCACAGGGAGGGCTTAACACACAGCAGCAGCAGCAAATACCTTACAGAGTATTTCCTTTATCGATATATTTTGGACACAAACGAGGCTTGCTTAACACATTCTGTTTGAGTAATTACAGGCCAGCAGCCACAGCAGCATGCTCACAACTATTTCACTATCTACTCTTTATCTGCACAAATGCACTTCTTAAAATGACTCTTGGGGAGGTCCAGTGTTCAGATTTTAATATAAACAGGAACTGAAAAAAAAAAAAAAAAAAAAAAAAAAGAAGTGGGAACCTAGGTGTGATTCAGAGCACATGACCTCAGGAGCACCCTGGCACCTCCAAGTGCCTGCACAAGACCTGAAGGAAAACACGGGGAGCAGAACTGTGAAAAACACTGTGGCAAACTACAACAGCAAGCACTGGGCTAGCAAAGTATCTATCAGAAGACATGCTTAGCTAATATTTGGATTGTCTGAAATATTTTGACTCCGGAGAAGAGTTTAATGAATGCAAAAAGGCAAGGATAAAACCACAGAAGAATCCATACAGGATCTACTTTTTATCAATCAGAAGAAATTCATTAAATACAGACACATAAATATAGGATATATTATAAATGTATCCATATAGGATATATAGATATACATATACACATAGATATATGATATATATTTTGTTGCTAACTCACAAAAGCTGACTAAATTCAAATGAGTGGAGAAGTGGTAGTTCATGTCAGAGCAGCACTGGATTTTAAGAAAATGCATGCTGAGGCTCTTGAAGCTTTCACTCTCCTCCTGTAAGCACCAACGATCACAGGAGTGGAGGTAACTGTCATACTGAGGTCCTGCAGTGCGTGCTGCAATGTAAAGGAAGTGTTAAAATCAATACAGGTGTGGGAGAAAATGGAAGCAACCAAAAAAAAATCCCAGCAAGACACTGAAAAGAAAGCAAGCTGCTACAAAAGCACCTGCATGGAAAATGGAGAGGAGACTCAGAGGAACATTACAGGAGTGCACAACCAGTGCTGTTCTACAGGCACTTCACATCATACAGCTGTGTTTATTGTCTTTCAATAATTTTCGTATCAGCTTTTTCAAATAACGAGTAAAAATACATGCTTTTTTTTTTCTCCTCATGCCAAATAAGCTGTTTACCTATGTGAGAATCAGTGCCTCCCAATTACACTACCAGCTGTGAGTGCAGCACAATGCAGCACTTGAGTTTCCGTGCTCACACCTTCCAGATTCTCAAGCAAGAACAAACTGGCTGTGCAGAAGAGAAGGCTGTAGGAAAGAGAAGAGGAAAGACCCAGGTCCGTGAGCTCTCCCGGTAGCACTGCGCGGCATGCATGAATTTCTGGCCCCATGACAGCACAACAGATGCACAAACTCCCAACTGCTCTGTCCTGCTCAGAGACAAAGCAGGACATAGCCCATCTCTCTCTGTGCTGCAGTACACTGACATATTCTTTCCCACCATGGGAAATGTCCCTTTTTTTTCTTTTTTCCTGGGCACTTGGAAGGAGCTGGGGTACAGATCTGGCTGACTTAAGTGACAATCTCTGTGATGCTTCAGACCCCAGCCCTGATGACTCCGAGCATCGCTTGTGGCTGCTGATGGGTTTGCAGAGGCACCCTTGGACCGGGAGCTGAAACTTTGATAACTCTGCGGATGATTCATGTTTGAGGAAGGCCACCGGCTTGCTCTGCCATCAGAGCTCACACTGCAGTCCACCTGGGTCTTTCCTCTTCCCCTTCCACTTCTCAATTGTTTTCAAAATAAATATAAAAAGTATGTAAAAATAACAAAGACCAGAACTGAGCTCATGCCTCCCACATTTAATAGAGGCTCTAAGAATATTATCAGGATGAAGAAGACCAAAAACAGGTTAAAAATAAAGGGTGAGACTATAGAAAGATTCTCATGCGATTGAGTTACTTTTCTGCCCTTTTAAAACCCATGGACAAAATCCACTCACCAGTTTTAAAAATCCCCTGATTAATACTTTTAGTTGATGGCAGGTCAAGCCCAGTTTACACACCTATCTGTGTTCTCTGCACAGAAAGCTATTTATCTTTGTGTGAGGGTAGGGAGAAAGCCCATCTGCACACCAAGATCACACACTCCTCTGACTGCAGAAGCACTTTCATGACTTATACCAGCATAAATTAAGCCTGGACAGGTGAGGTGGCCGCTTCATGAGTGTTAAGGGAAGCTACAGAAACCACAAAGCATCCTCAGCCATTTACACTCCAACCCACCTGCAGCAGCAGTGGTTACGTGAACTCCTTACAAAATAGGCAGGGTATTGAGCTAAAGTTTCCAGCTCCAGGGTAACTAGACACTGGATCCCAAGCCTCCAGTCCCTGGGAGAAGGTACAGACAAGCTGTTACTCAAAGGCTGCTTTCATGTCTAAGTTTCCGAGATCCTCTGGGGAACTCTGCAAGTTCAGACATTTGTCTGCTGAAATCTGGATGGCGGCAGAGGCTCTCCTGGGAGGAAAGAGCTGCTCTCCAAGAAAACAGCATTCCCGAGCGTGAGCGGGTGAAAAGGGCACTTTCAGACCCAGAAGGCTGACATGTGACAAGCGCTAAGCAAGGACAACAATTGGGACTGAGACCCCACTGAACTTCAGACTCCGGGGTCCCACCTAATTTTGTTATCTAATATAAAGGGAAACAGGCTATCAGGCAAGTATATATGCATATAAAAGCCTCTTCTTGCTCCTAAAAACGGCAAACCTCATTTTGCCAGTTACTGCCAGTGACACCTTGTCAATAGAGCTGCTTGTGAATGATGACATGGCTAATGGCAGGGACATGAGGGGAGAGATGCAGGAAGCACCCCTTAGGGACACAATCCTGACCATGCAAGTGAAGGTGTACCACGCTCACCATCAAAGCCTGCAGGCAGAAAACTTCAGAGGATAGGCTGCACCCACCCTTCACTGAACTTATTATATGCACACAGTGCTCACAACCCATCCTTCCTTTCAATGCCTGTAAAAAAATGATATCGAGGATTACACTATGAAAAAAATGTAGCAGTCCACCTGGGAGCAGGAGACTAAAGCAGAAAAGTAGAATTTGCCTTTCCATTGCCATTCCCTTAGCTGTAGAATAGGGCAGTAAAACTGCACAATGGCACTTTAAATAATCATTAGGAACAATGCCTGCTGCCTGATCAGCATTTTGACATAAAAGAGGTTACAGGAATGCCCAAGAAGCACAGTACAACATAATCCATGTGCACAAAGAGACCTGCAGCTGCTTCACCTGCATCACAAGATGCTAAGGCCAGCCCAGAGCACAGTGCTCTCGGGCTGCAGCCAGCTCTGCCCAGCTGCTGCATGAAGCAAGCAAGCCCACATCCATACAAAGGGCTGCTGGTGGGCCAGCTCTTTGTGTTAGCGCATGGATAAACCAAGGAGTAGCTTTCACTCAGACAAATTAATCCCGTATTTGAGGAATAACCTGAGCACACTGCTCATTTAAATAGGAAATAGAGCAAGCAGTGAAAAATGCTTGTGAGCATTTTTGCCAGTTACAGCTTTGATGCCCTTTTGCTAATGTTAGAAATAGCAGCCCGCAAATGATCCTCCTGAAAACAAAGCCGGAGTCCAAATATTTTGGAAACCAGTCTAAATATTTATTCTTCTTCCACGTTAGGAAAGGATTTTACTCCCCTGGCTCCTATGCCATTATCTGTACCAACCCTATTTACACACATTTATCCAATTTTTCTGCTATTCTCCCATAAAAGCTTTATCTTTGCATTTTGTAATTACCGTTTGTTCCCAAAGCTACAGAAAGCCTGCCTTAAATTAAACTTCCTTAGGCCATTTTCTAATATCCCATCATCACCAGCCTATAGCATGCTGGAATGTGAGAATAAATCATCCCTAGCACAACAATTAATTCATCCACAAGTCTTTTCCAGGGTACTGGTGAAAGTCAAATATTCCTGAATGCCGAAATGTTCTCATTAACACAGTATTTCTGTAAAACTAATGCTGTCTTATGCATGAATTTTCAAAGGAAATTCCTTTGTTATTAAAACATCCACTTGCAAAATACGCAAAAATATTTAGAAATTATTCAGGCACTATAACGCTGCTAATAAACCTTCCTTTTCCAAGTCCTACAGCTAATTTCAGAAACAGCTCCTATAATTCATGACACAAACACAAGGTAAACTCATAGTCGAGACAGACTTCTGGATCTCTACAAAAACACACTATGTCTAAGTTAAGTTTTAGAATTTGATTGGTAGCAGAAACACCATCAGGAGTACAAAAACAGACTTGGGAAGTCCAACCCGATTCCAAATGAAATGGAAGGGTTTTCACCCTGATGTAATTACCTGCACACCTTATGGCCAAGCACAGAAGGGACAGACTTCAGAAGCAGACAAAGACAACTTAGCAATTGCCCAGTTTTTATAGAAAGCATGTAACTTCCATTTTGGATTATCTGCGATTAACGGAGCCAGTTCTTGTATTTCCTAGGCACCTGTTACAATCCTGACTTGTTCCCAAGTCTGATGTCATGCATTTTCTCAAAGTCAGCATTGTGGCATCAAAGCACCGCCGGGGCTGGGGGGCAGGAGGACCCTAAGCTCTGCCTTCACAAGGAAGAAACATCCCACAGAAGGGTGAGCTTGCACATTGCTATGCAGGCGGCCCAAACACACATCCCTGCTTGGCACCTTTGTCCTACTAAAAATGACATACCACCTTGTAAACTGGCGCAGTGCCACCCCGACAGATGGACTTATGTGTAGGCAGCCAAGAGACTATGTATAAGCATCAAATATGTTTTTTCTGAGAGCAGGACTTCCAGCCAGGAATGTTAAAACAGCTGTCCACATTGAGCTTGCATGCCTACACTTAAGAGGATATGCTATTGCCACTCGAGCCCTGAGCTGGATTAACTCGGAAAATAAATAAAATAGCTTCCACAGCCGCATAAGGTGAGTTTTTGCAGAATCAGGATTAGTGATACCGAGGGGGCTTTAGCACCCTACAATTAGTGGGCAAACTTGAGCTGAAGAGCTGAGTTGTGCAGCTCCATGGAGCTTTTACAACTTACACACTTCTAAACAAACTTTTCCCATTTGAACACATATTGATGTTACTTCTCCCACAATGAAAACACAGCATGCAACACCAACTTGATTACAAACACAGTAGGGACTTTCCACTCTGCGTTAGAGGATACTTCTATTTTGAAATTAACTCATCTTCACTGAGATGTGTTCTTGTGTCGATGGGATCTGTTTCACCAGGCTTTCTTTTCTTTTCAAAAACCTCTGAACAGTGCAGTCCAAGATTTTTTTGTTAGCTCACCGCTACATGCACACATGCATTTTACATTTTGACACCATTTGCATAACTTGCCCCTGTAATAAAACCACAGTGCCTTGAGAAATGAGCATTGCACAATGCAGGATGTGTGCTGGCTGGCCCGACAAGCCATGCCCTTACCACCTGTGTCCCATCCCTGTGCCCGGCTGGACATGAGACATTCCAGACCTCGGAGGAGCTCCAAAATCCAGGTTTGCTCACATCAACATGTCACACAATGCTCTTTTTATTTCTTTCCACAGAACTCAGATTTTACTCCTGCCCCTCAAAAAGTCTTTGACTTGAGCCTAAGGTAGAGGTAAATATTCAAACCTGAAGTAGTGAAGGTTTCTTCAAAATTTCACATTGTTTAAAAACATAATACCTCGATTTCCAGTGGCAAGCAACACTGCCTGTAGCTCAAAAATTGACAGAAAGCGATGATATATCTTACTCTGTTTTCAAAATGTGCTTTGTGTTCATTGTAATTCTTTTCCCTGTGGATACTATCAGATGGCTGGCATAAAATTTGCATTTACTCCTCAGATGGTATCTCATCTTCACTGCTCTGAATCGCTACATACGAACATCAAATCTACGAGGGTATTCCCACTATAGATCAAAGTGAATTCAGTGTGAGCTCCAGGGTCACACACAGTCTTCCAACAGCTGCTGGTGTCCTTTACCTTTGTTAACTTTAAGGCTGATATTTGCAGTAATTAAGTTATCTGAGTCACTTTGTTACGATTTCCTGCGGTAGGAGTACTTTCATGGCAAGCATAGCTTCTCCTGCAGTGAGGACTTCCAAACAAACGCTGACCTTGCTTCCCCCTTGGGCAAGGGCTTTCTTCCACTTCTCACACCATTCCTCTCTTTTGCCCTTCATGTCTTGCCTGCAACTATTCCTCCTTTTTCTTCCTTGTTTCTGAGGACTGTATGAAATCATCTACTGGAGAAAGTTTCAGACCCCTCTCTACTGCTCCAAAATATAGTTAGGAACCTCAACAAGAAGATTCTTTGCTTTTCTGTACCGCCAACAGAGCTGATTCCAGGTTAATAGAAATTTCCATACCAGTTAACCTTTCTCAGCGGGTGTGGAGAGAGGGAAAATGTTTTATCAAATAATTCACATCAGCAATGTTGTGAAAACAGGAGAAAAACCCCAGAGAATCCCCATCTTTCCTTCTAAAGCCTAACAATGCCCAAGGCTTTCTCACGACACTGCACTTAGAACTGGCTTTAAAATGGTTCAGGGAGCAGCCAAATTGCTGAAGAACAGGTCAAAAGGAATAAAAAACACAGATCCAGATCATTACTTCTGCTTAACAAAGTAATTACAGACACGCTGTGTGTATTCCTTTTGTGACAGTCTATTTTACACGGAATGATTATCTCCAAGGTTATCGTAACGATGTAGCAAATTAAACCGAAAATGGGAGTGCTGAGCATCCACAACCATTTCACAGCTCTCCCAGCACCGTAAGTGCCTCCCTTTATTTGAAACTTATTTGAAGGAGTGAGATTCATTTCTCACAGAATCATGTAAGATACTAAGAGAATTCAGAGAACAATCTTCCCTCACATTACACATGCTATCAAAAAATTATGATCTCCAAACTCCAAAAAAGTTTAGCACCCAGTTACTCAAGAAACTCTTTTCTCTCATCATAGGATGACTGTCAAGAAGACTATCTGTACGTGCCAAAAGCCAGGTGCTAGATATTAACGGTACATAAAACTGTGGTTTTGTGGTGTTCTTTGAGCTCCCCTAACTGAGCTCTTAACCCTGAAGGCTTTCATTTGCTGTTTTATCAAAGTTGTTTGTTTTTTTTTAACTCATTCTGAGTTCCCAGATGATTCGCTGCCAAAATTCAGTGCTAGTTAAATTCTGATAAAGTAAAACAAAACATGTAAAAATCTGTCAAAGTACTAATAAAACATTACCATTATAGATAGTCTAGGCTAAAGGAAGGCTGACCGAAATTTGGAAATATATTGCTTCTGTATTAGCAAAAAGAAACCCTTGAAGGGGAACGGCTAACTTTAACGCTGCTTGCCGAAGAAGTCACCTGCTCAAGTCAAGTGCTGAAAAGCCTTAAGAGAGGACGACCTTCTCTGATGTCCTGCTACGCATGCAGCCGGGTGTGAGTGCAGCCACTTTTACACACACTGCCTTGGCTTCACCTGTTACTGCTGTTCACCATCCCATGAGAAAGGGGGAGAAGGAACATTTTAAAGTAGGAAAGCAGGGTGATTTTAACTCAAAAGTTTACTTTAGAAAGAAAACTTAGCACGGGTGCTGTTCAGAAGGTACGGCGCCTCAGAGACCTGGGGTTCAGCCTTTCAGCATGGATGCCTTACCTAGGTAAAGCGAGGCGTTTTCTTTCTTGACATTGTCATCCAAGTAGGTTGGTCCCAAGGTATAGATGGGTGTCGAGCCCATGCCAATGAGGATTTGGGCACAAATGAATAAAGCTACATAGAGGGAGTGATCATTGCCACCGGAGTCCTTGACGCAGGCCGGCGAGTCCCACTGCTCTTTGGCGGTGCCATTGCCGGTCACGCACAAGCCCTCGTTACTGACGGAGGAGTTCAGTTCCTGGATCTGGTACGGTGGGGAGATGAAGTGAGGTAGGGAGAAGAGCGCGGCCCCCAGCGCAATGAAGAACCCCCCTACGGCCAGCCAGAGCGGCCTCCGCCCGCGCCCCCCAAAGTAGCTGATGAACACCACCACCACCAGGCTCCCGATGTCGAAGCAGCTGACCAGCAGCCCCGACTCCGAGCTCTTCAGGCTGTATCTCCGCTCGATGGTGGTGATGACGCTGCTCAGGTAGCCGGACACCATGAGGGACTGGATGAAGGTCAGGAAGCACATGCACACCAAGAAGAACCGCGAGTCCGCCAGCACTGCCCGCAGGCACGCTCTGCCCGGCGGCCCCGCCAGCAGCAGCGCCGGCGGAGGGGGCGCTCCGAGGGGCACCCCCCGGCTCGGCACCTCCGTCCTGCGGGGCAGGCTCCCGACGGCGGCGGCTGCCGGGGGCCGGGCAGCCCCGGCTCCCTCGTCCTGAGCAGGAGCCGCCGAGACGGCGTGGCCCGAGGGGGCTCCGCCGCCGCCGCCGCCGCCCCCGGCCGCCAGGGGGGAGCCGAGCACGGGCAGGCTGCGGCACCGCGCACCCGCCTCCGGCCGCTCCGCCCCGGGGCTCCGCGGCGCCGGGCTGCCCGCCGAGGCCATGCTGCGACCGGCGGCGGCCTCAGAGCGGCCCGCTCGGCTCCATCGGCGCCGTGCGCCCGGCGCGCTGAGGGGCCCGGCGGGCGTGCAGCATAGCGCGGAGGGAGGAGGAGGAGGAGAAGAAGGAGGAGGAGGAGGAGGAGGGAGGGGACGGGGGTGGCCCTAGCCGCGGCCGCCGGCCGCCCCGCCGCACGTGTCCGATGCCGGAGGCTCCTGCGGCTCTGTCCTGCCGCCGCGTCGCTCGAGGGGCCGCGGGCCCGCCGGGGAGCCCCCGCTGCCGGCGGCTGCCGCCCCCCAGCGCCGCTCCGCAGCCCTCATCCTCGCTCCTCGCCGCCGGTGACACAGCTCCGGGGGAGGGGGGGGCGGCCGCCGACCTGCGGGACGGAGAGCGGGAGGTCAGCGGCGCCCGTCCCAGCGCGCCCGCCCCGCTCCCTCCCTCCCTCCCTCCCTCCCTCCTTCCCCCGCCGCCCCTCGGGGCAGAGGTGGCCGCGCCAAGCTTCTCCTCCTCGGGGCTAAAAATAACGGCGCCGGCATAAATCGGGAGGACGGCAGGGGAACAAAGCCCGGGCGGCAGCGGGACCGGGGCAGGCAGCCCCAACGTGCCCCGGCGGCACGGCTCGCAGGGAGTCCCCCGACACACGGCAGCGCCCGGAGCCGTGCTGTGCCGTGCCGTGCCGTGCTGTGCTGTGCCGTGCAACGCGCCTTCTGCCTGCCTCCTTTGTCCGCTTTTGTCTCCCCGCAGCAGCTCGGTGCAGCCGAGAGGAGGGCGGGCGGCGGAGGCAGCGGCAGCCCCGGCGACGAGACGCCCCCCCCCAGCCGCATCGGGGCACCGGGCAGGGATGGGGACAAGGATGGGGACATGGACCCCGGGGGTTTCCTCACCGCGGGGGGGGTTCCCTGTCCGGGGTGGGTCCCTCCCCCGTGGGGGTCCCTTCCCCGGCAGTCGCGGAGGGGGAAGACGGGGCTTTACTCACCGTGCCTGCGGCGCAGCCCGGGGCCGAGCCGGCAGCCAGCCGGGCCCTGCGCCCCCTCGGCGGCTGTCACCTCCCGCCGGGCTCCCCCGGTCCCCCCCCGCCTTCCCCGGGCAGCGCAGGCGCGGCCGCGGCCCGGCTGGGGAGAGCGGATCAGCGGCCCGGGGCTTGCCCGAGAAGGGGCTGGGGCTGGGGCTGGGGCTGGAGGAGTTGCAGGAGTTTGCAGAGCCACCCCCCCCTGGTGCCTCTCCTCTGGAGCCGCCGGGGGCCGCAACTTGGTGCTTGTCCCCACGAAGCTGGCGGGGCGCGGGTGCCTCTGGCAGCCCCCGGGGGTGCCCCGCTGCACCGTGCTGTGGGCAAGGCGATGAAAGGCTCGGGAGGTGATACCTCAAGTGCAGCATCTGTTGGAAAGTGAGAAGAAACGACAAAGGCATGCTTTAGGGAAAATAGAAAACCAGGTGGCCTGGAGGTCTGTTCTGTGCAGGGGCTTGTCTCCAACCAAAGCCACGTCCTAAAGTGAGAAACACACACACAACCTGGAAAAATGGGAGTTTGGAGTGTTCGTTTGCACCCCCTTCTCTCAGTTGGCATGATATCTTGAATCACACTGCTTTATTTTCCCCCAGCTCTCTGTTTTTGAAGCCCTTCTAGACAGTCCTGCAAATCGTTAACATTTGTTGTGGACTGACAGAGAGTGACCTGACAAGGCATTCCTCTTTTTGACCTAAGCTTTACCATAAACTAATAACTAAAGAATGCACCAAAATAATATACTATCCTATGCATTTCTGAATAGATCATATCCAGTGCTTTGCTGGCAGGCTGGAGGATTTAGTTTGGATTTGGGTCCCCTTCATCAAAAAAGGGAATGTCTGAGATTCAGTCACTGACTTTAAGTCACTACATTTGGTTGCTTATGTATAATCCTGATCAATAAGATCATAAGATACCATCCTCTATTTTAAATTTATGCTTGACATCTCTTTGACTCAGCCAGGTCAAACTCAACACGGCCAAAGCACAACCTTTTCTTTCCAAGCTTTCGCCAAGTTTCTCCTGTTGGTGAGGTGCTTCAAGTTTGGTAGTTGTTTAGTGGGGTTGTTCAGTTCAGTGGGGAGAGAGGGAAGGATGGGAAAAGAGGAAGAAAGGATAGCCCAGTTCAATAGGAATGAGCTCTTGCTTTGTCTCAGCCATCTCACTGAGCCATCCCTGAGAAGAGACAAGTAATCCAGCTGGTAGGCAGCTGGCAGTAACCTATTCAGCTGTCAGTAATCTCTTAGACTTCAGTATCTCAGTCATATTTAACTAGTATACGAACCAGTAACTAGCTTGTAAGCCTTCTGGATATGTATTTACACCTCAGCTTTGGGATCTTGTTCTACAGCCAGGATTCCCAGCCATTACTGTATACAAACAATACTTTTCACGAGATCACAGAACAGCTGTAGATATTGGAAAAGTGTTACCCAACCCCATGGAAAAATATAAGGGTTAGGAAGCATTTCCAGCCTTCACAGCTGCTGCAAACAGCCTGCAAGCGAGTACAGCTTCAATTCTTTCTGCAGCAGCAAACATATCAAGAGAGAAAATGATCCTTCGAATAAGATGAAGGTGTTTGTTTTAGGAAGCTACTCCAGCTAACTACAGCTGCCAAAAGGCCAGACTTACCTGCTTTCTTTTGGCTCTGAATACTTAAATAATAGGTTAGCTGAGCAAAGAGAGCATTTGCAGTCTGCAGTGGATATGAACATCCAGCGCCAAGTGATGAAAGGGAAATCAATATTACTGTCTACACTAGGAGAGGCTTTGACAGGGTGATTACAGAAGGTGCAGTAATGGTCCCCAAGTTCACAATAAGATATAAATGCATAAGATATTGTGCAGATTTTCTGCTTTTAACGTTTCACCTCAGTAAATTTAAAATGCACAATCTCCCTCAAGCGTCCAGTAATCAACTGGTGTTACAAACCAGTTGTTTATGGCTACAACTGGAAAATAATACAGTTTCCATTTTGTTAGGTTAAGGCATGGGCTTACACAACAGAAGATCACACTTTATGGTTGTGATGGATTTGGGGGTTCACGTGTTTTTGTTAGTACGGGGAACTGCTGATGCCCAATGAGGTGCTTCAGCCTGATCAGTTCCAGCCCATGAAGGGGGGGAAGACCTCAGCTGTAGGGTGGTGTGAGTTGATGGCTCTGCCCTTCCTTCAGAATTTCACATTTTCAACCAGGTTTTCCACTCAACACTATGCCACAAACGCAATAAATTGGCTTATCTTCCTTCCCCTTTTCCCTAACACCACTGTCATTTTGGGGCAACATCTGCTCTTCGTTCCCAGCCCACTATTAATAAAGCAATAAGCAAAACAGGATGTGCATTAGGAGGCTAATGGGCTTTGGGTCCTCCTGGAGTGTGAGCACTGGGAAGCATAAAGCGAAAGGACAAGTAACTTCGTTCCTCGGGGATCCTCACCGAGCCAGTGTCCTAATGAGCTCCTGAGGGCAGCTCACAGCTCCGAGAGAGCAGCTCGTTATTTTTATTTGGGACATCAGAGAGAGCATTTGTAGCAGCAGACTCTAAACTAAAGAGCTCATTTAGTACAAGAAATGAGCTTAACCACACTCAGATCACTTGTCAGATAAATCCACTTTAACTTTTATCAGTCTCCAGAGTAGCCAGCTCATGTTCATGAAGGAAATTAAGAAACTGTGAATGCAAGGGAGATGCAAAGTAATAGGGGAATGGAAGAAAAGCTCATGTTCATGAAGGAAATTAAGAAACTGTGAATGCAAGGGAGATGCAAAGTAATAGGGGAATGGAAGAAAAGTGAAAGGGCTGTCTAAAGACTAATGGTTAAGCTTAGGGGTGATGGCTATCAGTGCTAACACTGCACCTATCAGGTCAGGTAATAAGCTGGGCTTGTGTGAGTCCCAGTGTCCGTGCCAGAAGCCGCAGGTGATGAGGCTGCCTGCAGAGGTAGCTCGGGGAAGGCTCTCACATGCTTTGCCTGGTGCAGGGCTGGGGCTGGCACCACTGCTGTAAGTATGGGCTTCCCTTTGAGTGCTTAATTGCGGGATAGAGACCATGCCACCTATGGTAGCCATAGTAATGGCTCTGTAGTAATGACTGTTTTATGCAGATGCAAAGTCTGAGGAGGTAAGCAATAGTGAATCTACTTAAGATAATTTCATCAGCTGCATTCAGAATTAGACCTTCCTTCTCAGAGTAAAAGCCCAGTGTTTAAGTATGTTTGAAAAAGCTACTCAAGCATCCTGAAAGTGGGACTGACTATAAGCATATTAAAATAATTATATTAAATTAAGAAAAAAAAAATAGAAGGGACTGTGTAGAAGAAACAAAGAGAAACTAAACACTTTTTTTTTTTTTTTTTTTTTTTTTACATACCATTAAGCTCTGGAGATCATATTGATAAATGATAAGTGACAAACAAGGAGAGAAGGGCTCTAATTCCCAGTGCTGCAACATGTCTGACTGTGCTAGGAATTTGTATGGTGGGACAGAGGGAAGGGGCAGGGGGATGCTGGAAGATTTCAGAATAAGGAAAGGGCCTTTGTAACAGCAGTCTCTCAGGCCTGAGAGAAGAGGACTTTCCTCAGACGTCTTCCCTCTGCCTGGGGCCGGGAAGGAGCCCACACTAGAGCAGACAGCATGCTGAGGCTGTGGGCAGCTCCAAGTCATAGCTCATCCTGCAGTGAAGTGCTGCTCTAGCCCTGAGTGAGAAATATCTAAAGGCATACAATCCACCAGCTGACCACCAAAGATTTTATTTTCCCCACTCATTTTCAAGTAAGATAAACCACATTATTAAACACCAGTGTACTTTGATAGAAATATACACAGGGCTGTGGTAGCCGAGCACTAATAAAATGAGCTATGGTGTCTCCCTTGAAAGTAAAGGCATATTTAGTGCTTAGAATTATTTCCTAAAAAAGATCTAAACCTCTGGTTTTAAGCCTTTTTTTTTTCCTTTTTCTTTTCTTTTTTTTCCTTTTTTTTTTTTTTTTTTTTTTTTTGTTTCCGTACTGCCACAGCAGTATCAGACATCAAAGAGGCATGAGATACACGATATAAATGGGAGAGGAAGATGGGAGTAATGTTGTGCCTTTCTATGCTATTTCACTCTTTATGTTCACATTTTTCCCAAAAGTCACAGTCTCTCTACTACACTCTGCTTTTAAAAGGGTACAAACATTGGTCTGAAACTGTGGAAACATTGTTTGAACCCAAGATCAAAGCCAGGAACAAAGACTGAAGCACATTTTCCTCTCACTCTCATTCACAGAGATCTTGCCTCTCAGCATCTGCTGCTTTATTTCAATGTCACCTTTCAGCAGCCTTTTGGCACAAATTCTGTATTCATGTATAAGCTAATGTATTTATACTCAGTTAATATATACATTATGACCTTAACCATCCTTAAACATTATTCCCCTTTCTACACTTACATGCCTTTAAGTGTACTGGTTTTAAATGTTAAGTGACAAAGTCAAAATACTTCAAAACAAAAGTTTGAATCCATTTGAATTCTTTGCCCATATCCACATTCAAAATTCTGTATTAAAATAGAACATTTTCTCATTGCTTTTGTCTCCCACCTGATCACTAGCTTCTCTCAGGGGAATTGTACTGGCAAAACCACAAAATAACAGCACCACAATAGAAGAAACATGGAAGAACGCCACTAAGTAAAAATATCCTCTCGAAAAGTCAGTACATAAAAGTCAAGAACATAAAAATGTCTGGGAACTCCTGTGTCAACATCCCCTGCTCCTTGTTACCACGACATGACATGCCAGCCTTTTAGTCTGGTGTGGGCCATGGCACTCCTTGACCACAAACATCACCAACTGCAGAACTCATCTTGTTAAAAACTTAGGGGTTTTAGAGCAAATGACCAAAAAGCCACAAAATCTATAATGTGCCATTAAACAGAGAGCAAGAAAGAAATCGATTCCACTGCCAACATCTAAGTTAATCCACAGGGTGTTTACAAGTACGTCTAATATATCTTTGTGGACTGTGCTGGTCTCTGAGCTGGTTCTCCAAGGTGTGATCCCAACCAGTCGCCTCAGCGGCGAGTCAGGAATATGCCACCTGGAATCAGCACCTGTGCCTTGACACCAAGGGAAATAGCATTCATCCAGGGAAGGCACACAACATTCAGAACCAATGCCTTTAAAAAAAGCATGAACAAGTTGAATTTCTGAGTAGCAATAAAGGAACTGAATGCTGATGAATACAGACAAAGGTAGCAAAAATAAGAATAACACAAGACTTGTTGGAAGGAGTGATGAGAATAGGATCATATGAAATGCATTACCATCTAGAATGGGATTTAGTATCTTCAGCCCAGTAAATTTGAGAATATTAGAAATGTTCTTCAGCAGCCAGTACAGAAGTTAGCTTCCTCCCCTTTTAGTAGACCCAAAAAGGGAGAAAACTGCTGAAACAAGGAAACTTATAGCTTGAGATAAATCCGTAAGACTTTTACTCCCTACATCTGGAATGACAAAGCCAGTTCAAAGCCCTGGGGCAACTGTACATCTCCTGCACTTAAAACAAATTCTCTGCTTAGAATATGAAAACCAGAAAAGTATGTAGTGGGCTATTGACAGTTATTGGTCTGAAGCGACACAGCATAAGAAGCAGAGATACAAAAAGTATCCAGGAAAGCATCTGGTAAATATGCAACAATGTTTAAAACAGATTTAGGCCAGATATGTAAGCAGGATTTTGTTGTTTTTATAGGAAGAATATTTTGCCCAACAGGGCATATTTTACAGCCTTAGGGTCTCTGTGCAAATAAAACTTGCAGATCTCATAGAAGAATGCATGCAAAATTATCCTGAAGTTTTATATTTATTATTATAAGGCTGAAAAAAGAGCCAAAGGAAATGCTCTAAGAGGAACCATATGCTGAAACATTATTCACCTTTTATCCTTGAAAATATGTTTTTAATGTGGCCACTCTGGAAGCTTATTTCAGAAAGCAGTAGCCTCCTGCAGCTGCTGACCCCAGAAAGCTTTCAGACAAAGCAGCCATGGAAGCTTATATATGAAATCCAATGGGAAATTCAGACTACTGCTGCCTCCCAACTTGTGTTAAAGACCACCCCACTATTTCACTTAGCTCTAATCTCTGTGGCCCAAAATCTCAACTGAGTTATAGGCCAAAGCAGTTCCTCTGGGTTTAGGAAATCCAGGATTTATGCTACACTGCACTGGTAAGGGTGAAAGTAACACAATTTAGAGTTCTTTTTCTGTTCCACATGGTTTCATGTGTAATGAGCACTAACTTTAATCTGATACTAAAGGTTAGTTAGGGACTGGGGAAACTTTTTGCACTGAAGCTGAAGTGAGAGGGGGAAAAGTGGGAAAAGGCAAGCCAGATCCATTTCTGCTCCAGATATTTTCCTGCCCTCAGTCTCCTACTGCAGGCTCTCCTGCTGCCTCCAGATGGGATCCAGCAACCTTGTTGCTTTCAAGAAGAGGAATGTAACTGTCCCAGTGTTTCTTCAAATAATAATATTCTGTATCACAGAAGCAAATCATCTCTGTACCGCTGTTCAACCTAAGGTCACAGATAAGTGTAAGATACATATTGTCATGACATTTTGGCAAAGGCCTATTCCCATGTTAGTCATAGGTAGCAGGTTAAATTGTAGCAAGAAGATGGGACATGTTCATTAGAAATACTGGCTAGAACAGAGTTAGACGTTGTCAGAAGAGGAGTTGCAGAGGGGCTGAGGGACCACAGGTCCCTCTTCTGCAAATGCAGTTTCTACTGCATTTTGGGAGGCATCTACTGCATTGGGAGGCTCCGTCTGCTCCCTTTCTCCACTCACCCCAGCTGGCATCTGGGTCCTGGTTGAGATATTAGGTAAATCTTATTTGGTCTACTATTTCTGTGACCAGTAATCTAACCTGCAAGAACATTAGGTTCTCAGCTGTATCTGAAGGCTTTCAATCCAAGGGTGCCACAGAGCACAATTCAGCTCTGCCAAAGTCATGCACTATAGCCCACTATTTACCCAGATATATTTTTTTTTTTCCTTTTGGGAGGGAGGGTGGTATGGAAAACAAAACAAAACAAAACAAAACACTTTATATTAATTCTTGTCTTATTACTAGATGTCAGTAGGGATCATCAAGGTAAGAGTGTTATGTGATGCTCAAGGACACACTGCTGAGAGCGACCTTAAGGCACTCACAGTAAGCTAGAAGTCATATACGGCATTGCTAGGACTGCTATTCCCCTTGCGAGCAGGAGCAAACCTTGAATTTCTGATTGTCTTCATTACTACTCTGAAACCCTTCTGGTCCACAGGGACAGAGGTTGCATTTATACAAGAAACACTGCTGCACATTCACTTTTAACATGCATTATTAACCCATGATGAATGGAATTAAATTATTTTACATAGAAAATAGCTATATGGAATTAATCCTAAATAATTTTAAAAGAAAACCCTGCCTAGAATGATATTCACAAGGCATACTTTCACTCAGATGTTTTTAGTCTGTCACTGTTGTCCCTGCAGCTAGTATCTTCCCTTTCGTGCCATGAGAGTGCTGGATCTGAAATGTCATAAAACGCACTTCCCATCCATCACCTAAAGGAAGAGCTGCTCTCAGCACAAGGGCAAGACAAAGTAGGCAAAGCTTCAAGGGCAGTGGTAGCAGTCTTTTTTAAGTATTAAAAATCCTATTTTGAAGTACAAGTGTAACTCAACATAGCAAAAGAGACAAGAGGGGAAAACTATTATTACAGATGTGCACCCACACATGCCCACAGGCACACGCACATACATACACATGGACTACAGTCAAACGTTTTATAAATAAAGGGGAGGAATTGAACAGAAGACTGAAGGAAAAGGTGAGAGCTTGTATAAAACCACTGGAGAAGGCAAACCAAGCTGCAGGAGGCATTTCAGCTCTGGCCTTTTATGGTGCCCAGTGCTAGCTAAGTTACTGCCTGGTGGTTAAGCAGAAATGCCTGCTGACATGGACTGGTTTGTGTTCTGCGAATTAGTAGATATGGGCGGTGGTGGTTTCAAAGAGGGGCTTTTAAGTGTTAGCTACACCCAAGAGATAAAATGCCAGCCAAAGCCAAAGAGTAAAACCCCAGTCCCATAAAAGTCAATGGTAGCATTTCCATTGTCAGTCACTTATTCTCCAGGCTGTTGACTCCTGCAAACCATTTTTTGTCTTCTGAGAAACAAAGAACCTACTTGCACCTGAAACCTCCTTGAAAGTGCTTTTGACTCTCTCTCTGTGGGATCCTGAATACTTGGAGAAGACATAAGGTTCAGTCTTCTTTAAGACGCCTCCCCAGGTGCAAGGGAGGGAAGCAGCAGGGTTCATGTCTCTGCTGGCTTGTCTTTCTTTACTGAAGGCAAGTCATTCTGTGAATAAGTTTAAAAGCATGCACAACAGATGGTAGGGTTCCCAGAGCTTTTTTTCTGCATTCTTATGCAAAGTAAAGAGTGAATTCGCTTAAATAAAAAAAAAAAGGGGGGGGGGGGGAATTAAAAAATGAAGAAAGGGAAGGAAGGAAGGAAGGAAGGAAGGAAGGAAGGAAGGAAGGAAGGAAGGAAGGAAGGAAGGAAGGAAGGAAGGAAGGAAGGAAGGAAGGAAGGAAGGAAGGAAGGAAGGAAGGAAGGAAAGAAAAAGAGAGAGAAAGAAAAAAAAGAAAAATCACCTTTAAAATGAAACAGCAAGATAGACAGAAAATCTGTCTTCACATGGACAGCAAAAAGCCATTCACACGTGGCTACTTGAGTGGAGAAGTTTTGCATGATGGGTCTTCACATAGAATTCAAGCTTCAGTCTTCAAGTGCAAATGAATCTCACTGAGTGCCACTCTCTCAACCTCCCGTGCAGTCATTTACAATTTTTCAGGTCCTCCTGGATATTTCCAAATTTCCTACCTTGCGTCCATTAGAAAGAAGGATGAGAAGAGTCCCCAAGGTTTCAAATATTCCTTACTGGAAGACCAAGAACAGTTTTGAAACAGAGGACTTGATAATACACTCATCATTCACAATCTAAATGACAGTATGCAGCATCAGCTTTTAAATGTCAAGGTCATTCGTGGTATTTCTATTTTGAGTAAAATGGCTCCTGCTGTTTCCATGGTTTCACCTGAAATATATGTACTGAACCTCATTGTTAAGAACCTTGAAACCCAACCATTCCAATTAAAAAAAAAAAAAAAAAAAAAAAAAAAAGAAAAAGTAGTCATCTTCTTCTACAGGTAGTTAATTTGAATTTAAATAGATAGCAGTCTGTGTTTTCCCTGGATGGGTTTATGGATTTCTACATTGCGTTTGTGAACAAAAGCAGATGTTTGGGTTATCCAATTTACTCTTCTTTCTGGCATATTTCACCATTATAGCTTCAGTTATTTCTCCAACATAGATTGCTCATGCAGTGAAAAGATCAGCTTTATCTTTTACAAAACATAAAGTAATATCAGCTTTATTAAAGTAAACTATTGAGGAAACATAGTAGCTTGCAGTCAAAATGAAAATTAAAAAAATAATAATTAAAAAATATTCAGGAGAAGTAGGTTTTAAGGGGGTAACATTGTTTCAGATTTCATTTTGTATGTTCACATTCAGCTGCAGAAAAAACAACAGTTATTAGAACTTCTAAAATTTTCCAGGACAAAATAGTCATTTTCCCGTTATTGGTGTTACTACTTAATAACTACTAATCAAAACCAGAGGGCAGGAATGAGATTGAAGAATGACTCAAATAAATAAGGAAAGGAACAGTTTAATGAATTTTGAAACCTCAAAATGCAAAATAAGAACTGTAGATACAGAAAGACAGAAGATTTCCATATTAAGGCCTTCAGCACTTCATTGAGTTGCCAGTTTCAGCACTAAAATCCTTTGTGATATTGCTGGCATAAACACAGTGTTTTGTCCCCAGAAATGAGGTTACAGAGATGTAGCTCCACTGGCTGGATAAGACTGGAGCAGATACTACATAGCAACGAAGTCTGCTATCTCATTTATTGGACACCTTTATTGCCCAGTTATAGGCAGAAAGTTCAATATAATCAGGTGTTGAGCCAGGACACTATTTACATTTGTCCATTTTCTTTCTTTCTTTCTTTCTTTCTTTCTTTCTTTCTTTCTTTCTTTCTTTCTTTCTTTCTTTCTTTCTTTCTTTCTTTCTTTCTTTCTTTCTTTCTTTCTTTCTTTCTTTCTTTCTTTCTTTCTTTCTTTCTTTCTTTCTTTCTTTCTTTCTTTCTTTCTTTCTTTCTTTCTTTCTTTCTTTCTTTCCTTCCTTCCTTCCTTCCTTCCTTCCTTCCTTCCTTCCTTCCTTCCTTCCTTCCTTCCTTCCTTCCTTCCTTCCTTCCTTCCTTCCTTCCTTCCTTCCTTCCTTCCTTCCTTCCTTCCTTCCTTCCTTCCTTCCTTCATCATTTACATTCTCCGTTTCTACTGTTCAACCCTATTCCCTTCCTCATCCATCCTTCCAACAAGGTCCATCCCATTGCTCTGCCAGCCATGCCAGAAGTTACCTAGCAGGTATGCAGGAGGACATCCATCTCCTGCAGTGCGCAGTCTCTGCATCATGGACCACAGAGCAATGAACTGATTCTTTCAGCCTGGCTTTGGCACAATGGCACAGCTTCATACTCTATTCTTCTCATAATCTTTCTTATGCAGAAAAATACCTGAGTTAACACTGAACTCTAGAAAAAAGGGTGGTCATGCTTGCAAGGTGTTGCCCCAGACTAAAAGACAAATATCTGGACAGGCAAAGAATAAGACTTTAGCATGGCTGTTCACATAATCAAGGAGGCAGCATGGTGTAACATAGTACTGTGTCTGACATAGCAATGCATTAGTAAGCTCTAAGTCACTTTTGTTTAAATGCAGACAGACTTATAAACATGAAAACATTCAGTTTTTACTTACTTTTTTTTTTTTTTTCAACATCAAATGATATATACATTTTTTGACAGATTTTGCATGGACAGCATGAGAGTACAACAACAACAACAAAATTTAAAAAGTTGATACTCTATCCTACAGACATTTTAGTGTCTAAACAGGTGTCTACATATATTCTAAGTGTAGAAGTTCCTTTTGTAGTCTACCAAAGATAAAATACTTGACTCACTTGCCAAACATAGATGTCATCAGGCATGTCACAGGACACCTGGGAGGGTTGCATGGCAGACATGACACAAGGAGATCCAGGCCTGTCCAAACTGTAGTAGGAGATGAGGCAGGACACCCAAAGGATATTAGATTTCTCCATTAGGCAAATGTGATAGAGTTTGGAGCTCCTCATGTTGCTTGCCAATTAAGGGTGATTTGAAGAGCTCACAGGAGTGAGCACTGTCCTTCAGCTGCATTGATTAGGTTTCTATTGAATATAACAAAGTGTAGACACCTAGTTCACATGTCACTACGTACTTATAGGTACCTAAATTTAAATCACTGTGACCTGACACTGAGTGTCATCATGAGTGTGCACATAAGAACACAAAGTTATTGAGAATTTCAGACACAAATTAAAACTGTTATGCAGCAGATAACGTTGGTGTTTCAGGGAATGGTCAGAAGTGTCCAGAATCAGACACTGCCTAGAACAGGTTGACAGATAAGGTCCCACTTGTCACTTTTTGTTTCTACTAAAAAGTTTTGCCTCTACTCAATGAAGCATTGTAACATATTTTGGGAATCCAGTGTGTGCTTAACAGCTCTGCTGATTCAGGACCCAAGCTGAATCCATTTATACAAGATGACACACATTAAACCTAGTGTTTGTGTGCAAGGCTTTGCAGCTCCTGTCTCAACCTCAGTGAAAATATGAAGAAAAAAAAAAAAAAAAAGAAAGAAAAAAAACATAAACTTAGCTAAGTGGATTTTTGAGAACAACTGTAAGATAAATATGAAATCATATAATTATCATTGTTTTTGAAGTTGAATTTAATTTTAAGAAACTTGCAGACAATAACTTACAGGCTAAAGAGAAAGGAAACGTCTTCCCAAGAGATTTTTGTGTTTTGTTTGCTTGTTTGTTTCTTGTGTATGCTTTTTTTTTTTTTATTTTGATGACTGTTTTTTGTTTTGCAAGCTATGAAATAGGTTTTTACAAACATATTTATGAGCATAAAGAAACATTTGACTATTGGATGCTTCTATAGCCAGTGGGGTCATTGTAATAAAACTGTTGAAAGTAAGATAAAACTGAGATATCTTCACTCTTGAGGCTGGACTGAAAGCCTACATAAAATAAATGGTCATATTTTTATGGAAGAACCAATTTCTGGTATAAAATATATGGCAAGGAATAAAATATTTGTATTTTAACCTCATAAAAATAAACTGGTTTTGTTATCTAACTTCTGGAGAGTGACTTTTTAAACAGACAGGCCATGATAGGACAAGGGGCAATGGGTTTAAATTAAAAGAGGGGAAATGTGGATTCCCCATGCCTGGATGTGTTCAAGGACAGGCTGGATGGGGCTTTGGACAATCTAGTCTGGTGGAAGGTGTCCCTGCCCATGGTGGGGTGAACCAGATGATCCAACATGTCACAAACCATTCTGTGATGGTTCTATGCATAAATCCTTTCTGGACCTGGAAGAATCCTTTTTTGAACAGGTTCTGTAGACCTGTCTGAGATCCTGGGTCTGCTTTTCTCCTTCAAAAAACGTGTAATTGGTTTAGAACTCAGAAGAAATAATGCTTGCCAAACTTCAAGCACAGACTTTCTATTTCATATAGAACAAACAGACAAAAAAGATTTCTGTTCTTAAGCAAACCAACTTAAAGTGTCAACCTTCCTAAATCAGAAGTGTGTTTATTTCAGTTGCTTTTTAAATTAAAGCTAAGCTTGGCTTAATTTGTCCTCCTTTCTCTACCCATGATCGTTTTTCTACATTCTGAAAAAATGAGTGATGTTCATTGTGCCCAAATGCATTCTCAGTTTGCAAATTATTTGTCCAGAAGTTTTTCTGGTATTTCTACTGAAAAGGCTAGAGGATGTTGATCTGTGTGCCTTGTCACTGTGCTCCTCATCCTGTTTTTGCCCAAACCTTCCTGCTCAGACATTTTAAGGGACACAGAGTTCTATCAAGTAAATGGGCTGTGTATCTCCATGAGAGATTCCACAATCCTCTCCATTGCTTTCACCCTGCAGAACCAGTGCAGATTCTCTCCAGGAAGAGTGCTTCATCCTCACCAAGTGTGAAGAGAGAAGAGCTGCAAGTCAGCACTTTCCAGTGCATTTGCATTTGCATCAAGACACCTGTATTGCACATCTGACTAATTTACAGACTGAAGAAGGCAACTCTACTCCAGCTCTTTTGACAATGCCTTTCCTCCTGTATAATGGATATAGGATGCTGCCCTTCCTCTTTAAACAACTTGACTTTTATGCTAGTACTAAAAGCACGCATCAATCTAAAAAGCATTTTCATTACTTTGCTCCCCCAACCTACATCTTTCAACAGTTCCCTTCTCCTCTGCTGACCTCCTGATTATGGTGTCCTCTCTTAATATCTGCAAACCTCCCTTGGCTTTCTCAACCCCTTCTTAAAGCTAACCCTCCCCCCCCCCAGTATTACTTTTGTATCCCAGCTCTCTGCCTTTACACTACAGGGGCCTGGCCCACAGTTCACCTTTTCTCTATGGCTCCTGACCCCCCCAGCCCCACAGGTGCATCCTGGCCCTACACCCTCCTGCCCTCCTGCCTGGTTGGGGCCACAGTGACTGCTACCCCTCCAGCAACACGGACTCGACCCAAAAGCACAGTTCTCACCTCATAGCAATGAAATGAATTAAATCACAGAATCATAGAATAGCTGAGGTTGGAAGGGACCTCTGAAGATCACCTAGCCCAACTCCCCAGTCAATCAGGATCACTTACAGCACATTGTGCAAGATGGTAAATGAATTTTAGCTTTCATTGTTCACTGCTATAATAATTTTTTTTTTGTTGTTTTCTATTTTCTAAAACATATTCTGGCCATAGTTTTTGTATTATTTTGTACATCCATGAGCAGCCCCCATAGCTCTTCCCAGCCATTTTTTCTTCAAGAAATGGCCCCTGTCATTTTTTTCTTCAAAAAATGGCTCTCCCCAGCCATTTTTTCCCCTTTCTGTAGAAGGTCAGAGCCTGAGGCAGGCAGGCCCCTGGGAGCTGTGTGTACTCTTGATCCCCTTCTGAAATCTCCTGTTAAATAAAAGGAATTAATTCTTTAAATGTTCTCCTGCTAATGATTCTTCCATTCTGGGGCCATTCCTCACTCCCTTCCCCCCACTTTTTTTTATTTTATTTTCATTAAGAAATAATTTCTTTAATTTACCTGTTTCAGCCAAATATCAGGTTGATTCTCTGTTGTTCTTATTATTATCCAAAGCCATAAACTCCATAAACAGCAGAACCACCATCAGCGCAATTTTACACTACGTTGTTACATTAAGTGAGTAAAACATTGTTAATAAAACCCACAAAATAATTCTTAATTGAAGTGCAAAAGTGCAGAAGCACCAGATGAAACTTTTGGTAGTAACAATTAAGGTTCAAGTACTAGTGGGAGCTTGTTACTTGTGTTGTGCTGTCTATTGTATTTGTTTAAATCCTGGTCCTGGTAGCTATGCCTTCATGATTTTCAAGCCAAATCCTCCATCAGTGTTAAGAAGATGGGCTTTCCATGTAAACTAGATGACAGTCTGACCCAAAGTGAACCTACAAGAACATTAATGAATCCCCAAAGCAGTAGGAGTTGCGACTTGGAATTCATCACTGTTACTATTAGTAGCAGATCTATTTGAGGAAAGATGGACGAAGTATGATGAAGAGGTTAAAAATAAGTTCAAAGATTTGTGCTTGGCCACACTGCTTTCTGTCCCTGTTATCTAACATGCTCACCTCAGAAGAAACCTCTAATTTAATTAGAAGTATCAATCTGGGATTCCTGCACTTACGTAATAAAGCATCTTGAGAAATACTTAAAAGTAAACCTTTTTACCAAGAATACTTACCGTCTTTGGAATATTAATTATTAATGTTTGTAATAATTACAGTATGGAACTGCTCAGCTAGCTTGCTTAAAATTTTGCACGTACTGAATTACAATTGCTGCAGGCAAATGAGGTCAGACCCTGTGTGGTGCTGATCATACTGCAGAAGTATTGTGGGTTTACTTTAGCTTTCATTCTTTACTGCTATAATGTGTTTTTTTTCTATTTTCTAAAATATATTCTGGATATAGTTTTGTACTGTTTTGTACATCCAGACAATCTGCTATGTAGCCAGAAAGTTGAAACAGTTTTAGCTTCTTTAAATCAGCATTTGAATGAGTTTGGGCTTAAGAAAAAAACATAGCAACAACTCACATCTGCCACTTAAAAAAAAAAAAAAAAAAGGCAAAGGCCATGGTTCACTTCATTTCAGTGGATTTATCTTAAATCCTGGCAGGTCGACTCAACACATTTTTGCAGAACACATAGGACATTCAGGATTAAAGTTACTTCTTGTAACTGTGTCATTAGCATCACAGCAGCATGCAGGAACTGATTATGTTCTCTTTGTCTCGCTTCCACACCTCTAATCTCAGAGCTGACCTGATTTATATTGCTAGATTTACATGAGCTTGTGTATATTGAAATCCAGGAGAGTGGAAAGGGCTGAGATTCCCTGAAAATAAACTCAGCTGGCAAAGAGATTAACCCATTTATAAATGCATTTTTGCCTGTTGCTGAGTGTGCAGATTTTTATCCATTTAAGGAACATAGGCCTAAATCCAGATCCTAACGCTGCCTGGGGCGGGGGAAGATAGAAACAGATCGAGTAGTCATCCAAATGGCTCAGTCACCAGCACAGCAATTTAAATGATTTGGGTCTGGGGGGGAAGGAGAAAAGGAGGGAAGGAAGGAGGGAAGGAAAAGAGTGACTTAGCAGGCAACAACCCTGAGCAATCATTTGCAGTGGCTGAAACTGATGTAAGAAAATATTCTTTCCCTTTCCAAGTATCACTCATTATAGGTAACTTTGGAAAAGGGTACATTGTGTACCCTTAAAAGCATTCCCAATGGAGGCACAATCAGTCATTAATGGCAGAGGTTTACATAATCTCACATTTACAGTGAGGAAAACAATTCATGAAAGAGCATAAACATGAGGCATGATGTCCCTCAGGCCTCTGTCAGAGGATTCCCAGCAAACAGCTCAGCTGGCATGGAGATTAACCCCTTTGTAAATATATTCACATACTTCTGAGCATGAAGTTTTACCCATTTGGTGATCTCAGGTCTAAATCCAGATTCTTCTCAGGTTGAAAATATAGAACATGGTTTAATTCTATCAGGACTCCTAGAAAGGGCTTCTGCTGAAGTGTTGTTGGCTCCCAGTGCACTCCCAGCTGTAGGGACCAGCAACCAGGCCTTCAAGGCTCTGCTTGGTCAGGCAAGGTGTATCTTGCAAACCTGTGGAGAAAAGGAGGGAAATGCTCTTACCTGGGACTCAGTGGAGTACACTGTGCTGATGCAGTGATTTCTAAAAGTCACAGGACAGCACAGGTCAACACAACAAAAATATTGGGGTTGTTCTCATATTTAACTGTGAATATCTAGCAGTAAATTCTTCTTAAACTCCTGATGCCCCAAAGCAGGAGGACTTGTCCAAGAAATGGTTCAGAGAGACCCAAACTTAGGTACTTAAAACTTTTTCCAGTACCTCTGAATCAGATTAGAAATGTATTAAAGCCAATATAGGGCTTGTAAAAATTGGGAGTAACCAGAACTCTTATAAAACTCAACTAAATCATCAAGCCTAAGACTGCAGGAGGAATCATCCTGCCTTTGTGAGCCAGAAAAATGTGACAATAGTGTTTTTATCAAATTTGTCTCTAAATAAAAAGTGTCAAGTTTATTTTTGTACTTCCTACTATTGCATGTCTGGTGTATCACATTAAATATGTAAAAAAGAGAGCAAATCAAATTTAGTTTTGATACAATGAATAAGCAAAAAGAAATGGAAGAAGAGAGAAGATAACAATCATATGAAGATATTTAATCAGATACTTAGCCACATGTCCACAGCCAAGGGGTTTTTCAAACACTTCCTTCACATATAAATGTAAATACACAAATATAATATAGTGTCTAGAGAGTAATGGAAGAGACACACAAGACAGAATAATGGTCACTTCAGAAATCCATTCTATTCTTACGTGGATTTAAGGTTGAAAGCACTTGTCAATAATTCACGGGTAAAATACATTAAGGGACTACTGTAATTATCCAAAGCTTAGGCAGTATAAACTGGGAAACTGACAATCAAGGCACTGATCTAAGAAATCCAGCCATGCACTCATCACAATTTTGTGATTATTGTTATCACAGAGTAGAGTTAAGGATGTCTGACTGCCTCCCTGGTGCCTGCTTTGTCTTCATGTATGCTGATTATTTTAAATATAAAAAAGCAACTTTTAAAATGTAGTTATTTGCTAACCCTGGTGCCTCTCTACCAAGAGGCAATCACCCCCTCCAGAAAGGCAGCGCAGCGACTGTCAGAACACAAATGAGGTTATTCCCCCATCCATGCAAACATAAACAGCATACTTCAGTGAATTAGAGCAAGAAAGATTAAATTAAAAGGCAACCCCTGGCCCCTGACAGCTGTGTCTCCCTTCCTGCACACAGCTCAGAACAGTACATCTTGTGTGTTTGAAAACAGCCCAGAAGAAACTGATCTGTGCATAAAATCACAGAAAAAGTCTAAAAGGTTTCTCGAGAGTCTTGCCTAACATATTGGTATACCCTAACTCCGTGCAATGGCTCTTTAGTAGGTCTCTGTCAGAGATACCAGCAAAAGGGATTAATTATTTAAAGGAAATAACTGTTCCGATTTGTCATTCTTGTTAATGCTTTCATTTTCTTACCTGTAAAGTAACAAATGTTCATTTATGCAGAAATACCCTTTAAATATAAAGAAGTGAAAAGTCCTCCAGGGAAACTACTGAAACTACAGATGACATAATCTAATGGAATAAAACCTGTACTGTGAGCATTAGTCATCCATTTTGCATGTGTCCAGACTGTTCAAAATGACACGGGATGCCTCTGGCAAACTTGGCATGAGAAAAGAATTATGATTCCACTTCTGATTTGTTTTCTTAGTAGTGCTGCTGATGGCCGGAATAAGGCGGATGGTCTCCATACTTTCAGACAAATCTGAATAGATGAAAAAAATGTATAAGTAATTGACAGCTTTCTGGTCTGTCCATCAGCACCACTAACTGTACATCCCCAAATCAAAGCTGAATAAGTCTTACAATTCCTATTTTTCTTCCTAGACAATGTAGATCAGACCAAAGAAAGAAAATCTCAACCTGATTTGCAGCCTCATTCAACCAACACTGATAGAGTGTCATGACAGCTGTGTGCTTTATGCAAAGCAAATAGCTGACAGCAAAACAAAAACTGTGGGCACAAACACTGAAACCCATCCACCCCAGTTAGACTGTGGCCATATGGTTATCATATGGTTTTAAAATATATATATTCTGGATGCTTTCCCTCCCTGCTATCTTCACCCAGAAAGTTATAACGATTGCTGTGAAACAGGTTGTCACCATACTGGACACTTTCAGTGCTATCTATTTTCAAAATGCTTGCTCTTCACTGAAGAATCATAGAATTATTTAGGTTTAAAAAGACCTTTAATATCATCAAGTCCAACCATCACACTAGCACTACCAAGTCTGCCATTAAACCTAAGCACCACATGCACACATTTCTTAAACACCTCCAGGGACAGCAACTTCTCCATTTCCCTGGGCAGCCCATCCCAATGCCTAACCACTTTTTCCATGAAGAAATTCTTCTGAATGCCCAATCTAAACCTCCTCTTGTGCAACTTGAGACCATTTCCTTATGTCCTACCACTTGCCACCTGAGAAAAGCAACCAACACCCTCCTCACTGCAGCCTCTTTTCAAGTCTCCTCTCAGCCTCCTTTTCTCCAGATTAAACAACCCCAGTTCCCTCAGCTGCTCCTCATATGAGCTCACATCAGAGTTGGTGCCTGGTGCCTGCCACGGAAAGCTTCCCTCTCTACTTCAGGTACCTGGCTTCACCAGTCCCCAGGCCACCCTAGCAGCCTGATAAAAATCGTTGTCACAGTGTCCCTCTCTCTGCCCAGACTAGATGGTTGGAAGTTTAACACAGGACAGCTTGGCTGCAGATTTGCTGTTCTAATCATGTTTATTAGATTACTTTGAGAATGGCCTTATTGCTAGATGTTCTTCTAGAAACAGACTAAATCAAATCAAGTGAATCTATCAAAGCAATTGGTTAAGCACTGGTCTGCAAAACTGAATGCTGAGTAGCAAAGAGAACAAGCAAGCTAATGGATTACAAATTTCTAGCTGTTATCTTGGCTTCATTTCTGTCCCTTGGCAAGCCACAGTCATGGCAGACAGATCCATGGTCAGCAAGTTACTAGATTTTGTATTCATTGCAGCTCAGGAAACCAATGAGTATAAGCAAAGCAAAATAATAATAAAATTTCAAACTCCTCCTGGTCCTTTGGGGATAGCACTGCAGTCTAGCTTCATTTGTGTTTTACTTCTTCCCCTCTATTCTACTTGGGAATTTTGTTTTGTGTGTTAATAGGAAAGCAGAAGTAGCATTGTTTTCTCTTAGATCAGGTAAGCTGAGTAATGCTTAGCCTGTAATAGAGATGCAGGGGAAAGATTCTTGATATTTCAGTGTGCGTCTTAAATTAGTTCATTAATCAGAGATCTTTATCTTGTTAGAGAACATCAGCAATTGTATGAAGCTTGCCTGAGCTTCACCAGCTGGGCTTTCCCATCACAAAGGCACTCCACTTCGAGTCTGAGAGTTATGATGATCAGGATAGTATTTATTATGTTCACTGTAAAACCTCTGGAACAAAAAGGAAAAATGGTAGATCTAAAGCCAGATATGGAACTATATATGCAAATCATTTCCTCAAAAAGAATATTCAGTTTAGCTTATTAAGTAATTATATTATAGAGATGAATTTTCAGTTCCAATGAAGTTAAAATCATATGCAGAATTAGGTTGCAGAGAAGGTGGAGGGGTAGCCTCTCCTGTCATCATTATGTGCCATGGTATATGTAAATTGCTGGGCAGACTACTACATCTGAGCATATCTACAGTCAGTGCTGTGGCTGAATCCTCTCCTATTGATGTGTGTGTTACACATGCACGTTGACAGCATTAGTAACAAACCTTTACAGCTGAGGCTGACCAGCTCCTTCTGTTATAAATCCCACATGCAAGCTCTTAGAAATCTACTTAAAGTGCATGTATAAACATATCTGTATGGGATTTCCTTTCCATTCAAAACAAAAAAAAAAAAATTGAAGGAGGCAAAAAAGTCAATGTCACTGGTAATAAAACATTCTGACATAGGAAATTGTTTAAATAAAAACTGAGAATATGGAACTAAGACTAGGTATAAGTTACGTGAAGAATTAATTTGGACTGTTGGGTTCAAACATTCCCAGAATCTCAGAATGGCTGAGGCTGGAAGGGACCTCTGTGGATCACCCAGTCCAACCCCCCTGCCAAGTAGGGTCACCCAGAGCATGTTGCACAGTATCATGTCCAGGCAGATTTAAACATCTCTGGAGAAGAAGACTCCACAGCCTCTCTGGGCAACCTGTCCCAGTGCTTTGTCACCCTCACAGTAAAGAACTGTTTTTTCATATTCAGACGGAACCTCCTGTGCTTCAGTTTGTGCCTGTTGCCTCTTGTCCTGTCACTGGCCATGACTGAAAAGTGTCTGTCCCCATCCTCTTGACACCCTCTCTTAAGATATTTATACACTTCGATAAGATCCCCTCTCCTCTCATTCTTCTCTTCTCCAGGACAAGCAGGCCCAGCTCTCTCAGACTCTCCTTGTATGACAGATGCTCCAGCCCCCTAATCATTTTAGTAGCCCTTCACTGAACTCGCTCCAGTTGCTTCTCTGGTACTGGGGTGCCCAGAACTGGACTCAGCACTCCAGATGCAGCTACACCACAGACAAGTAGAGCGGGAGGTAACCTACCTCAGCCTGCTGGCGGTGTTCTTCCTAATGCAGCCCAGGGTACTGTTGGCCTTCTTGGCCACAAGGGCACATTGCTGGCTCACAGTTAACCTGCTGTCTACCAGAACCCCAGGTCCTTCTCCACAGAGCTGCTTTCCAGCAGGTCAGCCCCTGTACAAGGGGTTATTCCCCCCTAGGTGCAGGACCCTGCACTTGCTTTTTTTTTGAACTTTATGAGATTCCTCTCTGCCTAACTCTCCAGCCTGTCCAGGACCCTCTGAATGCCATTCACAGCCTTCTGGGGTATAGGCCACTCCTTCCAGTTTTGTGTCATCAGCAAACTTGTTGAGGTGCACTCTGTGCCATCATCCAGGTCACCAATGAATAAGTTGAGCAAGACTGGTCCCAGTACTGACTACTGGGGCCACCGCTAGCTGCAGGTTTCCAGATAGACTTACACCACTGATCACAACCCTCTGAGCTCTGCCATCCTGACAGTTTTCAATTCACCCCACTGTCCACTTGTCTAACCCACACTTCCTGAGCATCCTATGAGGATGTTGTGTGAGACAGTGTCAAAAATCTTGCTGAAGTCAAGGTAGACAACATCAGTTCACTAAATTCAAAGAACGGTACTGCTGCTTTGGAAAACACACAGCAAAATACACCTACCTGTTTAACCTCCCAATGGAGATGGCTTGATGAATATTGCAGGCAGGAATTCAAGAGAGTATAAGGCTTTGATCCTGAGCACTTCTCACTGCTACAATCAGTGCAGGAAAGCCTAAGACTGCTCCTTCCCTGCACACATACTGTACAGGGACTGGGCAGGAACAGCAGAAATTGGGCTGAGTCTGACTGTGCTGCCCCTTGGGTACCCATGTCCAAGGTAGGGAGGCCAGGGAAGACAACACAACTGAGAGACACAACAGTGTTTTCTCTGTGACCACAGCACACTTACAGTCTGGTGATTAAAAACAGCATTTGTATTGATTACATGTGATGATCAAAATTATGCTTCAAAAATATTCCTTACTGTTTGGCTGTCAGGTGGTACAAAGCTGGCTGAGTTTGTAGAAGCTGTAGCAATTAAGCTGTAACAATTAAGGTGCAAACCTGGCCCTTTGACTATCAATAACCCAAATACTGAGTAAACACAGAAACTATAGTAATACACAGGGTAATATTCAGGAATGCAGAACAGGACCTGTTCTCTGTAGCGACTTTAACATGCTCTGTTTTGCAGTTCTGACACACACCATTTTGAAAGTTAACCCCATGTCCTTGGTGCTTCCTGTGATGTCTAATCCTACAACCTCCCCCTCAAGAGCCAAACAAAAAAAAAAGTTAAATAGGACCACTGTAATGTAGCCATTAAGGGTATTAGTCATACTGTGTTTAATGGACAATGCATTTTGCCACTGCCACAGAGATGTTGCTAGAAGAGCAATGGAGCTGGTGCTATGAGCTGCTCTCATTTCCAGGAACAGCATTTGAGCTATTCCTTCAGTGGCTGGGGAATGTTTAGTGGCTGCAAATCCTCTTTGTGCTTGGCTGCAGGTACACTATAAGAGCTCACAAGACCGATTCACTGAGTGCTATCCTCGGGAAGGATGCCTTCCAGAAGGCATTCACTTGAGCTGCACAAATCAAGGACACACAGAAGCCAGTGACTGCATTACCTTGAACCTGCTCTAAAGACAAGGAGCAACCAAGCAGAAAAAAAAATCACAGCTGAAAATAACAAAGACAGGTATAACTGGCAAGTTTCAGATTGGGAATTTTCTCTGTAACTGCATGTCCTGATACTAAATCCAAAGCCAGAATCTTCATAGGTAGAGTTGAACCACCTGTATGTCTAAGACAGGTTTGCCTGAACAGGTTTGAATGATTAGCTGTGCCTATTTATCTATATGTGAATAACATCTAAGAAATGGACTTTACATGATGCATTCATGGGACCTCATAACTTACTGTTTCCAGTCCCTGTTCTGCCAGTTGTTCCTTTAGCTTTTTTGTTTTGGTTTAGTTTGTTTGCTTGTTTTTCATGAAGACTTGTGCCACACCTGCAGACACTCAGTCAGAGCAGCTCTCTCTAGCAAAACCTGTGCCCAGGGGCTCTGAGATGCATTTGCTGGGGATGTGGGGATTTTTTTCTGTAATTAACCCAACTTAGAATCATAGAATCATCAAGGTTAGAAAAGACCTTCAAGATCATCAGGTACAACCATCAACCTCACCTACTGAGTCCCATCACTAAACCACGTCCCTTTCTGCCATGTCCACATGTCTCTTGAATACTCCCATGGATGGTGACACCACCCTGACACTTCCCTGAGCATCCTCATCCAATGTTTGATCACCCTCTCCATGGATAAATTCTTCCTAGTATCCAATATAAACATCCCTGGTTTAATTTGAGACTGTTTCCTCACTTCCTACCACTTGCTTTCTGAGAATCATAAACTTTATCTCTTTCTCTCTGTTGTCAGATAATATAAGCCTCCATTACAAGAAAGTGATTGTTCTATATTCTTAATTCATTGCTAATACAGGAATCTACTGCTCATGTACCAGTGTGTTGTTCCTCAGCCCTCTGAGCAGAGTTAGTCCTGAAGTTTGTTCCCATTTATATGGCAGCCCTTTGAGGTGTTCTGGCATGCTTCATCAGCCACGTAACACTGGGTTGTCTAACAGTAATGGACAAAGCAAGCTGAAATGCAACTTGCCAATAGGTCTGTTACACCCCTATTGTTCATAGGTCCACACTGCGTGATGTGATGCTGCATTGGGATGCTCAGACAAAATCTGAAATATAATGTTATCAAGATCCAAAACAGGGATGCCTATCTAGCCTAGTCCTCAGAGGAAAAATAATGGCCAAATTCCCTCTGAAGTAATATATAAGAGAAAGAATGTCTCAAAAAATTCTCAAGATCTTTTTTTTCACATTTGAGGAAGCCAGCAGGTTGCAGTGGTAACAGAGCAGAATCCTTAATTATCACATATAGGAATAAAACAATGAAGGATCTGTGCCTTCAAGCCAGATCCAGCCCCACCAGGGTCAACAGAAAGTTCCTGCTCACCTCAATGGACTCTAAATTAAGCCCTTGGGCTATGAGAGACAGCTGCTCTGAGAATTATGCTAGGTAATAGCTACAGACCGGGTGCTGCAGTCCCGGGGGTTAGTGAATATTTTATGATTCAGTTATTAAAAAACATGTGCATCAAACATCTATCGGTTTGGGTATCCATAAACCTGGCTGCTCCTGGGGAGCTGAGGGAGGATATTAGCAAAAAAGATATTTCAGGACTGCAGGAGTCTGTCTCCAATAAGCCAATACTTCAGCGTGGCAAGGGACTCTGATGGAGACTCTTGTTGCTGCCAGTTAGACACCGGGCTGCCTCTCTCTCTGCTGCAATAAATAGCCAGCACAGGTTATTCAAGGGCAAAACTGCCCTGTGCATGTCCCCAGGCTATGAGCCTGGATGTGAAGCAGAGGGAAAAAGTTTTTGGGAAAGAAACTGATTGCAGGGAGCTAGACTCAGTGAGGGAAGGCTTTAACAGACAGCTGTGATTTTAGCAGTGTTTGTCCAAACTGAATCAAGCTATTTCCAACACAGCCTTGGAGGTATTGCCATTAAAGAGCTGCTGGATAACAATCTACATCAAAATTAGCAGCAACAATAGCACAGTTTCATAGCACTTCTTCAAAACAATAGGCAAACAAGCCAAATCATTGTTAATTATTCAAGGATTGTTAAAGCCTGCTATGATATGTTATGCCTTTCTATTCAGAAATGCCAACCAGTTTATTATTTCTCAGGCTCTGGATGAGAATAACAATGACTACTTGATTGATCATAGTCCTAACTGAGCTGATCCAAGATGAATAGCAAAGAAGATGTGGGAAATGAAGTCTGTATTTACCCAAAAGAAGTTACACAGCCTTTAATTACAAGAGCTGTTGAATTTTTACTACTTTAGTCTTTGTAACTCTTGTATAAATGTTTCATGAGACAATTAAAGATTTCACATGTAGATGGATGTAGTCACAGACATTATTTATCCAAAATCAAAAAAAAAAATAGTAAACAAATATGTGTTCTTATCATCGAAAAATAGAGTGCCTCTGATTTCTTTCCAAAGCTGACTCAGTGAAAATACACATCTCTGGAATAAATATCACAAGAATGACTATAAACTCCACCTTGAGATGGTCTGCAGGAAAAAAACACGTTCCAGGGGAGGTGATTTAGCCTGTGATACAATGGTCTGCAATGGTCCACTAAATCAAGAGTGACAGTGGCAGTGTTAAAAAGACATTATTCGGTAATGTTTGCCTGTCTTGATTTCCTGTTCTGCTCAGGGATGGTTACAGCAAGCACTGATGCTCCGGAAATTATGGCTGTAAGGAATGAATCAAACTGAGCAGCAGTATACCAACAGAAGTAGACATGGTTTTCTTCAAGTAATGCTGTAAAAGAAAGGGACCTGCCACAGCATCTTTATTATAAATCAAATGGTAGCAATGTTATGTATTATATTTGAATCAAATGCATCATCACAATGTTGCAGTCATCTTTGAAACTGCATTGTACTAAGTAACTAGAAGGCAAAAGGCAGAGAAAGCAAATGGGGTCAGATTCTGCTCTCTAGTGTCCTATTTGGAACTAGTTTGTGTTCTTTACATTTATCAACATCCAGTCCTATAAGGAATAAGTGCTTTTAACTAGAAAATAAAGTGTTCACACAAACCCTGCTCTGCCAGTTCAGCTGGATGCTGTGTCCACCTCCATGTAATAAAGCAAAAACTAGATGTACGTGAACAGAACCAGTGGTAGTCCTGGTCAGCTCTCTCTGTAAGCCAGTGCATAGGTAGAAAGACTGAAACATGCTTCCTGTACATATCCTGAACAAGGCAGTGCCACATTAGCCACGGACTTAGTGCCTTTTCCAGACAACAGACACCCCTGTGCATCCTGACCAACCCAGGTCTGGCTCCTGGCCTTCCCCTGGAGAACCAGGAGAAGGGGTAAGCCAAGAGCCTCCCTGCATCACACAACTCCCACCAGGAAAAGGGCCTGTCCCATGTCAACAGACAAGTCTAAGTCAGGAGCCTATTAGCTCCTGATATAAGAATGGTGCAGGGACACAAGGACTGGTTTCATACTGGAAAGCCCAGGGTCAGAAGTGGAATGCCCCTTACTGTGTGATATTGCATCTCAGCAACTATACCTGTGGATACACATACATCTTGTGTCCATTTAAACTGTATTTTCAAGGTCAGTCACTACAATTCCTGTGCGTAAGTTCTGGTTGCCAGAGCTCATCTTCCAGACAGCAGTCCTTTACTGGCCTCCCTTGCTAGCAGTTGCTGTCCTCACATAAGTTCTCTGGCTGCTCGGGCTGGATGATGAGACAGATACCTCAGCCATCTGGAAGCCATCTGCCTCGCAGGAGTACCAAGTCACGACAGTGAGGGCTGAAGAGATGCTCTCCAAGCTGCCATGTGAAGAATCTGCACAGGCAAAGAAAATCCTTCTGTCTGCTGCAAGGACTTCAAATGTCCTAAATGTCTACTGCAACCCTTGAAGTTACACCAACTTGGAGCACCTGGGGTCTTGTCCCATGTATGAAGTGATTCAAGGAAGCATATTTTTGATATGGCTCAACAAGTGCATCTCAGCCTGATCAGAGGCTGGTTGCAGTGAAGCAGGGCCTGGTCTACCTCATGACTGACAGATAAAAAGGTGATTTGTTCATCTGTCAAATAGAAAAACTGATAATGAGCCTCTCTTATGGTCTCTGAGGAGGTAAGGAGGTAGTGCATGCTCTTAATTATAGCCTCCAGACTGGATCATTAGCAGGGAAGCAGAGAGCAGGAACATATATACATTAATTCACCAATCCTTCTTACAGTGATTCTGACTGGAGAGAAAAAAAACAAGTAAAAGGAAAAACTAGTGAACATGGGGACACTGTACATTTCACTCTCTGTAGCCTGCTTTCCATTGTGTATTGGATGCACAAAAGCCTCTTGGAAAGGGTTTCAAGTGAAACATCTCTGTCAACTGTCATTTGACATCTCATCGCTGCGAGGCCTCTCATCACATCACACAGTGTGGCTGACAGCCCCAGCCACCCCGCACAGCACAAGCACTAGCCTGAAGTCTTAACCTGACCCAGCAAAGGGAGGAAGGGATAAGGGAGAAATCAGAAATGAGCGCATCTGGAGAGTCTGGGTATTTTCAGCTGACTGCATTAAGGAAAATGAAATGTTCTCCAATAATATTTTTAAAGCTTGTTTTCATTAAAAATAAAAACCTTTGTGATCTGCTTAGGAGGAGTGGTAGTGTGGCAGAAATAACGCTGGTCAATAACTGCAATGACAAAACAGAGTCTTAGTAAATGCTATGAATCATTTAAATCAACATTAAAAAAATAGCATTATAGCAACACTTCCTACTTCTGTAAATATTAATGAGGAAGGAACTTAAAGTGCAGTTAGCTGTCTGCTGGATTGTAATCATGGACCTGGTACTCCTGGCACAGACATTAATCAAACTTCTGCCCACACCTTCTGCAGGCTTTGCAATCTCTGTAAAATGTCTCTAAGCACCACCGTTGTACCCTGGGTTTTCTGGACAACCTGGATAGGATCTAACTCACCTAATTTAATCCATCTGTAAGTTAGGGATGCAGACTGAGCTGGTGTGTGTGAAATTCTTTGTCAACCAGTGGAAAGACCTCCGCTTTGGGAAAGCAATTCGGCTTACTATAGGCACTCAAATTAAGATAAGAGGATACCTCCTGAGGAAATAATTCCTTCTGATTGTAGGACCTAGATGCCCCACCTGACTTCTAAGGGAAGTGAAGAACTAGATGAGGCAAGACCCTTCCCTTGATAACCTTGCAAGATTGAGGGGATCACAGGCCCATACTGACAGCAGTTGTGCCCAGCTGGACAAGTTGTACTTTAGTACCTTCTGTTTTGCTCTGGTGGCTCCTGCCAGCCCCAGGGTAAGACCGAATGCTGAGCTGCCAGCAGTGCTGTTCCATGATGCCTACAGAGCTTTCTCTTCTGTGGTTTCTCTCTTCTTGGCTAGTCTCTGGCCTTTTGTTCTAAAAGTCCCTTACTGAAACATACTGCATTGCAGAAGAACTGAGCAGCCAGATGCTTTATGGGTTCCCTTGCCAAAGCCAAAATTTAAACAATTGCTTCAGTGTTAAAAAAAATGCCATATATTTTTCTTAACAAGCTGATTTTCTTTTAATTTGGATCTTACACGGGAGTAGCTTTGATGTCAAAAATGTAAGTGCCAACTGAAGCTTTTTCTCCTCTGTCACCATCCAAAAATCTGAAATGCTGTAAATAGGCAAATTAAACAACTGAATTTTATTTTGGAAATAATTATACATTATTTATATTTATATATAATAGTTTATATTGGAGATAATCTGACATCATTTTTTGAGTTCAAATATTTTTCAGAAGGAAAGAAAAGGGAAAGATCTGAGATGCCTTCTTGCAGTTCTGCCTTCTATCCTGTTTTTTGTTTTGTTTTGTTTTAATCTTAATTTCTTTTTTTGGAATAAATGCTGTGTTCCTACACAAGTCCTCAAACCCACTCCAAACAAAAAGACCATGTGCCGTAGACCCATCCCTGAAATTATTCTACAGCTGGCCTCAGTGAAATGCCCACACACGGCAGGAACATAGAAACGCATTTCACCTAGGACCTGATGTCCAGGTTTACAGCATATATACTCTATGTGATCTCCACACTAAAAGAATATATGTCTCACAATTGTCATCCACTGCCTGCTTATGCATATGTCCAGTGCCCACATCAATGTTTTCATTATGCCTACCGTACATATGAATGGGCAAATTACTCAATGGCATTGCTATTTAGAACTAAAATTTATAGCAAGATGGGAAAAATATTTTTGCCCTTAAAAAACTTTCCCCTTTCTATGGTTAGGCTGCAGGTGACTTTCATTATTGTGATCTATAACCAAGTCTTAATTTGACAGCTCTTTTCTATCAACGTATTACATTACTGTGCTATTATTTCATTTTCCCTAACTCTTACCTGAGTAGGTTCCAGAAATATGAACACTTCTGCTTGTTTGAGTGTGCACTGTTGAGCAGGACAGGATAGTAAGAAGAGAACGACCCCAATTTTCTGCTCTATTTCAAAAAATGATGGTGTCCTTTCTTCCCCTCTTCCTGCTGACTGGTAAGAAACAATGATAACCCTCTTTAAATAGATTGGAAAGTGATGGCATTGCATTAAATATACCCTTCTCACTCCAGCTGCAGCTGTACCTGAAGCTAAATACTTGAATCATCTGTACTACACTGACTAAGAAAATAAAGACATGAAAAGACACGTTGACAAAATCAGCAGCTGCTCTTAGTGGGGCAGTTGTTTACAGTCCCTTGGTTGTTCTTGAAAGGTGTACAAACCCTGGCATTTTCACTAAAACAAACACCATTCAAGAATGAATACCAGACACATTTCTATCTGTTACTGTATTTTGCCATTTATTAGATGTAGAGTGTTGGGCATCCAGTCCAGAAGTCTTTGCTATTCTGAAATATGTGGGTGAGAGCTGCTAAACAACCTAATGACACAGTGGTAACAGTGCTCTCAGCTAAACATTTGGATAGCATATTGCCTCTCTGTTACCTGGAATAGACATGTTTGCCATGTACAACTCATGATCTCAGAAGACTGAATTTACAGGGAGGATGTTGTAAAAGCAGCAATATCAAATAAAAACTATTACTGGAAAAAATGCGTAGAAGTTGTTTGTTTGTTTGTTTTTTTTTTATCTGAAGACATGCTGGAAATATTTCACCAAGGAAGATTTTGGAGTTAATTAAAACTGTAATAGCTACAAGTTGATCTGGTGTTTGAAGAATATGAACATTTTCCTGTAGATTCACTATCTTACCTAAATCTGCTATCCATTCTAGTGAGTTAACCCAGGTTTCTGTTTAAGGCATATACCAAAGTTGTCTCTGGAGCCACATCACACTGATCAGCTGGAAGTGAAAAAAATCCTCAACTGGTTCTGGGGAGAGAGAATTAGACTCTTAATCCTCAGGGGAAAAAAAAAAAAAAAAAAAATATATATATATATATATATAAATGTGCAGTGACCCTATTTCACCTGTGTGAAAAGTAGACCATCTGTGATTAATGAATGCTGCAGTCAGCAATAGTTACTCTGAAACTCTCAATTTCTGAGAGTTTAGTGGAACAGGTCCTGCAAATAATAAAACATTTCACATTATTTGGACAACCTATTCCAGTGCTGAGTAAACAGTAAAGTGCTTCCTGATGTTCAGGGGGAACCTCTTGTGTTCCACCTTGTGGCCATTTCCACTTGTCCTGTCCTATTTGCACCTTCCCTTCTTGTATTTATAGATCTTGATGAGATCTCCCTGCGTCTCCTCTTCTCCAGGCTGAACAGTGCCTTTCTCAGCCTTTCCTCATAGGAGAGGTACTCCAATCCCTTCATTATCATGGTCTATTGTTAGACTCTCTCTAGTTGCTCCATGTTTCTCTCATGCTGGAAGCCTAGAACTGGTCCCAGCTCTCCAGGTGTGGCCTCACCACTGCTGAGTAGAGGGGAAAGATCACCTCCCTTGAGCTAACACTTTGTCTAGTGCAGCCCAGGATACCATTAGCTTTCTTTGCGGCAAGGACACTGTTGGCTCTTGCTTAATTTAGTGTCTCTCAGGACTGCCAGATCCTTTTCTACAGAGCTGCTTTCCAGCTGGGTGGCCCCCAGCATGTGCTGGTGCCAGGGTTTTTCCTCTCTAGGTGCATAGTAAAGAGGAAAAACTTCATCTTTGTCATCACGTCACTGCAACTATCAGACATCTCTTTAACCTGCACACACAAGCATGGTGGGACATCTGCATTCACATGGAGTCTCACAGCTACTGCCAGACTAAGTGCAAAAGTCTTTCCAGGCAGAGGCCTTTGAGATTTGTTTCTACAGGACTTCACTGGCTCAGAAAGCCTATGAACACCAGGAGGAATTCTGCATGCAGACAGCTTGACGGTCTGGATTCATATGAATAAATATAAGCAAAACCAATGACCTACAGACAGTTGAGTACCTGTAGAGATTTCCATGCCCACACCATGATTTAGGTCACCAAATACCTTTGCAGTTTTGCATTTGAATGATATACTCAGTTCTAATGATGAGAGTGTTACATTTTCTGCCAGTGCTATAAATAAAGGTCAAACTATATTTAACAAGTTGAGTGGCTTTGAACAAGTAGTTCAGAGTCCCAAAGGATTTGAAAGCCATTTGGAAGAATGTCCTGCCTGTGTGACAGAGCCCAGATCCTGAATAGATACAATGCAAGTTTGGCTCCAGCTCCTGAACAAATGCAATATGTATTTGGCTCCAGATCCTGACTGCATTTAAAAAGCTGCAAAAATCTGGAGCTGTTTGGGAGAAAAAAAAAAAAAAAAGGATGACAAAATTTACAAGGGATGAAACAACAACAAAAATACCTCCAGATCTCCTCTTTTTCTCCCTTATTTTTCTGACTCCAGAGACAAATCTCCAGTCTACTGACATGGAGACCCTACACATGCCTGGCGCACAGCAGCTCCCTTTGGAAGTAGATGATCTTCAAAGTCCCCTCCAACCCAAGCCATTCTGTGATTCTATGATAAGGCTCTTTTTAAGATACATCCTCACAGCTCTGTCCTCTGGGCAGCCTGCCAGGCTTCTTCCTCTGGGTGCGTTTGTATGGAGGTGCAGCAGAGCAGTGGCCAGCACCCACAGAGGAGAACGGCCATGCTGCTACACCATGGAGTGACCCAGAGGCCTCCTTCCACTGGCTGGGTATAAATCTCTATGTATAAGACTCCTGTTTTTGAGTCAACTGCATGTTCTCTTTTGAAATTATTACTGGTTTTGAGTCAACTGCAAGTTCTCATTTGAAATTATTACTAGCTCTATGTTTTTCCTGGTATTTATTATCTTTTTCTAAGCAGTATTTGGACTGCTGACTTTGCTTCTGAAAAATCAAATGCAACGTCATTAGCAGGCTGCTTTGAGAAATGGTTTCATATTCATTTTCTGTTAAAAAGTCCTTTCAGGGAAACAAAACTCATTGATAAAGCTACTCGAATTTAGTGTGTACTAAGTGTGCACTTAGTGTGTACTTAGTGTGCACCGAAATCTGTGTATACGCAACAATATTATTTGTTTGAACAGTCATCCCAGCAGTTCCAGGAAAAATGACTTTCTAAGCATTGAAGGATATAAGCAGAAGATAAAAGCATATGAGGTTTGGTTAACACAGCAGTGGTAGGAGGGCAGGTAAATCACCAGCGGGCTGGTTTCATCGCACGTCTGTACATGTTGTGCTCCCTCAGCACTCTGAGCACTGCAAAATATGACTTCTTGAACACATTTTTATCTAGGAGGTTGCTTAAAAAGAAATGACAGCTCAGCTTCTCAAGAGCTAAAACCAGGATGAACGATGCAAGAAGGCCTTTCTGTATGCCAGGACCAGAGGAGCCCGGCTAGCTACAAGACTTATAACAGCCATGAGTTTTTAAGACTCATGGTACATGTATTAACATGAATAAAACAATCCCCCTGCCAGATGCCACCATCCAGTGTTTCTGATTGACTGGGCAGGTCCAGCTGCAGCATGACCACTGTAGAGATGCAAAAAGTAGTGGAAGTCATTTGTGTAGGACCTGCAGCCTAGGTGGTAAAAGTCTCAGCCACTCCATCTCTCCAGGCAAGGAGCTTGTGAAAAGTCTTGGTGACAACAGGGCACAAACCCTCTGAAAGGCAGAAGCCTCAGTGTCTGCTGGACGTACCTTGGTAGTGCTAGCTGGCCAACTCCAATAGGGGAAGAAAACCTAGTGTCTCTTGCTAGGAGAGGACTTCCTTCTTCAGCTACTTGCAGAATGGCTCCAGTCAAAAGCAAATATCTCTATTGCACGTGGGTATTTTCCAAACTTTTCTCTGTTTCTTCAGTGATTAAAAAAAAAAAAAAAAAGCGCCTTTTTTTAATTATCATTACCAAACATTTAAATAATGCTATATACCATGAAAGTAAGACACAAACCAGCAATTCCTTCAACCAGACTGGCATGTTCAAAAAATAGGCAATGACCATTGTTTTACACAGAATATTTTCCCATAAACTTTAAAAAATAGTGCTAAAGGACAAAGAAGGCAATGAGGACAAACTGACCTCAGGTGTAAATAAATCATTTTTTGTTTGTTTTGTTTTTACTAATCCAGATGATGCTGTCATTTTTTTCAGTTTTAATACAGATCTCAGGATTTGATTTTCTTTACCATGACTCATCTCTTCAAAGCAATCATTCTGACCTTTTATCTTCTTAAGTACAAGATCTTTATCCATGAAAATTGTAGGGATTTTTTTATATAGAAGTATACCTCAGAAAACTCACTTAGAAAGCAGAAGACAGGAGAGTTAAAAAAAAAAACAACAAAATTTTATAGCTGTCATTCTCCTGGTTTTTGGGAGCTTAACTTAGACTTTGCAGAACTTGGAACTAGCAATGTTAATTTATCAACATTTGTAATATGTGCTTGAGTTTATGTGGTGTTTTTACCCTGCTGGGGAGCCAAACTCCACCACAGCCACTTTGTCACTCCCCCTCCTCAAAGGACAAGGGGATAAAACATGATGAAAAGAAACAAAGAAAAGGGCTCACAGGTTGAAGTGAGTACAGGGAGATCATCACAGGCAAAACAGACGGTATAAGGAGAATAAAATAATTTATTGCCTATTACTAACAAGATAGATCAGTGAGAAACTAGAAGCAAACCAAAAACACCTTCCCCCCATCCACCCTCTTCCACCTCCTCACCCCGAGCGGTGCAGGGGAATGGGGGCTGTGGTCAGTCCCTGACTTCAGGGACTCCTCCGCTCCTTCACGGTCACTGTGCCCCTGTTCCTCTCTCCCCCTGCTCCATGGGATTCATTCCCCAGGAGCAAACTGCTCCAGCACGGGTCCCTCACAGGCAGCAGCTTCCCCCCAGGCCCCCTGCTCCTGCGTGGGCTACTCTCCATGGGCTGCAGCTCTGGCCCGGGGCCTGCTCCTGCAGGGGCTCTCCATGGGCCGCAGCCTCCTCCAGGCCACATGCACCTGCTGCTGTGTGGGGCTCCTCCATGGGCTGCAGCGTGGAGATCTGTGCCATGTGAGACCCATGGGCTGCAGGGGGACAGCCTTCTCCACCAGGCAGCAGGGGAACTGCTGCTGCATGCCTGGATCACCTCCTGGCCTCCTTCTGCACAGACCATGGGGTCTGCAGGGTTGCTTCTCACCTCTCCCAGCTGCTGTTGCACAGCATTATTTTTTCTTCCTTCAATCTGCTCTCCCAGAGGCCCAACCAGCCTCACTCCCTGGCTTGGCTCTAGCCATCAGCTGACTCTGATCTAACAGAGCTGGCTTTGATCTAACATGGGGCAGCTGCTGGGCTCTGCTCAGAAGCCACCCCTGTGGTCAAAACCTTGCCATGCAAACCCAATACAGTTTATGTACAGGAAAAACCCTGTGCAGTCCATTCTTTGTTATGTAGGTCCTGGATTTATGAGGCTGAGGATAAGCTGTTCCTGGACTGAAGAGACACCAGTGCTCGATACTTTCAGCCACACCAAGGTGCTGTGACCTGCACTGGTGCATCCGTGCAGTGCTGAGATGTACAGGTACAGAGTTAATTCTGGTGCTTCCTGCACTCTGCAGTTAGCACAGTTGTATATTATGCCAAGTTTATTTGACTTGTGTTTTGCAGTTGCTTTCATCTGAGTTATCCCTTTGGCTCGCATGAACAAGAATTGATTGTGCTCTGTACTCAACAAAAAAAAGGTAATTTCCATATTTGACCAGGAGAGGGCAATATTACGTCACCTAAAAGACAGAAAGGTCACGCTAATAACAGAAATTCATGTTATGAAATAAAGGAAAGAAATTGACGGTTTATAGCAATATAGCATGATACTTCCACTCTCTTTTATAGCTATTTTGAATTTTGCTGTTCAGCTTATAAGCATGCCCTTTAGAGCCCAGCTCCCATCAAGACTTCTCAGCCTCCAGGTTGAAGTCTGAAGGTCTAAAGTAAACTTATTTATCCTCAGAGAGCAAGGGTTAATTTGAAAGAAAGGCAGGAACAGGCACTTGAAGAAAGGCAGGAACAAGGAAATAAAATTGCTTCTTTCTTTTTTTTTATAAGTTCAGAGAAGGTAAAAGAGCTGTCTATGTAGATTTCAGCTCTCATACTGCTGCTCTGGCATTGCAAACCTGTGTGTGTGAGATGCAGTGGCCATGTACATGCAGCCACCACAGCATTCCTTGCATCTTACCTGTTTCTGCTTCCTGCATGCTGGTCTTTCTAGCCCCCTGTTCCAATTGGTGTGTCCTACTGGTCTTACAGTCTAATGCACACTGTGGGTGCACTTCTACAGGTGCCATTGCACTGTTATGTAATTTCTATTCACAGTGCTTTTCCGTTAAGATGAGATCCCAGGGGAGTGGAACTAGGGGGTCAGAACACAGCCCAGTGGCATGGATGTGTTTCTTTGGAAGAACCTCATGTTCAGAGAATTTCTGCCAAATCTGGGGTACATTTCTTGGCAGACTGTGCCAGTTTCCATCTAACATTCACCCAGATAATACTTATCACGAAAATCATAGTAGTGCAGTGCAGACGAACAGCATACTCCAAACAATCTGCTGGTTTCAGTCTTTTTTTTTCATATCAAAAAGTCAAATCTTGCACAATTTCCTGCAGAAATGTTGCTTGCTGACTAATTATAAGCAAAGCACAGTGGCTAGCATCTCCCAAATAAAGTTTCATATGATCTTCAGTTGTCCTGAATAGTAAAAAAACAAGTAGCATACACTTCAGAAACACTGTAGACCATAGCAGCCATGGCTTGAAGTAACTGGCAGTTTTTGTGCTTCAAAGAGCTCAGAAGAGTTTTGTAAACATTAAATAATTAAGCACAAAATCTCTGTTGGCTAATATAGGCTAGGGAAAAAAAGGATCAGCTGACACACTACAGAAATTCACCTCTGCAGAACAATGCATACAACAACTGCACAGTGAGTGAAGACAAATAATTAAAAATGAAGAAGGACTTGAATACAAACATATTTAATTGGACCTAGATGCTTTTGTGAATTGTTCCTTGTTTTTTTTTTAAAATTACAGTAAAACCATGAATTTACTTGCATCCCATCAGCCTGACCAAAGGAACTGTCATGGGATACTGGTTACACACTGGAAAACTGCCTAATTTATCACTGGCTGCTACAGCACCTCAGCAAATACACAGGGTCTGAATAGGTCCAGCCCTGCTGACCCATGAGCTCCCACATGTTAACAGCACAGGCAATAAGGTTGCTGATCAGAATTTAGGAGAACATTAGTGCCAGCAAACATTTCCTTGGCCATAGCACTTGCCAAGGTCTAATGCTACAGAATTTAAACTGTCAGTGAAGTAAGGACATACCATCATCACTTATCCCCTTGTCCCTCCTGTTCTCACAGGAATGCCTTCAAGCTTTCAATAGTAACTTGACAGCCTTCTCCTGACAACACATTTGGAGTAGACCACTTGAGAAGAGACATCCCTGGAAATGGTCCTGCTGTCATCACCACAGCAGCATGATGAGTTGGTGATAGCTTTTGAAGGCTGAACAGTCCAACGGTTGTTCTGGTAGACAAGGCCACAACAGCTTACACACCTTTCAGTATTTCCCATGTACCAAGAGATGTGGTGGCCTGGATCCATGTCCTGGATCACAGTCATATAAGAAGTTTTCTGTCGGCAAGAAAAAAATACATAATCACTAAGCAGAGACAGTAACCTGTCCATAATATCTGTCTACCTGTCAGTACTTTCACTTCTCTTAGTGACTTCTGAACTTCTTGTTCAATTGTACCTGCATCTGATAGAGGAAAAGGCCTCAGATTTTACATTGCTGCAGTTTGCACATGAACTGTTTTATGAATAGAAGGGAAAGTCCCCAGCCCTTGCTCCCTCAGAAGGAAAGGCAGCTCCTGACCAAGCAGAGGTACTACTGCACTTGCCCACAGGGCAGGGAAATGTACTTCACTGGGTTTTATCTCCTAATGCAATAACCCCCTATTAAATTTACTGCAATCATGACAGAATTTAAGTTTACCCAAACTCCACCATCTTTACAACTATTTTGAGATTGTTTTATGCCTCTATATTTACAGTGAGATATTGACACGATTATGTGTGACTCAGTGGGATACTATTTTCAGGGTTGTGATAGTCAAGGATCATATTTTTAGGTGCAGTACAAATGGCTTCTTACCACTGCTAATCGTTATTTTTCTGGTTGGAAGCATCTACATTTTCCTATCTGTACAACTAGAAGTGGGAAATCATTCATTTTCCTCAAATGATTCTATGATTTTGAGTCAGCCAAGGTAAACATCATAAAACCCGTAGGGTGTTGGCAGTAGCTTATTACCATGAAATGTTTGGCAATAGGGAGTTACTATGACTCCCTCTGCTGTACATCGTAACTACCCACTCTTTGAGACTGCAGCATCCACTTGAGGGACCGAATAAAGATTAAATGTCAGTTTCTTGGCACCTGATACAGGAAAGCTATAGTCAAAATCTCCATACAGATGCACAACTGAAAGCAAATTGGCTTACTGATACTGATAGTAGAAGGACTACTATACTATAATACAAAAATACTTGTGTAAAAAAAATATATATGTATATATTATTAAGGCTCAACTAGTTGGATGCAGTACTGAAATAATATTGCAACTTTAGCAACTATAGGATGAAATCTTCAAAAATGCCTAAATCAATGAAAACTATTTCCTTGCTTTTTCCTTTTTTTATGTTTTTCCTACATATATATGAATAGATACAAATTACAGTTTTATCGTGACACAATAAGCATGACATCTGATAAGTCATTTCACAGATTGAAAAAAAGATGTTTTTATGGGAGATCCTGGTGTAGTGGTTTGTGGGAGCCAGAAAAGTGCTAATTCCAATCACACAAAGCCATTGACCAACATTTGCGGTCAGATCACTTGACCTTTTTGTTCTTCAGTCATCCTAGCTGAAAAGTGTATTAAATGTAGTGCTGCTGGAAAATGACAGCGCACGCGTTCATGCATTAATGTATTTTACCGCATATAGGATATTGTACTTCTCCTTCTCTTTCAGTTTGTAGTTTCTGGTTTCCTAAAGTGTTATGCAGAATCCTGTGCAAGTGATGTTTTACATTTCCTAAACCTTTTATATCCTCGAAGTTTGAGAAATTAGGTGGTATTAGCTTTCCTCTCCTGGATTTCTACAGACATTTCAGGCTTGTCTTTTATCTAAATCATTTTATGGCCCATTAATTGAATAGATAGTGTTTCGCAGCAAAGACTGAAGGGTCATTTAGCATTTTCAGCATGACTACAACATGAACATTCATGTATTTTCAGCCATAAGGCTGATTCTATTTATTTATTTATTTTTACTGAGCTTTAACAACCAAAAAGTGAGCTTGGTATTCATTGTTCTTAATAACTGTAAGTTTTGAGATGAAATTTAAGAAATAAAATAGTTTTGTTGTTGTTGTTGTTTTGGTTTGTTTTTTTGTTTGTTTGTTTAAAATGTCATTGCCTCTAATGCCATGTTGAGAATCATAGAAAGGCAAGGGAGGAAAGAATTACTGTTTTTAATTAAACTGAATAAAAACCAACAAGGGCCTACCCACTACCTCCCATTAAACTTGGAGAAAGTTTTCACGTGTGAGGTATGAAAATATGTGTTTTTAAAGAAAATCCATTTAAGTATTATACATATTAACTCAAAATTAGTTTTGTAAACCAGTTTAATCCCTGCTAAAGAACTTTGTTACTGATTCAGATGAATGACCTGCTCAGGGAACCACTGCCATTAGCAGTGAGGTTGTACAAACAGCCTTATAGCCTTGTGTTACGTAGGGTCATAACAAATCAAACAGATAAAGCCACGCTTCTCATAATTATTGGTGGTATTCTAAGTACTGGATGGTATTCAAACAATTCAATCTAATCTATGTTGAGACTACTTGGCCAAGTTGTACCATGTGCCAGGGAAAAGGGAACATGCACACTCCGTGGTGTTCTTCTGCCCTTGCAAACTGATGCTCCATCCTTTAAGATCTTGGAAATGTACTGAGCTGCACACACTTTTCAGACAGCTATGGATGGATAAAATCGACATTTGATTAAATGGTTGTTTGCCTTTGGAGTCTATAAGATTTCTTGGCTTTTTGGAAAACAGCAGGAAAAAATAGGCATAGGAGTTCAAAAAGAAGGGTAGACTGCAGGACTAGCATTAGACCTTTAGCTAATAAACAGCCTTTCTAAAGTTAATGAGACTATTTACATTCCACGGTATTACTTCTATGGGCATCCTCTGCACTTGAGTTAGTGTCATTTGCTGTGGGTCTTTAATTTCTTAATTTTTCAGTAGTTATTTGTGTGGAGGATATTTTTAATGAGGCTACACTGGAAAGTGAGGAAAGGAGTTGATCATTCATACATAAGTACCTGTAACTGAGAGTTAACAGGTACTTTAAAACTTCCTCATTCAACTTTCATTCAACATTCAAGGCCTGCCAAAGAGTATGGCAAGTTATAGTCTATTGTATAATTTAAAGTAGTGAAATCTTTGAGATGTTCTTTAAAAGACAATGTTGTCTTCTTGAATAGCAAGTAACTATACTTAATTTATAAGAATTAGATGTTATTGTTTCAATTCACAAGAAGAGATCATAATCTTTTACTCACATATTACTCATTCTTATGAGAAATTTGGCTTTTTTTAATCTATCACATGACACAGTTTTCATTCTAAGGATTCTCTGAACATCTAAACATCCACTTGGCAGTACACAACAAACACTTCACATGTATAAGTAATGAAGGTGTCACAGTATGACAGCTGCATAAGAAGGCAAAACTTTCTGAATGCAGGCTATGGCCAAATTCCAAGGAGATAGATACTTCCTAGGGGGGAAATATAAAAAAGTAAAAGTATAGACTATTACAGGGGGAGTGCAGGGTGACAGTTAAGAAAGAAAGAAGGAGCATAGAAAGGACAAGTGCCGGGTCCTGCACCTGGGGCACAACAACCCCAAGCAGAGCTACAGGCTGGGAGAGGAGTGGTTGGAAAGCTGCCTGGCAGAGAAGGACCTGGGAATATTGGCAGATAGTCGGCTGAATATGAGCCAGCAGTGTGCTCAGGTGGCCAAGAAGGCCAACGGCATCCTGGCTTGTATAAGAAGCAGTGTGGCCAGCAGGGCTAGGGAAATGATTGTCCCCCTGTACTCGGCTCTGGTGAGGCCGCACCTCGAGTACTGCGTTCAGTTTTGGGCCCCTCACTACAAGAATGACATGGAGGTGCTCGAGAGAGTCCGGAGAAGGGCAACAAAGCTGGTGAGGGGTCTGGAGAACAAGTCTTACGAAGAGCGGCTGAGGGAGCTGGGTTTGTTCAGTCTGGAGAAGAGGAGGCTCAGGGGCAACCTTATGGCTCTCTATAGTTACCTTAAAGGAGGCTGTAGCGAGGTGGGGGTTGGTCTGTTCTCCCACGTGCCTGGTGATAGGACGAGGGGGAATGGGCTAAAGTTGCGCCAGGGGAGGTTTAGCTTGGATCTTAGGAAGAACTTCTTTACTGAAAGGGTTGTTAGGCATTGGAATGGGCTGCCCAGGGAAGTGGTGGAGTCACCATCCCTGGAGGTCTTTAAAAGAAGTTTAGATGTAGAGCTTAGTGATATGGTTTAGTGGAGGACTGGTTAGTGTTAGGTCAGAGGTTGGACTAGGTGATCTTGGAGGTCTCTTCCAACCTAGATGACTCTGTGATTCTGTGATCTATGGACTCTTACACCTATTGTACAAGTAGTAGAAAATGTGATGCCCCTTACTTGTATTATTTGATATGGGGTAGAACTAGGATTCAGGCAGTACAAGGAATTGCAAAAGCAGCTAAAGCAGGAGTCACTGAACATCCAGAGACATCTTTACATCCGTGTGCATATTTTCACTTCTTTCTGCTGTCTGACTGTCTGTTATAACCCTCTCTCTCTCCATTTTGTCCCGCTGCTTTGTCCACCTCAAGCCACTGTAACTAACAATGGCTGCTGACATCCCACTGTTCGCTGTACTTCCTTTTCCTCCTTCTGCACTTATCTCATGCATTTGCATTGAAAGGTCCCTGGGACAAGAGACTCTCAAATATTGTGTTTTCACAGTGCCTTTAGGCCAACTCTGGTTCCTGAACTGATTTATCATACAGTGCTAATCTACTCACTGTAAGAAGGCACAGAGTGTCTTAAGAGATAGCACTTTACAATAGATTATGCTCGCTCACTGCTGAGTCCAAGACCAAGATAACACTATATGTCTACTACTTCGACATTCATAAGAATACTAACAGGGTACCTTCTAAATAAATTAAAAATAAAAATAAAAAAAAAAAATATGTTCTATCACGTGATTTCTTGTACATGTTTCTCTACTGAATCCAAAAAATTCTTGCAATAGGCATAAAGAAGGACTGCAGAGGGATATTACTTCTACCATGAAATTCTCTCTGTTTTTCCTCAAGCATATTAGGAATGTGTCCATATCGATTTTCTCAAAAATAAAATGGATAGATGGCTTATAGATAGAGAAATGAAGGATTGTAACTGAACATTAAAGGCTTTGGTGGGATGAAAGTTGTGAAACAAGTTTGAATCAACTTACTGAGAACTTGGAGGGAACTTGTTGCTTCCAGGCGAATATCCAGTTCAGATGCTGATATCCATGGAATCCAGTAGGAGCCACCAAATACCCAGGATAACACCGAGTTGACCATTCATTCATTACACCAATGGTCTAAGCTAACACAACATTGAGTAGACCATTCATTTGTTACACCAGTGGTTCAAGATAACACAGTTATCTATATCTAAGAGGTCTGATATACTGTGATGACATACTAGAGGCTTTTTAGGTTCCTCCATTGGCCCCAAAGGCAGAAGATGACAGGAAAGAAGGAATAGACATGAAGAGCAGTTGCACAATTTATACAAAACCATGAATATAGTTATACCACCATTTTCTCTGGTAGCAAAAGTGCTTGAGAATTTCCTGATTCTCTTTTTTTCACCTCTCTTGTCCTCACACATTTCACTTTGTATACTGCAGATGACAGCCCACAAAGCTGTGCACATGAAACACTCTGAGCAATGCTGCAAACAAAATCACCATGAGAGTAGGAATTCCAGTGGCAACACAAGCAGGGAACTTCCCGAACTGGTTCTGCCCACAGAGAAAGACAAGTACCTATACCATACTTCTATTTTTTCCTATCAGGATATTTGCATTCATAGTAATGGATTTAAAATAGATCAGCTTTTATATAATTGTGGGAGACAGTGCAGAAATCTTGATCCCCAAGTTAGACCACTGTTGCAGATGAACTTATCTTCTATATTCTTGCTTGTGCTTATCTTAACCAAGCTAACAAGCTCAGGCTTGCCTGTCTTATTTTCCCCGATCTGTGAACACCAATGATAACATTTACTAGAGAACAATGTATTAGGAGAAATCAATTGGACCTTATGAAATATATTAGTACCCATGCATGCAAAATTCCATACCATGATTTTGCATGTTCTGGTTCATCAGAAAAATGTGAAATAAACGTTATTTATTTCACAAACGCAGACATATTTAAAATACATTCTTGCTATTTATAATCTCTCCTTCTATATTACTGTTTGACCATCACTTCTGACACCTGGAAGTTAGGTTTGCATAAACCTCTGCAACCAAAAATTTGTCTCACTGATATTTATATAACTTTGATAACGAAGATTTTTTTTAAGTCATGCAAATAATTCTGTTGCGTAAAGTCAGACCATACACAAGCTTTATGATGAAATCATTTGTGTTGTGTCCTTATTTAGATTTCCATATTTACTTAACAAAAGGTTTCGCTGGGGCTTTTCAGTCCATATTTACATAGATCCATCAAAGATGGCATAGTTAGACGCAGGATGTAGTTGAAAGTAGACAATAGCACAGCAGGGTTAAGGTATTGGGCTGTGGCTAAAGTGTTTTGTTAGGAAGATCTGATAAGTGCTTAGACTTTTTGCTAAAATAAAGACCCTAACAACAGTGGGAATTCAACGGGGTAATCACACTTAATGCAGACTGTTTAGAGCAATTAGAGTTGATTGGCAGTGTCTTAAAGCCCTTAAACAGAAACAACATATAAAAAGAACTGACCTCAATTGGATTTCAGCTTCATTGCCAGTTTCAGTCTAATGCATTATATCAACTGGTTTAATGCACTTAAGAGTTAAAGTAGTTTTATTAGTCCTGTGGCTGTAAAGTATTGTTACTAAGACTTCTTATATCACAGAAATATTAAACACTTCATGTGGTACGCAGGTGTATCAGTAGACACTGTAAATAAAGCGTTTGTTTTATTATGTTTGTTTTATTTATTAAAGCGTTTGCCAAGGGATAGATCTCTGTTCTGAGATGCCCATGAGGTATTTATCAATGAATGGATCAGGAATACCGAGGGTAAAGGCAGAAAGACAGTGACAGATGATCCGATAGCAGAACGGACTGCAAACACAAAGTTTGTGAATGCTCATTTTTAAACAACTCTGGTTTTGTGCCTATAAATAACATGAGATACTTAAACTACAATGGATACAATACTCTGATTTAAATCTATGCAGACAAACTGAAGTCACCAAAATAAGGCTGACTTTTCCTTTCCCAAGGATGCACCACATAGCTCTAAGTGGAACTAGGGAATGCAAAGAGTTGCAAGGTCAGTAACAGAGTGCTTTGGACCTTTGACAAGACATGTTTCTGTGATAGTATGATAATATCTTTGGGCCCAAATTTGTTAAGGTGCCCATTGATGTCACCAAATTTTCAGTAGTAGTCTGTCCTTGACAGATGAGCTATCTGAAATGATAATGTCGTGTTTATCTAGTCCTTACGGTACAGACAGGGCTTGGTCAGAAACACAAACCATCTACCTGGAGCAGGTTAAATGATGGCAATCCAAGCCAAAATTACCATACCCTCAGCTGAAATGCAGGGCTAGACTATTTGCATGCTCCTAAATTGCCATAGTGCAGAACTTAAGTAGTTTAAAGCACCTCGATTTAGAAGGCAGTAATTTTTTTAAACTGTACTGTCCCAGGCATTTTTGAATGTCTATTCCTTCCAATATTTTGTATTTTATATATTTATTTTTATACATTACTTATATGTTGATATCAAGACATCTTGTGTTGATCTGACATTTGCTTCTCAATAATGATATGCATTAGCATACTATAACCATTGCGATAGTGTATCTGCTACTACAGGTGTTGCAAAGAGATGCAGAGAAGGAACACAGATACAAGCAGGCTGCTGTGGCTGTCACTCCAGCCAGTGCTTTTGGGGCTTTGGGGGTAGGAGACAAAGCTGAAATCCACAGCTGAATACACTGCTGTGGAAGCAGATTTTATGCAGTCAAACTCATGTCTCAAGTTTGAAATAATGACCAAAGAGAATAATACTCTGACAGTTTGAATGTATGGTGCGGTTAGTATATGCAAAAAGGATAAAATCTTTTGGAGAAAATCTTCTGGAGAAAATCTTCTAGGAGCCTTCATTTGCATGAAGCTTCACCAGAAGATTTTGCTTTATGACAGCAAAGAAAGCTGCTGTTTTAACTCTCCTAATCAAAGCCTTAGGTTTTATCAGTAGTCATAATGATCCCGTCTACACAAGGCTGGGAATCGCCTCACCCGTTCAGCATCCAGCAGATAAGCTGCTGGTCTGACCAACTCATTCAGGCTCTCTCCATGGTCAGTAGAGCCAGAATAAGCACCTTCGCAGTGATATTCCTCCCATCCCTAGACAGGTATATAAACCAGGTAGGACAGGGAGGTATCTACAGTGACTATCTACAGGAAGCACTTACACAATCAACTCAAGCTGGGAGCTTACCTTTAGCTTAGCTTTCAGTGATGGAAGTTTAGATAAATGCTTGCAAGAGGTGGCTAGCACAGTCCAGACATCAGCAGAATTGTGACCTTCTTCAGCAAAATGATCAGGGGAGATCTAAGCCAGGCAGATCCCTCGTGCTTCCACTTCAGCAGCAGATGATGAAATCTTTCATCTGCTTTCAAATCCTGTAGGACCAGAGATTTCTTTTGCCATTTTACACAAATGGTCTTGTACAAATGGGCAACTGCTGAGCTGTTTGCATGCTCCACTTCATTCCTTACTGGTCATAAGCTACAAGTTTCAAATCTGTTTCTGCACACATTTCACCAAAACCAACGCAAGTAAATGATGTTTCATATACAAGTAGTTTCTATGTTTCACTACCTTAGAAAACCAGGAAAAGTGAAATTAAAATAATCTTACGCTTTCAAAGGCAAACTCTCAAAACTTAAGGAACTTCATGGCTGTTTGGCTAATAACACAATTTTGAGGCTTTTTGCCACACAAACGGCTTTGCTCTAAGATCTGTTTTTATTTTTAAAACATTAGCTAGAGGCTTGTGGCTACTTAGAGTGTTAGTTAATTAAAAAAAAAAATAGCAAACACACACACACAAAAACAAAACAAAACAAAACAAAACAAAAATATTAAATTAACATCCTTTCCCTTGCCATGGGGAGCACACAGCCAGAGGATAATGAGTTTTATTAACTCTCATAATGTCAGTGTTGATTGCATCCAAATATTGGATCCATTATTTGTCGGTCCCCAAAGAACCACCTACAGAAGCAAACGGGTCAAGGATTAATTGATCAGAGCAAAGTTCTCTCCTTCCAGACACGGTTTTGCTATTGTGGCATTTACACATGCAGGATAGGAGAGCCAGACTTTGAGACAGGGCTATTTCTACACTGCACCAATCAGAGTACCACCTTCCTTTTGCCTGGGTTCTCAGATAGGCAGTGACATTACTACAGCCTTGCAGCAGCTCCCAAATACAACACTGGTCTCAGGTGGAACCTATGGAGGAGCTCTCCAACAAAAGGGCGTTTGTTTGTTTTTAAACCCAATTCTAATTTGTGGAGATGGAGATGTAACCTGAGACTACACGGCCTTACAGGAAATTCTCACCAGTTAAGGAATCTCCATCACAGGAATTTGGAGAGACATCTCCACCCTAGACTAAGGAATAGATCAGTGATTAGGACACTTGCCTGGGATGGGAAAGACCTCTTGTTCCTCTGATGGTTTTGCACTTGGCTCAACAATGAGCCTTGGGCTATTGAAGAAAGAATTTTTCACAGGCACCTCTGAAGGTTAGTTGACAAAAACTGTGTTGTTTCATAACATAGAAAAAAAATACCAAATATCTAGATGTTATCCCTGTATCTCCTAAGTAGACTTTTCCCTCAAATTCCCTCTTGACTACACCATCAGTGAGATCTGTCTAGATCCATGTCTGAGGGTAGGACGGATAAATATATAAAAAGGGGAAAAAATAAAAAGAAATCTGCTCTCTAAGTTAACTCGTTGTTGAGGATCCAAGAAACATCAGTAGCAGCAAAAAGGAAAGGGAGCATATCTAGGAATGAAGGAACAAAACCTGTTTTGCCTTGTTGGGTAACAAGTAGCCTTTAGTTCATGTTCATCATATGATCAAGTCACCTCTATACATTTCTCTTCCTACCTTGCTCATTGTCCTCCTCCCCCCCCCCCCCCCCCCCCCAATTTTATTTTTCTTTTTTCTTTTTTTAATCCAGCCTTTATTACAAGCAGGCCTTAGCTGGAAAGAATTGGCAAATACCCATGACAACCCCCGTGGTTTGACCTCAGTGATATTTTCTAACCTGTAAACAGCAGAGAATCCTGCAAACTCTGAGTACTCCACAGATTTTGAGGAAGCAGTTAAAAACAATTGCTTCTATGGTGCATTCTTGTCAGCTGGGGGTGAATTTTCAGGAATTTGCCTCATTGCTTACATCAGGCTCAGCCATCTCTATTGTTCACATGTTGACTCACCCTGGGACTTGCTCTGTGCTGTGCCAGCCAGTTCTGTAGTAGGGCTATGCAGGTCCTTAGGGGGACTGTCCCGTCTTTCTGAAATTAAACAGAAATGCCATAATTTCTTGCCCCTTAAATTGTCTTTAAGTGGATTTCATTTTGGATTTAGCTCATGTTCAGGGGAAGTTTGAGAAGCAGAACTGGTTGACAGAAAAAAAGGTGTTTAGATGGTATTTTTCAGTTGCAAACCCACATACCAGTCAGCATTTCCTAGCTCTTTTACAGAATACTGGTAAAAGTAACATCGAAGCAGTTCAACAGTTAAGATATATCAAAAACTGATGTACTCTGTTCCCAAAATGCATCAATATATTAAAAACAAAGTAATGAAATGTAGGAATTTAAAATATATATTTTAAAAAATGCACAAAAGCCTTCTGAAGAAGATAAATACAAGATGCATTTGGGTCACTGCAAATTGTAGTACTTCGCAATGTGTTCCAAAAAATTGTAAATTCTCAACTCCAGAAAAACTCCAGTGACAGAACTAAACACAGGTTTTCAAGAAATACATCTGTTACTTGTACATTTTACCATGCTACTAAGAGCTGAACAACATGCTAATAAGACTCCAGAAATATCTTAAATTCAAACCTTCCTGAAGCACATTTCCATAGATTATTTTCCTTTTTTCCATTAACAACAGCAGTTAATCTTGACAATGTGAATGGAACATATTCCATGCCAGTTTCAAAAATCACTTCACTGGTTTCATACAGCTGATTAAGTAAATTCTCTATAGTAACAGTGAGTTGGGTGACCCAGCAGTGGTTGGCACAAGCATTCACAACTCCACATTACTGGAAAGTAGATAACATACCTATAAAATGAGATGCTGCTCTCTTATTTTATCTAATGCAACTGCTCATGGGCACATCTTCTGAAGAAGACTGGAAAATGGACATGATTACAAAGAAATTTTAAATTAAAAAAAAAAAAAGTTTAGAAAAATAGATCAAAAAGCACCCATAAGCCAGCACCATCACTTATATCAGTCTCAGTAAAACAGTAGAGGAGATAATGGGGTTTAATGTAGTCTGTAACAAACTTTGAGCTTGCTTATTCTTGAGGAGCTCAGCAAATCTTCCACTTAATGCAGCAAGCCAAGCTCTCCTTAAAATCGGTGATGTTGCTGGATATTAATATTGAAAGCCATCTGCAGCTGGGAAAGCTGCATGTATTTTAGACAAGGCAAAGCCTCCAGGGTGGCTTTGTTTTGTTAAAATGGATAGAGAAGCAGGTTAAAGGATATGAAGATAAATAATAAATGAGTGACAGTTCAAGACCACAATTAGGCCAAGGTTAATAAGGAGTAATTCCAAAGGATAAGGGATTTCTCTTTAGAAGTAACATACATGTAGTAAATGTCTTGCTGTAAACTTAATAGATAAAGCCACCTGGCATTACAAATGATTACAAAATAGGAAAGAGGTTATACATAGGAAGAGCGTAGGTAAAAGTCAGATGACTAGCTTAACCTTACATGAAGTCAGGCAGTAAGTTTTGTTTACCTCTGTACACTCTTCCAGTGCTCTAGTGAATGCTACAAGCACTTACAAGACACACCTGCAAATATTTTTCTCCCTTGAATTTTCTCCCCTTATACTGCCTCAGCAACAACCTCATGCTGATGTTCCTGGAGAAAAAAACATCAGTGCATTTGTCTGTCCTCTTGTCACACAATCCTAATATTCAAGAAGGGGTTTTCCGGGCATAACTAGCTTTTCTCTGTCTGCTACTGGCACAACTGAAAGGGAAATCCCTTTCTATAGGGACTTGAAATTTGATAACTGACAGGAACTATACTAAGTTCTGCTCATCTGTGTGCTATCTATTTTCCATTTACCTTCTAGACTGGTAGGTCTTCTCAAGGCGACTGGGGCAACCTGGAGAAAATAACATTTACCAAAGAAAAATGTTGAATTAAATTAGTGCCTAACTAATTTAATTTTTTTTCCTGACTGTCTTCTCACTGTTTATTTGATCACACCATAGTGAATGGCAAACCTCCCTATGATATGTCTGGCTCCTGCTGAGCATATTAACTTATCTGTCTCTTAATCCCATCTTTTACATAATCAATTCCTGTGACAAACCACAGCATTTCATCCTTTTTTTAAGCTCTTCAACTCTAAATGTCTTTATGTTATTTTACTTTTGAGAAAGGGCACACATCGTAGAAACAATATACTGACTAGGTATAAATTTGTTACATGAGATCAAGATAACAAAGGGCACAAATGCAAAAAAAAAAGATACTGACAATGTACAGGTTTGATACATGAGATCAACGTACGATAGGAAAAAAATTATAACTGGTAAGAAACAGGACTTAAATAAGAGATCATAAAATTATGACACCATCTCAGGAAAGGGAGAAAGCTTTCAGAGTGATGTAAATCACATTATTAGTCAAGACTGACTACCTCTTTGAGCCTGCAGCAGTGGAAGTGCCACTTATCATGCATTAGAATACATGCACTTCAGCCACAAGTGCAGGTTTTCATTACACTAATTCCAATAAATAAGTAAATAAAAAGAGCCAATTCCATGGTCAAACCCTAGTTTATCATAAGTCAATAAAAGTTATCCTCCAAATTTGCTTTCTGGGTCTTTCTATCAAGACAAATTTTTGGTATGAATCACTGATGTTGAGAGGAATGGCTCCTAAAGTACAACGTGAAATCATTTACACAGGAATATAGGAGCACAGATATCCTCTTTTACTGATAGAAACTAGCTTTGCTAAAATAACCTACTATTTTTTATTTATTTTTTTTTAATCTAACATATAGCCAGCCAGAGAGCCGATGTGTAGCCATAAGGATATATAAGCAAAAGTAGAAGTAGAAGTAACATACACATGACCAGGTGCTTTAACAGAAGGACATCCTCCAGCTATCAAGAATTTAAGAAATTATCATTTCTCTAACCAACCAGCTCCCCTCAAAACAAAACAAAACAAAAAATAACTTCAAAGAAACATCAAGCACCACATCAGCCCAGAAGTACTACAATAATAATAATTTTCCTGAAGGTTGCTCAAGCAGTCACTGTTGTGACACTCATTGTTTCAGTTGCAGAAACAATGAAGGAGATAGTGGAGGAGCTAATACACCTCTCTGAGTGAAAACAGTCTTGCCAAAGACCTGGCACAAGGCTGTTATCCTCCTGGCACCTCCAGAGAAGTTCCAGGTGGTATCAGCTCAGGTAACCAACATTAGCTGAGTGATTAAATGGATTACGGCCTCATCTCACAAACATCCTCACAAGAGGAGCTTTTACCCAACATGAACAACTGAAAGAATTAAATTTCCACTCTGTTAGAAGCCCAGTGGATCTAAAATACAAACTAATACTGGAGATACGAGATATATTTTCTTAAGTACTTAAATGTACAAATATTCCAGGGCAATAAGTAATTACAGCATTTGCAACTGCTGCTTAAAGGTAGGCATGATATTTCAGATGTCATTTAGATGATCTCCCTCTCTTTGTAGAAAACTACGATAAACAAGCAGATATCATCACTAGGCTAAGCAAGAACAGGCCAAAAACAAGAACCCTGTGCTATGTGCACTGGATATTTCTAAAGCAACAGCATACCAAGACAGTAGTAGCTGGATATAATTTTGAAAGCTTAACTCTCAAATTACTTTGGCAACAAACAATTGACATGGTCTCTTAAAATCCTGCCTGATGTCAAAGAGCTCTGCTTCTCATTTGTGTTACCTCTTAAGTCTCCTATTTTCCTAGCTCACAACACTGTGCCCAGCCTGCTGGAGAGAGAAGACTGCAGTAATTATTGCTGATTACCATGTTAAACTCATTAATGATGTACGGTGTCTTATGTTCATGTATCACCTACCTACAGACAGTGCATACTTCAAACAATGGTGATTATATTTCAAGATTGATACATTTGCTTTTTATCCTCTTAGATCAATCCAAAAGACATACATCTATTGGTCATCTTTATAATAAACCTGACAAATGAAAATATTGCTGATGGTCACAAATCTTAATATTTCCTCATTCTGTTTTGATTTTCTCTGCAAGGATGATTTGGTCCCACTTGAGAGGTCCTTTAGACTAAAAGCCTGTATATTAGGATTACTTACCAGTGGATGAAATAGCTAGATAGTTTAGGGGATTTTTCATTCTGGGATTACCAGTAACTAAAATATGGCCCACGGTGGCTCTGGGTGGTAGCTGTTGAGTGACCCAGAAAAAATGAGCTGATAGTAGAAGTCAAGTCCTTGGGGACTAGATGTCCAGGTGGGAAGGGTGAGTGTTGATGGTCAAAAAAGACATCAGAGTCCAGCTGAGTGGATGCTAAGCACAAACTCCCAAAGTCTCCCAGACTCCTTCGTGAGGCCAGGAAGGACCTTGCATACAGCAAAGACATTACCCTACTTGCAGTTAAAACCTTTAACTTTCCGGTGCCACTGGAAACCTGTCCTGCTAATTAATTTCTCATTTATAACTGACAAAAGGGAGGAGAAGGGGGAAGGAGAGGGAGGAAAGCAGGAGGTAAGCGGGAGACATAGCTACAGGCATGTGGGTCCATCCTGATATGAAGCATGGTAAAGCCAAGTCTCATAAACCCTTCTGTAGCAGGAGTGTCCTGAAACAATTTTCCCTGTTTGTTTCTAAAATGAAAATGTTAGGCACAAGGTTTAAAAAGCAGCAAATGTTCTCCAAATGTTAACCAGTAGGCTTGTTGTATTTATGATGGACTTTTTTCAAGATACTAACCAATACTGCAGATATATTTTCTATGGACATTCTCTGAAGTGTTAACCAGCTGAGGTATGTAGAGTTAAAAAACATAAGCAAATATATTTGTAGATGTCTTCATTTTAATATCTCTCTTTCTCTCTCTCTTCCCCCCCCCACTTCCATCTACCACATTGAAGACATTGTTATTGCCCTCTGGTTAATACTAAAGTTTTCCTGGGCAATTATATATGAGTGCACTTGTGCAGGACAGAAAGGGAGTCATTAAAAAAGTATCTTTGCAGATAGACAGTAAAGATCATTGGATTTTCCTTTTCAATTTCAGTAATATTTTAACCTTGATTTCAGTGATTCTGTGTTAACAGACTCATTTACATCCTACAAGTAGCAAGTATTAGAAAGGCATGTTTCAGTATCATCTGGGGAAAAACAAACAAACAAAGAAAAGAAAAAGAAAAGAAAAACAAGCAAACAAACAAACAAACAAACAAAAAAACACCTCTAACAGAAATACCATTCAGACCAGATTGCAAGTCCAGGTGTGCAAGTCCACTGTGTACTGTTCACCACGATTTTTGCTGGTGTTCTGTAGTCATAGCTCACAAGTGAAGTATTAAAAGGGTAAAATTGAACTTGGGTAGGGAAAACAGGACAATTTTTGGGAGGATGGAAATGCTTTCTCTCTAATGAACAAACAGTCCCGTGTTCATGGCTGCAACTGCTCATCAAGACACAAAACTTAACCTAAAAACTAATTTGACACAAGCACCACAGCTCTAGAATTTCACCCTTTCAGTTCCATCTGATAACATAAGCAAGATTACCTGCACACTTTTCCAGAATACTGACTGCAGGCTGATTTTGTAAATCCGTATCATTCACATATATGGATTTAATCGCCCATTAGAGAACTAGGTAGAGTCTCTTTTTATCTCCCAAAAGCTGAAATAGACCACCAACAACAACAAAAATTGCCATCTGAATTCCATGTCTCAGGCCCTAGGTATAATTATAATTTGTATGCACAGACAGAATTTCATTTCACAAATTGTACTGTTCCAAAATGTATCTAAAATACCGTATCAAGGTGTATCAGAATATCACTATTGCATTACTGAAGCACACTTCATCTGTAATTGCTTTCAAGCTAACTAATCTTCCTAATTTTTCTTCATTATCAATGTTTTACTACACCGGTTTTTGGTTTTGTTTTTATTTTTTATATATATATTATATAAAAAATTATTAGTCCCCTCTGGTAAGGACAAAAGATGAGAATGCCAGCTCATGAAAATTCAAATGCTTTACCTACCTACCACTGTAATAATTTCTTCAGTGCCAATTTCTTTAATTGCTTTTCTGAATTTTCCTCCAAAGGGTTATTTTCTTTCTTTTTTGTAACAAAAAGATTCAAATATGAAAAGTTTACTTTTGAAAATAAAATGAAAACAAGTATAAGTTATTGAAATAAAATATTTTTCTGAAATTTCCAGTAAAATAACACATAAATCAACACTGGATGCAAGAAAAGCTGCTACTTCAGAAGAAAAGCTGCTATGAATAGCTTACATTAAATATTATATCTGTCCATGACTGTACATATGGAAGACACATTAAATGCTATTTTTAGGACATTAGTGTTTATTTCTTGTGTACCTTTTGGTTAAAAACAAAACAAAACAAAAATCCATCAGTAACAACAACCAAACCTCACCCACATTACTGTTAATGTGAGAGCAATGAGCTACAAAACACAATCAGAGAGGCTATAAATTTGCTTCTTAATGAAACCACTAAGGTTTTTGTGGTACCCTGATTACTTGTAACAAAGCAATTGTGTAATGAAAGTTTAAGATTCAACCTTCTATAATAAACACTTAATAAGCCACAAAATAATGGTTCACATTAATTGGTTTTGCCTTAACAAACATGTTTTTGTTATTAGGTTTGTAAGCCACCTTGCCTCATTCCACATCCAGCCACCTTGGAGCAACCAGCTCAAGCAGTAAGAAATTATGTTGCCAGCCTCAATATTGCAAAGAAAAGGCCAGTACGAGCAAACATAGATTTCTTGGAAATTAGACTAGCTGGACTAAATTCCTCTCTGATGTGATTTATAAGTTCATCCAACTTAATTTGCTGATAGGAAGCTGAGCACTGTACTTGGGTCATTTGGTCTGATTTATACCAGAAAAACACACAAAAGAAAATGGAGGTTCTCTATCTTGTTCTTGTCCTCTCCTAGATTCTTGTTACTATATAACAGGCATCCTTTTCCTTTAATTACCTTCTTCATGGTTTGAGAGCTTTGATGACTTGATTAAGCCTTGCAGTGCAGTTCCAGTCCCTACCCATCTGATTAATTAGCCCAAACCTTATTAACTTCCTAATTCTAATCAATAATGCACTGATGCTGAACCGTGCAAGGGCAAACTAAGGATAGCAATTTTATCTGAAGACACAGAGCCACAGACCATTTGTTCTTTTAACTATACTTCTTCACAGTTGCAAAATTAAAGCTACAGGCCATGAATATAATCATATAGTGACATATTTTGGCACAACACCTTTCCCACCTTAACCACATTTGCAATAGTACTCACACTGACATAGACACATTTCTGGCATCTCTGTGCTGAAATTAAGTTTTCTGAATATTTAGATGTTGCTGGTGAAGAATGGTACTGGGTATGTAGTGGCTGCAGTCTCGTTCACCTCCGGCAGCTGCCCTGCCTGACCGTCTCCTCCATATGTCTGTGTGAGGGCAGGGAGACCAAGTTTCTTACTTTATCATGTCAGCATTTATGTCCTGGCTGAAGGAATATTTGAGTCCACACAGCCAAAACAGCCCCCAGCAGAGTCAATGTAGGTTTAACTATGGGTGGCTCAAGGGTAGCTGGGAGAGGGTGGCCTTCCCTTCTCCCTTGATTCCTCTGCCCTACCTCTGTCACTGCACTGGTTCTGAAGGCCTAAACGCTACACAAGTCTTGACAGAAGAAAATCAGTAATTTCTTTCCCTGGTGTTATCTGCATGTGCCAGCAGAGAATTCAAGCATATCCATAACAGCTGCACAATATACCAGGCAACTCCTGTTTTGCAAGTCTTGATTCTCAGGTTCCCACTTTCCTACTCAATGTTTGACTACTACCAGCACTATTTTAGTTACTAATGGGTGCTAGACCTAATTGCCTAACTTTCACAATCATCAGTTGTGAGTTTTTGTTTTTCATATTAGTACTGATAGTGAAAATTATATTCGAAGTTCTCCAGAAGTCTGATTCAGCAGAGATTGCACATTAGATAGCTGTACTTGTTATAGAAAATGTTGTTGTTTTCAATCAGTTTGAGATTCTCTAGCTTTCAACTACAGAGGGCAAACTAACAAACAAAAAACCACCCAAACAAGAAAAACGCCTCTTTTCCATTTCTCCCACCCATAATAAGTAGACCTCCTGGCAACAGCAAAGACAGTAAAAGGTACAGCTTACAGCACACTCCTTACTAATGGAGACCACTTCTGGTCTGCATCTTTGGAATTTAGGATAAGGGTCGGTAAGTAAGGCTGATGTTTGCTGTTAACTATCCACCATTTATTCTACAAATAGAAACAGACAACTTCCAGACCAAAGCCATCTGAATAACAGAGCTCATGAGCACCGTATTGTGCTGAGAATGTCTGCAAACGAGGAGCAGCACAGGTAGAGTAGCCAGTGGGAGAATGCAAGTATAAGGGTTTATAATTAAATGCTATTGTTATTCTTATTTTCACTGGGTTTTAATTTTCAGATCACATGAGCAGTTGTTTTTTTTTTTTCCTCATCAATGTCTGCCTTTCTAAACAATCTATAGTACCAAGTACCTCCATTATGCTTTCCGCAGGCTACTGACAACAAACCACAATTCTCTATGCAATACATTGTCTTGGAGGTTGCGGGTATCAAGGACTCTTAATAGTACCGTGGCAAGGATCAATTGTTCATCTCTATAGTGCAGGAGTGTCTCCTGAGCCTTCTGTCTTTGTGTACGGTCTCACAGATGGTGAATGACATTTCTTTCTTAGGGAACCTTCCATTAGAGAGGCTACTTCTAGACAAATCCGGTGGTGGAGCATTTAGAAAACAAAGAGTGGGCAAAGTGGGCTTTTATCACGATTGATCATGTGATTGATAAGGAATCGGCCATTTCTTCCAGTACTCAATGGGAAACTTTAGGAAAGTGTTTTAATTCCTGATGTATTACTATCAAAGCTATTCTGACCTGTTTCTCTGAGGTTCTGTATATAAATCCCTATCATCTCACTGTTAGGGTAAATTTTCTAATACAAAACCTAATAAAACATCCAAAATTCCTACACTGGAGGAATGACTACATTTTCTTAAAGATTTATATTAACAAATAATACTTTGATATTAATGATTTCAAGTTACCTCCTGAAATTTTCAGAAGTTATGAAATCTCATGTTTTTCATGTGTCCATATTTTTAGCTCCCTATGTTGACATTTGTACAGTAGGCAGAGTTAGGCCAGAGCAGTACTTATGTAAGGGTTTCCTTGAAAAAAAACTGCAGATGTTACAGATTAAGGGCATGGGGCATGTTATAAATGGCATGAAAAACATGCCTACGTTTCAAAGCAGGCCTGGTTTTGAACAACTCCTATCATACCTGTGTAAAATCCTTGTGTATACACAGTTGGGAGTTTGGAGTCCAACATCACACTGGAGGTGTGAAATATATCAGGAAGATTTAATTTTTACAGATGGTGATCTGCACTGAAGAAACAGTATGTACTTTTTTCTTACATTAACACAATCCAATGCCATCCCACAAATCCTCAGTTCCTAACCTTTCTTAGGATGTTAGGAGAAATCGAGCTGTAGTTGGGGACACTAATGGCTATGTGACATATGCAACAGCCCATTTGCTAATATTCTGAGTCACGCTAATATAACGTCGTAACTGGCAACTCCAAGAGTGAGGTGAGCAATCTAACATGGCTTCACCAGCATGTGGGTTTGCATAGCTAGAGAAGGTGGGAGTAAAAATAATATTGTTGCAGCTTTACAGAGGTAGAATTATGCCCAAATTGTAGACACTTTCTCTCTCCTGCTAAGGAGAGAACATTGTGCACAATGCCTGTGCACAGAGATTTCAACCAAAACAAGACTGGAGAGCCAAGTACCTGAGTCTGGATAGTTTTTCTGAAGGCACATATTCATGAGAAACGGATTTAAAGCAGCAACTTAACTTACAGCAGGAACCAACTTAAGAGGTTCCCCACATCTTCTCTCCTCCCCTCATCTCTAATAAAGCATGTCTTCATGTCCTCTCCACAGGGCCCACCAAAGCCCAGTCGCTGGCATGGCTTCAGGTAGGATCGGCCCTCTGATGGGGGTAGAGGGATGGTGTGAACACAAGGAAAAGTGTTCCTAAGCAGAAAGATTTTAAGCTAGTTCTGCCACTGACACCAGGGCTCCTTAGGGGAGCCCTACTGTGTCCTGTCCCCAGCAGTGCAGCACCCCAAGGAGCAGGCACCCCGAGGAGCAGGCACCCCGAGGAGCAGGCACCCCAAGGATCAGGCTGTGTTCGCATTGTGCTCTCTGGCTGGCAGGGGGAGGCACGCTTTGCCAGTTAAGATAAGCATTTAAACAGCTTGCAATAATCCTTTCATTCATCAAACTGCACTAAGCAGATTTGCCTGGTCTTCCAAACAAAGTCAAACATGAGGAGAAAGGAAAGTGCACCTAAAGCAACATGGGTCCTTAGCACTCCTGTGCCCTGAAAGTGCCCTGCCCTGGGATGCAGGCAGATGTGCCAGGGCCAGCAGAACAACAGAGAAGTCCTTCTCTTCCCAACATGGGATGGGGCTGCTCCCAGCCTGGCCCAGCCAGCACATGTGTACTTGAACAGGACACTTGGGCTTAGTGAGCTTCCTTTCTCCCCTGTCACCAAGGGGTATCCAGAAGCAAAGAAACTGCAGTGGGGGCTTGGCCCTCACTGCTTAGAGAACAGTAAACAGCTCTTCAGAGACTTTTGGCTTGCTGCTTTTCTACTGTACTCCATCTCAGTGAAGAACTTCAGGCAGCCAAGGCCCAACTCCTATCAAATCTCCAACCCACCTGATCTGATGCTTCCCACTACCCCACTGCCCTACTGTTTTCTCAGACAAGGTCTTTCATTTGTCTTGTCCTTCTGCTTTCACTCTTCTCCTCCTCACATTGTCTTGTTTCCTCCTCACCCTCTATTATTTCCTTTACCTTTACCATGCTCTGATAACGTGCCTAAAAAGCCCAACCTTATTCTCACTGATATTCATGAAGTAACTGATAACTTCTACCTGTATTTTTTTTCCATAGCCATTTCTTCTCCCTTCCTAACACCCCTCACCCCACTTAGAAACATGCAAGCCAGATAACCATCACAAGACACAAACAGCAACACAGCTGGCAGACACCACTGAAAGGGCAATCAGCTCCTGCTGCCAAGATCTTACATATGCTGCAGAGCATTGTATAGCTGCCCTAAACTGGCTACAGCCAGGGAATAGGACAACAAAGGTTTGGTCAGGCATATGAAGACTACCATTCCTTCCCTTGACTCAGTAAGATGTCATTCCAACTTTTATTCTGTGCAGCTGTGAGTTCTCTCTTCCTCCTAATACTGCCATAAGCATGGTGGCCACCACTTTCTGACACTGGGACATATTGCTTTTTGTGGCAGCCACGCTCTGCAGGACTATATGGTGATGCTCTCCTAATCAATGTCTGGACATACACTGCTGAATAGTTTTATCTGAGCAAATATACCTTTCCCTGAAATGCAAACCAGACTTGCCATCATCAAACGACCATAGAAAGGTCATTATTTTGAGTAATGTGAAAGATTTCTATCTGGTGTAGTGGGGAAGGAACAGCTCAAGAGAAGGCTTCAGGAACAGCCCATCACTCCATAGGCCAGAGGAGTTAGAAGGGCAGAAATAGCAACATGGGGCCTGACCCTCCCAAACCTGATCTTCCTCTAGACACCTCTGGACTTTGTGATGATCTAAATAGTTGCTAACAGTGCTATACTGCCTTTGTATCCCATTTGTTTTCTCAGTGTTTTTATCACAAAGCACACATCCTGTTTGAATCCGTGTCATCCTCTTTCAATATTTGCTGCTGATTTTTTTTCTCACTTTCCTTGGGATTGCAGCAACAGGCTAGTTAAAATTTGCCAGGACCTCTAACACCAAAGATTCTTGTTGAATTATGCATTCTCAGTTATGCATTCTTGTATCAGGTCATTAGTTATCTGCCAAAGCATTCATAGCCTAAACAGGGTGAACCTGCTCATCAAGTATGGTAGCTCCATGATGTATTAAAATCTTTTTTTATTTTTTCCTCTTCAGATGTGCCTTGGAAACAAACAAACAAACAAACAAATCAATCAATCAAACAAACAAACAAAAAGATGGCTGTATATAAAAAAGATTTCTTTTCCTATTTTTCCATATATTTCTTCCAAGTATGTGAAATTGTTATTCTAAAACACAAATAAAGGATGACATTAAAAAAAAAACAAACACACTCTAACAACAAAAAAAGCCACATCGCATTCTATCACCCTAAAAACAAATGAAAAATGTCAGGTTAGGATCTATCACACTTAGCATATATTTTAACAAGTGGATTTCAATGTCCAGAGGCAGTGAAATTCCTCTATTGCTGATATCCCAGGGGCCAGAGCTGTAGCTTTCCTTCTAGGGCATTAATGGAAGATTCCTAACCAGGCTGAGTTTACTAAAACAATAACAACTCAAGGTCACACATCTTAGGATGAGATATGTTCAATAGGATCACTGAAAAGGGCACATATGCTGCACACAGACATACTTATAGATGTCAATCATATGTGTTCCTACTTTTTGAAACCTGAAGTGTAATGGGAGTATATTTATGTTAAAAGGCATTAAAAAAATCAAGAAATCAATTTCTAGTAAGAAGCCTTCATATTATCAAGAGCAAATGTCTTATCTGTTCTATCCAGCACTTTTGGTCATCCCCCACCCTCTCCTCCCTTTTTAAAATAAATTTATTTATTTATTTATTTATTATTTTGGTTACAGACATTGTGGTGAAGTACAGCAGGGGCTTTGTATCAGTTATCAATGAAGAGCAACCAAGGACATCTGTGCTCATGGAAAGACACAATCAGGGAGAAAAAAAAAAAAAAACACTCAGTCATGAAGTGAATTTCATAAAGACTACAAAAAGCTCCAGTTAGCTCCTCCTTTTTTTTCTTTTTTTTTTCTTTTTTTTTTTTTTTTCTGTTGGGATTTTCTGTATCAGTAAGAAACCAGCTGAGCCTCTGGTGTCCCAAAGAATTTGTCCTATTCCTTCAGTAAAACATGTCGTGACTGGAGGAAGCACAAAAGTTGTGCTTGTTGTTGTGCCTGGAGCACTATTTCATAAGAAGAGCAAAAGTCTTCAGACATGGAGAAGCTGGTCTGTCAGTTATGTAGTGACCCCAGAAACTCCCAGTGACTGACAAACATCAGGAAGCCTATTCATGAAGAGCTTATTGAAGGCTTTATCCCTCAAAACTGTGTTTTTCTTCAGAAGAAACCTGCACTGTCCAGAACAGACCAGGACAGAGAAGACAGTTTTCTTCACTTGCTTTTAGCCAAAAGATCATAAACCGAAATTATCAGAATAAATGATAAGGATTAGCAGGCAGAATGGCAGTTTGGCTTCTGAGTAAAAGATGATAATTTGATCTCCAAGTTTAGCAAAACAAGGATTTTCCCAAAAACAATAAAAATCCTGTGTATATACACATACACACCATCACCTTTCCAGTCTTGTAACTAACAATTCTATATAATGATGTCACAATAATGTAAAAAGACACCATTATCACATTTTTTTAATTAAACTTTCTTTATTTTCTACTTCGTTAGAAAGATACAACTATTGAGAGTTAATGTGTTGTTATTATCTTTAGTACAGTGAATGCACATATTTCAAAATATTTCTTAAAAGCTATCAAAGCATCTGTATAACCAAGTGAATCCAATGTACAGCAAAATATAGAGAAAAGCATAATATTAATTTCACTTCAGGCTTCGCTTCAGAGGACAGGACTTCAGGCATGTGATTTATTATTTTGTTACTGCAAGTTTAGGCTTTTAAATCAGGTAATACAAAATGTGTATTTTATGCATCCCTGGTAATCTGTAAGCATGAAAATGTATAACATTCTTAGATGTGTTTTTTTTTTTTTTCATTGTACTTACATCAGCATGCCTTTCTAAATACACATATATTTACACACAAGCGAATTACGAATCAAAATGGTCAGGTACAAAAGAGAAGGAAATAGTAATGTCAGAGCACGGATTCTAGTGTGACAAGTATTTAATTGAGAAATAAGATAATGGGATAACAAAAACTTCCTCTTTTAAAGGATGTTATCTTTGTACCACTGTTCTTAGGAAAGGAATACCAATCAGGGTCTTCCATTAATCTTCCATTACCCCATCTGTAGTTATCATTTGAAACCAACCACTTACATAAAACAAATCCAAAGCTCTGATGATATTTCACTGGAACTAGAATTATTTGTTTTGTTCTTCTGTTTAATCTGTTTGACTTCTTGCATCATGTCTGTCATGATACAATCTCAGTATCCTCTAATATAATTTTTTTATTCCAAGGGAACCTCTCCCCTCTATTCACGCCCCTGCATCTGGGGGAAGGATCCCAGTTTTGTGTGGGTGTTGAGTAGTAAATATCATAGTGAGGAGGCTGGTTTTAAAGCTTTTGTTGAATTCACCATTCATCAAGAGGCCTCAACCTATCTCAAGAGACTCATGTTCTACTTCTCATGTTTTTACATCTGAAATATAAAAAGCAATAAGCATATAGCAGCAGCACCTAATTGTTATACCTGCTTTCCACCAGGCCCTTGAATATGGGCAGGATATGAAGGGAACAGTTACTAAATATTACTGAGGAAATAAGAGGTATAACAGGCCATAAGTATCTCAACATAAATTAATTATTTTTTTAAGACACTGTTAATGAAGGAGTAAATTCTAATCAGTGTAACTGGTGTAGCAGACAGTAAGGTTTTAATCAAGCAATACAGGCATCTTTCTTTCTTCTAAAGAGCGTGTATGGCTTAGATCTTTTCCCATATATGTGCTAATTATAATCTTGAAAGTTTTAAGTAGGTACAAAGTTGTGTCGATTTGTTCGCTACTTGAAATAACAAAAGGGCTTCAACTCCAAGGAGAAAGTCTGCACAAAAGGAAATTCAGCAATGCAGGAGGAAATTCCACGTATACCTAAGTGCCTGTAACAAATAAATAACTTCATTACAGAGGGGTAGAAAAGGGGTAGAAAAGGAACTCAGGGAGACCTGCCTGGGATATTCTGATCAGCTACTAGAGCCCCAGCTAAAGTGAGGATAGATGCCCTACACTGACAAATGCCAAAAGAGGGAGAGCTATTAGCTTAGTAGAGTGTTACAAGAGTTTCTAATGTTGGTTACGGAGGTATATATACAATAATCTAGCAACCACATCACCAGGCATGTAAATGCAAACTCTGCCCTTGGAAAGTCAAAAGGAATTGAACAAACAGGATTAGGAAGATATATTCAGCAGGACAAGGACCTGGCAGAGGTCAGCACACTGAAATGTTCAAGGGGGAAACTTTTATTGTTTTGGGCAGTGCCAAAGAAGACAATAAATATTGGTTACAAACACGTTGATCAGAAGGTTATCCAAATACTTCCCTCTCCTGCAAGCTTCCACCTTGTCTTGGCTGCCTTGGAGAAGGTGCCCTGGGGACGGTGGCAGCCAGCACTCACAGGACTGAGGCTCGGCAGAGCCCCATCCTGCTCCATCCATCCCCTGCCCCTACGCAGCTGCTGCCAGGGCCAGAAAGCCCAGGGCTGGGGCATTGTGCCGCAATGGCTCCATTGTGGTGAAATCAATAGGGATGCTCGAAAACACCTTTACATGTCAATCCTGGTGTCAGAAGGGAGCGGGTCAAAGAGGGCTGACCCTCAGAGCAAGTTAAACTCCTGAGGGTGGAGATAATCTCCCAGCAGGAAGGGAGGAAAGTGCTGGGCCCGCCTGGGCCAGGATCCTTTCACACTCCCTGCCGTCAGCTTTAGGCTACGGAGCCGGCCATTATCAGAGTCATTGTCATTATTATCTCTAAATCTACTGCCTACCATTCAGGCATCTATCAGGAAAAGACCCGAGACCCTATTAGTGCAGGCAATAAGCCCTGAGAAGGAGGGGAGGAAGGTAGTTCAGAGATAAAGTAACGCTCCTGCGGGCCACTCCATGTATTTTGGGGGACGTTTATGGATAAATCAGATTTTAGCACCCTTTCCCATCGATCAGCTGGACGAGTCTCCCATTGCACATCTCACCCGGCTGGGCGGTCCTGGAGGTACCAATGTCGCTCCCTCCCAAAACGATGCTTCCAGAGACCGAGGTGCCTAAATCATATAAAAAAAGAAAAAAAAAAAAAATCCTTTCCCCAGAGAAGGTTCAACGGCAAATGCGTGGCAGAGAAAAGCAGTGATTGGAAATGACATGTATTTTACTGATTAAAAAAATTAAAAATGTTAGCAATTACGTGAATATAAGTCCTGTCGCGAATTCCTCAAGATGATTCAGAGATGTTTTGCCCTGGTCTAGATGTCCAGCCACAAAGGACCATATCTGACAGGTTTTCCTTGGTAATTTTAAGTGAATTGAGTATTTTAACAGCAATTGCGTGGACTATAAAATAAAATAAAACAAAACAAAACAAAACAAAACAAAACAAAACAAAATAAAATAAAATAAAATAAAATAAAATAAAATAAAATAAAATAAAATAAAATAAAATAAAATAAAATAAAATAAAATAAAATAAAAAAATAGGTACACTTTCCCCCCATCTTAGCTATTCCTTTTCGAAAAGTAAGCATTTGATCGTAATAAAATCCTTAAAGATCCGGCTAGGAAAACAAACACACACACATTAAAATATATATATATATATAGGTATATTGCTATCCAACAGACGTGAAAGCTCGCAACAATCCTACAGTTGTTTACGAAAAAAAAAAGAGAGAGGGAAAAAAAAAAAAAAAAAAAAGTAGAAGACGACTGTCTAATTTATATGCAGGTTTCAGTAAAATAGACCAAACTCATGATCTTGCGTGTGAAGAGCACGGTCTTTAAGGTGATGAATAGCACTGAAAGACCTGTTGGCCCCTTCGGAGGTAGTTAACCGAGCTGACTGTTTCTTGAGGTTTGACACTTTTAAATGCCGTGTTTAGCAAGGCAAAAATGGATTGAATTTGTAAAGTCTTTTTCTCCAGACATACATTACATACATGCATTTTCTCTTTTTCTCCAGACATACATTATTCCACTAAATCTTGTCATTTTTAAAAAATTATTATTATTTAGCTTTACTTTATTTTTTGTTTTGATTCCAAACCCTGTAGGTGACATCGAAGAGAAAAGAGAGCAGTGAAGATACCGATGCTGAATTCAAATAAGTATGCCCCGTCCCCTGCAAGGCGAAAGGTGGGAGGCAGCAGCCTCCCATGAGAATGGTTACAATAGCAGGTTAAAAGTTCTTTTTTTAAGGGCCCCCGGGAATTGACATGTATATAAGCAACGTGTAATGCTTCTGGATAATGCTGAATTGCCAGCCGAGGAAGGGACAAGGGATGTTGTCTTGCTCTCCAGGAGAGGCAGACAGCTGCTTCTTTTTGGACTTTGCAAGTTAAACTTCACAGGAGTTTCTAATCTCTATAATAGTTTCCCTTTGGTCTTCAACTATATATGAGGTTGATCCTTTGATTACTCTTGCACGTAGAAATCTTTGAAAATATGACTTGAAAAATTGACAAATACAGACCTGCATAGTCCAGATCTATTGATCCTCAGTACCAATACAGTAACACTATGAAGTGGAATAGCTCAGCAAAAGCAAATACTACAATATATTCCCAGTGCAGCTCCTTCAGAGGACTTGCACCTTCAGCTGGACACCTCTCTCATTGTTACAGAAGGGTCTTGGAAATGCAAAATAATACAAGGAATGCAAAATACCAACACAACACAGAAACTGAAAGGGGTAAGAACCATAGGGGCCCAAGGGACACACGGCCATAATCATCAGTACAACAAGAGAGACTGCCATCTGCTATTGCTGTAAAGTCGTCAGCTAACCCTCCTTCTAGATTGGGCTGGGAAATAAACTGGTGAAGTTGAGTACCTAGTTTTAGTCACAGCATTTCTTGAAAAGAAGCTCTAGTGTACTCAGTATTTTTTTCCGTGATAATAGCATCCAAATAAGAAATAAATCTTCATCTTAAATGACAGTAGACGTTCTTAAGTTCTATAGTGTACTAGAATATCCAGTATTGGTTGATTTGTCAAAGGGACATTTTCGATAGACATTATGCGTATGCACAGGAATACCTATGTGTACACAAATGCACAAATGTGTGCATATACATACACACATGAATACAAAACAAAAAAATCACTTATACTCTGTTAAGAATGGTAGATATGTTTGGAAAATATGAATATACTGTAGAGGACAGGGTTATATGGTTATAAAATATATGGTTATAAAAACAAAAGTAAATAGGAATCATATAATCCAAAATACTTCACTTTTAACCCACCTAGTATAACTTTATTATTACATACAAGATTCATACCTTGTGTCGTGAGTACTATGGATTTTTTTTTTCATATGACAATAACTAAAAGCACAAACCTGTACATACACAACATGCATCATCTTTGGTTATTGGTATACATCATAGAGAGATGTAATTTGTTCTAAACACATATAATTCTGCTGGTAGCAGGGTGTGTCCTAAAGACATAGACTAAAGAAATAGTAAAGACAATAAAAAAAAAAAGATTATTATTTTGTTACTGCTGTCAGAAATGTAAGTGATCCATCTACCAGATAAATACAATTAAAACAACGGCAACAAAAGTCACTGAGCAAAAAGTTCCAGGAATTTTTGTGGAAGTTTTAAATGCTACCAGTCACTTCAGTTTCTCTTCTCTTTTGAATTTCTCCAAAATTAAATGATTTTTTATTATTTGAAAGAACAACTGCTCTCCTTTAACTTTTCCATAGAACCTTTTTGTCATAATAACATTCCAGCCCAAACAGCTCCCATGGGATGAAATCAATCAAAGCCATAAAAGAGGAATGTTTTTGTCATGCCAGGTCCTACTGCTCATGGCTTACAGTTACAGAATTGACAGCAGCAGAACTGGATTGCACAGAACATCTGAAGATGAAGACATCTGGCCAGTTACTCTTAAGTTATTCCTACCAAAATCAACATACTTTTCAATTTGGATATTGCACAATTAAAACAAAACAAAACATACAGGAAAAAAAAAAAAAAAAAAAAAAAAAAAAAACACCTATGTTAGCATTGTGATTGTGGTGTGACAGCAGGATAAAAACACAACACCAACTTAAAAGCCCTTAAGTCCAGGCAGCCTTTCCCACACTGACAAGCTCAGAGTCTCCTTCCTCAAACCTCCAAAATACTTGGCTGACAGTACCCTTGGGTAAGGGTCTGGGGAACAGGTAAAGAACTCATATCCCTGGGCAAATAACGTGCTGCCAGCCTGCTTCCTCCCCCCTTCCATCCCCCCACCCTGCACTGTTCACTGATGAGTGCCTGAGTGAGAAGCAGCCACGCTACAGACTTTGGCAGCTGGGGGGAGGTTTGTGAATTCCCCATCGGTTGTTCCTTGGGGTTTTCATGGCCCTGGAAAAAAAAATCCACTTTTCATTAAAAGAGTCGTTTGAGGATGTTGTTGAAACTGATACTGCAGAAAGAGATGTTCCTGCGTGCTGCCTTCCTGCACTGTAATGGCTCTTGCATTAGGGATGGGAGGCGGGGGAGCTGCTGTTGTCCATTTACTTTGGTAAAGATTGCTATTGAATGAAACCTTTTTAATGGGGTGCTTATGATCCCACTCCGCTAAGAGCTCAGGGCCTGTGGCAGAGTAGTCTTTCTCTCCACCTTGACTGCTATTAAGGGATCAATACAGGTAATCCCTCAGCTGGTGGTCAGCCCCGGCCAGCTGGGGGGCTGCCCTGGCCACCACGGTGGCCGCTTTGAGAGCCTGCGGGTCACTTGTGGGAAAGTGAAACCTCCCTGGGGAGTGTGTGAACCCCAGCAGCCTGCCACCACATCCTCATCCACACCACACCACACCAGTGTTCTCCAAACCACAGCCCCTGCTTGCTGCAGCACCGGACGGGACTCCAATGACTTTGCTCAGACTAAGCCAAAGGATGAGTCTGAACCTTCCTGTCTAGGGAGCAGGGTCTCCACAGCATTATTTCACCCGCTACTTGCTACTGAAATTCTATCAAGGATCAAGGCATCTCCTACAGGCTCTGCTCAAGTTCCTGAAGCCAAAGGAGGAAAAATTAGATCATCTCACTGCTGCTTTACAGGTTACTAGTACCACAGTTGGTATGACCATGTGGTACCATATGACCACATTTTCATGCTAAGCCACACAGCAGTGATCTTCACCAAATTGCTTGGCTAGCCAGAGGTTAGCCCCGTGAACTGAAGCTGGGTTTTGCACTGCTGATATGCAGCCAGCCTGGGCTTCCAGGCAGCCACTACAGCACAAGATACCCGGTGCAGTGAGTGGCTGAGACTGAGGCTGTAAGACAGGAAGAGGTGCCCTGGTACTCTTCTACAGTGCTGCCCGGTACTTCCAGGTGCCAACACATTGAATAGATCAGCTTTTCAGAAAAGGCATTAACCTACAGAGGTCTGTCCTTTCTAAAGCTTTAGTCAAACACTCTGAAAACATAGACATAAGCATTTCACTTGGGGTCAAAGAAGAAGGAAAGCAGAGAGCCTGACACCCTACAGAATGTGCATTTAGAGACACTGTAAGGGGATACATAGGTATGGGGAGAGAGGAAAAGAAGTGACAGTGATTGTGTCCATAAGTGTAAACCGGACCCCAGCACACCCTGTGGTGGCACATGTGAGGCTGGGGACCCTAGAATCATGGAATGACTTGGGTTGGAAGGGACCCTAAAGACTACCCAGTTCCAAACCCCTGCCATAGGCAGGGACACCTCCCACCAGACCAGGTTGCCCCATCCAGCCTGGCCTTGAACACCTCCAGGGATGGGACATCCACAGGTTCTCTGGGCAACCTGTGCCAGTGCCTCACCACCCTCTGAGTGAAGATTTTCTTCCTTATATCTACTCTAAATCTTCCCTCTTTTAGTTTAAAACCATTTCCCCTTGTTCTATCTCCACACCCCGTGACACAGAATCCCCCCACAGCTTTCGTGTAGGTGCCTTTTAGGCACTGTAGACACTTCTTTAAGTACACCGAGACACCCCTTCCTGGAGGATAGAGCTGCCAGTCAGAGCTTCCCTAGTGAATGATCTCCCTCATTTGATAGACTAACTGCTATTTGCTTCTGCCATTCTTGTCAATGCACTGAGCTGCTGGCTGCTTCTTGCCTGCCCCGGGTGGGTAACCACCTCCCTCTTCCCAGCTTCCTTGGAGGGGCAGCAGGAGAGGGGCAGGGGGATGGGGCTGAGGTGTTTGAACACTGGGGAGGTGCTGGGGGCAGCAGATGTCACTGGACAGGCCTTTGTTCCTTTGCACTTGCCAGCCTGAGCTGTGGGACCACCTTTTTGTTTTGGTCCCACCATTGTCATTCACTGGGCGGCTTTTCAGGAGTTATCCTCACACACACTCATCTCTCTCCCACCAGCCCAACAAAATAGGCGAGATTGCCCTCATCCCCTGGTTTCTATTTAGAACACTTTCTGTTTAACATTTAAAAGACTCCGAAAGTTAATGCAAAGCACTTAGAACCAGCTTGTGTCTGATTCACCCCAATGACTCGCTTGCTGCTCCCCTTGGCGAGACCATTTTTAATCATAGCCAAGAGAAAGAGGAGGCAGGGTGCAGTATCAGACACAGCTCCTGCTCTCCTTTGCCTTGGCTCAGGTTGTGCTCCCTTCTTCAAACCAACCCTGTGCAAGCAGCTGTGTGCTGCATCCATCCTGGGCAGCTGCCAGGCAAAAAGCACACTGTGCGCAGGCATACACACATCCCCTCCTTTCTGCCTCCTCTTTCTTGTGCAAGGGTATAAATATCTGAAATCCTGCCTGAGCCAGCCAAGGCTGTTCATTCACCAGGCTGCTGGCAGCGTTACTACCGAAGGTGCAATTAAATGTGTTTCTATCACTGAAATCCCTGGGGAGGAAAACACCAGCTCATGGGATGCCAACTGGATGCATGTACAGAGGCATCCCCTAATCTAAATCTGATCTCTTAAACCCTGTCTGGCAAGAACATAAGTGTGTTTGCACTGACAGTCACTGCGTTTTCCTTGCAGAATACACCTTCGATCCCCCTGTTTGATGTTTCCCCACAGGGCTGTGAAGAGTGCTGAACAAGTGCACCCCCGCTATCCCCAGCCCTGTGCCACCTGAGGGGAGCAGCAGACGCAGCTGGGGCTCTCTATTCAGACCAGGATGACGTGGGGTAGTTAAATGCTTTTTTTTTTTGTTGCTCCATCTAGATTCGTCACATCACTTCCAAGTGGGAGTGAACTTGGTCCAAAAGTGAATGGCCTCAGTGCTCATCAGCTATGAGGGCACTTATGGCCCGATCCATCAAGCCACTGGCTGTGTTTGGCTCCTTAAGCAGTCAGCTGCTACCCAGCAGGGAGGACTGTTAATTCCCAGTGAGAGGCAGTTTGATGCAGTAATGACTTACAAATAACATGGGGAACACCCTTTATCTATTTGTTAGAACCTCAAATATACAACTCTAATGCACTAAGCAGAAAACAGTTTGCACCCCATTCATGTATACCATAGCCTCAAATGATTCCATGATTCTGTGAAATAATTTATTTTCATTCTTTCTGTGAATCTCAATGTAATAGCCTCAACAATTAGAATAAAACATTCACACATATAAGTTTAATGTGCAAGACAACCAGTACGTTCAGCCACAAGTACAAGTGAAACCTTTCTCATGCTCCTTTACAGACAACTCATAACACAATAGTGTAGAAGAGTGCTAATATTTTAGGATGAGATATTTGGGGCTTCTTTATGCAGAAGAAAATGCACACAGCTAAACGCACTACAGAAGATGCACCACTTCAGTAAATAACCCTCATTCACAAGAAACAAGATTACCTATATGTGAAGCTAACTGCATGTCATGGCATTCCTAACTCATTCCTAGTCATAACTTGCCTCATTACAAGCAAGCTGATGATTAAGCAGTCGATGATTTCACCAAATCCAGGATTATTTATGGGTCTGAACCAGCAACGGCTTCACACACAGAATGCACTTTTCTGTTGGCTGGGGTTCTGTATGCATGGGAAAAAAACACCTCCTTGTAGGCATGCAGCTGTAATTAAGATTCAGGTCCCCCAGCTATACTTGCTGCTTATTCATATATTGCCTCATGCTGGGTCTTGATATTTTGCTTACAAGTAAGTGGTTCTCTGTATTTTTTTTTTTCATATTTACACCATGAAAATAATGAGGACAAAGAAACTTGACAAAAAAACTTTACAATAAACAATGTAAAAATTAGTGCAAATCAATATATATATTTATAGATACAGTATCTGCAAGATATAATTAAATGTGCAAGTAACATTTTTCCAGTTCTATACTGTATTTAAGGAGATATTAAAGTAGTTAGGCACAAAATACATTTTTATCTTCTGTACTTATGCTCCATGGCCTTGTTAATCCTAGCTGATTTAGGATATTAAAAGAGAACTTTATCATCCCAATGACATCAAACCATCTGCATTAATGAATCAGCTCCAGCAAGGGCTTCTATTACTCCTCCTGGATGCAACAAAACACTCCCACTCACAAAGGAGCCCCTCACAGATGCAGACCCCTGCCCATCACACTAGTCATGCAGTGACAGACAGAGACCCCTGCACCAGTCCTGACACTCCCTATGCATGCTGGTCCATCAGCACAGACCTTCATGTGAGCTTTCACATTGCCAGGGAAAGACACGTGCTTAAAGATTCTTAAAGATTAAGGAAACATTTCGCCAAAATTGGAGTCTAATCACCTAAGATTTTACACTGAAATTATTAATATTTTTTTTTTTTATCCATTGTAATATGTACCAAGATTGCTTCATCTGGGTCAGTTTGTTGGTATGAAAGGACAGGATGCCTAACTTGGAATAACAATTCCAAGTCTCCAAGTCAGTGTAAAAGAAAACCAGTTTTAGGCTGGTTAAAGGTTCAGGCTAAATATTTATCCATAGCTAAATGAGTAGTTTTTAAATAGAAAGCAAATACCATTTTCATAAGCAAAGACTTCCCTTTTATGAAAAAGAAATCAATAGAAAGCCCACATAAATCACTTCTAACCTGCTTGCATATTGTCTTGTCAGTGAGAAAAAGGGAGGGTGAAGCCTTTCAGCATTCTCACAAAGGAGAAGACAATCCCATGGTCTGGAGAAGGAATTTCATATGCAGAGAGCTTTTGGAGTTTAGAAGTCCTGGGACTGTCCATCAGACATATCGTGCCTTAAATTTAAGATGAGCGGAAAGTTTTCCTAGTTCCCAAGTGGAGGTACCACAGAGTTGGTTTAAAAACCTTTGTGCCTTGAGACTTGGACAGACGAGCCCATGGATGGGATCATGTTTACACCTGGCCTGTGCTGAGCCCAGCGCAAAGTCTCTCTGAGACTGCTGGAATGCTAGTGACCCGCTTAGGAGCTCACTGGTGCTTGGGAACAGCTTCACGTTTGGTCTTCCCCCATATTGCTGCTGCAGCCAGGACAGGCTGAGGAAGAGTTGGTGTCACTGTCCTGGAGTGGTATCACTACCCCCAGAGCAATGTCACTGTCCTAGAGTTCCCTGTGGTCAGCTCACCTGTCCCTGTGGCCAAACAGATCTAAATATCCCTGCACTGCTCCTACCACATTTGCATTTAATTAGGGAGTCATTAAGGAACTTCCACAATATGGGGAAATAGGCCCTACACCTGTTTATGTGCTGAAACAAAACAAATTGGCTAAATTGGCTTTGGTAAACACGCTTGCTAAAAAAATCCCCTAAACAAGCTTTGGCGTGGACAGCAGCAGGCAGTCCATAGATTGGTGCATTAGAGGTATGGTAACATCCATCACAGTGATATTCACACACGAAAGGCTTGTGGGGGGTGAAATTCACTCCTGGCTGTGAAAATGAGAGCGCAGGAAGAGAGGAAGGGGAGAAAGGGTTAGTGCATGTCGGAGTTCACCCCAGCTGAAATAAGCCAGTGCCCTGTGTTTAGAAAGGAGCTTGGGACCCACACTGCGAGGGTAAATGGCAGTCACCTCCTGCGGTGTGCACACACCCAACACACATGCACATACACAAATACACACACGAAGCTGGTCCAGGACCTGTCCACCTTTGACTAATGAGCAGCGTGACTCTTCATGTGGAAGTGGTAATCCTCCTGCTCGGGGAAGTGCTGGCCGCACAGCGAGCAAGTACAACCCTTGTCCCTGCTGTGCGTGCGCCGCATGTGGCTGTCGTGGGCGGCGTGTGAGGCAAAGGCTTTGCCGCAGTGCTTGCACTTGAAGGGCTTCTCTCCAGAGTGCTGGCGGATGTGCGTGCGCAGGATGCTGGAGGCTGTGAATGCCTGAAACACAGTAGGGTGGGGTAGGAAAGCAGGAGAAATTTAGAGGGCTCTATTTTCTCATACCTACTTCACATTTTCAGGTAACCCAGAGCCTGTCAGAAGCACTGCAAAGCCTGAAAAGAAGTCCTCAGATAGCTGACATCATAAGAAAAAGGAAAAGGAAAAGGAAAAGGAAAAAAGAAAAAGAAAAAGAAAAAGAAAAAGAAAAAGAAAAAGAAAAAGAAAAAGAAAAAGAAAAAGAAAAAGAAAAAGAAAAAGAAAAAGAAAAAGAAAAAGAAAAAGAAAAAGAAAAAGAAAAAAAGAAAAAGAAAAAAAGAAAAAGAAAAAAAGAAAAAGAAAAAAAGAAAAAGAAAAAGAAAAAGAAAAAGAAAAAGAAAAAGAAAAAGAAAAAGAAAAAGAAAAAGAAAAAGAAAAAGAAAAAGAAAAAGAAAAAGAAAAAGAAAAAGAAAAAGAAAAAGAAAAAGAAAAAGAAAAAGAAGCTCCCAGCAGCAAGGAACAAGTAACAGCTATCACATCCAGCTATACAGATATAGTTGAGTCCATGGAGTTAGATGAAGTTCAGAGAAAGATTTCTCACCACAGACACCAGTAAATATCTTCTACGTGTTGAAGGATGAGAAGTCAAGTCAATACTGTCCTAATTAGCTTTGCAGTTCCTTTGTGCAGGGAAAAGATAATGCATTTTTCCCTTTAGTGTTTATTTTCAAAGTTAAACCCTTTCATGTTCACATATACTGCTTAGAATTCAGCTGCCAGAATTCACATGTGATCCAGAATCCATTTTCTTGTGCTTTCATCTCCAGCCCATTTTTTCCCTCTCATTTGACTTTATCCCCCTCAAAAATTTATGCATTTGTGGAGAAAATCCAATCCCTAAGACTTTAGCAGATATATGTTGCAAAATAATCAAAAGATTTTTTTTTCTTTTTTTTTTTTTTCCCCCAATAGAGGCATTTTCAAGCCCTTTACTCTTTGCAGACCACACAAAATCACTGGCTGTTACTCCTGCTACTACCAGCAACATGAGAAAAAAATGCTACGCTGTAAGCTGAAATGCTGTGCACTGGTGTTGTAGGCAGGTAGGTCAAGCTGTCACCCATAGAGCCTCTTTAGTGCCATTATGTGGTTGAACCATCACAAATTTTCATAATAAAGAGCAACACATCTCAGGTACCACATGTCCCAGAGGGATCTGGTCACACAGCGACCTGTAAAACTCTCACATCTGTTCCTGTGATCAGATCATTAAAGGATGATACTTCATCCTAAACTTTGCCTAGGACTGTTCAGGATGTCTAGGATTTTTTTTTTAATCAATTAAAAAAAAAAAAAAAAAGAAAGAAAGAAAAGAAACTTCTAAGGTTCCTTACTATAAGACACTTCAGCTATGTGTTAGTGTTGCCATAAACAAGCCATTTCTCTCTACAAAATCGGTAGCACCTTGCTACACACTTAAGAGTGCTTCTGCATAGCATTGACACCAGGGCAGCACATAGCACCCAGAGCCATCCCATCAACCATCCAAAATCAGTATGCATGTCTACTGTCTGCTCAGGATCACCTGAATCATCCCTGGTGTGAGCAGCAGCAGCTCAACAAATTTTTAATCAAACCCATATGGCTTTGCTCACTTTCTTTTTGAAATGAAGCCTCTGTACCCTGCTGCAGTACTGTTTCCATAAATTGCCCTGTTACTTCAAGGTAAGCACGCACAAAGTCATATTGTGAAGATCTAGCTCTTGGGCCAAACCTGCCATCCACACTGCAGAAGCAATGTCAGTAAGATCAAAAACTAACTGATGAAAAAGTGTAATAGGTTACCAGCTGAGTGCCTAGGATGGAAACTGAAATTCTCTTAAGCATTCCTAGAGTTTAACCTTGCAGCAGCTCTCCAAGCTGGGAATTAACAAATTCTGCATCAGATGGAAAAGCAGAAGCAGAGACCTGATCCTGTTTCTTCAGTCCCAGCCATTTGCATGAATTAAAAACATTTTTGTATAAAGAACATGATTCCAGAATTGGGACTTTCATAGAATCATTTTAGTTGGAAAAGACCTGTAAGATGATCAAGTCCATCCATCAATGTAGCACTACCAAGTCCACTGCTAAATCATGTCCCTTAGTGCCATGACTGCAAGCCTCTTAAATTGCCTTCAGGGGTGGTGACCACCAGTTCCCTGGGCAGCCTGTCCCAATGCCTAACCACTTATTCCATTAAGAAATTCTTCCTGATGTCCAATCTAAGCCTCCCCTGATGCAACTGGAGACCATTTTCATCTGACACAACCCTCTCACTTCATCCCTTCCTCTCACCACAACTCACAACTGCGCCTAAATATGCTCCCCCTCATGTGAATATCAACCGAAAGAGAAGGCATTTCCTGACTTCTTAGATAGAAAAAGATGATGAAGCATGACAAGAGACACCACCCGGCGTGCCGCTGAGTGCAGCAGAGGACAGGCAGAGGGACAGGCTGGGACCCAGGGTGAACTGGGGAGTTGCCTGACCTTGTTGCAGTAGACGCATTTGTAGGGGCGCTCCCCGGAGTGAACCCTCATGTGCTTGTTCAGGCTGGAGGACTGAGAGAAGCTCTTCCCGCATACTGAGCACTGAAAAACAAGTGAGAGAATTAAAAGGAAGCACACAACAGCACAGCTGTAAGGAACTGTTAGCTATAGGGGATATGTCTGTATATTTTGCTACATATATTTACATACAAGCTTATCAGTAATTTACGGATCAAAACTGAAATGTAGTCAGAATTAACATATTTTTAAGAAGGATTCTTTTAAAGAGGAGAAATCATGCAAAATTTCAAAGCTTTTCTTCTGTATATCGTTAAAAGTGCTCCATCAAAAATTGTCTTACTTCAGAACATCAACATAATACACATCAGTAATTAAAACCCCAAAACGTCTGTAATGTTCCCATTTATCTTAAAAATGTAATTAAATCTTCGGTTGCCTTTTTTTTATTTTAAACTCAACAAGTAAGGTAGACAAACTACTTCCCAGAAGATGCTTTAAGGGGACCCCTTAGAATAATCGTTGAGGAATGGCAGGTCAGTGGCAGCACTTAGCCTCCAGCCTGATCTTTCAGAAGTGCCTCTCCTTAGAGCAGTAAAACAAACAGCACTTTGGGATGAGCTGCACTTTGGGATGCAGCACTTTGGGATGAGCAGTAAAACAAACAGCACATGGGATGAGCTGCTGCTGCCTCTGTCGGGTACTGCCAGGAGCAGAATAAAGCCCAGTTCTGAGGATGCTGAAACCGACTGAGAGACTTACATGGACTCTAGTGGAATTTGTATGAAACCATAAATAATTTCCTCTTAAAATTATTTTGAAAGACATAATCATTCTTAGGGTGAAAATAAACTATGATGGCCAGTCTTAAAGGAAATTTTTAACTGACAGTTTCAATCCCTGCTTTTTAAGTTGCTCTGTTCCCATTTAAATGCAATATCTATTCATTTATTCAAGTTTATCTTCCTGCTGTTCTAAAATAGTTCTTTCCTATGGGAAGGGAAAGGAAAAAAATATATGGTATTTCAAATATCACATTTTTTATAATCATTATACCTAAAATTGAATAGAAACATATTTTAAACCTGCTACTAAATCAATACCATATTCTGACATTGCTAGTTTATTATCGAATATTGCTAGTTTAGTTGTAAAAACTTTTCCTGAAAAATCCACTTTATTCCAAGATGTTCTATAAAATAGGTATTTGGAAGATTTTCAAGACTAATTTAACTGTGTCATTTCAAGCACTGTGACTTGCCCTTCCCAAGCCTCTAGGAAAGCCTAGTTTTCCCTTCCCAGTGCTCCTGGATGAAACCAGTGCTACAGAGAGTTGTTTGGAGGGGCTGAGGCAAGTATTTCAGTACGGACTTGCTTCTGTCAATTGAAAATCTGTTCCACGGTGAGCGTGAAACTTTTAACGCCTGCTGTGTCCAACAGCCTCTGTCCTTCATAGGCAGAACTGCCAAGAGTGGGAGAAAAGCAGTGTCTTACCTCGGCCAAAAAAGCTCCTTAATTATTCACCCCAGCAGAGCTGGGAGCTGCAGACAGCCGGGAGCAGGCTCACCTTGTGAGGTCTGTGCTTCTCGTGAACGTGGAGAATATGGATCCTCAGCCTGTCCCTTTTTTCAAAGGATCGGCTACAAAGGTGGCAAGGAAATTTCCTGTCCCCCTGGTCCACACAGCGGGTGTACTTGAGGTGCTTGTCCCGGTAGTACTTGTAGGCGAAGACCTTCCCGCACCGCTCACACTTGAAGCTCTCCCCGGCGTCTGAAGGGAGAGTGCCAGTGCCTCGTTACACCGCAGCAAAGGGGATGAATTTCTAATCTGCTGCCTTTTCAGAGCTGGTGCCCGACTGACAACTGAAAGCGCCCAGAAGGGTAATACTGCCAGAACGCTTTTAACATTATAATTAACAAAATGCAAGTTGCGTCTCAAGCAAACTCAACGCTATCCTTGCCCATCTATTTCCTTTCTAACGGAAGGGAGCAAACAAGAGCCCCGAGCCCTGTGAAATTATTTTGTTTACTTACTGACTTCAGCAAAGACACGACTTCATCCTTGTCTCCCTAAGCAGAAAGAAGATTATACGGAAAAGCAATGCAGATTTCTGCACGTAAACAGCTGCCTCCGCGGGGAAACATTGCCAGGTGCTTAGCGATACTGTCCACCATCCCATTGCGCTTCCCGTCCCCAAAAGAATAATAAATCTGCCCACCTTCTCTGTCGGTTTCAAAATGCTATCAAACAGAACCGTGTTTATTTGGTTTTCTTTTGTATTTTGAATTGTTCTTAACCGCCGAATTTAGGAACAATGCAGGAAAATTTTCAATCGTTTAACACATCCTTCTCTGCCTTTAATTAAAGGTAGCAAAGTAACTTAAACCTTAAAAAAAGCAAACAAAAACAAACCAAAAAACAGGGATCTACCAGCTATCAGGACCAGGAACCTAAGAAAACAGTTATAGAAATGTCCATGCCCTTTTCCATGCCAATGTGCCAAATGTCTCTCCCTTTTTCTCTGCTGGGTGCCCCACCATCCTCCCACCCGGCTCCAGTTTTGCTGTATTTGCACAAATCTTTTTTCAAACCTAAGTTTTGCTTAGAAGAGCGTCACACTTTCTGCACATTGCAAGGACATTTCTCCCCGAATAAGTACATTTGGCATTTCTTTTACAAGCAATAGCAGCATTATCAGATCGGAACGGCTTCACCCCGCCATTTACCAGCAGTGTTAATCGCGTTGAAATGTCATCAAGTTAAGAGTGCACAATCGTAGGATTAAAAGAGGACCCAAACAGGAATAGCCGAAAGACACCCTGTCCTCCAAAAATACTGTCCCCCTCAAAAGCAGGGCTGCTGGGGCACCAAGGGAAGCTCAGCCCCTCGCTCTTTGCCGCTCCCCAAAAAGCACCAGATGTTTTACAATCGCCACATACACACTTTTTGCTCCCAGGGGAAACAAACCGTGAGCAAGATGCCGGGGCAGAAAGGGGTGCCTGCCTGCCTTTTGCTCCGAGTGGGCAGCAGAAGTGGGTGTAAAGCCCCAGGCTCGCTAGTGCTGGGGAAGCTGCTGTTCTGGGATGCTGGAGGCTGCGAGGGACCAGCACTGCCGCCCCACAGCATCCCCGGGTCGGGGGGTTGCCCCACCAGCACGGGGCTGGAGAGGTGTTCAGAGCAAGAGGCAGGTGAAAACAAAACAAAACAAAACAAAAAACAACAACAAAAAGGAGACGCCAGAGGTCCTTTACCTCCCCTAACAGGGGTCCAATGGTGGCCAGACACGGTCCATCGGAATAAAGGGCTGTGCCCCTTGAAGGGCTGCTCCCGGCTCACCTTCGGGGTGCGGCGGGGGTCTCATCCCCTCCGGCATGCCCTTCAGGCTGATGGGGATGCCCAGGAACTGCACGTAGCAGTCTCCGTACCACACCAGGAGCTCCTCCTTGGGAGAGATTTCCTTGCAGCTCTCGTAGAAGATCTGCCCCTGGCACTGGATCGCCGTCAAGTTTTGCTCCTCGGGGAACCTGGCGCAGTTCACCAGGGACATCCAGTTGCCAGAGGCGCCCTTGCCGTCTATGAAGTGGCTCAGCTGCCCGTACTCGAAGATCTGCAGGGCAGAGAAGAAGCGGATCAGCTGCCAAGGGGCGTCCTGCATGCTCTGACCCCACCACCCAGCCAGGGCCGAGGCTCTGGGCGGAGGGGGAGCCCCCCAACCCTCCCCGGCTCTACCTCCCACATCAGCGAGTTGTCGTCGTAGGTCTTGATCTCGGTGGTGTTGACCACTTTGCCTTGGAAAGGGCCGAAGCGAACTCCTTTGGGGATGGGGTCCGTGCAGAAGACTCCGAGGTGGGCGAGGTCCCCGTAGGCCACCCTCAGCACCGCCAACCCTGCGGGGGGGGACGGGACGGGACAGGCCGGGCTGAGAGGGGCTGAGCCGCGGCTCAGCGAGGGGCTCGGGGGGGGGCTTCCCCTACCTTCGGGCAGCTGCAGCGAGTCCCTGTCGGGCGGCGGCGGGGCCGACGAGGAGTGGGCAGCACCTGCGGAGAGCAGAGGGACCCCTTCTTCTTCAGCGGCTGCCCCCTGACCCCCGTCCCTTCCCCACCGAGGGGACGGGCGGTCCCCGCCGCCCAGGGGGGCCACCCTTACCCGGGCTGCCGGGGGGCACCCTGAGCCCCGAGATGGCGTGCAGGCTGCCGGCCAGCTGGCTGCTGCGGAGCGCCCCGTACAGCACGGCATTCAGCTCCTCCTCGGTGAAGCAGTAGCTGCGGCTCTGCCCCGTCGCCTCGCCGCCCCCCGGCGGCCGGGCTGCCCGGCGAGGGGTGCCCGGCCCCGAGGGGGACCCGTCCGAAGGGACAGAGGGGACCGAAGGGGGCGGAGGTTTGGCGTAGGGGGGTAGGGAAAGGCCGGGGATGGGCTCGCAGGGCAGCGCGGCCGGCTGGCTGAGGAAAGCGGGGATGCTGAAGGGGGGTAAGGGCGGCGAGGAGGGGAGCAGCCTGCCCAGCGGCTTGAGGGGCTCCAAATAGTCGGGGGTGGCCTCGAAGTACTGCGCGGGGGGCAGAAAAGGTGGGTAGTAGGCGGCCAGCCCGGCGGGGCTCATCCCCAGCGGGTCTCCGGCCGTCGTGGGGCCAGGCTCGCCGGCCAGGGACAGCGCCATGCCGGAGGGGCTGCGGCTGCCGGGGTGGGGTGGGTTCAGGGGGAGCCCCCTGGGTGCTGCGGGGCAGGGCCGGGAGCGGGATGGAGGCGAGGGAGCCGCCGCCCGGCGCCGTCGGGGCGAGGGGGCTGGCGGCCGCCGGCCCCCCGCGGCTATATGGGCCCGGGCAGGGGAGGGAGGGGGAGAGGGTGGGGGGCGGCCCGCCCCGGGGGTCGCGGAGCCCCGGGGGTGGGCGGGGGAGGCTGCCCCGACGGGCGCCCCCAGCCCGGGGAGGAGCCGCCGCTGCTCCGGGCGGGGGCACAAGGGGCGGAGGGGGGGACCCCCGGGCTGCCGGGCCCTCCTCTGCCCTCAGCACCCCCGAGCTAGAGCCGTCGGACACGGTGGGGGCGATGCTGGCCTTGGTGCAGCCCAAAAAAGCCCCCTCGGTTCCCTCCCGGCCCTGCAGCCCCAGCGGAGTGGGTTGGGGCGTGGAGGAGTGGGTTCGGTGTGGGAGGTCAGGAAACACCTCCGAAAACGGGTCCCCTCCCACCCCGGGAAGGTCCTCACCATGTCCAGCCTGGGGGATGCTGCGTGGGGTGTGCTGCAGAGCTCAGGAGGGGGGGGGCTTGCAGCCACAGGTCTGGCTCAGAGCAAAGCAGCACGTTTAAATGCCGTTTGAGTGGTTACAGTGTGCAAAAATAAATAAATAAACTAATTAATTAATAAAAACACCCCATAACTATGCATTCCCGTGTAAAACACTGCCTTCATCCCAAAGAAGGGATAGATCAGGAATCACCTGAAGCAGCCACTGACACAGAGACCGTGGCAGTCACTGACTGTGCTAACAGAAGGTGAAGCCATCCTCTAAATCCTAATTTCTTGTCTGGGTGAGATGCTCTGAAATAGAGTTTGAGAAAGAATAACCAACTGCCCACGGGAATGAGGGCATCCAGAGAACAGGATTGTGGGCACTGTAGTTCCTACCTACTAAAAACAACGATTCCTACCTACCAAAACTGTTGGTTTTGAAGCGCCCCTTAATTTTTCCCTTAGCACATAAGCACTAAGCAAGCAAACACAACCACACAGCCCAGCTGAGGAGACCCAGCACTGCTCCATCCAGCTCCCAAGTCCCTTTCCGCAGTCAGCCCAGCCCAGCTTTGTCCCTGAACGTGAGCCTGAACACTGCTGTGCTTTGCATTAAATGCATGGGGCTAATTCTCCCACCTACAATCACATTCCCCATCCTAACTTTCCATTTTGCAAGACAAAAGTAACCAAATACACCAGGGGCAGCCAATACGCATGCTAGGCTTAGGGAGGAGGTAAGAATGCAGCCTCCTGAAGCTTACTTGAGATAGTCTCTCAGCCTGATTTTTTTTGTTGTCCATCTTTTCTACTTTCTCTCTGTTGTTCCAGAGCTCTATTTGTAAGGCAGAACTGATGCTGTGTTGCTTTACGATGTAGTTTTGGGCAGGCAATTTATCCTGTTTTTATTGATGCAGCACCAGTGGTATAAAAGAAGTGCCATATTTAATCAGGTTTACAGGATGAAGCCTGTGAGCTCTGATAGCAGAGAAAAAGTTTGATTTCCTTTAGAAACAACGTGCTGTCAGGTATTCTGGACTCCCCTGCCTCCCTTGTACCCAGATGTCACAGCATGGGAAGAAAATGGGCTTGGAGGGGAAGAAGGGAGTTCTCAAAGGAGCACCTCACGGGTGTCCCCCATGCCAGAGCCACCCACCCAGAGCCTGCAGCTCCCTTCAGCCTCCTGCCTTCACCCACGCATAAGAGTCAACAGCAGTGACCTGCAACCCATGTGTGTCTGCGGCGTCTTTTTGGTTACTAAAGTGCTGCACAGGTTTTCATTTGGGACTGGTGTGGTCCAGAAAGTATTATCAGCAGGCTTTCTGCCTCCCTCTGCTTAAAGATGTGAGAGGTATTCCTTTTCCATGCTGATGCAGGGATGTGTAGTAAAGACAAGTACCAAGGGACAGCCCTGCAGGCTTGCCTGCACAGCACTCAGCATAAGTGGCCTAATACAGAAGTGATTTCCTGGGACTGATCAAGAATTCTTTATATAAAATGGCATCCCCAGCACTCTCATTCCCCTCTCTGCTCCCCAGACAAGGACACAAGCTCTTTTGCACAAGTCCAAGTCCAGGGTGCTGCACCTGGCTCAGGGTAATCCCAGACATGAGCACAGACTGGGAGAATAAATCATTGAGAAAAGCCCTGCAGAGAAGGACTTGGGGGGTTCTGGTGGACAAAAGGCTTAATGTGAGCCAGCAGTGTGTGCTTGCAGCCCAGAAGGCCAACTGCATCAACAGAGGGGTGGCCAGCAGGGTGCGGGAGGTGATTGTCCCCCTCTGCTCTGCTCTTGTGAGGCCCTATCTGGAGTTCTGCATCCAGGTCTGGGGCCCCCAGCACAAGAAGGATCTGGGGCTGTTAGAGTGGGTCCAGAGGAGGACTATAAAGATGATCAGAAGGCTGTAACACCTCTCCTATGAAGAAAGGCTGAGAGAGCCGGGGATGTTCAGCCTGGAGAAGAGAAGGCTCTGGGGAGAATTCATTACGGCCTTTCAATACTTAAAGAGAGGGACTCTTTATTTGGGTAGATAATGATAGGACAAGGGGGAATGGCTTAAAGCTACAAGAAAATAGATTTAGATTAGACATTAGGAAGAAATTATTCACTCAGAGAGTGGTGAGGCACTGGCACAAGTTACCCAGAGAAGCTGCGGATGCCCCATCCCTGGAGATGTTCAAGGCCAGGCTAGATGGGGCTTTGGGCAGCCTGGTCTGGTGGGAGGTTTCCCTGCCCATGGCAAAGGGGTTGAAATAATTAGATGATATTTAAGGTCCCTTCTAACCCAAGGCATTCTGTGCCTCCCACACAGGTTACACTTGCAAGCAGATCCCCAACCTTCCAAATGCCACAGCATCCCAGAAGCCACCCACCTGCAGTTCTGCAGCAGCCCCTAGTGCCCAGCTTGGTACCAGTGGGATCCCTGTGCCCCAGTGCTTACACCAACAACCACTGCAACATGAAAGTGGCTTGATGCTATATCACCTATTTCTTATCTCACCTACTCTCCTGCTTCACTGGGCTACGTGCCAGAAAGAACACCTCGTGTCATCTGTGATTTAGACCACTAGCTATGCTAGCTATGGCTTTCTGCAGGTGGAAAAGGCTGCTCATTTCTGCTCCTGGAGGCAAAGAGGCAAGAGAGGGATACTGCAGGGATGTGTTTATCATGATGCCTTCTGACGTGGAATAATGGGAACTGCAATTTAGATCAGGTCAGAGCAGCAGTAGCGTATCACTGTAGTTACAGGAGAGGACACAGAGCAGCAAAGTGACAGCCTCTGCTGATGTGAACTGCAAAGTGCATGCAGGGTTTGTATACACTTGGTGTTGCTACACCAAAGACAGCTAGCAGGGTGTGAGTTGTGGGTACCTGCTACATGCACATGGTCAGGCAGCCACTTGAGGCCAGTCTGAATTCTGCTTTCTTCAGCGCAAGAACTAATTCACCTTTGGGGTTTCACCATGGCTATTGCTTCAGGAGACCGGGTGAGGCTGCAGACAAGATGCCCTGGACAGATCAAGACTTTAGACAGTGTTTCTTGACTTCCACATTTGAGACCTTCTGCCTCACCATTATTTTTTAATTCAAGTATGTGGCAGAAGGACCCTAGCTGCCTGACTGAACACAGATCACAGCTATTCCTTCATCCACTCTTGCCCCTTGTGTTTTCACTTGATGATGATTTTGACATGCTTTAGTAATTCTTTACTGGCTTCAGTAACTGAGCAATAATTAATTTATCATAGCAGGCCTCCTGATCTCTTCACTGTGTCCCTTCTCTAACTCCAATTCTAAGGGCATTTGCTTTACTTCACTGACAGTTATTCTTTCAATTCCAGTTTCTAATTTCTTAAAGCTTAGTTTTAAACAGCACAAAAGCAATTTTACTATTACATAGACAACTACCTTAATTATTAAGAAAATAACAACCCTTTTTACTATTGGCTTAAAATATTTCTAAACCACCCTCCAATGTTTGGTAACCAACCCCACCAATTAATTTTTTTTTTCCCTCCAGCTGCCTTATGTAAACTGTGTAGTTGGTTTTATATTTGATTTACATCTTTCTCTGTCCATGTAGTTGCATTACAGCTCAATTCCCTATAAATTGAGACCCACAAGTTGGTGGTTGTTGAAAGGGTATCCTAATGATATGAAGATTCATGAACTAGAGCAGTACTTTACTTGCAGGCTTCTATCTATTGCACCTTAATCCCTGACCAATAAATAAATAAATAAATAAATAAATAAATAAATAAATAAATAAATAAAATGAGCCTCCTTCTGGTCAAGCTATAGTCCAATAATATAATCCAATTAATAAAAAATGTATGTAAGTTATACAAATCCTAAATTAAAGTGCTTTAACTTTCAGTCTCCAGTATTAGCTGCATCTTCAGATATAGCAGCATTTTAATGATGCAGTCTCTAGCTTGGTGACTTCTCTAAAGCCCTTGCCCTCATCCCACTCCAAAATAATGCTAAGAACAGACAAACATCTGAAAAATACACACAGAAGAAAAATGTAGAGCAAGTCAATTCTGTTGTATACTTTCAATCATCTCTCTGTTGCTTTTACAGGCCACTGAATGGCCAGATGATGAAAGCAGGTATATCTGTTACTCTTTTTGCTGTGGTCCCCAAGCAAAATTTTCTTTTTTTTGGAAGAGATTGGAAGGAAAATATTTTTTTTCCTGTAATTTGCAGGGAGCTGAGTAAATTACTTCAGCCAGGTTCACTGCAGGTGCTCCCTGCCTCCTGGGTAATTATATGCAGTGATGAAGTAAACTTTAGTCTGAAACTAAGGGAGAGGCTTTTTGAGCAATGCTAGAGTGTCCCTGCTTCTTCTTTACTGCCTTCTCAGGATATTGCCCGTGGAGAAATCCACAGACCCTGAGTAGCCAACCCTACTCTCAGCTAGGGGCTCTCCCTATTCCAATTGATTGACCTTACCTTCTTCATCTTTAAATATCTCAGTCGGTGGTGGTTGGGTCACAAATCTAAAGCACGTTCTGTATGAAGTTATGGTTTGGTTATAAACTCATCACACGAGCAAAGAACCAGTCGTCCATCATGTATAGACTATGTACATATAATTTCAGGAATACTCACAACTTGACTAACTCCTGCTGGCTACAAAACCTCGAAGCTGTTAGGAGTGGCCACTTCCTCTAGCAGATCTGGCCCAGGACCCCTCCTGCCCAGCCACTGGAGCCCAACGCCATGCCATGTGGTCTCTGTCCTGGTGGAGGGATGCTGGTGCAGCCCAGTGCACAAAACATACAGCACTCACACTCATTCCACAGACACTCCGTGTTTCAGTCATACTCCAATGTACAATTGCAAGGTTTCAGGCAGAAGGCAAGATAGTCTGTTTCAGTCACTGCCAAGTGTTTTTGTAACCTTCTCTTAAGATGGTTTACTTGACCTTTCCATTTTTTTTTCTTGCAACTCTCTCAAAATTCTGGTTTGGAATTCCATTTTTCTTTTGAAGACATGTTCATATAAAGCAAAAAATACATCCCACTGAAATTGGGGTTCCCTATATCTCCTCTGGACTCAGAGGCATTCCTGAAGTACTTTAGTTCATAGAGATTAAAGGTACTTTTTTAGAGTGAATTGTTTAGAAGGGCCATTTTTTTTTTTTTTTTTTTGTCCAGAAATTTAAATTATTTAAATACTTTGAGATTTTAGAGTACTGTATCTATATATAATACTCTGCAGTTCCCTTTGAGGGTAGGGCAACTTCCTTTGATTGCACAGTGCCCATTTTTATTCCTTCGGGGGCAGCAAAGACAAGTCTAAGGGAATCTACACCACTGGGACCCTCAGTGAGGGAGTACGAACCTAAGGTGTATTCATGACAAAGGAACAAGACTTATTCTCCTCAAAGTAATCGACTATTTTTTTTTTCCCCACTCCCAAGGTGACTACCCATAACCAGAAAACAAAGGGAAGGAGAGAAGACACACGAAGGGTCATGAGCAGTCCATCATGCTGGTTGAAGCTGCAGTCATTAACATTGACAAAGGAGCTAAAAGAGGAGGCTTACGTGGGAATCAAAAAGAGGAAACATGGGGTCAGGCATACCAAGAGCTCACACTGCCATTGCCCTTGGTTGCCCTTGGCAGTGGGCAGCTGACAGATGCCCCAACAGTCTGTCCCAAGGACCACCATTCATACAGGTTCATTCATACCATAATTCCAACCCTGACTTTTCCCTGTCCTAGCTCTACCATAACGACTTCATCAAATTGTGATCACTCTTCCCTCTTTTAGCCAGCAGTTGGTCTCTGGACTGACTTTTATTAGAAGCTGGTATCCAGCAGTCCACACACACCACAGGATCCTGCAGACAGCCCTTGGACAAAGCTCCAGTAGGACTTCAAATTGTCCCATACCTTTCTGAGCAGCACTAAGCAGATTTGTCAGGGAGTAGCCTGTGGTCCTGCCAGGTAGAGCAGGATGAGATGCAAGAATCATACAGTTCATCTAGATAAGGAAAAGGCAATGTCACTTCTCTCTTTTGTTGTTATGCCAGGATAGAGTAATTTATGAGGTTCTTGTTAGCTCACTATACATTTAATCTGATGCCAGGAATTGTAGCTATAAGTTTTGTCAAAATCCTCATTTCTTTTTAATGTTAATAAATTATAAAAATCAATAAATCATAGGGTTAAATCATGCCTATCTTTGCAAAGGCAAAGTTCTAATAGGAAACATTTTTCTTCTTCCTATTTACAAGTGTTTTCTCTAGCACTTGTTTCTAATTTTACTTTGGGAAGAAACATCCTCTTTCCTTAGCGTGTCAATGTTTGTCATGTCCAAAGACCACCACCATTTTGCTGAAGCCAAGCCAAGAGAATTGCAGGATAGGCCGTTATTTTGGTAGAATGGTGAAAGGATGACTGTATTTGGAGGTCTTGAAAATAAAAAAAAAAAAAATAGTTTCTACATTTTTTAACGTAAATAGCTTGTCTCAGTCATTTCCTAGAGAACAGCAGATAACTTTTGTAAACAGCCATTCCTATAGCTGCTTTAATACTTTTTAAAACAACCAACCATACGTTTCCATCTGTCTTAAATAAACCATGTGGCAGAACAAGGGGAACTAGCTCTTACCAATACTCAGTCCTGCTTTGTGTCATTCAAGATTAGCCTTGGCTGAAACCATCATGAAAGACACCCACTTAGTGCTGTGATATAAAAAAAAAGTACTCATCATGAACTGTTTTCACATTTAGCTACATGATAAACATTTTCAACAAATATAGAACTATTAAAAAAGGTTTCTGACTTACAACTAGTTGGAATATATAACATTAAATAGAGAAAGCTTCCTGTCTTTTTAAAAACAGCAGGTTCATCCATCTTCTAGTACTTCTGCATTACTTCCTACACACTTATATGAATAAAAGAAGACACAACAGAAACACGTTGAAATCTCTAAAGCCATGTAAAACCCGAAGGCATTAAAATTTATTAAATGATGCAATAACAACAGAATTCTTTATTTACAATAGCATTATTTAACATCAAATAAGCAAATAGCATCAGCAAAGCAATATTAACTTGCATAAATGTATTTAAAATTTCTCTGAATATATCTACCTTTGCATAAACTGCTCACACTAGAAATACAAACATCAATGCAGGTGAACAAAGTGATGTTCAGAGTCAACTCCATTTTGAAAATAAATCACAACCTGAAACACTGTAAGCTTTCTCCTGAAGAACCATAGTTTATATATTGCTTAATTTTACCCTTGTATAATCTTTTCATATACACACATCTCAGATGCAACTTCATGATGAACTGTACAAATAAAACCCACAAATGACATAAAGGGAAAAATTAAATGACAGTAAATGTTTGAAGAAACGTGTCCATCATCTCTACTGAACAACATAAAGATTAAGTGATGATGCACTTATTCCAAAATTGTACACAATTCACTATACAAATATAATACATCAGACAGCTATGTAGGAATATACAAGACTTAAAAACAGATCTAAGGCATTATGCTAGATTTTAGCATTTTGAGGTTCTTGCACATAGCTTTTACCTGTAGTAAGAAACTTAAAAGATTTTGTTTTAGTCTACAAAGAAACACCAGGGAGAAAATTCTAATTAAAATCAAAGCCACTACAGTAAATTTTCTTTTGTGCAGAGAATGCTTTTGCTCTTAGGCAGCATACTACCATACAAATACTAGAAAACTTTTAAATTCACACCAACAATTAATGGCTTAAGTTGCATTTCAAAACTGATTGTGTATCTTTGGGTTCTGCAAGTGGAGCTGTGCCACCCATTTCATCTGTTAAGCCCATATGAATTTCATTTTTTAAACAAAGATTAAAAAATGTATTGTATAAACTGCAAAAACATTGCTTTTAATTAATACAGGCCCAAAAGGATACCGGTGTGGGACAATATTTTAAAGATTGAGTACAAATTAATTCATTGTAGCAAAACAGCTCACTTCACTTTTTCAACTTACCACATTACATGAACACTTAACCAGGTCATATGACCATGTATATATGCTTATTTTTCACATTATGCGCCTTTCACATTTAGTAATGTAAGTCGAACACTGATTACTTGTTCTGTTAAACATAATCCAAGTACTTTCTCCGACAAATTTACTGTATACAGGATGAAAAATACTGATAATGAAGGGAATTGATTTGGCTTTTTGTTTCTATAGTGATCAATATGATCAGAAGATTCCTTCACTCACATTTCTTTTTCATTAGTCAGACGACAACTGAAGTCACAATGAACCTAAACTGAGCCAAAGTGATAGGTACAATCTCCTTTCTTCCAAAATGGCAATGGATGATGGAATATCATAATCACTGTGGATGATAAGGGTTTGCAGGTCTGTCATGAACCAGGACAAATTTAGACTTGTCCACTGTGAAAAAGAATAATCTATTTGAAGAGGTTATGGTCAAGAACAGAAAAAGGAAATTATACAAACAGAACTATTTTAAAACTCATTTACAATTTGCGTTGCATGAAGTTAATTCCTTCAAATTTATACATTTCTTATATAATTTTTTTTTTTGTCAGATATATAAGTTTAATGCAAATGTCACTGTAATAATGAGGCTGTGGAGCCCTGGGCTGATAGCTTTTTGTTGTTGTTTTCCATCAGCACATAAAAGGATGGCTCAGCTGACTAAATAGTCTTTCCAAGTTCAATAGCAAAACAGTGATCGCTGAGAAGTGTTGTTTCCCCAGAATCATGGCTCTGCCCTCCTTAGAAACCAACAGCACCAGGCATTTCCTTGACTTTCATCAAGGAAACAGATGCCTTTCATAGAAACAACTTATTTCATACCACCTTTATCGTATTTCCCCCAGCCTTAATATAGAATAATTGGTATTTTCACTCCCACCTGAAAAACAAAACAAATTAAATGGCAACAGAACAAACCTTACACTCCCCAAAGGCATGGCTGATGAGACATTATAAAATGCATTGCATTTTACATGACATCAAAAAATTTGTGTTCAGGTTAGAAAGTTTCTGAATTAGGGATTAGAGGAAAGAAAACAGAGGTCAAAAACATCAATTTCTTAATATTTCAAGTCCTCAGAAACTGATGTCTACTTAGTAAAAGATTATTCCAACCACAGTGGGCAAGAAAAAAAACGCACCCTAACAGTGGCCTGCTTAGTAACAGTTAGTTTTTCTAAGACTTGTTACGAAAGAATATAAACATACAAAAATCAAGAATTGGTTCCTACAGTGGCTGCATATAATATATGTTAGATAAATGACATTATGAGCAGAATCACAAGGTTTAGAAAATGAGAAGTCTCAAGCCTACAAATTAGGTCTAATCAAGGCATTGTGATTCTTTACAAAACACTTTTCCAGGAGACACACACGGCTAAGAAGATATCTAATTTAATACTGAAGTACCTCATTTGGAATCAACTTCACAACATGTATATCTCACAAAAATTATACAAGTAAAACACTTAAGTTTTCAACTTAAATTATTGCTTGTTTACATATAAACTGGATTTTATGTACCTTACAAAACATCCTTATAGTCCACACTGCTTTAAAATAATCAGAAACACACGATAGTGGTGAAGTCTGTAGTGATATCTGCTATTGGTATTACATGAATCGTTATTCTCCCAGCTAATGGGATGGGAACCAGTAATTATCATGCCTTAAAGCAGGTATCTTTAGCTCTTTGATATTATGCACCAATTCTGCCACTACCATAATCAGTACATGCATTATCATTGAACATTGCTGTTCAGCAACCGTAACTTGATGTCCAGATTGCTGGAAACACACCTAGGGAAGTAAAGGGGTAACGCATTTTTTTATTCTGTTAGAACAAAGAGGAAGATGACAGAAGGAGAGTCAGATAAAAAACAGGATTAACTGACTGTTAGGAATTAAATTAAATAAGAACGTAACAAACTTGATTTTTTTTTTTTTTTGGATTCATGACTTTGCATTACAAATGTTACCAAAAGAAAAACAGAAAACAAAACCACCTACCAAAGCACCCCTTATAAACAGGGAAACTATCCTCTCAGGGGATAGTTCTCATCTCTTTTACAACGTTAATCCCATTCAAAATTGGTCTGTGTAGTTTTCTACATCGGTTCATCTTCTCTGACTTGCCGGAGTGGAACGGGCTCGTTAGAGGTCTACGTGTACCAGACGCCGCTTCTAAACCCTCCTCACGCATACTTGTCGCCCCAAAATGCAGGCCTTAGTCTAAAACACCAGTTTTCAGACGGAAATGAATCCTTTACACCAGACTGAGTAGTAAGCCAGGGAAAACAAAGCCAAAAACCAAGGTCTAGAACTAAACAGAAACAGAACAAGAGCATGGTTGTTTTTTTTTTTCTTTTTTTCCTTAAATACATACATTTAAATACATTCAATCTGACATGGTTTATGAAAATTGCCTGTCAACATTTACTTCGCAGGAGAGATCTAAGTTGCACTAAGGTGAATGCAGTGAACAGACTGAGCGAGTGTCTGTACGCTAGCTTCAGACTGTCGAAGAAGAAAGAGGCTGCTCCTCCGGCGACGACCGCCCAAGGCCCCACGGCGAGGCAGGGCTGCGGCCCACCGGCAGTGGGGAGCCAAGAAGATGGCGGCTTCGCTGGGTCATGATAAACAGATGCAGCTCTTCCAACCGGGAAGGGGTCAGGGCCGTACGCCCGGTCAGCTGAAGAAAGGAGCAACCACAGTGCCCTCAGGGTCAGCAATATTTCTGCCAAAAACAGAGAGTGGAGAAAGATGAATGAGTTTTTTCTTCCTGGTTAGTGAAGAAACAGGTGAAGGAGAGCCGGGTGCTGCTCTGCGGCACACAACCTCCCTCCACAACGTGCAGGACAGGCTGCAACATGGACACTTTTCTTCACCATTTCTTAATTACTTATTTCTTTCAAATTTTTGCAGATACAGTAGCAACTCAGGGCCATCTACTACTTGTAGACTCTAGGTAAAGGCACAGCAATATGGTTTTAGAGAAGTCTCATACCTGGCGTGTCTACAAAATTTCTCTGTGTTACTGCTGTACACTCTCAAAGGAAACAACTGTCTTGCTTCACTTTCCACTCCAAAAAAACATAGTAAAAAAAAAAGGAATAAGGAAGTTTAAAAAAACAAACCTTCAACTACCGATCCCTAGAGATGCTCTTTACTTCACATTTATTACAGTGTCTGTACACAAATAGAGTTTAAGCTGTTTTCAGTTGAGTTGATTATCTTGTACTTTCTTATTTAAAAAAAAAAAAAAAAAAAGCCTCAGGATGTGGTTTTCACAGTTGTTTTAAGACTGTTCCTTCTAGTGACTGCAGCCTGTGCCTCTCTGCAAACTCCTGCTCCCATGTGGCTTTGTGGTCAGTCAGGTCAGAGAGCCAATCCAACTGGAAACCACTTCTTTTTCTCCCAGGGGCTGTTTTTCACTTGTATTCAGAGGCTCCTGCTGTGTAGGAGGATGGACTTGCTGCTCAGGCATGGCACTGGCAGCTTCCTCACCACTCCATGTGCATGCCACTAGCCCAATCTTCTGGAAGCTGTCCAGGCAATCCTTTGGATTTTATCACCTTTTTCTTTGCAATCACAGAAAGTCTAGAAATGTGCCTTCACTGTCAAATTAAGCCAGTGTTGGAAAACATCCCACCATTCAGGAAAGCAAGGTGCTAGGTTTTGTACATTTACTCCTCTCAGCCCGCTTGGAACAGCCGGAGCTCTCTGGGGTGGCCAGCCCTGAGCACGATCTGCCAGCTAACACGAGTCCTGCTCCTGCTCCTCCTAACTTCGTCAGGGGACACAGACACCACACTTCCTCCCCTCAAACTCTGGTTAATGTGTATAAGTCAGACTTTGGCTCCTCTTTTTGATATGTTGAGAGGCAGTTTGGGGACCCTACTAGTGCTTTCTGATCACAAAGTGCAGAACAGAAGAGAAAAATCAAAAGGAGATGTCCTTATTTCCAGAGTGCACATTAAGCAAATATTATCTCTATACAGATTCTAAATAAATGTTTCCACTATACAGTGATCTGAATAAAATTTGTGCTCTGTAAATTTTTTAAAGTTCTATTTTGTAGGTGATAAGATATATAAAAGGAAGGAATAATACAAAGAATGCACAAATATGCCTCTAGGAAAAACTTTTTTTCCTTTTTATTTACATATAACAAAAGCAAAGAGGACTTGAAATAATTTTGTCACATTATTATTTCCAGGTGGATAAAGAATAGAGGAAAAAATGCTCAGAATAACTTCCATGACTGATTTATGTAACTTTAACCATTAAAAAAAAAGAAAAAAGAAAAAAAAGATAAAACAACTGCTTGTAAAACTTTATAAAGAAGCAATCTGAAAATCTCTCACAAACTTCAGATACAAACAGTATTCTCCAGATATTCACTTCTAAATAGGAACAGGTTCAAATTTTTCTTTTACCACATTAAATTATTTTAAAAAGTTTATTTCAATAATCATGTAATAATAACATCTTAAATGTTCCAGTTGCAACTATAGTCAGCTTTATACATAAAGTGTAGTTTGTGCTTTGAAAGAGACAGGAAATTCTGTCTTCCAGTTACATTAAAAACATATTCTCTGTTTAATATTAGTATCATCTTTGTATATCCTAAAAGCTTTACAAATTTTACCTGTAACATGTTAAAACAAACTGAAATAGTATGAGGCAAACAAGTTAGAATAGTAAATGTAGAGATTTGGCAACTATAGTTGCATGGACCTCAGCAATAGCATGTTAGTTCCTATTTACTCAGCTCTAAACAGAGCCAATTCCTTTAAAATATTACAGTTGCTGATATGAAATTTATGAAACAATGAAAAAAAATCTCCCAAATTTGTGTGATAATTTTCTAATTTTTCAAATGAATTTCTCATTTTTTATATGTTTATACTACAACTGCCAAGGAATGAAGCACATTAATCATCCTTTCAGCTTTCTAATTACACAGCTTGTGCTTTTTTTTTCTTAAAAAAAAAAAAAATTCTTAATTTTTCTTAAAATTCTTAAGTATCTTACATAGGAGCAATTTATAGCACAGATGCACAAAAGTAGTCTCTACTTGACCTCTAAATTCAAAGTTCTGCAAAAGATATTTATAGTGCATATGAAACATTATTCATTTATATTTTTCTTGACAGTCAGAACTATGTTAGTAGAATAAAACTCAGGAGTGCCATCAGATGTACCCTTACAAAATAATTTAAGAAGTTGATTTTCTCCAGATGAGACAAAACTACTGTCATGTGTGGCCACTGTCCATTTCACTGTCAAGGCGCTGACTCTGTTATTTTAAGCCCTTCAGTGTCTTGTCTGATGTCCTGTCACTTGTTTCCTTCCACCTGCACTTCAAACCATCTTCCCTGACTTTTTCCACCCTCTTTTGTACCTCTCCAGATATTTTCTGTCACATCCACTCTCTCTTCAGTCTCTTTTAAAACATTCTTTAGAATTTGCTTCACGTTTCCGCTTTAGCTTTCTTCCCCCTCAACAATTGTCTTCTCCTTTGTTTCCTCAGTGGTACCCTGAATTTTGTTCTCTGACAGCCTGTCTTCTCTTAATGCATGAAATTTAACATTAGGCAATGTACTGGTTAGGCAATGTACTAGTTAGGGAAATTAAGAACATAACTCCTCAGTATATGATAGCTTCTGCTAAGGCAGAACACATTACATTTTTTGTCAATCACCAAAGTGACCCTGAAATTGCTGCAGAAAGGTTTCTCTGTGTACAGATCCTCCATCCCAGAGACAGCCCCTTCTCACGTGAACCAAGGTGAATCAAGAATCGGCCTCTGGGAAGTTTTAAACACATGTGCAAAAAGAGATGGATATGATCAAATACACTACAAATGGCTACTTCTTACTCAGTACTTTGACTTCCTTCATTTTCATTAATCTTAACATATTTGCAGTTAATGAATGATTGTTTTGCTTTACTTTATTATTCATTTTTTACCCCTAAATTAAGGTTGGAAACCTTAATTTTTGCTTTGGTATTCAACATAAGGGGAAAAATTGTTTACTTAATTCCTTCTTTCTGATTCCAGCACAGCTTACTAGAAGGTGACAAGAAATGATGGACTTACAGCAGGTTTTAAAATGACTTCTGTAGAAATAATAGGGTAGATCTCCCACATTGTTTTTGAGGATAACATTTTGCATAGAATGTGGCAGACATCAATATAAAAAATAAAAGCAATTTTCCTTATGGTTCTCATTCAGATCTTTGCTTCCTGCTGCTGCTAACTGGCTATTATGCTCTAGTCATTTCCCTTATATTATCCCATCTGAATCAACTTTGAATAGAAGTTTTCCAACAGGAATAAAAGAAGAGAATAAATAGATCAGTGCTCCCAGATTAAATATTTGCACAGCACTGTGCACCAAGGATTTCAGGAAATGGACACATTGAAATCAGTTTGTTGTAAAGTCTTACTATCACATCTCTGAAATGAAGGAGCAGCTGGGCAAGAGGAGCAGGAGCAAGAGGCAGCAGCAAGGGAGCAGCAGCCACTAGATGGTGCTTCCCCCATGCCCATGCTGCTCAGCCCCAAATCCGGCCAGCGCTCAGCCGTCGGCTTCGCTGGCACAGGCTCTTCATCCCAAGAATGATATGTATATTATTTTCCAGTGCACAGGTTTCTATGTGAGGCTGCCTCACTGTATAGAAAGGTCAGCTTCTTACATTTGGATGGGTTTGCACAGCTGCAATGCTTGGATCATGCAGGAAAAATATTGTACTCTAGTTTCAAATCTTTTCAGGTCTCAAAATATTGTGTTTTTTGCAAAAAAAAAAAAAAAATCAAAATCAGTGAAGGTTATTTCCATTAAACAAACAAACAAAACAAAAAACTTCGACTGAGGAGGGGCACATAAAAAACACCTCGTTTACTTGGCCACATGCCAAGAACTCTACAAGGTCTGCCCTTTAATACTCTTACTGTCTGGAATAAGAAACACTTTTGACCTAAGCAAAAGCTAGTTACACTATTAGCTGGAGATTTGTGTGAAAATTAGTTCAGTATCACCACTCTTCTCAGAACAAGCAGTGTACAGAAAGTAATAAATGAAATAATTCATATAATTTTTGCCGTAAGTATAAAGCAACGAGAAGTGGAAAAATACTTAGGCAGGATGAAACATGAAATGGGTTAAGCATGCAGCAGTGCAAATATAAATCAACAGTAAGTCTCTCCCATCATCAGCAAATAGTCATGTAATTGCTCTGTAAAAAGCAAATATAGCTATAAATAAAAGTCTACTGAACGTGACTGTCTGTTAATTCAATAAAGTATCCTGTTAGTGTAAATATTTTCTGTATTATTCACTTTAATTATGCTAGGGGATCTAAACAAGGAACTTGGTATGGATGCTACCTAAAGATGAATTCAAAAAATTAATTGCAAAATACTTTATTACTAGCACCCTGAGTACTTTTAACTTTCTAAGTAAAAAGATACTGTATCCATTCCTGACCAGGGTATATTCATAGACCAGTAGCCTCTTTATGCCTCCATGTCATCTCTTACCCGTGTTGCATCTCCATCCTGCTTTATCATATCCATTCCAGGCAGCTGGTTTGGAAATAGATTGCCTCCCCTCATAGCAGGATCATTAACCTATTGGTAACAAGATATTAAAGAGAATGAATTAAAAATGATGTTGGAAAAAGTAGTGGAAGTTAAAGTATTAGAAACCACTAAGCTACTTGCATATACCACATTTGAAATGACACAGTCATCAGGAAAGCAGCTATATGGTTGAGCACCCTTCTTGGGCAGCATGTTTGATTCATATTATTCTGCTTTACAGTCAACAAACGAAGATTTAATTCCTGATACTATGACCCCTGTGCATATTTAACAAAACAGGCTCCATAAATTAGGTCAGTATTATTGTAAGAGGACTTGCCTGCTATGAAAGTCCTGAAAGCAGAGACATGTAAATAATTTCCTAACCTCAATGACACACAGCTTTTCTGCTTTTGCAAACCACTATGCAACTTTCCAAAGGCTGATGAGATAATATGCAGGCTGAACTGTATTGACTATTGATTTAGTGTTAATGACTCTTTTTTTTTTTTTCCTCATAAGCAATGGGAGGAAGATCCATGCTTTTCTACATGGACGGTCTCAAAATTTTTCTGAATGCAGCCATAGGAAAGTATCCGCACAACCAAACGATCTGTCATGCTTAGTTATGTGGAAAGAGCGGCTTGCCAAATTTACAACATTGCTGCCTTAATAAAAGGATTAATCTCACCATGTAGGAACTGGTGTAAAACACAAAACGCAGCCCTTCAGCAAGAGACTGAAGTATTATAAAATCTTTCCCTTTGAAGTTTTACAGAGAAAAAAAACATCTCCCTAGAGAGTTTTGGCTAACTCTTCTTATTTCTTATTTCCCTCAGACTAGGTGTATGTGATAACAGTGAAGATAGTCCCCTCTAGAATTTGGTAGAAGGAAAAAGCTGTTTTGTGTCACCTGCCCTTTAGGAGATCTTGGTTGCCAAGGAGAGGAGGTTCTGCCACTGCACTACCTCGCTTCAGCTACAGCAACCTGCTGCAGCAGGGGGAGAAGACTGCCTTAAATTTACCACATCATAGTCCTCCTGTTTCAGGTCCTCCTGACTGTTTTTTCTGTTGCTACTCCCTGATTTTGCAGAGTTGCAAAGTTAAATGCAATAGCATCACTACAAAGACGGTTTCAGCATGTCACCAGAGACAAGACTGCGGTTCAACAGGAAAGGTTAAAAACTTAAATATTTTTGCCATGGAAATTTCAACTCTAAAGACATTGATTGCTGAAGCACTGCAAGTCTCCTAGTGATTCTTTCCACTTAAAGCAGATGGAGACTTTTTTTTTTTAAAAAAAGAATCTGAAAATTTAGATCAGAAAGGATGAGAACCACACTATTTTGATGTGAAAGAAAGAAATCAAACAATGTTACAGCTTTATCTACATGCATTTGATGAAGCAAAAGAATCCATATTTTAAAAGTATATTCTGCTACTGATCAACATTCATTGGAATGCAGAGGCCCAAGTGCCTTTTCTATTTGTTCAGTAAATAAAGAGAGAAAAAAAAAAAGGCAAAAATACAAAATTGTATTTCAGTGAATCAAAAGCAGTTTGGGAACAAAAAGAAGAATGCTTGATTTGCATCATGGCAGAGTTAGGAGAGTCACGGAAAAGGAAAATGGCTCCCGGCTGCACACCACAAGAGCAATAAAGGCATCAGTGAAGTTCCAATCACAGAATCTCTTTGCAGTGATGATGCAAGAATCCTGACTTGCACGGTAACAGATACAAAGAAAATCTCCTGTTTTGTCACATGGAGACATTTGCTTTGGAAGTCCTTGAAACATAAAATATCCCACATGAACTCTTCTGTAGGCAATAACAATTCAATCAGAAAAATAAGAAAAAAGGACAAAGAAATGGATGAGTTTTTATAATTTTCCATGGGCAAGCAGTGTTATTATATATGAAATTTGACTAAAAGAAGGCAGGATGTGTTTTACAACCCCTTTGAATTTAAACACATTACTACGGCTGCCTGCCAATGAAGCATGATTATTAACAAGCTGAATTAGAAGTTTTATTCCCCTCTACAGCTCCCTTCATCCACTATGCTGAACAAAATCAAAATATTGTTTCAAGCTAACTCTCAGTAAATGCTATGATAATTTTGACCTCAGCTTTACTGCACCAATGCAGATTAATAAACATCTCTTCTGAATGGGCATTATTTCTGAGTGGTTTATTTCATATTCTGAAAGTTTCCTCTCTTGCGCAGACTTCAAATTGATTCTCTGACAGCCCAGTAAATCAGTCAGCAGAATTAAAGAAAATACAGTCATTCTGAAAATCACCAGTTACAAGCAAAGTTTAGCACAGCCTAGGCAAATTGCTAAATAAAGATGCCAAATTGTATAACACTATGTCCTTAAAATAGAAAAATAATAATAATAAAAAAAAGATAAATTGTTAATATATTTATTTATTCCCATCTCTCAGAAAGGAAAATGTGAAGCAGCACAGCAAACATTCCTGGGGACTAAAAAGTAGTGTCTTGTGGCCCAGAAATGGCCCCTCAGCTGCCAGCTGGCCAAATCTGACCTAGATGAAACAAAAATATTAAAACATTTGCTAGCAGTTTGCAGATGACACAGTGCTGGGGTGGTAAATCAGGAGGAAAACAGGTTACTCTTACAAAATGAGCCACTGTACCTTGGTTAAATAGACTCAATTTAACAAATGCATTTGAATGTAGGCAAAAGGAGAGAAATACGTTTGGGTACAAAGAATGCAGGTTTTATTTGTGTAGCACTGAGAAGGATATGGGTATCACCCTATTGGTTTCAGTATAAGCTCACCAGTATGACAGTGTCACAAATAGAGCCAAGGCAAATCCTCTTGAAAGAGAAATTAGAAGCAAAATTTAAGTCTCTAGACAGCTTTTGCGAAATCACTGTGCCCAGTTACTCTGTGTGTACTTCTAGAACAATAATGGAGTTTAGAGTAGATTCACAACAGGGACCAAAGGGCTGAAAAACAAATACTGAGATGAATAAAGAAATTCAACCTATTCGGTTTACTGGAAGTTAGATAAATGCTATCTTGAAACAAGATCTATTAGTTTAACAGGAAGAAAAAGCAGTGCAACAACTGTGCCAGTGGAAACAGTAGTCTGCATGGAAGTCTGAGATAAAATCAGATCTCTTTCTACAATGTATGTGTTTTAGTTCAGGTTCCTGGGGGAAACTGTTTTAGTATGTGCAAGCTGAGAAATCAGACTGGGCTGTCATCTTCAAATCCCTACTCTCTCTCTCCCTCTTTTTTTTTTTTTTTTTACTATTGTTTTGCTACATTAAAATGTTTAACAGTATGTACTTGGAAACTGCTACTACTACTAAAAAAGTTTGCTGTAGCTGGGAGCTTAGCAACTGGAAATATCAGAGAAGGTGACAGATTTGGCAGTATCAGAATTACTTCAGGTCACCAGTATGCAGCAGCTGTAAAAGACAAATGTGATCTGGGGCTATATCTGTCAGTGTATTCCAAGAAAAATGGGGAAGAACTAGTGTTATGCACATGGCACTGGTGTTTAGGAAACAGTGATTCAAACAGGAACAGGTGCAGGAAAGGAAAAGGAATGTAAAGGCTACTAGAAAAGACTGAAACAGCTTGTTTAACTTACCAGAAAACAAAACAACAAGAAAAAAAAAACAAACCAAGGAACCCAACAGAAAGCAAAATGAAACAAAACTAAATCCCTGCCTATAGTAGTGGGGTTGGAACTAGATGATCTTAAAGGTCGCTTCCAACCAGAGCCATTCTATGATTCTATGATAAAACAGCAACAAAAAATCATGTTGATAGAATGGCTCTATTTAAAATACAGAAAAAGAGGAAAGGAAAAAATATTTAAAGGACTACATTGGAAAAGTAAATAGCCTGCTACCACATTTAGGCTGGAAAAAGACATTTATTAACAAGTAAATCATATGTCTGTCTTTAAACTCTAATTTTATAGTCTCAAAAAAAAAAAAAAAAAAAAAAAAGATTTACAATATTGTCAACCATAGCAGTAGAAACTGCCTGAAGACACAAGCAGTACTTTCCTGCCAATATTTCTTAGAAAGGTCCATAATTTGAAGTCTGTGCTTTAAATGTACCAAAGTTCAGCTCTCAAACATACAAACCTGTTAATTAAGAGAATCTGTTTGTTAGATATCTTAATGCACTGAGTGATTTTAATGATGAGCCAATAATTGGAAATGTTATTTTCCTTTATCAGATGCTCTAATTAGCAGTCTCAAATTCAAACAAGTGTGTAAACCTCCTCACAGCAGAAGAGAACAGGTTACTTACTTATTGATTTAGCAATCTACATTATACGCACCACTTTATGAAACCCCCCCGTGGACCTGGGGCTCGCAAAGGTGCCAGTCTGACAGTTCTTGAAGTTGACTGCCTATGGTACTACAAGGACAGTGGCAGTTGAAGCATTTTCCACACTGCCCATGCCAGCATGTGTCACTTTTACCTCTAGGAAATGGCTGCCTGCCATTCAGTCCTAGCCTCCACTGCTGAGAACACTACCACAGATACTGGTGACCCCCAGCTGTGTTGTGGAAACTTACCTACTGAGAACAGGAGCTAGATCGGCACGTGTTTTCCACCGAAGTCCAGGAGCAACTACACCTGCTAGCTATAGTGGTGCTAGGTCAAAATTGGAAATGTAGTTGCAAATGGTGTTCTCTACCTAATTAATCACTGGTTATCTGAGTGCGGAGCCAAAAACAAAGCCTTTTTAACATAAACATTTCTTAAGAAAACTAATAGAAGAAACATAATGGCTTACAGCAGTTACAGCCCAACACAGCGGACCTGAAAAACTACTGAAAGTCAAAGAAAATCCTCTAGCTGTCATCTCAAGTCCTTAAATTCTCACCTGCTCAGGACCCATGGAGGACAACCCTGATGTAGGCACAGAGGTCGCTGAGGTCATGCTGATCTGCCCTGTCATCTGGTTCATGTTGTTCATACCACTTGTGTTGGTTGCCATGGATACACTGATGTTCATGTTATTATTGTACATGCTGGTGCTTGCTTGCTGCCCAAAATGTGGTGGGGACTGTTGTGAAAACATGCTATAGCAAGGAATGGAAAAAGCAATGTGTCAGACTCAGAATGCTGAAGCCACTAGGAAACTACTCTCTTTTTAATATATTTTAAGCTGCAACTTGTACATACTGTTGTTTATGCCAACTCCAAAGGAAAGACTAGTTTTCAGCTACATCGATGTCTAAGGAATAGATTTTCAAAATTTCAGGTCCCATGTCTGTGCACAAAAATGCATGCCTTTGCGTGTGAAACTATGGCAGAGTACAAATCTGTTATGCGTGTGCAATAACAGCCAACGAGCTGTTTAAATATGTCTTCATTTATATTTTAAATATGGTTGGGAAAGTAATTTTTAGAGGGAAAACACCTTTTTTCCCCTCATCAGTATCGGTTAGGTTGGTATTGGATCTGATCTAATAAGCTTTCTTTTTGCAAAAGAGGCCATTTGTACATCTGAATACCAGATTTGCACTTACAATTATGGCAAGTGGGCTCACAAATATAGACATGCAGCTGTGCAGAAATTTTTTTACTAAATCTTAGCATCAGGTTTTGAAAATGTGACACTGTAAGAAACAACATAAAGTCTAAGACAATTGCCCTCTATGCTCCTTTAAGGCCATTTCAGAACAGCATAAGAAAAGATAACTGGAAAATCTCATCCCAGATTTTATTCAAAGTCAAGTGCTTTCTGGATAGCATCTTCCTTCAAGTTATATTAAAAGTCATATGACAGAGGTTTTATATTTCCTAAAACACACTCCATTATTTACATGTCAGTCTTTTCCACTTTTTAAACATACCTCAACAGTCAATGAAGGAATTATTACTGAAGATGTATCTGTTTAGAGGATTTTCATTAGAGACTGAAATACTGTAGAAGGACTGTTGCATGTCAGATGGTACACAGCAGCCGCCTCTAAATCAGCAGCTGACTTTTACTCTTCTGTGAAGCACTGCTCCCCCAGATGAGGGAACCTTTTCAAGGTTAACACTCAGCCATGCACTTGGGTAATCCATTATGTTATTGCTGTGCACTGCCCATTGTGAGACTTTCTTTACAGAGGAATGCAACTGCATTCCGGGCTCAGGACCAAACTCTGAAAATCTCACAATCCTCTTCCTTCCATTCCATCTCTTTTCAGGCCACCTAACCCCATTTTTAGGTTGTTATCTGGTTGGCTGAAACAGTACACTACAGATCATTGTGAATACTCAGTGGCTTGTGTAAACACATTTGACATGTTCTCCACTGTAGAGCTGCAGTTTAGCAAGCCAACCATTAGTCTACCAAGCTGCCCCTGCTGTGGTTTCAGTAGACGCTGTGGCAGCAGTAGCTATGCCTCCTGTAGATGCTTCACTAAGGCAGTGAATAAGAGGCATGGACAAGGACTAGGATGAGGGAGTAATTGGTTACCTTAAGGGGAACTTTACTTGTATCAACCTCATCACAGAAGTACTGTTTTTCTGGGTTTACTAAATCTATGGAAGATCGATAGATTATGAATATATCTCTTCAGCAGGAAGATGATTTGCTGTTGGGCTAGGATAATAAAAGCAACCTGAGAGCATTAGGACAATAAAAACAGTGTGCTAGTGACCTGTGTGCAATTGATACAGCTTGGTTATACATCAGCCTGATAGATCTATCTGTGCTGCATTGAAAAGCGTAGATCATTGCCATCTGGAAGCTTGTTGCTGCCTACAGATTGTGTTCAACATCCAACCCATTCAATGTTGACAGACTGATTATTAGAGTTACACTGACTGGGGCATAGGTTTCAACTGAAAAGGTGACTGCATGCATGAGGCATTCTGCAATGCTCTCAGAGAATGATAGTTATATGCTGCCCCCCATATATGTGCAAGCACTAATGGATCGAACCTGGTTGTGCTCCAGCATTTGAGGCAGGAGGTGTTATCCAGTCACTGCAATTCCAGAGCAGTACAGAATGCACAGGCTACAGCTCAGCTGATCCAGCCACGTGGAAAGCAGCATGGGAGCACAACATTTAAATCGTATGCAGAAGAAATGCATCCACACAAACGTTAGGAGCTGGAGTTCACTGTGCAATACAGTTACTTCTTAAGGACATACCATGTTTTATCAGTTATCACAGTCAAAGCAATGCATTGTGTGGGTGCACCTCTTTTAGCTATGCACTCACTTGGCCTTGTATGAAGATGGTATTTAAATCAATTCGTCAAGCCAAACTGAAAAGAACTCTCTCTTAGGATAGACAGTTAACAGCAAAGAAATACATATAAACAACCCCATAAATAAATGTAGACCATATGAGCACATAGACCCACTAGTCTGTGCGCTCATTTTTGTTTTGTTCTGGATTTACCTGTTTCCACCCATATTCCCTTGTGCCCACCCGTTCATCTCTGTAGAGGACTGATAGGCAGGATTAGCCTGAGACTGCTGAATCATGGGGCTCTGAGTATGAGCCAGTCTTGGGGACATCAGTGGACTCTGAGGAGTGGTGGCCCCTGTGAAGCCTGGATCGGGCTGCTGACTAATACCTAAAGAACAAAAAGAGAAATTTAGCCACTGTACATAAAAAGTTAAAAAATAAACAAACAATAGCTCAAATGTGCAGACATTTCTGCACAGTTCTGCTTATACCACCTGGAACCTATACAACCTTGTGTCTTAACGTAGGACCTAGATTAAAAGCAAGACGACATAAACTAAATACTACACATATAACCTTAACATGTTTTTTAACTTAAGTATGTTGGCTAATTGTTTGTCATAACTGTACAAGCAGTCTCTTCCCATTAGAGATCACAAAGAGAAACACTGTTAAGTGACATATATACATATATGACTTAGCAGTGTTTTGTATATATATATATATTCCACAGAAAGTGCATTCAAAGCAACAAACAAGCAGTTTGCTTCTGTCTATAATTCCATTTTTGCAGAAGAAGTTACCACCTTTTAACACTCAGGCTATAATTTTCAAGTTTTCCTAAAGTTACTAGAGCCTTAATATCTTGATTTCCATGTCCATGTCAAAACAGACAATGCTATTTTGTGCAAGGATTTAATCATTTTGTAACATAAAAAAATATCTAGATACACAGAAAACAATTTAAACTGTAAAATACCAATTACATGAAGAAATTTTGTTTTAAACCAAGTCATTTTGGTCTTAAGTTTATCAACAACAGCATACTCTACAGAAACAATCCACTCTTAATGCTGGTGGTATGAATCAGGTGGTATGAAATCAATTCCTATATTTGCTGTCTGCATGACTTAACTTCTCTGTATTTCAGTCTATGTCATAAAAGGAGAATAATTTAATGTCTCTTTGTTTTCATAAAGCAATTACAAATATGTGGAGGGAAAGCGCTGTTACAAATTAGAATATTGTGTAAAGGATACCAGACCAGAATAGATAGCAAACTTGAGTTGAGTGGAAATAATTTGTTTTGGTTTTATCAGTACGTTTCATATTCAAAATTTCACTTACTCATTTCATATTATTCAGTATAATGTAACATAGCTTTTACAATTCTTCTAAATAAAATCAAGAAGGTCTTTAAAAATAACTGTGTGGAGGTCTAACTTACAAAGCAGTATGCAGCTTTGTAAAGCATACGAACAAAATGGTATTAGCTATCATATTACAAATAGGTTTAAGGATGGTGAAGGGAATGCCTTATCAGAAACTAATTTTTATTATTTAAGCTTAACAGTTACTCATTAATTTTACACTAAAATGCACACACAAAGGACTGGCAAGAATTGGCAAGAATATATTTAAGCAATATTTTATTACCAAAATGTAAAAAAAATCCCTACCAACATAAGAATGATTTAAAAGGATCAGCTTGGCTTCTGATCACTTTATGTGGTTTGCCAATATCAATTCACATTTTTTTCTTCATTTGCACTTTTACTTATATATTGATTTATTTAATCAAAATTCAGGGTCTATCAAGCTAGTACACATGTATATGTGTACATACATCTATACGTGCACATATCTATGCATATAAACAAACACACATGTTGAACATTTCTGCTATTGCTCAAGAAAGGACCAGTCCTCAGAGAATCTGTGGTACTTGAGCTATGAAAGTGGAAAGTAATGTGTCACAGTTAAGGACTCCCAAGAGGCCAAAATCTCCACACTTCCCATCTCCTCTGGGGAGCCAGACAAGTGGCTGTGGGATTGAAAAATAACTGGGGGAGGTAGAACCAGTACCGTAGTTTGGAGGAAACGGAAACTGCTGTGCGTTTGCCTGCGGGATCCGCGGATTGCTCATGGTTGCTGGTATGCCACCGGCGGCCACCATGCTCGGGGTCATGCTCAAGCCCTGCCCTCGCATCATCAGTGTCCGCTGCTGCACCTGCTGCTGCTGCTGCTGCTGCATCTGCCGCTGCCGCAAGTGCTGGCTCAGGATCTCCCGCTGCCTCTGTGCCAGCATCTGCGCATTGATGGGGCCCTGGAGGGAAAACCACCGCCACCTATCAATAACTCCTGCAAAGGCAACCTGACCTGCAGAGCAGTAAGGAAGATCCCAGTTTTTTTTTTTTTTTTTTTTTTTAATCTTCCCCACCACACACCTAACAATAACATTAAACGGGGGAAAAGAATCCTGTTAATAATTCTGCTGGGGAAAATTTCCAACAGTGAAAGTGTCACTAACAGAAATAATAACTGCATTTAATATTGCAGCAATTTGTAATTGCGAATAGAGTAGCTTGTTTAAAAAAATGCATCTTTAGTAAATAAGAAGCCTGGTTAAAAATGCAGTTATATCTATTTCTAGTAAATAACTACCCACCTTATGTAAATATGAGACTCTCAGAAATAAAACAGCAAAATACTTATCATTTAGACTGCGTTATTAGTATTCAAGCTTTAAAATTTGTTGTATGTATTAACAATATCACATTACTACTGTAGCATAGACTAATTTGAGGATTTGAGGGAGAAACAGGAAAATAAAGTTTTTTTTTTTTTTTTTTTTTTTTTTAAAAGTACTGTTTTCCCCACCTGTGTTGGCACTCCAGGTCTCAATGACAGATTCATGTTGGAGACACTACTGATCTGATTTATCAGTGGCTGCCGATTCTAAAGAGATTAAAAAAAAAAAAAAAGAGTTCTTAGAAGGAAAAACAGAAAAGGGAAATTTTATATAAAGAAGCATAAACATCTTTCCAATAAGTAGGTTTGAGGACCTAGCTGGTCCTGTTGTCATTCATAGAATCCCACTTCAGAATGAGGCAATACGTGATACACAAATAACAACACAAACACTAAGCCATTTTCCAAACACTGTCTTTATGATTCCTACCCTTTTTCAGTTTGGGACTGGACTCTTGAGATCAGACTCTGATAGACCTTATCCTTATGTTTAGGGCAGAAATCATAGAAGCACAGAATATCCCAAGTTGGAAGGGTCCCAGAAGGATCGTCAAGTCCAACTCCTGGCTCCACACAGGACCACCCAAAAAACAGACCATGTATCTGAGAGTATTGTCCAAATGCTTCTTGAACTTCAGCAGGCTTGGTGCTGTAACCACTTCCCTTGGGAGCCTGTCTCAGTGCCTGACCATGCTTTCAGTGAAGAACCTTTCCCTAACCCCCCAGCCTGACACTCCCCTGGTCCCAGCTCCATGCCGTTCCCTCGGGTCCTGTCACTGTCCCCAGAGAGCAGAGCTCAGCGCCTGCCCCTCCACTCCCCTCGTGAGGGAGCTGCAGGCCACCATGAGGCCTCCACTCAGCCTGCTCTGCTCAGGGCTGAGCAAACCAAGGGACCAGCTGCTCCTCACACATCTTTCCCTCTAAAGCCTTCACTACTTTTGTAGCCTTTCTTTGGAAGCTCTCTTGCTCACCAGCCTTATGTAATCCCCTTTATAGTAAGACTTTGAGTCTGACCTATCGGCCAATTGTTCACCCATTGTATTATGTTTTCATCTAGGTATATGCTGGACATTTTGTCCTGAAGGATACTGTGAGAAACAGTACTGAAAGCTTTACTGAAATCCAAAAAGATTACATCAACTGGCTTCCCTTGGTCAACTAAATGGGTGACCTTATCATAAATGAAAATTAAGTTCATTAAGAAGGACTTCCCCTAACATAAACCCATGTTGGCTATGACCAGTGACTGCATTGTCCTTCAGGTATTTTTCTATAATTCCTAGAATATTTTTCTCCATAAGTTTACCAGGCACTGAAGTGAGACTGTCAGGCCTATAATTACCAGAGTCTTCTTTCTTGCCCTTCCAGAAAATTGGAACATTTGCCAGCTTCCCGTCAACTGGGGTACCTCTTCTCAAGACCATTGAAAAATAATTGAGAGAGGTCTCATGATGACATCAGCTAGCTCTCTTTGTACCCTGGGATGAATTTCATTGGGCCCCATAGACTTATATGCATCCAGGTGGAGCAGCAAATTCCACACTTTGTTTTTCCACCTAAGCTCTAAAAGATCCCTGCTCAGTCAAGCTGACTTTTTGCCCCACCTGCTTAACTTATGACATTTTGGAATTGCTTGTTCATGCACCCTTAGGAGGTAGAACTTAAAAATTGAAGAGCACTGATGATTTTTTTTCTTCCAGTAAAAGCATTAGTATCTTTTTATAACACTACAAACCTATATATTTAAAAATGAAACAAGAAAAATGATCTTCAAAAGTAGATCAAGGCAAAAAAAAAAAAAGAGAGAATGATAAAAAGAAAGAACATATGTAATATCTTACCAATATAGGATGCAGTAGATAATGAATGTAGATTACTGGAAGAGTCAAGATGTAATAAACAGAGAAAGACCCATGCAACAAAAGGCTTCACTGTAGCCTTGCTCAAAGAAATAGTGTCAGACAGGCTTAAATACCGGGCACAATCTTGTACAATATTATAGACAGAGTAAAGAAAAGTGGCAAAAAAGATAATGTGAAAGGTATTGCCTCATCAAACTTCATTATGGCTAGTGTTTTTAGTTTAAAAGTAGAATTAGACTCTAATGAAGGAGTACACACTTGGACTATTCTGAGCAAGCTGATGTGTGGCCCGAGCAAGGTGCCCTCAAACACATTTAGCCATGCTGGGGTGGCGATGTACCTGCTGTGCCTGGAGCCTGTGCTGCAGCTGGAGCCGCAGCTGGTTGGGCTGGCTCTGGACGATGCTGGCAGGACGGAGGCCGGGACGGGGCTGCATGCGCAGGGCAGCATAGCTGGGGCGCTGCCCCATGGGGTGGAAGCTGGGGTCCTGCATGGGTGCGTAGCTGCCCTGTGCCATCTGAGCCTGAGCTGCGTACTGCTGGGAGAAAACCGGAGCCTTCTGCTCCATCAGGATGCTCGACTCCTGGCCAGGGAAAGTCTCTGGATCGACAGCCTGGCTCTGCAGAAATACAGGAACAATACGAGTGATTGGTGGGACATGATGTTTCATAGGATTATATGAGACTACTTCCACCCTACAAAAACATTGTTTCAGAATATGAACATTTTACATAGCAAATGATGTAAATTTTCTCTATTATTTTTTCTTTATATTATTACATTTCTGTATTCTTTAAAAAAAAAAAAAAAAAAAAAAGAATTTTATTTTGGAGTAATAAAACATTCATGAAGACAAATTCCCCTTCCCCTCCCAGATCCACATTCTTTGTCATGTTCTTAACATAGCCTTTTTATCATTCTGTTAATGAATACAAACCTGAAATGAAAAATTCTGTAATAAAATCTATAAAGAAAGTTTTGCCAGGATATTTTTGCCATTGAATCAGAGACAAATTCAAAGACATTAGAACTGAATCAGGATATGAAAGTAAATTTTTATCAGATTCTTTAAACAAAATAATGACTTGAAATAAAGATGCCTAAAACCATCACAGAAGCTAATGTGAATAAAGTGCCTAGTTCTTTCAGGGCACTTTTGCACAAACTGATTATTGCTAGCATAAAAAAGCTAACAAAATTCTAAACTCTATTCTAGATGCCTCCTAATATTTGCTCTAGCCAGAATAACTTTATAGCTTATTCCACACTGATCTTGGAAATCAATTTAATCTAAATTTCAGTGCCCTCATGAAAGAAAGAATTTAAGCTCCTGTAAAATGTTTGATGGGTATTTTTAGAACATGTTCTAAAATGTGACAGTTCTCTTATTTGCAAAACCCTCTAAATGTTCCCACTGAGATATTAATTAAGTAGAAATACATTTAACAATAGGTGTGAAATAAAGCATTATTCATTGGGGGATGGTGTTCCAAAAGCTATATAATAGTGCACAGAAGTTTCACCCTGCAAAATTGAAGTTCACCAATAAATTGTATCTCCATAATAACACTTCACTGAGCTTTGTGTTGTACCAAATAGTCTTGGGGATAGTTTTCATATGTCCAGTATTTCATTGGTCCTATTTCATAGTTACAGATGGTGCATGGATGTGAAGAGATAAAAGTAGTATCTAAAATGCAGAGCTAGTTCAGAAGTTATCCCCAGGATGCTGATGAGTGCCAGGAAATGAAATGAGTATTCTAGGCTTGTCTGAGAATATTAAATCATCATATAGGTGCATAAGGCCGTTTTGGAAATACAATTCTGATGCCAGAAACATCAAGCACTAGCTTTTCTCCAAAACCTTTTTTATTTTTTTAAATACATTTTTGCACCATAAAGGACTGAAATGGACCAGAACCAAAGGAAAGCTAATAAAAAAGAATGGTGGTAGAAAAAAAATCAAACAAATTAATGCTGCTAAATATAGAAAACATGTTCCTATTTAATATATATATATATAGTTTTGAGTGCTTGGAATGAAATTCATTCTTTATCTCACATTAGTCAATAAAGACAATGAACTGTGGGTGAAATTACAGTTTTACTCATCCGAAAGCTTGCTGCCACCATAATACAAAGGTCTTGTACAAAATCTTGCTCTTCTGTTCCTACATATTCTTTTTTTCTTCTTTCCTATGCCTTATTTCTGGCCAAGATCTTACCTTTCTCCCACACAAAGCTGTTCCTCTGATCACCAGATAAGGAGAAGCCTGTTCATTTTTCAGGTTTGGTCAGTTTAGTTGTATAAAGCAAACTGGCTCAGCAAAGGTCAGAAGAAGCAGAGCTAGACGAGGGTGGCAGGGAAGGAAGTATACAGCTCGGGCTGAAGCAAGATTTTCAGGTGACATCAAGCTGTTAGAATGACTCCCACTAAAATACGTAACTCCATCTTAGCTTGTAAGAAGTGTATTATAATTCTCTTCTTCAACACGCATTCCCTCCACTGTCCACATAACCTCCACTTTGACAATATGTCCTTTAACCACAACACCTAATATACACAACGTAATGTCCACTATACCTGGCTAACCAGTTCTGGTATTCCTAGAGCTCTGTCGATTTCTTCTAAACCATCAAAATTCCTTAGTGCCATATAAAGCTGATCCAGGAGAGCACCCTCATCAGTTGGTGACTCTGATGAAGGATGATTACACAAGAGATCATCTGGTGAGCTGCCAAATGGTTGCCTGTGAAAACATGAATACAGCGATGGTAAACAGCTGTTGGAAAGCAAGAAATAATATCAGAGGATTAGTAGTCAAATTGAACTAACAAGTGGAGACAGAAATTACTTTAATAGCTGTCAATTTTGTTTAGAAACCTACTCTGGATGAAAGTTTGCTTCCCAAAGAAATAGTTAAATAGCATGATTAATGCCTGTCAAGACCCTTCAAGCACTGTGTATCTGACAAGCAAGCAAATATACTGAAGACATGCCTGAGTACTGATTTCATATTACAGAGAGGAGCATATCAGCATGGAAGTCAGTATACATGTAGAATATATTCATTGAACATGGAAGATTAAACATTTTTTTTTAAAGCTAACTGTACCTTTGACTTGTAACTGTTAGACTTAGTATAATGTCAAAAGTAGAGATGGCATTCATTTCCATAGATACTCTTAACTGGTTGTCTAGTAAGCTAAGAAAGCTTAAAGGGTCATATTGGGGTCCAAGGACTGCCTGAGCTAACACAGGCTGAACATCTGGAAGAGCTATCCAGAAGCATGAAAGAGCAGGAAGAAAAGGACATTCCCCTTTTGGTTTTCAGCAAAACACTTTATCAACTCAGCACATCTGATGGAATTGTACACTTGGGTACCAGTTTATGTACTTGGTTATATGCCTCAGAAAAGCATCAGCAAGAATTTGGATACTGCCAGGCCGAGTGTGCTGCCCTAGTAATCCTGCGTACCTCACCCTTGAATTTGTATGCAAACCATGCTTACTTGCACAGGCAGAATAAAGGTTTATGCCAAACCCGAAGGACAAAACTTTCTGAGAAATAAACTAAAACTGAAGTGACACCTTATCAACAGCCATACAACATCGTTTTGTTTTGCACAGTTCACACACAAGCCCTGCTTCACATACAATACTACAGGACTACAAGAGAAAATATAGAGCAAAGCATTCTGCAAGCAAGGGCAGCTACTATGTGCACATCGTGGTAGAATTCCTTTCCAGATAATTACTCAGGGAAAACAAAGGCTGTCACACATGGAAGGAGGAAAAAGCTCTATATGTGAATCCTTTTTATATGCCTGTTTGGAAAAACAAAAAAACACGTTCGTGTAGTTAGTTTCCATAATGAGATATATGGTTGCCATGGAAGTAAAATCTCTATGCCAAAGCTTAGCAGAAGGGAGGAGATGCATCATTAGGTTATACACCTAAAAAAACCCAAAAGACAGTAAACAAGAAAACTAATAAAATTATATTATTTTTAACTAGATCCCAGACAGTAAAATATGTGTATATTCCTTCAAGACACTGCAAAACTGTTAATCTGTCTCCTATATAGAAAAGTTTCTACAACTCTCACAAACAGTATTATAAATCAGCAAGGTGGAAGAGCAAAAACAATTCTTCAGTCAAATTTCTTAGAAACTTTAAAGATGACTTATAAATATGATCTGGGAACACAGACAATTAATGGGGCTAGCAATACAAAACAAAATCAAATGACAAACAAACAAAACCCAAGAACAACAACTTCCCAAAATTGTAAATGGGCATGAATAGATATAAAAAGAAAATGTTTAAAGCATTTGTCAAGTTCTGTACATGTCCTCGTTTCAGTTAGGACAGAGTTAACTAATGACAATTACTTTCTTTTCTTTCTTTTCAATTTCTTTTACATACTGGAATGATAATGTTTAATTTTTGTCTAAACAAATTTTAACTCACGTTTTGACTTTGTAACAAGTTACATTATATAATACTCAAGGAAACAATTAGATACCAGGCATTAATCCAATAAGAAGCACCAAACAATTCATCACCTCTACTTGGGGGTTATCAGATGCAGTGCAATGGGATTTTTTTCTTTCCACCACCTCTAAGGAAACTGTGAGAAATACAGAAACAACAAAACTGGAGAATTACCTGCCTGGCTTGTTGCACTGGGTTTATGTGGCAAGGTTTTGGTAGTAGGTGGACTACAGGGGTGGCCTCTATGCGCAGAGCCCAGCAGCTGACCCATGTCAGACCAGAGCCAGCTTCAGTTAGCTAAAAAAAGGGACCTACTGCTGGCCAGAGCTGAGCCAGGGAGTGATGCTGGTTGGGCCTCTGAGAGAGCAGATTGAAGGAAGGGGGGTGAAAAAATGCTGTGCAACAGGAGCTGGGAGTGAGGAGTGAGAACCAGACCTGCAGACAGTGCAGCAGGAGGGCAGGAGGTGCTCCAGGCATGCAGCAGACATTCCCCCTGTGGCCTGTGGAGAGGCCTCTGGTGGAGCAGGCTGTCCCCCTGCAGCCCATGGCAAGGAGCAGGACAGGACCAGAGAGAAGAGCCCACACAGAAGCAGGAGGTCTGGGGGGAGCTGCCACCCATCTGTGGGGGACCCGTGCTGGAGCAGTTTGCTCCTGGGGGATGGACCCCATGATACGGAACTGTGTGGGAGCAGTTCTTGGAGAACTGCTGCCTGTGGGCAGCCCACGTACAATCAATGCTTGGGGGAAGGAGGTGGTTGGGGGGTGGATGGGTGGAAAGTGTTGATAGTTTTTTTTTGTTGTTGTTTGTTTATCACTGCTCTAGCTTGTTGTTAGTAATAGGTCATAAATTTTATTAATCTTCCTATGCTGAGTCTGTTTTGCTTGTCACAGTAATTGTTGAGTGATCTCCATGTCCTTATCACAACCCTTGAGCCTTTTACATTTTATTTTCTCCCTCTTTGCCTTTGAGGAGGGGGAGTGAGAGAGCGGTTGTGGAGCTCAGCAGCCCAGCAGGGTAAAACTGCCACACTTGCTGATCACAATATGTGGTCCTGTGTTTTATCTTAGAGTATCATTATAAAAGTGAGTAAGTTATGTCAACAGTGCTTTTGGCATATGGACACCCTACCAGAGAGAAAATTAGCACAAAACATTTTGAAAAACTGGAAAAAAATAGAAAAGTAATAGAGAATATGCCACATAGTTAAATATATTTATAGTTAAATAGTTAATAGTTAAATAGTTAAACTATTTTATAATATTTTAGAACATCCTCTTGGAAAGAAAATTAAGATAACGTAGTCAGAAGGTTAAACTTCCTTCAAACAAACTTCTTCTGTCTGCTTCCTCTTCACTTCCTTTTCAACACTCCTATCTGCTACTGGAAAAGATATTCCAACTCACAAATTCAAAACATCTCAACATTTCTTCTTTATTTGTCTGTCCATTTTGTATCACATATACAATACGTATTTATCTAATTTAAGCTGCAAACTTTTTGAAGACACGTATTTATCTGATTTAAGCTGCAAACTTTTTGAAGACATATGTGTCTTTTTAGACAAGCATGCACTGCTTCTCATAGGTGTGACATTATTTAAAAGGCGTAATAATAAACAAAGTTAGCATTTCACATGTAGGCTAAAATAAACTGTGATTAAACAGTGGTGGCTCTGGTTACCTGAGAAAGAATTAACCTCGTGGAAGAGACAGCCTCCATTTCACTTCATTTTTCTTCCCTCACCTTTTACAGAATTTAGGTCAATTAAAAAACCCCAAATAAGAGAGGTGTTGCTGAAGTCCTGCACTACTAAAAACACTAACCTAAGGCAGGAAAAGACAGCTATGTTGTAAATACAAAGGCTCTGGCATTTTTCCACACTGAGTTTTAAATACTTTCTATGTACTTAACAGCACTATGCACTAACAAGAACACCACACAAACCAGACAGAATCATGCCCATATTCATGTATGAGAAGTGAAATTGATGAAACTATCTGCAGCACTGGCAGCATTCACAGTTACACATAACCTTCAATTCCTCCAACACATTACACAGCAAGAAGAGCATTTGTAAGTGTTACAAGAACACATACACATCTCATGAGCATAAAATACTACAAGTGTTAAATTGATATGCATTTGGTGAATATTTACACAGGACTTTACTTCCATGAGGCATATATACAAGCCTATAATATCTCTCCAAGTTTTGATGCATCACTAGGACTTACCTGTTCTGACCACCAAAAGTTGCCTGGTCTATAGGCAAGATGCTGTCTGGCCATGGTGCAGTCTGATTTGGAGGGGCCTGTTGTTGGCTGTACTGAGGTCCTCCTATGTTCATCTCCAATTCAGATGGCCCTAATCAAGGAAAAATAATTGCATATTTTTTTCTGCTTTCATGTTAATCCTTTCAGTTGAATTATCTATGTTACAATAAAACCATCAAAACAGTGAGAGTTGAGTAACATTACACTTAAAAGCACTGTGATTTTTTTGGGGTTAAATATCAGTTTTAAAATTAGAACAAGTAATGTAAGAACTGTGAAAGGATTCAAAACCATAAAGCAGCAAACATGACATCACAGATGCAAAAAAAAAGTAAGAAAAGCATTAAATAAAGGCAGTAGATAAGGTCAGTATCATAACAGGAATGTACTTGCTTTGGAGCTGGTCAAGTACAATGACAATATTCACAACATTTCCTCTTTAAAAAATCCACAGTCTTTAATGAGCAAGAGCAACTTCATATCCTCTTTCTTAGGAAATCCATACCACTATGGAGTTCAAGTGTATCAGGAACTGTTCCTATCAACACATGCATTAAAATTAACATTTCACACACCTTCCTTCCTAGTCCCACAGGAAGCTTTCACTGTGGAATAGAGTTCTCATCAAATCTATAATTGAAGTGAATTGAAGTGATTTGTTTTTTCTCCTGCTTTTATCTTTGACAATGCAGTGCATACAAAAAGTCCCAACTCCACAAACTCCACATACGTGCAGACTTACCCATATTCATGACCTGAGATGGAAGCATCTGCCTTGGGCCAGGCTGGTTGCTGGGTCTCAAGGGGATGCTAGCTGTGGGGTTGCGGATCATGCCTGCTTGCACCGGCCTGTTCATGGCACTAGCGGTGGGTGCACAAGTCACCCTCACAGCAGAAGCCTGGCTTCCCCAGTCTCCAGATGTCATGGCAGGTCGTGGGGCACTGCCGCTGATCATTCCTGCACAAAAGCCAGACAGATTCAGGTGTGGGAACTTAGAGCTTCTTTAGCATTGCAATGGGCTGATGAGCTGAATTTTTAGAGATGAAAATGCAGCAGTTTCACTCAAAGCATATTGTATCACAACTGTTTGTCCAGATGTGCAAGGCTACAGAAAGATGCCTTACACTGCTTAGTCAAGGGAGTGGAGATTATTATATATTTTGCATGAGGAAGATCCTTTTATCATTTCTGAAACATTGTTGAGAGTAAGTGTTCCCACGTGTAGTCTGCAACAGGTGCTGAGGGTGTGTGGATAGCCCTAACTTCCTTCCTCAGGAAATGAATCACGTTTGCTGATGTGTATGTCAGTGCTTTACTTTCCAAGTGCTAAGTGAGAATGAAGACTTGAGTACCAACATGTTATCACTACACATGCTTACAAGCTAGAAGGATTAAATTTAAATTCGCATTCTGCAAACATCTTTTTGTAAGTCCTTTCATTCATAGCCTAGAGCCTTCTTAGCTTCAAGGCTTACCCAAGATAATCTTGAACCAATATACAGTGCAGGGAAATTACTCACAGGAACTTTCCGATAGATGCTGAAGTTCATTACCGTTATTTTAGGGGAAGTCCTCCTACATCTACTGTAAACAACTGATACAGTTTATTTACATTTGGAATATACACAACACTACACTCTGACAGTATTAAAAGAAACAAACAACAAACAAACACACATGTAAAAAAACATAAAACAATGCTCACACCCGCAGACATATATTCATACCATTTATACATTTTGATTTTATACAGTCTAGAGAGCAGATAAAATGCGATTTTCAGATTGGATTACTGCTCATTCTAGTTGCATTTTGCAACATCCTTAAATGAATGTTAAAAGCCAGCTAAATAATTATTATTCATTAGTTCAATTATTCAATATACAACCAAGGAGAAAAACCCTCTGAAGAGAGTAACTGTTTCATCTGCTGTGCAAAATTTGCTTCAATATTACATCCTCAGGTTTGTTCTGTTTGTGTACATATTCTATCAGCTGAAATATGTGGTGTGCTAGAGCAAATGGCAGGAACACAGATAATACTTGCTAACTTGTATACATAAGATGAATAACATCCTCAAATATGTATACAGAAGATGAAAGTAATAGGGCACTTGAAAGACTGCAAGTTGACCTCTAAACGACTCAAATAAGATATTTCAGAGTCTGTCACTGCATCTTTTTTTTTTTTTTTTTAAACTGATGCAAACTAAATGTAAAATTTTGGGAGTGAGTAGCTAGCTGAAAGGACTTAATATACCCATTTATTCAGCTTTCTTAGCAGTTGTTTCATACTTGAACAGTCTTGGACTATGTACCAGTAACTTCATACAGTATTAAGACAACATGAAGAAATCAATGCACTGCAGACCAGACACAATCCAGGACAAGGGGCAATACCATTACAAGATCTGACGGTTCCTGAAAAGTTTGTTTCAGCAAATGATGAAAGTATTAGATTTTCTTTACGTTAAAATGAGAATTAAGGCTACTAAGTAAAGGATAACTGAGGGCAACAGCAGGGTCAGATACACATCATAAGGGCAACAGTAGTGTCCACAATTTTGTTTTTGAAAGGACCTGCACAAAGAAGTGGAATGCTTCATTTATTTACTTTATTGAGGCAGAAAGATTTGATTTTTACCTAAGCCTCAGCTGAATCTTGAACATTGATGTGAACAGACTCTAACTGCCAATACAATGTGTGTGTCTAGAAATATTAAGGGAAGTGAGAAGTAGTGCAAAAAGAGCATGCCTAAAAACATGTAGAAAGTTCAAAGTAGATATGCCAATAAGTAATAGCACACAACACATTTTTTTTCCAAACTGTTTGTACACATATGTTCTGTACTTGTTAATAACCCCAACATTAAGTTATTTGTGATGTAGTCTGTTAATCAAGCACATTAAAACAAACAGAAAGACTTCTTACCTGCGCTACTGTTTCCTAAAGTTCCTTGACTTCCTATCATCCCTTCATTCCGGCCCATCAGTCCCGGCTGAGGTATTACTGAATATGGGCTACTCGTCCTTATGGGTGGAAAAGCTCCTGCACCTGTTGGGTTCTGCAGTGTGATGTCAAGTGGTAAATTCTGGTTTGGTAATAACCTGCCCAGTTGCCCTGCTCGTGGGTTATTAAAAGCTAGACAGGAGGAGCAAACAAAAAGCAAAGTTACAAGAATGGAAACTTCACTCGTTAAAAAAAAAAAAAAAAAAGGAACCCAAACACACTTTAAGCTCTTGGGTTGAGCTATTTATTTAATGCTCCATTCTATATCAGTCTGAGAAACATCCCTTCTTGACATTTTCATGTAACTTTCAAAATGGAACTTTCTGACACTGAAACAGCTATTAGATATGTTTTTAAAAACTTAAATGATGCAATTTAACTTACAGAAGAGACACTTCAGGAAAACATACCACTGTGTGATGTGCATACTACTGCCAGTTAATCTCATACCTAGTAGAACTGTAACTGTGTACAGATGTCATCCTGAGGCAGATTGTAAGGAATTATCTCAGTCTTGAAAGTTATCTAGCATAAGCTGTGTCCTTGAAGAAGTTACCAAAATTAAACACAGATTGAGACTATATTGGATCTTGTAGCACTGTTTCTACATCTCATTCCTATTTTTTTAAAATATATTTTTGTTATTAATGAAAATAAATACTTTCATGATTCAGCAACAAAGAATAAATGGTCCAGATTTAGATCTATAACACCATAATGTTCTGGTAAACAGAACTGTGCTTGATGATTACTGTCATCTTTATATAACTATTTTCTTCCGTTGAGATGTTCTGTGTTCTTAAAATCAGTTTCTGTAAAGAAAACTGAAGATTGTCTTAGAAAAATGAACTTCAGAACTTGATTGGCAAACATCTGTTTCAGCTGGTCTTTGGAAAATGTTCAAATGCATGAAACTGTCTCCTACATTCACAAGCAGTTCTCAAATGTCAGCTAAACACTGACCATGTGCCTATATGACTCCATTTCCATTTATATAAAAAAATACATATATACACATTTTTGTAAAATTGTTATTTGCAATAATTTATGATAGCTTCCACTAGGAGAGTTTCTGATTGAACAGCAAGATGACTTCTGCATTTTTAAGTTCACCACATTAGAAAGGATTCAAAGAATTTCTTTCTTATTTTAGATCAAAGCAGTAGTGATACTTCTGAATTTGAGAACTTAGACAAGGTTTATCTATCTTGTTTATAAGTATGGAAACATCTTTTTACAAAGGTCTCTTTTTTTTTTTTTTTTTTCTTATTCTGTGAAACCAGATTATAGGAATTCTCTCTACATATATAAATTTTCTGTTAGGTGAATTTGCTTGTATGTATGTAGAAGGAATAAATTACATCACATACACCTAACTCCTAACCATGAGATCAAAATTTTGTCTTCACTGTCTGTTTAGACAAGCAAGCAAAACTTACTTAGGAGACAAAAATGACTTTCCCAAGTTTAGGGGCACACTAAAGTTTGGATTTATCCAAAGTTTATCACTATTGATAATTTCAGAACAGTTTTCCCCTGTAGTTTGAAAAATCACATAGATGAGTAACTTATTGTTATAGGGACAGCTTTGAAAGCAATCATGGACACTACAAAAAGGAAAGCTGGAAGTGCAGCACAAAATAACAACACGGATGATGAGACATGACTGTGCTCTACTGTTGGTCAGGATAGGACTGAAGGAAGGTCTCTGTCCCCCAGGCATCAAAATCTAAAAATCTAGCAAACCTAACAGCTTTCAACAATTAAAAAAAATAAAAATTAATGGGTTGAAGCATTTAAAGTATTTTAATGTAAAACCTTTACAAAATGAAAGGTAGTTATTTCTTTGAGAAGAAAAAAAAAAAAAGAATGAAATTGTATATGATTTGACATTCATTCTACATCGCTTTTCTGTGAGCATACAAAAAGCCACTCATTATTTCTATGCACCTGTTTTGTGTACGCTCTTCTACTGAAGACAAGGCAGAAAATTCCTAGGGGAATTAGGCACAGACACAAGACTATGGAAGCTAGGGGAAAAATTTAAGGATTTTAATTTACAAGGGAAACAAGATGCCTCCTTTTTAAAACTGCTGCTACCCACCAAGATGTTCTCATTTATTGTCATACTGTTACTGTATTGTCAGTAGCTTTGAAAGCACATTTAAAGCCAAAGATGTGAAAAAGTTCCTTTGTGCTATGTTATACACAGATATAGAGTCAATAATACTGTGTTTACACAATTACATTAATTTACAATTAAAACCAATATCCTGTTTGACAGTACTGCACATTAAATGTTTTGGTACTATGCATCATCTAAATGACTCATCAAAATTTAAAGATTTAGCCCAGCAAACCCTCTGACAAAAGTAAGATGGCAAAACAGTTCTTTTACATTGTGGTAATAAAGCCTGATACAACATGAAAAAAGACCATCATTGGTCATAAATCTTACTACACAATACCTAAATACATATAGAGAAATATAAATAAATAAATGACAGACTGAGTCATCAAAAATTCATTGTCTAGCAATGAAGATGTTAACATTTTCCTCGAAGAAACTTTAGGAAATGAGCAGTTTACATCCCATTTAAAAAGGATGTGGATAAGAGAAAGGAATATCACAGAACGACTTTGGTTGGAAATGACCTCTAAAGATCACCTGGTTCCAATCCCTCTGCCATGGACAGGGGCACCTCTTTCACTGGACAAGGTTGCTCCAAGTCCCAACTAACCTGGCATTGAACACTTATCAGCTAAAGGAAAGGCTTAACTCTGGAAAGCCAAAAAGAACCAACAGACCTTGCTTCAGAAAGAATATACTAAAGATTTCAGATGACTTATGTGCTGCTGCTGTTAGTACTCCCATACTTGCATTCAGTTTCAACGAATAATAATTTAAGGTTGTGAAATGGCTTTAATGTAAATTTAAACATTAATATCTACTTAAACATTTCTAAGAAATAATTTGAGTTCGTTTCAAGTGAACCGGTGTTATTCTTTAAAGAAAAAATATTTTCATATAATCATATACGATATTATATAATCATATACTGTATCATATAATCAAAAATACTTTCATATAATAAATTCTTATTAAAAATGTGCTCTAAACACTTTTATTAAAAACAAAAAGCCAACAAAAAAAATCACACCAGCACTACACATTTAAGGAAGTGAACAGATGCTGCTATCCTAGCCTACAGGGGAAAAAACAATGAAGCAGTGACCTTGTATGCTATTTTCTTCAACATTCATAGCTGATAACACTCTTACTTTGCTTGCTTGCCACTATTTTATGGTGGCATACTAACATTTCAATCCCTGTTTTCAAGTTAATTGATAAAGTTAAGGAACACGGTCAGCTGGAAGTGACTCAATTAAAAGCCACAATTTCAAATTAGATTTATGCATTCATCTTAATCATATTTCTTTCTATTTATCCTGTGGTTTTAGAAGAATATTTTCTTTCATCCTTTGGAAAGCCTCACTTATCCCTTTTACTGAAAGATCTGCTGAAAAAGAGCAATCTACGTCAACAGAAAATGCAAATGCTCATGATGCCAAGAACACTGCAATAGCAGCATCCCATAACTGTGGAAGGGGAAATCCGTTCTGACAGAAACATTTAATTTATTTTGAAATCTTTCCTTATATCTCCTCAAAAGGGCACCAATTTGCAGCGCACCGTGTGAATTAGATGTAATCTCCAAACGTGTTTCAAAATGAGACGACCGCAGATGGCGCTAGGTCATCACACAAGACTAAGGAAAGGCTGAGAAACTGCCTTGGTTCCTCGCCTGCCTTGACAGGGGAGGAACAGACACCACAGCCCCCGCTTTGGGACTTCACAAGCTTTTCCTACACGCGCGCAAGCCGGACTCACTGCTCTGTGAAATCCTCATTGCTGGTTTCTGGGTGGCCACAGCCGCTCCGGGGCTGCCGTCACTGGTGAGCTGCATGAGGTCATTGATGATGGCTTGCTTGTCGACCGAGCCTGCTGGCGCGCCTGGGCGGCTATCTGGGAAAAGCTGCGGTAACTGGCTGTTCTGTAGGTCATCCAGAATCTCCTCCAAGTTATCCAGCTCACTGCCTGGCTGCAAGCAAAGAAAACATGGCACACGTTGCTGCTTGCCTGCTGTCGGTGTCCTGCTCATGCCCTGTTGCACCTGCACTGGCTTCAGATGTTCCCTCCAAGAAGCCCAGTGCAAAGCTCACAAAGTTGTCAAAAAGGGACAGTGCAGCCTTCCCTGGGCTCATCTAGCTTGCTCTTGGAGAGCCCTGGCATTGCAGGCATTACTGGCACCCCTTCAAGACCTTGGCATGGGTACATACAAAGAGCCACATGATACGTACCTCACGCCAAAGGGAACCAGGAGGCTTCTTGTCATGATCAGTGCAGGCGGTACATGTAATTTGGCAGTGAAAGAAATCCCACAGTGATGAAGATGGGGATTTATGTAGGTAAAGCAAATATTTCTTTCAGCACAGTCGTATTTCTAGTCTCTTTATGACTTGATTAAAAGCATATGATGAAAAAGTTACTTCATGGCTAAGACAATTCCCCTCATGTATTTTCTTTGTTACATTAAAAACCATAACAATGAAGAACTGTATAGAAGTTAACTGGCAAGAAATGCACGTTTCAATGATGCTGTGTAAATTAACAACTGTCAACTAGTTAGTAGATTTAAGAACTTATTTTGATCACAACTTTTCAAATCTGTGAAAGTAACCTGTCTACAGCAAGAAAAAAGAGAAATCTAGTTATGTACCCCTCAACAGAAATTTAACATGAAATGAAGATGGTAAAAAGATTAAATTCATCCTATACTAACACAAATATTGACCCGCATATATTTCTTAAAAATGTTGATTTTCACCGGTAATGTTTTTGCCTTATTTGTCTATAAACACTGAGAATTAAAATCTTTTGCTCACTCAGAGTTGGAAATTATTACAAGCGTATACTCTCCAATTCTAAAACTAAATAGGCAAGGCATTACCAACTTTTTTGTGTAATAGATACAAATAAGCAGTACTGCCTCAGTTACCACTAAGTTTTAAAGGAAACATTTTTTGACAGTATTTATAACAAAAATCAACCTCAAATCAGTACCTTTAAAAAAAAAAAACAAACTACAAACATAGAAGAGAAGCAGTGAGCGAGCAGACAGACTCAACAGATGGGTACCACAGAAACAACAATACAAACATGCACACACTGTGATACCATTCTTCCTGTTCTTTTTTGTCCCACCACCACATCATGAACATGATCGCTTATTCACAGCATGCTTGCATTGCAGTCACCAGGCAATATAGAAATACCTGAGATGAAATACCTTCAAACTATCTACCAAGGCACTCAGTCTAGTTAAGACACAGTGTGCTAGTGCTGTATTAAACTGCTGCTGCCACTGCTAATCTGCAGACATAGCTAAGATGTCCCTAGGTTACATCTCTACATACCTTTTTGGGATGATTTGCTGCAAATAAACATGGTATTACACTTTACTCCTTCCACATGACCTCGTACACCTATAGATCAAGCTATATAGTGCAGAGAGGGAAGAGTTTACTCTGTTAAAAAACAGCACGTGGGTGATTTGGAGGCTGGTGTTAGTGGCAAAGTGGTAGGAAATCACAGAACCAAGAGGACTGGAAGAAATGTAAAGCCTCAAGGCAGAAAACCAGTGTCTGCCATTTCCAACAGAAGTTGATATAACCTCTTGCTAAAGACAGGCAGTGACAGAAAATCCACAGCTTCCCAAGGGAATTTCTTTCAGCACTCTGCCATCCCTACTGTTCAAGTTTTTTTTTTTTTTCCCTCAGTGTCAACACAAAACATCCCCCACTGGAATTTAGTCCCTTCCTTCCTGTCGTATTTGGAATCTGGAGAACAAATTGTGTTCCCCTTTCTTCTTCTAATCTTTTCTGTATTTGAAAGCTGCTTTGTACTTGTGTTTTGGGGTTTCAGGCTAAAATTAAGTAATTTCAGCTTTTCAAATTTTCTTCATCGTATAGCGTATTTTCAAGACCTCTTATCATTCGCGATGCTCCTGTAGCCTGCCTTCAGTTCGTCCACACTCTTGTTGCAGTGCAGTGTCCAGAACAATACTTCCAGAGGAAGCCTTGCAACTGCTGAGTAAAGCAGAAAGTTTACACATTTGATGGAATGTTGCAGAAAAGCCTGTGATTTTTTTTCATCACATGACATTACTGATTCTCATTTATCATTATCGCATTTGTTCATCCTGAATATTCTCCTAATAATTTTCCAACATATCTCCTAGTTGCAAATCAAGTTGAATTCCTCAAAATAAAGTTGTCCTCCAAAGTATTTGCAGACATGCGAGTATCACCTGCAGCCTTACTAAGTGCATCAGGTATTCTTGCATCAGGTCATTTAGGTTAACAAAAATACTGAATATCTCCAGACGCTGCACAAACTTCTGCAGTACCTCCATTATGACAATGAATCCTTAAATAACTACTTTGTGTGTAAGGATTTCCAGGCAGCTTCCTACCCACTCACAGTAGTTTCATCTTGACCATGCATCTCTGATCTGCTTACGAGAACACCACGTGTAACAGTGCCAAAAAGCTTTGCTAAAATCAAGACACACAGCATATACTGCTTCAGCCAAAAAGCCTGTTACCCTGTTGCAGATGGAAAATAAATGGGTCTGACATTGCCTGCTCTTGACAAATCCCTCTGATGCCTTGCTACCTTCCAGGCTTGCACAAGCAGTTTGGTTGACACAGCACACCAACAGAAAAGGTCGAGCCAGGAGAAATTGAATGTCATTAGAAGAAGCCTAAATCATTAAGCAGACAGGTGATAAGCAGATTCAAAAAGGCACTCCAAGAGACAGTTGAGAGATGTTTACAGAAGCTGCATTTTGAGCACTGGGAGAGCTGGTAAAAGAAGCCTGCAAGAGCCAGTAGAGGAGACTGATGTAGAGTATCATGAATTATAAAAGCATGATTCAATACTCTTTGGGGGAATTAAGACATATGGCCTTCATTAAACATATTTTAGAAAACAGCGAGGGAAGTTTTTATACATTGCAGGGTTTTTTTCCTTTTGTTATGTGCGGGACTTTGTGTCTTTTTTTTTTTTTTTTTTTTTTTTTAATATTCTGGCTACTGCTTTTATTTCTTTAAACATCAGACATTAAAAAAATAAAAACCAAACAAACAGAGAAGAACATATTGATCCAAATGTGTCAGAAAACTGCAATCCCCAAGATGCTTTTAATTCCTCTCTGGAAGTGCCAAAGAAAGGCCAAATAAAACAGATGTATTTTAACAATTTTAACAATAAAAAGACAACTTTTTTTTTTTAATTTTAACTTTAACGCAATCAATATAGAGTATTATTTCTTATTTTTTTGATGAGATGAGGGTTCTCAACAGTTGCAAAAGCTCCAAGTTAGTTTTAGCTATGATGTTAGCCTAAGACTTTCCAGACCCACCCTCAGATGGCACCATATCTGCAGAAACTAGTGTTAAAATCTGTACTTGGTTAGTTTGATGGGATTTTTCTTTTATTTATATACTGTATTTATTTTGCTAATGGCCTAAATTGAACTTTATGTAAATAAAAGGCACACCCTAAACTCCCTCTAAAACTATTATTTGTCGTGAATTAATATATATATATATATTTCTGATAAAGTGCAAAGGAGCACAAAAAAGTTCTTGTGCTAACTAACTCTAAGCCACACAATTATTACAATCTCAGTAGAACTGAGAAACTAAGTCGTAGAATACATTAGACAAGTTCTGCTTGGAAATATTTTTCTATTTGAAAAATTACCGACTTTTGAAGATCACCATCATAGAGAGGAGGTGGAATCAAATATTAATAAAATTCTTTCAGCACTACTGACGTACAGTTACACCTAAGCATGAAGTTTGGCTTCCAAACGTTGCCATGCCTAGATTCCACTGGGGGGATCTTCCCGTGGATTTAGGCCTGGATGTGTCCTAAACCCTGCACCCTCTGGAGAACTCTTTTCCACCATGGGCAATGCCCACGACTTGCACTGAGGCCTTATTCCAAACTTCACACACATATACACTTCCCTTACAACCACACATGACAGAGGCACCTTGAACTTTTTCCTTACAACAGGATGACTTTTGGTGGGGACACAAACTGGGGATTATATAAGGCAAATATAGTTTCAAATTAGCTCATTAGCTACCTCCTCAGCACGGGCAAAACATTTGGCCATGAAAGATAAACAAAATAAAAAGATAAACAAAAACCTAATCTCTGCTCCAAACTGGCCACAAATTAAAGGATTAAAAAGAGGGAAATCTAAGTCAGAAGTGAAATCAATATAGTCCCCGACTGCAGTAAACACACATTTGGCTAGATATCCTGTTTTATTATAAGGATAATCTACTACTTATAATCTAACTTATGGAAACTGTTTTCTAGATCTCTAATTAGAAGCTATTCAGAAAATGAAAGCCCCATTCTAGGGTTTTGATATAATTTCAAGAAGAAACACATGTCCATCATTAATCCAATGGATTCTGGACATTAAGAAACAGCTTTTTGGATGATAAGGATGTGTGTAAAGAAAATATTTCAGTATCGGGAAGATACTAGTTTCCATATAAAACAAGAGGGCTGCAGTGTAGACAAGAAGTGCGAGGAACACCAGAACCATTTCTGAATCTGGGGAGAAAAAGGTACGTGCTTATGAAGATTTCTGGAATAGCACCAGTGGAGGCAGAAGTGTTACAAAGTTCCTGTCAGACAAACAGGTTGTCTATATTGTCTGCTGGCTAAATGAGCAGCAAATACATTTTGAGATAAGGATTTAATTTCATGCTATGCCAAGTGCTTTCTCGGAGAGTAAGTCATGTCAAGTTTCTACATCTTGGTTTCTTTATCTGAAATATGAATGTAAATGCACAATTTTACAAATGAGTTTTGCAGCACAAAACATACAGCAAAACAGAATGTTTCTTTTGTAAGGCAACACACGACACTGTCCAGTACATGATATTTCTGTGATGCTCCCCAGTGCTTTCACTCTCCTACCCTCTGAGCTGTTAGCCAGTCCCAACAGATCTGACAAAGAACAGCAGCCTCAGATAAACCAGGTTTCTCAAGTGTTTCCTAAGTCTGTGATGGAGTAGATGAAAGAGATCCAGTTATTGTCACTGCTAAGGTAAGGGGCAAAGATAGCAGCAGTCCTGCTCCTGCCAGTGCCTCCCCGGCAGGTCTCTCTCTCGTCCTCTCTCCTCCACAGCAGCCTGAACTGGAATAACAATCAGCCTGATAGAGCTCGATAACCATCACCATGCCGAGGAAGGGAAAAAGGTGCAGAGGCACTGGAAATATTCTCTGCCATTTGAGAAAGGCTTCCTGTCAGTTGCTGGTCTCTGCAGAAGTGTATGTTTAAACACGCTACCTAGAAGGCTGCTATTTTTAGGTCGGTGGTGCACTTCAAAGCATTTCCTGTTCAGAAAGTCACACCAAAAGTAAAAGGAGAAAACGTAATGGCTCTTCTGCCCCCGAACGGCCCTTGCAGAGGCCATCCCAGTGCCGTTCCACAGCAGTTTCCAGAGAAACTGAACATTCAAGTGACTAATTACTTAAAAATACAACATTCCTCAGGGAGAAGAAGTCTTAAATAAACCTGCAAAATAGGTAACACAAGCACACAGCTAATTTTTACATATGGGAGGAAGAAGGGGGGCAGGGAAAAGGACACAGGAGGATGGAAGAATTTAGCACAAGAATCTGTGTTCTAGTCTTGTACTAAATAGTTCCAGCTTTGATCTAAATTTAGGCAATGAGCACTTCCTGTGGGAGACCGTCTTCCAAAGCTGAAGAGGTTTTGATGCTAAATATTTTCAGTGATTTTATAATTGGAGTAAAGTGGTTATTTGTTTAAAGGCCTGGCCTTCAGCTAGATAAATGCTTACATTATTTTATATTCCCCACCATTTCCTCTCCTACTCCATGTTGGATTTCTCTTGTTTATTCAGCTCCAGGTTTCACAGCATTTTAAGTAGGTTTTAAAACTCTATTTAAAACCTACAGGAACAACAAAAGCCCCTCTGTCATTATCCAGCAGCCTTACAAGGCAGCTGTGGAACTGGCTTCGCCTTGCTTCAACACTGGGGAAGCCCCAGCTCTCCAGCCCTCATCACTCCATCATGGCTCCTGCTCCTTCGTGTTTTCCTTATCAGCTCCTGGCCCTTCCTGCACCTCCAGTCCCTTCTCTCTTGGGAGAAAACCTTGGTCTTCAGACTTTAAGAAAAGGCAATGTATCTACAGTCCATACTCTAGCCTCCTCAAATCCCTCCCTCAACCTCAGAAACATGAAGTCTAAAAATAAAAAATGAACAGACTATTCATTTTTAAAAGTTCATAATGTTGGGGACCCGTTTTTCAAATGTTTGAGGTCAGCAATACTTGAAGAAACTGAAGCCTCTTTCTGTAAAGTTAGTCTTTATAGCTACCTATTTACATTTAGGGTGAAACACAATCTGCCTGTCTTTGGTCACAGAAAAGTAAGGCAGCTCATTTAAACAAGCTGTCTAGGCTACCAGTAGTCAATAAAGACATCACTAGACAGCAGCTTACCTTCACTGTTTTAAACGCCTATCAGGAAAACATAATGCCCCACCAAGTATTTATGTACTTTTTCACCAGCCATAAGAGAAGCTTGTAGGACTAGCTTAAACTAAACTGTAGATAGCTACTTTCCAGAGGGGATAAAACCTGCCCCTTATGAATGGGTTCACAGCTAAGCTATTTTTTGTCTATTCTACAGAGATTATGAAAGAGAAGATTGTAATTCTATAAAAATTGTTGGTTTTGGAGCGTAAACCTTCTGAAGGCCACGATTTTGATCTTCTCAATTACTTACATAGAAGTAATTTTTTTGGTGACTACTAAATTCTACATTCTTGTGCAGTATCAGACACTCAGGACTGTCTCAAAAGCTTATTCTAGCCAGTTTAGCTGTGAATTTCTTGATGTTTTTCTAGCCTAGCAAAGTATAAATTCTCACTGAAAACCTGTGCCCTCCCTCTGCAGGTAGCAACAAAATACTAGCTGTATTCAGAACTATAGTAATATCTAGGCTTGAGGATTAATCCCTGCAGAAATTACTGTAATTTGACTCAGTTTCCCCCTAAAACATAGGAAGAATTTAAAAACCACAATTGTACCTACATAATGGCAATAGTTGTTAAATTCTATAAGAACAGAAGAATTAAAGCAACCTTAGAGAATGCTTGGATAACTAAAATTTTAACAATGCTTCGTCCACACTGCAGTAGCACGTTTGGCCTTTATGTTTTGTGATTATGACCATTGTTGAAAGAACTGCCCAATGGTTAGAGACTGCTGCAAGGGAAAAATAAAAACAAACAAAACCAACCAAACAAGCAAACAAAAACACCCCAGAAAATCCAATGCTATGCTGTAGGGCTAAGAAAGTTTTGTCTACCCCTCCTCAGCCTCAAGATGCAATATAGAAAATATTAAAAATATAATATATTTATATTTATAATGTATATAAATATATACACAAACAATATAAACACAGTATATTCACAAAAAATATCCAAGCCCAAGCCTATTCTGCACATTAAAAATATGTAATATTTTAAAAGTGAAGGATGTGTCCACAAATGAGAGTCATGAAATGTTTGCACAGTGTGTGATCTGATCATGATTTAAGAACGAAGGTTTCATGTACAGGGCACTGCCTAGGGATTAATGACCAGCTGGGAGTTGATAGTGTAGGACAAAGCTAAGGAACATTAATTCTAGCTAGTTATAAACTCCCCAGAAAATGTCTTATACTAAAATTAGTATTGTAATTACCCATTTTATAAATGAAACAGCAATACTGAAGTGGCAAATTGCTTCTGCAGCATCACTTTTCCCTGTAAAACTCTGAAATGGGAGCATTCCTGGTGACATGAACATGGTGCTTTTTGAAAGTGACGTCTGCACAGCCTATGAGATGACACATTTTAGAACAGGCCCTAATGACATACAGTTTATTAGTATGTTGGGTGGCACTGCAGCAAGAAATCTTGCACAGAACCCTAAGAAATTCTGGAAGCAAAATAAAATATACTGAGAGACATGATCCTGGCACTGAAAAACTAACCATCCACAGTGGCTGGGGTTGAATATAAAACTTTTTAAGTAAACAAAACACACCATCACCACAAAAAATTGGCATAGAAATAAGGGAAGCCTATTTGCCTTGATTTTAATTTGCAGGTCAAGTATAGCACAAGGACCAGTAATAGGTGGTATCAGTTCTTTCAAACAGCTCCCTGCTTTGCATGGGAGATGTGCACTTATTACTCTGGGCTTGGCCACGAGTGCATCTAGCTGTTCAACAACAGCCTGTGGGAAAAGCTGTCAATAATTTAGCATCAACCAACAACTGCCAGTATTTTCTCTTCGTATGACTACCAGCTAGGAAAAGTTGCCCAGTTTTCAGTCCCTGTGTCATCCATCTCCTCCCAGGCATGGTCTGTCAATCACACAACTGGTCTGCTCTTTTAGACAGAGTGATGACCACAACTTATTAACATAAATTGGAAAATGGAATGAAGATCAGATTTCAAAAGACAGGTAGCAGTTTGCTTATCAACAGCCTTGAATGTCAAGAAAGTACTGCCAAAGGAAGTCTGGAAAAAATTAAGATAGAAGGAACACAGACCATGAACACCTGATTTACACACAATGCAAAGATTTGCTTACCTGTTCATTAGGCTCAAAGCTTATCTCTTCTTTTTCCGTCCTCATAGCTATTAACTTTGTGCTACCTGAAGGGTCCGTCTTACTGTCCAACCTCTCCAGTTTTGGGGGTATGTCTGGTAAACCAATATCTTTAGTATCATCTTTATCTAGCAAGTAGCGAAGTAGTGCATTATTATTCTTCTTAGGACTCGCTGGCTCCTGTTTAACAGTCACCTCTGAACCAGGAGCTGTGCTACTGGACTCCTGGTTCAGTTCTTTTCCTGTGGCCTCTGCTGTGAGCTTGGCCAAATCTACAGGAGAACTACTGTCCTGCAATAGTCTGTGCAAAATTTTATGCTTCTCCTTGAGCGAGGTTCCATGTGCCGAACCAGACCCAGGCAACCCTCCCGTGGAGTCCTTGCTGACATCTCCCATGGTACTGGACAAGGGCGAAGGCTCCATCTGATCCGATTTGGTGGTCAGCAACTGTAAGAGCTTTGTCTGGCTTTTCCCGTCATGCAGCTTATTCTGTCCATCAGGTCTCTCGCCACTGACAACCGGTGGCATGCTGCTCTCACTGGTATCTTTCTGTTCTCCTGAATGGCAGCTGCTCTCTGCTTGTCCAGTTGTACCTTCTGATTGCTCCCCATAGAGTCCAAAGCAGTCTTTAGAGTCCAGGCTTCCCATCTTGCTTAGCTGGGGAGGATTCATATTCACAGGGGAATTTTGTAAATTTCCCATTTTTAGGTCAGGTGAAGCCAACGATGATCCTAGAGAAACTCCATGGCCCTCACTGAGGGCCTGAAGCGCATTCAGGGAACTGTTGGTGTAGTTATGGCTATTTCCTGTGCTGCTGCAAACTCCCACAGGCGAATGCAAGCTTCCTGCAGGGGAGAACTGACTAGGTGGGATTCGAGGACTGCCTGCCACTCCAGGGCTCACACGATGCCTTGGGGAAAGCATTGAGTTTGGCTGCCCTGGGTTCATGCCAGGGCTGCTTTGTGAGGGGCTATTCATTTTTAGTGCATAGTTACTACCCTGAGGAGTGGATGCTTGTATGCTTGACACATGGTTCATTCCCCCTGAACCACCAAACCTGCCTGCTGGCATGCCCATTTGTTCCTTTGGGCCATTTATGGCAAAATTTATATTGCTACTGATGGTCATATCCTGACCTGGGTTCCCACTGCACATGGCCTGATGGGCAGGGCTGCTGGAGCTAATGGGGTTCAATATCTTTCCCATTCCTTGTCCAGTCAAATCCTGATTCATTCCACAGACATTCTGCTCTCTATGTGGCAAGGGGAAGAAAAACAACCCATTAGCTAAAATGACAGTGGCCAACTTGCAATTACATTACAGAAAAAGAAGCAAAACCCCAAACCTCACTTTAAAATAACACAACAAACCTACGATTAAGAACAAATTGACAATTTGACAAAAGTGATATGCAACTACCAACATGGCTGAGCATTAACAGTATGGTTTTTCTGTAGCTCATTAACAAATCAGTAGAATAGAGGAAAAATTAGACCTCATCTAAATGACAGCCATTAGAAATGCAAATAGGTTATAATTTCAGACTCTTTCCCTTTAATGTATATCTTTCTTCTACAATTCAGCAAGAGCTAACTTTCATAACAGAGAAATCTCATCTTAAACATCTTAAACCCCCAAAAATGTGTGTTTTACAAGACAGCTGCAGACAGCTGTTCAATGGAGCTTTGAAAGTTTATGAGCAAGCCCCACCACAAGAGTGGATTGGGCTATTTGTCCACCAAGCTCATAGCCAAAAGAAAGTTTAAAAAGTCACATTCCTATACTGCCAGAGTATTTTGATGATGCTCCAAGAAGTATTTGAGCCAAAGAACTACTGGATACTACTCCAGAATGGGAATAATCTGTTAGCAATCCAGTCCTGCACAGGCAGTTAGAAAAAGAGAAGAAAACCACCATATATACACAAGCTGAAACTCAGATCTTAGAGTTGAAGGCTGTAAGATAGCAGAAACAAAGAGACATATGCACAGAAGAAAATCTTGCAAGAGCAGCTAGAGATCACTTCTCTTTTCCTCAGTAGATTTTAATCAGTTTATAGAAGGATGCAATATAGTTTTTACTTCTGTGCTAAAACTTAAATCAGAAAAATAAGGCATATTCCCAAATGCTAAAAGCTATAAAAGAGCCATAGTCAAGTAGATTAGGAAGAAAAAAAATAGATTCTGAGAAAAATCAAATCAACTCTGGACTTCCAAAAACAAATGCTAATGGAACATTCCTAATATATATTTTTGATTAGATTAAAAACATTCCTACTTGCACAAGATAAGTGCAGATAAAGCTTCCCATTTTGCTAAAGCATGACAAGTGGAAGAACTGAAGCACACAAAGTAGTGGAGCTTGTTACTCCGTATTTGTTAGCTTAGGTGTAAAAGCAAAGATGAACAACGTTAACAGTAAATAGAGAGGTGGATTTTTAAAACCTTACTACAGTTTAGATACTACCAGTATCTTAAAAAAAAAAAAAAAAAAAAAAAAAAAAAAGCTCTACTTAAAAAAAAAAAGCACAAGCAAGTCTATTTTATTTGTAAGTATAAGTTTTAATTTAATAGTGCATTTTTAAACTTCAAATTTAACACTTCATGAAATATATTTTCACTAATCCAGACTAAACAAATTTTAGGCAGCTTTTGGTTTTCCAAATATACAACCTCTGTAAAATGGTTTCAGTTTTAATTATGTTTAGAAATGTTTTCTTCCTTTAAAAAAAATTGATAGTGTGTATATAGGAAAACAGCATTGCAATTATAATCAGCAAATAAAATTTGAAATACAATCTGACACAAGTGTACTGGTACATGCAATAACCTAATTCTACATTGAAATTTTGAAGTCTGTGATTACTTATCCTTGACTTTAAGATATTATTGCCTGTGCTTTTTGTTTTTATTTTTTCTTATTTATTTTAACTGATAGTGGTGCCATTTCACAGAATTGTATGCGTGTACCAGAAAAGAGAAGGAATGAAGAGAGACAAGGAGTTAAAATATGCAGTTTGTCTAAAATGTGATTTTAATAGTCATAATATATTCATTAAAGAGACCCAAGCCCAATATCTAACTGATTCTGAACATTAGGAATTTAATCCACCAAAGTTTTTGAGATTTAATTACATCCAGAAAATTTCTCGTGCCTACTATGAAAAGTACAGGAAATTAAAATACTGAAATTAAGAACATGAGATTAAAGAAAATTTTGTATGTTTAATGGAAGATCTCGATGTAAAAATCCAGCCTGCTGCTTGTAATACTGAAATATTTTCCTGCTCTAGTACTGAAATATGTATTTTCCTGTGGTAAGCGTTGATTAAAAAAAAAAAAAAATATGTTTTCATGCTATCTGTTTTAGGTCGACTGAAATGTCCATCAGCCTAAAACAATCCATTTGCTTTGGCAACTTTTTACTTTTGTTCTACCCACACTCTGCAGGGGGGAGAAAGAGCTGGTGAGAATTACCTGTGAAGCATATGCAGGGAGATGACAAGCTGAGGTTCACTAGTAGTCTGGGAACGGATGAGCTTGCTCTTTGTTTGGGCAGAAACTATAGTGCCATCAGACAAGGAAAACCGATAAACGGGACTGAACGCTAGTCCCTGCCTCAGCACTGCAAGCAAGAAAACAACAGAATTAATGAGAAACTCTATTACAGATAGCTTAGTCACTCAGTGTCTGATGTTCTAAATCCATCAGCACTGATACCGCAGCCACAGCGTAATTTTTCAGAAAAACAGAAGAATAATTTTGGAAATAAATAGAGGTGATGATGCATATAAAATAAAGGAACTCATATATTGTAGGGTGATCAAAAGAAAACTTATGAGGAGTGACAGCAATAATAGGGCAGATATTATGAAATACAAATTATTTCAGGAGTGGGTCAAGAAGCCCTTGATGTCCATATCACTTTTCATCTAACTCCTTTTGTTGCTCATACATTTTTCATCTGTATCACCTACATCAAGATTATTAATATAAATGCCTTTAGTTTCTAGATCATCTTTTTCCATTAGTGTCTACTTTCTACTCCCTATTGCTTGCTTAAATTATCTTATAACAGTTACTCTCAATAATACTTTAATTTAAAAAGTACATAAATCTCTTACACAGAAACAATTAGAAGTAAGAACAGCTGGAATAATAAATGACTACTTTTTGAAGAACAAATACAAAAATGTACAGCTCAAACAAATTAACTAAACTAAAACTGTGTCTGTGCTACCTTCTTCCAGTATTAGATGTGACTGCATGTCAGGTTTGGGGCTTATTTCACTGCACATACTCTGTAGCACTTAAGTTTTCAGTATAAATCTGACTTCACCAAATTGAGTTATTTAACTCCTGTAACTCCCAGCAACATTTCTTTCATTAAAATGGAAAATCATGTTGGGAAAAAGCTAATCTTCAAACATTGATTCTACTGTTGAAACCTTGCCATCAGTGAAACAAGCCTGAACATTTTAAAAGTCCAAAGGCTATTACATTAGGACCAAAGTTATGGCAGGAGGCAAATACTTCATGTCAGAATGTCCATATAATTGTTTAGGGGAAAAAACAGAAATAAAACACTACAAATACTGTTATTTTTTAGGTATGCATATTTTCTGTTTTGTTTTGTTTTTGAATTAATATTATCATCTGATCTTCATTTCGTTGCCTTTTCTTGTTTGTTTTTGTTATTTTTTCCTGTGATAATGAAAAGAGTGTTTTCCAAGCATGGCTTTATTAAACAGCCTTCACTACTGAGCTACCAGATTTTTCGACTTGCAGGACTGGCTGTGATTGCTTTCCTTCCCTGTCCCCCCACTGTTATATATTGTTCTGCAAGGTTTTAAAGTATTATTTAGGCAGTGAGAAAACAGGAAGCACAATTTAAACAACCAGAGGGGGTTTTCAGAGTAAAAATGTAAAGAAAAACAAAAACCTACAACTGTGAAACAATACAAAGCGAAATTTCACTGTTAGGTATGTCATTGTTTCAGTTTAACCTTTGGGCACCAGAAGGTCCAAAGCTCTTAACTTTAGCGTATACCACATCAGGAAATTCCAATACTCAATGCCAACAGGATACAAGTGAAATCTCTACTTAAATCATTTTCCAAACTAATTCTTTAAGCAAACAAGAATGTTTCCGTATTCCTCTTGAGGAAATGCTATTTTTCTGACTGTGGCCAATAAAAACTTGCCATATATTCTGCACTTTATAAGGAGAGTTAATTCAAAAGATTTTTTTGTTATTGTTTTTTGTTTGTCAAGCTAATGCCGATTTTTTTCCCACTGTATCACCGAATTACATGTAGGAGACTGCTACTTAATTTGCTTCTATTCCCAAACCATAATAAAAACCTAAGCGACTTAAAAAATGCAATTCTCTGTTGAATGCAAAGATGCTACTGTCCATGATATGCCTTGTTTTTCTTCTCTGTACTACAGGATGGGAACATTTCAGCCATTATTCATCTCTAGTACTGGATCCAAAGCAATTCCACAGGGTTTTCCTCCTCCTCTTATCACTTACTCTCTTCACTTCCACAAAAAGAGCCCCCTCATTTCAACCAACTTCACAGTTTATATGACTATCCTAAGCCTCTCCTGCAAAATGATACAGTTAAAACCCCCAAACATGTATATTTTTATCATTTCACACATAGCTGAGAGAAGAGGCACTCAAACCTCAGCACTGAGTGTAAGAGCTGCTAATTTGGTCAGGAATCCTTTGAAGAGGACTGAAGTAACACATGGCTGGATGCCACAACAGAAACACCTAAATCATACCTGTGCAGAATGATCCTTACCTGAAACTGCTCTTTCTCTAAATCCCTACTGCAACTCGAATTGCATACTACCCTCCTTCATCTGTCTGAAATCACAGCATAAGGTTGTGAGCTTTTAGCACTCCTCCTGTATATACCCCAAAAGCTGTTATATTAAATACCACAGTAATTTTGTGCCCGCAAATTCCCAAAATGAAGTTTTCATGAAGGCAAGATATATTAAAAACATATTAAAAAATATTGAATGAAAACTGCATGATTAAAAGGGTGTGTGTGCTTGTATGTATATTTGGTGGAATCCTTTGAGACTCCAACTACAATTTAGTATTGCAGACAGCATGTCAGTTGTTTAATGGCTGTTACAACTACCTATAAATCCTGTTCTACAAATATGAACCAAAGACTGATGCTCCTTCACTGGAAATGTTCTGGTTATTCTCAATTGATTTTGAAAGTACTTTCCAGTGGTTTATAAGGGGTTATTTGTTTTTAGTAATTTGGACCTGTTTTATTAGAATTAACAGTAACAGGGGTTAATGAAAAGAAAAATCCCCACCCAGTCACTACCACAAAAACCTCATGGGGAACCTTTCACAATGCAGTAGTTTCCTACAGCTTACCTTCCATAATCTTGACTGAGTAGAAGTGCTTGTGGTGAATCCTATAACACTTATCTGCTAGATACGGTACAACAATGTAGGGTGCCTGATAGCATGAGTGCTGCATCTTTGATAATTCACAGAGAGTGTTTCTCACAGGAAATGTGACTGTAAAAGTCCATTCTTTTTGTAGAGAAATAGAATGCAGGTCAATGAACTTAATGTGTAAGCTGAGATTCTGAAGAATACTGCGTAATGAACATATGGGGAGACAACATGCAAAGGTCTTGCTTTCTAAAATAACTGCAGTAATTTCAAGATTTAAAGCAACCTCCTGTATAGCACAGTTATAACAAGAAGGCTAAAACAAACAGGGAGAATGGTGTAAAACCTCTCTAGAGAGACCCATCAGTGCATTAGGGAAATAAGCTTAAAAAAGTGATTGTCAGTAGTTTATAAGTGTTCCATGTAGACATAACAAAGAGAACACAACCAATAGACACAAACGACAAACAATTTAAATATAGAAAGTGCTAAAAATATGAAACCTAACCTTCCTGGTGATGCCTCTTGGCAAAAGATATTTCTCCCTCATGCTGCGAATGGAACCTCTGAATACATCTTCTTACCAAATCCTCCCAGCCAGGTTTCATAGCTGCTCGCATGCTACTTGTGTCCAGTGAAGTTATTTTGCCTGAGATTAGATAAAACAGTTGTTACAGGAATTTCCCCCTTGGGGAAACAAGCAAACAAACAAAACCCAACAAAGGTATATATATATATATATATATAAAAAAAAAAAAAAGTATTTCACAATACCTTGTAGATCCTGGCGAGTAGTAAAGCTCTCTGATGAAGGAAGAAGTGGTCTTTCCTTCATTGGAGCTCTTCTTGCAACACAAATCAAGCAAGACTGCAAATCTTAAACAAAAATGTTACTTTAGTAATTTGTATAGATAAGAAAGGTTTTGTTTCCAAAAATAATTCAGAAGTATTTTTAGTACACTTTAATTCTTTTTGGACTAAAATAATATTTCATACCAATAAAAGGATACATAGAACTCAGTGGTTTTACATCTTCACTGTTTCCTATAACATCACAGGAGAAGTGTGTTTGTTTTCTTTCAAAGAAGAAAAATTATTCAAGGACTCCACCATGACCCACAGCTATTGGCATGTGTTTATGCATATACTTGTGGTAGCTCAACCTCTTGAAAGATAAATAATAAAAAGGAATACGATACATGCACAGAGATCAAGTTTCTTCAACACTCTCTGCTTTGTACCTTCTAAGACACATTTCTTAAACATGACCCAAATGCTTGCTGTCCCTGAGGAAGCAGCTTCATAATAAACCATTTTTACTTATCTGAATGCTTGAAATACAATCTAAGGAAATTTACCTGCTGAAGTAGTAAAATGGTAAAGGAAATGGTGAATCACAATTGTCTTTGCATTCTGAGAACTCAAAAGATTGCCAATTCAAACTTTTCTCCCAGTCTCTGATATTCTTCTTACAATTACAGGGGTATAAAATCTCATTAATGTAAATGGTGTTACTCTCAAACCATTATAACAGAACAAATTGGGTACATGTTAGTGAATATACTCATAATCCAACACGGAAACAAACTTCTACAGTTAACTGAAAAAGGGGAAACTTGCACCTTACACCTTTTTATTTTTTCAGAATTCAGAGGCCATTTTATCAACCATACCAGAACTGCTATCCTGTAACTATTTGAGATAGCATGGAAAGAGAATGTAATAACACAAATGGAAAGTGGCAATTACCTTCACCGTCCTCCTTGAAGGAATTTGGTTGAGAAACAGCAAAGCACTGCATAGTTTCATATTTCTGATGTGCTTCCTGGTTATCATGGCCTTCTTCAGAATCAGCAAGAGGTTTTACCAGCATCCGACAATTAAAGGTATGGCTATTACGCCTAGGAGTGTCACCAGACCAAGATCCCCCATTCACTGAACAAAGCAAAGATCACACAGTGAGATAAACCTGATAGCAATCATTTCTACAGCTTATCCATGGGAAATTAATCAAGGTGCTTTGCAAACTGGTCAGAAATCAAGCTAATTTAATAGCAACAATCCATTTTTAATATTAGAGTCCAAACCAGCAAGTAACAAGGTAATTTGTAACATTCTATATTTAAAAAACATTGATGTCTAATTTGTTCAGCCACTGTGTCTTTTTTAAGCATCTTATAATGACAGCAGTAGAAAAGCAGAGTAAAACTCTAAATATTGGTTTATGTAAAGGTGATAGAGTACAGTGAAAACCCTATTGGGTAGAGATAACTTATGGGCCTAGAATTAAAAAGGCAGTATGTAGGATCTGCCCATTGAATTAAAAACTGATCAGTGCAAAAGAGACAACAACAGTGTATAAAAAAGTCTGTGTCCAGATTAGAAATAGAAAGATAATAAACTGATATGGATTTTATAAAAACAAAAAGTAATGCAAGCAGGAACGTATTGAAAAACAGAGTCCCAGCTGCAATGGAAAAGACTGAAGGGATGACAACGACCTGGGTGGATAAAACTAAACCCTAACACAGTGCTTAAGATAAGTAAAAAAGGAAACAAAATCCTGCCATGCACAAATATAGGTAGTGGACATCAGTCAGAGCAAATTAATGTAACACCACATAAAGAAATAGAAGGGTCATATTTAAAATACTCTTCACTTGCCCTCTTCAGCCATAAAATGCAATAAAGGCAGTAATTTATGGGGCTTAGCCATTAAAAGTGTTACATTTTCAATTCTTCAGGGGTTTGTACACAAAGTCATAAAATGCTAAAGTGAATTACATAATAATTTTTAAACTGCTGTGAGTAAATGAGGAGTTCTGTATTGACTTTCTTTTTCTTTGCACCACTTCTAAAATATGATGACGATAAAACCAATATTAGTATGAATGCAAAAATGGCTGTAACTAAAATGTTTTCTGAAAGGGAAGGGTAAATATTGGTAAGACAAAAAACACTGTAAAAAAAAATAGCAAAAGGAGCTTTCTCATTTTGCATAAGATATCCCCCTCTTTTTTAGACGCTTTTAGAATAACCAGCCTAGAAGACTGACAGCTAAAAGAGTTAAATGCTGTCTTTTAGTGATTCACTCTAAAGATCCATTTAAAATATCAGTTAACAAATAAGGCAAGACTGAAAAGTGGAGAATGCTTTTCAGAAAAATATAAATCATTCATACAGCTGATATAATGCATTAAAAATAAATAGAATATGATGAAACCATAAGCAGTGGAAGGGCTTTAACTAAAGTTATGGAAATGCTGATTTATGAAACAAGTTAAATAAATAAACGTGTAAGAGGAAAACATATATACCTAAAGATTTTGGCAGCAGGATTTTGACAAATTCATTGTGGTCCCCTACATGCAGGATGCTATATATGCTTGTGTTCATCAGCTCTTCTTGGTTGTACCTTAGGTACTGCGTCACATTCTCAGAAACAAACATAACATTGCCTTCTGGGTTCACTACGAAAAAGAACCCATCCAGGGCCTGAGGGGAAAAACAAAAAGGCGAGGGGGTGGGGGGGAGAAACAAAAAGATATCCGATAAATAAATTCACACTTTAGAAGTTCTTTATGAAGCTTTCGGTGTCCATTCCAGTTCTTATATTCTTGTCATAGCAAAGTCCACAATTCATATTGAACATATTATCTTACTTATATCAAACCAGTTTAAAAGCACAGAAAGATGGATGCACACCTTGCAAAATGATGAAATCCATAGATGGAAACAAACATAAAAATCCAACACCGACAACAATAACAACAATAAATTTTGAAAAGGGAAGAGGCTGCTACCTATCTGCCTGCCTATGAAGCAGGAAACCTGGACTAGAAGGCAGTTCTGCTAAACACAGAGCCTGTTCACTCCTCCTTTCACCACAGGGAGACTGATCCTGGAGCCCAGGAAAACATTATAAGATTTGCTACAAGAAAGGCTCTCTCTGCATCCCCAGCAATGCATCTTGGTCCCATGGAGCCAGGAATGCAAGAACCTCAGGGTTATAAAGGAGAGAAGGGAAAGGAAGCCCAACCTGCCCTAAGGCTGAGGGCAGGCAGCGATCAGGGCAGCAGTGAGGTGTGCAGAGGATCCTGCAGCTTTAGTCCCTGCTCACAGGGCTGTTTTCATTTCCTTGTTTGACACCAGTTTAATTTCACCTTTTCATCTCAGCTCCACAATATTCTAAAGGACTTAAAACTTCTGCAAGGAAGTATTTAAATTAGGCGTTTCTTAAATTATGCTGATGGTTTCCCCTATTATTTCGTGACGGAGACAACACGGCTAAAGGATTCTTTCAGATACCTGCTGTACGCCATCTCAAACCTAAGCCAAATATTACATTGCTTCTACGTGATCAGCATAAAGTAAAAATCTGAGTATCAGTAAAACTTCTCATGTAAACTTTCTTTTTTCTTAAGATGCAAGCATGATTGTGCAAGCTAGAAATACTTCAGAGTACATCCCTCTGACTATATGTCATATGAGCAGATAAGGAGGATTTAAACTTAAAGCACCAAAGCTTTTGATCTAAGCATTCAATTAAGAATTAACCCCTGCAGACTTCTGCAGCTTTGCCTGATTTATTCACCTCTCTCCAAAGGGAGGTGGGAAATCACTGAAACAATTGTTAGTTTGCATTTCAGTCTAAAACCAGAAACTACTATATTGTGCCTCCAGGGACAGAGGCAAATCGGAAAACCTGGTAACCCGTGATTTAACAGATTTAAAAGCGAATGGATCCATACTAAGCCTGAACTTGGCTCCCTGTAAAACAGCTTAACAAGGAGAAGCTGCCACAACAAGTGTATACAGGCACGTGGCATTTTTTGATATGACCAAACTTGCATTCAACGCAACTTACGTGTTGGTGTTAACAGGCAGTTGTCAAGGACTCAGGCTACATATACATATTAAAAATGTTGCACACGACTGAGCACTTAGCAGACCCAGAAGGTGCAAAAGAGGAGGCCAAGCAGAAATGGTATTTCTCTCCTCAGCCACCTACCAGGGGCATAAAGAGAGGTTCACAGGGAAAAGACAAGACACAACAGACACAGGCTGCAACTCAGGAAACTTCATGGAGATCTATATTTAAAAAAAAAAAAAAAAATCACCATGAAGGTGGTCACATGTGGGAAGGGGCTGTCCAAAGAAGCTGTGAAATCTCCTTCCCTGGAGACATTCAAAACAGGGCTGGCCTCTACCCCAGACCACCTGCTTGGGACCTGCTCTGCGTGGGAGGTGGGACCCCACAATCCCCAGGAGTCCTCCCCAGGCTAAATCAGGTACCAGATCTGTTCCAGGGAGCAGTGGTGGACGCACATCATAAGAGCAGAGTGCCTGAGGTAATGCTTGCCAAATGCTCTGTGTGCGCTGCTTTTAAATTACAAAATAATAAAAGCAAAAATAAATGCACAAGAACATACTTTACTTTTCCTGGCTGCCTTTAAAGATAATCTAGTTTTTTTTCTCCTGTTAACTGTCACAAATTCTAATCTCTGATTTTCTTTTCCTTCTCTTTCTTTCTTCCTTCTTTCTTTTCTTTCTTTTTATATCACTACCTTCTTTTTGTTTCTGATCATTCTTGGTTCCTCCCGCTAATTCCATTACTGTAGCAAGCTCTCTCCTACTCACGTGCTTTCAGGACATCCATGCCATTTTCCTGGTGACTAGTATTTAGTTTAACTGATAAAGATTTACAAAATTCAATTAATTGAGGCTCTGAAGTTAATTTCTATCAGCATCTCTGCTAGGGATTGCTGTCTTAAAACTACATTTCACCACTGCTCGAAGCCAACATAAGCACAGCCTCTTTGGTTTAGTCCCCTCCACACCACAACAACTCCCTCCTCTCAGCAGCATTTCTGAGGACAGACAGAGCTAGACCAGGGAGATGAGCTAACCAAAAACTAATGTAAGAAAAAAAATGAGATGCTAGCCACATCAGTCACCCAAACTGGCCTGCTGTGGAACCACAGGGCTTTTAAAGCTGGCAGAAGGGTGTGGGTTTGGCTGAACTGTTCTGTTTGGCCACAGTCCACGCTTACATCAATTCAAAGGGATTGCAAAACCAAAGCCATAGCAGATGTTTATCGCAGTCCTAAGAAGACTTTCAAAGGCAGAGAGGGCAGGCAAGAGATTATTAGCGTTACTGGCATCCCACAATAATCTTCAGTTTTCCCTACTGTTTCCTACTACAGCAACTTAATTTGGCAAGGAATAGCTCTGGGCTGCTTCCTCACAGCTGCTTCTTGGGTTGACCACAGAAATGGTCATCTGAGCTTAGAGTAATACAGGCAGAACATGCCTTATAGGCCGGTTTCCCATTTCTTTCTATTCTGAGGCAAAAGCCATAATAAAATAGTATTTTAGGTAAGCAGAAGGCTTTTGAGCAAGTTAATGCACCAAGCCACTTAAATCTCTTAGAAGCTTCCACTTTTGCAATGATTTCTTAATTCTGTTCCCAGACGTATTCCACCACAATAAACAACTAGAACAATAATGAGGGCCTGCACACTTTTCTTCAGTGCTATTGGTACAATGGGGGAACAAATAATGGGCAACAAGCTGAAAGAGAAAACAAGAACAGATATTATTTGTGATGATATATTGGAATAGAAAACAAATCTGTGTTCACTCTGAGCTCTTGCCAGCTCTCTCAACTATTTTTTACGCTCCCTCTATATCTACTTTTCTGCTTTAACCAAGAAATATGTTAAAATATTCCTCAGAGGCAGCTGCATGATGAATTTTACTCACTTTCTTCAGCTGGAAACACTTGCTAGTTTGAGGATTCTTCAGTTTTATTCTTTAATAAAAACAGACAATTACGTTTCTAAACCAAATCAAGTCAGAAAGTGTTCATCAGCATTGCCATTTTTATGGCAATGTAAAAAGAGTAGATTTTTTAAGAGGTTGTATAAAGGGGTTTTGTAAAGATGAAATAACTTAATTGCATTTCCTTAAAGAGATAAAGACACAAAGAAAGTATCTGTAGTCTTTTCACAGTACATTTGTAACAACTTTCAGTCCTTTTAAGTTTCTTGTTGCAAGAAGACCACAGTTTATTAATTTAGTTCCACAATCTTTCGTTGTTAATATGCAATGCTATTCAGTTTTTGCATACCGTGAAGGAAAAATAAACTAAATGGAATAACGGAACAGACAGATGATTTTACATGTCATGTTTGCTGTGGTGGCTAATCATCTAAGACAAGCTAGGAATAAAAAATCTTATCCTTATTTTCCCTGTGACTAAAATAGGTCCTTACAATTAAATTAATAGGAACTTAAAGATAAGTTTTAACATAGCTGTGAAAGGGGTGGATATTTAACTTTGATAGCAAAAACAACAACATTCAATTCAGTGAGCATGTATAATAAAAATTAAATTAAATCAATTAATTTGTTACCCCAGCTTTTCAAAGCAGAATGTTTTCACTCCAACCTGTCTAATCTTCCTTATGTTTAGTAATATGCCTTTGGAACCTTTATTTCATATATGGTACTGAAAACTGTGTTTTCATTGATACTTAAAACTGATACAACATGCATCTTGTTACTGCAGCATTCAGAAATGACAGAATAGTTATGCTTCAGCCAAAGTTAGTTCCTTTAGCTAGATTTAGGGATTGTGTTTTATTTTGTCTGAAGCAACATTTATTCTTCCTTACAGGTAAAGCCCACTGCCAGAACAGGAATAAACAATTTGCAAGTGAACTTAGGCAGCTAGAGCAGTAGCACCAAAGGAAAGTAGCATACGATATCAGGATCCCAGATAAAATACCTATACAACATTACTACTACTGCATTTAGAAGCCAGGTTTTAACCATGCAGCCTTTTTGGATATCAAAATAACAGCTAGAATCAGGCAGAAACCTTAACTGAACAAACTGAAATATGTATCTCGAAAAGCCCTGCTAGATTTCTTACATATTCTAGAGGGAAAAGAGTAAAGCTGGAAATGCTGAAATAATAAATCATTAAAACTGTATAGCAATGACATACAATTTTAAAGGAAGTATTATTCATGTGTGCACTACTGCATCTGTCAGTTAATTGTAAGATACAGCAGCTCTTCCAAATCTGTCATCACAAATACAACATGCACATACAGACACAGAAGACTGTGTAATAAAGCAGCTGAATTCTCTTTCTCTGCCTCTCTGTTTCCCCCTTCATCCCCCCTCAAAGATAAAGAGAGTTTCAACACCAAACCCAACAGAAATATGCTGCCCATTCATAAATGCCTTAATCCTAAATTGCCAGGGTGGCTTGTATTGCTTGACCATTCTTTTACAGAAACCTCCAACTGCACTTTTTCACTTCATTTCATCCATGGGGGCAGAGAACTGGCTTAAATAAAGGAATTTTGTGCTCTTCACCTCAAGCATCATTGGTCCAAGTGCGTCCTTGTCGATGACACTCTGACCCGTAGATGATACATCTGCCTTTTGCACTTCATCTTCATTAGCTGCTGCTGCTTTTTCTGCAGTAAAGAAAACTATGTATTAAATGACAGAGCAGTGCTCATTAAGTGACACAGTAAGAGATCACGGAGTATTGAGACTAGCTATGAAACAGTTACAGTGCAACAATACTGGAAATGAGATCGAAAAAATCTCCCTTAATGACTCAATAGAAACATAACTAGTGTATTTGCTTCTCAGCTGTGAAGTTTGAAGACACAAATGAAATAATTTCTGCTTTTTCTCTGCTAGACGCTTTACTAAACTACAAAATGCATCTCTGGGCAAAGACAAGAGACTCCTTACGAAGGTGCGGTGTGTAATGGCCAGGATGAAGGCGTGTAAAGAGACTGAGTTACCAGAGCATGCAAAGCTCATAGCTACACAACTTTTCCATGATCACTGTATTTAGAAGAAAAAACACAAGTCTGCAATCTGCTTGGAACAGTACTGAGAAACAGTGGGCTCGTTTCTGCTCCAAGGCCTCTGGGAGCACATTTTTACTATCACATGATTTTTGTACTGTGTTATTTATCAGTAAATAAGATCATACAGATTAAACTAATTTGATAGAAATAAATACAGTAGAAATACTGATAACCCCTTCCTCTGCCACTTCAATATGAGTAAATTAAAAGTACATACAGTTTCAAGTGCTGTGTTTGAAAATTACAGGCAAGAATGGTTTAAGGTTTCTGGAGTACGAAGACACACATTGCAATGTATTATAACATAGAGTATCATAGTATACACAAATCCAAAGGTAAGGGGCATTCATACATACGGAAACTTTCAAATCAAGAGGGTTTACAATTCCTGTCAGGTAATGGACTATATTACTTTTTTTCTATTCAGTGAATTCATGTTTAAGGAAGAAATAATAAAAATAATAATAACACTATATAAAATATTCCACATTTTAACTTAATGAAACAAACAATTTTTTGTTACAAGTTCTATACACAGAACAACATTATTTTTTGAGCAAGTATGCAAACGTTAGGTCTATACTGCAATCTTTTTTTTAAACTTTGAATATTACACAATAGATTATTTTAATAAACATGAAATCTCATTTCAATTATTATAACAAGAATTTGTTCCTTCTACAGTGATAAATCAGAAGATGACTCATTGTAGGAATTAAAGTACCACGTGCAGGTAGACCAACGTGCTCTTGCAAATTCACCATTAGTGAAAATTAAAGTATCAGTTGTACAAATTAAAATGTACCCAAATGTATAGGATCTTCCACTGTCTGCAAATCTGCAATTCTGCAGTCAAATTTCCTCTGAACTCTTTCCTTGGTAGAGGTTATAAGGTCAATGATATTATACAGTGCTTAGACATAAAGCAAAGGAACTGCTTCTGAGAACCCCTGCGTGTTTTCCTATCTGTGGCCACCCGCTGGCAATGAGCCTTTGGTCACTTGGACTGTCTCATCCTGGATTTCTGGCATTTCTTGCTTTCATGAGAAAAGAATCAGGAAAATCTCAGGTGCCTTCTTATAGCATGTTCATACATGATATGACACAATTGTGAATAACGATGAAACAAAACTGTTCTGGAAAGGGATTGTTAAGAGTATTGGATAGCTCAAATCATTTAGATTAAAATAATCTGATAGAAATAAATGCACTAGAAATATTGATAACCCACTTTCCTCTGCCACTTAAACTCACCAGAATCTGTATTTCTGAGAACTGCAGTAGGCCTCCCCTCCCCACTCTATTCCACCCCCACCTTCTTTTTTTCTTTTGGCAAATGGCAGTGATTAGGTGTAAGGGAAAAAAAAAAAAAAAAGTAAAAAACAGTCCTTCACATATTACAGTGTAGCAGAGATGGTACCACATGATGATACAGTACTGAAAACATAGTCTAAAAATTGTAAATGAATTCTAAAAATAGGGTTGAGCTTTTAATAAAGTCAGCAACGATACTCGTTTCCCATCTGTTCCTGGTATCATAAAGTGATCCCTGGTTTCACACTGCAAACTACTATAATGGGTACGGATACCATCTTCCTGCTTTCATCCCCTCACTGCTGTAGCCAGTGATAGCATCTTGACTATCAGGGAACGTGGGATTATACTCCGTGCACCAGAGCTGCAGGGACAGCAGATGTGCTACAGCGATGGCGTGCAAGTATGTTCACCACATGACGTCCTGGTTTTATGGATTTACAAGGGCGACTTTTTCTGATTATTTCTCACATAATACAGAAGATTTGCTGAAGATTTTTTTTTTCAACTGCTACAGCCACAGAGTTCAGACAAATCACCAACAACACATCTATGTATCAAAAAACACTCTCTCTCTAAAAAAAAAAAAAAAAAAAATATGTCAGCTGCTCTCCTTTATGCACAGAGAGGCAAGGCTTTACTCATAGAAAAATGAAACAGGTTTTAATGACTATAATTAACATAGAAACTTCCAAGACCAGGTCAGACCAAGGATCCACCAAGCCTCATACCCAGTCTCTGAAAGCAGCTGGCAGCTGCCCTCTGGTTCCCCATTTCTTTGTTTTGACCCTTTGATCCCTGACCACTTCTGTTGTATCATCAGCTGTGCCTCAAAACCATTTGACTTCCCCATTTACCTTTACCTTAGCCAGCCTTTTCCACAGAAGTCCCAACCCTAAATGATCAACAAACACACCACTTGCTATAGGAAATGCTATAACAAATGTAAAAATATGAAAATGCTATTTAGGTATTATCTACCAGTTACAGTGACAACACATACTACATTACAACATTTGTTTAGGCATTACAAAAAGCATCGTAAATCACAAGTGCTCCCAAATGATGGACTTTATAATTGGATCTGTAACTTAATTGCGTAAGAAGTTAAGAGGCCAGAGAGCTTAGAATAGGCTTCATGTTCAGGCCACTGGTTCCTGTACATTTATTTAAGCAGCAGTTGTATAGGAAACCATGGCCACAGACAGCCTCATAAAAGCAGGTTCAGAGGTAACTTATGTTGATGTTATAATCTGCAGCTCCTGATAATGTTCAGCGGTGCAATAAATTAGCCAATTTTGACTGAAGTACAAAGCCCCTCTTGAAGACTTCATCAGCACATACAGGAACAGTGTGTGCAAGGACTGTCAGCAGTGTGGCCCTGGTGGCAAGCACAAGGAAGAACTTCAAATGCAAATATTTTCTTCAGCAATACAGCACGTGGGGCTAATTCAGAACAAAAATTTATTGCAGGAACTTTGGAAAAAAATAAATGATGCACGAATTTCTAGTGCTGAATACACTCATGTATTTAGTCACAAGTTTGTATTTTTTGCTTTTCTCAACAGTTCTAGCTTCTGGAGTTAAGTAGCAGTGTAAAAATGTAATGTTTGCTTTTCCTATTTTTACTTCTATCTTTTCTAGGTTCACTGGGGGCCTTGCAAACAAATCGAAAGTGCAGAAAGTTTATTATTTCTGCACTAGATGAATTATTTTTGAATACTAGGAGTTAGGAAAATAGCTGTATAGGCCCAACCTTGCAAAGCCTCTTGGAAACACTTTTTCCTGCTCCACAGGGATTGGTGGCATTACCCTGCGACTAGCCCTGGCCTCTATTTTTCCACTGCAGCCACATAACGTAGAGAGTGGGAGCTGGTTCCCTGGTCTGGCACCATCTGGCCATGCTGCCTGCTGCACCAGCTCTGCCCCTGTTGTAAAACACCGGGAATATATTACCAGGCATCCCAGGAGCGAGGCAGCACTAACAGAGTGGAGATTCAGTACGGAAAGAAATATAGCCTTAATGTTGGTAGAGGAAGAGAGAGGGGCAGCAAGGGGCTCCTCTGCAAAGGGACTTCTCTGCTGGAGGTTGAGCTGCAGCACCCACCCCAAGGGTTTCAGCGGAGAGGAAGTGTAAATTAGAAACAGGATCCATCCTTATGAAAACCGCTACCAGGGATCAAGAGTGTTTTATCTAAATTACAGCGGAATAAACTTCACGCACATGAAATAATTATTAGCTCCGCTCAGTTAAGAATTTAGCCTAGAGAGCAAAAGAAATTTAAATAAAATGGAAGTACCCTTGAGAGAGATACTACAAAGAGTATATACATTCAATTATGTAGCATTTTAGTGATGTATGTAATTTAGACTTTAAACTGTGAATACGTTTACAATTGTGTAAGTAGTAATATACTGAAACGCATGTTAATATTTTCAGTTGGATATTTTCCTATTATTTTTTTTTTCTGTATTATTACAGAGAAGGAAGATGGAAAAAAAATCCAAAACCTTTACAAACATTTTCTGGCAAATTTATCAGCGGGAATGCCTGAAGCCTTATTTGAAGCTCCATCCAGATTCTGAAAGCAAACCTTTGTGAAATCACATTAGTTTAACAGAAATTCCTAAACTAGTAAGAGAGAAGCCAAAAGCAATAGTTTGAAATCTCCTGCTACATGTAAACTTAAGAAGCCTTCCTCATTTACTATCGTTCACTTGCCTCCCAGCTCAGGTTCTCTCAGCTCTGTCTGCATTTCTGACAGCAGACTCTGAAGTGCTACTGATGGGCATCACCTTCTCTTGGTTGTGTTTCAAACACTCCCTTCCTACAGGTGGGTAATCAGGCATGGCAGAACTACCCAAAAAGCTCTCTTTGTCTTTATCCATGCCCTACTCCAACTTCCTTAATGAAACCAGCTACAGAAATATTTCCCCCTTGACACTCTGCAAAACCAAAACACATTTTCAAAGTAAGAACAAAACTGTAGCCCCTTTAGGTACTGTGAAAAGATGAAGCATACTCTGAAAGAGAGAATTTGCATCTACACACATTTGTCAGAGGAGAAACACCTCAGGTTCTTCACAGAGCAAGAGGAGCAAAAGAGAAATGTCAGTGAAGCATTGCAGAGGGCAGGACCCATGTTCTACAAACTGCCGAGGAAAGAGGTGAAGAGAAAAAAAATGGAGCGGGCAGAAGCAAATTTATTATCCAATACTGTTTAAAACAGGTTTTCTCAGATGCCTCGTATAATTCATGTTCTTCATAATTTTCTGGAATTACTATTGAAATGTCATACTCATCTAAAATTATATACTCTCCCTTTATAGTAATAGGTAAAAAATATAAGCAAAGAGATTTATTATAAGGGGTACTATTAAGTTCAGTTCTGCACATTAGAAAATCACATGAATGAAAAAAGACCCTTATAATTTACAACAGTAACAGCAGCATCACTTGAAAGTGACTGTATATGCTTAAACATGCAATTAAATTTTACAGTGCGACTCTCTTGAAAACAACTCATCTTCTCCATTTTTTCTATGCATTAGCTAACTACTTTTGCCTGGCCTCATTCATGTTTGTGAACAGGCTTAGGCTGTGTGATCCTCCTGACCTCTCCTGAGCTGCTGGCAAAAAACAAAATGCAAACAAACAATCATGGAAAGAGTAAAAGTATACAAGTGGCCAAAGACAATGTCAGATACAGTATTAAAAAGTAATGCTAACATAAACCAGAAAGAATAATGCTTGGGCAAGCTGCTAAGTTTTAGTTGACATTAACTTTTTAAATATTAGATTTGATAATGTCTATGATGATTTCACAGAATTTCACAGAATTTCTAGGTTGGAAGAGACCTCAAGGTCATCGAGTCCAACCTCTGACCTAACGCTAACAGTCCCCACTAAACCATATCCCTAAGCTCTACATCTAAACGTCTTTTAAAGACTTCCAGGGACGGTGACTCCACCACTTCCCTGGGCAGCCTGTTCCAACGTCTAACAACCCTTTCGGTAAAGCAGTTCTTCCTAACATCTAACCTGATTTGCTAAGTAATAGTATTGATGGTGGTTGTGGACTGTAGGTTTTCCACAGGAATACGGCTGCACAAACGTGAAAAAAAAAACAAACAAAAAAAAAAATACACACACACAAAGAACAAAAACAAAAAAACAAATGAAGAAAAGCAAGCTTGTATTTGGTAACGTGAGTGGTTTTGGATCATGACACGTGATGAAGCAAAGCAGTGGAGGACATGTAAGTTATTCTGATGCTTGGTTAACCACAGGGAAAGCAGCTCTGCCTCATAGCTGTGCAATTCATGCTGCTGCAGCCCATGGCTCACAAGGCACTCAATATCTGCGTGCACATTTCTTAGCTGGTTCCCATTGCCTCAACACAAGTTGTTTTTTCTTCCTGAAACCAAGCCATTTTTCAAAAGACCACTGTCTAAGAAAAAGCAACTATTTCAGTAATCAATTTTAAGACCAGCTTATCCTATGCCTATGAATAAAGTTAGCTACTATTTTAGGGAAGTGATTATGCAGTGAGGTTGCTCTTTCATCACACAGCACACATCTGTCCAGAGCAAAGCCGCCATTAGACTCCCAAATACATTTTTCACACAGAAACTATAGTTCAAGTCTTACAGGAAAAACTATGCAACATCTCAGGAAGGTTTTAGGAGGTAAAACAAGGGAGAATTATGCATCTGCACCGAACTAAAATTAGAAAAGCTGCCATATGGCTCTGTGAAGCCAGCAGCACGTTCTTATTCATTAGGAAGCATTCTGCTAACATAAAAACACAAGGCCTTCCTGTGCTCTCCAAATGTGTTTATCTTTTCAACATTAATGCACGATATATCATCAGGCTGCTGAAATCTCCTGCAGTGCATATTAAAAAAGCACAGCTGCACTTTTTCTCAGCACGTTTATTCAGTGCGAGCCATCTAAGAGCACAGCTTTGCCCAGATCCCCGACACACAGCCCTCTTGTTACAGCGGGGCTCAGCTCCCCTTCGTGTGGACAGGTCCAGCCCATGGGGTTGAGCCTCACGGTTCCTACCGCTGGTGGAAGCAGGCTTACATGGCAAATGACTCTGTGGATTAAGCTGGAAGAGGCTGGGAAGCTGTAAGCTCAATTACTCGCTCAGGAGTAATAGCACTTACAGCTCCGTGCCTTGCTCTTTGCAGGATTTGCTGCAGACACCTGCCCTGTGTTCCTGTGGCAAAGAAGCATCACTGGCTGTGAGGAAAGCTTTGTGTTACCTCAAAAACAGCAAATACATGACAACATTTCCTGGAGCTTTTTAAGCTTTGAGTGAAGTCTGATCTTAGAAAATTTAGAAACAGCAGCCAGTGCCACAACACCAAAAGTAAATTAATGACTGAAAAAGCACGATGGATTTAGGAACAGAAACAAACTGAACTAATAACACAAAGTCAGTAATTTCCATTCTGCTAATAATTTTGACCATTCTCTATCATTCTTTTTTGTTCAAATCATCATTTTTTTCACCCTGTACAACTTCCATTGGAAGGGATGTCTGTGAAATAATCCCCCTCAGCTCAGTTAAATTTGGAGGTATTCAGGACATCAAGGACAAAAATCATGAAATTCAACTCACCAAGAACAGTATTTAACTACTGGACAGAAAAAAAACAAGTATCTCTGTATGTATTTTTGCTGAATACTTTAACATGCATTTTACAATTGCTTTTTTCTTCTTATCATTATTCTCAATGTCTCATTTATTTTCTGCCATCACACTTAGGATCCCTTTTATTCTCTCATTATTACAAAACTTAATGGACTACTACTTGCAATTTGAACAAAATAAAAAAAAAAATAAAAAAAAAAAGCAAAAAAGCTTTTCTGCAATTCCAGGCATTACCTTGGAAAAGTAATGCCTGTCCCCTGTCCCCTGTCCACCCATGCAGGCAGGTGTCCTTTGCTGGGGCAGCAGTGGCAGAGTCCCCCAGCCCTGCAGCCGGCTGCTGTGGTTGGGATGCCACAGTGCCACACTCCCAGCACAGTGCTTGCTCTATTCAGAGCACTGAGCCTGAGTCTCACCCTCTATAAATATATTTAAATACCTTCTCTGAAGATCACTAACTATTTGATTTAACAGCAAACACTTTGACTTTTTTTAGAGAAATAGCATTATTTGTAGAAATATGCACCTACTATTCCCATATTTATCCACTGTTTAATGCAGCAGCAAGGATTATTAAAAATCTGGGATGACCAGGAGGTCACTAGTTTCAGTTAAGTGCTTCTAGGATTGGGAACTGAACTAAAACCCAGAATTACAACCCACTTGCTGCTGCTAAAAGCAGAGTTGAAGAATAAATAGTCACAGGCAGGACCCCAAATCCCTAATGATTTGCTCCATCCCCAACACACAATAAAAATACAAAACAACACAGCAAGTAAAACAATTTCCCTGCTGAAATTATTTCTAGTAAGCTTATTTATCAGTAAAGATGCAGGAAGACAAGAGTCATCCTGCTATTTCAGTGAAATCTAAAACAAAGCCTTAAAGTAGCCCTGGATTCAGAAACTACTTCTCACCCAACACCTCATTTTAAACTGTGATGATATTTCAAACTACCACACGATGAGTGCAAAGTTGTTTTGTTTTTCATAAAGATCTCTTGAATGTGGAATTAAGCTTCCATCACAACCTTTGTCTGAATCTGCTGCAACATTGACCTTTTCCACTAAGTTTTCAAAAAAAAAAAAAAAAGGGGGGGGGGTAACGGGGGAATGCAACAGGATGCAGCTTTACTCTGCAGAATTTTCAGACAGTTCTTAGCTTATTAAAATATTTGTATATTTTCAATATATGCTTTTAAATAACATCAAAAGGGTGTGCTTCACTCGCAAACTGACAAATCAAATGTGTGTGTGTCTGTATTCCTATGTTTTTAAGCAACATTCTTTCTCTTTTCTACAAAAAGACCACTAACACTAACCTTCCAGCATGTACTGTGTATCCAGAGAAAGAGCATAAATAAATTAATCATCAAAGGTGTTGCCTGCCCAGGAGACTTGCCTATCAAAAGGCCAAAATCCAAGATAGTGCTGAGGATTATAATTTTTACTGGTTTAAAATGCTGGTTTTTTTTTTTTGTTTTGTTTTGTTTTTTGTTTTGTTTTGTTTTGTTTTTTTTTTCCCCTAGGAAACATGACGTAACTGGTGTAGGCTTGGATCCCTGATTATTTGTGATGCAACTTTTCAATATTTTAGAAATGCCTACAATACAGCACTTAAACAACTAAAGAGTACTCATTTTAGTTAAATACAGTGGCCATCAATGCCTTACACAAAAGTACCCTCACTTTAATCACTCACTGATAAATTCCAGAATCATATAAGCACATTCAAGTAGCTGTAGTTGTATACATAGACAAGCACATATGTTCAGGAAACACTTTTGTTTCTTGGTATTTAGCTACTTCAAAACACTCATCTAAACTACTCTCCTGTACATACTAACAAATGCTATACACCCATCAATGTTGCTTTATAATCTGTTACATTAATATGGATTAATTTCAAAAGAAAAGGCCTAGCCAAATGACCTTTGCGCTGAAATATTGGATACAAATATTTGGCATCACCAGTTTAACAGAGTACTTATTTTCTTTGGTATATACTGAATTAGGACAGAAAATGTTACTGTACTTTTTGGCATTAAAATTTTTGTAAGGCTAGTTATTTACTTAATGAATAACTTCATCTTGTTTTGATAATTCATCTCTAAAAGCAGTATTAATATGAAATATCTAAATGGTGGGAGCCCAATGTTCTTTAACGTTTTGGCTGCACTGATGTTTTGAAAGATAAGAAATATGGCAGGATCTGCAAATTTAGTTCAAAACAGGGCTCCATTGCTGTCTCAGAAACAATGTATTGCTTTCACAAAAGTTAACAGCCCTCCACTTAGTTATTCAAAACATAAAAACCACAGGCAGGATTTTGAAAACAGATATTCATGGGTTAACACTCTTTAGACTAGAACATGCAGATATAATTGCCAAGCTAATTAAACCTATAGGTTTCCAAAACTTAGGCCAAAATAGCATACTGCTAAGGAATACTAATCTAGCCAGGCTCCATTTCTCGAAGCCTTATTCTTACGTACTCAACCAACTGTTAAAAGGAAACAGATGACTCCCTTTCTTTGAATGCCACATCACCATGATTACAAAATATCTTCTTTATTTTAGGATGCTGATGATAAATCTTTGTGACATACCAGATCATTCACAGTGACATGCAAAGAGCTTTTTGCTTTTATAAATTGCCATAGATGACTGCAAAAGTTTTCAAGAGACCCAATATGGCGCACCGAAAAAAAATGTGAAGGATCTAGGGCTCCCTGTGATCTTTGTGAAGGAAAAAGTTTCCGTAATGAAGTGTAGGCCAAAATGGAGCACAGATAATTGAAGACAGCTAAGGAAGAACAGAAACAAGTTTAATTTAATGTGCCCATGCTAACATGGAGAACAAGGCTCCTACTGCTTCTAATAGTACAGATTATAGGAGATAAATCTTTTATGAAAAAGCTCTAAATCATTAAGGACAAGTAAAGTTTTCTTCCTATAATAGCTCAGTGTTCAGAAATAGACACTTGGGCCCCTTCTCTTGCTTGTCTTACCCATCATCACAGGCCCAAGCCAAATGTTTAAGTGAATTTAGACAGCAGTGTTCCTATAAATGCAAGGAAAGTATAAAGAAAAACAAAAGCTTCCTAAAAGAGCCTATTTTCTTCTGCATGATAGTTACTTAAACAAAATTTAAAATCCAAATCTGTTATGAAACTGTGTGTGAGATTCATTTCATATATTTCAATATAGACTACACCGCTTCAGGTATGTCAGTGGCATGGTTATGGCCAGGATAGCGTTAATTTTCTTCAGAGAGGATCGTACGATGCTGTGGTTTGGATTTTTTATGAGACTAGAGGTGATAACACACTGATGTTTTTGTTGCTGCAGAGCAGTGCATACACAGAGCCAAGGACTTTTCCACTTCTTGTGCTGCCCTGCTAGTGAGGAGGCTAGGGGTGCACCAGGGGCTGGGAGGGGACAGAACTAGGACAGGTGATGCCAGTGGCCAAAGGGATGTCCCACACCATGTAGCATCATGCTTGCTCAGCAATAAAAGCTAGGGTAAAGAAAGAGGAAGCAGGGGGACGTTCAGAGTGATCGTATTTGTCTTCCCGAGAAACCATTACACGTGATGAGCCCTGCTCTCCTGGGAGTGTCTGAACACAGTATCATGTAAGATATTCTCTAAAATGATTTTTTTTTCCATCATCCTAGAAAAGTTTGGCTTATCTTGTTGCTAAGATTTACATCCAGACAAAGTCACTTTTAATCTCAATGAATGTTCAATTTACATTAATTTGTTCTGTCAGATTTTAAAATGCCTGCTAATAGAACTGATAGTTACAAATGGGCTCCCTCCAATAGACTGAACCATTCTTACAACATAATTAATTAGACGTTATCATTTCTTGCTCTCTATTTCACAGTCATGAAGTAAGGATCTGCACCCAGTCTTAACTGGCACTATAATCCAGTATATTAATTCATAAACAGAAAAATAACTAAAACCAAGTAGTATTGCTTTCTCAATTTTCTTAGCGAGCTTTGTCAGCTCTCCTCTGAGAATAAATTTTGACCTGCCTTAAAACCAAATGGTTCCCTTAGCCATGGATAACCAGAAGCTCAGGGAAAAGTATGCTCCATGTCATGGATATGGATGCTACTTCACCAGGCTGGGAGGGAGGTGCCTCCATTTGGTGACAGCATGCTGAACAAAACGTGGCATCAGACCAGAAATGTTGAACCGTAAGGTCTGACTCCAGTCACAACCCTCCTTTATACCAAGGCTGGTAATGCTGGCCTACAGCAAAGCCCATGTATAAATCAGATCAGATGTCATAATCCTGAAACTTCTCCTCAAGTCAGCAATTCATTTACTGTCATGCAAAAGGAAACTTAGGTAGCCACTCCTCACTTCACCCATGTAAGCTCTAACAGGCGAGCCTTTTTAAATTTATTATTTCCATAGGACACTGGGTCTGCCTCAGTTTAAACATTTAAGGATGATGTTTTTTGATCTGTAAATCTAAATTCTAAACCCTTTTTTAGACCTGAGCTAAAGTCCTTATAAAAAACAACAACAACACGAATCTTTGGTTTTAAGCTCTTAAAATAAAGGATATATGCCCCTTGTCTGAGCTTCAAAGAAAGAAAAAATGACAATGCCCCTGACCATTACAGAACTCAGGTAAAGTTTTCTCACACTGCAACTCACCATTAACCTGAGAAAACCAATATACTCCCTCAGTTATAATGAATAAAGGTTTTATGGACTGACTTCTCAACCCGTATCACTGATACACAGCAAGCAAGAAAAAAGCTTACTGGGCATCTTTACAGTTTAGATTGCCAACTGCAAACACATAATTATATTTTGAACATTAAGAATAACAGCCCAACAAGCTGTTTTATAAATGTCCAGTTAAAATCAGCATCTCCAGCAGTTAGACAGATGGTGTCCACTTAGAAGCTTAATAGCAATTACAGTAATCCTTGATATTGATCACTGTAACACTCAACAACTTGTTAGTAAAATTTGTCACATTTCTTAAACTATTTATATTTCTTACTGCAGCACTAAGAGAAAAAACAACAACAACAAAACAAAAACAAACAAACAAAAACAGTGTCAGAGAGACAAAAGTGAAAGGAATAAATCCATCACAGGTATGGTAATGCTGGACCCCAAATTAAAACTGCAGTGAAGGCATGAATCAGTGTAACCAGGGAAGAAATTAAAAATAAAATGCAGAATTACTAAAGATGAGAGGAAATAAAGCAACAAAAGCTGAAAAATAAAGCCTTTTAAGAGCAAAAGGGAGAAACAAGGACAGATGAAGAAAATCCATTCAACAAAAATACTGATTTTGACAGCTAGTCACTGAGAGCATTGCATTCAGGAAAGTCATGTAAGATATATATTAAAAAACATAACTAAAGATAGAAAAATAACATTCAAATATTTCCTCCAAGCTGAGGAGGTAAAAGGTTTTGTAGAAGTGAAGGAAGACAGGAAAAATATTGCGTTATTGGCACAAAATAGCTTTATATTTTTCCGTGCAACACCAAAACAAACAAAACAAGAGAAATCTAAATGAGGGTCCCTCTGAGTTTTCCAATCTATAATTAGAATTTACAACCTTGACATCTCTTCCTCCTCTTTTTACATTTCCAAGTGAATCAATTGTTATATTTAAGCACACTTCCTCTTCCATGTTGAACGTAGGCCCAGACCTAATCTGACATAAAATAACCCATCTCTGGAAGATGTCTCTCTCAGAAGGATCATGGGAACTGCAGGTTGTTCCAAGTCTTTCTAGGAAATTGTGCCTCAGAAGAAAAAATAACCAGTAAAAGGATAGTTCTCTTCATACTCACACAACTTCAAATGACAAGGGACCACTATACCTGCCTAGCCAAATCTCCCTAATGCAACCCAAAATGTTTCACCATGCGATTATTGCATTATGCCAAGAACTTCCCTGTGTTACAGTACGTGTTTCAAAAGATATGCAAATCTGATTGGGAGGACTGATGAAACTCACCAAATCGTCCATTATGTTGCTTCAAATTTCAAATAACTTTTTACTCAGAATCTGTGCCTCTTGTACGAGTTGACTTTGGCCACAGATTCCAGCTATTAGGCAGTATACTGCCTCTTGCCTGTTAAAGAGTCCTCTGTGGCAGGCAGAGTGCATAGCTCCATTTTGCCTTGTGTCAGAACCAAGGCAAGGTTTGTAGGGAAATGCCTTTCTGCTTCAAGATGAATGGAGCCTAAATCAACAGAGGTACCATACTGTTGCTTGTTCTAAAGGGACACATGGATACTGTTTCAGATAATACAGCAATATCTGTAACATATCCAGTTTTAGAGTATCTTCAATTATTTCTACTCTGAAATTTTTCAACTTCAGCAGAACTTAAATTCATTTATGTACTCTCCTTTCTCCACCTCCTTATATTTGCTCTCAACTTACCAGAGTTGTCAAGAGTGGATTGCTTTCAGAGGAAAGAGAGAGAGCGTGTGTGTGCAAGTGTGTAGTGCACACACTAGAGCACCTGTTGCCTTGTAAAATACATACAGATGTGCCAACACACTTTAATGATAAAAGGAAACAGAAGGCATGTGTGTCTTGGCTCTCTAACCATCTGTCTAAGGACATTCACTAGGAGCTCAATGGTGTATATCGCAGAACAAGTAAATGATCATTTGCCATGTCATCTTTCAAATTTCAGTCTTTCTATATTTTTCCCCCATTGCACACTGTGGGTTTTCATAAAAGAAACCGAAACCTGAAGTGTTAGCTGTTTTTCATATCTTCAGTCATTTCATTTGCATGGACCCTTATTTCTAACTAACCGTGCAGTTGTCCACATACAGAATCTTTGCAGCAATATGAAAAGGCATGACTTAGAACAGATGCAATTATCTTGGTTCCAGTTTGAACACAGAGCCTTTGATCAATATGTCTTTAATGTGCTGCAAATCCACAGGATTCAAACTCTGTATGAAAGTCATTGCAACCTATTGTGAGTAAATATTATATTATCACTTTTCAGTCTGCATTCCTTAAAAATAAAAGATAAAAGCTGTGTAACAAAAGCTAGGTTCTTTATAACAGACGATTTTATTTTGACTGAAGCATCATCATTACTCTCAGTAAATTAATTTGCTATTCCTTAAATTAAGCTCCACAGAGAAAAATCAATGTAACATGAAGCCTCCTCCTTCACTTACTTGCTTTACATGTTGCTGAGATTAGAACCTTGCACACACTAATCTAAAGCACGCAGCAAACCCTGGTGGCCTAGAGTCAGTACCTGTTACACTGCATATTGCAGCAATAACAGAGACTACAAACACTAAAATCTTAATCAGCAGCTCCTAATTCTTCTTTACCACCTAAAATTAGAGTTTCTTATTGACCAGGCAGCTTTGAAGATGATGCAGCTGGTGGGCAACTGTAGGCGCAAAAACTTAGTTCAAATACGGAGTTCTGGATATGAGTCTAAATTTCTGTATTCTTTCCCAAATTTAAAATGCTAAAATACATTTATGTTGTGTATTCAGTTCACAAGAGATTGCAAGAAAAACTGTAAAATGGAAAACTGTAAATGGAAAATTGTAAAGTTTTGAACTTTAAACTGCTCATCGACTATTTACATTTAAAGTAACAAAACCAAAACTTTAATGAAAATACTCCTGTGAGAAACAAAGAGGGAACACTTTAGCCATATCTCCCAAAGCATGTGAAATATAGCAGAACCACAAATCCTCAATAGCAGTACACAACATTGGTACTGTAGACCTGCAACCATCTCTGCAGATACAGAATATAAAATTAACAATGCTTCACTAGTTTTGAATGATTTTCTACCTTGGTCAATTAAAAGTTATGAAAAAAGGCAAAGATAAAAGAAAAGCCACATTCAAGTAGGATGCAAAACAAACAAGTTTTCCTGTAACACCTGCCAATGATTAATATTCCTACTTGAAAAGAGAGCTGTTAGGATTGATAACGCAGTTCCTCTTCAACTTTGAGTCACACTCCTCCACAGCTCAAAGTCAAAGCTGAGATTTCCGGTCTAAAACTTCCAGAATATTATCCCTAGAACCAAAGCCATCCATCACCAATGAAGTTGAAGTCTACGGTAAGGACAGTTTGTTAAGCGAAAGACATTGCTGACACCCTGCAATGCCCAGCACTTCAAAGACAGCTGTAGACAGACCATGGCTCAGTCACTGCAGGTTCTTAGTCTGTTAGCAGGCTTGCACCTGTGCTGGATGGGGTCCCATCAAGGTCCTGTGGGGAAACAGCTCCTCGCCTCCCTCAGCAGACCAGCCAAATCAAAAATACTGCTCAAACTCACCGCACAACTGCATAAATGCTAATGCCAAGGTAATGGAGGGAATAGGAACTTGTGGCAAAGATAAGGGCTGACACAGGTGGAAAATGCACTTCCAACAGCCACCTCATTTCCCGTGGACTGGTCTCCAGCCAGCACATCAGCATCCTTAGGACCACTCTATTATTGCTCTTAGTAAAATAAATAAACAAACAAATAAATAAATAAAAATTGACCTAAATCTCCTAATCAGGTAACAAGTAAACAGTCTCATGAGCTTGGGGGAACAAGGCTATATTTATTCTAAATCAGCAGATACAACAACTTTAGTCATGACTAAGGGAGGAAAACCCAACAACAAACGACACTAAAATCCCGTTACATGCGTAGGTATCACACAACTTCACTATTTTTATTAAGTGTGGTGATTATTTTTCCTGAAGCAATAGTTTGGGCCCACTGTCAACAAGCTATATCTCACAAAGGTGTTTTCAGCTACTCTAACATAAGTCATACTAGGGAAATTACAACACCACTTCCACAGAAAACCATCAGTTACAATGTCACAACTTGTGTTTAGATAAGGCCTATATCAACTAGTTTGCATGACATGCAACTCTGTTAAAATAAGCAAACCCCAGGAAATTTCACACTTGGTGAATCTGCTGTCTAATGACTACTTTTCATCAGAGACAGAAAAGAAACTGACTTTCTGTATTACCTAAAGATCTGCATTACCTAAATTCTTCACTGAATCAGCAGTTCTCTGGAGGCGTGCAAGTATTAAAGTCAACATAACTGGATATTTAGCCAAAACGCTTTACAATCTACAGAGGAAGATCAAAGCCATTTTTAGTGCATCAGTTTCAGCCGTAGGAAGCACAGACAGCAAAACATATTCTGTACTAGATTTTTTTGTAAATGTTCTGCATAAATTGCTCAACTTCACAGTACAAATTCATCTGACACTTAACACAGATTAAAACCCTATCAAGCTGGAAATAGAGCATATGTAAATAATAATAGCTATACAGAACTCCTTCAAAAAAAGATTCAAAAACTACAAATTAATGTATATGATGGCATCAGTTTTAAATCTCCTGACATCTCAAATGCAATTATCTTACAATAATTTAGAATTACAGTAAAATTGACCAGCTGAAATATTTGAACAAACAAACAAATAACAGCAAACAAAACCCTCTATATACTGTCTGTATACACTCTCATAATGGCCTGATATGGTAAGATATTTATGCACATAATTTTAAACATACAAGCAGTTCCACTGACTTTACAAGGATTATTCATGTGCTTAAAGTTAGGCAGTTGCTTAAATACATTGTGAAATATGAATCTAAATTCAGATCTGATAAATTCAAAGTAGCAGCAGCCAAAGTAACACCTCATTACACCTTTAAGATCATGCTGTTTTCCTTTAGCAAGAAATTTTACTTGCATACTGGTGCTGGAGGCAACGAGAGAATATCTGCTGGAGTGAACCTGTGATTACAAAGTAGTACAGCCATAGGGAAGTTAAAACTGTTTTTGCTATCAAATGTGAAACCAGAAAAAGAAGATATGTGATTAACAACAAGCCTTTTTTTCTTTTTCTTTTTTATATACCATACAGATCCCATAGCTCTTGCATGTCTCTTTTCATTAACTACTATTCCTTCTCCCAGTGTTGTTCAGCTTTCACATAGTGATTCATTTGGTCCAAGGTCTGTCTTGTAAGGCTATTCTGAAAACAAGATTTGACAACTCAAAAGTACACATTAACAGCTAGACTGATAACCAGAACCCTGATGCCCCTTCACTGTACTACTGAAATTCTGATACACAGAACACAAAACCTCTTCAGAAAATAGGGAAACATGAAAGCTGGGCTATGCGAGGAAATGGAGTTGACATATCAAATTACATTGGGGGATACTGCAGTACAGTAGGTTATATCCCACTGCACATGAATCTAAAAAACACAAGTGGATGTCATCCTAAAAAAAAAAAAAAGGCTGCTGAAAACAGAAAGGCATGAAGAGTAGAGGGAGAAAAATAAGAGATGCAGACCTGGAATTTAATAAAAGCTACAAAGGGGAATTGAGAAAAAAAAAAAAAAAAAAACACAAAGCAAAACAAAACATACGTTGTACTCGATGTCAGGACACAATCTCCAGCAATCCCACTGAAGGGGGCAGAGAAGACTACTTAGCTAGAGAAACCACTGAAGAAGCTTGAGGTGGTCTTCAGTATCCTCTGGTACCTAGTGCACTTCAGATACCCAGAGGAGAGGGTAAAAGCACAACTAGACAATGAAGACAAGAAGGTTTCAAAGACTGAACCAGGAGATGCTCAAGCAGTGAAATGACTCTACTTGGAAATGTGAGCTATTTACCTCCTGAGAGGGAGGTTAGCATGATGGACAAAATAGAGCTTTAAACTAAGAACAAAGTTTTAATTTTGATAGCCTGTTCAATAGGGAAAGAATAGCTAGAGGAGGATGTAGCAACCAAAAACAAAAATGAGAAGGAAAAATAAGAGAGTCAGAGGATACAATTCAAGGAAAAGGCCTGCTATAGGTATGAAATTTAATAAGATTGATGTGAAACAGTTCAACTGATTATAAACTAATGAATGCTAATTATAGCTTCTAGGCTGTCTGGCATATAAAGGAACATTTATCCTCAGTGGTCTTTACTCTTAACTAAAACAAGCTTCTTAAATTAAGTATGTGCAAATCTGAACTTAATGTGCTTGTACACATATATGTACACATATCTGCAACACATATGACTACTATTCTTTCGAAGTAATGTAGCATAGATTGCATATAGCAGGAGAAATTACACTTTCATTATCATATAACACAAGTATAATACCTTTGCATAACAATTTTATGCTATAAAAGACAAAATGATATATATTTTTTTCCAAGCAAAAGCCTCAAATCTCTAGTAGAAATATCCACCTAAGATTTACATTAATACAGATTCTGTTTTATCCTTATACTAGAATCACAAGTTTTAATCTGCACTGGACAAACACAAATCTCTATGAGATCACTGTAAGACAATATAGAAAGAGTCCCCTGAAGGAAATTAAGCTTTCTAAAGAGACTTCATTCTCCCAAGTACTGGAAACATTTCAAAACCCAGACTAAAAACTGCATTCAATGGTTATATCTCCCAAATATCTTTAATTCATCTAATGAATTCAGTTACAAACACGTATTCTTAACTTGCTTCCAAATTGTAATAAAATGAATTTCTAACATACCACAACTAAAGAATCTTTGAGTCTATACTGTGAGAAATGATATAATGATAACAGGTGAAGTATTGCAAACATATATTTGCATATATCAGGATAATAACGTATTAAATTATATAGTATAACTGTGGAAAAAAAAAATAATCTATTACATTTTTTTTTCCGTTACCAGCCCAGCAAGCTTGACATAGGAAATGAATATCGGTCTGTACTCTTTCCTTCCTCATTTTCATTCCCAGAACTTAGAATAAAGTCTCCTTGTCAAATCTCAGTTGCAGTTATAAAACTTGTTGCTTTCAGTGGCTTTACAAGGTATTTATAAATGACTGTGCTTTGTAATTAATTAGACCTTAACGTATTATTCTATTCATAGACAGAGAAGAAAATTTGTGTTGAAGAATTTTTAGTATTTATTAAAAAAAAATCCAAACTCTTTACTAAAACTTCAGTAAAATATGTTTTCACAAATCTAATCAGTCTTTGAACAAATGCACAATAGACCCGCTGTGCAAAAACTGAGCCACCTTTATTTGTCCAGATTAGTGTAGAATCACTCAGAACCTCCAGTTCCTGAGCTTCCTGCTACAGGTATTTGGTGTGACCCCAAAAGCAATAAATTTAAAAACAAAAGCAACAAAATAACTGTAAGAAAATATGATTTTTAACCTGAGTCTCATGGCACTTTGTATAAGTATAGTATTATATTTATTATTTTGTTTTAGAAATAGGTACTATTAAGATAATGGGAGTGTTTCACCATTGTAAAGGTACAGCATGCAGAAAATGTCATCAAACTGATTTGAAACAACATAAAACATGTATTTATATTCCTAATTTACATACATTAAGAGAAGGATTTCAAATGTGAGGTGATAAAACCTCTGCAAAATATGAGAAAGTAATAGTAACATTTTCATTATCTCTTCGATATGTTTTCCTTGATTAGGTCAGGCACAAGAGAAGTATAGGTACACTCTATTGTTAATGCCATTTGAATGTTTATTATATGTGAGTCATATTTGTTAACAAAATGTGTTAACAAGAACCTGTTTGAGAACAACATTGCATTTCTGAATATGCTGTCATTTGAATTTTTATTAAAAGGAAAATCACCTTACATTTGCTGTAACAGCAAACAGATGTAGCTTCTATATAGAAATTGGCATCAAACTATCAATTAATTTAAGGGATTAACTTGAAGCTTCACAATCTTTGTTTGTAGACTCTAAGATGCTGTTATAATGACCACCTTGAAAGTCTGAATGTTTTGCAACGCTCCTTAGAGAGGATTAAAGTCCAGTCTGTACCAGCTATAACTTATAAGTAAAGATCCAAAGACAGTCTAATTGTTCTCAGCTGAAGAACCTTGTATAACAGATCAACATCATAAAGAGTAATTTAATATCTTTATTGCTCAAGGGTTGCAAACTACTTCTACTTGCTGAAATAAACTGCATTCATAGCTTTTTTAGCTTACCTTTTGAATTTTACTTTCAATTGTTTTTGCAGTAAAATTTTATGAGTTTAGAAAATGAAGCACACATTCAGCTTTGGTAAAATTCTAGCATTATTGTTAGCCCATGATGACTTCAATAATGTAAATGTAACCTGGTCTGATGAGTGTAAACATTTTATAACAATATGAAAACTGCTCTTAAGGTACTTGACTTGTTGAACAACAAAACCCTGCCTTTGCCAGAGTGAGCGTGCGTTAGAGCCAAATTTTCACACTAGATTTTCTAGAGCTTTTTAGAGAATTATCAAGGGGACTAACAGATTTCTCTCTGTGCACTCACTTCCCAAGAAAACACAGTTTTGTTGTCATTAGGAAAAGCTCCTTCCTTATGCCATATCCATAAAGATAAGGGGAATGTGTCTCCTGATGACAGAAATAAATGCAAAATTGAAAGTGAGAAAAGGAAGAGCAAAAAAGGTAAGGGAAAATCTAAATCCCAATTCAGAAAGGTGCAAAGTTGATAGACGCTGTGCCAGCATAAGAAGTATACTTTTATCATGAAGCATGGCAACTTGACCATCATTATCAGTTAAAAAATTATGGAAACATAATAGCATTAAGAAGAGAACTAAGTCGTAGAAACATCCCTAATGATTAACCAAAACCAGACACTTTGGAGACATTTGAAATAATTTGACACTTTGCACTTTCCATTTAGTTTTGAACAGTCTGGAACTACACTACTTATCTATTTGTTTTAAAAATGTCTAAAGTATGCAATACATAAGCTCTAGTTTTATAAATTCACTTATACAATAAGGAAAAAGTAGCATTACTTTGAAAAATAAAGGAATTACTCTAAACACAGTTTATAAAGAAATTCTGTTCTTCTAAATGAAAACTAAAGCATACACACTTTAAGAATTTGAATCTACCCCAGACACCTTCAGTGCCACTCAGGCCAGGCCAGTCCAGATAGATCCATAACATCAAAAAAAAAAAAAAAAAAAAAAAAAAAGTCTTCTAAAATTTTTAAGTTCTAAAAAGATTTTAGCTTTAAATAAGAAATATATCAAAAGAAAAAAAAAAGTAATCTTCTAGACAAAGAACAGGAAGAAAACTGTCACGTTCTCTGGTTTACATTTATAACAGGACCCTATCTGGAGATTAGAATAGCTCCAAATCTATTGTAGTTCAGGATGTGATGTCAGAATTTAGGGGACACAGATCATTTAGGCCACAATATCTATTCATATGAACAAAAGAAAGCAAGAGGGGGAATGAAGAATACTTTCATACCCCATGCTCTCCTGGATTATTCATGTTTTACGTGGAGTCATCATCATCCATGGAAGAGTATATAAGTACTCTTTTTTCTTTTTTTTTTCTCCCAGAACCATCCTGCTAGTTTAACTTTTGTAAAGGTGCAACTGATTACAATTCTGTTAGATGCACACATCAGGCTGATCGACTTTCCCTCACTCTAGGCAATTTCTGAATTTTTTTGAAGGTTATTTTAAAAATGCTGAACCTGATAATTAACACACTCCATACACATTGCATTACAACATTTTTCATTATTGATTAAAAAAAAAAATCTGGAAATTTGCTAAAGAAAAGTTGAAGACACTATTTGGGTTTGCCAAAGTAATAATAAACCTTCAAAATATTCAAAGTCAATTAATTAGTCTTCTTACCTTGTTCTTTTATCTGACGAATTTGCTTCACAGTTTCTTTCAAGATTGCACATTTGTCAGGTTTAAAGTTAAAGTTGTCAATATCATTAAAATTTGCAAAAATCAGCTCTGCAAGTTCCTCTATGTATTTATTCTCTTGCTCACGATTGCGTTTCTCAGTGCTTCGTTTAGGGCTGAAAGAGGAGTTTAAAAAAATGCTGTATTTAATGCCAGTTTGTTTGCCATCTGGTCAAAGATGCTTAAATGCTTTGATGTTTAAATGCTTTGAGAGAACTGCCCTCTCTCACTACAAAGATATACTACAAATTTCTCAAGCAGAAAGGTTTCTTCTTGAACAAGAAAAGTGTCATTAAAAGGAAAAAAAAAAAAAAAAGACATTATTTTTTCCAGTAGTCATGTTTTGTTTCAAAGGAGATTTGGGAAATTAAGTTCAAAATAGAGGATTAACTGGGGTGGTTGGGACATCTGAACATTTACAAGTCTGCTTCCTCACGTTGTGAATCCAAGGACTATCAAGTAGTGTACAAGGAAATAAAACAGCTTAGAAAGCTAAACCAAACAATCCACACTCCTCGTGCTGCCTTCTGAAATTGTGCAAGACGGTCATAAGAAAAAAATGCTGAATCAGCTGTTGCATTTTAAGAATTATTTCAGTGTTGGTCATGCAAATGTTATAAAACGGTAAAATATTTTTCAATTCTTTGATAATAATGTACAAGAGAGGTGGTAAAACAAACAAACAAACAAACAAAACAACTTGTAGATTGCCAGTAGGAGTGTCTGAAGACTCTTTGTAGTGATTGGCCAAAGAAGATTTTTACACAGCTCCCATTCTGTCACCCAAATTGTGTATTTTGCACTACAGAGGATTAAAACAAACAAACAAACAAACAAACAAAAACACCAAGCAAATAAATAAATCTCAATCCCTACTCTCTATCCACAACAACACAGAATTACCAAATCAGCTTAGTACTGACTTCTAGCTAGAATGTCATGTTTATCATTTTCTAAGATTCATGAAAAACACATGAACATTTAACATATTTTCCAAGTCTTTGTCTTTTGACATCCTCAGACTTAAGTGGTCTAACCTGGGTCCAAGCTGATCAGGATCCTTGCGCTTTCTTGACTCTGCCCTGGATGGGTCAGAGGTATTTTCTCCCATTCCACTCATCTTGAAGACATATCAGCAACTGAAAGGAAGAAAGAGCAGGGAAAGGGTTATGGTGGAAAAGTTATGAATTCTTCTGTTTGTATTTCTAAGCTTCTTGTTCCATACTCAATTCAGTTTTTACTGTGCAAATCCATCATTAGAAATAGAGATTGTTTGAAAGGCTATGATAAAAATACCATGTTTATGACCCCACAAAATGCTATACAAAACTCCTCCGGAACAAAATCTGTGATGGGCAAGCCAAGCATTCTCATCTCTTTCATTGTTACCAGTTATGCAAGAACAGATAAGTACATTTTGTGCCTGGGTTGCTGAATTTTCATGGCGATCTTGCAAGGTTGAATGCGGAAAGACAAAGGAAAATCCATAATGCCACACAACAAGAAAAACACAACTGAACTGAAATATGTGAGATGAAAAGTATCCCAGCTACACAAAAAGGTAGCACATACAGCTTTACTTTAAAATCAAAACATGATGTTTGCACAAGTGCATGCACAACATAGTAGAAACAGAACATCTGTCAACACTAGAGATCACTGAGGAGCTGATAAATATTTTGTATGTTTAATCTACCTCATAAGGAAAATAACTTGTCAAGCTATCACGTGTTAAAACAAAACAGCCTTATTACAATTTGTGTGATAAACAGGCCAGGGAAATCCTGCCCTGCTCCTGGCCCCTATTGTCCTGTACACCTTATGAACACGCATGGAAGTCATCTTACACACTCCTCAATAAATAGCAATATTCCAGAGACAGAAAACACTATAAAAAGGGCATGTGGAGGTGATCAAAAAGACCATGTAATGCAGGACAGTCCTCACTCACCATCTGTTCTGTTGCTGCCAGCTTTGTCAGTAAGATGGCAGTGAGACACTTCCAGACATTTCAAATTGCTTCTGCACTGTTTGGGATGAGCAGAAAAATCAACAGGAGGGCCATAATAGAGGAGGTGAGCACCTCCAGGAGGTGATTCAAACCTTGTTAAATTGAGTGCTGGAGGCTAGTGCCACTTCATACTGGCATGAACTTGGTCAGGTATCAAAACCGTGGGTCTACCACCTCCTCTAAGCCCCACATTTTTGCCAACTCCCTTCCCTTTGATGACCCCATCAGCCACACACAAAACTTACTGAGGGAGCTCGTGTGGGTTAAAACTGCAGTCTCCTCCTTTTCATTTTATCTTTTTAAAATCTAGCAACCAGACTGTGTTGGTAATAAATGTGTTGGCTCATAATATAAATCTTAGTTTTCCCAATGAGCTGGCTGACTGAATATACTCGTGCAAACAGTCTGGAGACTGAGATCCAGGCAGTTCTGCAGAGATTCTGGGAAAGGCCACTTGCTTAAACTTGAGCAAGCAAATGAAAACACAGAGCCATCTCAGATTCACCACTGAACATCATCTAAACACTTCTTCTGAGTTAAAAAAAAAATAAAATCCTTTATCTGTAGTGGAAAAATACAAACAAACACACAAGATGACAGTGAGAAGAAAGCAGAGCAATTTTCCTTTTTCTAGGTATATGAATTGTATAGCTCCCAATCTTAAACAAGCTCACAGTCTTATACATGGATGGTACCAGATTCTGTTTGAAAAAAAGTATTTGGATTTAGATTGTCTCTATAATATCTATACATGCATAAGTATACATCCATGTACGCGTATACTATCAACCTGTTGACCACAATCTGTCACCTTGCATTGCCTGGGGGACTCCCAGGGACTGTACTCAGGGCATTCCCAATGCCACACCAATGCTGACCTTGCTGCAGAGTGTGAAACATCTGCTGCAGCCTCCAATGTGTCCTGTGGCATACTGTCTGTTCCCTGACAACGACCTGTCTTAACGGATGGTAGACATCATCCTACTTATGTAAATATAAAAGTAGACATACACATCTGTCTAAATGGCTAAAAGCTAAGCACTTTCTTGAAACTGTGCAGTTTCACAAGTACGCAACAGTAGAGAGTCAAGGAAGAGGAAATACACTCTTAAGAAAATTGTGACAACGATTACAGAGAAGTTACGAGGAGACCGCAGTCCCACATGTCTGGCAGTGGAGAGCTGGGGAGCTTCAGGCCATGCTTCAAAGACTAAATTGTTCACTGACCGGTAAAAAAAAAAAAAAAAAAAAAAAAAATCATCAGCGTGATGAAAGCTGTACATTCCAGAGATCATCTCTGAGCAAGACTCAGATGGCAGCCTAAAGTTCAGAAGAAAATTAGGCTGGGGAATCCCTTCCTTTCTTATGCTTCCCAAGTAATACCTGAGAAATGTAGATCAGTTGGGTGTTTTTCTAGAGAAAAGCAAGCACAGAGATCCATGAAAACCTATCAAGCATTCAACCACATTTAGGGGAAACATCTCCCTCCACTCTTCCTCCCTAGGAAAGGGCACAGGAATATATATTCATTTTTTCTACCTAATCATTTGGGCTTACTTCAAAGCAAACTTTATTTTTGCAGGAACCAAAGTTTCACTGGTAGATCCACCAAGGCATAGCTCAATTCTCCTTCCATTCACACTGATGCTGTTCTGTAGATATTCCCCTAGGATGCTTACTATTAGCCTTCAGAGGATACATTAAAACTAATCTGCCACCATAAACATCTAAACTCCATCTTTCTGTGTTTAAAGGGAACAAAATTGGTACCATTATTATGAAATTAGTATCTTCTTCTCCCCATATTAAACACAGTAAATGGTTCCAAGCAGATTTTTATTATTTTTTATTTTATTATTTTATTATTTTTATTTGCATTTACAGGCCATAACATCTTTTTCTCAGCAGCATTGTCAGTTTGCTCTTAGAATGAATTATCTTTTCCTTTGTACTCACCAAAAAGTTTTTTTTCTGGAAATCTACCACCTACTACAATATTTGTTTTCTGTTCTCCTGATGTCTACATTAAAAATCACATTCAATACCTCAAAGACAGGCTCTACAACTCCTTTATTTTAGATGCCTGTGCTCTGGAGTAGTGTGCAAAATCAAGAGTTATGTACCTTGGAAAGTGGAGAGCTAGATACTAATGATACTGTGCAGTCTAAAAAAATATCCCATAAGGCAAAACAAGAGTCACTTAGCACTATCCAGTATTAAAATCAAAAGGATATGCACACAAAACATACATTTCAAGGGAGATTAGGGTCTGAGTGGGATACACATATTTCTGCTGCTTTCTTGGTATTCAAAAATCAAAATCCTCTCTTGAGTTAGAACAAATGTAAAAGAATCATCTTTTAAAAGCTGTGGAAAGATAATCTGCTGCCCTGCTTGTCCATAATAGTTTGTACTGACTAGAACAGAAATGGAGATTCAGTTCCCTCTTTGCAGAGGGGTTTCAAGCCTGTATGTTTAATCATGCAGAACAGCTTCAGAGGTGGTACGTTGACTGCTTGCTGAAGCTGGAAGCAAAGACGTTAATTAACTCTTTGGAATCTTTAGACATGTATTCAACTAAATTCACAGGTAAGTAGTAAAAAATTTGTCTTAAGAAGCAAGGGACTCAGGTTTGAATCACTTGGGCTGAGGAGGGTGGCCATCCCGTCTCCCTTCTCAAGAAATGACGCTAACAAGTCAGGTAGAGCCAAAGAGATTCCTCATGTGTTTTGAAAAGAAAGCAGCTATCTCAGTTTTCTCTTCATGAGCTAATTTGCATTCCAGATATATGCATACTACTAGATGAAGATCTCTGGACGGTCTAGGTATCTCCATGACTTCAATGAAGTGTAAGCAAGGAACTCAACCCACATTTTCTGGTAGAGGTTACTTCTGGGCATACGTAGAAGCAGAAGAGAAGGCATCTAGGAATTTTTTTTATGTGAAAAGGGAAAAAGTCTAATGAATTAAGGACTGTATTAAGGATGTCAATGTACAAAAAATATCTGTGGATCAGGAACAGCTAGATTGCCTATAGTGTTTTTTAGATGCTGCTCTCTCTCCACACACACTAATTTACCCATCCTGAACTTTCCTGGTTACTTGTTATTAGTAATAGTATTGTAATACTGAAAAAAATCATAACATTACATAAATTCAGACTTTAACAGGATGATTTAGTAACTTTTAAGGTTGTTCTAAACATTCTTAGTTTCCTGAACCATATGGAAAGTTTCTCGGACAGGAAAACAAACTCCCAAACTTGAAATCTAACCTTTTCCAGGAAACGTCACAATTCAAAACTGAAGCTGCTGAGAGTAGAATGACAAGTTAAAGGCTCAAAGTTTTATTCCAATATGCCTCCCCTATAGGGAACTACCTTGGATTGGAAAGCAACATTGATCATGCTTCTCTGATTTTTTTATACATCTCTGCAGGAATTTCCAGAAAGAAGTAAAGAAATTGAACAGTTCAGTTCATCTAGTGTTTTAAAGAAACTGAAATGAAATATCATCTCTTTCATATGTTTTCAGAAACAATTTGCAGCAAAAATTAAGAAAAAGTTGGTAAGGCTTATTTAGCTTGGTATAGACTAGGAAAAGAATTAATCAAACCAGATGAGTAAAAATAAAACCAACAGTAATCACTGAATTGAGGAGAGAGAGATAGAGAAATCCTTTTGTTAAGGAAAAAAATGATAGGAAGGTAGGTCAGATAATGAACTAAAATGATGTTTACTTGAAACAAAATGTCTTACAAAGGTGAATTAAAGTGAATGTCTTGCAGAATGAACTGTCATGCAAGATCACACATTCCTTTCTTTTATTTTGTAAGTTATCTGGGAGTTGTACTGTACTCCAAGATGCAAACATAATATCCCACTGTGGGATTATTATTTTGCCTTCAATGGTGATAGCAACTATATACATATAGTTGAAAAATATGTATACAGTTTTCCATTTGTGCTATCAAAAAAAGACTGCAAAAATAAGTAAGAGCTCAACTTCTAACACCAGCTCAGATGCCACTCAAGGTTCAGTTCCACTGGGCATCAACTGAGCAATGGAAAGATTGCATTCACTGCAGAATTTTTATAGAAGGAAGGAGACAATTAGAGAAATGGTACTGTTATTACTAAAAATAGCTAGAGAACTAATTCTAGGCTCCAACAGAAGCCCTGTGCAAACAGGACATCTCAGGTAATTAATTTCTTACTTTGCATTTATATTTAAAAATAAAGATGTATTTTTCTGTTCTTCTCTGTTTCACTAAGCATCCAAAATACCTGTGTATTTCTGCTTATTTTTTTTTTCCAACTGTTAAATGTAAATCACAATTCAGAAAATTAAATGAATAATCTCTTGGACAGTGCACGTTAGTAATGACAGTCATTGAGACCTACTCAGTTACTACCAGATGTTGAGAGATTGAAAAGACAGAGCCTGAAAGAGGTTTCAATTCATTTTTTTCGTGTTATCAGTAACAAAACAAAAATTTCTGCTCTCATTGTGACAGCACATCCGCCTTCACAACCCCCACCAGCAACTGCTCTAAGTTAGAAACACAGAGAGAATTTTTAACCTAATTATAAAGCAATAGCAAACATGGTATTTTACAAGACAGTTGTCTTTCAAGGGGAAAGAAATAAAACAATGTTAACCCCGAAATAAAACATGTGAGGCAATAAAATAAGTAGAGGCCTCATGAAGGATGAGACAAAGAAATCTAGCACAAATCAGTTGCATGAATTTGTAACGTCTCCTTCATTTTTCAAATGCCACCAAGGAACATGGTGTATTGGAGTAAACCTTCCAGCACTGATCCTCAGCATCAACGAATCCAGTTAATCATCCAGAGTTAATGCAGAATAAGATAATGTGCATTTTATCTCTTATCAGTGCAGGCCATCTTCCAAACAAGGCCTGTTAAACTGTCAGATTTATTATAAGCCCAACAAATGCAGTTAAAGAATAAATGAGGATTACACCTTCAAAGCTGCTATTTCAGTCTGAAAAATAGCAAACAAAGGGTAACGTACCATATAGCAGAGAATCAGGTAGCAGTACCATACTGCTACCCTTCCAGCACACACGTAGCTAGTGTAGGTACCAGTGCTAAGTATAGAAGCAATTTGTTCAAGTTACTGTTTTGGTGAGTAATAAACAGCAAAGAAATACCCAGTTTCCTTGAAAAAAAAAAAAATAAAAAATTACGATTTAATGAAAATTTTGGCTAAAATTTTCTCTAACAGTTCAGTTTACCAATATAAACAGCTCATATTTCTGTGGTTAATTACAAAGTCAAACATACATCCATTATAATTCATTTTTTTTCCTGTGAAGTTCTTATGATTAGAAGCTTTCAGTCTCAGTTTCAAAATTACTGAAGCACCCTGTGTAACACTAATTCTGGTACAAGCCAGAGTGAAGTTGGAAGTCACATGTAACTTGTGATTCTTCATGTTTTTTCTTGCTTATGAACTCTTTTTCATTGGGTGCATTTTTGTATCTGAAAATATTTAACAGTGGTATATGCTGTAATCCACAGCTCCTTTGAAGAAGGCAATAATGGCAAGCACTTGATAGCAACTTTCCCAGGCCTGAAAAGGAAATCACTGTCAGAGACAGGATAAGATCCTATCCCAGAGACCGCGGCCACTGTAGCCTAAGGACAATCTGTTAGTCGTGACCAGCACCAGTTCATGGAGATGGTTTGAAATACACTTCAATTGCCAGCATTTGTCATTGAGAAAGTGTCAGAATTCCCAGAAGCTAAGGGATCTGGCTTGTGCCTGTGCAGCTCCCTATGTGGCTGGGGATGCTCAAGTTCCTTGGGAACTGGCTTTCCCTTGCACTGGTGTTCAGACAAATCAAGGGACACATGGATACGGGTTTGCAAATAAGTAGAGTAGAAAATTCAGGAGCAAAAGAAAAGCGATTGCACTGTCTGCTAATATTAAACCGAGGCAAGATAAAGACACCACTAAAAAGTCAGATTGGGGAAAAAAATAAAGCAATATTAAACCATCTTCCTGTATACACACCGTGGTGTAAGTAAGCAAGTGTTCTACAAACATCTTCTTATACCCATCTAAAATCACCCAACGCACGGGGCTGGGACATACCCCAAAAGAAACAAAATCATTCTGTCAAACCAAGTTAAGATGTTCAGCACCTAAGTTGGCAAAGTTAACCTCATATTAAAAATCCAAATTTTATTCAAGGGTATAGTCTTTTGTTTTCCTTAAATCCACCACTATACTTTCACTGCAGATGAAACTGCCTAAATCTTTGTCACTCTGCAATGGTCACACAGTATATAGTGAAAACAGACAAAGTTTCTATGAGGAAGGTAGTAGTAATAAGTTAAAAAATCTCTAAAGTCATCTTTATTAAGTGCTTGTATTGAAATCTGATGTGCACCCGTGGTTCATCTGGCAGTAGCCTTTTCAGTCTGAAAATAACACTCACAAAGATACAATTTAATTTGAAAGTGAGACTATTAGAGGTAACATCAAAACAAGATTTATGGTAATTTTTACTAAATTCTACTTCATGCTTGAACTCCACAAACTAGAACTAAGAAAAGATGCATCATTTATTAGAAAACACTACTATAAGAGAATCGAACACTGGCTCCAACACCTACCTCCCGCTTGTATTTTTGCTCTACCTACAAAAAGACCTAATAGACTATAAACAAATGTTTAAACTGAAGGCTCCTTCCTCAACAATATCTTTTCTCTTACTTCTGTGTAATGGCTTTAGAGTGGTGTGTTAGACAGTAACAAGAAGACATATTCCATTTGCAGACTGAAAGCCAATAACGCTCATGAATTTTTTAGCTAAAAGACACTTCAAGATGCCACTGGGAAGACCGTCTAATAAACACATTAGGCTGCAAATGGGCAGCAGCAGCTCTTTAACACATGCTATAACAATCAAATAAATGGCTAACATTAACGTTCAGTGTTAGGCTGGTATTTCATAGGTCTTTCTTTAAAATCCACCTAAGTCTTAAAAAACAAACTTTTTTTTTTTTTCTCAGATACTCAAAACCACAGGTTTGAGAAACCCACAGCTCTACTTTAGATGTTACCCAAAAACACTCCCAGCTGACATCAGCAGTGTAAGATGGCTCCTACCTTCTGTATTCCCATAGGCGAAGTCTCTTAATATAGCCAGTCACTGAGCTCCTTACAGATTAGCCTGCATCAGCCACCTCTAATATGCCCAGAAATAGCAAGACTAGGATTTAATAAGACAACAGAGAAAAATATCATAGGAAGAAAGTACCCTTTTTACCTTATGTACCAGAGTTTTACTCCAGTTCCACTTTCAAATAGGTCTGTTTTCACCTTTTTCACCAAGAGTACCATGTGCTACTACTGAAGAAAAATTAATTGCTCAAGACTCTGCATTGTAATTTCAGATCAGGGATTTTACTTCTCTCTCATTATCAAGAATTATTTCCAATTCTTAATATTTGACAACAAAATAAATACAGCTAAATAGCACCAAAGTTTCCATTAAAACATTGCATTAAACAACAACAAAAACACAATGCCAAAATGTTTTTTAATATATGCTAGTCACTCTTGTATTCTTTTGTTTGTGGTGGGTAAATAAGGAAAACAAAACACAAGCCAACAAAACAAAACAAAACATTTTTTAATAAAACCATTTAACATTCTAGGTTGCATTTGATACTTCTTAAACAATGTCTATAAAAATACTGCATGTTCACTGAAAAAGGAAGAATTAAAATTCTTACATAAGATGTTTATTTAAGCTAAAGTTTTTCTTGTATTTCACATCTATTAATAATTTTACCTAGCAAACTGATTTGGAAACAGTATTTCAAATCTACTCCAATTTGAACTAAATATTTGTGAATATCAAAAGAAGCTGACAAATGAAGCAAATGTAACAGCATAGAACAATAATATTATAGGAAACCCAGTGTTTAAATAGCCTTCATTTCAACTTGAAGGCACTATTTTTAACAGTGAATTAAGCAAATTTTGACTCCTACTGAATCCTCTTTGCCAATCTCAGTTTCAAAACTGCTATTTTTCCACTTAAATTCCCACGTCAATGTTCCCCAAAAAGCAGAAAGTAGCAAGTGCAAAAGCAGACAACTGCTCTCACAAGTTTAAGGCACTGTGTGAAAACACAAATCCAGGAACGTTTTGCAATTTCATAAATATTACTGATATGAAAGTATACACTACTTACAATACCAGTAAGCTTACACAGTTCAGTGTGATTTTCAAGATGCCTATCTTAATAGTGAGAAAAAGTTGACAGACCACAATAGACAAAGGCATTTACGCATCTCTGTGTCATGTGCATATCATAAAGTAGGTTTTAACTCAAGTTAGCTGCTTGTCAAATATTAGATAAAATATATTCCATTAATAAAAAGCTCAGGAAACTGGGTCCCTTACATGTAAAAAGTGAAAAGCAGAGGGTGAACCAGAGAAAACAGCATGACTTTTCTGTATCAGTTGCATGTAATAATGGACAAAATTATCCAACAGATCATATTTGAATTTGAGTTCTATCATTTATCAACCCGTTTCAATGACTTCACACAGTGGTCCTCCTGGTCACTAGGATCAGCTTAGCATCTCTACATGGCTGTATGACTCAAGAGCTAACTCCCAGCTACTGAGCTAAGTATAACCCAAGCTTGCACTGAGCCTCAGCAAGAGATGCTTGTTCTGCATGCCATCTTTCACAGCTCTAACCGGGTCATCAAAATCATGTTCCTCCAGTCTCAGATTAGGTACTGGTATTGAAAATACGTAATCTTACTAAAATTTTAGCTGCAGTTCAGAAGCTAGTTCTATATATCATCTCTTGTACCTTATCAAGAATCAAACTCATGGCTCAAACTTGCACTCAGCTGCAGCACTAAGTTATTTGTTTTTGTCTTCTACCCAATTACCTATTTGTATGAAGCACACTGAAACTTCAGGTCATTCTTCTGAATGCCAAGATGCTAAATACCAAGCACTTAATTAAAACTGTGATTTGAAGGAAGTGTAGCTAAAACATTACCTAAAGTAGTTCTACATATTTTGGTGTTGTTATCATGGTGAAACAATAACTTACCTTACATATACCTACAAGATACACCTGTATACTAACACACTTTTCCAAATAGTTATTGATAAGCTCATATGCATGCATTTAGTTTAACAGTTTGTAAGAATATATTAGAACTTAACAGTGGACCAGTCAAATGCATCTATATTCAATTTAAATATATCCTCGTACTCAGCTTCACAAATAACCATGGGCATAGGGATGTTTACAGCTGCTTGAGAGGTAAATTCAGCTTCACATCTGGACATGGTCCTGGGCAGCCTGCTCTGGGTGACCCTGCCTGAGCAGGGGGTTGGACCAGGTGGCCCCCAGAGGTCCCTACCAGCCTCGGCCGTTCTGTGGTTTTATGGTGCCCTCCGTCAGTCAGGAGTCAAGCTGGTGCCCATATGAGGTTCAGAGCTCTGCACCACTTATTGAAATTATACACCCAGGTCATCCTCTTCTGTACAATGACTGGATTGGCCATTGCCTCTGCCTCTGAAATGAATTTAGAGCAGGAAAATTCAGTGCCCTCCTCAGCTGAAGGTGGCTCGACTTGCTCAGCCCTGGTCCTGGGAAGTGTCCTGATGACAGGGATGCAGTCCTGGGTGGCACTGCCATGGGAGACAGCAGTCCTAGCTTTGGCCCCATGTCTGACCCCATATCTGTGTGAGAGGAGTAGCTAGCTCCCCTCAGCTGGTGCTTTCTGAATCATATCCATAGCAGTATCCTCCACTTACACTGGAGCAGCAGCATAAGAGTTTGAAATTAAAACAAACAAACAACTCTTATTATTTAAAGCTTGAAGAACAATCCAGTTAATATGCACTCTTGAGTGCATACTACCTTGATGGCATATGCACTATGTGAGTGTATACTCTTGTATCAACTGCCAACATGCAGAAATACATATTTTTAATCTTAATATAGATGTATATTAAAGTCTTGTCAAAGATATTGAGAGCATTAACTGTACAAGTTGTGATTAAGCTCAGAGATACAAACTCATAAAACAAATGATGTCAGAGCCACACAAAAGTTTCTTGCAAACATGTATGATGTTCTAGGTAAAAAAATAACTGGATAGAAATATAACTGTCTACAGCAGTCTGTACACCCTAACCAGATATGTTCTTAATAGAACCATAAGTTCAAAAACTGATCTGTGAACACAAAAAACAATTATTAATGACTTCAAATTCCATGTTTATATCAGTCTTCATTCATACTCTTCTATTTGCCTCAGTGAAATACAGCAACTATCAATAGTAGAAGAGGAAAGTTTAATTGTCATCTTTAACAATCTAAAAAGAAAACATAACTCATAAAAACCTATTTGCTTTAGTTAGTCAGCTGTCAGGGAATATAACCTTGTGGGCACAAACTTCATTTCCACAAGCATATGGAGAGGAATGCAGCCTATGACCAAATACAACATATGGCTCAACGCATCAAGTTAGAGACTAAAATTTACGTAGTGGTTTGTCTGACATGGAAATTAATAGAAGATGTTTTGAGAAAAACTGCAAGACAACTGCAATTGGAGGTTCATGAGCCATCTTGGCTCTGGTATTCTGCCCCTCTTCTTTCCTCCGAACTTGTCTTCATTTGTGCCTAATTTATTCTTTAATCCATATGCATAACTTTGGTTTCCCCACCACTTCCAGGCAAAACCCTATAAGCTTGCTATAGTTCTGTTAACAGCAGAAATGGCATTTTGGAAAAAAATGGGGGTATATTATGACTCAATTGAAATAAATCAGAATTTTATCACCAACTTCACTGAAGCTTGGATTTTCCTCCTAGCCTATGAGAGGAAGATGTCAAACTGTTATTTCGCTCTTTTGTATAACATAAATCACTCCATGGGCCTGTCACAACTATGCTGGAATCCTGCAGCCCAAGGAAAACAAGGCTGGTCTACAACTAAAGCTGACTGTTACCACTCATTTTACTCTCTTCATAAAAATAAACTGAAATTAATTTGCATTAACAATTAAACCATTTATGGTAAAGAAGAATAACACTCGTAAGAAAGAATGAGTATATATTCTGTGTATTTTTAATTTTGGAATATAATTAAATATAGTTACAAAAGTGGAAAATAAATATTCACTGCATTCATAAAAGTGGTTGATCAGAAGGCTGCAATATACTGCCCCAAAGTGCAAAATAGCATGCATTTAAAGCTGGCTGAACTGGAAAAAAAATATATATATTACCATGGAGTTTTAACAGACATTTCTTATTGACATCTAGTATTAGATGGTTGCTTAATCACAACATGACTGTGATTAAGAAATGAGGAATCATCATTTCTCACTCCCGAGTCTTCTGATATCAGAAATAAGAAAAAAAGAGCAACACAATATCTTATGGTTTGTTTGGGGACAGCATGTATAGTAGATAATGAATGTGAGGAATAAGATTTGAAGACCTCAAGCTTTATCTGCTATGAATAATTTTTTAGTCCAATTCAGACTCTCTTCTAGGCCTGCCAGAGCCAAGTGGGTACGAGTCAGGAATGGCAACCAGGAATCCAGCAGGATGCCCTCAGAGGTACAGCGATCATCAGCTTATGGATGGTGTTCCCCTGCACTCTGCTCAGCGAGCTTGGCTCATAGACCCATTCCCCAGTCCTTAGCTCAGCTTTGTCATAATAATTATGGGGCTATTTTACCATAATGCACTAACAAATGTATTCAATTTATTAATGAAGGAGGTTTTGATCATCAAGGCTGTCTTCACACCTGTCCTCATTTCCCCCCTGTCCTGGTTACTAACACAACATAAATAATATGGTGCTGCAAAAAATAACCAGCCAGCTGCCTTCAGCATAGCATTTGTTATTAAGTATCGTGGTTAGACCTCTGGAGTGAAAAGCCATTTTCAAAGTAGTCGCCCAGCTCAGATTTTCCAAGAAGTATTTTTGTTTGTTTGTTTTCTTATATCACAGTATATTTTGCAATGCACTAATGCATTCCCTCCTACCTTATACAAGAATGTTCCCTTACAGAGATGGCAAACAAACAATCAAACTAACTAAAGGAATGAAAGAAGACAGCCGCATCTTTTGATTGTTACCAACGCAACCTTTTTGCCTGTTAGCATACATGAATTTTGAAGTGTGGGTAAATGGCAAAATAATATTCCTCTGGTCAAAGATAGCACTTGAAGTTTTCGATGGGCTACATACCATAGTTAAAGAATTAGTTATAAAGGAAATATTGGACTTCTGAGCTTTGTGAGAACCCAGAGCCATTTAAAAAGCAGTCTATCCAAAAGGCTGATATTTGAAGTTTTTTTCCCTTAGTAAGTCAAATACAGGCAAATACGAATGATTGCACCAGCGGTAAAGTTCTATTTTCCCCCAAAACATAGCTGCCACCCTTGCAGCTAGTGCTGCTCAGCCCCCGCTCTCTTGTGAGGTCTTCCGCAGCGAAAGAAAGGAACCCCAGGCAGCAGGGAGAGGAAGTTTCATTGTTCTGGTGGCTTCTCCGTTTGCTGCCAGGAAGGCAAGGGGCTCGCCGGGTGCTGGCCAGTGGTGCCGCATGCTGGGCCCAGGCCCAGGCCCACGCTCCGGCCTGCAGCAGGGCCGCGTTTCCAGCAGCCCGGCAGAGACAAAAGAGGGCAAGCAAATAAATAGTGCCGGCTTGTTTGCGTTTCTGTCTCTGTCCTCACAGTATGAAGTAAAGTAGCTTCAAACGCACGCTCCGTTAATCTGGGAACCATAATATTTTCCTTCCCCCTCCTATCTCAAAGCAGCACGAGTTTTTCAAAGTCCTGAAGAAAATAAACTACGGCATTTCCTGTGTGCATTTAATTAATTATTAAAGGGATCTGACGCGTGATAGTCACCACCGCTATTGCAATAGGGATCCGGGAAAGCACACGTTGAGTAAGCTGCCAGTGCACTGCAGTAATGACCTGTTATACCTATCCTTGCAAGCCTGCCGTTAACTTGGGAGGCAACACTGTACAGAAGTTACAATCAGTGCTCCCACACAAATCCCAACATCTCATTTTATCATTTTTTTGTAGCGCAGGATCACTGTTATTGCTATGAGGTAAAGCACAATGCTGGGCTTAATGCCGGGTATGACAGGAAAATAAAACAAACAAGCTTTCAAGAACTTCCCAGGCAGGGCAGACAGCACACTGTCTTCCCTTGCTGCAAGTAACATTTTTTCAGGGGATATTATTATTAAATTCATCTGCAAATTTAAATGTTACCCTCCCAAGGTTAACAGAAAAGTAAATACTGCCAAGGTATTCAGTGACATCAGCGCGCATAACCATGAGATAAATACGAGGTCTGAAGATTAACTGAATGTCATTCTGTTTGCGGGGTCACAGACTTGCAAAGAAAACTATTAAGATTAGAAAATAGAGAAAGTTATATAACTGCAAATGTTTCCATGTGTTTTGTCTACTTAAGCTCTTGGTCAGAAAGAGAAAGCTTTAGAGCAAAAACGTCTCAGTCTGACTTCCTCTGTACTTTTTCATGTGCATAGAAATTACTGAATACTGAATGGTAATTACTGCAATGAAAAAGGCACTCATGGGCTCCACCTCCTCTTGACAGTGGGAAAATATAGATGGGTTTGTGTATTATTCTGGACGCCAGAAAACTTGCTTACAAAAGTATTTCCTGCACACTGACTAAGATATATTTAGCCACATAAACCCATAAAACTGTCACAGGCAACCACAAGTACACCTGTAGCCATTAAAAAGGGGGAAAACTACTGAAACTGGAGAACCAATTTTACATTATTTCTTTATATTTGTTACTTAGAAACAATAGCTTTAAACTCCCTTGCTCAAAAAGAAATTAGCTGTTCCTCCCGCACCCCAAAAGCAACCTCCCACCCTTAGCAAAATCCAGAAACCTCCAATGCACACACAGGGGCACAGAGACGTGCAGAAAGAGAGCAGTAAGGACAATGAAGTCACAGCACTTCAGAAACACACCTTGTTGTCTTCCAGCCTTTGCAGTTCAAGGCAGATCCTACTAGTTTTCCTGCGTCTTCAGATCAAGATGTAGATAAATCCCCCATCCATCACACTTGCTTTTTATTAAAAACAGGAGAAAAAAAAAAAAAAGGCAAAAAAAAAAAAAAAAAGCAATTACCAGTAAATTTACAGCCTTAAAAATATCAGCTCTGCATTATCCCAAACCAGTGTTATGTCTCGATGTAAACCAAAGCACATGCTGAGTGAGGACGTGCGCACACAGCAGCTTATCATCTCTGTCATCTGCTTCTAATGACAGCTGACAAACTGGCCGCACTAATCCTTCCCTAACTGCTGATCAGAGAGAGCTCCCTTTGACAATCCAGCATGGTGGAGTACTCGAAAATTCCTCCTGCTTCTGTTCTGTTGCTGCTCTAAAAAGCAGTTTCCTTTTCATTGAGATAATAGCTTTTTCTGCAGTCACGTGGTGCCCGGGCTACATTAGCAGCGCTTTATGATAATCGTCAGAGCAACTCCCCTCCCTCCGATCTTCCGATTTTTCAGGGTCCGACTCCTGAAGAAACCTGAACCCACAACACTCGAGATCCTTTCTGCATCTTCCTCCATTGACAAGCAAATCGGGCTGCTGATGCAGAGGACGAATGCACGCGCCCTCTCCACTTCTTGCATCAAAACTAATTAACAGATACGTTTTTAGGCACTGCCTTTGCTGGGGCACACACACTGGTCATAAACACATCATATGGGACTAAACTGAATATTAAACATGCTTAATACCAAATATCTGGCATGCTAGATTTACTCTTTTTCCCCTAGAGTACTTTTTTTTCTGTAATTTTATTTCTGCTGCAATAAATACTCTTCTCTCAGCAACATCCTATGGCTTAACTCCTCCAGGCACTGAACTCTGATGCAAAAACAAAAACAAACAAAAAAAAAAGCATAAATAACAATTTTTTTTTGCTAGAACCTCCAGCCCAAGTACTTCCTTTTTTTTTTTTTTTTTTTTTTTTAGGCAAGATAAATGACGTTGCTTTAACTCAGTACCCTGACAAGCATCTTAAGCACTGCCCAGCAGGGAACAAGAGGGAAACACACCTAAGCTTCAGCTTCTGAGTTCCCATCTCTCCTGTTTACACAGCGCCAGATCCCAGGTGGGTTTGCACCTGGAATTGCAACTGTTCAGGGGTTTTCTACTTGTAAAAGGCAAAGCATATACACAAAAGGCAAAGTACATGCACAAACACCTCTGACATCACAGATCAGCAATCTTTCACCTTCTATTTCAGCATTGGGATTTGCAAACTCTTTAAGAAAGCTTTGGATGAAGCATCTTAAAGTAATTTTCAAGCCCACAAAACAACTTTTGCAGCTTTGTATCTACTCTGTTCGGATCTTAATGAGGAAACAATTATTTTCTTTTCTCCTTCTATTTCCATCACCTCCCATTATCCCACATTATTTTCCTTAAAGACAAGACTGATCATAAACTTATGGCTTCTCCAGACACTGAGAAGGTAAGTGTTAAGAGACTTGTTGTAGTCATAGGGGAATAAGGTGGAAATTGTGAGGAACTAATGACTATCCCACACAATCCAGCTTTGCCCCATCACCTTTTCTCTTCACTCCTCTCCCTAGGGACAAGCTTATTCAGTAGCAGGCCCTGTTGAAGGCTCTGGGGAAACCCCTCTCCCAGGCCATGACCAAGTAATGGGATGACCTTTCTGGGGCACAGGAGATAGAAATTGAACAGGAATGGGAACAAAGACCCCTCTCTGCAGCAGAATGAATCCCTTTTTCCAATTTTTCAAATCCTTTTTTCTTTTTTATATGTTTTAGAGATGATCTGTGAGAAAGACCCAAAGTCCAGAAGTAAAAAACCTGATTCAATAAGGAGACTACATATCACCCTACATTCACCAAACGTAAACATACATGCTAAACCGAATGTTAATATTTTCATAATAAGTTTTCTCCTAGTATGTCCTTCTATCCCAAAGTGCCACACTGTATAGGGTAATTAAAATGAACATTATTTTAAGCTACATACACCAATAGAATAAGAACTGCTTTGAAATCTCTACTTTCTTTTCTCAAAGCAAATCGTCACCAGCATTTTCCATATTAATTAACTGAAAGAAGGAGCACCAAAAATATTGTCTAAATTAGCAAATGACACAAATGTGGGAAAAACTCTGAAAATTACTGACAGCTATTTGATAATCAATTAAACATATTAATAAACAAATTTTATAAGTAAAATCAGCTTTCCCAAGAATATACACAAACTACTGCAGCTGTGAACTACAGCCTAAGAAAAACGCAAAAACTGGGAGCACGCCAGTCACACACCATAACTAGAACTGTACTGCTGATATTTGCAGGAAACATGAGATAAAAATTGAAAGACAACACAATATGGTGAGCACAAACACAATAATGGCTGTGTTAGGGAAGGAATTACACGTAAATAAAAAGGAGAGAACAGAAGAGGATTGTTACAGCCATAAAGTGTGAATTAAAGACCAAAAGAAGTGGAAGTATACAGATGTTATTAAAAAGATTGCTTAGTGAAGAACAGAGAACAGATAAAATGAATGGAGAAGAGGGAGTAAAGCACTGCAGTATTTTGACTGATTCCAGACAAAAAGATAAAGAAGAAACAAGCAAAAATACTTCTATTAGAAAACACCAGTCTGCATGTAAATAAGGAAACATGCACCTGAGAAGGAGAAGAGGCTCTTTGGTTTTATCAACCAGTGAATAAATGCTTCCAGTGGAAACCACAGAGTCTGTGTCTGCTTTTCAATACAGTTTCACACAAACAAGTCCTACAAATAATATGGAGATGAGCAGGTGACCTTTAAAACAAATTCTGGTAATACAGATTTTTCCTATGAGGATAAGACAAACATCTTACACAGCAGAAGAGTTTCACTTAAAGTTTTCCCTTAGAGATATATTTCATTAATACTTTGTTTTGTTTGCTCAAATATAAGTGGTTTCTCAGGAAAGCTGTCCCTTCACTAAAACATTTACAGATTATATTTAACATGATAAAATAATTGAAATTGATAAGAGAAAACTGATTTCATTACAGGCATTTTATAGAAGTTCTATTGAGTTTGTAGTGTGTGTGTGTGGTTTTTTTTCCCCTTTCTTTCTCTTTTCACTGCAGAAGAAAGAGTGAATTGGTCAGAGATGAGGACAGACCATAACAAGGTCTGACCTGTTGCTTGCCCTTCTTCCAACACACTTGCATCTCAGGCGCAGACTGGCCAAGCAGTCCCAAAAGCTCTCACGTTTCTTTTAGTCTGTTCTCTAACTGCCTGCTCTCCACATCCTGGAGAATCCAGTTCAAGCTTCATCAGCCCTTCAGTCCTCTCAATTCAGTGTAGCAAATGGGGTGCAAAGATTGCCAGTTACAGCAATGGCAGCTGTTTACACTGCAGAGTAGTAAGACACTTGAAAATGTGTTGGAAAGATTACAAAGCTGACTCTCCAGGCTTTATTCAAGATAGGAGGCCACTGACTTTTAGGAAAGCTGACTAGCTTGTGTCAAGTGCTGTTTGTGAGAAAGACTGGAAGGGCAAAGACCTCCACCAGCACAGAAAATGAGAAGCAGAAATGACTAGGACTGACTTCCAGGAAGCACAACAAGCATATTACAGCTCAGATCAGGAATAAAGACGGTGCAATGATTTTTCACGTGTTAAGTTTCCATAAATGTAGAAGCAAACATACAGCTTTCAAATGTTAGGTCATAAAATTCCTGTGTGAATGCTAACATAAATGTTAGGATTTTCAAGTCAAAACTGGAAACCTGTTGACTTACATGTCAATGACATTAATGTTTCTCCAGTTCAGGAACTCCTAATCCACTACTATTTGAACGTGAAGTAGATTTATCATTTTACCAGCTGGAAAAAAAATATTAAAAAGTACTAGAGATAAAATCTATTTTTTCTGACCTTTGCACCTTCTCCTAAGGGCCAGTGAACACCACAAACTCCTGCTGGAATCAAACTGAATTCACTTCCACTGCAATTTTAGCACTTGGCATTTCTGACAGTCTCAGTAACATGCTGCTAAGTACCTTGTGACTTCTGTCCATAACATGACAACGAAAAGACAGGAACCTCTTCCTCTCTTAACATCTCAGATATTCCTGTTAACTTCTCTTTACAGTATGAAAATGCCCATGCTTCTTAAACATGGCTTACTAAGGCTCTCGTAAATTCATAACTGTGCACACTGCCACCCACACAGAGTATTCAGTGGGCAAGTTTCTGCAGTATCTGACTGGAGAACTCAATATTGTGTTGTGTGCTATATATAGCAAGTAAGTTGTGTATAGGCATGTCCATTGGCAATTGTGCCCTTTTTTTTTTTTAAATACAAGTTTGATGACTCCAGTTTACTGAGCTTTTTGAGTAATGGTTGGGATTATAATTACATATTTTTTTTTTAATTTCTGCTTCTTCAACACCTTACCTTTAATTTAGAAGACATATGAGAGAATGGTCATATCCTGCAAAGGACTTGTATTCTAAACTAATAAAGGGCCAGATCCCCTGCACCAGGGTACTTGCCAGGGCTCTCTGTGGGTTACCCACAGAGAACTGCTCTCTGGTGGAGCTAGGCCTCAGCCCACAGAAAGACAATCTCACGACAGCAGAGTACTTCCACTGACACTGAAAACACACAAGAGGAACTAAACACAGGAAGTTGAGCAAGCGGAGAAAACCAGAACGAGAATGGAAATACTACAGAATAGAAGTAAATAGGTTGTACTAACATGATATAGTGTATGAATGTAGTAACCTCTACTATCCCTTCTTACAGATAATGCATTTACATTACGAAGTCCAGAATAATTTCATTAAAGAAATGACTATTAACTCTAGTAAGTGTGATTCTTACCAGGGAGTATATTTTTTAAAACGGCTAGATATCTTTTTTTTTTTTTTTTTTTTTTTTTTTTTTTTTTTTTTGAGAACTCAGAAATCACCTCATCACAGAACAGAAGTACTGGTAGGGGGAAAGACTCCTGATCATAAAAGGATCTTTAAACCTGCAGACCATCAGATGGCAAGATTCATTGGCTGAAATTTTAAGTTAGATAAAAGTTTAAATTACACAAAAGACTGACTAAGAATGATTACTTTTGATAGTGGGACAAAAACATTCTAATTCACCTAAGGATAATGTAGGTTTTCTTTGATGCAGTCTCAGCTGGAGACAAACACATCTATAAATGACATCCTATGGTTCAATCAAGGTAGAGGATTAAGGGAGAAATCATTAGGTGAGATGTTATGGTCTCGATAACCAGGCAAGGCAGCAGAGTGTAATGCTCCACCTGGCCATAAAAGCAACACTGTGTGAACTCAGCAAGATTTGATACATTGCCTGTGGTTTTTCTTGAAATAGAAAGTTGCTGTTGTGTTTAATGCAAGTGGGACCTCTACCTTTAGTTCAGGATACAGCAAATTACTCTACCATACCTAGTGAAGAATATGTGGGTCTCTGTGCCCAGACCTCTCTCCAAACAGAAAGTTAACATTTCCCACTAAGTTATGAAAGTCTGGTGTCCTGTCTGCACTCAGTAGTCTTTTTTTTAATTCCCTTGGCCTGCAGACATTGCTGTGCATTTTAACAGCCAGTTCCTGTAATTAGTGAGAAGGGTACACAGAGGAACTGTATCTTGCAGACCCCCAAATTCTGGGCTTTCACGTCCTTCCTCACGTGACCTCACTGAAGAAGGCAGATTCTACTGGTATAACTGGGCTCACATGTGAGAAACCGAGAGACAGGGACAGCTGCTCATTGCAAATCTGAGAATAAATAAGAAGCTAATTTAATGCTACATCATCTACTTGAGCTAAACCTTATGAACACATCAGAAAGCACTAAGTCAGTATAAATGATGAACAACAAACAGAGGAGAACAGTAAACATTGAGGACTGACCTCTTGCCTTAACCATTAGGAATTTCATGCACAGTAACGTTGTGTTGCTAGAGCAGGACCATGCCAAATTTTGGTATAAAGCTTGACTATTAAGTATCTAGAACATCAGTGGATGTTGAAAAATACAGAACAAAAACTAAAGAAAACTAGTTTTCTATTAAAAGTTTTAAGTGTTCTGGTAATAATTTCAATCAGCATCAGACAGAATCATGGGGAAAACAAACAAAAAAACAAACAAACACAAAATCCACCAGTTTAACTGAACCTGAACACAAACACTCCTGAAAACTCCTGTCACAGAAAATTGTATCTGATGACAAAACCAAGAGCTGAAGACTACAGCCTCCTAAGTAAACCAAAAGTGAAAGGAAAAGTATCAGCAGTCGGAATTCATCTTATTTGCAGTCAAATAGTTAAATAATCTAATATGAAATAAAATCAACATTAGGCCACTTCCTAAACTGTTGCTTTTTTTAATGAGGCTAAAGTGGCAAAATTGAAATTTAACTCAAATATTGTGAAAATTCAAATCTTCAAATTTTACATGGTGAGAATAAAAGAGGGGGAAAAAAGTGCTAATACAACAGCAATCACTGCATGTAGGATATTCAGGAATATTTAAAACAATAGCATTTATGTGTTCAACAGAAACAGGACTTGCTTACTTCTCCTCTCAAAACAGTGCAGGTTTTCTACCAGCTCCAGTGTTAACAAATGGCAGCTCTAAATCACAGAAGATAATAGTCGTTTTATCTGAATAAAGCAAGAGCAAAATTTAGGTATGCAGGTAATTATTTGCAGTCGAAATGAGACACAACAGTCTAACAGAAGCCTAATTTTAAACAAAAATGCTACACAATCTCAAATAACCTCCAGTGTTTAGAGTTGAATATTTAACTCGACGATAAGAGAGGAAGCATGTCAGGGCTTGAGTCTACTGCTAACTCTAGGAGAAAAGTTCAACATGCTGAACTCCAAAACAGAAATATAGTTCTCGACTTGTTTGTTCTGCGTTTTCCCTAAAATGAACTTCAGAGTACGTGCATATGTATGGCAGAAGAAAAAGGCTCAGGAACAGCATACAGCTCAGTCTTTTCATCTGAAGGATTTAGAACATACAGAAAATACCGTGACATCACGAGAACACATCAGTGTTATAGTGTACAGCAATATCAAAAGCTAAAGTCAGACACAAGTTTTGAGAATTGATGGCAGGCACATTACAACTGTGTATCACAGGGCTGATGGGTCTTTCTTCAAAGTAAAATTAGTAGCCCTGACCATGTTTACACTTTAAAAATTTTCCATGGTGCAATCTCGAAAACATTACTTTACACTAATATAACAAAGCTATCAACAACATAGACTGTGCTTTTCATTTTCTTGAAGACTGCGCTTGATCATGTTGTACTGAGGAACAAGATGAAACAAGGTCAGTTAAACAGGAAGAAAATTCACGTTTGGAAGAATACACTGTTATTTTGTTTATTTTATTTTGACAGACTGCCATCTTTTTCTTCCAAACATATGGTTGTCATGACTCTCATCTTCAAACTGTAGTACTTCACAGTTCAAGGAACAATTTCTTAAAACTTCACAAGTCGCCCTTAATAATGAGATTTATGAGTTATTTAGATGTTTACAAATAGTCTGTCCCAAGTTTTTAATATCTCTTACTTTCAAAGCTTCAAGTTAACAGTGTAATAATAAATACTATGGTATAGGTAATTTGCCATTAGCAGGCCTTCCCTTCAAAAAGAGATCAGCCGAGCCCCTGGAATGAACTGTCCTTTCTCTTGTTCAACATCCTGCCTAATACTACCAAGAAAATAGGTGGAATATGCGATATTTCAGGACAAAAAAAGCCTCACAGAGTAGATTTCACTGGCAGTTTTAAAAGCAGTATAACAAAGGAGGATAGAGATCTCTCAAATAATCAGTATGTAAAGTCATTTATGGCTTTCAAAAGACAAAATTTCAACCACAAGCCATCAGACAACCAAAGCAACTGCCAGAGAGCTGATGTGCTCTGTGCTTGCAAACTACATTTCCACCTGAGAAGCAGGATGCCATGGAGGACCACCCCCAACACCAAGTGAACACCGCTACCCTTGCCCAAGTGCAATTCAGCCTCACTCCCTGAGTTGCATTGCCAAAGGAGAACATCTTGCAGCTTTGTTCTACGACATGCATTTGGATCAACTCATTTACATATGATGCTGTGATGCTAATTGTTACAGATAACACCATTTATGATCCTCTGTGCTGGAAGGATTGGTTTTCCCTTTATTGCATATGATGGGAGTTGTGGATTTTGGAAGCTCACATTTCAGAAATGGCTTCAAACTTAGCTTGGCAGAACTAAGGTTCAGGAACAGTCACTTGTTCTCCCAGACAAAAGCCTAATAGGTAGATTGAATATAGTTTAAGTGAATTAAGACTATTAATATATTATTATTGTTGATAAAATAAAGGGAGTTTTACTCTCAAACAGGAGTAATTCTCTTGATAAACGTATTTGACACTCACTGCTGATGTTAACAGTGGAAGCAAGTTCAAAGAAAGTTAAATTATTAAGGGGCAGCTGAAGGGTTTTTGTTTGGTTGGTTGTTTTTTTTTTCTTGAAATAGGCCTCTTTACAAAGCCTTTTTTTCTTTTTAAAGATTTTATATGACAGTGTGTGCAACATACAGTGATGACTTTCCAGAAATGTAAACCCTCAAAAATCAGTAAGCAAAGATATCCATATTAATATAAAACAAAACAAAACACACACACAAACAAGCAAACCAACAACACCTACTTTGGAAAGTAGCTACTAGATGTTGAATCTATGTCCCTATTAGCTAAGATAGTGGCAATTTCTGAAATCACCTGCTGCCTGGAGTCTTTGGATTCAACATGATTCTGAATATGCTAACTGTACATACTATGTAGAAGCTCATACTAGGTGGCACTGAGGAGGGGTAAATGTGAGAACAATTTTTGACAGCAGCAAGAAGGGAGAGCCTCCAGTGGAAGCAACGAGCAGCGCACTGGGAATTAATAGGGTCCGTTAAAGTCAGTTAAAGTACTTCAATTTTAGAAAACCAGGCAACATGAGATTACAGCTCCTGGCTGCAATGTTTTCCTTCTCTCCTACAAAAGCGGGGTTTTAAACCTTCTGTGGTCGCAATATCATTTTATGAGTTTAAATATTTCATAATACAAGGTGGAAAAACAGCAAAGGGAAGGTCAAGCTGGGTACCCCTACATAATACTTGCACTAACATTTGTATTTACAATACAGATTATTAAGAAATATGGGGGAAAGAAGAGGAAGTGATAAAGTACCCATTTATATGTTTTAGGTATTTAGAAAGCTTCCATGACATAGGATCCCTGCAATCTTTAATACATTGCACTCACTTAATATCTATGTTATATGTAAATTCATATAGATGTATTACCTTTATTACTATATATCCTGCAGCATCTCCATCACTCTCAGAGCCAGAGCAGTGGGCAGATACATAAAAATCAGACCAGCAAAGTCCTCAAGCTCTACAGATGAGAAGAGTGCTAGATGAAATTATCAAATAAATGCAAAGAACAAACCAAATGATGCCTAAAGCATAATGGAAGAGGACCAAGATGGAAGGCAACATGAAGAGAAATATTTCAGAGCAGATGACAGCTTTTAATCAGACAATTCACTATGGCCTAAATATACAGTCTTCTAAACCAAATGTATTAAGACATGTAGAAGTAATTTTTCTTTGATTTTTTTTTTTTTTTAACTGAAAAATCTCTTACATGGGCATTCTCTTCTCTATCACAATTTTCTTCCTAGTAACATCTCCCCATGATCTTTGTAACTGAATGTGACTTCAGGTGTAAAGTTGCACTTCATCCAATAGTGCAGCAGAAAAAAAAAAAAAAGAAAAAAAAAAAAAAAACAACAAAAAAAAGTGATCCAGAAGTTTGTTATCCCCAGGCAAGATTTAAAATTTGTGCAAGAACCTTCTTGCCTCTGTTGTCAGTATTAGAAAGCCTGGGCCTTTCCCAAATAGTTAAAGGCTTATTTGGATTTAGCTGGATATAATTCTGACCTAATATTTGGACTTGGATTAAAGGCCAAGCACTTTAAATTCATGCTAATGTTATGAATCTGAAGGGTAGATAACCAATCAGTGTGTTCTGCTGAAGACCATTCCATAAACCCATCCAGAAGCCAAAACTGATACACAGGAGAGAAACACAATTATAAAGTAGCATATCTCAGCAGGAACACGTACACCAATCCTTCTAAACCTGCGTTAGTTGCCTACTGATTTCCAGGTAGAGTTGGAGGTGTTCACACTGGAATACAAAGCCCAGAATGACTTGGACATGACTATTCTTGCTTTCAGTATCTTATATATGTGTGTGTAGAAATATGTATATATATAAAAGTATAAAATCTTGAATAACACTTATCCAGTTGAATAAAATAATATACACAGTAAGCACTGACTACAACATTTTTCTCCCTCTGCATTTTGGTGACAAGTAGGGCCTACAACAAACCCTAGGAATCATCCTAAAAATATTAGTTGCTTTCAAACCATTCAGCTGGCATTTCAAATATCAGAAAATGGATAATGGCTACTAGTATTAGTAATCAGCTGGAAGTCAAGTGATCCTTCACCCTGTGGTAAGTTCAAACCCCAACTATTTTTGCTAATCTCTTTTCATTTGTTCTTTAGTTTTGAAGGTGTTTATTATTTTGAAAACTGCATTTGCAGTTTTCCATAAGAGTAAGCTGGGGACTAAAGCTTGAACCAATTCCTTTGAGATCCCAAAGTTTCAATATTATCACATACTCATACACACAAAGATTATATTAGATTTCATATAACGAATACTTCTTCTCTAAGTAGAGTTCTGAAGGTATGACTTCTATTCTCCAGGGAAAAAGGAACAGACAGAATTTCTATAACCTTACAGTCTGCATGCTGTGCATGTCATGTAGCAATAAATAATTCATATTTTGACCTTATGGGATACCTTTTACCCATGGATTTTCAAAGAGCTTTTGCAAAGGTGGATATATGTTTTATTATCTTCAGTTTATAGATCGCAGAATGAACAAAGAAATAAAATGACCTATTCAAGGTCATTCAGCGAGCCAGGTGTATTTAGGTGGGTAATATCAGGCATGCTGCCTTTTTACTTAGGTTGCAGCTTACAGCAACATTATGAAAACAGCCACATACCACCTTGAACTTGAACAATACCCATGAGAAAGCACAACGGATGTTAGCCCTTTCACAAATTTATAAAACTAAACATACTCATGGGGAAAAAGGAGAAACAATTACTGATTCTAGGAACATGATACTGGGAAAGGGCACAAGCTCCATGAGCAAAGTTGTCGGCATCTCCTGAACAGGGAACCACAATGCTCTCTCTATTCCATACCATGAATTTCTTGGAGACCACATCAGATACTCGTCTGCACTTGGAAAAAGTAATAGTAGTATACTAATACATGAATTGCACAGAAGTATTCCAGCATATTATTTTCTGATATAGATTTTATCACACCTTGTGAACAGCCCAGCCTGAAAAAAATTTATTTCAGAAAGATTGATTCTACCTACCAAAAGCTTACTGGAAGAAGGTATTCTACTAGGACCAAACTTATTTCAAACAGAACTGAGGGCCATTAAATATTCTAGAAAACCTAAGATATTATTTTATATTTTCATGAGCTATAAAAAATTGGTAGTTTTTGTAGTGTTAATATTCCTCTCTAACTCATGAAAAAAAAAAAAAAGTATTTTAAATGAAAAAAAAAAAAGCAACCAACCAAACAAGAAGTGCTCTTTATAAAACTGTATAAGTGCAACCCCAAACTAATCCATAAATATGAGAATATTTACAAGACTATACCACCATGGGAAGATGGTTTATTTATTTGTTAACACCACAGCAGTGATGGTTCAGATTAAACACTTAATCTTGCAGTTCTCTGAATTGTCTTACCTAATGTTAAGTCCAAGGCTCCATTCATGTCCTTAACTGTAAAGATTATGTGTAAATGCTTTGTTGGCTTCCGATCAGCCTACTCCTGACTTTTCAGGATGGAGTCTGTGTGTTTTGTAAGACTGCTGAGGACTTAAAAGCATATAACATGCACAAATGAATCTGTTCAGCTGCCCTCTGAAGTGCAGAAGCAGTACGACCCCAGGTCCATATGTGTTAGCCAAGAAAGATAACAAAGAAGTAAGCCTTGGGCTGTGTTTTTGTTTTGCTTTTGTTTGTTTCTTTTTCTTTACCTGAAGAAAGAACATATAATATTCTGCCACAGAGGACAGCTTAATCTGTTCAAATAGCATGATATTTAAACAAGACAAAGATTTATATTTTACAGGGAAAAAAATAATTATCACCATTGTTATCACCACTGGCATATAACAATTGGTAGTAAAACACTATTTCATAAAAGCACTTCAAAGCTAGATTTAACTAACATGACATTGGAATGCTTCCTTAACAGAAAAGAAAATAAAAAAGGGAAAAAAATAAATAAAAAATCACAAACCACACACACTCCTTATTTAGCATGTGCTAAAATGAGGTAAGCCCAAAGTCTGGCTATTGACAAACCAAAGTATCATTGTGAAATGATTTTTTTTTTTTTTTGTCTGTGCTATTAGAATGAAATGAAGCTGAAAGATATATACACCATGCATTAAGAAAAGATGAGATTTGCCAGAATTTTCCTGGGATTAATTAAGAATCATTTTAAATCCTTCTCTTTTCTCCAAGCCTCTCCAAGCTAAACTTATTCCATTTAGGTAACAAATGCAAAGTAGGCAGGGAGGTATGTGCTATTTTCCAATCAAGTCATCCACAAAGCAATCTGATGCTGTTTTAGAGAATTTTTAAAGCTTTCAAAACATAAAATTGTTCTGGAGACCGAATGATATATATATATATTCTTCTGTGCAAATCGAGTCCTCCAGACAGTAAAATGAAACGTGTGTATGTCATCAAAAAATTCCTGCATAGGTTTTACAAGAAGCTGTCTAAAGCCTTGATATTTACTCCCGGCTGCAAAAACAGTTGAATGTAATGAAGAGGTAAGTAATGCTTCTCAGTGGAATTGGGTCTTTGATTGCCATACAAGTGAAGTGTAAGCAGGAATATCAGCATCAAGGACAGAGATGAACACAAACAAGCCCCTGTGTGAACGTGCCAGGCAATTACCACTACCACACGCAGCATGTTTCACCACAATTCTCTCCATACCTTCTCTGCATTTAAGCTCCTTACCTTTTTTTTTTTTCCTTGCTACTACTTTCACCACCTGTGCTTAAGTAGATACTATGTAAATTATTATAATCTTATTAACTTTAAGTGGTCACGTCTGCAAACATGGGCACTGCTTTTGCCAATCAGCTTTCACTAATCTGCACACTAATATTGCTCTTGCTGTGCCTCGGGATTGACTGTCACGAGGTCAAAACTGTCACCTGAGCTAACATGGACCCCAAGAATCACATTCCTATTTCCCCTCTTCTGCTAAATTAGCATCGAGCTAACTCCCACCTACATGGAAAATAAGTGTCAAATCGTCATTTTTTTCATTTTTGAGATGTTTGTTGTATCACAAACGTTGCCCAAAGGTGGTGACCTCTCCAGCTTACGTGAGCAGTTGGTTGAAGAGAAAATATCAGATCCCACACCTTCATGACTCAACATCTTCTGCGTTCCTACCTGGTTTACAAATGAAGGGAGCCAAATTCAGCAGTTTCTTCCTTGTAACAAGCATCTCATCTTATTTTTGGTGCTTTATGTGGAAGAAAACAAAAACGATCTAAATCTGCACTTTGTCTACTTACTATTCCACTAATAAACTAAATCTATCAGGAACAAAAGCTCTTTTAGCTAGATTTAAATGGGCAAATTACTACTATTATCCTGAAGTTATTCAGCCAGCGCTTAGCTTGGTGTGCAGCGCACAAATAGCATCTATGTGCTAATTTATTTGTAAAGATTTTTCAATGGTTAAATGACAGTTTAAAACCATTTCAATATCCAGAATATTCTTTTGACAATAATTCTCTTGTGGTGACGTAAACATTACTGATACAGCAGTGATAGTGCTCTTTTGCAGCACAACTTTAAAATCTGAATTAGACCAGGTAAGTACTGATGCAGGTAAGCTATGCTTCAGTACAGGACAATAAAGGAAGTATTCCACCAGGTTGGGAAATTTATCTTTTGGGAAGAGAAAAGGAGTAAAACACATCATGCTTTATGGTCTCCGTACGCAAGATGCAGTCTAAGAAATGATAGCTTTTGTCAGTTATTTTTTTCAGAGTGCGTATAAAGGAAAACTAAATTAGATATTTAGATAACATTGAAAGGAAACTATGCTTACTAATACGGTACACAGGAGTTTCACCTACTTACCAAAGTGAAGATAAGAACTTTTTGTTCAACTTATAATGGAAACCTTCGTACTCAGACTTGAGTGATACTGGAAGAGTCATTTTAACTATTTTATTTCCATCAATGATTAAGAAATGTAAGCACCTCTGTTATACTGTGGAAATAATGATCAGAAATAAATAATAATAAAAAAAAAGCTGGCACTATAAAGCGTGTGTCACTTGTTGAAGGTTTAATATACCCCTTGCATTGGTCAATGTGCTAACATGTTTTACATTTTATAGATGCATACAACATATTTATTAAGTAGATGTAATTGTTGGATATGTTTCAGTTACTGCAATATAAAACTGGTTTGTCAATTATTTACAAAATAGTTGTGTAAGTATCCTTCATTTAGATTTCTATTTTAGTCAGTGAAACTATGGAAATAATCCCACAATAATTCTATAAAGTTTCAATAGCACAATTTCAGTAATAATGTTTCAATACCTTCTTGTGCTTCAAAAAGAAGATGAAAGAACATAAGTAGATAAAATAGCTTCCTTTCTCAAGTATGAAACCCATCTTCTTAATTAATTTTCCTTTCTACTCCATACATTAAGAACATTTTTCCCTATCAAGTTACATTTTGATTTTGCATCTCCAAAGCAGAACAAATCCAGAATACCTACCTGAAAATGGGATTTATTAGATAGAAATCTGGCAATAATAGCCCCTATTTTGGGGTGGAATAGCTTCCATGCAAACAACAAATTCATCCAAGTCATTAACACAACAGAGACACACATTGAAGAATTACAAATTATGCTACTACCTTTAAGATCAAGATTACTCACTGAACTTTTCATTGAGGTCTGGTGGGACCCAACAGACCCCAGGCTGTGCAGGGAGCATGAGGCAGCACCGATGTGCTCCAGCCTCCTCTAAGAGGTTGCTGCCTCAATGGCTCTGGGCAAATTTTGAGTGTGGCTCAAACCTGGGTATCTTCCCACTGGCATAATATGAAAATATATGGGTGGGATTTTTAAATGCCCAAGTTGTTTTTTTTTTTTTTTGTGGGGGGGTGGGGTGGGGTGGTGAGGAGGGAGAGGTTTGGAGGGGTTATTAAAAATCTGTAGAAAAATTAGTCTACAATAAGGTATGCTGCTTGGCATTTGAGAAGAGTAGGATTTGTCACACTGTATTTTAACAAACTGGAAAGTTTCAAAATCTTGTGTGACCGAATCAATCAAACTCATGTGGTAGCAGTCCCTGAGCCATTTAAGTGCGTTAAAGCTTTCAGCAGCAGCTCTTTGCTGCAGGTACAGGCATGGCTGAAGTGAATACGTTTGTCTCCAAAAAGAGATGGAATTAAACCCAGCAGTCAATGTACAGTGCAAGCTTCAACATGAAGAAAAAAAAATGAAGAAGAAAAAGAAACACCTTTATTTTATCTGTATTTAAAATTTCTTCCTTCATCCAAAAAGCATATTTCAGTATCTTATTTATCTTATTACCATATGCTTGCAATTTCCACTCTCTGTAAAAGTCATCCTGAAAAACCAAAGGCAAATTTTTTGTGAACCACAGTTATAATAAAATAACCCCCTCCATGAAATGGTCTAAAAGCTTGGAGTGCTCCTGCTCCACCTCCCCACATCTGGCACACGCATCGGATTACAGGCCAGGAGGCAAATCGAAGAGACGGAAAGGAAGATAGTGGCTGCATCACAAATATAGAAGCGTGCCTTCTACAAGTCAGACTTTTTTTTCTGACTGCTGATGTGTTGAAGTGTGACAAATAAAACCAAACACGGGAGAAGTCTGCACACAGACAGGCAAACAACCCCCCTCTTTGATCAGTTCCCTGAAAGGCACTGGGTTACACGAAATATGCTTGGATGACTTCATAACCAGTTCTCTGTGCCAAAAGTGCAACCGGACTTCTGATTTTGTTAACTGACAAAGTTCACAGGAAAATGGCAATTGTTAGTCTCTAATTCACAAGACTCTTTCACTTTATCTAATCTGTGATTTCATGGACACAGAAGAAACCCAAACCTGCCAAATGGTCTAAATGTCTTACTTTTTTTGTCAGATGAATAAACAGTTTATCCATTGGTCTTCTTGCTGTTTAAGTTTTGTAAACTCAAAACTCAAACTAGAAAATGCCTGCATTGAGAACAACAGGAGAACTGAATGAGCTTATTGGTAGTGCTGTTTCCCAGATCTCTCTCTGAAGTCGCACTTCCTCATCCCTTCATCCCCAAGTCAGCAGCAGAATGACATAAAACTTTCACCACGTCTTTAAGGCTTAGCAATAAATACCCTGCAGTCTGAATTATCAAAATTATTCAGAACGGTCAAATGATTTTTTTGTTCAAAACCAACTTGGCACAGTAGTCAGGAAATTAAGCCAAACAAGAACAACAAAAGTTGAATTCTTTTTGCTAAGCTAATTGATGGCTGTACCAAAATGAAACATGCAACTGCATATGCAAAACTTTCAAAGACGCACTGTGTTACAGTTACAAAGCGACTTCCCCTCTGTGCCCGGTGTAATATGATCGTAATTGCTGTGAAAGGGCGAGAGACTGACTATATGTTAAATCCTGCCATCTGTAGGTGCTTTACACAGTTCCATTTGCTGCTGCAGGTCAAAAGTTTACAGTATTTTCACTTGTTCATAACCAATCACAAGAGTCTTTGCTATGTGTAATCTTTGACCCACTCTCAAAGCAATTTTTGTGTTGTACAGTCATATGATTACACTAAAGAAAAAAACAACCCACACGTTTTATTAAGAATACACCTCTTGTTGGTTTGCTTAATAATTATTATTATTATTTCCATATTCAGTAAGCATATTGTATAGATATTGTTCTTCCCAGTGAACTCCCTTGGAGCACAGCAACTGTACTGTAAAACACTCCAGCATTTCTGGCTATTTGCAATTCAGAACCACATGCAAAATGTGGCCGGAAAGCATTTACTGTACCTGTAGTTTTAAAAGGAGGGCAAAGCAACTGCTCAGTTTGTCCTTATGAGGAGAAGAAGCTCTGTGGACATTTCAACTAATAATCACAGTGAAAACAAAATCTGTCTTTGAAAATTAAGATTTTCACAAGAGGATTCCCATGTATTTAACTTAAAAATTGAATATGCAAAAATAGATTGCATGAAGATATTTATGTTGGTGATATTATCATTATTAAAATATTTACATAAGTAGTCCCATGAGCAACAGAATTAATGAAGTCTCATCTCCCACAGATTTACAGCTCTTCGTTGGTTGACTTTGGTGTCTGGAACAGTGAAAGCTTTGAAAGAAACTTTTTCCGCATCTGGGACATTTATGAAAAGACTGTATTTACCCATTCCTAGGATTCCTAGGAGGCTACTAACAAGAGTATTTCATGCTATTTCCCTCTGTCAGGACACCTTTAGGTGCTCCCACCTATATTCAGCTACCTGTTTTCACAGAGCCTGTGGGTTCTGCATTTAGAGACCTCTACACTTTGCCAAAAGATGTAACCAAAATCACCAATGGCTTCAAAAGCCACTGAGGGGAGACGAAGGATCAACATGTATGCATGCACACAAGTGCATGGTATGACCTTATGAGTCTTGTTTCCATAGGAAATGAGGCTAAAAATAAATATGTGACCTTATTATAATTTCACAGAAAGCTAATTTAGATGGCCCAAACCAGACAGCTAGTTATAATAACTAGCCTTTAATTGCCTAAAAGAAGCATCACAATATTTAAATGCACCTATAGTGGATTTTTCTAGACAGTTTTCAAAGGAAAACAGAGCGCATATATATTCTAATAGGAGATAAACATAAAGAGATACATTTTCAAGGACATTTATTTAACTGTAGCCTATGAATTGTGATAGATTTGTGATCCTTTAATTTTTTCTTGTAATTGAGTATTTATGCAAGTGCATTCTACCTCCAAGGACAAACTAAAGTCAACACTCATGAATAGCTGTGTCGTGTTTAACTCTTACATGATAAACCCTTCGTAAACGTAACAGAGAACAAAAGCAAGCCCTTGCCACTGAAAATATCAATTAATATATAACAGTGAATAATCAATAACATTAAATCATTTCTAAGTCCATTTCAGTCCATAAGCTAAAATATGTTCACATTCAAAGTTCAAATTGTTATGAAATCACAATCACTTACTTAAAATAAAACAGAACAAAACCAACCAAACAAAAGAATAAAAATTACCCCATATAAATAAGCCAAAATAGAATCTAAGGCCAAAATGGTCTATCTTACCTCTTGTATAGCAAAGACCACAGGATTTTACATAGCAACTCCTAAAGCAAGGCTGATATGCTGGCATCCATCAGCTAATTTTACTGCTTTTGTGCTTTGTTACCAACAATCTACTCAATTCAGAAATGACCACGTCTGGACATACACATAGGATCAAAAGCAAAATTCACTAAGTATGTGCTTCTAAATCAGTGTCTGCACTTGGAGATACTTACATGGCTCTGTTCTGCAAATACACTCAGAAAAAAGTTGTTCAATTCTCAACAATCATCATTCCCGTCTAAAATCTTTAACTTCTAGACAAGGTAGATCTTTAATCTATTTGTGTACTTAATACTTAAATAAATCTCCATGTCCTCAAAAGTTTGCTGAGATTTTTGTCATTTTTTGTCCCTTATTAACAAGAATGACAGAATATTAATTTAAAATTTTGCATAAACAGAATTTTAAAGTTTCACTACTTCTACCGAACTCTGTAATTTTTCTTACTGTAGGAAGATGAAAGAACTCTATCTAAAATAGAAAAGAGAATTGAAAGAAAAATGGAAAGCTCTTATGATGAAAAGTTGGGAGAAGCCCTGAGAATACCACTTAATTACTGAAGAGAAGAACTAAAACATTGCAGTAAAAAATATACAAGAATATTGCTAGGTAGGAGTCTCACCAGAGTAAAAATACACAAGATCTGAACCCAAGTAGTTACACATCCTTTCAAGAGGGACATCTCTTCACTGTAAAATACTATCCATCAAGTTATACACTATTTTCATGAGCTGAGTATTCTCAGTCAACAGCTGACAATGTTTCTCTGTTCAACAGGACACAGAAAAAGGGATTGTTGCATTTCTCCTAGACCACCTATCCTCCCTTCCCCCTTTCCCCTCCCCCCCCCCCCCCCAAAAAAAAAAAAAAGTACAATAAAAATCAATGTTTTAAGGCAATGAAACAGAGATACCCAACTGGAAAAATGCCGGCAGATGTTATTTTATATAAAAATAATAAATTATAAAATAATCAACATTAGATTACATTAGATATAATCTATAATCTATTAGACACTATACAAAAATATATGTGATTTTATATATTATATACCTAAATATGAAAGAATAAATAAAATATGCACACATGCACATATAGCACTCTGTCATATGCTATGGGTTGGTGTCACCTATGACCCAGGCTAAGAACAAGCAAATAGTCTTTCATCCAGAAGCAAAAATCTGAGAACAGCAAGATAGCTGATGTTTAGAGGAAATCCACTCAACTTATCAGCAGAATGGGCAAAGAACAACAGGAAAAACCCTGGTACAAAGAAAGCCAGATGACAGAACTAATTACTAAGAACAGAAATGTGAAGGCTGAAGGTACTCAAAGGTACATGCATGTCTGAACAAATGGCGATTTTTCACCCTGGAAGAAAAGTCTGATCAGAAGCAGAACTCAAATAACTGCAACAGAAGACAAAAACAAAGGAGAGAAGCTGATAAGATGAGAAATCTGAGTTGGACCCCAAGATGATCCAGTAGCATGGAAATGCTGTGTAGCCATTTCATCTAAGTTTGCACACCATTTCTAATTTTTCTACAATTAAAAAGCAATTTTAGAAAGTTCACAGCAAGAGAGCATGAGTTTATACTAGTCTTTGAATTACTGGGGAAATGTGAAGAGTTCAATACTAATCTTCACAGTTTGGTTAGCTGACCTGCATGGGCCCCATTCTTGTCAAGGAGAAACAGCCTATCCCTAGGAAACAGATCTTTCATGCCAGAAACCATACAGGAGCCTGATGAGGCTCAACGGGATTTACAAGTACCTGGATTTCACGTGGGTCCACAGAGCACCAACAAGGGGGAATTGCAATGCTGGAGAGTTGGTGCTTCTATTCAAGTTAATTAAAGAACAATTCTGCAAAGAATACTAGAGGCTAGAGGAATTGCAATAACTCTCTAAAGCAGTGTATATGATTCTCTGTCTGTTTTTGAATTAAGCAATATAGATTATTTAAATAGACATACACAGCAGTAACTTAAAGATTTTTCTACCATCAGATGAAAGAGATAAACGCAGCAAAACTAGTGTCTTCTTTGTACGTGACTTTCCTGTTATTTCATTTTTACCTGAATCATCTTCATTACTATAAGACCCTAAAGGTTCCCTACTAAATGTGAAAATTCTTAAAAGTCAATATGAAAAATTAAGAATTTAAAGAAAATATAAATAATATAAAATCTGAAATCTTCATTTAGTATTTAATCTTACGATAATCAGATTACACACCCAAGCATGGAGATAATTGTTAGAGAGGATCTTGTTTGGGTTGACCTGCTTATATTAAGTAAGTATTCAGTGCTCTCATGTAATGACTATGTGTATTATCTCAGAATAATAAAATCTTTATAGGCTATGACAGCATACCAATTAAGAGCACATATGCAATAATATATTTTTATCATTATTATTTCATATACATATATATATACAGAGCTTTCCAGCTTCTTATGATCTTTTCAGGTTTAATAGTTACTGTCTGAAATCAATTTTGAAATTCTCCTAAAAGCCAATATAAAACCATAGTATCAAAGCCTCCTCAGGAAGTACTATTTGACTTCTCAAATGACAATCAGAAGTTTGAAACTGAATTACTTCATATGCAAAAAAGACTTTTTATATACCATTATAGTGTTTTTAATGAACAGTGTTGAAGGATGTGTTTTTTTTTTTTTATTAAAAGAGGTCACTTTTCATGAGGGCTTTGCAATTATATATTGGTGGTTGGATACAGATCCTCCCACCACCTAATTCTCACTGACCTCTCCTCCAAGCCCTCACAGCAGTACACAGCAGACCAACCCGTACATGCCACAAGCACCTGTCCTAGAAATATTGCCAAGATGTCATCAACGAAATGAGACTGAACCACAAGAGGAGGAAAGATCTTCTACTGGGATCCTTCCACTTCACCTTCTCCATTCCCGTGGTGGCAGCCCTCTAACCTGGACTGTGGCAAGTCCTGAATAATGTCCAGCTGCTGGGCAGCACCTGCTCCTTCAGAGCTGCTCACTATCTCCTTTGGCCAAAAGCAGACATGCAAACTCCCTGTAGGCTGGTTTTGGCCCACAGACCACCCTTTGGACCCTACTACTCTACAAAATTAGAGCAACCCATTCATTTAATCAACCTGACCAGCCCTACTGTCTTCTTTTACAACACAACCCATTCAAATCCCTTAATTCAATGATAAAACACAGCACAACGTGAGCACATTTCATCACCTGGGCTTGGGTTGGGAACTGAGCCATTGAGGAAACTACAGCCATGTCATGCTAAGCAAAGAAACATGAGTAACTCTTGCAAGTGCCTAAGATAAGGCTCTTCTGAACGAATGATGATAATGTTATATTAATGTTATAATAAATTATTACCTACACACAGATACTGAGTATGGAGAAGCTCAAGTTTAAGCTGTGCAACCATTCCCCTTCAGAGCAGGAGCTATATGTTCTCTTAAAATATTGGAAGACAAGAATAGGAAGGAATCCTTTACACAATTAAATATGTTATAACCCTTACTGTGTCTAAAAGATTCCAATTTGTGTTTAGAATGAAAGGAACACCTCAATATATCACACAACTGCTTTTTTTTTTTTTTTTTCCCACAGGACACAATGCAGTTCTTACTTCCCTTGGTCTTCCCTTGTCTCCCCCATTAAATTACAGCCAAAGATTCTGGGAAGCTTCAAGCAGAACTCTGTCCTGATTTCTGTTTCCTTCACAATTGTTAGATGTAACCTTCCATTTTATGCAGAGGCTGTCAAGACTTCTTTTGCTTTTAAAATTCCATTCAGAGAGATAAATCAAGGCCCTCTTCCATCGATGCATCACGTCTGGTTGTTCCAGCGACAACAAAATGGGTTAGCCATCCTCTCCCGAAGAATGGAAAACCTTGGGTAGTGCTGTATGAAACAGTCCTTAAATCAAGTCAAAGATGGTCACTATAAATGTATGATACTTCACAAGGCCTTGAGTGAGCACTCTCCACTATTTATCTAATGAGAACGGGAAAGGGAAGGTTTCTTTGCCATCGTATTATGTTTAGGACAAAGTAATACTTGTTGAGCTCTGCCTGAGGGTTTCTTACAGGGCTATGTAAAATGTTGTGCCACCTCTCACATGAAGAAAAGCCTCTCCAAGACTGTCAGAACAAAAAATGTCCACTGGTGATCTTTGTATGTGGTGGGAACCTCACCTTCAGCAACCAAACAGAGCTTCCTCAAAGAAGCTCTCCTGGAGAGAGCTGCCTGTTCCTGGACAGGCTCCTTGCCAGTTTTCCCAGTGAGCAGAGTAAGCAGGGAAAATTCAGGAGGTATTTGCTGCTGAAGTGCCTGATATCAGCAGAGGCAGAGAAGTGATGACAGGCCCTTTCTGGATGAGAAGTTAGAGCTCTCCTCAAAGGCCCCAAACAGCCTAAAACATATTTGAAATGACCTGTGTGTGTACAGGAGCAGCAGAGGAACTCTTTCTTACTCTCTGTACTTGCTGTGCTTTTCTGACATATCCAGTGCACGAGCAGAGTCAAAGGCAGGATGGGTGAATTAACTCAGAAAAAAAAAAGCTGTCCAAAAAAGCTGAGCAATCAGTCCTCAAAAAATTAATGATAAAAGACTTTGAATAAAGCCAATTTGTAATGGAATGTAAGAAGGGAAGTCCCTGAAGAGAGAAACTGTCTACCAGCTCTGCAGCAGGTTTTGCTGCCCCATGCAGTTTAGCGTGGCGAGGAGCCAACTTGGCAGGGTGCTCCCTTCCACACGGAGCCTGGACGCATGCCAGGCACACTCGCAGGTCTCGGCGCCGCTGCCAAGCTCGAGGGGCGATCGAAGCTCCCGCTTTGTGAATCTGCAGGCCTGGTTATGGCCAAGAATATTTGGGTTTTAAAAATGTTCTTAAGTAAGTCGAGTTCCCTCTGTTTATACAGAGACTGAACATGTGAAATAGAATACTTAACCCAGCTAGAGAAAATGAGCCACAGATTGTTAATTATATGGCTATTTGCACTTTGACTGGAAGAGGAAGTAAGCTGGTTATAACTACTTTGGGCTTTACTCCGGCAACTGCATTGAAACCACATTTATGACAGCTGAAACTATGCAATTTATATAATGTGGGCACTTCCTGTTTTTGAAACGAGTACTCCACTACTATTACTTAGTTCATGGTAATGTTTCTGGAACTGGAATGTAGCAAATGTGTGCATTTTTGAAGACCGGTCTTAAGATCTTAGTTTCCTATTTTTAAATGCGTAGATTAAAATGCATATATTGGACTGCTGCTGTCAAGCATCTCTATTTCTAGGACCTAAGCATATTCCTTGGGCGTCAGGAAGCACATATGCTTTCCACGTGTGAGCCCGAAACGCCCAGCTGTCACCCAGGGCATGCTCAGTTCCCGGTGACGTGGTCACAGTCCCTCTCGGGCACTTTGCCTTCCACCAAGCAGGCAGCCTGCGCTCTGATTTACACCCACTGGCAGACCTACCTTTTTCCACTCAACGTGGAATATCTCAAGTAATTTGGAATAGCAGCTTTGTTATTCTGAACGGTACAGTATTAATTCTTAATTGTGGCAAGGATATGTTCAGTTTTATAAACACTGAGCATGCGGAATAACACAGTCCTTACAGCATAAATAATAATAATAAAAAATCATTATTTCACCAGAAGGTAATTTTGAAAGCACCATTTAATAACCTTAATAAGCAACAGGATGTTTCCTATGTCTTTTCTTTTACTCAGATTATTTAAATGGATCTCACAAACCAAACTTCTGCAATGAACGCAGTTAGATAAATCAGCATTCTGCTTTTCCACTGACAAGTATTTTCCTAACAGATTATAGCGGGAAGGCATCTATAGACAGATCAATTAAAAATCAAATGCATATTGATAAATTCCTGATGATAAACTGCAATGACAATCTTTACTTACAAAAAAAAAGAGGGGAGGGAGGTTACAGAGGGGGATTTAGTTTACAATATATTGCTTCAGGTTTATTTCCTGACATAAAGCTTGAGATTCAAGCATCTTCTATAAATGTATTTACAGTGTAGATGACCAAAAGCCTTAATACAGAGAAAGCCAGCATTTCTATTACCTTTAAATGCTTTGCTGTCCAAGATCACAGCCTGTTACATCTGACCATTGGATCCAATCCTGTAACTAAAGTTTTGCAGTGCTAACAGAGAGTGAACTATTGCAGACCTCTACATCTCAGACTGTAAGAAGATTAAATAAAGGTTCAATTGAGAAGTTCTTATGCAAAAAAAACTCCAACCAAAAGAAACACTGAAGCTAAAACTTCAAATTCTGTTACACCTGATGTAATAAATTCTCTTTACTTAGCTTTCAAAGTAAACATGGTGAAAGGTTTAACTTGTGCACTTCTTTGAAAACACTTCTCTCGATCATCTCCTTCCTGCCTCGGTTGTAGGCATGGCTTTGAAAGGGCCCACAAGCCCATTTGCCACCAAGAGGCTGGTCCCACTGCCCCCTCTCCCAAGCCATCTTCAGCACAGACACTGGTCTAACCCTATGGTTAGCAAGTTCAAGGACCGACAAGCCAGCCAACTAACCCAACCAAACATGTGGTTAGCTGACCGCTATTTCAGGTCCCTGAGCCAACTCACTCATGAGCTGCAGCGGCAGCAGCACTGGCACGAGGAAGATGGGGCATTACGTCAGCTGGAAGGCTGCAACCACTCTTTGGGAAGCCATTAGACCAAGGTTAGCTTCTAGGACACCACAGCAGTGACATCCTCACAGGAACTGACCCTGTGTTGAGCCTCTACCCTCCAAACAAGGGAGGACAAAGACAAATCCAGTTCTCAGGGTGCAGTCTAAGGTCTCCAATTACCTTAAGAGCATCACTGAACTAAAGACTCAAACTCAATGCCTCAAATCTTCTTCTTTTTTTTTTTTTTTAAAAAAAAAAACTTTCTTACTTTTGTTTTTCTTGGACTGGAACTTACTGTTTCTACATGGAAGCACTCATGTCCAAAGCTTCACAATCTTATCCCCCCAAATACTGTGTGTATTTCTAACACGGAAAAAAAAAAAAAAAAAAGAAAGAAAGAAAGAAAAGAAGAAAAAAAAATTCATGAAAGCAGCCCAGATTAGCTAAACGATACATCATAGTGGAACAATTCTACTGTTAAAGATTATGCAGATGTTATGATGGAGGCAAAGAAAGACTTTCTTTAGCTACAGCACAGCTGCTGCAAACAACTTCAAAAAGACTTGGCACAGGACTTCAGCCACAAAACTTCCCCCTCGCTTCATTTCATGCATGTCATCTGAAACTACAGCAAGCTGCACCAAGGACAAAGCTAACACGAGGGGAGTTTAGAACATCTTATCAGTAGGGCAGTTCCTTGCACTGCCAATACTCAAATGCACCTTCACAAAACTCAGCTATACTGCTCCATTCCTTCTCAATTTAGCAATCTGTTATGAAAAAGAAGAGAAAAAGAAGAAAAAAAAAAAAAAAAAAACAAAACACAACACAACATTAATGGTACGGCAGACTGCTGTATCTCTTATTTATACTTGCATTACCTTCTACTTCAGGGATGACAACCACATATATTAAATCTTCAAAAAAATAGCCAAAATACATATATTTTAATTATCCATTGAAGTAAAATTAGAAAGTGCTATCAGTTTCAGTTCACATTCTTCATTACCTATACACTGAGCTACTCTGAACCAACAAGTACCCAGACCATGCAGCTGACTATAACAGCTTACAATCACGTTGAATGTTTGTTTAATGCAAGTCTTGCATTTTCTACAACACGTATGCACCACAAAGAAATTGTATATTCATTGTCTAAATTCCAACTTCAGCTTTTATTTTTAAATCCTGAACAAAAAATGGGTCAAAACATTACTACCCAAAAAGAACCAGCATTGATTTTTTTATATTTAACAGTAAAGCACAAACAATTTAATTTTGTATTAACATTATACTTAGTTGTGATTTCATTTCATTGATTACATTGTTGGAAAACATACCTAAGAAAACTACTTTAAGATGTGTGCATGTGCATGACATTAAATTAATGCATTTCTGATGCATATGAACAGAATCTTAGAAACTATATTAAAATGTTGCCTTTTTCTTATTTTATTAATTCATAGCATGTCAGCTCTTTGACATTTAAGACCCTCTCAGCTTCTATCACACGAGGTCATAAACTGATTTGTCATTTCTTCCTACAACTGTGAAGTCACATTCAAAAAATTAATATAAATGACAAAATAGTAGGAGCAACTAGAATACTGTTAACATACAAACTTTCTAAGTAAAACAGCAGAAAAATCTACAGAAACAAGGAAACATGGACACAAATTTACTGTTTTTTTAATAGCTCGATTACTTTGTTTCTAAGAACTTGATAAAAAGTTAGAAACCCATGGTCTTATAAAGAGTATTAGTAATGTTGATTAAAAACAACAGTGAAGAAAACTCATTAAAACAAAGGTAAAACTTGAAATACTAGAAATACTAACTGTGGAATTACTATATTCATGAAAACATAACACTTCAAAATGACCTACTTTAATAATAATAAAAAAAAATGAAAGAATATGGCCACTAAACCCCAACCTCTACCAGCTTTATAAGGCACCATCTACTTCTCAGAATTAGGAACAGACTCATGAAACTGAACCAATTTGTTCAACAGATGTTTCAGTTAACCCAAAGGAATTTTTACTTTTCTCTTGTAGAAATAAAGAGCCATGAATAAAATTCCACTGTTATTAGCAGCTTTCAAAATATATTAGCTCAAAATCAGCTTCCATCCCCATTATTTCCTCCACCTAAACAGAGAACATTTTCCATGCCGGCCGAGACGTGTCGCTGAAATAAAGTAGGCGCATTGATAACGCAGCTTCCCCTCCCACCCCGTTTCATGGCACACACAGGAACGGTACAGTTTTTATTTTGCTTGGCATTCCTCTCTCCGCGTTAGCCGATAATCCTCCCCACATAGCCGTGCCAACGTGGTGCCCCGCGGCTCCCCTGCTGCTCCGGCCCCCTGCCTTCCTCCAGCAGCCGCCGTGCGCTGGGCGAGCGTTTTGTAATAGGCGCTGTTGCATCAGTCTAATTGCAACATCATTCCCAATGCTCTAGGTAAGGCAAATAATTTCATTTTCAGCTTCTGCTTGTAAAACGCGGATCGCTTCAACCTCTCCCCCTCCTTTTTTTGTTGTTTATGTTTTAAACGCTGGGATTTACAGAAACGCTTGCACTGCAGGGCAGCAGTGAGACGAAAATATCTCAGGTTTTCTTAGAAAGCAGCACTTGGAAATCCTGCTCTGTGCCTGAAGCACTGCTGCAGCCTTCCACAGAGCCAGATGCAGTGGATCCCCCATGAGCAGGCTAGAAGGGGAATGCACATTCTAACTCTGTGTATTTAATGTAATATTTAGCTACTATTAAAGCTTCATGGCTTTTACTGTCTCCCTCTTCTGTAATAGAGAGTAACAGCTTATCTGGCAAGCATGCTCACTATGTTTCTAGGCACCAAAGACACGCTCTTGGTTAATTCATAAAATCTGATCTAATGTTAGATATTTTGCATTCAGGTTAGCTAAGTTAAAACAATATTTAGCCTCACCATGCCTTGGCCAAAAATTCACTGCTATCTAGTGATTACAACATTATTGTAGCTGGCTATGGACATCGCACTGGGAAAATACAAATCCTGAGGCTGAAGAAATGCAGCTGAAATTCTGACCTCAAGCCATTCTGATAGTGGGTATTACAAACACTGTGTACTTTGTATCTGATACAATAACCAGGCACAAGAGGCATGTGCCTGGGATGAACGATGAATTTACTTGTCATTTCAGCTTTGTGCACACACATTATTGGAGCTGACAGCATCAAAAAATGCCCTGCTTCTTATACCCCAAATCATACTACATGATATGAACATCCAGACTAAAATCCGTCTGTAAAGGCAAGCACTGACAGGAGGAAATGTCACAAGTAAGTTTCAGAGAAGCTTGAGCTTTGCCTTTGTTTGCTTATGTGGCATGGCACACACCGCGGTCGTGTCACCCAATTCCCACAGCATCTCTGCTTTTTGCTCAGTGTACAGAAGTACCGCGAATCAAAACAGCGATCTGTTTTCCTCTTGGTGTTTGCCGTACGGTCTGATTCCATATTTACTGCAAGCTATTCAAACTTTTTTTCGGAAGACGGAACAAGTAATTTCTTTGTGAATTCAGTGGTGCAACCAGGCACTCGACAAACATAATGGTTACTCTTACTGTTACTCCGTCACTCCTAACTTAGAATAACGCTGTTAGTCCTAACTTCCTAACCAGAGCAGAGACAACTTTAAGGTCAAAATGATTCACCAACTCCGAAGACAACTTTGTCTCCAGCTTGGCACAACTCAGACCTCATTTTTTCGCAGTATTTAGCATTACAGTGTGCTTTATATAGCACTTTCGAACCTCAGCCCCCGCTGCCTCACTCGCAGCTATCAGTGCTCAGCACTTTTCCAGATCAGATCCGAAGATCTCAAGTCACCCACAAGAAAGCCAGACACACAAAGACAGGAGAAAAGGCCGGATTAAGCAACTTACCTAGCATCACAGCCAGGAAGAGAGTCCCGTTCCCCAGGGCAGCGTGCAGCTGCGCAGAGCATCAGCACAGCCCCTGCTCGCCACACGAGTCCCAGCTTCTGTTGTCACTGAGGCAGGGCTACTATGGAGAACTGCCTTTGCCACTGCATGCAGCAGGTTCATTCCCAGAGCAGGTCCATCCTGTGCACGCAACGAAGCAGGGATCCTGTGGAAAAAAACAGGATGTCACCACATGGGCAAATAACATCCAGTTGTAATGCTCACAAGGGGCCAAACTAAGGAGCTTTGCAAAGACACGCTCACAGCATATTTTGACTTGGACACTACTTTCACCACTTCTGGCAAAACCAAACTAAGACAGCAGAAATTGTCAGTGTGAGGGTGGCACACAGATACAAGGCGCAAGGTATCAAGGTGGCACAAGGTAGCAGAGGAGTTGCAATCTTTATGTGTACCGTGCAGTTCTTGTGGTAAAGGAGTAAATGAGCAATGGTTAGCATAGGCAAAGCAATCTTCCCTCAGGGGACTAGCAATGGTGGTCGGCATATTCCCAAGGAGCTTCTACAGAAACCAAAAGTATTTATAGATATTCCAAAATTTTTACAGAAAAGGCATTTTCAGAGCTCCTCTGCCTCTTTTCCTCAAGCCCATTTCCTTTAGCCCGTGTTGATTCAAGTCCCAGCCTGTCTTCAGTCCTACCTTCAGGGTCTGGGTCTCTTCAAACCCCCAGTCCCTCATACTTTTCACCTCTCCTTGCTCTGTCGTTCCCAGAGGTGGCTGGCAGTGCCATGCTCTGCCCTTGCCTACCCATGCTTTATCCCTCCTCCACTCCCTGACAGACAGTCATACTGACTTGTACCCTTGCCCACAGCTCTCTTTTCCACCCCATCACCCACTTTTCCATCAGGTCTCCCACTGCCTCCTGGATTCAGTTTCTCAGTCCCTCTGCTCATCAGTTCTTGTGACCCTGTGTCTTATTATGTCCCACTCCCCTTTGACAGTCTGCTTCTTTCTTTCAGCTCAGATTTATCCATTTTAGCCAAAGTTCCAAACCTGCTGCCCATAAAAACACTACGGGGGACCACAGTGGCAGAGGAGAGCCTCCCCGGGGGAAGACAGAGCAAGGATAAGGAAAAGACAGGGCCCTCACACCCTGGGCCTGTCTCCCTGTTCACTGATGGGGTTATTTTGGGGCTGGGACCACAGTGTAGCTCTGCTCCTGGCTCTTGGGCACTGTGGTACCAGGTTTGTCCTCCAGCCCAGCCTCTGTTCAGCTTCCAACCTCCCTGCCCAGCCTGCACAGCTTGCTCTCCCTTACCCCAGTTTTATCAATCTTCCACCCCCCAGCTGAGCTTTCATGTCTCCAAATCAAGCAGTTTATCTTCTGAAGTTGCTTGAGGAGAAATAATTGAGAATAAGAGAAGCAGGATTTTCTGCTCTCAGTTACAATGGCCAGTGGCATTCATTACCACCTGCTGAGAAGCTTGCCCAGGTGTATTTTAGCCAGTTCTTAGTGATGGGACATGTGCAATCCGTGCAGCATTAGAAGATGTGCAAATTTGCTCAGCAAGAAGGAAAACGCTGTCAATTGCAGCCATACAGCTCTAATGCGCTCAAGACGGCACGAGAGAACTGTGATTTCTTTAAAAGCTTACAGTTTGGTTAGATCTGAGATTCTCACAGTGCTGACAAAGGCAAAGCTGTGCCACTCATAAGCCACTCTTCCTCCCCCAAAGCCTATCACCAGCATTTTCTGCACTACCATGCAATTTCTAGTTTCTGCTTCAAAGGGAGGGACGTGAGCATTTGCAAAACAAAAAGGTTATTTTTAAGGAAAAATACGTAAGAAATAGCTACTTTTCCATGCATTCTTATAAATAGCTAAATAATTTTGGTGGGGGAAAAAAAAAAAAAAAAAAGAAAAAAAAATAAGTTAGAGGCAGCTACCCAGCTTCAAACATTTCAACCCCAAAAGCTAATGTTTTGCGACGTTCTAATAAATAAATAACTGAATCCAGCATCCTATAAAGGAAAACATCAGGCAGCTTTCCTTATTGCAATTCCTGGCACTTCCCTTTCAGCCCTTAGTAGCACAGGTCATTCAGCTCACTAAACCAAGAGCTACATGAATATGAAAATCTGAGATCAGTGGTCAAGTTGCAAACGAGCTGCTGAGCTCGGGCAGTGCCTAGGAGAACACCACGGAAGCCTCACTTGTCTTCACCACCAGTCCTGTTGCATGCCTACAAGCAATGTGCAAGCACAGTACAGGCAGGCGGCCACAAGCAATCAAGCCAGTGTTTCTTAGCTGTGAGCATTTCTATTCCAGTTACCAATGCTTAGCTGAAAAGCTATAACTGTACAACAAACACTTCTAGGCCACAAAGACCTGAAGTAAAATGGCATAGCTCAAATCATGATGAGGGGCACACAGATCTAATAAAGATAATTTAAGCCAACCTATTTTGCTTCCCATTTGCACTGAATCAGAGCAGCCAGGTATCAGCTGCAAAGTCTCAGATGTGGAAGGGCAGTGCTATTGCTTGTGATCATCTGCCCCTGCCTGGAGGGGAAATAATCTTGTATGAAACTTGAGTTAACTTTTTCTTTCCTTTTCTCTATTTAGCAGTTATTTATGTTAACATAAGAGAAAAACAATACAGAACTCAATGTCATTACATGTATGGTTAAGAAAAATACAGAAAGGGAAAAACCTCAAAATGGACAACACATTTCTTTTACAGTGAAATCCAATTTACGGACTCTTTTTTTTTTTTTACTGAGCTCTTATGAGCAAACAAGACAACATTTTCATGACGGTTCTTGTAAATACGTCTGTATAAACATGATCCAGAAGAGCAGAACAAGAAAACAGAGAAACAAAGTGTCACATGTTCACAGCTGCATGCAAATTATACCACAGACTAAATGCACCACAACAGTTATTTTTCAATAAGAAATAATTATTTCCAAGGAATGAATGACTATTCCTGTGAGATTGTATTTAGTCTAGAGACATCTGATGTACCTAATTTTCAAAAAGTACTTTCTAACTCTGGGAAAAAAAAAAAAAAAAAAAAAGGAAAGGAAAAAAAAAAAAGTGACCTACATGCATTAAACATCAGTGTGTAAAATCATAATGAAGCATTAAACGCTTGTTTTCATTTGGATAAATGATTAATAAATACTTTTATTATATCTTAAGTTTAATTTAAGTAATGCAACTGGCTATTGAGCATCCATAATAGCTAGGTTTTTCTTTAAAGGACAAAATAATTATCTGATCACTAGTTATAGTTAAGATGAAAAATATAATTAGGTTGAATTAAATTGCAGTGCTTCAAAGTACAATCATGGAAACTACATAAACTTCTTCCTAGAAAAGAAATCAGAATTTTGTGCACTGTTTCATTTGGCAGAACATATTGCTTGTCAGTAAAGGACTTTTTTCACTGAAGAGAAAGGAAAAGAAAGCACTTCCATTCATACAACCCTGCTCAACTGATTAGAAGTATCAGGCACTGGTAGTTGTCTCTCTGCTGTAAGCAATCAAAGCTGACTTAGATCCTACAGACCACTATAGAGTGTTCCTAAACACTCCTCTGAAATCCAGCAGACCTCCAAAAAAATGGTATCTGTTTGTTTAACATAAACCAACCTAATTATTTTGTCATTGAAATCAATATTTATGGGCTAAAACAGTAAATCAAGTAGGAAAGCTTTAATGTAAAACAAATCATAAAACACTGATAAAGGAAATGCTTGAAAAGGCTCTAGAACTGCAGGTATTTATATAAGATTTGTGAATATATAAACACTTGGCTATATACGTCAAGAAAAAGGTGAAGCTCAGTGCAGTGAACTAATCATCAAGAAGACTGATCTTCCTTAGCCAGCTGGCTAAAGTATAGTAGTGAACATCTAGCCCTGGAGCCAAGATTCATCCAAGACCATTCATTCATTTTAAGGTAAAACTATTTAAAAAAAAAAAAACAACTTTTTTTTCTTCCTTTTCTTTCAGAATTTTAAAGTACAAGTTATTTCCTGAAAACCTTCATAAGTTCTCTCTTACCAATTACCACAAAAGCCACATTGCAATGCAAATAGTGTATTTGTTACGATCAACTTACTGGCATCATTTGATGAGGGATTATTCTCCATGTGGCAGAATGAATTATATTAAGTTTGTTCAGGAAAACTGTTCTTCAAATCTTAAGAAACAGTATCCTACAGCGTTAGAACTTTCATTCAACAAAAATCTCCAAATTACATTTTCCCTTTTAATTTCAGGAGGTATCTAAAACAAATTTACAAACAAAAATTGTCATATCCTAAATAAATACTGCTGCATTAGCCTCAGCACAAAAACTGCTTCATGCATTGATCAACAAGTATGCTATAGTTTAAATTTTATTTCAATCTGTTCAAATAACATGACACTATACGTTCAGTATAAAAAATTCTGGTTCTTATGCAAATAAGCAGGCTCCCAGATTAAGGTTGCTACTCCACAATACGTTGCATGCAACTGCTCACAGCTTGTCCTCACACTGAAAAGTAGATTAAAATGGAACAGCAACATTATACCTGTATACCATTGATTTTATTGACTTAGCTCATATTAGTTTAATAATAATATTAATAATATCTGAAGAAACGTAAGTCACCAATACTAATAACAGCAGCTAAAACTTCCTACTAATGTGGCACACTGTCCATAATTTCATGGCTCAGCGTCATATGAGAGGAAGCAAGTGTCTTGCAAGCCTCATCTGACACAGGAAGCACCCACACCACCAATCCTCTGCTGCTACCTGCATCTCATGCACCATCACAGTCATTTTGAGGCAATTTAGCTTCAGTTAAAAATTTCTAATGTCACTCGCTTCTTCCATTCCTTACCAAGCATCTAGGGAAACACAGGGTGCAAAATGAGACAAAGTATCATTGCTTTATGGACATCAACTTATATCCCCCATTGATTTTCTTAGGATTTACAGCAATTGCAGGCACTGCTCTTGCTGTCTAAGGGTGTTAGTTGGTCATCATTTCATAAACGCTTCTTTTAGACCAATATTTAATTAAGCTCACCTCACTTTATGTACTCTACAAGACGATTTGTTTTTCTTACGCCATGAATTACAGTGCCAAAAATGTCTACAGAGCAAATAGTAAAGGGTATATAGTAGTATGTTATCCATATGGTATCAACTACAATAAATCTACTTATAGCCTGTTAAGTTTCCAAAAGAATGCATTTGAGTTTCAGATCTGTGACAAATTTAAGTTATATACTTACGTGTGATTCAACATTTTTTAAATTAAATCAGAGTCATATTAACAAGACTGAGTAACAGCACAGATACAAGTATATCTTGCATAGAAAACTCAACAGAAAGTGCTTAGAACAGATGCAGACACACCTGTAATATTTACTGGCTCTTACAATATCTCTCAGAGTGAAGATGACTGCTGGCATATATTTTGCAGTTCTGTACCAAAGCAAACCTTTTAAAGTTTTCCCCCTCTTATTGCAGTGTCTTGCAACAAGAATGCTCTGTGTGACTTTTTTTCTTTTTGTCATGCCTTTTACTGCTATAGGGACTTGTTATAATTTTTAAACTATGCTTTTGTTTTCACCTAGGTAATTTTCAGAAATTGAGAAAGACACAAGAAAATCCTCCAAAGGACAGAGAATTAAAAAATAAAAAAGGAGAACCGTGAAGTTTTATTGCTCCTAACCACATAAAAATGCACGTCACGTATAGGTTTCTTAATGAAACTGCCCATTAAACTCTATTACAATATTTGTGCCTAATTTGTGAGACTTTGCAATTGAAATGTCAGTTTTTACACCATCTTGCTATAGTGTGCTTAGCTCCAGAAATTTTAAGTTTTGAGCCTGAAAGATACGAGTAGAAGCAGAAAGTATCTTCTAACAACATAAGCAATCGTGGTAGTCTGCCAGAACTGTATCATACACCATAAATATAAATGCCTACATTTCACTGGGTTATACCAATAGCCAGTGAGAAAATTGAGAAGTAACAGTTTAGTATTAACAACCCCAAAACTTAGGGAATGACCTAGTGATGGAACTTGTTTGGCATGGGTCATTGTGGAAAGAACAAAGAAAGCCCCCCATTCAGCCAGTGGCCAGAGAAAGCCCCATCCTGAACCTGTAGCGTCTCAGGTACCTCTGTCATCTCTAGTCAGTAGAGGCTCCATGGACACCATGTACTTCATACAACTCAAACTGGGCAGTGCAGCAGTTATGGAAGTTTTTTGTAAGACCTTCAGCAAAAAGGAAAAAACAACAACACTAAGCATTTTGGTTCAAATTGAGCTGCCTGGTTTCTATTATTTTTTTGATTTGTTTCCAAGTCTTTTTTTTTTTTTTTTTTTCTTTAAACCGACTCACCCGCAACTTACTATGGAACCTAGATTTATTAAACAAAGACAAAAAGAAAACAAACAAAAAACCAACCAACCAACTACAAAAAATGTTACTTTACCACATAACATTCCCAAATGTGAAATGATTTTAATACCTACCTCCAGTGGCAGCTACAGCACAGGAACAAACAATTATTACATATTAATCCCATGAATTTCTGAGCAAAAATGAATGTATAACATTAAAATAAAAATGTAAAATGAGATAATTCTCATTTTTCCCTGTTTACTAAAAAAACAGGGAGCAGATGTTATGCATATGCATGTAGAGATATACACGCATGTGTACATAAAACATATGTATTTATATACATGTACTTTCTAATGCAGGTTAAAAAAATAATCTTCCATAAAACAAAAACAAAAACCACTGCTATTCAATTCTCCTAAAAAAAAAAAAAAAAAAAAAAAAAACAGCTTCAATTTTATGACTGAATGTTAGGACTAATTTTCTTTTTTGGTTCCAGGATCTTTCTGCAGACACCCAAAAGAAATGGGGAAACTGCTTTTGCTCCTGTGGAACACAAATGGAATAGGCTGCATTTATCACAAGAGAGAAAATACTTCATTTCTAGTGTTCCCCAAGTGCAAGTGGAAGCAAATGGAAAAGCTGCCATAGCCACAGCTCAGTGCAGGCCATAGCTTTCACCAAGTTATTCATGTTGTCAGGCAAGGCAGAGTACGAAGAAATTTGGACTACTTATAAAGTTAAAGCAGCTACAGAGAGCTTCACTCTTGTCTATGACACTTGGTCACACTCGTCGCACCTCTTTGGAGAGCCCATGCCATGTTTCCGTCCTGGTCCATTTCACAGACTATTTACCCACTGCATCAACTCCCTTGGCTCACATGAGCACAGCTCCTCCCTTCATCCACTTTTTTTTGGAAGCTAAGGGCCTTTTATATGTTTGCTACCTGACTGGTTTCTAACCAGGCAGGCCAGTTTTTACTGTTGTCTTAATGACTGTGGATGAGACAACTGAATTTTCCAGTTTTATGAGTAGACACTCCACAGCAGGATGTGTCGAAATGCATGTGTACAGGTCTGGCCATGGCTGTGCGTGCTCCTGGCTTTTGCACCACATCTGGGCTGTCCCTTTGGCATGACTTGTAGCCCTGCTCATGCCAGGGCATCTTGACACACACACCAAGCATCTTTGGATGCATATTATGTATATTTTTTTAAAAATAACTGACCAGCTGGCAAGCCTAACCTTCTATTTTTCTCCTCTTGCATGTCAGCAGTACCATCAGTCTGCCATTTCACCCCAAAAAAAGAGGTTTTGTACATCACTATTTGATAACACTACGGATTCCTGTGTCACATTCCCTCTACCTCGCCTTTCACCTCACTTCCCATGCACCTCAAATACTCATTCCCAGCCTATTCAGGCCTTTCAGAATGCCAGCCATGCTTGGAGGATGGGCAGAAAGTGAGCTGGGGATATTCTGCTGGAAGGTGTTAACGGCTACCATCAAATGGCTCTTTGATCTCCAGACAATTATGGAGCTGGGCCTGCTCACCAGATGCAGGGGCTCCTTCTTTCCCCCATTTCTGCAGTACAGACGCACAGAAATGCCATCAACTTTAGTGCAAGGCCCTATAAAACAATTATGGTTTTATTTATTTAAAAAGAAAAGGTCTATTTTGCTTTCACAGAGGGAGATGTCAGAAAGAGTTTGCAAACCAACAGCTTAATTTGGAAAGGGACTCCTTTGTCACAATCCCTGTATGCTTAAGAGCTGTCTGAGTCTCATATGCAATTCAATTGCTGAGGTTTAACAAAACTTATTTTCAGAAGTTCTTACCACTAACTTTTTTTTTTTTTTTTTTTTTTTTTTAAGAAAAAAAAAAGCAGGGCAAAAAAAAGTGCTTTCAAATACAAGATAAAAAGCATATGGCATTGTTTTAGTGTTTTCTACTAATTAGTAGTGATTTCTTTAGATGGGGCAAGAAAATGACAACTTTTTTCCTCAACTGGCAGTGAACAGCCAATTCAGTAAGCTGCATTTTTGTTTTCTGTGAGAGGGCAGTGGAAAAATCTCTTTCATTTATTAGGTCTACAGAGACCAAAACTGGCCGGGTGTCAAACCTGCTTTGTAAAAGCCCAAATTCATTCAGCCATGCACAGATATTCCACAGTTTTTACAACCTGTTATCAGTATCAACTTAACAGAATATGAACCTTTGGTGTCTTCCAACAAGTGTTACTGCAACTCTATAAAAGAGAGCAAAAAAATGAACTGACAATTCAACACAAAAGAAAAAAAAGAAAAAAAAGAAAAAAAAACCACCACCACCCATAACCCTAACGGAAGTGCCAAATTACATTAAAATCCTGCGATCTCATTCATGTTTTGCTGGGTGAGTTTTGCATAAAGACATAAAATGAGATCTCATACAATAGCAGATGAGCATCCTGGATAACTATTTAGACTTTAATAACACTGACTGCTCCAAGCCACACCGTATGCAGCTATGATACTTAACGTGCTGGTTTCACCACCTCACTCGTGATTGCAGGGCATGCAGAAATTGTCATGGGGACAGACAGGGCAAGGCCTTAAGCTGAATGAGCACTGATGGCAACCTCAGATAGAAAGATGACTGCTTATTTATTTATTTATTTTTAGAAGGATGGGGCTTTCAGAAAGGAAAAAAAAAAAAAAAAACACCACAACAACAACAACAAAAAAACCTTCCAGAATGGAAAGAGTGACTTGCTTTTAACTAGAATGAGGATAGATTCCTAGATGGCTTTGATGACTGATGTGCTGCCCTGTTAAAATTGTACTTATCACATTGAATCAAGTACACAACATATTAAATCCAGGGGAAAATATTAAACTTCAATTTCCAGTAAATGCACCCAATATCACAGTATATTAATGTACATTTTCTATAGCTGAAGTTACGAATAACAGCACCCACAATACTTTTTAATCTCAGACTTTAAAACTGAATGGAATAATTGTTTAAAAATATATTATTTCCATTATAAGATTTCTCTGTATCTATCCATACTGATAAAAAAGTGCTTGAATTGTCCCATTTTTTGTTTAGCAATGAATTCTGTTCATTCTTTAAGATAAAAGAACTGCAAACTAAACCAGAAATGTTTCCCACATTATTAAATATTGTAAACAACTATTTTACCATTAGACCAAGCAATTGTTATTAAGCATTCAGCGTGCTTTGCATAAGCTAAAAGCCCAGCTCCTCATTTAGTACCAACGGGCTGCAATGCTGCAAACCTGCATCTGACACAAAAGTGAGCCCAAGCATTCTTACCACCACCCTTTTGTGCAAATTATATGGATTTATCAGTACAGATACACACACAAACACACGTGCTTTCTTTAAAGTTTAATAAAATCCGCACGGTCTTTAGGGCTCCTGAAAGTACGTGTGACTTTTACCACCAGCACATAAACAGGCCTCTTCAAGGCTCCTCTCCTTGCCATGCCGTTTGCAGATCACAGGAACATGAAGACTCTGAACTGAGTTTTATTTGCACAAGAGCACAGGAAACGTTACACAACACCAGTGCTCATATGGAGGAGGAGAGAATCTGCACTCCTCACACACAGATTCGCCAGAATTCAACCTTCAGCCACAATTTGCTCAGAGCTTTGAGGTAAGGAGCAATTTATTTATTTATTTATTTTAAGTAAACAAAAATAGCATTCCCGAATACAACACAGAAACAATTTACTGTCATTTGGGAAGTGGAATACACATCTGTGGCTCAGGTACTTTTTAGAAATCTGCTGCAAAGCATTAAAACTCTCCTAATCTTTGTCCCTTGCTTGAAGCAAAACAGCTTTGTGTTGCCTCTAAAAATAGGATGGGAGCAGGGGGATGGGAAGGGGGTGGGATAAGAGGATAAGTGGGAGTGAGAACTGATACACCATACTGGCATTAATTTATAAAAAGACTAGCAAATTGTATTCTTAGACTATGGCTTTCCTAACAAAGTCAGGCACATTCTCAATTATCAAATAAAAAGAGTCATCCTGTACTTATTCTCTACATGCAAAGGAAAAAAAGGAAAAGTTTTGTTTCATCTGTTACCAAAACTATCATTGTGTAGTCAACACTTTTAATGAAATACAGGCCAAAGGATTAGTCAGAGCAGATTCGTGGAAAAAAACAAAGGAAATCTGTATGCAAATACAAGACTATCACAGTAACTAAACCCAAGAATGAATCCTGCCCAAGCACCATCCTACAAGGCATCCACACACCCCAGCTCTGTATCAATGAGAAACAACCATAATGCAACCCGCTGCCCTGAAAGATGACAAATTATCCAAAAATCATAATTAAAGTGCTAACTTAAGCATTCTCAATGCTAAATGTATAAGAAATACAGCCCATAAGTGTTAAAATCCTAAAACGACTACGTTCATTTCCATGAAGAAGAGCAGGTAGGGATCTGGAGGGAAAGACTCTGCCTGCAATTTGGCTGTTAGCACACAGAGGAAAGGCTGCTGCAGAGCAGCTTCCCAGATGGGAGGCAGGAGTTATTTGAAAGCTTAGGGTGCTACCAACAAACAAACAAGCAAAGACAGTCAACTTATCATGCTCGTCTTGGGAAAAGCAGGCTGTGTTAAGGAGCCCCAGGTTGGCTGACAAGGCAGCAAACCACTAAAAGGCATCAATGCAGCTTTGCAGGCCAGATCCGGGAGAGGAGGAAGTGGCAACAAAACGCTTTTCATGTTTTAACATCAGCCCAATCTCAGCTGGGGTTTTGTGTGAGTAAATCGGGCTCTAGGAGTTTTTCTCAGAGGGTTATTTTTAAATACCTGACCATATGAGCTTCCTTGGAATAGGAAAAAAGCGGAGGCAAAACTAAACAGTCATTACATATATGTTTAAATATAACATTAAAAAAACCACAAGATATTTAAACTGACTAGAAATGTCCACTTTCATTTTAATTTTAAAGTTGGCAATGGACCTGGACCAAGAGAAGGCTATATTCTGACCGAGATGCAGCAACATGCAGTTTCTAAAACCAGTCTTTAAACCAGTTCAGAAGAGAGAAAAAATACTTGCTCATAATCTGTCACTTAGAAAAGCAGCAACTTGGAGTCCTTATTCAGTTATGTGCTAACCACTTGGAGCTGAAAGAGAAAGCTCAAGTAGCAAAGGCAACAGCAGCAAGTTCACAACCAGAGTGCAAGGCTGCACAGAGTTCACTTGACAGCAGCAACATCAACAAATAAGGTCCGGAGAGCTGACCCTGAGTTTTCTCAATACTACTTTCTCTGCAAGAAGCATCTGCAACCAGTGCCAAAAAGGCTCTTGTGAGCCTTTATCTATTTCTCTTTCAAAATACAGAAATAAACACATCTAGGTCTATGTAAATCATCTCAAAAGATTCAGCAGGATGCTCAAGAGAACGCAGGATCAGAGGCATGGAGCATTACCAAAAGAAAAGGCTGAGACCAAGAAAGAGTATACTGGTATCTCATAGCACATTCCTGGATACTGATACTGCCTGACTGTCATTCTCTTAGGCAGGAACCTAACAACTGTATTTTTTTTCAGCGCTACCTCTTAATATATTTAGAATCAAATCACATAATGCTACCTAAAATTACAAACCAAGCAAATGCTTCAAAAACAAGCTTTCAAGATAGAAGAGGCATATTTTTCTGCATAGAGGAAAGTATCCATATATCAATTAATCTCAAATCAACTGTCCCCATCTGTTTACTTGGGCTTTTTGGGGCTGTCACCATCAAAAATATATGCAAAAAATTGCCTAGCTCTGCCAATACTGCTGGTTAATTGCCTGTTTACTGAAGTTCTTCAGAGCAAAATTATTTTATTTGTCAAACCAACATGGTGTTTTTAATAGACTGTTTTGACAATGGAACAGCAAAATTTAAATATTAAAATTACATTATATGATCTCAATGTATGACAGTGTAAGCTACTCAAAGAACTGAACTTCTGCCAGTGTGCATATTCCCTTTCCCAGCCTGTCACTGTTGTTGCTTATTCCCTCATCACCTTCTAGCTTTCTAACTTCAGACTTCTATATCATTAGAAGGAACCGTTTTTTTGGTTTCAAGGAAAATGCACTTGCCCTGTTTCTCACACTGCAAAACACAGAGATATTAAGCCTTCTTTTGAGTAATAACACACTAGAAATAACAATAACACTCAACCCCCTCCCCACCCCCCCAAAAAAAAAAACACAAAACCACACAAAAACCAACAAAAGAAGAAAAACATACACCAAAATAAAATAAAATAAAATAAAAACACTATCCAAAATGACATTGGTTAATACTTTGCTGTTTTACTTATTTAAATGTTTGGATATTCCATAAATTTTCATTTACTATGTGTGCAATTTGATTTCCAGAATTACAGAGCTTTCCTTCTCATGGAGGAACATAAAAATATCCTACTGTATCTGTCTCAAACTTGTTTCCTTTCTGTAACATACACACCAATAGAGCTGAGATGATCTGATAATTCACTTCTGTTTGTGTGCAAGTACTACAGCTAATAAAGTTTTTTTTTTTTATTTTTTATTAGACGGGGAAGGAAGAAGTACATCAGCTTTTAATCAAACTGTATGACTCCGTGTATATCTTAAATTTCATTTCCATTCCAATGCAACAATTTTCTTTCTAAGCTTATAGTATTTCTCCCAAAGTATGAACAATAACAACAAATTTTAAAAGTATGAGCATTCACACCACATGTACACTGTGTGCACCAATCACCCAGACAGACAGAATAAAATCCCCCATTACGTGCACTTTTGAGTACCGACAAGATCTGTACTTACTTGAATTTGCAGTACCCCTAAGGGTCCTAGTCATGTCCCACCCCCCTTTGTTTCAGGCAACGTGTTTTGGGTTCCCTTACCCCAAAGAGCCAAGAAAACGCTTAAGGCAGTGAACTGATACTAACAGGGGAGTGAAACAAAACATTTAATATCTACAACAGAAGATTTGGAGTTCCAACCATAAATTAGCATTCTTCAGAGTTGTTTTATTCCTTAGTATTTATAGCCAGTTACAAGATAATAGTTAATTTGGCGTGAGTGCAACTGAGTATCTGCAGGATTCTAAAGCCATTAAAACCATCTGCAGAAAGCAAGTGGAATTAAGTGATCCCAGGGCTACTTCTTTCTGCTAGTACCTTTGTATCTTGAAGAGGCACCGCTTCCTTCCTATCCATATAAATCTTTTCAGTATTCAAGTTAAGTTATAAAACCACAAAAGGGAAAAGGACAAGGAAAAAAAAAAAAAAGCACGAAGTCCCTTAGTACCAACAAATACTCATTTCACATGAAAACTCATTTCACAGTAAAACAAGGTTTATCTCATTCAGTCAGCATCCATGTTGATAGCTGCCCCTATACCCACCCACCCACCCCCCCCCAAAAAAAAAAAAAAAAAAAAAAAGAAAACCCACAAACAAATAGAGCACAGGAATAGAAAATCAATCTCTTGAGTTAGCGTCTAACTTAGCTTGCCTGAGCAAATCAATCTCCTCACACAGATGAATTATAACACAACATTTAACCACACACATGCCATTTTCCAACTGTGCTGCCCTCTATACTTCACTACAATACTCACTATTTTGTCTTACTTCCACTGCCTATTGCATGACTCCATGCATCATTTCTTGCAAGTTTCAGAGCTGTTCGGTGGCAAGAATTATTTTCCAGAGAGAATATTCTACAAAGTTCATCAGTAAGTCGACGTGATTCACTTACAGCATCATTAGCATTTAGGGTCAGCATTATGCCTGCTTCTAGCATGAGCAACAGGCAGCATATAAATATAGGTGGTTATTATGGAAACTTAGGCCCTTATTTTCCAGAGTACTTAGGAAATATATGTATTTAAATATTCAAAGCACATCATCTCCTGAGTCAAAGTACAGCTTCTCCTTGAGAAGACTGAGCACTCAGCATTTTTGCAAATCAGCCCAGAGCTGAGAGAGGCAAGCAAGGCACATATTTCGTGACGACCTCCTAAAAAGCTAAGTGACACACAAGCATCACGCAGCAAATGGGCGGCACAGCCCAGCACAGAACCCAGCTCCTTCCAGCTGCCCCAGAGGCAGCTCTTCTACTCTCACCACCCATTTTTTCTTACCACTACGGCAGCAATTCAACAGCACTCCTATGAAGAACAGGTCCATCATATGTGCTAAATAAAACTGTAGTTAAATTGTATGCAGGGACCCAGCCAAGGTTTGTCGTCTGATGTATACACAGGCATGGAACTGAACGATGCAGTCTCCAGTGCTTCGAGATCACAGGACCAGCAACAGCAAGCAAGCCAGCAAGCAAGTCATCTAATTTAGCTTACTTTCACAGATACTGTGAAGAGCAGAAGAATAGCGAGTCTCTAATCTTTATTCTCATTTCTAAATAGACAGCTTTCTGAAAAGATGTGCCCTCCTATTTCCTCTTCAGCACAGCAAGCAGCGCCTCCCGCACAGTCTGCCGGACACAACACCTCTCCTAGTATCGCTCTGGCCCTGCTCAGTCCCACATCACCCACCAGACCCCCAAGCCAAGCATCACATCCCCATTGGGATAAGAAAAGTACGGTAAATGGGGCTGAGAGAGTCTATATAGATAACGCATTTGTTTTGCAAAAGATGCTGAGCAAAATACAAGTGCACACAATAAGGACAATATCTGATGTTTCATCTACTGAAATCATAGTATTTTAAAGCTTACACTCTGCCCATTTTTTATTTTTATTTTTTCCCATTGGGACAGATGAAAATGCATTATGAAATATGTCCTTTTCTCAAAAAAATCTAGATTCTCATTCCAAAATACACATTCTACAGAACTGTTAAGAAAGGACACGGTAATGTTTTAAGCTGTCTCACCCACAAAAACGGCTAGATATTTTTGATTGAAAAACACAGAATAAATATTTATTAATTCAGTACTAAGTATATACCTACCATGAAAAACTGGTAAAAACGGATGCAACTGAAAATCAGATTTGTTATTCATATTGAGTTCTGTCAACATAAGTTATAGCTATTATATTAACACCGTTTAAAAATATTACTTTCTACAACCCTGCCCCTTTTATGTGGACTGTCAGCTTTACAGGCTACGAATGTTCAAGTATTGAATTTTATTTACATGATGTATTGAGTTTTATTTATATATGTTTATATAATTTAAGTATTTTATATAAAAAGAAGTTTCTATGTATTTATATATGACTATAGCCAAAATTTTATTTCAATATAAATGAGAGAGAGAGAGAGAGTTATGATCGAAGTAAATGAAATGTGATAGAATAAAGCATCCATTTTGGAAAAATGAACATTTGATGAAAAACTACTCAACTAAATATGAAATACACTGCAAAGGCAACTCTAAGTTTGGTTCGTTGGCATCATATTTGTTTACAATTGTAATGTGTAAATAACACCACCCTACTCCAAGACGCCAGTGAACTAAAAATAATAAATTAATTCAAGTCTCCTATGAAGAGCCAGATGGTTATCATGCTGGGAAACTGAGCTTCATACGATGAATATTTCCACCTTCCCGTTTGGGTTCCCTTAAAAGAAGACTATCAACGTGTACAGGAAGCACCTGATCATATCAGGGAGCACAGATTAGTAAATCACAAGATCCACTGTGATCACATAACCTTACTTTTCACATATTGCAGGCCAGAAGGCTAATTTAATATTTGAATTAATACTTGAAATAATGCTCTTCTGTAGGGACAGACATCTGATCTTGATTAAAACTCACCGTGAAATTCACCCCATATATGGGTATGCAGTGTTCTGCTGTTGTTATCCTTACTGAAAAAAACTTGCACCTTTAGTTTTGAATTAAATTTATCTAGTCTTCCTGCCCCTGGATCTGCTTATAGATTTGTTTGCTTAACTTACAGACCCGCTATCACAGAACAGTTCTTTGTGTAGGAGCACAGCAGCAGGCAAAGGTCATCTCTCTGAGCCTCAACCTTGTCTTTCTGAAGGGACCCAAGACCCAGGCTCTTCAGCTGTTTTCTGATTCTTTAATCAAAAGATTGGGCTTGGAGCACTTATAATTTAACCCCACTTATGGGTGCCAGCAGCAAACAAAATAATTAGCTTACCACAGAAATTATAACATCCTGACTAATAATAATAATAATAATAATATCTTTGCTCTGTTTTCTGTTTGCCCAGCCACATTTGCATTGGTCCTTTTTGCCATGATTATATCAGCAACTCCTGGATTCAGCTGACTATTCACCATCATCCTTCTAACAGCCACCTTTGTTTCTGGATGTAGGACTCCACATTTAATTGCATTCAAATGCATTTTGTCATCTTGCTACCACGTGCCAAGTGGTCCATATGGTTCTGAAGTAGCTGCTTGCTCTCTTCACTGTTCATCATTTCACAAACTTTTGTAACATTTGCAAACTTTTTTCATATATGAGGTTCTATTTCATATCGTAAATATAGATCAAATAAGTCACTTGCATAAGATCAAATAAGTCACTTGCAGTTTTCCACTGAAATAGTTACTCAGTGATTCCCCATTTACAACTTATTAGCCATAATTGGTATAGTGGGTATAGAGCATTTTGATCTTTCCTTGTTCCAACTTCTTACAGCTCTGTACAACACCAAGTCAGAACGTATGGACCACAGACCATCTACAGATTTATCCAGGATAAATAGCAGTCATAGATCTAATTATATCTTAAGTCTCCACAGTATACAAATTCTCATCATCTGCTCTTTTTTATATGTATTTCATTGTTCAGAATGACTGGAAGAAACATGGGCAAAATGTGACAGCCAACATTGTTTTTCAAGACTAGAGTCAGGGAATTCTTCTAAGCAGAAAAAAAAAAGTCCTGGGAGCAAAGAGTAGGAGTCGGGATATCTTTGTTTTGTTTTCCAGTATTTCTGGGCTAAAACAAAACAAAAAATATTTTTAAAGATTGTAAGAGCTGGAACACTGTACCATGCTCACTCAGTACTGATGGGGAGAGGAAGGAGCTGTACAGAAATCTCAGTATTCAATTATTTAAACTATATCTGAGCTTCGTTTCTGGAACAAATTATATATTAGTATATTTGCATGAAAACTACTATTTTTTCCATTTACCCAGATAAAAATCAGAGTTGATCTTGTCAAATAAGTTATGTTGGCTAGCATTAATTACATTGACCTCTTTTAATTCTTGGTTAATCAACTCCTGGGTTAGTCTTATCCAAGACTGGCGTCAGGCTGTTAAGTCTGGAACTTCTTCCAAGTAAATCTTAATTTTCCACATGCAACAAGTTATTGAGGAAAGAAAATAATAATGAATATTATCAGTACAGAGAGTTCCGCAGATAATCCGTGAAGTTATTGGACAGGAGTTAGCTGATTTACCTAGTATGTCTAAATCCTCTGCTCTTTCACAGCCTCCTGAGCTAGTACTGGAAAGTTTCATAATCACATAATCATCTCTTATCACCACAGTATAGGCTTTTTGTGTTGTTGCTATTCTTTTTTTAAAAAAAAAAAACAGAAACAAAACAAAATACAAAAGAGATAAATTCATCATTTTCCACATTCTTAAATGCAAAGTTACTCTTTTCTCCTTAGGTTCCCTCTGCTTTTTTTTTTATTACTTCCTACAAGCACAAGCTTCAGATCATGGATCTGCCTTCTTTTTCCTCCTCCTTCATTTCTTTGTTACACACAAACTGCCTTTGTCCCCTTCATAATATTGAACATTTTTAAGCTATCATTTTTCATTTGCAGATTGATGGCTTTTTCTTTTTTTTTTTTTTTTAAATATTATTTCACAAATCACAGGGCTCTTAAGTGCTTTCTGCAGTGTGAAATATTGAAATTTATGTGCATCCACCTTTAGGTATTTTTTTTTTTTAAACCTGATCAGACTTAATCATCTTGAAATTTTTTTTTTTTTGTATTATAATTTATTGGATGTTTTGGAAGAAGTATTTTTAATTTTAAAGTTTTACGGTCTGTCTTCATTTGCCTTGTCTTTTTTCTCAGAGTATGGTGCAAAACATCTTCAGTGAGAACATTGCTATTTCTACACCTAGAGCTTCCAAGGGAGAGCAAGACTTAGACTCAGCTTGAGGTCTTCCATGACCTTCCCTCTCCTCCTCTTCCTCAGCTCTAGAACGGTCAACCAACCAATCTCTTCTAAAGATTGCAATATAGCAAATCTTTATCTCATACTCTGATTTTCAGACAGCTATAAGGGGAAATTTAAATCTGTTTTAAAAGCACAGTTAATGATGCTGGTTCTGGAAAAGTCAGATGTCCTTAATATGTCCAGCTCTGGTTCAGTTTTCTGGCTCTAAGTCTGCAAAGTAAGGTGGTGGGAGTTTTGTTTGTTTAGCTTGTTTTGAGCAGTAGTGTTCAGCCTAGGGGTGGGTTTTTCCCCAAGCAAGGGGAAAAATTTACTTATGGAAGTGAATGTCCCTCAGCATTGATTTTGGGGTCAAAATATACATTTCTCACTCACATTTTTCACACAAAATTATTCACTTCCCTTTGGATTGGAACTTCAATCACAGATTAAAGGGCTGACATAATCTCAAGTAGCCGACTGCCCCTGGATAGCAGGCCCCTCAGATTTCCTACCCATGGTTGGTACATTACAAAAAAATCCTCAATTAAAAGGATGCTCAAAATCTCGGACTGCTCTCCACAGCTGCATGCATTGATGGTGGGTGCCATTGCCTTCAGGTGACAGGATCTGCAGCACTGTTCCTCTTTAGCACATGCCTTCTGTTTCCCTCCTACTGAGGGAAACAGAAAAATCTTCAACTCTTCTCTCACTCAGGAATTAAGAACAAGACAAATTTTCTAATGGTCATGTTTTTTCTAACTGTGGAAGTTTCCACACATATAAGAGAGATAAGGGTGTCAGTCAATCTAAAAAAAAAAAAAAAAAAAAAGTTGATCTCAATCTCATCGAGAGATAGTTTGTCTTTGGATTTCTGTGGAATATAAATTTTTTTTGTTGTTGTTAAAAAAAATAAAACTAATCAGTGTTTGCATACATACAGTTTTTCTTCTTAGCTATGTATTTATAAACTGGATCAGATGTTCTGTACAGTGGAATCTGTACTCTAAGAAGTTAGCAGTGATTTTCTGAAGGGGTGCCTTAACTTGATCGTTGGCTCATTTCCACCTAGCTGTCTTTTGGAGAAAAAAGCTTGCTTCCTTCACCACCATCTTCATTATTTTGGAACGGAAAGTGAAAGGAAAGGAATGGAAACAGGAAGATCCCAACCACAACACAAAGAAAAAAATCTTCAAATGAGAAGCAGAAAGAGACAAAACTGGGGACTACTTCATTTTTTTTTTTGCAGCACAAGTTAATCACAGCTATCCTTGAATTAGCACAACTACAGAACTGCTTAGTTTACTTAAATTATAAAGACCAGCATCACTAAAGTCCACCAAAATAATTTTATTTGGTTTTGAAGATACATTAAATCCATAAATTTTGTCAACATTCTCTGCACAATGTAGTCACATTTCACAAAAACTCAGCTGTTTTAGTTTGCAATTAAGAACAAGAGGGCTTTGGCTTGGGATGCTGGCAACCCTGCATCTCTGTTCACAGCACATCTTACCCACCCCAGTCAGCTTGCCTCACTGCTTATAAACCTAATTTAATAATGCCTTTCTATGTATGACAGACCTTTTATGCACATCAAGAGAAGTCTGACACACATCACTTTTTAAAAGAAACAACTTTATTTTCCATATTACTAACAAGAATAAAACAGCAAAGCAGGACAATGAAATAATCTCAGCCCACAGAGATGTAAACAATAGGAACCATACTAATCCCTTTCATTAATCAAGCACAGAGGGGGGAAAAAAAAAAAAGAAAAAATGAAGCTGTGCTCTCAAATTAAAAAAAAATTTTAGAAGATGGTTTACTGTAAAGCTCAAAGACATTTTATACTTTTTTATTAAAATTTTAACAAAATTGTAACTAAACGTAATCAACGTCAGTTTATTGCTTCTGCATTTCTGACTGACACGAGAAATGCTTTTAATTAAAATTTTTCCGAGTCACTGACAACGTTAGAAGCAGATATCAGATCGCTCTGAGATTTGTTGAAAAGACTTCATCCCATCACACAATAAATGACTTTCTGAATTAACAGAAAAGACAACACATTTGCAGGCAAAGAAAATTCCACTTCTTCCTGATTATCTAAACAAGCAGATAACATTTCAAATATGAAGCAGTCTTCTTATGGGAAAAAGAAAACAAACTCCTCATTAAAAAATGCCCTTTGCTAAGCACTTTCACATACATCGGAAAAGTGACCAGCCTACTAATGTCATTATGCAACCCTTATGTACATATACACAATAATTTTTTTTTTTTTTTTTTTAATACAGTGAAGAGTGATAAGATACAGTCGATGATATAATCAGTGTCAAGACTCAGGGAAAGATCTTATGCAGATTCCCAAACAGGAAAAAAAAAAAAAAAATCAAGGAATCAAGTCACTCTGTAAAACAACAAGGATACGAAAGAGTTGGATTAGTCACTTCGTTTCATGCACTGTCCTTAACTGTAATCCCAGACTGATGTTTCCCAGAAAGCTAAAGCATCTTTCCCCTACAAATACACCTAAATATTTTCACATTGTTTTATTTGGTACAAAAACTTCTCTGATCTGACATCTTGAACCAAATGACTCGAAAAAAGATAAAACCATTCATATGGAGAAGTAAACCCAAACAAGATTTGTTTCATCATCCTACAGAATGGCTTTTAAAGAGTCCATAAAATAACATTAATAAATAAATGAATTTGCAAGCATGTTCTGAATTAATTTTTATTCTCAATTTTTGTCCGTCATCTGTCTTGGCTTTGGCTTTCCTAATGGCAATGCAATGCATCCTGAATGAACCTCTGAAATCTAAATAAAGTTAACTTATCAGTTAATTCAATATGCACACAGCCAATAGCCACCTTGTTCAGCATAGATTGCTTAAGATATAGGTATTTGTAAAATAAATGCATGCTTGCTAAAAAAAATATATATATTCAACAACCACTGTGAGTAAAGTAACAGAGCTTACTTTCCTACAGATCTGTCTTATGTGGTTGATTGATTTTGGTCACATTAAAGCTCTTTCCATAGCTAAGACATTTATAAGATCACCCTTACCAATGCCAATTCCCTTCTGTCTAATGCCTTTTCTTCCTCAATTCAGGTACTAATAAAGTCTCTCTCCTTTATTCAGCTTTCTGTTGTCATAAAGGTTTTTGAGACATTTACTCCTCCTTCCTTTGAGACATTTGCCAATTTTTATTGAAAAGAGCTAATAATGCAAAAGTAATAAGTGATGAAACCCTAAGACAGACAGACAGCATAATCACAAGTATTGCTTTTAACACAAAACAAGTTTAAACAGTGAACTTCTGAATTTCAAGTGGTCATTAAATCCTTTCTAAGTGAAGGGTATATCTTAGTATATAGGGAATGCATAATACCTTTCATCACATTTGTATTGTACTACCCACAACTCTCATAAACTGATGAGAACAGAAATTACACTGAATCACAGCAAGCCTGAAATTCTGGGATTGCACAGGTAGGACATTGCCTTGCCTGGCAATTAAGAGTGATGTTGGATCTGTTACCTGCTCTGACCTAATTAACTCCTTACTAAAACTCTTGTCAAGACAAAGCAATTGTTCTTCAAAAAGTGCTAAACCTCACAAGTTAATGCTTAAGCTTCCCCCTAGGCTTTAACTCCATTAACTGGAGGTGTTAATTAGATCGAGCTAGGTAAATCAATCAGGATCACACCTTAAAAGCCTGGACTAGGCAAGGCATAACCCTAATATATGGAGTCGATAGATTTATAAGCTTGCTTATTAGCATAACTGCCAAGCAAATATCCCACTAGGCTTGTAAACATCAGCACCTATAAGGTGAAACAATATAAACAGACTAAAGGTTTGCTGTAATGAAGAAAAGTGTGGACACTTACTAAGTTAATAGACACCGGTTAAGCACAACACACACTTTTTCTTTAATTGGATACAGGCTACCATCTCCCAGTGTTACATAAACAATAAAAAGCCTAGCTCTAATATCTCCAGATGAAGTATTTAGCAAGACATCACCTAAAGTGGTTTCGGTTCCGAAGTCAGGATCACAGCTCCGTAGGGATCAAGGTCCCTGTGCTCAGCATGCACGCAAGTCCTGGCACATCGTGCTGCACCTTGTGCCAATTTTAAGCCAGCCTGGCTTTTGGCTGAGGGATCAGCTGCATTGTACACTTACCACACATAGGGGCAAATGGGACTGCGTGCAACAGGGTAGTGACACACATAGAAAACAGGTACTGAGGTTTAGCTGACGAACAGCAATTTACTCATACCATGTGAACGTGCTCTTTTCCTCTGGATTAAGCATAACTTTAAAACAAATTCATAAGGGGAAAAAGGGCTGCAATTTCTTGGACATATTAAAAATATATGAGTGAGTAGTTCTGGAGAGGGGCAGAGTAGGTGCTCTGCAGACATAAACTATATTTTGCTTTTCCTATTGCTTCAGATGCAAAGATTACAGAACAGGAGGATAGAAGATAATCCATAATGAACAGGCTACTTCACTGATGATTGGAAGATGGATTTATTCATTTCATATATATATAAAAATCCAGATTACTTTATGCACCAAGAGTTCTCCAGCTTTTTGACGCTGAGCATGTTTGAGTTTATCACACAATTGGGAAATCTTCCTGCCCAAAATTTTAAGCAGATTAAAATACTGGGATTTTTCTAGAGCTATCTTGCTGGAAACAGTCCTTACATTCATACCCCTCTGAAGATGTTAAGCATGTGCCAAGTCTCCTATTTTAGGCTCATCTTTCATCCATCTCCCTTATAAGGGCAAAGTTTTCCAAGTTTAAATCAACCCAAAGCTCTGATTATATATTAAAAATGTCATGCTACAACCTAATTAAATTATTGAACAATTATTTATTTTGCAAAAGCTAAGGGAGAATACTAGATGTAAATTATTTTTAAAAATAAAAAAGGAACATCCCAATTTCAGAACCTGTTGCAACCAACAGTACAGTCTTTTTGAGTTTGAACCCAGAAATTAGTGCAGAGATTAACAGATGTATACTCTAATAGTGATTTTCTTTTTTTTTTTTTTCTCCCCTCATGCAACAAGTAGTTCAAATACCTCACAGATTTTATAGAAGAATTTTCAATAGAGTGCAGGAAAATTATGTCTTGATAATTCTGAACTACATTTAAGGACAATTAGCATATACAGTAATTTTCCTTCAAGTTTCATTCAGTATTGAACTCATTAAACAAATGATATAGCACTATTCTAGCCCCCAACCAAAAAAAAAAAACAAAAAAAAAAAACAAAAAAAAAAAAACAAAAACTCATTTCTACAGCCTGGACTTCTCATGGGTGATTAAAGAGAAGTGGCAAGAGACCCACTTAGGAGCATGGAGCTCCTAAGGAATGATGGCATAGCCAACAGCTGAATTCCAGTCTTATCAGAGACTTCAGTGCTTTCCTGAAGACAATATACTCAACTTTTTCTATCTCCTGAATAATTCTTGCCTTGGCAAGTAATAGAACTTCAGCTCCAACCTCTTAAATACCCAATTAGATTTGATAATGCTTGAAAATTGCCAGATTTTCTAACATTGGCTATAATTTCATGATTCTTAAAGCATTAACTAGAGTAATAGTGAAATGAAACAAAGTAATAAAAAAGGAAAACGAGTTTTAAAAGACACGGTATTCACCATCTTGTTACTTTTCAGATTTAACATCATTTTATTCTATCAGCAGGAGGCACTTACAATTCTGAGATATAATCCAAAACCTAGCAGTTAGGTGACTTTGTTTGTTTGTTTTGGGGGATGGGGGAATTTGTTTTGTTTATTTGTTCAATACTTTAGTCTATAAAGTTGTGGAAAAAAAACACCTTCAAAGCAAAATCCTCAAACACAAGCAATTTTCCGTTCCTGCCTACAAGCTGAAATAACTCACCCTTATAGCTTCATGTTATTGAATACAAACACATTGTTTAATGCTAAAAAAAAAAAGTGCTTTAGTCAACTGAAAACAAAACAAGGATTCTGTTGTATTTTCAGTTTTGCCATATTTTTAATCATTAAACTTTGCTTGCCACCATCACAAGTCAACCGTTTAGTGTAGATGGGAAATCAACGTGGTATTCATATGATGCAAAAAATACTATGTTTTTAAGGCAATAACTGAATCACAGTTATGTTAGCAAGCACTTGTAAAGATCATATCAAAGATGACTTAGACAAAAAGACTTAAATCTGAATAAACAGTCAAATGATAGGAATCTTGACATTTTTAGAACAATTAGGAATATTCATTTCACAATCTACTTCCAAAATCCAACTGTCATCTTCTAATTGACCCACTTTTCCATTTCTTATCTGCAGTGAATTCAGCCTTTCATCATCTGTAGCCTCTCCAAATAAATAAATCTACTTAACAATTTAATGCACTGCTTCTATATGTATAACATTGTTATATCTTTTATTGATGGAAGTTTGAGTTCAGATGCGGAGAGTTTTCAGGAATGGCACCTCCTCTGTATGTGAATGTAAATGGCAGAGCCGTAAATCCTTAGACTGCATCCATCACTCTTTAGTATCCCAGCATGGTGGGAGGGGAAGGATTTGAATAAATTCCAGATTCCTTCTCACATTAAAAGTTAATTTGAAAGTTAATTTTAGAATCACTATGTATTTCCTCAGACCTCACTATTGCCTAGTAAGCCTGCAGAACACGAAGAAATTTTGCCATGTATCTCAAAAGCAGAAAAATGCGTATTTCTGGTTTGTTCTCAGTTCTTTGCAGGACTAGCTTCCACCACTGGGAAGAAAGGTGAAGGTAAGTTCATTACAAGGAGTTGCCATTGCTCATTACTAATACTTAGTACATTTGCTTTATATTTGAGTCTTCATGAAAATTAAAACCATCAGTCTTTCTCAATAAGAAATTAATCCTGCTAGAATTAAGCAACTTTTTTAATGTTTAGAAGTGAGGAATGCACAATAGGTATCCCATGTACGCACAGCATAATTATGATATTCTGTTCAGGCTTGCTTGAAAACATATAGGTTTTGACATCTTTCCATTTACATTTTTGCACCAAAAGACGTGGTTTCAAACATGGAACTGCATAATAACTACTTAAGAGTCTACACAGGGAGACAGGAGTTTAACCGCAATCTCTAGCATACAGACAACCATGGTGTCCTCAATGAGATGAAATTCCTTTCAGCAGCACTGAACTATCTGCCTTATCCTCTGCCATCATGGTTAAGGAACTGATCCTTAATGCACTTAGATAGAACAGGTCACTACATAATAAAGTTTCCAAATGATGCACACTGCTTAGTAGAGAGACCAGAGGTTGAGAAGGAAGCTAAGTTATGCTTTCATCCCTAACAGCAGCCCCAAGAGATATACCGGCAGTGGTTGTATTTCCATAGATGACTTTTCCTTCAGATATAGATAAACATCCAAGGTACTACACATGTATTTAGTTTAGGAAAACTGACAACATCGCTTCAAAAAAAATGGTTTTTGTATCATTGAAGTCAAAATGAAATTTGTAAGAAACACAAGGATCCTAATATTTCAATGAAATTAATTGCTAATCCAGAAATCTTTCTCTTGCCTCCAGTGCCAATTCTGCCCCACCCACACTTCACTGAAAACTTCGAAAAACAAGCCAAATGGGCAAGAAAGTCTCACAGTCTCTTCTCACAGTAAGAACACTTGAGCTTGGCATACATTAAATGCATTTTATGACAAACATTCCATTATGTAAACTTCCATGAATAATTTCCTTCTATTTAAATTAAAAATTCAAATTGAAATAAGGCTGCATACCACAAGGGATGTTTTATTCAGTATAACAAAATTAATTCATGTTAAATGTCAGCCAATTTAACCAACCAGAACCTAGATTCTGAATAGATAGATTCAATCAATTTTGAATAAAAATGCAATCAGACAGTACTTGTGATGGAAGCCAGACACCCCTACCAAGCACCCTAACAAATATGGAGTGGTCTTATTAATAAAGAGATTTATAGTTTTAGAAGTAGTATTTTTTGCATGGGTGGACAAGACATAGAAGCACTGCAAGCGAATAAATTCTTCTAAAAAACAAAGCTACTGACATCTACTATCTGCTATGCTGCATGCCAAGTTGTTCCAGCAACACTTTTCCACTTAAGACATAATATTTTCATACTCCAGCCGTACAGATCCCAGAGGCTCAAACCTACGTTTCCTGATTTCTACAACAAAGAGTGTCATTAACTAGCAGCATCATCAGGAATGCAGTAGTACAGTAACCATACTTAAATGAACCTTTCATCTAGTTTGAGAAAAACAAAAGTATGGTGAGACTGGTATGACAAGTTAATCAACTTCTAAGCTATTAACCATTAGCTTCAAACAAGACAGCTCAACTAGTAAGCACAAAGCCTTACATGTAGAGAACCCATGCTGAACTCAAGTTAATATGAGTATTAAATGTTCAGTTTAGTCTCTTTATTCCGATTCTTGACTTTAGTTTAGTCTGCTTATTCTAATTCACTACTTTCTGTTGTTTTTATTTGATTCATGTATCAAGTAATGCATAATTTGATAAGATTTAGCTGCTAAACTAAAGTCTCAAAGGAGGTTTTCCTTGCTACACAACTCTATCATTGGATTCTTACTAAAAGCACAGATTCAAGATATTTTACTAATATATTGCTGCTTCAAAAATCTGTGCCATTGGTTAAGAGTTATGATTTTTCTAGGTCTTATCTTTTTTCTGCAAGTTTTGACTGTTGGCTTTTCTTAAAACAATAAATATATTTTTTTCTATACTTAGACTAAGTCAAATCTTACAGGTCTTGGCAATCTTACGACTTTTAATTCCTTACATTCCTGTATGTAATTTTGCTATGCCACAGTCAGTCTGTTTGCAACAGAAGCCAAGATCTTTACATACAGACCCTCTAACTATGCCTCTTGCTCTTACATCCTTTGCCATCTTAGTATGTTCTGCTAAAACAATACTACTAGTTGTGTTATTTTTACTTTAGCTTGTCCTTACATTTCCTTTTTTGTAAGGTACATACCTTGAACAATGTGCACAGATGAGGGACACATATATGTAAACAAGCAAGTTCCTTAAGCTTCTTATGTAACACACACAAAAGTTATATGGTATTAAAACAAAATTAAAAAAAAAAAAAAAAAAACAACAACAACAACACAAAGCTGTTGAAGAATATCATTCCTGTTTCACCTGGCTGGGTGCCATGTAAGCTAGGGGAGTCAAGAAATGTCTTCCAGGAACCCCACAGGCAGCTTGCCTGGAACAGAACTTCACTTGCAACTTCACTTTGACAACCAGCACTTCTCCTCACATACCCCGCCAGGCTGTGGTACTGCCATCAATTTTTTGAGACACAAGTACACTGAGCTTGTAGAGATCACAGGTTAAATATTATAGATAATCCTCTTGTAGTTATCTCTAATTTGTTCACATAAATGTTGATTATATTGGCCAGGCTGGTGACATAAAAATGCTTGCTATTCCACTGCTCGACTGTGGAGCCCTGAGAGCAGTTCAGCTAGAAAATTAGAGTTCTTGACCAGTAACACAGCCCCGGTTAATTCCTTTACCTGTAGTTCCTTCTGTGTTTTGTTTACCAGTTGCACTCACATGAATGGCTGCATCTGTAAAATCCACAGCCTTCAGGAACAATACTTTAAAAGCTTTTCAGAAGTTTAAGATCAGTTACAAACATTTATTTATCCACTTATTTAACTTCACAGAAATAGAAAAATTACATGAAGAATCATTTATCTGAGTTACTATTCTCAGAAAACTTGATTTAAAAAAAAAAATTTTAAATAAAAACTGGGAAGTTCTATAGTCTTCAATGGGACTCTTCTCATTAAGTTGCTTTTTAACTGTTTACTTCTTAGACATCTGAGGAAGAGCCCCAGAAATCAAGCCACAATAAATCTCTGAAGGTGCTTGCTATATGAGATTAACACAGTTCTAGTCATGTCCTGATTACATCTACACACACTGAAAAAATCAGCTTCCATTGTAAAGTTAAAGTGTTTTTGCCTTTTACAATTTTAATAATCTCTTTTTTTCCCCCCAACAAGGGGGTAGAGGGAAGAACGATGGAAACTATGATGAAAGACACAAGACAGGAAACAAAGGACAAAAATTTGTGGGAGAATCACAATTTGTTAGTTCCAACGTTCACAGAACAAGCTATTTTTGTTAAACAACTTTGAGAACAACTGAAATAAAGACTCTACTTAGAATTAAAACATAATTAATTTAAAATTAAAGAACTGCAAGCCACACAAAATGGCAGCCTCTGCCCTGCAAAGTTTACAATATAAATGCTGATCCTCTGGGAAAGTTAAAGGCACACCCTGCAGGGATTTCTTATTATTCTCAAGATTACTGTCTGCAGGGTGGTGAGAATCTGGTTGGAATTTCTGTAGATTTGGAAAACACTACAATTTTCTAATACATGTCATAATTCTTTGATCAACGTTTAAGTATATAATACTTAATTACACTAGAATTAATACCTCTAAGTAGGAACAAATGTTATAGGCCTAAACACAATGTGTACATCACAGAAACTGTGATAATGCAAAATCCTTGATTTCAAGACCTGCTTTTTTTTTTTTTTTTATTTAAATAAATCAATTTCTGGCAAACAAATGTATTGAAATCACTGAAGTTGAATTTGGCCCAGTGTGAGCCAGGCCACTGAGATGAAACTGCCAGGCATACCCAAAAACATCAAATCACAGAATCTTTTCAACAGTCTCAATGTCAAACAGAAACAACAAGAAAGAAATAAAACAAAGACCTATTGAGGTCAATGGGACATTTCAAATAACACTGCTATGTATTTTACAATGAAACTTGTTAGTAACCCTTATACTTCAACTGCCTAACTCCTTTCATCATAAAGGATCTTGAAACCTTTTCAAGCAGAAGTGCTTACACCTCAATGGTTTATAGTATACCTTTGATATTCAGTAGAGGAAATCCCCATGGGCTATATAACTGTTTTCATTTTGTCCCATGAAATTCCTTTCACTTTTGAATGATGTATAAGCTGTTAAAGTCAAATTTTCCTCCTCTCTTGCATTCCTGCAAAATTTTTGGCTGCTTACCATAGTCATAACCAGTGGTTATAAAGCCGAGCTCACTTCACCAGCAGCAGCAATGGAATTGTCAGAATCACTTTAACTAGTCAGCAGAAAACTTTTTCCTCCCATGTCCTCTCATTTACCTTCCAAAGTCATCACACAGGCCAGAAGATCCCTTACCGCCAACCGTGACACTGTGATCCTAAAAAAACAGGTTCAATAACTAGCTACAGCAGCCAATGTTCCACAAGTGGGTAACAAAGAGAATCATTTTCAAGTCTTGGACAAGGGAAAAGACTGCACGACCAGTCATGACCAGAATCTTTCCTGACCATCCAAACAACTTAAAAGCCTAAAACCAAACTAACCATCCTACCAAAAACTGACGGCCCTGACAGTTTTGTAGGTCAGTCAAATACTCCAAGACATTAGTACCACAGTACAAAATTACAGCTTATTGTTTCCTACTAATTAAACCCAGGAAGACTCCTGAACAAGTTATGAAAGAACACAATTTAGTTTACACGCTCAAGACACTGAAACATGGGAAACAGTGGCTTGACAGTCATCAGTGCTGCTTTGGATATTCTACCACACCATGCAAATATATTATGATTGAATTTTTTTTTTTTTTTTAGTTACATAATATCATTCTTTCATTAAGTTTATCTTCTTCACTATGAGGAAAAACAATATGCAAATATCCTCCCCCTCCCCCCCCCCCCAAAAAAAAAAAAAAAAGGTAAATAAGCAAACAAGTACAAGCAGGCCAAGACCATTATAGCAACTTTCAAATAAAGAAAATACTCTCATTCATTGCCAAATAAAGGTTTCTCTTCTGATAATGTTATTTTTTTTCTCAAGTGTTGAATACTTTTTCAGTATTAACGAGAAAATGAAGCTTTGGTCTAAGGAACCTTGAATTCTGAATTCTCTTTTGATTTGTTTCCCCTCACACCACCACCCCATTTCAGAACAAACACAAAACAAAGGTTTACACTACAGAGCTTACAAAATGGCAGTACACCAGAGTGACATGCAACATGTGTCCCTCCTATTCCTCAAAAGCAAAGCTTCCGTAGCTTCACCCTTTGAATGAAGAACATCTTGCTAATTTTACTTGGTGCCCCTAGTTCTTGGATTGGAGGAAAAACAAAACAAAACAAAAAATCAAGTAGCAAGCATCCCTCTTTTAATCTCTCCATACCATTCCTGAGTTTATCAAACTCTATCCTATCCCTTCTGGCAATAGGACGGACAACTATTTCTTCTTCAGACAGAAGAGTTCTATTTTCAGACCCAAAAGAACAGTTGATCATGCTTAGTGAAGTAAAAGGAGTATAAGGTGGGAATCATCTATGGTCCTCATCCACATCTGGCAGGTTTCAACTGATTCTAGCTCAGGAAGTCTCAGAGCCAAGTTGTTACCTAACCACAAAGGCAATTTCAAAGAGATCAATGTGCAATACTGCCTGAACCTTTTTTCTTGCTGCTTTTAATAGCATGGAGTTAATCATCACAACCTCACCCCCCAAATGGTAAAACTTTACACTGAAATCACTGAGACACTCTCACAGAATCATACAATGCGTATAGCTGGAAGGGATCACTGGAGGTCATCTGGTGAAACGTCCCTAATTAATCAGGGGCAGAGAGATGGCTGCACAGGACCATGTCCAAATGGATCTTGATTATCTCCAAGAATATCTCCGCAACCTCTCTGGGCAAACTTTCAAGGCAATGACCACAGTTCTATCTAGCTTTTCATCTATGATGAGCCCAGCCAAACAGTATTTGGTCATTCCTGCCCTGCTGCTCCTCACAACATGAAAGATTCATCCAACTTTAGGACTGTACATGCCTCAAAGCCACTTGAAAGGAACAAGGCTTTCCACAGCATCCTGATCACAGTCACAAGACTCTCCTTCAAGCAAACTTCTTCCCAACTCTATTTATACTCACATAATCTAACAACAGGCTAGAGCTTAGTGGCTCTGTATTGTTTAGATGAAACATTTACACCTTTTGAACAAGGATGTAAAGAAGATAACTGCTATTCACCCTTCTATGCAAATTTAGAAGGGAAACGAGGACCTGTTATATTTCATGGTATGTACATTACCAAGAATAGATGAACAAGACTGCGTAGCTCAGTAAATCACTTGCAGAATATCAAAGAAAACTGTGAGATCTTCCCATACGATATCTGTGACATCTCAACAAGAACTTCCAGAAAGCTTGAGGAAGTCCTGGCTACAGCAGAGACATAGCCTCAACAAACAAGATGCTGGAGTTTGCCTAGACTTTTCAAAAGGAGTCTGTTCAGTTCTATCCAAAGAAAAATCAATAAGCCTAGAACAGCTGACTGCTCTATGAGGCAAACCAGTTCAGACCTGTGCTCCATCAACACTTCTTATGCAATAACAGAGGAAAGCAGAGTAGACTTCTCAAAGTAAAGAATCTTTGACAAGCAGATTTCTTTAAAGGATGCTTAAGTGAAGAAGTCTAAGAAAAAAAAGGCCCTTTTAAAAAAAAAAAAATTATAAATTGGTGAGATACAAGAAGAATAAAGCTACCTTAGTAGAAGATTTCAGACATGCATTGGACAGCAAGCAGCCTTGGTAGAAGAAGATGACATCTTTACCACAAAGTACCAATACATCAACATTAACATCACAGAAACAGTCACACTTTGATTCACTCAGCAAAGATGAAGGATGCAGTACTGGCTCCAAGGTATGTAATCCTCCAGCTTTAACAACCTCACAGAAGTGATGTAATTTTGACACAGAAGGTGTGCCTGCTTCGAGAAATCCTCATGAAATCTCTTATCCCCCCTGTTCAGCCAGCTCTGCTAAAGCAAATAATGCTGTGCCACACCTGGAAATCTTTGATCTTTCATGCTTCAGGGAGACGGAGTAACCACCAGCCCAGGCAGATGGATGAAGTGGGTCAGAGCATTTCTTCATAGCATGTAGATTCTTTCAATCAACAGAGCTCCTGTCTCCTGAAGCTGCCTCTTGCAGCACATGACAGAGTCTACTTCAAAGCAGGAGTCTGCTACTGAGACAGCATCTCAGTCACATTAACTCTTCATAAACTCTCCACAAAGAGTATTTTTAGGCAGATATCACAAACTTCTCAGAAAGCATCACAGACTTACCACAAAGTCTCCGTCGAGACTTTAGGAGAGCTGGAATGCTAGAAAACAGACTATCCGATTGACTGTCATACGGTAAGAGGCATCTTAAAGACCAGACACGTCAGTTGTAACTATCACTTTTTTTGGGCTGCCCCAAGGCTGCACACAAGACCAGGCCTGCTCTCCATGCTGACGATAAGAAATCAGGTGCAGCCAGAGAGCACACACACAACCTCAGGCACCTCAGCAGCCTAGCACTGGCTTGGCATGGCAAGACAGACAGACTGCGGGCAGCTCATAAGACAGCGGTACGCCAGGAAAGGGGAGTCTGCAGGGCAAACTGTACCTAGGGGCATTCTCAGGCCCAAGTACCTACTGATTGCCATCAAACGCAGACCTGGGTACCAAGAAACAAAACTGAAATAAAGCCCAGTGATTTATATCTTATGTTAAAAACCGAAGAGCTTAACTAGAACTTACCTAGCAAAACAACTCCTCGCTGCCTTCAGGGTGATGAGGAAAGCGTGGCTCTCTGTGACAGATACAGACAATGCTGCTTCACCTGCTATACCTTCGTAGGAAGGCGAAGCACACACACCAGCTCTGCACGGTGCTAGTATCCTGTGTGCACACCTCCAGTGAGCAGCCTGGGTGCACACCCTGCATACCAGGTTTCAGCGCAATGCAAACACGATGAAATCATTACGTAACAAGAATTTGCCTTCAACAGAAGTCAAAGCCAAAAGCCACGAGATTCAAGAGGGCTGTTAATGTCACAGAAACAGCACTGCAGTTAGGCCAAAAATATCTTTTTATTCATTGCTGCTATTTTCAAGTATTTATAGTCTTCAAATAAGTACATGTAAGAAACCATCAACCAAAACCTAAAATCAACTCAAGTTTCATTCAACCACTTTTCAGCCTGAACACGAGAATAATTTTACAATATTAACATTTTTTTCAGTTAGTGTTTGTGACTGTATCTTTATAATAACTAAGCTGCTATATCCATAAAAATCAGTTACAAAAGCTGGACTTGCTCACATTTCATGAAGACTGACTCAAGAATAAATTTTTAGCAAGATTTATTTCCAACTCAGGAAATACACCAATACACCTATTTAACAAAGCACATGATACTGTGTTAAATACTATGTAAATGTTTTCTTAAAAAAAGCACATGTATTTAATCACTGTTCTGAATATCAGGGCCCATGAAAAGTTAATATGTAGAAATGTATTTATTATCATTTTTAAATGATTCCACATGCACTCAAGCGTAATAACTTAAGTTTTCCAACACAGCAGATCAAATATGGAAAAAGAGAAAATGCAATAATAGTGGAAGATTTATCTAAGAAGAAAATCATGACAGTTAGCATTATGATTTTTATAGCACTAACACTTAAAATGCGTGTTCCTGCTGTGGCCAAGAGTTATATGATAGACTAATAAATAAATATTAAAAGGCAGCAGTTTCCAAATGGTGGTCCAAAAGGCCATGGTTGGCACATGGTCCTATTTACAATATTTTCCCTGTAAGTCTATTAGAAGCACATGGTGGTCTTGAATAGATTGAAGGATAAGAGCTGCTCCATTGCTAAAAACAATCTGGAAGTCCCTAGGTCATTTTAAGTTAAATATATTTATCAAAAATCAAACAGTTAACTTTTTTTTTTCTTTCATACCTATTTCAATATCTGTTAAAAGGTTCTACAGAAACAGTATCACTCTCAAAACTAGTAATTATTTAACAGTGTTTTCAAACATATCCAAACAATTTTGGCAAAGGGGACATTTTTGGAGCCATGTTACTTATTTATAGTCTGAATGGCTCACTTCTCATACTATTCATTTATATGAGCCTTTTTTACACCTGAGAAACAAACGTAGGGTTTTTCAATACCTAGGAACCCAATTAATGAGAGGGCTTTTAAGCCAAAAAAAAAGATGCATTTTGATCATCATCACCCAGACAACATTTTGTTTAAATACCTCTTTAGGAAAAATATTCTATCAACATTTAAAATTATAGTTCCAACAACTCACTGGAATTCTATACCAGAACTTACTACCACAGATAAAAAAAATCAAAAGTATTTTTTCATTCTTCAGAAAACTACACTGAAGTGAGAATGTGAAGTAAGCAATTTGTCAGAAATGGGCCTTTATTTACCAAGTGACACACAAGCACAGGACACAAGCAGGAATTTATCCCTTAGCTTGAACCAAGCCCAAAGCACATGAGTAATTGTTGTCTGTTGTTGAAATTCACAAACCACCCAAATCTGTACTGCACCATGTATTTTTATGCTCACCTTGCATACCAGCCTTCCAAGGTAGACATAATGCTCATTTGGATGTGGCATGGACCTATACTCTAGGGAACGCGTAGATCTTCTGAATCACACCATGTTAAATTATCCAACTACAGAAGCAGTAAAACAAGAATACCCAAATATACAGCATTCTCCACTAATATTTCACACTGAAAAATCTACTGATGGCTAAAGTGGTGAGAATCCTAAGTCTTCTGCTAACAAGATTTGAGCACTGTTCAACAGAGGAGAGGGCTGCTCCTTCTGGCCAAGCTCTGTACAAACAGAGCTTGTACAAAATCCACCCATCCAGTTGGCTGGTCATCTTCAGCTGGTGCAGGAATACAATCTCTGGCATGATGCCAACTGAAGCCCCTTTCTTACCGAAGAATAAACTTTTCAAGAAGACCAGAAGTTACTAGAAATCGGTCACCTCCCCTTCACCAATGAATTTGAGATGATGAGAGGGCTGGAGGACCTCTCCTATGAAGACAGGCTGAGGGAGTTGGGGTTTTCCAGCCTGGAGAAGAGAAGGCTCCGGGGTGACCTTACTGCAGCTTTTCAATACTAAAAGGGGGCTTATTAAAAAGATGGAGAACAACTTTTTTTTACATGGGCAGATATTGATAGGATGAGAGATAATGGTTTTAAGCTAAAAGAGAGGAGATTTAGAGTAGATGTTAGGAGGAAATTCTTCACTCTGAGGGTGGTGAGGCACTGGCACAGGCTGCCCAGAGAAGCCCCATCCCTGGAGGTGTTCAAGGCCAGGCTGGATAGAGCTTCAGGCAGCCTAGCCTGCTGGGAGGTGTCCCTGCCCATGGAAGGGGGGTTGCAGTGAAGGAATCTTTAAGGTTCCTTCCAATCCAAGCCATTCTCTGACCAAGGAGTACATTGGTCTTAGGACTGAGGGGTAAAAACTACTGAGGATGCCCTAAGACTACTGAGGGGCAAAAGTGCCCTGCTTGCAGCCCTATGTGCGGCCCCAGCCAGGATGTATAGTCTCAGACATTAAGGCAAGCTTGTTGCAAAGATGCTTTCAGGGGCTACCAGGAGAGCACACCGTTCATATAATCTTAGCCACCCCTGATGGGCTTAGGAGATTTCCAACAGCTAACAACTTCACTATTGTTTTTGTTGTTGAGCTTAGTATAGTTTCATAGTAACTATATCCTGGCAATAATTCATTAGTCTAAGACTGAGCTTCTAGTCAGTCTTCCTAGTACCTATTGACTTTTTCATTCTGTCTGATGAAGGGCCAACACGTTTTGACAAGACACACCCATACAATTGACAATAAGTGGGTACATACATTTCAGATGGTGTTTTGCCCAGAATAGTAAGATTTACATTATATTGTCAAAATCTGATTTTTCCTTTTGTAAGTTGGTTGTATTTTAGGCTCACCTTTTTTGGTCTTTATAACCTAGGTATCATCTGCATAGTTTTACTACATATAAAATGCTGTGGCTGTGCTGCCCATTGCCCTGTATGACCAACACGATCAATAATTATATCAAAACAGAGGCAAAACCTGTGCATGTCCAGTCTACCCTGAAACAAAAACACACACAACAAGTTTTATTCTTTTTCCTAGCAAGTTTGAGAATGTGTTTATTTTAGGTTAAAAGATTATTTTCTTTCTGTAATAGCAACTTTTTCAAACTAGCTTAAAATGTTTGCTGTAACAATCTCTGCAGGTTGCCAAACGCTTCCAGGGTACAAAGTCACAAGTTCTGTGGAATGCTGGTCTGTGTACTCTGCCACTGCCAGCACACCTTCCCCAAGTAACACATACATCCTACAAACACCATCTATAGCTTGGAAGCTAGATGTCTGTCTGTGCTTTTCAGTTTTGTTAACAACAGAATACACTTCACCATGCACATCATTTTTCCTGGGCTTCCTATAACCACGGCAAGTGCAAAGCCAGTGTGTCCCTTCCGTGCAACAAAAAAGATTTAAAAGATAATCCAGGAAGAAAAGTCACAGGATTTGTGCAGAATTAATAAAGGCAGAACAGGATTTCCCTACTCCAAAATATAGTGAAATGGTATGTCAGCAATACCTTTACCTTATCATATTTCACAAAAATGATGATTGCTAAAGGATGGATTTGTTTTTTCATACATTCTTCCAAAGTGGTATTTTTCTACATAAATATTACACTCCTATTAATTTTTACTAGTAGTAAACAAGTATATAATGGTAGTATAGTGATTTAATTTGTTACACAAATGCAATTAATTTCAGTTCTTGAAGCAAGTGCCCTTGCAAACTAGGACTTCAAATAACAGCTGGAAACATTCAGGTTCATCTTATGTGTTAAAATATTAATACAACATAGATAAAATATAGATGACCAAGATTACAGGCTGAGCATTCCTACAAAACTTAAATCATGCTTCACAACATTCTGAAAAATCCAAAATTAGAGAACACAGCCTCCTGGCAATTGAGCCCTCTTCTAGGGCGACATATCAAACGCGTGGCAAAGCCTGGAATGTACACAGGGGCAACTGGCAGATTGCTAAATCTCAACACTCAAAATCAATATCTTTGCACAAGCAACATGACCTAGGAAACTAAGCGCAGAATTGGTATACAGACGGCATTCAGTTTCATAGTGGTGCAGAAAAACAAGCACTTCCCTGGTTTCTTAAATAATAATAATAAAAAAAATGCTATTTGCTAATGCATGGTTCGTGTTCCGGAAGTGTTGTTAAGTTTTGTGTAGAAATGTATGAACTAGAGCCTGAAAGTTTCTAAACTAACAAACCATTGCTGCATCCATTTTTAGGAATCTTTGTAGTAAAGATTTATTTTATTTTATTTTTTTTAAAGTAACACTATTTCAAAACAGAAAGCATTTCTCTAGTGCTTCTACTAGCACAGCAGAGAACATGTCTCCAAAAGGAAAAGGGGGATAATGGGGGGGGGGGGGGAGCAGAAATAAATCAGTAAGGAAAAATAAATAAAAAGCTCACACAAAATGAGATAGCACGAGACACATCAGAAACCTGGACAACTGGACCAGCGGCTACAGCAGTCTGATTTAATTTTCTTTCTAATAAGATGGCATGACTTTGTTGCTCCTCTGAAATCACAGTAGAAAACATGCTTTTGAGTTCTCTAAACAGCTAATTCCATAAAGAAAATTAAAGTAGTTACAGATCATTATCAGATTTTTCTTCCTGCCTTATCTTAGTACAGCTAATGAGACTTTTTAGGAAACACGTGTATAAGCAACATGAAGGAAGAACTACACAAATTTTAGGAATATTTCACCTTGCAGTCATTCAGAATACAAAAACCAGAGATTACTTTAGAAAAATCAGGCCTAAAAAGCTCTTGCACATATATTGAAGGTGCTCTTGGAATTGATTACTTTCTCTAGCTTCCTCGTTAATCTCAACAGGAAGGAAAATTCTTGATTGGCTGATAAGTTGTTCCCTCCCTCCTCTCCCCCTGACAGTATGTGATTTTAACACCATAAAAAAAATCCTATAAAATTTATTTAATAAAAAATGGTTTTAAAAAAAGACATGTCAATAGATCTGATCAAATCATCAACATTTATAAAAAACACTAACACACCTACAATTTATACTTGAAGAAAATACTCTTTATACCTAATTCATACAAAGCAGTTAAAAAAAAATTCAGCTGCAAAAGGAGAACCCTGAGCTCTCACCTCTAGAATATTCATTAATGTTTTCTGAAAAAGAAAAATACAAAAATAATAGTAACTTATGAAATAGTGGCAGTAAAAATAATAATAAAAAACACAACAAAACAAACTAGCAGCTTGATCACACATGGAAGTCATTTGTACAGTCCACCACCTTGTACCCCCTAATTGTGAAGATTTCAGAAAATAAAATAAAACAGTGAGCATTCAGGACTGTAGCCTTAAACACAGTTTTAATATGAAAAGAAAGTAGTATAGCTCCGAAGTACTTCTGACAGTAAACAGGTACTACCCACCCCATCAGTTTGAATATACATCTGGTTTGGCTGAGCTCTTTCCCTCTCAGTGTCACTGACTTTTACCCAAGAATGAAAATAAATAGGTCATATCCATCAAAAATACAAAGATGTGTAACTATAGCTTAAACTTAAAACAGGTAAATTTGTATTGATTTACATAAGTAGGCCTTGTCTTTTACCCTGCAAAGAAATTAAATGTTCTAATCATCAAGACAAGGTAGGCAATTCTCAAATTTGCACATACCAAATCCAGCAAATGGAAAGGAGATGTAGTAAAACCTGTTCCAACATGCTGTACATCAGAAATATGACTCTCCTATTTCATAGGAGCCAAAGTAAAACGTACAACGAAAACCTAGTTAAGAACAAAGTAGAACAGAAAACAAAGCTTAAAAATCACAGCATTGAAGAAACTCATTAAAACACATTTTTGTAGTTGAAAAATGTCAAAAAAAGATATATATATTTTAAAGTTTCTGCTTTTGAGCACACATGCACAGGCCCTTCACAAGTGTCCTTGGATCTTAAATTAAACATAACTTCCCTATATATCATTAAATTGGCTGTATCAGACAAAAATGTTTGGCTGAAGCAAGGTAACTAATCTAAACATCCATAATTCAGCAGAAAATGTTAGAATGTATGAAAATAAATGGATTTATGAATCCTAATAGTTTACCATGAGGATTTAAACCTTACGTATGTATGGTAGTGTTGTGAAGTTACAGAGCCAAAGGATGACAGCACAACAACAAAAAAAAAAATCCAGCACAAAGTAACTTCAAAGAAAACTACATTCACGAAAAATACTTGTATAGCTCTCGCTTTGTGCCCAGCCCATCCAAGGCTGGCTTTGCTAACAAAGTTCTGTTGTACTATTTGTAGGATGACAAGTAATTATTTGCACACAACTTTTAGGAGCAAGCATGGACATAATATACAGCTAAGTAAAGCAAATTAAAGCCAGCTGAAGCCTGCACTGATATTCTCCAAAGCATTCATGATGTGGAAAGCTTTTCACAAAAATTCCAGCTAATTTACAACAGCAGAGGAATCATCCCCGGATGGTTGGACAGATTTTCTTCTGCTATTGGTTATATTGCATTCCTGGTGACAAAAGTTGTTGACATTAATGTTGAATTGTAGAGCTGGCACTGGAATAAAAACTGTCTTGCATATACTTCCAACATTTTTTCACTATTGAGAACACTTGAATGACCCAAGAACTTTGTTTAAAGGTTTAAGTACAAGACAAATTTCATAACACATGTTTGAGGAAATAAGTCTTCTACCTTGCCTTATATAAGCTTGATGTTTTATTGGCTTTTCATGGGTGCAGGCCAGTGACAGTTCATCATTACCTTTGGAATTGCCCACCCATTTCTTCTTTACTTTCCATTTACATAGGACATGTCTAAACTCCAGACCCAATTCTTTCAGGACTCATTTTCTCTGAAGGCTGTTCTCTAATGGGGCGAGCTAGCACATGTGGCCAACTGCTGTATTAAGAGACTGAATTGGTATCTGAAAACTGATCAACATCTACATCACCATTGAATAGAATAATTGAAATTACTGCACTATCATTCATCGATAGGCCCACAACCAACTCCAAACATCACTAACGTTGTGTTCAAGAACAAGAACTGGGCTTTAAAAACTCAGTTGTTTTCCTAACAGGGTTGTCACTGCTGTAAGACGTGACTTGGAAAGCTTATGAGGTGCAACTGAGTACTTACTCAGCTGGAAGTAATAGAGTGATACTTTCACAAGAGCATTGAAACCCAAGTGTGCAAATGATGTAACACCAGTAGATAGAAAATGGACATGAAAACAAAATGAAGATGAGAGGAATAAAATACATTTCTGTGAAAAGTAAAAATATTTTTAAAAAATCTTTGGAGTAACAACTCTTTTGCCCAGTAATAGTGATGCATATTTTAGTAACATCCATTTGTACATTACACTTGGGAGACAGCTAAACACTCATTTAATTTGTAGAATAGCACTGAATGCAGAAGTCTAATCTTTCCGCTTCTGCCAGAGTTTATGACAATTTATTTACTTGGTTATTTAAGTCAAGAGAGGGCTGGACTTTTACTTGTTCTATTAACCATATCTTGAGATATACAGGAAGCACAAACAATTCTCATAATTATACTTAATTCCATAGATGTTTGTCTATACTAACACAAGCATGGAAATTCACAGCTACGTAAGTCATCAATTTAGATCTTGATTTGAGAAATCTGGGAGCAGAATCCTTAGAATATATTTGCACATGAAAATAAGAGTATACCTTATTTTAGAATTTTCTTGCTATTAATGATGTAAACTGTGCCACAGGTATTTATGCTCTTCTTTGAGATTAATATTTTAATATAAAATATGTTCTTAAAGGATTGTTATAAAAATACCTATTGTACTTGCAGCCAAATGTACAAATTCATGTATTTACAACTAAGAAGCCATAACAGTGTCTTTGCCAAAGATCTGTCACTTGAGTAGAATAAACAAGTATCTGAAGTTTTAAAAATACTTTTGCAGTTCAAATTTCTCATTTTGCGGCCCTTTCACATCCATAGATTTCTTTTCACTTATTTCTGTGACGAAGGTATTTTAGGATCAACATCAATTCCGCATTTGGTAAATGGAAGTGAGAGAAGAATTTTAATAAAACAAAAAATCTGAATGATAAGAGGTATGCACATAGTATCACCAAATTTGTAAATATGAGAGAAATTAGGTCCTATTCTTTTTGATGGTTTCTGTTACTGAAGGGAAAACAAAGAATAAGCACACTCCATTTGGTTTCTTAAATGCATAAAAATGAGAAGTATCTGAAGTGCAATTCAAATTGGTGCTCAGTTGAAAACTGAGTATGAATATTTTTGAAAAAGAGAAGTGCTAACATTTCAAACCATTATTTGAAAGCTCTTAAGGGAGAAGTTGAGAGACAGGAGGATGGGATTACAGCAACTATGTTACACACAAACACAGAGTCTTGAAAAGAACAGTGGAGCAAAAACAAGTATATGTGTGGGGGTGGTACATTATGTAAAAGGAAATACATAAATGAGTCAACAATTATATTTATTGTTTTAAAAATACCCATGAAATTTTGTTCCAGCATGCTGAGCAGCTTATAGTGGATTCCCACACTATCTTGTTATAACCACCAATCTTTTTTCCTACCATTTTGTTTTTTCCATAATCAGTGCTGTCAATACACTGGAGGGAAGGGATGCCATCCAGAGGGACCCAGACAGGCTTGAGAGGTGGGCCTGTGTGAACCTCACAAAGTTCAACAAGGCCAAGTGCAAGGTCCTGCATCTGGGCTGGAGGAATCCCAAGCACAGGCTGAGTGGACAATGGATTGAGAGCAGCTCTAAGGAGAAGAACCTGGGGGTCTTGGATGAGAATCTCAACATGAGTCAGAAATATATGCTTGCAGACCAGAAAGCCAACTGTGTCCTAGGCTACATCAAAAGAAGTCAAGGGCCTCTCCCTTCTATGGGAGGGCCTCTTCCTCTCTACTATGCTTTTGTGACACCCCACCTGGAGTACTGCATTCAGCTCTGGGGCCTGCAGCACAAGAAGAAAATGGACCTCTGAGTTAGATCAGAGTGTTGGAGCACCTCTCCTACAAAGACAGGGTCAGGGAGTTGGGGTTGTTCAGCCTGGAGAAGAAAAGGCTCTGGGAAGACCTTACAGCAGCCTTCATGACTAATGGGGGGCCTACAGGAAAGCTGGGGAGGGACTCTGTGTCAGGGGGTGGAGTGATAGGACAAGGGGGAATGGCTTTAAACTAATAAAAAAAAAGGTAGATTTAGATTAGGTGCAAGGAGCAAGTTTTTTCACTCAGAGGGTGGTGAGGCATTGACACAGGTTGCTCAGAGAAGCTGTGGATGCCCCATCCCTGGAGGTGTTCAAGGCCAGGCTGGATGGGGCTTTGGGCAGCCTGATCTGTTGGGAGGTGTCCCTGCCCATAGCAGGGGTAAGAACTAGAGGATCTTTAAGGTCTTTTCCAACACAAACATTTCTGTGATTCTATGAACACAATCTTATTTGTAAGAAAGCCATAAACATGTTAGAGCAAAAACTATGGTATTCAGTTTCTGTTGCATTCCCCATATTTTCCCACCATAACAGAGCAGGGAGAAGGGAGGGCACTTTTGCAGCTGCATAACACAATTCCAGATTAACAGCAAGCAGATTTTCCAAAATATAGCATTCAAAATCCACTAACCAAGCAAAACCAGTTCCTTTGCAAGAATCTTGCTAGAAAAGTTTCAAAATGAATCTTTGAGTGAACACTGGAACGTGACCCCAACATAACCCATTTAACTGTCCTACTCCTTACTACAGATGTTTAAATTCCTGACTTGAATCAGACAAGTTGGCAATTTTGCAATCCAGGTCCCTGTCAACACAAGAAAATGCCATAATATTGGCTATTCATTATTTCTGTACCTCTCTTTCATCCACACAGTCTGTGAAAAAAATCTGAAACTTTACTCTCATCCTCATAGATAACAAGCACGTATCAGATATCTCACTATTTGGGGAAAAAGTAAAATAAAAATCTGTCTTTGCCCTACCCTGCTTAACTTCTGACACAGATTAAAGCCTTAAGAAAGTTTTCTTACCATTCACTCCCATTTACTCAGATACACTTCGGAAAAGGGGTTCACAGCTGGTGTGAATGCATACCAGGAGTTAAGAGACCATCGAAGGAACATATTATGTTTAGTTTCTCCTTGGGAGATGCTTCCCAGATGCGTTAGGAAACCAAATGGCACAAGGGCCAATCCCAAGAGAGAACTCAAGCTTCAGTATTACCTTACTTGTTTGTCAAGGATTTAGAGACTGCCATAAAATAACGTGTATCATCAGAAACTAGCTAAGTCTCTGCAAAAATTTAAATTATACACTCGATTATGGATAGACAGGATTCTGTCTGCTCCTTAAAGCAGCATCACAAAGGTTCTTATAGGCCACCAGAACAAGGCAATGAAATAAAAATACAGCAGTAAGCTCCTCAGGCATTCAAAAGCATCTCTATCAGAATAAGATGCTTTTAACTCCTTTTACTATAAAGCCTGAAGAATGGTCAGACCTTTTTAGGTTATCTTCTAGGTGAGCTTTTACTTTCTGCACAGCAATTTAAATTATAATTTGTGGTAAAAAATTAATCTACTAAAGTATAAATGTGCATAAAAGAAAGACAATTAAGCTTCATCTGCAAAAAATATTAAAGCTGCCAATATAAAGCACACACATGAAAAATTAAGCCTATAAAAATATATAATGAAAGACATCTGGCACAAATGTCAGCCTTTGCATGCTTGTTTTGTCAGCTGTCAAATCAAGATAATATACGATGGTAAAAGGCATGCTGACAGCAACATTCTTAGTATTTTAAAGAACAATCAAAAAATACATGCAGCTGTAAGAAAAATATCTGCATTGCTACCAAACTAACTAAACAGGGCTCATGGTCCTTAGATAAATATTAACACTTGACTCTCAAACAGAAGTCTTTGCAGGACAGGTCCCAAACTATTTCCTCCCCACACAAACCCTTTTGGAAAAGTTACATTGAGTTCTAAGCAATTACATATACAATCCTTTATACAGTTATTGTAGGTAAATACTGTTCCTAGGCAGCAAATGGAATAGGGTTGAACAATGCCATCCATTACATACTTTGTCAATAAAAAAGCCTTTTAAGAAAAAAATAAATCTTCCTAATAATTGATTTTATTCCCTGCCCCAGTTATTTTGGTACGTTACACTAATTTAATAAGTGAAAGGCTTCCCCCATGTAGAACAGAAGTTTGAGATACACTTTATACTTGTGCATACGAAACAGTAAAAATGGAAAAAAAACACTTAGGATGTTCCAATTATGGTCCTCCTATAGTCTGCTCAGACCAATAACAAAGAATTAAAAGGAAAATGAAACCATTGTATTAATAGTTTTTTGATCTTAACAAGTTTCTTGATGAAATAATTGAGCAATAATACTACGAGACAGAAAAGAAAATTGACTGAGATGATGCTACATACATACCTCAAGATTTTATATAGTATTACAGTCATCAACTCCTGGAAACCAAGGGAGCAATAGCAATGAGTTACTCATAAAGACTGCAGCCTAGTTTCCTGTTAAATATATAACCATGCTGCAACAAAAACACATTACTTTTAAATAACTATTCCTTAAAAAGCATGCCTGAGTTTTTTCTGCTGTAGTCAGGAAGCTAAATCAGGCTTGCATTCATTCACATAGCAGGCCCACTCTGCCACTTTACTTTCAGTGCTGAGGAAGGTGAATGAAGTTAGTTTTCCACTGGAAAGGAAAGCAAGTTTACTGATGTTTTTTTTTTTTTTTTTTTTTTTTTTTTTGTTTTGTTTTGTTTTTGGTTCTTTCATCCCTTTGTAAAGCAATTTCTACTTGGTATCATGAAGTTAAAAAGTTTTAGCCTCTCTTACACTGACTCTGCAGTGAGAAAGGGCAGGTGAAAAGAAAGGGATCAAACCAAGACCTCTGGCTAGCACAGATGCTGCAGTAGGCACTGAACTTGATGACTCAGAGCTGACAAACTCCCTGAAACACCCATCAGAGCATCAAAGCTCCTAGGGGACTGACTTCTCTGGGAAAGCCTCATTACAGAAAATAAATAAATTATTAGGCATCATTTTGCAAGATACACCAAAGCAAAGTCATCCAACCACTGCATTTGGGAATTAAAGAAGCCCAGGTTAAAGCTGGTTTGCAATCGTGCTGAAAAGTCTCCAGGCAAGTAAGATAATGATGTACTTTCAGGTTTTCCTGAAGTATCACCGGACTTATCAGGGGTTTCAGACCTGAACCACATGCTTCTTCTACCTAGTAGAAATCTCTGATAAGCATGAAACTGGACAGTAATACCTTGAATCTGTTGCACTTGTGCATAACGCGTTACGATTCAGAGAACTTCTTCCTCAATGTTTTTATTAAGTAACACTTAAGTAAGCTACACACATAAATCTCCCTGTTTTCTCTCATGCAGATAGGAACAAGGCACATAAGAAAGTTCTCACAGTGATTTACATCTACAATCACTTGCACTAAAAGATATATAAATAAATAATGCCTCCTCTCTCTTTTTGCAGTAAGCTTTTGTTATCACCAAGACTATTAAAATGAAGCTTTCCACATGAGCAGTAGCTCAGTGAAATATCTCTGCCATTTCAAATGCTTTCTGTATAATATCAAATACTGCCAAGATACTTAATCAGATTGATTATCTGAGACTGAAACAAACAACTTGCAGCCCTGACAGCCAAAATCATTATGTTAGAAACGGGGAAGGATAAATGAAGGCCTGTAGTGCCCCACCACCATACAGCACTGTATATTTTCCTCCTGCCTCTACCTTGAAAATCAACAGAGACTTATAAAAAGAAATAATGGATGTTAACAGCGGCACTATCGCTAGCCTACAGGTAAAACAAATGCAAACTACAACTATCAGAAATAACTTTTAGTATAATTAAAGATCTTTTGCAATCTAAATATTCAAGCTGAATTTTTCAATGTATGTAATGCTTTTCATGTTTTCTTTAAATAAAGAGAATTCTACATTTTAAAGACCCATACATATCTCAGAATACTGTATCAGGATCGTGCAAGTAATGACTTCTAACAACAGATTTTAAAACATGTAAAGCAGTGCCTTGATATAAAATATCTTCTGATTTTTAAGATAAGACTGTGTTAAACCTCACAATTCCTCTGCATCAAAAGATGTTTTAATCTCCAGTTAAGAAGCAGAAGAAGTAAGGCACATAAAAATTGAGTTTGACAAACACACCAACACCTCTGCACTTGACCGACTTGGTGACCTCACCCATCCATAATGGTTCTCACCCATAATGACCTTCTGACACTGAATAAGGGTTGTCAACAGGTACAGTCTTTCTGCCACTAAATATCTACCTGACCATGGATTTTCTTGCAACCTGCAGAAGCACAATTTCTCCAGGGGCAGAGGAAGGAAGTGGCAAGCACACATGCAACCACACAAATGCACATCAACATGTTTTGTCTCAGTCATCATCACATGAGTTTCATTTCCTTCAGAAACCAGACTGAAGCAAGGAGGGTAGGGAAGATACATAAATATGTAGCTATCGTACTCCTTTATTCTCACACTTTTTTAAATCTCTCATTCACTTTCTCGATGATTGCTGGTCATCCTTCTTTGTTACATCACACTGATCATCACAGAGAAGCTTGGGAAACACTTTGGCATCCACGTAATTCTTGTAAAAACACTGGGAAGTGTAATCCTCTCAAAACAAGGATCCTAGGGAACAAGGGAAGCCGTATTTTGGCTCTCTACCAACCATTTTATAGCAAAGGTAATTAGTAAGTTACATACAATTGTAAGTAACACCAGCACAAAATCCAGCTTCCCTCGCCACTTGCTCTGTGCTAACTATGCCAAGATCGTGACAAGCTTACTTAGCATGGTTATTGTTTCCAATTTCAAACCCTTATACTTAATTAACTTTTAGCTCTATATGGTCTATCTTAAAGAGCTAAACAAACTAAAAAAAAAATAAAATACTCCAACCCTATTACCTCACCTTTTCTTCTCTCTACAGCCACAATGCACTAGACACACTTTAGAAAGACTTCGTTTATACTGAACACCTAAGATTTGTTAAGTGTGATACTTTACTTTTGAAATAAGTTATACAGCATATCATACATTCCTGACACTGATCAATCTTTTTATATCAGGAGAGAGTTCAGTATTTCAGAAGCAAAAGTCTGTGACAGAAATCACAAGAGAAAAGAAAACGACGGCAATGAGTTGAGTTTCACGTGCATTAGGTACCTTATTCTATCACCTGACAAATGGAAAGAGCTGACTTTCTGTTGCTTTTTTGGACTGAAAAGCATGAGACATTAGCAACAACTCTTAAAATTTTATATAATACATACTTACACATGTTCATGCGTACATACACACAAATGGAACTCCATGATTCAATTCAAATGTGAAAAGAAAAGCTAAAAAGATTGGGACAGTGATCAGAATTTCAATAGTCCTTTCAAGAAATCAACAGGAAATGATAACTAATGAGAAATTCCAAATATTATTAATACAGGAAAATATGTCCAGCTTTGACAACCAATGTAGTCATGGAATAAACACTTCCATCTTCAGTAGCTGCTAAAACAAACACTCTTTTACAGGCTTTGACAGAGAACAGAATTCATTTCCCCTTTACAGCTGCACTGCTTCAAAGTCAGTTAAACATCAATGTGACAGCCTTACTTGCTAGAGCTTAGACATTTACTGTATTATCTTAGCTGGACATGACCAGAAAGCAGAGACTGAAACAGAAAAGGGGGGAAGAGAGGGAAAAATCAAGTTTGTTTTTCTTAAACACCTTATGAAGTATTTGTCTTACTTGTTGCCAGAGAACTACTCTTCTTATTCACATATTTAAAGGCATTTGAAGTCTTGCTAAATACAAGCATAACACATGTCTGAAGGCAAAATGTTCACTTCAGCAGAGCTTATATACACAGAGAGCATTCAGGCACCAAACTCGCTCTGCAATACAATGTACTTATATAAATGAAACTTAGTAGGCTGAGCTATTATCAATAATTACAGATTAGACCATCATATTTGCAACTAGACATCACCCTACTGATTTCCTCATTAAAATCTAGATACAGTTTTTGCTCTTACCCATGATTCTGCCACTGACTTTTCTGTACAATCCCTATCTTACGAAATTATGGTGAAGCTTAATATATATTATTTCATACAGAGCACCAAGACAATAATAAGTATTTAATAGTAATCAGGAAGAAGTACTGGCCAGATGTCAAGTCAGCTCTGACAATGCATACAGGCCACTAAATTTACTGCCTTGAATGAAAAATAGACACCAGATAAGTGCAGCAGACATTTACAAAAAGCGGTCTACAGAGTATTTCCTGATATTGTGTAGAAAGCTGGCTGGTCACATGATGATGACTCTGCTTACTTCCAGATGTTTAATTGCAGTAAAGAAAATTCAGAATACATCAATCCACGTTCTTACTACTCATTTCCCATGAAAGCAGTTGTTGTGGCCATCAGAGGAAAATTACATGATCACAAAGAGAAGATGTTTTGTGCATTACTTACCAAAATACAACCCAAACTACTAGTGGAAAATTTGCCAAGTGACTAGTTCTTTCACGGTAAATGATCTCTCAAAACCAGCACTCAGAAAAAATCTGTACCATACAATGACATTTTCCATTAGGACTTACAGCATATTCTTCCTTTTTAATATATGCTATAAGCAAGCTTTTTTTTTTTTTTTTTGCATATTTTCCTTTATTTTTATTAGTATTTTCTACCTAAATACAGAAGTTGTATGTGAAAGATAGCCTAAATCACCAATTTTCTGTTGAGGGGGTAGGGGGAAAAGGAGGGAGAGGGTGAGAGGGAGCACACAGTAGCTAACAAAGACAAAATGTTGTGACACAAAACAGTCTGCATAAATTATGTTATTAGATGTTATCTTTTTTCCCCCCTTCCCCCTATTTGAGCCCTTGCTTTTGGGCCAAGACGAAGTTCTAGAGAAAACTGATGATTTGTGGCCATATAATTTGGCATAACCAGTAAGTTTATACTCAGGAAATCTCCAGATCTCTGTGAATAGGAGTTTGAACTACCTTTCACCTTTTAAAGGGTCACATCAAGGTTAAAGGAATGAAAAATCGAGATGGGCTTCATCTACCAACAATAAAATCACTCTTCTTCACACACGGCCTGATTGGAAGATTTCTCCTTATTTCACAACTCTGATGCGCCAAATTTCATGGCATCCCTGTAGAGTACTCTACAGCTCCAGTTTGTGATGTATTTGAGGTTTCTGCCTGGAACTCGTCTGTGTGAACTCCCACACTCCCCTATTGCAACTGGAGTCAGAAAAGATACTTATGTTTATATTTCCCCTCTAGGAAAAACAGAATAGAAGTGAATTAAGCATTCACTACAAACACAAAAGCTTAAAACAAAAACACCCTGCATCTTTCCAAACAGCTCAAATTAATGACCCCCAGGGCATGCTGCAGAGGCTGTCCCTTTGGCTGGACTTGAGATGATCTGGCTCTGCTTACAGCGGGGAGATAGTGCACTTCGTGTGTTTATACGTGTTTACCTGCTAAAGTGTTAGGGCTTTGGAGTTGTGTTTTTTGTTTGTTGTGTTTTCTATGGGGGTGGGGTGTGGGGGTTGGATTGCTGCTGTTCTCTCCTTACTCCAGCAGCACTATTTTTAGTAACTATCAAACGGGTAACTGCAGTTCCCCTCCTATCAACAGAAAGATATCCAGCTTGAAGTGGCAAAGCAGCCCAGTTCGTACATGCTAGCAATTCTTCAAATAGAAGCTGGTGAGCCAGACCTGGCTTGCTTGTGATGCAACTCTCACTTCATTACGTTCACTTTAATGCAGAAGACAGAAGAAGGTGGCTTTGCATTTGAAAACAAGTCTTTGATGGAAATATTGTAAAATAAAAGTGTGATTTCTATCTGTATAATCCTTATAGAACTAATGATATTTATATCTCCCTGTCAGCTACTAGAAAGCACAGAAAAAACTTACATATCCTAAAAAACTTCCCTCCCCACACATGTACAAAAAAAGACTACACAATGTTTCCCCCCCAAAATCTTACAAAACTTACATTTCAATAGCTAATGCCAACTTCAAAAACATGCCACAACCTATTATTACAAATTGATATAAAATTAACTTTATAAGAACCAATCATCTGTGTTCTCAAAAAAATAAAATACAATCTCAGAAGCAACAATAAGGTAAATCCACATATGCAATTCAAGCAATTCAAAACAAACATGCAAGTCAACTAACGTATAGCTACATTTACTGAAATCAGAAATCTTGGGTGAAATAAAGGAACAAAGTTTGGGACAGAATGGCAATGGAAAATTCTGCAGGAGAGGCTGTGCTTAGCAGTACTGGAGTTGAGTCTATGAGACTCATCTCAAAATTCACATCAAAAAAATCCTCTGATATTTCTCAATATATGCAATGTGTGTTGCACAGCTTGTACCCATTCAATAATCCTGAAGAAATACTAAGTGCGGTTAAAATGATTTATTCCACTGAGCTTTTTATTGTATTAATTTATACCCTATGACATCACCAAGCATACATGTTTAAAACTTCAATTTAATTTGTAAGACAGAAAAATACATAACCTGCTAAAATATAAGTAGGCATGTTATATGGCTTTTAAAGGTGAACTGCTGCTGAAAAAAATAACAGCAATATACACAGAATATCCAACACAGATCAAAAAGTAAAATTCCATATTGATTCCATTATTAACTGAAATCCTGCCCTCAAATTCAGGTTAGTTTTAACTGCTAAAAATGCCCTTTATACGTGACACAGAACAAAACATAGGAGTTCTGAAAGTTTATTTTAAAGGCTTTGGGCAGGCTAAACATTACATGCATGAACTTGCAAAACATTCAAGCTGCTTCTTTGTCTACTTGTAAAAAGCAGAACTTCTCCCCTATGTTCCCATCATGTGAATTTAATAATCAATTTTGTTATGGAAAAAAATAACGATTCCTCTTGTTGGGGGCATAAAACATGTATGCAAACAAGAGAAGCTGAAAAGACAAACTTGCCCATGCATAAATAATGCTGAAGACAAAAGAGACACTAAAACCCTAACCCCATCACCCTCTTAGGTAAATAAGATATTTTCCCCTTATCTCTCAATGATATTAATTCCCAATGATATATTTGATCATAACTAAAAAGATAAATAAAATTGCAGCTTTCAACCTTAAGGTAGATCTTAAAAATACGACCCATTCATATAATTCCTTAGTCATCAGGTGACATTCCTAATTTAAAACAACCAATTCCCCCATGTGGCTCCATTATAAGGTGATAGCAAGCACGTCTTGTAATTTAAAGACATCCCATTTTCCTTGAGGTTAACCAGACAGCAAATCAAATAATCCCACAGAGGATTCAGAGAAAGCTTGACCCATTACTGAAGTGTTAAATTAGAATTTCAAAGAGTAACTCCATCATCACCATTCACAGAGATAGCTTCATGTTTCACAGAGGAAGAATTAAAAACTAAGTCAATATTCAGTTTTATCTCCTAACATAAGCAGACAAAAATATTGTAAACTCAAAATAATTTAAGTTGATTTTGTTTAATAAAATAGCAAAAGGCCATTGCTTCAACAGCAGTTCTTACAATTTCAATAATAAATCACAACACATGTAAATAGTAGACATTTTATTTATATGAGGAAATGAAAAACAAATATTTTTATTTAGGCCACAATGAACTTGCACATTCTGCATATGGAGAAAATAATATGGATTGAGCCCATTTTACTATAAGAAAGTGAAGAGGTGACACTTCACCTCAAGCTCAGTGAGTTCTTCAGAGAAGATCTCGTTAACCTGACACTGAAGAGTAAATTCCCAGCTTTCTAGCATGTGTCCAGGGAATAATGCCATTCCTGCTGTTACCCATACACCATAATTCCCATGGGCATGAGTATCACAAAATTTCCATCACAGAACCCATTCAAGGATGAATGGAAGACCCCATATTCTACAAATGTTTCCAGCTACCTTATCCACATCTGTTGATTAACCAAAAAAAGAGTTGATCAAAGTTCAAAAACATTTTCATAGCTGATACTTGACTTGAATTAAAGATAAAATAAAAAGTTAACTATTCAATGCAATAAACAGAATAACAGATGCTTCACACAAAGAGCCCATAACCAGTATGGCATGAGGATGGCTAAAGTTATCTGATATCCTGAACAAAGCAGCAAGACAGAATGAAAAACTGGTAATACAATCAGTACAAATTACAATATAGAAACAAACATGCAAACAAATGTTCAACTATTAAAATATTAATAAAAAAACATGTGTTGCTCTAGGTATGCGCTCACATAAAACCATGTTGCATTAATTCATTTTCTCCACTGCTCCACAAGATGTTGTCCATACAAGTAAGCTCCCTGTTACTGACTTCCTTCCCTGTCAGCAGTAAGCAAAATCAGTTAAAAAACAGAAATATATTTTCTATACACTCAGCTCATGCCCCTTTTTTCTTCAAAAAAATTTTCAATTACCCAAATCCAATGTTTTACCCAACATTGGATTTTACATTTTAGTCTTCCATGTATTAGTAGTTAGCTCAGTCTTTATGTAAGTCACCCTTATTTCCCCTTCTTAGATTGGAGGAGAAAAAAAAGCATGCCTCCTTCCATGAGAAAATTCTATGGTTAGGGATGCTACCTTTCTTTCACAGCTATTTTGATATAACTGAAATAATTTACATAAGTGTAACAGAACAGAACACAGATGACTATGAAAATTTTACCACAAACACTATAGTTACTAAATCAGACAGTCCCAAAGTCACATCAACACTATGCCATATGATGGAATACAGTCTCTTCAACCATAATACAAAATAATCACTTAATCTTTTAAATTTTTAAGATTGTATTTTTACCTTTGAGAAACATGCTGTACACAGTTCACATTTTCACTTCTCATTTTCTCTAATGCTAAGAGATATAAAAATGTTGCATTTTTATCTTTTCAGGTTTTCAAGAATTCATCAGTTTTACCTGGCAAAAATCCTTCACACTCACCTAATCAAAGAATTTGGAAAAAAAAAGGTGGCATAAATTTTCCTGTGGTCCTTATTTTCTATTTTATCTTTATAGTCAAATGTATCCATTTACTTATGGACAAATATCTCTCTGACATGAGGAACAGAGCTGTGCCTAGAATGGATTTCTCATTTTAGCCCCTGAACAGGAAAATGAAAGAAGAAAACACATTTTAAACTGTTTCAAGTTGCACGAATTCTCAATTCATCAGTAAAAATTCCCTTGTTTCAGAAAGCTTACTTCATGTCAAAGTAGGGTAAGCCATCTCAAAGCATTAATAGCAACCACAAGGGGATTTAATTGCTAAATATATCTGTAAATGTATACCTTAGCTTCCTTTGCAGTACCTTGCCTGAGAAGACAACCTGATAGGTAGCATATAAATAAATTAAATAAACGGAAGTGGGAAAGCGAAGAAACTTCTATCCTTTACTGCAAGGCATACACAGCAGGCAGGGTGCTCCAAGCTGAAATCCAGTTCTTCAACAATGTATTTAAGCAACAGTAAAAAGCAAAATTGTTTCAGAGGCAGAGACAGAAAGCTCCAACCAATAAAATATTCAGAAGCCCGAAGGGGGTGCAATCTCCCAGGAGGCCATAGACCCAAATGGGAATCAGGAGCATCATGCCTCTATCTTGTTGTGTGCTCAAAACAAGGAGGCACCCAGCAATTTGCCTTCCCACCTCTCCCCCTTCGGCAACCCAGGATGAGCACAGCCCTGCACCCGTGCCTGTCAGTGTCCATGTGCGCACACAGGCACAGGACAGAGCTCTCAGCCCCTGCAGCCTCACCAGATAACATGGGTTGCACCAGGAGCCATCTCCCATGGCTGCAAAACATGGGCAGCTGGCCAGAGCCCGGCATGCTGCAACTGGACAGGGGAGCAGCACCTGGGGAACGGGGCCAGACCTCGGGAAGCAGATGGACCATCCGCCTCCCCTCAAAGCAGAGCACAGTCTGTGTCAGATAGACAGATCAATAAATACACACACAAACACTCCAACTCCTATTAGAGTGTCACATGGATCAAGTGGTCGTGGTTCATGGCATCCCTCCTCCTACGTTGCTGCCTGGGGGCTTTGGCCAGACAAACAAGCATGGGCTATCCCAAAGTGTTACCATGCTGTATCAGAAGATGACATGCAAAACACCTCTCCAGGAAGCCAGGGGCAGAAGGAAACAGCTCAGAAATGGACTAAAGAAGCAGATAAGAGGAAAACTAAGTAGGAAGCAAGTTTGTAAACTGACGTTACTGGAATCAAGTTTATCATCAGCAGGCTGCTATGTTTCTTTTCTTTCTGTATTTTAAATAGTACCCACAATACCTAAAACAGGACCAAAGCACCGTATATGTGATTCTAGGCTGATATTCAGAAATAAATTAGTACTATACAGGTTTGCTGTACACACAGCATATCTGACACTAATCAATGAAAGCAGAAAATTAACAGAACATAATTCATTTGACAATTCATGCTGTAGCACATTACCTGTGGTGTACAATAGTGGTGGTAGCACACTTGGTGTATGACAGCAGCAGAATAGCATGGGCTGTTTCATATAAAATGGCCTATTGTGTTGGTTTTTTTCCTCCCCTTTTCTGTATTTGTGTCACGTATGTTGTAAGTATGGCAATCATAAGTGTTATACAATAGACTCACATGTATTGATCCCCTAGATATTTTGCTGCAGATCAGGAGCTGCAAACTTGAATAACAACAAAAGAGCAGGCTCATAGAGAATGCAAGACCAGAATCACAGTCATGGATGAGGAATATTTTAAACACTGGTAGTCATGCATGAAACTTCATGTATCATCAGACACACACAGAACTTATTCCCCTGTAGGATATATTCAGGAAGTTACATACCACAATTCCTGACAGGAAAAGTTTTTTCATGACTCTCTTCAGCTGTACTGTGCAATACAAATAGAGCTAAGCAGGATTTGTCAAGAGAAACCAAGCAAAAAAAAGTCTGAAAACTGGAAGGCCATAAAAATTAACCCAAGTGAAATTTAATACATGTTGGCCACCTACCTTCAGAGAAATATAGATGTTTCAATCCCATTTTAAAATACTACTAACTTTGCCACCACACAGTAGAGTTAGAGTCAAGCTTACACCCTGGACAAAAAAATAAAAATGAAGACATCTCACTCTTTTATGACTGTGAAATAGGTGCCTAGAGATTGAAGGACAAAGGAACCCAAAGCAAAAATGGATCTTCAGTTCAACGGGTTACTTGTAATGATGATTCAAAGTTTACATGAAAATATCAGAATATAAGCAAAAGAAAAATATACTGGAAGTACACAAATAGAAACATTTTAACTCAGTATGACATTACTGCAGTCTCCCTCAAGGATGAACTGATTTGTGATACCCACTATAAAACTAACTCTCTTCTCAATTCTAATTTTAAATGTTCCTAGATTGCCTATTGCTGTCACTTTGAAAGATATGGAGCTTGGTGTATACTGAACACTTTAGTTTATTGAACTGGGACTACTGAAGGAACAAAAGCACAGATAATGAAAAAGAGGAAGAATCTGGATCATAAGTTACTAGACACACATACTAAAATCTGATCTCTATGTAGCCAGGTAACCACAAATGGGTGTCCTTTCTGAGGAAGGAAAATATTCAAATACCTTTTCTCTTTCCAGATTGTTAAGATAAGGTGTCTTGTCTACGCATAGTTTAAGAGATATTTCTAAACCAACTTAATATTAAACTTAAAATCTGTAACTTATCTGAGACTGTATTTTTCAACATCCAAAGTTTATTTAAAAATTACAATTTCTTGCCAATCCAGTTAATATAAAGGTAAATTAATCAGAGAGAAACACTGTGCCACACTTTATATTAACCAGCTGCAAATTTGCTTACTATTCTTGTCACATAAGTCTTCAGACTTTAACATCCCAGCATTGTGGCATGATAAAAACTCATCAACTTTAATGTACAGAAATATCCATGAACCTCAAATTATTGTACTATAATGCTGTCAAATAAACAGACTACTGGAATTCAATTTCCAGAAAGCCAAGGCAAAATCTACTGGCCTTAATCCGAAATACCAGTGTCATTTTCAAGCCCTGTATTTAATTAATACTATTTGCTGTCAAGAGCTGAGCTGGGTAAATATTTCACTCTTCCCAATTCAGGGGCTAAAGGCAGGCCCAGAGGAAAATTTGCCCGAGTAAATGCATCTCATCTTCTTTGATGATGCAAGTGCTCAGTTGTCCTGTTCTTGACCCCTTTAGAATTCCCAGGCTCCAATACCACTGGTACAATGTCATCAATCTATATTTAAAATATATATTGATTTTCCACAGACAATAATGACAGCTATTCCTTCTGCAAATGCACATATAGTATACCTTTGCCCACAGAAAAACGTTCCTATCAAGGTAAGAAATGAAAAAATCTTACTAAAGCCCATTACTAAGTCAAAACCAATATTTAAGAAGTGAATAAAATCAAGTTAGAAATCTCATTTCCTAAATATTTTTTATATAACTCACTGAAACTGAAATGTTAGAAATAATCTTCCTGGATATAGCTAGAAAAGGCAAATTTCAATCAATTGAATGATAGTGTTTTCAACAGTCTTTGATATATGAAGTTTGGTTCTATCAGTTCAGTAAGAAGTTCATTGACAGAGAACTCCATTTCAGTCCATTCACAGTAATTAATGAGTTTTACATATTTAAGGACAGTTCAGTCCAGACCTGCAATGAATTTGGATGTTGTGGCCTCAAAACTATTAAAGTAGTTTTAATCTGCTTTCATTGTTAACAAATCTAGATCTGCTAGTTGCAAGGATGATGAGATTTCCCTCTAACTCTGTTTTCATTAATTTTAAAGGAAATGGAATATAGTATATTTGTGTAAATTTCAACTCTCCCACACAATAAAAACCAAGGATTTCCATAATCTCCCATTTGTAATTCAAGGAAGGAAATAATAATAATATATGGGTCAATTTAATAAATCTTAATAGATGCTCATTTCTCTACCTCTGTGGAACATTTTCACTGTACCACCCACACAGAAAGTTTGCTCTCAGATTAGCAGTATCGTTTTAACCCTGACTGCATTAAATTCACTATAATCAAGCATCTACTTTTATAGGCATCTTTACAGGCAATTCACGTTAACTGTCGCTACTGAACAGGAGTGACTGAAAACAGAAAAATCTGATCATATTTCATGCAAAACAGAGCTCCTCAGTTTTGAGGTCTAAGAAATGTGACCACATTCTCTTTATTTAGCACTAACCAATTCAAACTAGGTTAAAACTGCCTCAGATTCCTCTTCAAATGAGATGACCTAAGTCAGAAAAAAAATATGACCATCTTGTGATCAATAACTGTTTTACTTCAAGTATTTCCAAAATACAGACTCTATAGGAGTTAAGGTGTAGTGAACTCACTCCTGAGCTTTTGGTGGGCTCCATCCCAGCACAACTTTGCATTTTGATAGAAGTGATCTTTTTTATTTATATTTACACTACACATACACTTTTATTTATATTTCATACATGGAACCTATTGTAATCTTTCCTCACATGCATCTTCAAACTAACAGTGAACACTCTTAAAACTGGCTTCAACATAAGGTACTTTTATTTTCAGTCTTACACTGTGTTTTCTGACAGCACTCCCTTCACACATAGGCATATTAGGAGGACACAGTCAAAAAATGGGACATCTGTCAGAATTTTATCTATGACTGCTGTGAGCAACAACGAGTACTACAACTCATAACAAACAGATGAATATTTTCTATGCATCACACTTGACACTAACTACAACACAAATGCCAATGAAATCACTACAAAGTTGGATTGAAACAGACTCTCATCAAGAGTGACAGAAAAGTGAGATTCCTCTACTCTGCATTTTTTATTTTTTTCCCTGTGAAACATTCACTGCAAAAGAAATAATTTCAAGCAGAAAGAAAAGGCAAAAGAGACAGAGGATGTTTTCTGACTGAAAACCTTTAAATTAGGAACTAAGGTTAGCATTTTTATCTTGGTGGTTTGTTTAAAAACTGAAGTCTGAGTATCTCTAACTGCACACCCTTCTGGTAGGGCACAGCAGCTATCTTGTATGACCCTAACCACCAGATTTCCAAGGGTGTAGTCACAAGTTCTAGCATTTACATTATTTCTATATGCTTATGTATATATACACTCTAAAGCCGTTGAACCAGTCCAGGTCTCAAACTCTCATGCGCTACATTATATTCAGAATATATCCAGCCAGTATTGAGCAGTAGTTTCACTTGCTGCAAAGCTTACTGCAGTGGCAGAGAGGCTGAATGCACGCAGTCATTTTACAGTCCCACAACACACAGTCAAACACAACATTTATTCCACAGGCAGCTCATATCAAAAACTGAGGACAGAATTTCTTAAGAGATTCAAGCTGGTATATCTTTTCACAGAATCACAGAGTTGTAGAGGTTGCAAGAGACCTGAAGAGATTGAGTCCAACCCTCCTGCCAAAGCAGGTTCCCTAGAGCAGCCTGCCCACGTAGGTGTCCAGACAGGCCTTAAATATCTCCAGAGAAGAAACTCTACAATCTCCCTGGGCAGCCAGTTCCAGTGGTCCGTCACCATGAAGTTCTTTCACATGTTGATGTGGAACCTCCTGTGATCCATTTTTTGGCCATTGCCCCTCATCCTGTCCCCACAAGCCACTGGAAAGAGGTTGGCCAAATCCCTCTGTCCCCCACACTTAAGATACTTGTAAACATTTTCTAAGTTCAGACATTAATAGTTAATATAATTTCTCTGATATTGCACCGGAGAATGTGAAACTCTGAATAAATAAAAAAGGACTGAAATCCCAGGAATTCAGAAGTCAGTGTTAACACTTCCAAGGATTCAAAGGAACCAAAGTGTGAAGCTATTCCGTATCTTATGCGATTTCCTTTCCCTTAGCTATCATGTGAACATGTGGGTAACTATCCATTTTAGAACATTAGGATATTATTTTTGGAGAGCTGCCTCTCTATTTCCAGGTTCATCCTTGGCTTCAAATCCTCTAATGGATTTTTTTTTTTTTTTAAACTGTTTTCTTCCTCACTGTTATAACCACAGGCTTCATATACAAATATTTACCTCTTAGTTGCTCACATTAAAAGCTTTGAGCTTTTCATAAACAGCAACTATGTTTTATTTAGTATCTGCAAAGGTACCATATTACTTTCTGTCTCTGTAACAACTAAACGAATTTGGAATTTTAGTGCAGAACTTAGCAGCACTAAGCAAAGAAAGTTTTTTTTTTCCCCACTCACATTAATTAATTAGGAAAAAAGGCAATTATATGCAAATTGCTTTTTATTTGAATATTTACCTTTTTCAGTCTTAACCTAATGCATTCTCTGTTTGATAGAAAATTGCAATCAAGACAACTGAAATGAAAACAAACATGCTATCAATTTGACAACAAAATTTCATGTTCTCTATGGGGAATGTTGGCAGTGACATTTTTCTTTCTTCATTATTCATACCTAACTCATTCTATTATGAGTCTTTTATTCACTAGAAAAAGAAAAATCAACTTATTTTGAGATTCTTACTTTCCATTTTTTAAGAAATTAATTTAAATGATCACAAAAATAACTTATTATTGAGAAAATCTGCATGTACACAGTACGATCATTATGCATCTCAAGTAGTGTAAATAAGTAATATAGTGTAAGCAATAAGTGTAACTAAGTGATAAATAACATCTACATGGCACAACATTTTCAAGTTAATATATAAACAAACTATTCAACCAGTATTATGAAGTCTATTGAATGCAATGAACTGCAAATTCTTATTATTAGAACAGCCAAGGAAAAAGGCAGAAAAACAGAAGCACTGAAAAGCTTCTTAAATCTCATTTCAGTTTAAAGAAAAGCATTGTTACTTTGAAAAAAAAAAAAAAAACAACTCAATGTAATTAACAAAAGAGGAAATGATACTTGACGTAGACATACATAATTTTACCCATAAATGGCTGGCATTGTATAAACAGCTATGCCCCAAAAAACCCAAACCCTTCTTAGTTGGCTCACTCCCCACCTCTATATTTAGTGTGCAAGCCTCAAAAATACATATTTCTGACCTTAATAAGTCACTCTATGTGTTAAAAGACAACATTTATTCATGAGTACCCTGAAAAGGTTCTCACATAAAATCTCAAATGCATATTTGTAAAAGATTTATACCAAGTGAGTGTATTGATATATTAAACATACCTAAAATAAAAACACAGCATTTATATTCTACTTTCTTTCACTGCACTACCAAACTATTATTAGTCTGCATTTAAACAATCCACAGGGGTCCTGTTTTCTAATTCTCAGTGGTATTATCCCTTCTTGTGAGCAGAGTTAAACAGGCACAGCACTGCCTGATGGAGCCATCAGACAGTAATTCTTGAGCAACAAGCAGTTTAAGTCATCAGTGTCATTATACCTATTTCAGCCCTCAATTTAAGTAATTTATTAGTGCAGATAGTTGGATGGAAAAGCTTGTATTACTTCATACTCAACCTTCACAGAAAGACAGACCATAATCAGCACATAGGAAAAACACCAGTTCCTTCATTAAAGAATGAAGTATCAAACAAACTTCATGTGCAGGAGCATCACATATTTATCCCCTTCAGCCTTAGCAGAACAGAGTCCCGTTCCTGGTCCTGGAGCTAAAGCAAGGTCCCTGCTTTCATAACCAGTTCAAGCATAATTGTTGAAAGTGTCTAAAATGTTCGTATTTCCTCTGACTGTAATATCACACATTACTTAAAACCAGGGTTTGTTCTGCTGTATCCACACAATCACTTTAAGATGTCTCACATCAAATTCCTCAGAAAAGGAGATAAAACTGTAAGGTGGTCTAATTAAACATGAGGGAGAACTCACCAAGACACAGCAGTGCAGGCAGGGAGTTCTAGAGGCTGTGTGTGTGAAGGACCCCAATACTCAGATGCATCTCAGATATGCTGTGAACAAAATTGAGAAAAAGATTATTTTTTTTGTTGTTGTTGTTGTTTTTTTTTTAGACAGGCGAAGAAAAATTAAAATACAATGGCTAGCACATCTCACTTTTAAGCATAACATCATGAGGGAAACATTATGCGTGTTGCAGAACATTATCTCTTTTTCCAGACACAACAATGTCCTTATAGTCGCACAATCACTCCAGGCACACAGCTTCCTCTTTACCTGCTACCTCCTGCAAATTTGCAGTGATAGTAACTAGGATGTTTAAATTAATTTACATGGTATGTAGTCCTTGTTTTCACAAAAGAATCTGTGGGAACTCTCTGCAAAAGTGCTTGGTTCCTTTTTTGGTTGACTGCTTGGCTGGCTGACTCTGTAACATATGAGTTTCAAATCTCTAAAAAGGAGAAACTGGTGTTTTTTTACAAAATGCTTCTCAAACATTATTAAAAATTGTACGTGTAGAAGCATGTTTCTTCTCCACTTACAAGACCTCTGACTTGAATGATGAGTATTGGTGGACAAACTAAAAAACAACCAAAATCAACCAACCAGCAAACAACAACAAATATCTCTTCATTAGTACAGAACTTAAGATACCAGAAGAGCAGAAAACAAGCATCACAAAGCAATGTACATTTCTTCAGAAAAGAAGAACAGGTAGGTAATAGTAACGTGACACTGTCCATAAAAATATTATACCTGGACTCCTGTTTGTAAGCCAGACAAGTACTTTATGTCAAATATATCCAAGCAAGCTACCAAAAAGTTTTCTAACTTGTCTTTCTCAACAGAACATAAAGAAAATGAAAGATAAGCTATGATATAACAAAATAATAAGAACAACAAAACAGTAACAAAAAGCACTAATTATGCCTCAAGAAAAGTGGGATTTCTAGACAACTATATGATTCCTGTCAATATCGCCATCTCACAAAAAATCTTCTTCAAATAAAATCTGCTGATTTTTTTCTAGTTCAGACAGGATATCACTACAGTAACAGGTTATTCAGAGGACCCACTAAGAAAAGAAGTGTTTTCGTATAAAATACATACACAGAAGGTCTGAAAACATTACTGTCTCAGGAATGCCTAAGAATTATACAAGGTCTACAAAACTTTTTTTTTTTATTTTTATTTTGGTTTTGCAGTTTGCCCTCATTCATGCAAAACACGGTTATGTCTTGGGGTAAAATACCAGATCATTTGGCACTTTAGCAGGAATTACAAATTTTGCCAGACACCTGCAGTTCAGAGGGATTCAGTAGGAGAAGCCACTACCCAAGCAGATGATGAGGCATAGCCACTGGGTGCCCTTCAGGCCAAAGGCAGAGAGCAAGGGCTTCAGCTCCAGCCATGGTGGTATGGCCCTTTGCCATAGGATTGCAATAATAACAAGAGTGTCTGTGCAGACAGAATTGTTTTCCATTCATCTCCCAGCTCTAGAAGGGCTGAATCCTCCTCCTCATGACCATCTTTTCAGCTGCTGCACACCAGCAAAGGAGGATGGGCACTACTCAAGTACCATCTTGTCTCTCAACCACGAGTATGGCTGGTGTTTTCCTTCTGCTAGTTTATTTTGGGGTCCTCATCTCCTGATCTGTGGCCTTCCAATATCACTGCTCAGAGTCTGCACATGAGTAACATGATTCCCAATGACTCCTCTACAGCTCACTGGGCACAGTGCCACAATGATGAAAGATCAGCAAAATTTGTCATTTCCATTTTTTTTTTTTTTCCTATTTGTATAACATTTTAAATAACAACGATAGGGCTGACTGAAAACCAAGACAATACATGACCGTTTCATAGGTTAAATACTATCTTTAAAATACTACTACTAAAGTCTTTCTTTTTAAGTAAGTCTTAAATTGTACATAAACCGGTGACAAGCTTCATGTATCCAAACACATGGTATATTCCAGATTTATACTTCTAATTAAACTAGATTATCAGTGAGGAAAACTGATAAACGCTGCACACTGAAGTTACCTATTATTCCTTGTTTTCCTTTCTCAAGGAAATAAAAAGTTTCTGAAATAAAAAGTGAAAGCAACCCTGGAACAAGGCATTGCTAGTACCTATTCCCCTGCAAATCACACCCACAAGAATCAGAAGGTTCTTGGGATGCCCCTGAAAACTGAAGAGAAACTACCCTTGCACAAAGCCAGCTTTCACAGTAATATACTTTTATTGGTGGTGCTCAAAGACCTGTATGTAGGCCTTTTTCTGAGGCCTATATGATGAAAGAGCCTCTGTCCTAAACAGTGTACAAATTATGACTTACATTTATGATATAAAAATCATAAAAATGATTTAAATTATGATATAAAAATGGAATATACCATAGTAACTATTCTGCACACTTGTAGCTTTCCAACACCACCATTCAATCTTCCATAGACTGGAGTGTGAAAGAAAACTTTAAAAAGGCAAACATAATAACTAAGTGCAACTGATAAGGCCCAAAATAACATCCCCTGACTTCAAACCACTTCACATATTTATTTTCCATTCTTTCACAATAATTTATTTTCTACAGTGCAAACAGACATCTGTATTCCAGCTACCTGTAGCAGTGTAAGATATGTTACCTTCTTGCCCCATAAAGACTACGTTGTGAAGAGAACAAAATATCAACACTACAAGCTATGGTTTAGCTAAAAATAAGGGAGTGCAAGACAACCACTTTCAGACATACGTGCAATAGACCTTTATTTAATACATACAAGCTTAGTGAATATATTTTTTTTGATCACATGCAGTCTTCAGATTCCCTCACTCCTATGCTAAGGAATGGTCTTTAAAGTAACATTGTCTGTTAACGCTAATTTCATGCAAAACCATAGCAAAACATTCCATGGCCTCACTAGTAATGCAGTATCTTTGTATCAAAGCTGTGATCCTTAAAAAGGAAAGCTTTAAACTATGTTACTAGAGCTGCATTTTAGAGCCAGTGAAGTATCAACAGGTTGACTTTTAAAAAAATAAATAAATAAATAAAATAAAGGCAACAAGTATCCTAGTTCTACTAAAAATCACATAATCCTGGTCTTAAATTCAGATTTCTTCAAAAAAATATAAATATGCAGACTTGACTTGAAGAAGTATTCTTCTTGAAACTGCAATTGAAATTAGATAATGCAACTTAAATTAGATAAAGTAAATAATGTATTCACCTGTATAAGCTCACAATCTTTCTACTCAAAGAAACTCTTCTAAGAAATTGCTAGGAAAGGAAGAGGACATCACTCGTTTCTCTGGAGACCAAGGTACAAATTTGTGTAAGGGCAGCAAGTGAAATTAGTTGAAGATAATTGCATTTATTTCTGGGAATAACCTCAGTGGTTGGTCTGCAAGCCCTGACATCACTTTAGAAACAGTAAAGGATGGAAACTGAAGAGCTGCCTGGCAAACTCAAAACAGGGTGGAAGGAGCATAATGGAAAGTAATCTGCACTGTAGACCAGGTGATGTCTGAACTCTCACTTGCACAGGTATGAAAAGCATATGACCTTGACTTTTTTTTTTTTAATTTGATTCTGTCACACAGATATGCAATGAATTTGTAAGTTCATAAACTACCTGCAATAAAAGTGTCAGTATACACTATCAAATTTATTCATAGGCAGAACTTCCTCCTTCCTCATAAAGTTTTCTTTTTAAATGCAATTTAGTACTTCCTACATAATCTGTGAGGTACAAATAAGTGACAAACTACATTGTTTTTAATTGGAGTAATTTTCTTCAAAATCCATTTGTAAGGCTCATTAGAGATCAATACTGACAGCAATGAAAAACTAAATCTGTTCACACACAGATGAATTACCACATGGACAGAATAGGATTCCATAATAATTCTGACCTAACAAGTAAAATGTTATTTCACTTTCCATCCCCATTCTTCAATCCCAGACTTTTCCACTGAGGCAGCCAATAAAGCAGCCAATTGTGATATGTCCACTATAAATCCTACCAAAGAGCAACAATATGTCTTACATAGCTCACTAAAAAAGCATCAAAATAGCAACACTCAGTCATCACTACATCAGATATATGATCTCACTATATCCAAGGATCCCCCCTCCCCCCCCCCCATAGAAGCTCACGTGACCTGTACTACCTGAGATTTATGGATAAATCAACATTTTTGGTAAATATCTTTAATTTGTCCCTGCCCTTTCATTAATACATTAATGCTTCCCATATATTTTGCTAAAATAGTCCATGTTATATTATCCTTTCTAAATAAGAAGTAACTTCAAGTTTTTTTTAAAAAAAAAAAAAAAAAAAAAAAAAAAAAAAGGAAAAATGTAATCAGGATTTGCAGAGAGGGCACTGCATCTTACCTGTAAAAAGCAGAGGCATATTACAAAAAGGCTCCTGAAAAATCTAATCATAGCGCACTCACTGAAAGAGTGAGATTTACTATCAGTTGTAGCTGTGAAAATGAGAGCAAAGAAAGAATAATATATGCCAGTAACTGTATTAATGGGAGATTGTTATGGAAGCCATTTAAGGAAATGCAAGGCTTGGAATGGTATAATGATGCAGCTGCAGAAGGAAAAAAAAGTGTGTATTGTTAATGTGTTGTTGTATAGCTTTAGACATTTAAATTAATGAACTAATTTGAAACTTCAAAAAGCCAAGCACCCCAGTGACCATACACTTTCTGTAGGAATTGTGCCTGTATTATTTCCATAAAACTAAGTAAAATTTCTATTGCACTTAACTTGAATAACATTTTATTTCCATAGAACAAGATTGAAAAATCATAAATATTAACAAAATGTAATGCAGTGAATCCACCACATTCAAGACGTATTTTTTGAGCTATTCATCAACCCAAAGTAATTTTATAAAGCAGCAAAAGTATTCTAAATGCTCAGGAGAGGAAACACTGTTCTAGGTAATAAGTAAATGTAGGACTGAGCAGAAGAAAATGAATTTCTTCCACTCAGTATTAACATGAATTTACATAATGAAAAAAACAAAAAACCTATTTCTGAATACTCACATCACTACACTGACAAAATTGGTTTGTTTTGGATTTTTTATTTGTTTGCTTAAGCCCTTATTTAAAAATACACCATGATGATTTGTGGTGTTGTTTTTTGTTTGTTTGTTTTAGCTTGGATTTTTATTTTGTTTTTAAATGCTGCACCCTAAATTGATTGAACTATACAAGCTGTCATTTTCCATGTCCCATTTCTACTTGGTATATTTTGAAGAGGCTAAGCTACTGAATCATTAAAAATAGGGAGTGTTTGCATAATGCAAATACTGCTGACAAACTATTAGCCTCGGAACCAGTAAGCTGCTTTAGTAATATGTAACCACTGATGTAACATTACAAATTATTCTAACTACTCGAAGTTACCATTTCACCTATATGCACGCCTGTTCAAACTGCAACTCCAACACAGAGCAGGATTCCTTGTGTTTCATGTCTCCCCTGAAATCTTAAAAATATTATCAAAATGCTATCTATAACAAATATGTGAAGCGCACGTTATCTAAGCTCAATTACCCTGACGGATAAAAGTCAAAGAATACTTCTGTAAGGTTTAAATTCCCAGGAGAAGAAAAGCTCAGCTCCTGTCTGCAAGCACACAATGGAATCACAGCTGACGATGCACATCTTTTTCTGGATGTCTCCATATGCTCAGGAGGGTTCCCCCCCCCCAGTCCCTCCCTGTTTCTCCCTCTCCGCCTCCCTTGCTCTCAGCATTACATTGACAGATTTGTCTTTATCTGCCACCAGGAGCATGAGAATGTTTTAACAACTAACACAAATAAAGTAGTGCACTGAACTTCACCTTATTTAAAAATAAAAATAAGGGATCCTGCCAGAGTAGCCATCTGTAACTAAATTAGCTAATAGTAGAAAGCGAGTGCATGAATGGATGCTGTAATATAGCTTCTACAAAGTAAATATCAACATTACTCTGTCCTTAGCTTAAAATGCTAAATCACACAAGGGTCTATACTGTGCAACAACACATCTCACCTTTGGCCTCAGAAGCCAGAAGCCAAACACAGAAATAAAAGAATACTGAACGTTTTAACGTAGGTAAGAATTCTGAAGAAAACGCATGAATTCATTAAATACTTTATACGTACTTGAATACAAATTGCGTTGTTTAGAGAGGCTAAGCACAGCAAACATACAAAAAATGAATGTGGCAGAAACAGCATTAGCTCAGTATTGCCTTTCTTCAGTGCACAATCTATTAGTACTGAGCAGACAAAGAGAGTTACATTTATACTTGAATTTGGCACCAGTCTCACACTCAGCTTTTTCTCTTCAATGGGCTGACAGCATCCTCAAGGCTTTAAGTCTCACAAGCCTCTGCAATTTCCACAATTCCCATTTCAGGTGCTACCAAAACTCAGGCTCGATGTTGATCCCCAGATTTTGCCAATAAGACAGTGACATCAGCAACAAAGGGAAGGGCCAGAAGACTGTGGGCATTGTAGTAGCAGCTGTCTTTCCCAATGACTTTGTTCTTCCTGCTGAAAAAACCTGTGCTCTCTGCAGATGGACTAGCTCTTACTCTCTTTCAGCGATGGAGGGAAGTGTTGAACATCAACACTTTCATTCTCATGACAGAGCCTTGCAGACTTACAGTGAGCAAGCTGTAACCTAAAGGATTATAAAAACACAACTATTCTTAAATAATTAATCTTGACTTCATGGCTCCAGTTTAATACAATACACTACTTCCTATGTGAACAAATCCCTAATATTTTCCCATTTTTGTCCAAGGGGAACAATCTTTGAACATTTTCACTCTCAAATGATGTAGCTATGGTTTAAGAGCTTAAAACTGATTTGTTTTATTCCAACAGTATGATTCTTGATAGAAATAATGTATTCCTTCCTCAAATGTCTTGAGTTTCAAATATAGCACTGACACCACCAGGACACACAAAGAGGAACATAAGAGCTACACATCTTGCAAAAAAGCATCTTCAGAAACTAGAGATACTCATGAAGTATCAATGTAGTATATGGATCCTTTTGCTAGTAAAGACCACAAGCTTGAGAAAATATGAAGTTGAGAAACCTTCAGCTTTTATGTGAAATGAAAGAAGTTGCTGGCTGAAAAAAAAAAGACATGATTACACCACCTTTGTCAGGCATTTATTGCATAATGCTCACCAAAATGAGATACAAACATTGTAAAAATTACACGATTCTTCAAATACTTGTATGACATTTAGGATCAACTGTTCTTTTTAAAACTGTTCTGAGTATTTCTGAGGGTTGATTCCATGACTATTTTGCTCAAGACCCCAGATCACAAACGGACATTAAGCTTATCATAGTACCTTTATAAACTTAGGGAAGAACCTGGGGAGGGCAGGGGGGCAAATTTACATCTTTTATCTCCTGGGACACAGTGGAGCCAACTTCTGTGTTCCAGTGTAATACAGCTACTTGAGGGCTATATTAGAAATGTCAAAGTAAGGAACACAAATGCATGGGTGTCCACACATGCCTGCAAACATAGATGTGCAAATTTGCATGAGCCTGATGTACCCTATTTATGACACCACTGCTGACGTAAACAAGCAAGTGTTCTGAAAACTACGTAGGAGGTGCAGTACCTACACAATCTGTGGTAAAACGGCCAATTTTCATTCACAGGGGTCCTACACTTTTCATAAGGGAACAAGAGACCCGCTTTGGGGAATAACAGCTTAAATGTGAGGCTCTCGAGGGCGCCCAACGCTGCCATTTCTCTGCGAGCACCCAGCACAGTGGATCAGGAGCTCCCCCTGCCCAGGCGGCCTCTCAGAGGGATCCCCCAGGAGAGGAGCCCACCAGGTGGCCCAACACTGCTATCAGGTTGTAAGGAGCGAGGAAATTAACCGGCCAGAGTTGACTTTATACTTCAGTAGGTAAAAACCCAAAGGGATGAGAACAAATGACTGCTGCCAGGCACAATGGCAGCGAAGTAAGAACAGCAACAAGAAATGCTTTAAGTAAAAAGAGTGGCAGCCTTAAACTGCCTACTTATTTACAGTGGCAATAGAGCTTTGCTGTAACTGTCATAGCCAGACACAATACGCTGAGCTCAAACTATTCTTAAACAGCATAAAAATATTGCAGGAAGCAGGTGAATAGGCTTTATAACCGAACCGACTACCCTGAAATAAAATAAAAGCATAAGGAGAAAACCCAGCAATCGATTACTGCCCAACAAGCAAGCCGGCCTCCTTTCACAAGGAGGCTGCTTCCTGGCTAAATTACAAGTGCATTCAGACAGCGGGCCGCACACACACACACACTTCAGGCACAAGTAGCGAGGGTGAGACCAGCTCGGACCCCGCGGCTCCGGTTACACCGCGGTTACTCCGCGGTTACTCCGCGCCCGGCGGCCCCCGAGGAGCGCGGCGGCAGCGGGGGGCCCGCAGCGCCCCCGCGCTGCGCGGAGGGAGGAGGGCTTGGGGCACCTCTCCCCCCTCGCCCCAAAAGCCTGGGGCCCCGCTCCCGGCGCTGCCACCACCACCACCGCCGCCCCCCCGTCCTTGCAGCCCCGCGGTGAGCGCGGCGCCGCCCGCTCCGCCCGCACGGGGACCCCGCGCCCAGCCGGCTGCCATCCCTCCTCCTCCTCCTCCTCCTCCTCGTCCTCCCCGCCCCGCGCACACACGCAGCCACACGGCACTGCGGCGGCCGGGCCCCCACCCCACCCACCCCTCCCGGGAGGCGCCGGCGGCCGCCCCGGGGCTGCGCGAACGCGGAGCCTCCACGGCTCGGCTCGGCTCGGCCCGGCCCCGGCTCGGCTCGCCCGGCCCGGCGCGCACACGCAGCCGCAACCCCCGCGCAGAAAGTTCGCAGAAGTTGCCCGCTTTGCCCCCTCCTTCCCCCCAGCACGCCCCGGCCCACCGGGAAGGGCAGAGGGCACCTGGAGGAGCCGAGCAGAGCCGAGCCGGGATGGGAAGGGAAAAGGGAAGCGGGGTGGGAGGGGGCGTAAGGGGAACGGAGCGGCCCCCAGCCGTTGTCAGCCAGGGGAAGGGGAGGGGGCGAACACCGCCCTGCTCCCCAAATCAGCCCTTTTGTCAGCGGGGAGGGAGAGACCCTCCCTGCAAGTTTCCCGTGCGAGGAGGGGGGGGGATCCTTAACACCCCTCCGAAACCCCCTCCTCCGAGCCCCGCTCTGCCCCATGCCCTCTCCCGGCGGATGCCCGCGCCCCCCCGCAGCGCCCCCTGCCTTCCCCCCACTTTCTCCCCCCGGCAGCCGCGGGGAGGCGGCTCCCCACCTCCGGCCGGCCTGGCCGCAGCAAAGCGACCCCCCCCCCCGGCCCGGCGGCGGCAGGGTGCGGTGCATGCACCCCCCGACCACCCCCCCAACAACAGGGAGGGGGGGCGTCCCGGGGCAGTACCCACCCTCCCCCCAAAAAAAGGGGGGTGTGCGCGCACGATGCCCCTTCGAGGGGCAGCCCCGCATCCCCTCTTCCCCTCCACCTCCCCGCCGAGGGGGCCGCGACCCCCGCCCGGTTCCTCCCCCCCCCTCCCCGGCTCCCCTCGGCCGGCGTCAGCGCGGGGGCAGCCGCCCGCCAACGCCGCCCCTCCGCGGCCCCGGGCGGCCCCCGGTGCCCGTCGGGGAGGCGTGGGGGGGCCCGGGGCACACCCCCCCCGCCGAGCACGGGGCCGAGGGGGGCGTGCGGGAGCCGGTACCGGGGTCAGCGGCGTCCCCCGCGGCCGCCGGCGGCGCTGACCTTCGCTTTGTAAGCCGAAGCTGAAGCTGGGGCTGCGGCCGCCATGTTCCCGTTTTAATAACTGCCTGCTTGTTTATTTCAATGCAGAGACCCTCCCACCACTCGCCCTCCTCCTCCTCCTCCTCCTCCCCTCCTTCTTCTATCCAGAGGAGGGCTGGACGGGGAGGAGGCGGGGGGAGGCACAAGGCACTCCCCCCCCCTGCCCCCGGGCACAGCGGCAGCGGCCGGGCCCCGCGCTGGGGGAGGCCGAGCCGAGCCGAGCCGATCCCAGCCGGGCTGGGTGGCACCGAGGCGCCGCCACCCCCGGCCGATGTCCCCCCGGGCCGCGGGGCCGTCCCGCTGCCCGCCCCCGGGGACAATGGCAGCCCCGCTCCCCCCAAGCCCTGCACCCCCCGGGGAAAAAGGGGAGGGAGGGGGGAGAAGAAAGGAAAAGAGAGAAAAAAAAAAAAAAAAAAAGGAAAAAAAAAAGTCCTTCGCCCTCACAGGGCGAGACTTTAAACGCAGCCCGCTGCGGGACTGGGGCGCTTCCCTTGTAGTGGCCCGTCTTCACCAAAGAGAAGGGGGTGGTCTTATTTCCCCCCCCCCAAACAAAATAAAAAATAAAAAAAAAGGAAAACGCGTTGCGTGCAAATCGTGGCACCGCCGCACAACCGTGCAGCAGCACCGACTCTCTCGCAGGATGGGGAGATGCGAGTTAAAAATTATTGAGGGCCGAAGGATGGTTGTTAAACATTGCCCTTTAGTTCTGCAGGCAAGCCGTGATGCAGAAATGCTGTCTTAAAACATCAGCCTATTAATGTTTTCTCACATTAATACGTAGCCCTAAGTTTTTCTGCAGTTATCCAGGCATTATACATAGTTACCGATAGTATGGCTGGCTCAGCAGATACTCTGATACTGTTTTTTATCATAAACTTTGTTTGGTAGTTACATTTTGCTGTTGTACCAGTGCTGCTTGTGTTTCCCCATGCTCGTCTGACTCATTTTTTTTTGTGTTTGTTTGTTTTGCTTTTTTTCTTTCACTCAGTAATAATAGTTCAGTTGTCTCTCAAAACAAATTTAAGGCAAACCTTCTGCCCTGCTTGTTTCCTCTGTCCACTGAAAACTTCTAATATTTTCCTCCTCTGGAGAAGGAACTTTGGTATGGTATAATTTTGTCACATTAGGAAGCTGGGGCGATGGAGGGGATAATTTACATATGCTTAGCTTTGCTGCTAAATTAACAAGAGATCCTACCTACCCCAAATGCCACCCTTTTATGCTTTTGGCATCACTCCAAGTGGGCATGCTCCAGTGCTGGGCTGCTGCAACTGGAGAGGACAACTGTTGGGAATGTCCCTGCGCATCGGTCGTGCTCAGGCAGAGAAACTCTTGTGTTTGCAGAAAGCTCTTCCAACTTGCCCATAGACAGGCAGTCAGCAAAGAGATCGAAGGGCTGTTCTGGCTGAAGCGCAGAGAACTCAGAATATTGCCTTGAAATAACATGGCAAATGAGAGCAGCTTGTATGTGGAAAGAAACCTGGGGCAAAGAGATAGAGCTTTTCCTCTGGTCTCATTTGTTATATCTGTGCAAATTTCTGTAGCAAATAAGCTAACTGTTATAGAGGCAATAATCTCATTTACCTCACGGTCATGATACATTCATTCCCCTATGCGAAATGAAGCAGTGGTCCTCCGGGAAAAAAATAGTGTCTTTGATATTATGACCATAAGCAGTATAATTTAGAATTGCACAGGTAATTTTAATTCCAGTATTTCTTATTTAAAAATGCTTGATTTTGTCCAACCCTGCACATCCTTCAATGTAACCAAAACTCCTTATTAAATTATTACCTAAATCCACCAGGAAGAGCAAGGCAGGCCTTTTACCTTGCTGCAGTACAAACACAACAGATTGCCCACCTACCACAAAGTTTATGGGTTCAGCACTGAGAAAACCCCTAAGTCTGAAGCAGCTGAGTGTCCTTGGCAAACTGGGTGAGAGAGGGGATTTAACTACATCCACATATGTTTGGATCCTCTGAAATTTGTTATAAGCTGCTAACTTGTGAGCAAATACGTTTTGTCATCTAGGGCCAGAATACAAAACCCTGGTCAAAAATATCACTGTGTACAAAGGCCAGGAATTATGTTATTCCTAATTGCTGTTCTTTAAAGGGAAAGCATCATCTTCCAGAGGGAAAAGGATTCACTAAACACACTTCAGTGCTGGATTTTATTCAGCTTTATGGCTCTTTGAATCCCCTCCAATGTATTGCACCAGCACTGCATTAAGCTGAGTAGAGATGGGTTTCACTTTTCACAAGAAGCTTCTCCAGTTTAAAACAAGAGCAATATATGCATTCTGTCATCCTCCCATGTTCATCCTCCTCCCACTTAGACTTCTAACCTTGCTGGCTATTTTGTTCACAGCATCACATTGTACAGTCACTTGATTATTCACTGTGATCTGCAAACCTTTCCTGGTGTGAAACTTAACACAGACAGAAGCTTTTAATTCCTTTGAATTTTCAGTGAAGTTTGCTTAAATTTCCTCATCGTAACTTTTTTTCCCCCCCAGATCAATAAGAAGAAGAAAAAAGAAAAAAGGAGATTCTGAGTGTAATAATGTTTCACTGATCAGAATAAACATATGTTTTAATTTTCTTTTTAAATCCTCCCTTCCCCCCCAGTGAATTTCTACAAAATTTGGCACACAGAGTAGTGTGAATAAAACTAACATACACAGGAATGTTCTTGCCTGCTTTTCAAATAAGCTGGAAAGTTATTCTTCCATCAGGTGAAAGGCCATTAACAATTTGTTGAATGCTCATGAACTTGGGAAGCCACTTAGGTATGGCTGCTGTCTCGTAAAGCTCCATCTCCAGCTTTTACACATAACAAAGAGGGGTTTATGTGCACCTGCTGACATCAGGGCTATATGTAGAGCAGCTGTTGGTGCACAACATTTTTTTCCATGAGCAGCTGCATTTACCCTGTATAATCACTCTGCCCACCTTTATGGAGAACTGAGTCCCCACTTACTCATTAACATTCCCAAGACAACTTAGATATGGTCTTTATGACATCAATTATATAGAGAGAGATACTGTATATACCTAACTCAAATCCACAAAGAAATCAAAATGAAATTTTAAATCAGGTAAATCTTCTGTATGATCTTCACCCTCTTTAGGGTGAGGGGACCTTTCAAGATCTTTTGGTTGAACCCTCAGCTCCAAGTAGGGACAATTTTGAAGTTATACCAGCTTTCTCAGTGTCATATCCAGCCAAGTTTTTCTGTCTCTAAGGAAGGAGATTGCACAGCATCTCTGAGCAACCTGTTCCAGTGTTTGACCACACTTCTGAGGTTTCTGGGTTTTTTGTTTGTTTGTTTTCCTTTCTATCTAACAAGTATGTTCCAGCTTGTGTCTGTTACCTCTCACAGTTAAAAGGCAACTGTGACCTTCCAAGAAGGCTCCATCTTCTCTATACCTACCCATTAGGTAGCTGAAGAGAACAACAAGATTTCCATCTGCATTCTCTCCATAAGACTGAATAACCCAACCCTCTCAATTGCTACTTGCATGCCATTTGCTCCAGCCACCTCACCACCTTGGCAGCACTTTACTGTATTTGCCTTTTTATATCATTGACTTTTATGTACTCGGGAGCTCAAATGAGGATGCAGTAGTCCAGATGCAATCTTACACATACTCCACAGATTGGAATATAGCTCTTGTTATTATGGCCCAGGATGCCATTGGCCTCTGTTGCAAGCGCACACTGCTGGCTGAGTTGCTGCTCATCCACAAATCCCTTTTTGCAAAGCTATTTCTACCTACTCAGTCCCCCAGCTCGTAACGTGGACACTTATTCCATCCCAGCTCAAGGATGCTGTATCACCATTTGTCAGAATTTGTGAGGTTCTTGCCAGCCCTTTTCTCCAGCCTGCTGATGTCCCTCCAGTGTATTCACCACACCTCCCCAGTCTGTCATCATCTGCAAACTTGCCATGGGTACACTTCATCTCATCACTGAGGTCACTGACAATGATGTCACACAGTATCAGCCCCAGGATTCCAGCCACCAGCTGGGTCTGCTACTGGATCACAACCCTTGAGCCTAAGGGTCCAGCCAATTTTACACCAAATCTTCCTCTTGTTTAGTTCATACCTTTCCAGTGTGGTTAAATAAGGTCTGCAAATAATTGTGTCAAAAGTCTTACTGAAGCCAAGGTAAATGACATCCCCTGCTCTCCCTTTCTCCACATAAAATGACCATCCCTTTTTGTTATAGAAAGCAGTCAGGTTGGTCAGGCAGTTTTTGGCTTACTGCCTGTCCCCAATCACCTGCCTAATCCTCCCACAGACTAAGGTCAGTTTGGCTGACAGTTCCCCAGATCTTCCTCCTTGTAGATGGAGGCAACATTTGCCTTTTTTGAGTCACCAAGTGCTTTTCCCAGACACCATGACCATTGAAAGGTATGCTATACACACATCTGGCATGGTACTCATACCTTATGGTTACAGTCACTGTGACCCTCTGACCTGGCATCCCATCCCCCAAACACCTCTGATTATCCTCCTTCCATCATCCCTTTACCAAAGGCTCCCCTTTCGAAGTCACACATTGGCTTAAATGCTGCTATGTTCTTTTAAAGCATCTAGGATCTGGCTCAGTTTCTCTAATGGTACTTAGGCTTTATTTTCATTTGACACACCAGCTTAATTATGAGGTTGCCATGAGGAACATATCAGAGGTACATAGTGCTTATATGTTAAAATTAAAAATATTTTTTTTTCCCTTAGAAAAACTTAAGGCACCATTTTCCCACCTCAGATAATAAAACTGTAAATTTACAAAGTGCTTAATCAAACATTTTTTTGCTTTTTGGGGTGTTATTAATACAACAGTTTGTTTCATATTCACACTTTTTCATCAGATAACCTTGAAAAGCTCAAAATTTTTCAAGCAATAAATCAATCAAGATCAATTTTATCTTGTAAAATGTTCTGAATTTGCTAAGCCAACACTCTGCAGAGAGGTATTATAAAAAATTCTGGGTTAGCTAGACTACCTATGTAATAAATGTGTAGTGTATTAGAATTTTAATCAATATTTATGCAAATATTTTTATACTAGAATAAATTACTCTTATTTTATTCATACTACTTTTTCTTTTTTTTTTTTTTAGTAGTTCTGACTAAGACAAAATAATATTCAGCTGAGGGAAATATACATGTATAACTAAAGCTCAACTGTTACGGAAAGTGTATATATCATCCTTGTACTGTAATATAAAAACCAAAACAATCAACAAACTCATACTTTTACATTGCTGGACCTGCATTTACCTAGCCTATTTGTTTGCATCCCTTTCTTTCAGCTACAGATAGCAATCATGACCGCAATAAGTGATGGACCAAACAAAATCTGCCCCTAAATTTCTTGTGTGTTGTGATGGGATTGCTGAGCAGTTGGTACAAAATCCCAACCATGAAGAAGGGGTTGTTTCCTCTGTTGGCTGGGCACTCCTGGACACACAGCTCGGGGTGACCCTGCTCATGTGGGAGGCATCCCTAGATGTCCCTTCCAGCCTTGGGAATTCTGTGACTGTGATACTTTTAGTATGAAACAATTACTTCCGCTTCTATGCTTTATTTCACACTTCTCTCCTAACTTTTCCATATAATATTCTCTAATATTTTTCCTTTTGCCCCTACTTTCCCTTTTATCTTTATTTTTTCTAGTCTTTTATTCTCAGTCTCTCCCATACTCTCATCCTGCAACATGTGCTCAACAATACAAACACCCTGACATATTCTGCATATTCATGTAGTCTATTCAAAAGATGTTGCCTTTCTTTCTAGTGAGGATGAAAAAGGCCCAGCTCACCCCTATAGTCAGACTTTAATCAAGAAAGTAAACAGCTGTCAAGCATCCACACTAAGGGGTATAACTGAGCTACACATAAGAAATAAAGCTACGAGTGTTTCATTATGTTTTTGCTGCTTAGAGAGCAAGGTCCTCTTCCCCTTGTAATTATGTGGCTGAACATGTTAATTTATCTTTTATTTAGAATTGTGTAACACTGTCTTCCTCCCTTGATTTCCTGTGCTTTAATATATACAATTTCCTACTTTCACAAGAATTTGATAATAAAATATACTGCTGAGGAAAGGCAGAACTAAAACTTCTTAAAAGACACTCAACATTAACAAGGTGACATGAATGCTTTAACAAACCCCTAGACACACCCTTTGTTTGCTCTATTTTGGATGTCCTCAGAAAACTTATTCTAAGGTAACTTTATTAATTCCTATTTAACAATTACTTCTCATCACTGATCAAACACACTATAATGTTTTCCTCCCAAACTATAATGATCGTGCATGTAGGGTCTAAGTGTCCCTACATCTTTGATGTTGAACGCACTTTCTAAATTCACTATTAAGCTGATTACACACTGATCAATCTATGTTCTTCATTGGTCACTTACCGTGTAAACCTGGAGATATGTACACATGTAAGTTTACTAGCTCATGTAATTAGAGTGCAGTAGGCATAAAAAAAAATCAGAGGGGTGGTGAAGCATGTTTTTAACTGGCAAAAACTCAGCATGTCTGTACAAGTAGCACATTTCATGAAGCAGACATAAGATCTGCCTCTCTGTACTGCAGTTCTTAATGCCATTATGAAAGAGATTAAATCAAGATGGAGATGACAGTGATTTAGTCACAGAACCAGTTAAATGGCTTTCCAAACTTGAGGCCACTGATAGTATTTTGATTTACAGATAGCATAGAAGTTTGATCTTAAAAACATTTAACTGAAATAAAGTCCAGAAGCTATAAAGAAGGAAATATAAGGAGCCTGGCGCAACTCCCTAGCTCGACTCCTAGTTCGATTTCCAACCATAAGTTTTTGCACGGAGTTGTTTTAATCTAATAAAAAATTAGGGGAAAAAATGTCCCTGAGTTTTTCATACTACATAGCAGGCAGAAGTTTTCCATTTCCTGAGACTACCTCCATTTCAGCCTAATGGCTTGCCCTCTTGAAAGCTGGTTAGCATCAGCCTCATCTGACTCATCAGATGAAGGCATCAGGAATGGGAAACAGTCATTCCTAAAGAGTGAGACAGAGAGTGCAGACCAACAAGTTGAAGATTTCCGTGATTGGTTTTGGACATCCTTCCTTTCCTTCCCCAGGCAGCTCTTCAGATTTGCTGACTTTTGTGTGCCTGACAGCTCTGGTGGTCTCCTTAAACTGGCTTCCTCCACTTATGGGCTTCAGGAGCAGATACTGCTACCACATAATTCCTCCACCTGTAGGATGGAGATGACACATTGCTCAGAGTATAACAAGCAGTTCTATGATTTACCTTCTGCTTTCTTGTATCAGGAAGAAAAGTTAACAGGGTTGTCTTTTAAAAAATCATTGGTCATCAGAATTAACGTGTCACAAAAACTAGTCTCAGAGCTATTGCTCTAGCCTTCCTATACATTCAAGTAGGCAGTTCTTGATCAGTATAAGATAGTTCACATTTCTGAGGTTGCTACACTGCTATAGTACATACTCACATCTGTTTGTTTTTGTAGTTAAAAGTAACTGCTTTTGTTGTTATTACATGTGGATTTTAGTTTCCTCTTAAATAGGGTCCACCAGGAAACAGTAAGGTTAGGAAAGGCAAAACTGAAGGTGGAAGATTATTCCCTGTTAAGTTCTCAAATATATTTTAGTAATTATCATAATATATGAAAAAAAAAATGTTTCATAAAAATGAATTAAAAAGAGAAAAAGAGCTAAGATAAATTGATAAATAACTTACTGCTTGTACCTGCAGTAAGGTAATTCATGCTTGATTAGACGCTTGAAAGATGATGCAAATGCACTGAAAAAAAAAAAATGGAATAGCACAATTTGTAACAACGAGCATACTTACATGTAACTTAACCAACTCAACCTTACAACTGTTTAGTGACTCCAATCTGACAGCTAAGGTAATGGGCTCTATCAGTAGTTCTGCTTGCACTGTTTAAATCAACAAATGTTTCACAAGAGCCACTGTAGCCCTAACATTAGGAGGACAAGTGGCATAAAGCTCTCTCCCATCTTTTGCTGTCCCATTCAGAAAACCAGGTACACCCTAAGTTTTCCACTCTGCACTTTGATTCTCATAATTAAGAAAGATCCTGCAGTGCAGAATTAAAGCACATTTGACGAGACATTTACATTTGCTGTGCTTTCTGGGATGCGGGCTTCCAAAACCAATTGTCCTTAGTACATTCTTCTGCCAACTGCCTCAGCCTTATGCTTACCAAAGAGAGAAAAAAAAAAAAAAAAAAAAAAAAAAAAAAAAAAAAAAAAAGGACAGACTGAGCTGAGCCAAAGGTGTTTTCGTTTTTTTTTTTTTTTTTTAACATCAGAGAGTGCCAAAGTATGAGGAGGAATTTTATTTCCATATAGAAATCTATCACATTCTCTCTTAGTTTAAATGCAGCCTGTTGGGTTAAATATATACTCTGTATCCAGAAAAAAAAAAGAGAAACAACAAGAGCATGAGGCAGAAAGAGGTCGAGAGGTCATCTGTGTCCACCCCCTCCTTTAAAGCAGGACTATCAACACCTATCTCACTGCTAAGTCGTTGGTCTAACCTGTTCTTGATGACCTGTGATGAAGACATCGCAGCCTCCCAGCTACTGCACTGCTCTGCTCCACACAACTAGTTTTTCTAAAGCTTTGACTTGGTTTCTCCTGATGTCTTTTAAGCCTTTATCTTCTCCTCATATCTACCATAGGTATGGAGATGAGATTTTTTTTTCCCATGTCTCTTTACTTACTGGTTCTCACCTGTATGCAGAACTGAGGCTGTGTTTCTTTCTCAGTCTTTTTCTAGACTGAGAATCCCAGTTCCTTCCAGCTCTCATTTCTGTGGGTCCCTGGGCATTTAAGCTGCAGTCCTACAGACTTTCTACAGTTGGTGGAGAGAAGACACATTTCTTGACAGTGAACATCCCACTTGGTCTGAGACCTTACTGGCACTGGAAGAAATACTCCATTTGCCATGCAGGCTGTATGTCTTTTTGAACATCCCTAGTTGCTTTTGTTCTGTCCCAGTCCCTGAGAACACGGCATTGCTCACCCTTGTTCAGAGATCAGACCTATCATCCTAACCCCCAAATTTAAAAACGTAGTTTAATACATTATTACGGAGATTATATTGATAAATGGCACTCCAAATGAAGTCCTCATCAAGTTATTTAAAAAAATATCTTAAAGGAAAACCTGACAGAGGCTTTTAGAGTACAACCATCTGTATTTTTCAGCAAAATCCAAACTCTAAATCAAAGCATAGTAAGCATATAACACTGGTATGGTTTGTACATACTGAATCTGCCTGAATTTTGCAAAGACAAGTACACATGTGTTCGTTTCTCTTTAGTAGTATTTCTACGGATCAACATCATGGATATCAGGGAATCATGCTTTACTTTTAACTACAAACAAGTCTCAGTATTGTCTTATGATAGCCTTATGTAACAGTATGATTTGTAAGAAAACAAACAAACTCCAACACAGGAGAAAGCTTCTATTTACATTTATGAAACTGAGATGGTCACATTTGGTCAGGTATTTAATTTTAGTTTAACAGGCCACGTTCAATTAACTATAAGTTAAAACTGGGAACTAAACTTCTGCTGTTGTAGGGATTGGGAGATTCAGCTGTTGAATGAGATCCCTTTTTGCAAAAGGGCTGTACAAATTTATTGCAAACAGTTCTTACCTGACCAAACATTACAAGCTAAATACAAGATAAGAAATGGGTGGATTGAAAAAAAAAAAAGAAGAAAAAAAGAGTATTATTATTATCATTTATAGCAACAGTAATAATAATAATAAAAACATAATAAAAATAATAACAACAAACCCCATCCCTACACCTAGAAACCAAAGCTAAAAGGAACAATGAAAACTTGGCCAAGTACAGGTTTTGGTATGATAGAGAGGTGTCATACTCTACCAGCTGTTTAACTGTTGTTGAGTCACTCTTGGGAGAAACTAGAGCAGGGTAAACAATGCAACAATTCAAAAAATTCAGGAGACACCCTTAGGTAAGTGATTTGGCAAATATATTTAGCTTTGCCGGGGATACTCACTGAGTCTACTTGCATGCCTAAGTACCTTGCTAATCAGGAGTCTATTTAAGCTATTTGGAGATAGAAATTGAAATGTGTTTGTGTAAAGCTGTTGAGCCTGGTTCTAGCTAGTTTTTACAAGAGAGAATCATGCACAATACAACATGCCTTGCAAACGTGACTTCAGTTGAACTTACTACCTATATATATATAAAGACCATTTTCTTCATGCTTGTTTTTGTAGATCCTTTTAATATTTCTTTTGTTGTTAAAATGAAAGCCATCAATGAAAGAAACAAATCCATCCAACACTTCAGCATTTATACAATACTTCTAATTTTGAGGGAAATGTATTTGAAATTGAAAAAGCTTTTTTCAGAAATTCCTTAAATCATATCCCCTGCTGCTTTGATAAAATCTTTCATTTTTCTTTAAGAACAGTGTTAAAGAAGTAACCTTGTATTGTGATACATTGAATGAGTACTACTCAGGGAACGCATTGTGTATAACTTGTGTATAGATTTGATTACATCCGTATTTGCAAATATAACATTTAGTTTTTTATATACTTGTTGATAAATACAGAGCACACGGTTTTCCATACTGGCTTACATGCAAGTGGTTTTATGACAAAATGCATTTTAGGTTATAAACTACCTATAAGAACTGAGTAAAATATATCCTATTAAGTGATTTATATTCCTTTTTTTTTTTTTTTTTTTTTTTTTTATGGAAGAGTAGCTCATTATATTATTTGAAAGTTCCATTTGATTCCTTACTTTAAATTGTATTAAATTCCTCAGTGCCTGTTTCTTAGCACTTCACTAATACCTTGTTTGTAAATACTCACAAATTTTTGTAGAACAAAAAAATACATTGGTTAGAGAAGTCATGTATTTCTGTTCAAACACCAGGTAGCCTACGCAACTATTTAGAAATAAATTGCAGTTTGATTGTTACATGAGAACAGACAAATGTAAACAGTCCTTGATACAGCCCGTACTTGCCATTCCTATATTCCAGTGTTCAGCTTATTTCCCCAAGTACTTTCTCACTACTCTAACAGAAAAAAAAAAGTCAATGACAACCGAGGATACCACGGACAGCATGAGCAAGGAGTAGTAGGCTTGCCTACTTCAAGTAAGCCTTCCTAATTCACATGACTCAAACAAGAAAATCAAGTAAGCCTGCAAACCCCAAACAGTGGAATGAAGAAGTAATGCAAGAATAATTCCCAATTAACACTGTTTATTTTCTAGAAGGAGACTATTTAAACACTTGGAATTTCATCTGACCGCCACAACTCAGAATTGCTTTAAAAACCTATTTTAATTAGTTGCAATATAGTGCATTATATCTAGAGATGTGCCTATATACAAATTGTAGACATAAAATGTCATCTATAAAATCACCAGCTGTAATTATTTGTACTCCTTGGAATTAAACATGCTGAAGTCAAAGCAATAGAAACTAAATGAGGAAAAGATAAAGCTATGCATACTTCTGTGAAGATAAAATTCTAATAAACAAGAATACTTTCAAGAGATAATTTCTCCTCTTTACATACAAAATGCCAGTTTGGTGAATGGAGTAAGAAATTCTGGAAATTAAATGCAAATAGAGGTGAAACTGAACATCAGGTTATTTCTTAAACACGGAAATGTACATACTAGATATCCCTTAATCTATAACCAAATCATGACTAAATTGCTACTTCAGAGCAATTGAAAAGGGCTCTTGCTAAAAATAAATGAAGTTCCTGAATAGTAAAGGCATGGAAATATCTGGAAATATCTCTTTACCTGCAGCAATGACATCCCAAAGTTTGTATGTTCCCCCAAGACCTACCATAATGACATACCTTGTTGACATAGCTCAAATAATTCAAATACAAAATACATTAGAAGATGCTGTGCAGATTGCAATAAGGATAGAATCTACATTGAAATACTGCATGATTTAAAGTAAAAAAAAAAAAAAAAAAAAAAAAAAAAGATGCCAGGAGAGACAATATTCTGAAGATTCAGCTCTATATTGTGTTTTGTAAATACAAGCATTACTCTAAATGCAAGCAGAAAAGGACCTCGCCCTACCTCAAATCACAGCTACCACTTAGAAGAAAAAAAAAAAGAAAAAAAAAAAGAACATTGTAGTTCTGGTGTAACTGGTTCACACACAGGTGGGTAGAAATCTGCATCAAAACATCACGTCAGCTCCTTTTTATATGGATGCCTTATGTTCTCCTCTTCTTTCCTCATTCATAGGGATGGATCTGCAACACTAACATTGATTATATAAAGCAAGAAGAGTCATAAACTGTTAAAACAAAGCCACAGACAACCTTTCCCTGGCTATACTCTGTGCTTTTTCCAGCTGATATCATTCCTCTTTCTGCATTGCAAGCTGTTCCTATTGATACTGCTACTTTTTGCTGGCTTTAAACATAAATAATACACTAGAGAAAATGCTTCTCCAAGCAAAGTAATGGAGACCAAACAGCTTGCAATATATCAGCTCCAAAGTGAAGGCTTAAAACTCTGTAAACAAACTAAGTTTTCAACTTTATTAAAAAAACTGTTAAATCTGTACTACTTGAAAATTTCTTGGTACATTTTGTACACCAGAAAAGACTTGCCCTCACGTCCAAACACCCACACACTGGGGGGTTCCTGATGCAGGTGTAAGTCAAGCACAGCTGTAGGTACTGAGGAAAAGGACTTCTTAAATTTGTGAAGAAAAATATGATGTAAAACAAATATTCAAGTGGTGTAAACTATAATTCCCAGTGCAATTTTAATGGTGAACAAAAGCAATGCAGACACTTGACTTTCAGAGAGCAAATTGACTGCTTTGGACTGCTCAGCCAGAATAGCAAGATCTCATTTACCACTGGGGTGAGGGGGTCAGGAGAGGCACAAGCTGACACCTCCTAGGTTTGCAGCAGGAGATCTGTGTGGTTTCTAGCAGCACGTGCCTTCTGCACATAGCCCTTTGCCCCAGATGCTCTTCTTGCCTCCATCTGATCTTCTCTTGTTCTTTGCTTCCTCTTTCATTGTTTAAAAAAAAAAAAAAAAAAAAAAAAAAAAAAAAAAAGGAAAGCCTCCCTTTTCCACAGAGAAGTTTCTTTTTCTGCCATCTTGAGCAAGAGTTGGAGGAAGTGTTGGCTTCCCAAGGCAACTGTGGAAGGGAGCACAGGAGGCCTGGGGGGTCTCTGGTACTGCTGAGCCCCAGCCTGTACTGCACAGTGCTGCAGAGTGCACCAGAGTCAGCCCACAGCCTCCAAAAAGAAACAACCCCAAAATAATAGCTTTTGCTCTACTGATGCTTGGAAGCAACAGTAAAGTGAAGGAACAACCCCCAGATAACAAAAACTCTGAATATTTTTGCAAAATACATTCTTCCATGGAAATTTTCTTGGGCATCAAACAGGTGTGAGGAAAAAGGGAATAAAAAAATCCCAGCTGATGGCAACAAAAGAACAAAAAACCTATTTCCCATGAGGCATCACAGCTTATCGGGAGCCAGACAGCTTCAGATAACAGGCAGCGCGCCCAGGAGGAGCAGGCTGGGAGTCAGCACCAACAGGCCCCATTTTGAGTTTTTGTACAAAAGGAGAACAGGCCCAAAGCGAGCCTGAGGGAAGCAGGTCTGTGGCTGCCAGGCCCCAGGCAGTGGGACAGGACCTGCAGCTGCAAAGCCCAATTTGTAATTTCCTGATATCTCCACAGAATAGCTTCCATAGGCAATTAATTCACTGACAAGCTAATTAGAAGAGGTTCAGCACCTTTAAAAATTAGGCCTTCAATGTTCTAAAAAAAAAATAAAAAAATTAAGAAAATACTAATCCTGTTTGTAGGAGTGAGTTTTCCACAAAGTAATAGCTGTTTTCTCTAAACTTTAATTCCTTAATTAATTTGATTGCATGGATTAAGACATAAATGTTTCACTAAGAATATAGTTAGTTAAGTCTCTTCAGTTTATTAAGAGGTACAAAAAATTGTGTTTATGAAGGTTTATTCAGGAACCTAACATTTACTAAGATAAATGGTAAGGTAATTTTATTCAATGTTACTGAAAGAAAATGACAGAGAACGTTATGTAATCATTCTATTTCTGCAAATCCACATTTTTTGATGCTAGGCTGCAATCTTTATTTTACTCAGTCGTATCCCAATTTCCTCCCTAAGACAAGCTGCAAATTGAGTTTATAGTTTATTTTAATATTTCCTGCCATCAAATTATATGGATAAGAAATCCTGTATACTCATGCCATAATCCCATTTCTGATGAAGAAAAGAATATACAAGCCTGTAGTATAATATTGTCATGCAAACAGATTTGTGTCTCCCTATCTTAGCTTGTCCAGACTTTGAAATCTTTTAAACTAAACAACATATTTTTCTTAGGTTAGCTGGGAAGGAATATAGAAAATTCACATGGAAATATGAGATATCCTTCAAGATGGACAAAATGATGTAGAAAAAAAAGAGGAAAAAAAAAGCACAACCAACAACACAAAATGAAAAACATCTAAGCATGGGTTTACTTACAGTTCCATCAAGAAACAAAGAAAGTTCTCGAAGCACTTTACTAAAATACTACAATATATCTGGAGACACAAAACAGATCTTTGTTTTTCCTAAGCAAAAATTTTGTGACATGTATATTTCATTTCAGTAGAAATTGATCAAGAAACCATTTCTCCAAGGATGAAAGTCAAAGAAAGAATTGTACCTACTTTAAATACTTTTCAAAAAGCAAACCATCCTCTACCCCCACTAATTAAAAATAAAATAAAATAAAATAAAATAAAATAAAATAAAATAAAATAAAATAAAATAAAATAAAATAAAATAAAATAAAAGACACTGTGTAGAAAGCAGTAAGGGTAGCAAATTCTCTTTAGGGGATTAGTGAAAGTATTTCAATTTCCTATGAAAAAAAAAAAGTTGATACGAACAAGTGAATATAAGAGGAAACATAGTAGGACCATAACAACTCCGGTTTCTCCACAGGAATACCAAGGAAATCATAAAAACAACGTGGAAAATAATAGATTACAATAAACAGAAAAGAAAATCATTTGAGGGAGGGTTTTAAAATTGATGTCTACATATTTTTAATGCAGTTGAAATTGTTATAAGTCCAGTAAAACAAAGGAATTATAAATCAGTTGAAATTCCTTAAATTAGATCTTTCTACAGCAAATATATAGCAAGAAAAAATGCTTTCTATTTTTATGATAGATTATATGCAAAATACAGAGTATGATCTAGGAAAACAAGTCTAGTAATGTCCAAGATTTAACAGCTGGTAATTTCAGGATAGTTGAAACTTTAATGTTCTGTTGTCCTGAATGCCTTCTGAAAATCAGGTCCCCTCCAATGTTTCCACAAGAAGTGGGGCACATAGAATAACTGACAATCTGATAAAACTGTGGCCTGAAAGTACCTTCAGGAAATAGATAACCTCACAAATTCTGGCTGACTCCAGTGAAAATTTTGAGCAAACACAGTATACGGCATGATGTCCAAAAATGACTATTAACAGATAGGTCACACATCCTCCTCAAAATAAAAACTAAAATGCAGCATCCTGTCTGATAAAGTTCTGAAGAAAAATATCCAACTTATTTATGAAAATGAGAAACAACCTCCCCAGTGCATCAATTGGCAGAATAACTACTGACAAATCAAACAGTGTCAAAAGTATTAACTGTTTCAGGAAAGTACCAAACTAAAAGCCAGAAATGCCCAACAGATCTAAATCCAACAATCTAACCATATCTCTGTGTAGCACTGAGGAAATTCTGTCTTGCCACATTACTACAATAACATGGTGCTATTCATACTAATAGCACAGGGCATAGTGGTGTTTTAATTTCTCTAGAACACTATAAAAGTAGAATGTGCTAAATGTTATACGTTTATTGCCACCATTACAAAGCTCTTTAGTTTTCAGCCAGAAAAGTGTAGGTAATCCTTTGAGAAGCTTTAAAAGTACCTGGTAGTATAGGAAAGCCACAATAAGAAAATAATTCAAGCATGGTGATAAAATAATATAAAAATCAAACCAAAACAACAAACAAACAAACAAAAAATAATTTCAAGGCTATTTTCCAGAAGGAAAAAAAAAAAGAGAGAGAGAGAGAAAGAAAAAAGTAAGTTATTTTGGGTCTGGCCCTGTAGTCCTTTGGATGCCTGTTTTCTAAACTAAAAGTCAGGAATAACTGAAGTGTATTCTGAAGATCTTTTGCCCCTTAAAGTACCTTTGTGATACTTGTCATGAGTAACCTCACACAGGAAATGCTGAGGTACTTTGATTTTTATTGCAAGGTATCAGATCAGAAAAGAAAATGTTTTTGTTTTCTGAATAACATATAACAAGAAGCCTAATACACACAAAAGAAAATACTTGAACAAAACTGATGATACAATCTCATTTAAAATGCTTCAAAAATTGAAGGAGCATCTGTAGTGCCCAAACAAGTTGTCTTTCTGCAATAGCAGATTTGCATGAAGGTCAGTAATGTATCTTCTCAGTCTTCCTTAAAGAAAGAATGACTTCAAACTGGTTTGCAGGGCTTGAAAGTCATTCAAAGCCATCTTGTAAAATCAGAAATGTAAGCAGTGATTATTTGAGTTTATTTAGTTCTCTCTAAGCTGTTTGAGGTTTATGGAATTGGTTTAATCTCCTTTAGTATCTTCATTAATAAAACTGCAGAGCATGTTGTTAATCATATCAGGTAATACTAAAGTAGGAGGTTTTGATATTATAAGGAACAGAGATAATGGGGGGGGGGGGAAGGGAGGAAGGAAAGAGGATGAAAACACTGAAAGAAAATACAATATCAATCTCTGAAAATTATTGTAGGGAGAACACAGGCAAAGTCCATTAAGGGGAGGCTAAAAGTTGATGAAGGCAGGCATACCAGGGCAGCCCTGTGGGTTACAGTAGGCAGCAATTTGGAGAAGACTTCACACCTTGATGTAGCATCACATAGAAGTATGTGAAATTCAGGCTGCTGCTGTGGAGTTTGTCTTCTAATAGAGCAGCTAAAGCTACTTTCCCTAGCTAAATCTGGTTCAGTTCTCACTCCCAGAAGACAGCAGCACACTGGCATAGATTGGAATGAACTGGAATGAAGGGTAGAAAAAGAAAAAAAGGTTGCAAGGAAAGCATGTCAACAAGTTTTGAATTTCCCCTTCAAAAATGTTATGAGAGTGAATGTTTGGAAACATTAAATAAAACACGATGCTGGAAAATGGAGAAGGGGCTTGGCAATGGGGACATTTCTTGATGGAGTCAATTCATTCTGGCCAGAAGCAATTCAAAGCCTCTTGTAGAATAACAGTAGTAAATTAGAAATGAGTTGTGGTTCTCTGTGCTGGTCCCAGTGAGAAGAGCTTCATTTTGCAAAAGCCTCCTGCCACATGATATCTTCATCAGTCACAACAACAGAGTCCAGGCAGAAAAGAAGAAGACAGGCAGCTTCCTTTCAGAAATATGTGCTCTCAATAATTCTCAAATTATTTCATGAACCGTATTCATCATGAGGACCGAGGAACTCATTATCTGCATATTTCACAAGAATTCTGACCAACATTTTAAAAATGTGTCAGTCCAAAAGCTGATACTCAAATCAGGTTAAATTATCTGAAGTAGAAAGCCACAAACTTCACTATTTAACATAGAGCATTGCTACCAGTAGACCTTGGTACTTCCTCATCCCACAAAAGCTTCCTTTAAATTGCACTGTCCCTATCTCTGTTTCAAGGCTTTCCATCTCTTCTCTTTAAACCAGTGCTTAAAGTATTGGATGCTACTGGCAACTTCCTTGATCACTGATAATTTCTGGCCTGGTTTGTAATACGTATTAGAACAACAACTGGGAAAGTCTAAGTAGGATCTTTATGCAGTTTTTCCTTACAAAAGTGATTGCTGTTTCTATTATTCTCTGAAACTTTATAGTCATGACGTAAAATGAACCGAACTTCTTTTTACATAAGAAACATAAAACTTCGTCAGTAACTGATTCTTTTTTCTTTCTGAAGTGCTGAAAACAAAACAGCATGCTTCTCATTCTTAATTTTATGCACTCAGATTTGAAAACCATGAATCATAAGAATTAATCAAAAGGCAATGCAACTCTGTCTTTTGATCCAAGACTGAAAGCCTTGCATGCCCTGTAAATCTTTGGCTCCAACTGCAGAACAAAGTAAAGCTGTGACTGGGTGTGCTCTATCCAGACTGTACACAAAGCAGTATCAGAGAAGACTCGGCATCACACATCCAGCATCATTCACTCCTTGTAACCTCTTCCTCTGGCTGTTGTCAGTGATATTCAAAATCAGCACATTTACTTGGCTCATTCCTACAACTGCACCTTCAGCTGCTGCTCACTGCTGAACAGCACCTCTAGGACTCCTCTCTGCCAGTCTGCAGCCAGCAGAATTCCTTTTGTGTTGTATTTTTGAGCTTTATTTAATGAGTATGGCCCCAAAACAGCAGTAGAATAACCAGAGCTTTGGCACCATGGGCAACAGCATGGCCCTCTGACTCTGAAGCAGTAAGAAGGCAGGGAGGCACTCCACCTAGAATAACCAGAGCTTTGGCACCATGGGCAACAGCATGGCCCTCTGACTCTGAAGCAGTAAGAAGGCAGGGAGGCACTCCACCTACTTGCAGCACCCTGATATCTGAGCATGCACCCATATATTCAAATACCTACATGTATGTACATGAAGTATGACAGTTGTTGAAAATCACACATACACAAAAGTGATGGGTGGGTTCTACTAGTTCTACTATCCTTCTCTCAAAAAATGACCACTTTTTGCACTGTTATATACACTGCATCAATAGAATCAGTGGCAAGCTCTGCTGTGTTTATAAATCAAAGCAAGATTGTTTTCCTAATTGTGTACACTTACATCACTTTGTTCTTTAAACTTTTACCATAACCAGGGCACATATTTAGGAATGATGACTTTATCATGCACTGTTCAATGACATAGAAAATACTCAGTTATCTCTGCAGCAAGCAACATTGACCTTTATTTTGCTGGTGTGCAATAAAAAAGTTCTTTTTTTTTTTTTTTTTTTTTTTCCATCAGGATTCTGAACACAGGAGATTCCAAAACATCATGGGAAGCAACAGGAGCTTGTTTATGAACTGTAATTTTATATTCATAATCAGAAAAATAAAGCAGAAAACTAAATAAAATCTGACTTTAACTCATGATCTTTACTTCTCTTCTAAGCTTTTCTGACACTGGCTCAGCCTCCCCCACGCTGCCTCTCATTGCACTGAATGCTGCCTGATCACATGGCCACAATTCAAAATGAGACCAAATGACGCAGAAAACTAAAATTGAACTTTAACCCCATCTCCTCCCCCCAACTATTTCCCCCCTGCACTGACAGCATAAATATGTATATAAATAAATAATAATTAAAAAAATATCCCAAGCAAGTAATTCCCCCCCAAATGCTGAAGCCAAACAACAACACAAAATCTCATGCATTAAATTTGACACAAAGACTTTTCTTTTTTGCGCAGTTCTGCCAGGCATATTATCTGCAACTGGAAATAGAGCATTTAGAATGAAGAGCAGAAATAGAAATGTAGGGGTGGGGACTGTGAGCTCAGAAGAGCCTTTTGTCTGGCGATACTGTGACTAAAGATAATCTTTGTTTATCTTGTATGTTTAACTTGTGTCTTGTATATCCAAAGTGTTGGAAAAAAATGTGGAATTGCAAGTGAGTAACTGAACAAACCCATAACACAGGGTATAATTTCTAGGCATGGTGAAGGCAGGAAAAACAAACTCAGCAGTTATTATACTGTATTTTTTTTCCCTCTATAATCTCTCCCAGACATGTGGTACAATAATGACACAATTAAAGTATACTTTGAGTAAGGATTTTACGGCAGAAAGAAACAAAATTATGTCACATTTACTAATGCAGAAAAGCGTGGCTGCAATGTACCCTGGCTACGAAGTAGAGTTAAAGATAAAACTTTACCGAGAAGAATGAGCAAGCTCAAGGCTGCAGAAAACTGAATAGGATTTAAGTATTTAATGTCATCCAATCAGTGAAATATGATTAATGAGTCTGGAGGAGTACACTGCTTTTTAGTCTGCAAAGTAAGGCGAGATTGGGGGGAAACATATTTGAGCTCTTCAGTGATAAAAGAGGCAGCAAAATTCTGCACAGCTAAACTCCACGTTATATCACAGTAGCTTATTTCTCCTCAGTGTGATTAGAGCCTCCCATTTCCCTCATTACAGGCTTGATATTATTGAAGCAAAGCCAACAGCAAGTTAGCAAGCCAGCAGGGGAGCAAATTGATTATACAGTTAGCTGTGGAAAAACTGAAATTCTTTATTAAGGGGAAATGAAATACAGTTAATTTATGCTTCAGCTGAACCCCTCCCACACTACACTTACTCTGCTGGTACTCTGAATTTTCTCTGAAGCTATAAGACAGCCAAGAAATTACAGAAGCTTTATTGATATAAAAATAAGTCAGGCCTTCAGGATTCTTTTAAAGGGTTTTTCTATTTCTAATTACCATAACTCACTCACTATATTAGACAACACAGCATTAAAACTGGAAAGAAAGAAAGAAAGGTAGAAAGCATTTGGGTTTATGTACACTTGAAGGCCTGTCTATCTTTATGTGGCATTACAAAGGCCATCCACAAACAAATGTACACACCAACTCATCCATAAAGCAGCAACTTAAATTTTGTGGTATCTCAATTACAAATCTTCTTCCCAAATGAAGGAAGTAATCCTTCGGGACCAGAAGTCATTTTCTGAGAGTAACATTAGGCCAATTACTTTATTTCTGAGAATGGTGGGTTAAGCAGACCGTGAGATAGAATGCTTTTCCGAAATAAGACCTTGCAGAAGGCATCAAACAGCATCTCCCTTGCCCTGTCCCAAGTGATCATGTAGGAGCAGCTCATAGATTCCTTATAAAACAGAAAAGCACCAAAACCTCTTGAGCTGGCTGCACCTGAAGACAGCTGTGTAGACAACTCCTCCTGCCCCGCTGGTCTCCAACCTGAAACGTTCACCCTTGGCAAAGTCCTGGTAAGTAGGGCTCTCGAAGGGACCCCAGTGAGAAATGCCCCCTCCCCAAATGCCTGTCCTGTCTGTTCTCAGCTGGTCTGGGGCCACTGACCGCCCTTCCTGAGGACAGCCACTGGTCCTTTTCTATTTTTCATCTTTCTATTTTTCATCTTTTTCTATTTTTCATCTTCCCTTTTTGTCCCCTGACAGGACAAAGGATACATCATCTTCAGAGGGCACCTTGGCTTCAGTCCCCGGAGGCGTGAAGGATGCAATAACTTTTCGAAGATGAGCATCTTACCAGGAGACAGCCCACACGAGACCCACAGAGGGAAATGTTTAATGAGAGCATTCCATGGGAAGGAGAAAAAACAACCACCATACAACACGTCTTTAATAAAAAGTGTGAATTAGTCAGGATTCACACGCATGAACACAACCTTAATCAGAGCTGTGAGGAGGGGCAGCACTAATTGCAGACACGCCTCAGGTACACCCTTCTGCACTTCAGCTTGTTTGCATTAGCTTTCCTTCTGCCTTCTCTGCATTTCTGATGCTTCATTTGTGATGCAATGTGCCTGTAACATATTTTTTTTCTCCAAGTTACCAACAAGTGCTTTGAGATTTCCCCCTCATCTTCAGACAAAACTTCTACCAATACTCTACACCTGTCACTGTCTTTCTGGCTAAAAACATACATTGAAAGTATTAGTATAAAATCAACCAAGCCCAATTTGCACTACCCACTATATGAATAATATTAGTACTAAAACAGAAGTAAAAATACATATTAAGCTTTAATTTCCTGTTGTTCCTCCTTTCCCCCAAGTACTGGAGAAAATAAACACCTCATTTCTTACTTTCTGTTATAATATATACTGACTAATCCAGGGAAGTGATAACAAATGCAAGTGAAAGCTTACATACAACACAGAGTGCAAAACAGCTTATTTCACTGAAAACTGGATGTTAACCATGAAACAAGAATGGCTCCAGCCACCCTTGCGACTGCATAAGATACATTATTTTTAAAGATACTATTGAGGTAATGTGCAGGAGGAAACAAATTGTTTAAAGGATAGTGCCAAGACTGGCGAATCTAAAATTTCCTACATGGTCATACTGCAGCTATTTTGGGAGCCACAATCACCTCTTGGAAAAATAAATACATTTCCACAGAACAGCAGTTCTGCATGTTGCACTTGGCCATCTTGACTGAAGCCAATAGAGTAATGACTTTTTTACAAGTTGCAAAAAAACAGTCCCTTGGCAAAAGCAGCCCCTTATCTCAAGAAATACAGAACTATTTTGTTAAAAGAAAAAAGCATATGTATTTAAATATTTTATCTAAATTTATACCTAAACATACTTACAGACACTTGTTGTTTATAAGAAAATTTCTACTAGGCTAAAGATAGTAAATCTGCAGTATATAAAATCCAACATAAACAATCATTAATGGGAAAATGGTGCTTTTGTTCTGATGAGCATTTCTTTCAAAAAGAAACAAAACCTGATGTCTTTATAGAAAAAATTATCAGTGAGACATTTCAGAGAAATTCTCAGCATCATTTTGAACAAAATCTTTCCTGATTCATAGCTGCAATGCCTTTTAAATAGTATTATTCATTTATGATGCAAAAGCTTCATAAAGAAACCAAGCAAACAAACCAACCCCCAAAATTACATCATAACTCTGACTTGGATGTATCCAAAAAGCATTCAGAAAGCAGTGGGTACATATATAGAACCATACAATACCCCGAGTGTGTTTGTGTATAAAATGTGTAATATATAAAAATATAAAAACAGACCCATCACAAATGAAAAGCAAAATGAAACACTACAAAATGTAGGATGAAAGCAGAATAAAAACAAACAAGCAAGCAACACTTCTGAATGAAAACATAACATAGGACTGTAGAAGAGCTATGGTTCTTCTCAGTTAGCAGCATAACTGAGGCAAGGGCCATGGAGAAGTCCTGCTGTGAAAATTAGCCCTAGCATGGCTATGTACGCTCCTTACAGTGCCATCTTAAGGAGAAGGTTTATTGGAATCTAGAGCCCAGGCACCAATTCAAAGAGACTGGTCATCCATAATAGGCCTGCCAGACATAGCAAATATTACATGATTTCACAGTACATGACCAAAGAAGCACATGAAAAGCATAGAGGGTAGAGGTTTCCTATATTAACAACAGGTTGCTTTTGTAGGGAAGGGGCTAGATACATGTAAGTGAATTACACTGCTAAACATATCCGCCCATATGCAACAAATCTGACACTGGACTCTGTGAACAGTGTGAACTTCCATCTTTGGCATAATGAATGCAACCCAATCCACTCACCGTGGATGGCATTTGGGGTCACAGATGCCCCCAGACTCCAGTCAAGTATAAGTTGGTCAAAGGTTGTTGAAGTCCATTGGGTGACCCTGTTAAATATGAAATAAAATACAATTTCCTATACCTTGAAGGGTGAAAAGTCCTTATTTTGTACAGTAGGTAACAAAAAGAAAGGTGACTGAGAACACATACCAAGTGAATGGCACAGCTAGAGTCTCTACCCTAGCCAAATGCTTTGTATTTTACACAATACTGTTTCCTAATACTTTCACAGTTGCTTCTAGTGCTTTTCTGCTAATGAGCTCCAAATGCTTTGCAAAGATTCAGACATTTCAAAAATCATTACTGATTTTGAGCGTATTTTTCTGTGAATCCAAGTTGAAGCCCTAAAAGAAACAATAAAGAAGCTGTCTTGGCATTTAGTATAACAGACAGGCATCTCAAAGGCAGCTGGTCAAGAATTGTGACAAAAATGAAGACAATCAGGAGTTCTCTGCAAGTTTCTGAAGTCTGTGGCCTGTGAGTCCCATTTCCAGCATCTTTAAGATATGAAATGTCATTGTTCAGCATCAGAGAATGCCCGATTGCAGCTAGTAACAATAGACATCACTGTTACCAACTACAGCTTTGTCAGGTATAAGAGTGTATAATTAAATAATTTTTATCCGTAGGTCATTCTTCGAGTCAGATGCAGTGCAGAGGACAAGTGCCTTTCCATCAGCTTGCTGACAGCCGGACTCTGAAGAGGTACAAAGCCCTCATCTGCCTCTCTAACAAAAGTTAAAACACTCATCAGCATGAAATGTCCTTATTGTGACAAAACAGAACCATTTTTATTCATTTTAATACAGTTTGAAAGGTCATATTAGTCTACTTTTTTGAATATTCTTAACAGTCTGTGAAGTAAAATGATCAACACAAATTAAAAAGACTCTAAAGTTAAAGAGAGAGAGTGATATTTTGCCATTGTATCTCTATTTATTAACATCTCCTCTTGAGAGAGGCTGATGCACAGAAACGTGGGCTGTTTTCGTATAAGTGGAAAGGTACCTAAGTAGGGCGTCTCTGCAGAAATGAAGGATGCAGCAAAAAGTTGGAGGTTTAAAAAGCTGGGTCTGGGTCTCAGAAAAAGAATAGAACAAGTATAAGAATTTATGGAAATGTTTCAACTTTGCACTAAGTGCTTTGAGATGCTAAGGAGTTTTTTTTTGTTGTTGTTTTTTTTTTTTTTGTAAATTTGTAAATTTGTATTCTGTATAGAGGCAACTTTTCATCATTTTGAACTTCAGAAGACCTGGGAAACTTTAGATAACTGGAAAACTCCAGAAGAAAAATACTATCTTGAAGCAGTATAGCTATACTGATTTCCTAATGAAACCTAGGTAAAGAATCCCATCAAATCTAAGATTTCATATGGGGACTCAAACTGAGGCTAAACAGGGAAAGAAATAAAGATAGAAGAAAAGAGAAGGACAAGAAGGAAGTTTACTGTAGTGATAAAACATAAGTCTTTGTTAAATTCCCAGATATGTCCTGGGTAAGTTGCATTTTGAGGTACTACAGGTTCTTCATGTGTGGAAGAGGTTAAATCTCCAAGCCAATAGGAGGTTTATCAGCAATTATTTGTTGCTTTGTGTTGTAAACACAAAGAGTAAGATTATATACTTGAGAACGTGGAAGTCGGGAACAAGAATAAAATGGGAAAAACTATCAAACATTTGTACAATTTCTGAAAGCTTTTCCTAGTCTAGGAACAGAGATGAGGGCAACTTCATTTGCTTTTGAACAGCAACTGGAGATCAGTTAGGATCATCAAAGTACTAAAGCAGATAAATAATGGAGTGGGCAAAACATCCAACTGACTCTTGAACAGCATGTCTAAAGTGTCCAGAAGTATCTACTGGCTGCGAAAAAGTCAATTAAAAAGTCACATTTTTTTTTATTTATTACAAGCACTATTTTTAGATCAATGGTATTTTAAACATGGTTTCAAGTAAAGTGTTTTTAAAAACAGAATTTACAGAATGAGACCAAAAAGTGAGATACAGGATGCCTTTTGGTTGAAGGGAAAAGAAAAAAAAAAAAAAAAGAAAAAAAAAAAAAAGAAAAAGAAAGGGAGTTATTGGCACACACATCTCAGAAAGATAGCCTAGCCTGAATCCCTGGCCAGATTCCAGTTTGGGTAACTATGCTCAGCTTCCTCCAAGATGACTATTGGCTCCGCTTCCTGCTCCAAGCTGTTGTGCAAGAGAGCTCTGAGTTGTCAAACTGATACTGCTCTTTCAAGCAGAAGTGGCTGTGATTCAGTCAGCGGTGGAATAACCCTTCTGAGACTAAAGATCCCCATGCTCTGCTGGAATTAGAAGAGCTATTGTAAATACAAAGAATTTGTTTTTCTAAGCTTTTCAGCAAACATTGGTTTGTTATTATCTTTATGTGTGTGATGTCTCATTAGCAGCAAGTAACCACGCACTGCTGAAAATCTTTCACTACAAAAAGGAATAAGGTTGCGCACTTCACAGCAGCATTTTAGTAGCATGAGCAATATTATGAAATAAGTTTTTAACGCATTTGTTATGTCATCTCACACAAACAAAAGAAAAGAGGATGTCTAGGCCCAACAGAAACACTTACAGTCACGGGACTGGCAAAACTTAGCTTGGAAGATCCCCTCCTCCATGAAGGCACTGCTCTGATCATGCTAATCAGCATCTCCAAAGCAAACCAGAATTTCCTCTGAGTACTAACAGAAGCTCTATATTGCCTGTCACTTACTGTTTTGTTTGTTTATTTTTTTAAATATATTTTTTATTTCTTTTTCCAGGGGGGGTCAAATGCTGCACCTGAAATGTTTAGTTTCCCTAACCAAATTCAGACTTCTAGTTATCATCACCTGTACACCTCAGCATTGATTTCCTCTTGCTCTATTTCTTGACTAGCATACTAGAAAGAGTCCTCACTTCTTTAATAGTTGCTAAAATGCTTAAACACTTCTAAAACAGCTTTCCACATTCTCCAAATAACACTGTTATGAAATTTCTAGTTGTGTGTTTGTGAATCAAAGCTTGTATTTTGTAGAGAAAAACACAAATGTTAAGGTCTAGCCTGCCGCTAACTTTGTAGAAACCAGCATATTCATTCAACAAACAGTACTATAATAGTCAATTAGGAGAACTGCTTCACTTCTTTTTTTTTCTCCTTACCACTGCCTTTGTTATGAGAATGAAAGCCACAATATGATGCCTCTAACAATGATGGAGGGAATTTGTGTTTTCAGAAAAATCTATGGGACAATTTGCCAGTACAATTTAGTTTCTTACAAATGGTTTGAAAAAGAGAGAACAGCAACAGAACTAACCTCATGTCTGTTAAGCCACCACGTTTCCATGAGAAATGATGCAGGGAAAATAAATAATCAGCAAAACAACTAGTAATAGAAATAAAAAATGGCTTTTGTACAAAGATTTTTTTTTAAAAACTAATGCCAAGTTTCTCTACCATATCTATGTAAAGACAAACAGACCCAAACTGCACACTTCTTCCGATTTAAAGCACATTTCTGGTTGTATTACAAAAGAGACTTCTCCGGGATACACCCATTGGTAGGTTCCAAATTTTTGGTCATGTTGGCTGTCAAAAACGCACATAGAGCTTTGTTCATGGGAAAGGTCCATTTTATGTTTCCAGGCTCATACTCTTATTATAGCAGAGATCAAACCCTGTAATAAAACTCTCTACAGCCGCCAATTTTATCATACGCAAATACTTAAACTTCCACTGAATCCTCTAGACTAATCTACCATCTACAGCTTCACTTACCCCAAGAATGTTGCCAAAGGTGCATTTTTTCCTCATCATTTCATATTCCAAACATGGCTAAAGTATAAAATTCAGTCATTGTATTTATCTTTTATAGCAGGAAAGTAGCAGCCTTAACACCACAAGCTCACAAACAAATTGAGATATGTTGTTATAGTTTAAAACCCAGCTTTCAGACAAACATACCCTCATGGTTTCTTTAGACACTCCCCCAAAAACCAACCGACCAACCAACCAAACACAAAACACCACTTCCCCCATAATGAAGAAATAACCTGTGGCCAACTTCTGTCCTTATATGCCTGTGCAACCTTTGAAATCTTGGGAGGAGCGTAGAACGCTGTTGGGCATACACATAAGAACCCACAAAGCTAAAAGCCCTATGCCAAGCTGCCCCAGGCCCTTCTCTTTATCCCTCAAGAAATATCCAGTGCCTCCCAAGGAAGAGGACACTACTGTGTGTCCCCAGGCAGCACCATGTCAGCAGCGGCTGCTGCAGCTATAGGACTGCAAACATGTTTCTCATTTCTAGTGGAGAAGAGAACCCATGAACAGTGACAAAGATGATATTAAGTGAGCAATATTTAAGTATTACAGACCAGATCTTGGCAGAAGAAGCAATCCAACAAAACAAACAAACAAATGAAACCCAACCAACCAAAAATCTGATAGCATGAAAACAAAATGCAAAATGGCCTAGAAAGAAAAATGAAGCACAAGAATGACATACTCAGTCATTTGTAACACACTTTTAAACTTCACTTAAACCTTTTTCACTTGATAAGTCAAGCATTGAACCATTTAGGTGGAACTGGGATGGGTACACAGTGACAACAAAGAGGTTTCTGTTAAACCATATCCCTATCTGCTGCCAAACCACATAGATTTTTGTATTAAGCAGCTAGCAAGTGGTCACCTAACCCAGACCAATAGCAGTCATTTACAGTCATAAAGTCATAATCACAGAATGGTTTGGGTTGGAAGGGACCTTAAAGACCACCAATTTCCAACCCCCCTGCCATGGGCAGGCACACCTCCCACTAGACCATGTTGCCCAAAGCCCCATCCAACCTGGCCTTGAACACCTCCAGGAATGGGACATCCACAGCTTCTCTGGGTAACCTGTGTCAGTGCCTCACGACCTTCTGAGTGAAAAACTTCCTCCTAACACCTAATCTAAATCTACCTTTTTTAGTTTAAAGCCATTCCCCCTTGCCCTATCACTACACCTGACACAGAGTCCCTCCCTAGCTTTCCTGTAGACCCCCTTTAGGTACTAGAAGGCTGCTGTAAGGTCTTCCCAGAGCCTTCTCTTCTCCAGGCTGAACAAAGCCAACTCCCTCAGCCTGTCTTTATAGGAGAGGTACCCCAGCATTTTGATCATCCTTGTGGCCCTCCTCTGGACTTGCCCTAATAGGTCCATGTCCCTCTTGTGCTGGGGGCCCCAGAGGTGAATGCAGCACTCCAGATGGGGTTTCACAAGAGTAGAGCAGAGGGGGAGAATTCCCTCCCTCAACCTACTGGTCATGCTTCTTGTGATACAGCCTAGGATACAGTTGACTTTCTGGGCTGCAAGTTCACATTGTCATTTGGTCATACTTCCAAGAAGTGAGGATTTTGGGACCAGCTTGAAGCCACTTCCCAGCCCTCAGGGCTCACCTCTTCTCCTCCCTGCAACAGCGAGGCTGATGGGGACATGAGACATCTCAGCCAGGTTCTCACCATGGGACCTTGAAATGAACAACAGACTTCTCCTTTCCAACCCTTAGCTATTCCATTCTCCTCTTCTCTCCTTTCCCCATTGTTCTTGCCCTTTCTTTTCCAAGGCTTACATCTCCAACAGCTCTCCACAGCAACCAGCTGCTTTTGACCTGAGGCTCCTATTTTGCATTATTTTGTAACTATTTTTTTTTTTCTACAACTGGATGTGGATTCATTGGTTTGTAGCTGGTGTAGGTAAGCAGACACCTTCATTACTCGTTTCAGCCCCTCTGCAAGTGTTTGTATCCCAGTTCCGGAAACACCTAGTAAGGTGGCCAGTGTACAGGACTTAAACTTTGTAGTAGATTAACTAGAATATTTTAGGGGTAAAAAAAAAAAAAAAAAGGAAAAAAAATGCACCAGAAGCCTGGAGCAGCAAGAAACAATCATTTCCTTTCTGAACTCATTTGCTGCTGAGTAAATTATGAAATAAAATTATATTTCCAATTGCTGCCTCCAAGACAGCTGAAGAGAATTGGAAAGAAAAGCATAGCACTGGAGAATGGGGAGATGTGACTACAGTTTCCAGCTCTGCTGCAGGAATACTGTGTCAGAAGTGGTATGTCATGCAGGCTTCAGGTTAGGCACAGATTAACCAAAGTACAATGGATACATCCTGTTCAAGAACACTTTGCAGTTTTCAGGTGAAAGTCGACATAGTTGGAGGTTCATCATCAACTATGTTACATTTCATGCTTTTTACTTAACATTCTCTTTTTCAGGCACTTTGCCAAGAGACATTAAAATGAAGATAGAATAACGATAAGAACTGAAAATGAAGACCTATAACCTTGTAAATAAATGCTAACCCCTTTTAGTTAAAGCCATGTCGCTAAACATCACTCCCTCTTGTGGTTAAAACTATTTCTAATTTAGGGGTACTTGAGACCTTTTCAAGAAAATTCATTAAACACACACCCATAAACCACTTTTCTGAGATTGTGCACAATTCTATACAAAACTTTTTCTGTGGCCATTTCAGGACTTTGGTTGCTCGATAGACTCAACTTATTTTTTATCACACTTGAATGGCCATTATAAGTCCAACATACAACAGAATGACACAGTCGTTACAAAGTGCACGTAGAGATGGGATGTGTTACTAGTGTTGTTTAAGAGCGACATGCCAATGCACTATAACGGTTTGAAGCCCACTCCCCCATCCTGGTTTCTAGCTTGATGGCAAACAAGAGGATGCCATTTGTTTTGTTTCAATGCAGTGGACCCTTGTTTAAGCACATGTGCACAATAAACTTGCATTAAATGGGTCCCTCAGAGGGGACAAAAACAAGAATAAAATAAGCAGTACTGCTTTTCATTCAAGTTGCAATTTCATCAACAGAAAAATGAATTATTGTCTGTGCTTCCATTGCTAACAAATAAAAATTTATATAAAGCACCAAGTATATTAGCATTTCTATATGAAATATTATTGTACAATAAATTCCCCCCAAAATATTGTGGTATGAAGATGGGAATAGAAGACTATGGAATTACTAATATTTACATTCTCTTTTAACTCAATAGTAATTTATTTGAACAAGAGAGTATTATTTCATTGTATAGAATGAGTAATATGGTTATTCACAGGACTAACAGCTAACTCAGATATTTCCAGCTGATATCAGAAAACATTCAAATTTATCTAGAATACATAGCTACTGTTATATTTGTTGCAAAGAATGGTTAGAGACCAAGAAAAAAAATACCTTGAACGTAGGACATACAATGTCATTTAATCACAGACAAAAAAAGCAAACATGCATTCTGGGATTTTTCCACCCCACCTTCTGTAAACCTTTTTCAAAACATTTGTTGTATTTGAGGTGCGAATGTCCTTGAAACAAGAAATAGAGCATAAAGTTGATATTTTGGAAACTAACTATAAGGATGTGTGTCCATACTTTCCAGGAACTTGCAGCTGCTTTTTTTTTTCCTCAGTAGTGGCTGTAGCTGATTTTGTTCAAGCCATTATGTTCTTAAAAGAAAACTAGAACAATCGCTTCAGGAGTTCCTTTCAAATTGTCTCCCTGCCCTCCCCCATTATTAAGAAACTATAATTCAAGCTCAGATACTTTGGAAAGAAACTCATTTTATTGCAGCAAAGGAAGACTGATGCACAAACATTGGAGGAATCTAATTTTAGATCCTTCAGACAATACGCTGGATCCTTGCGTGCATTTATTTAAGCCTATTTATAGTCCTCCAGACACTGCTGGAAGCATAGTCATCCATTGTGGAGTTACTCAACTGTGCTCATGTTTGGGAGGGAGGAAGAGGAAATCAAGAGTCTGATTGTTCTGAGGAACGCAGGTATTCAGGTGTTAGATGAAATTTTCATTTGCAGTCTGAACTGAGATCAAAAGAGCCAGCCGCCTGGCAACTGTGCTGCTGCCAAAAAACTGTAGGGTTTCTGTAGAACTTGGAAGTCCCAAACCACACCAAATTACAGGCCCAGATACAAACATTGCTCAGAGCTGCAGGCATGGAAAAGTGACCGTGTGCCAGGGTGGGGGGGAAAATAAAAAAGTAAAAGTATTCGTTCCTCTGGGGACACTTTCTGGAGTGGTATAAATGGCTATACTGTACCTCGGAGGCTGAGCTGAAAAGTCAGCAGCTCCCTTGTAGGCATGTGACCTCCAGAACAAAGTTCTTCTTTCTGTTGTAGTCCCTTGCAAGCTCATCTAAAAGCTGGCACTCCGCAGTCTCAATGGCTTGGTTATCAGAAGGCCTCTCAAACCCCAGGCCTTCTTCAGTTCTCCTTTTTAGTTCTTCTTATTTTTTTTTTTTAATGAATATAAATATCAACATATCTTCTAACTACAGACAAATTTTAGCAATGCATCTACTGCATTGCTTCCAACATACACAGGCAGTGGTTGGAGGAGGAAAGGTCCAACAATTTCACACATTGAACTGGAATTCAGGTTCGGCTCCTCATGGTACCACGGAACCATTTGGACCATCAACTCCAGTTCTTCTGCTGTAAGAAAAGAACAGTATTTTTCCTACAGCCCTCCCTGTCTCTAATACATGGATCATCTTCTGTCACATCTTGCTTAGTTAGGAGGCCTGAGCCTTCAGCTATTCTAGAGTATACATGCTGTCTTAAGCTATTTTTAGATATCCAGGTCAAAGGACTTTGAGTTGGAAGCATGGAAAATCCAAAGCACCATGGCACAGCAGCTTGTTATCATCATACAGTGTGTTTACAGTAGAAAAATAAACAAATCTGCTTTTGAAGTTACAGACAATCTTTTATGAGGAAATATCCTTACCCATGAAGCTGAATCACCTGGCCATGAAGAACCCAAGACATGACCATTTTTCTTTAAAACAGCAACTGCAAGGCACAGCAGATAAAACACATTTGTAGGTCACTGAGATCCTTGGATGGAAGGCATACATAAATGATTGAGTCAGCATCCCAGTACCTATGTGAGCTAAATATGATCCACTGTTTAAAGAGAAGTGGGTAAGGTGTTTAAAATAGCTACCTAGAGGATCACAAAAAAGACAGATTCAGGAACAGAAGTTAACTCATTAATGTTTTGAAGTTAACTTAGTAACCTTGCAGCAACTCTTTGATATGAAATTATAAGCCACACTCAGAAGCTGAAGTCATTAGAAAGTTGATGTAGGGGTGATCAAATTATACTGCTGAGAGCTCCCGGAGACAGCTCCACACTGCAAGAGAACAACTTTGCTTCTTATGAAATTACCATGAACAAAGATAAGCAACTAATAAAATGGGAAAAGGTGCAACAAAATGGCTGTCATGGCTTTGGCTGGGACAGATGCTTGTATGACGCTGTGTTTGGGATTTTTGACGAGTGAGTTGGTGTTAACACACTGATGTTTCAGTTGTTGCAGAGCAGTGCTTACACAGAGCCAAGTACTTTTCAGCTCCTTGAGCTGCCCTGCCAGCGAGGAGGCTGGGGGTGCACAGGGAGCTGGGAGGGGACACAGCCGGGAGAACTGACCACAGTGACCAAAGGGATGTCCCACACCATGTGACATTGTGCTCAGCAAAAGAAAAGAAAAAAAAAAAAAAGAAAAAAAGATAGGGTAAATAAGAAGGAATGGGGGGACATTCAGAATGATGGCGTTTGTGTCCCCAAGAAACCACTGGATGTGCTGAGCCCTGCTCACCTGGAAGTGGCTGAACACCTGCCTGCCAATGAGAAGCAGCGAATGGATTCCTGCCTTGGCTTTGCTTGTGTGCATGGCTTTTGCTTTGCCTAGGGAACTGTCTTTATCTCAACCCATGAGCTCTTGCACTTTCACCTTCCTAATTCTCTCCCCCATCCCACACGGTGACAGTGAACGGGCAGCTGTGTGGTGCTCAGCTGCCTGCTGGGTTAAACCACAACAATGGCATAACAATTAGTAAAGTAGCTCTATCTTGAAGATTCTAAAATTATGGCTTGTGATTATTTACGACTCTTTAAGAATACTGAAAGAAACCCAAGCAACCCTGGCAACCAGGGCAAGCTAGCAGCATTCCTGCCAGTAGGGTTAATTTGTTCCGCCGTCTTTTCTCAAGAACTCATGATCACAGACCTTTGACTCTTCCACTGTTTGCTATTGAAATACTGCAGAACTAAGGTATTGTGACCGTCTTAAGACTCTTTCCTTATGTTCGTAACTCAAGTATCTGTTCCTAAGTTTTTCAGGAATACACACCATATTCTGGATTCTTGTCTTTGAGGGTCATGTTCTTCTTTTAAATATTTGTAGGTTGTACAATTGGTGTCAGGTTCCAGATGAACACACACAAAACATCATGGTTGAGAGGCCTATTCTGAGAGCCGAACTTAAAATAAAAAAAAAGAGGTATGACAGACCTTTGATTTGATTCCTTCTGGCCTAAAGCAGGATGAAACTCAGCTCTGATATTTGCTTATTTATAAGCAATAAGTCAGGAATGCAATATCCAATCACATATTTGCATACAAAGGCTGTGTTTACAAGCATTTTCCTGAATCATTTGAAACATGTTTTAATAGTACCAGCAATAACAGCAACAGAGAACAACCCCTGTCTGGGCACTAAGCTACAAAAAAAATCAACATGCCAGCAGGGAGGGAACATGGCGAAGGAAGACCAGCTGTGTTCAGGAGTAAATGTCTTCCTTCAAAGTTGACAAGTTACTGTTTATGACAAGTTACTGTTTATCCTTGTTATGCACTATTGTATCACTGATCAGTGTCCTAAAATAAAACTCTTAATGTCTAATTGGTCTAGGAATATAACTGTGCAACTAACATGCAAACACATGTACCAAAACCAGCAAAGAAATGTAAAATATTTATCATAAAAATGCAGTTAAAGTTAATCTACATGTGGATGAAATGTTAGGAGTTATTTCCCCCCCATATTAAAACAAGATAAAAGCAGGGGTGGGACTGGGGAGGGGGGAAGCGTTTAGGTGATCTAGGAAACCTACATAAGTGTAACACAGCTAGATAATCAGATGTACAGAATAGTTGTGACTCTACACAAAAAAAATCCCCACCAACTCACTCGATAGATTGGGAACCCTCAGGCTTCAGAGAGGTCTCTGAAGTCATGCGTAGTATGAGAGAGATGAAGAGGGAACGGTTATTCAGTACTTGAGACTCACACAAGGAAATCATCAGGTTTAAAAACCAAGCCAAAGGAAATACATTTTCCAAACAAGGCATGGTTAAATTGTGTAACTTATTGAGTGTTGTGGATGCCAAGTGTTTAAATGGGTTCAAGAGGGATTATACAAATGCATGTAGAATTCTTCCATTGGTGGCTATAAAAACAAGAAATAATAGAAGTCTTGATGCAACCGGATGCTTCAGAAGTCCCTGAGCTGATGACTGCCAGAAACTGGGTGGATGAAACAGGATGACAGTGCTCTCAGTATTACGCTCCTTCCCTAAAGAACCATGAAGGCAAGACCCCAGAGCATGAGGGCTTCTGGGTTTGTTTGGGACTGTGACTCTCTGCAAAGGAACTTTAAAGCTGTGGAGACAAGAAGTCTGCTGGCCCCCCCTGTAAGAGGAACCTCCAGGGTTAACCGTAGTTTCTCTCAGCCTCGCAGCAGCTCCTTCTCATGACTTCGCTGGCTTCCGGGGCAGAGAAGGGGAAGAGGGGAGAGCAAGAAAGCAAGAGCAATTAGGGTCATGAGGAATATGGCACTGTTCATGTTACATCTAAAAACTATACTTTGCCTTCTAAAAATTTTCCTCTAGAAAGCTGAGAGTTGCCTTGACAGCACAGTTTACAGTGTCTGATTTTTTTTTTTTTTTTTTTAATTTTTATGGTATGCTATGAACAAAATTTAAATACCAGTGCCAAGAATTAGGATGATTTACATCATTCTCTCCAGGGTGGGGCATACTCTGTTCAGTTAGAGGCTCATAATAGCCCCCATGCTGCTGAGCTGTGTTTATCACTATAAATTAAAATGTTTCCATTTCAAATCCTTTCAGCTCTTGAAGTGGGGACGGCTTGGGGGTTAGGAAGTGGGGTAGGGGTTCAAGTCCCGAGGGAATCAACTGTTTCCAGCACAACCACAGCTCCTGGCTCCTGCTTCATTCCTGTGAGCCTGAATACAGCCATTCATCTAAAAAGCAATAGCCAGAGTAAAAGGAGAGTGCTTGACATCCTACCTTCTCTGTGTAAGTACCGCATGTCTTGTGACCCGTTTTCCAATGCATTTACCTTGAAGCAGAGCCACACAAATGCACTTTTTGCACTTCTGTCTTGGAGGGCAGCATAGCAGTACCGAGCTGGGGATCAAGCTGGTCAGACACTCAACCTGTCGCTGGCAATTTAATGAATTTCAAATCAAAGCATGCTCGCAGCTAATAACATGATTCAGCTAGTTTGCCATCTCTTACCAGGACTACCCAAATCCAGATGTTCAGGAAAGTTTTGCCCAGACTCCACCAAAATCCCAAGACATTCCTGAAGGAGAGCCATATTTCTTATTATTCTTCCAGGGCTAAATTATCCTGCTCTGCAACAGTTTCCAGCAGCAAATGCAATCCTACCAGAGCCCAGCTAAAGCCAGTGCATTATTATTTTTTATTATTATTATTATTATTATTATTTTTTTATATTTAAGCAGACTAGGGTAAAATTACCCCAAAGGTGCTAACAAAAATGAATATATTGTGTACAGTTTGCCAATATTACCCCAAGCTCCTTTCTTCTACACGAAAGGGGGCATATGCTAAAGAAACAAGACCTTTCTGTATGACCGAAGACAAAAGCTATAAGCTGCAATTTTTAATGCATTTCTTTCTCTGAAGTTACTTTAACTGCTGCAGGCAGAGTTCTCATATGGCTCCTGCAGCATCTAAAAGGAGATGTCCATAAGCAATGCTCTCACAAAACAAAGGTCTCCTATCAGCAGATAAAAACAGAAAGTTTAATAAAATCCTCTAACAATAATGTGTTGGAAGCATCAAAAATTGCTGGAGAATAGGTTTTCTGTTATTTATTTTACACAAGCATTAAGCAAAGGAATCAGCATCTGCCACAGCACCGTGTATTTGCCTGCAAAACTACACACAGCCAGCAGATCTAACTTAAGGTTTGTAGTTCATTCTCAATGCTGTTTTTAATCGAAGATGTTGCAGCTTTGGAATGAAATAAAGCTTTAATACTGAAGCGCTATACCTTGCTCTCTCAAACAAAAGCCATGAAATAGCTTCCATCCATATTAGGTCATCTTCTAAGACCTGCAGAATTTTATTATTATTATTGCTACTATTATATCAGCAGCAAGATCCAGAGCTACAAGGAGTTGTGTTTACTTTAGTTCAACGCTCTGTTTTCTTAGTTACCTCAGAGTACTACTTAAAAGAAGAAAAAAGTAATTTTTGCTGAAAAGGCAGCAAAAGCATGGGCCTTCAGTTTTTTTTTTTTTTTTTTTTTGCTGGCTGCTGGATACCCAAGTTTAAACACAGCTGCCAGAAAGATTGTGGTGGCCTCTAGTGGCTGTTTTTCCTAGCATCCCAAACTCATTACATGATTTGGCTCATAAGGCTGCATCTGCTCCACTTCCTGGTAGTCTTTGCTAGATTATTTTGAGTGGGGCAGTAGGGCAAGACAACGATACTGAGGAGCAGCTGGGGAAAGGCAGGACTTGTTAGTCTTCCCAGCTGCCATTTATGTATGTTATCTGCCAGTCCTCACCACCAGGTGCAGTTGAATTAGTGATCTGACAGCTACATCTACCCCTGAAGTAGCTGTGGTTCTTAAAATTATGCTTTTTCTATTGATTTTCTAACACAATTTCTTTTTAAGCTACAAGTGTGTCAATTGTAATTGACCCAATTGTAATGAACCCAAGAACCAGATGTGTCTTCATGGATGACTAATCTCCAATTAACATTTTCTTTCAATTAATTAGAGGATTTACAAGTTACAAATGCAGGATTTAAAAATAGCCAAACAGTTCTTTAGGAGAAAATCTCTGATTTATCTTGAATTGACTACAGAGAGCCTTGACTCTGGTGCCAACCCCTCCACCATGTAAAGATCAAACCCATTCAAAGGTAACATTTGTAGCACACATTTTCTACAAACTGTTCAACTTTACGGTTAAGGTAATCAGTTCCCTACCACCTTGCTTAGACCACCACTGGAGTGAACGTAGAGGCTATTTATAGGATTGGATGAAATTTTATTCTTCTCTATCAGTGAACCTGAAGCCTACCGTCTTTAGAAACTGCTTAGCTGAAGAAGAGTGGAAACATCTGAATTTGACTTGTAAGCTCCCAGGCCACAATGGAAACTTCCCAGAAGGGCTTTTGGTGTTCTCTCCCTAAGTTTGTGGTTCCCCTCCCAAGCTTGGAAGTGCTACTCAGAGGACACAAAGCACTGCACAAGCATTACAGCAAACAAGCCGCACCTCCCTATGAGGGAGGACCGATGCACTTTCTCAAGTTGACAAATGTGAGAAACTCAGCCTTGAATTCCTGATAAATTTTGTGCAAGCTCCAGCCTGAGCTATGGGACGTTCCTCTTCAGTCTATGATTTCCTGGTTGGGTTCATTGGTTAAAGTAAATATCCTCACAAAGAACACTGTATTTGTCTTTGACCATAAGTCTCTCTGGTACTGATGCTGCTTGACTGTTAGCAAGCCTCCACTTCTGTAACAGACTATTCGAGAACAGTTTTAATTAGATACTTTTTATTATGATATCCAGGAAAACGATAACAAGGTGATTGCTTATTACAGCTTCCACAGATTGGGGCTCCAGGCCTTACTGGCCTGGGTACACACGCACACACACACACAAAAGACAACCCTTGCCACAAAGAACTTACAATCTAAATAAACAAAACAAAGGTAATGATGAATCTAAGAAACAAAGAGGAGGAATCACCTGCGTGAGAACACAAGATAGTTTTGGCTTGGCTTCTTGCCTGAAGTTTGAGAGCTGAAATTCCTACCCTGTTACAGTATTCCCAACACCACGGACTGATTTTTTAAAGCTGTCCATTACAATGCAAGATACATTCTTCAACATTTATAATCGACATAAGAAGTCACAGACAAAGATCAACATCCTTGACCATAATTTCCCAATATCTTTGTTGTGTACAGCAAAACTACAATCCAGAGATTCAGAAATACTAAGTGCCATGAGATGCAACAATAGTGAATGAAATACGGAAAGCTTTGAGACTAATTAAAACATCCAGGAATACCAATTTCTCCCAGAACAGTCAGGACTCAGCAACAACCGCCCCCAAATTATATCAAATAGTATAACATTCCTGTGTGGGGAATGAAGAAATGACAACTGCATTGTGCTGCATGATCGTGCCTGACCTTAAACATTAACCACAATAAATAAGGAGAAAAAAATGAATACTGATGAGCTATCAAATTATACAGCTACACCTTAGATGCTCTGATTCTGCAAAAAAAAAGTTTCAAGCGTAAGAAGGAAAGGAGTTGTCATTTCTGGCACTCACATCACAAGTTTGCCAGTCTTGAGACAGATAAAAATAAAGCATTTGCAGGTACCCAAAATAAAAGTGACAGGACACATAGCAAGAGATCAAGAGCAAATGTCTTAGATTCAAAACTAGGTAGCACAATTTTTTTTCTTTTTAAACCTGAAAAAGGAGTTGTTGACTTTCTTCTTGTCAACATCAAAAGAACTTCTCTAAGAGGCAGACAGAAGCCTACTGCAGCTGCAGCCCAGGACTCCTCATCCATCATTCACAGAAGGGGAACCGACAGTTGTAGATGCTAATAGCAGTTCCGTTTCACTGACAGAAAGGCACTTGCTAGCTGAATGTGAGCTATATTCAAACACCTCACTTGAAATATGAGTTGTATCAAAATGTATTCATCTTAAAGAGTTTCAGGTCCCATTAAACAGGTTCCGATGACACCCTATATATTGCTTTGATGTGCTGCTTTCTCCTTGCATGTTTGCTCCAGAAACACTCAGGCACTGCTTCTATTTTAGTTCTGAAAAGTACACCAAATTCCTTAACGTGTACAGAGCTAGGCTCATCAGATCCTAAACAGAGTAGTTCAGGGAGCAGTGAAAGAAGGGGACAGCAATGAGAAGAGGGTATACCCCCTCCCAGAGATCCATCACAACAATCTACAGGGGAAAAAATCAATCAAACAAACAAAAACAAACAAAAAAACCCAACAACAACCAAAACAAACAAGCACAAGCTAATCTAGTGATCTAAAGATAATCCACGTCTAACAGTGTGAGAAAGTCATATACAATGAACAGACGATAGCAGATGTCAGTCCTTCAAAGAGTCCTATTCTTTCCAAAGGATCTCTCCTAAGTTTTCCCCCAAAGCCTTAATTTTGTTGGACATTGTTATACCCAGCCCAAGGAATAATCTAAGCACTTGCCTAACAAGATGACTAGTAAGTACTACAGCCTGCAGGCATTAAACTACCATCCACCGGAATGCAGCGTGCCCTGCATGCAAACTCTCAGCATGCCTGTAAACGATACAAATATCATGACTGTCTCTACTTGGTGGTGTTCAAGTCCCTTCAATACCGAAATTTTCCACACAGAACATTAGGCCAGCAATGACCAACATGGACAAGACTGCCTATTGATCCTGCTGATCCCCACCTTCTAGAATGCAGGTCCAAAGGGCTGAGTCACAAACGGAACAAAACTGAAGTATGACCTAAAAATTGGCTAGCCAACTTTTTGAGGACAGAAAAACAAACCCAGAGAAACTGAATAACCCTCCCTCCCACACACCTAGATAGAAATACAATGCAGTTCTTGCGAAGCTCTCTGGAAGACCTACTTCAATACATAAAGGGTTCACGTAAACAGAAGCTGCAGCTTCCGGGCTGTTAAGGAAAGCAATCTTAGTCCTTGATCCAAGAGAAACTATGTTTTCAGAATTCCTATTTCTACATTACCAGTACCACCTTCCGCTGCTCGGAAAAACAGAAGCTGAGACAGATAAAAAGCATTTCAATAGAGAATACTGATTATTTCCCTCTCACCACAATACCTGGCAAAAGAGCCCATAAATACTTTAACCGTTTGGCATGCCAGAGCTACCAGATGGCCCAGTTTCCTTCTAGTACTGAAAACTGGAAGGCCTTCAATAAGGTCTCCCATCTTTTACACATAGTGTAATCTACTGTCATTTTCAACCACCAAAAGCGCAGTTGAAAGGGGTGTAGTTGCCTTGATGCACGTATTCACTGCATCTTTTCTTCTTGCTTATATATAAATACTTGTGTACCTCCAGGATTACTATCAGGCAACCAATCCAGCAGAGAAGCAACCAAGCAAAAATGTCAGGTTTCAGCTGCACCAGCTCCCTGATCAAGCCGACTGTGCAACCAGAAGGGCTTGTGCTAGAAAAAGGGAAGAGACAGGATCCCGTATTTTGGCAGCAACCTACACTATTTTCAGTTCAGTGCAGCCATGAGAATGGCTCCCTTCCCTCCAACATCAAATTTTGCCCTTGACAAAACCGCTTCAGGTGCAGTTACTTGGATACTTGCGTGGAACAAAAGGCCCGGAGATGTACTTTAACTCTTTTTACAGAAGTCTTATTACTTGTATCTTATTACTTTGTACACGCTACTTACTAGAATTCTGGATAATGCAATTCTATTAACACAACTAAAATTCTCAAAGAAACTAAGTATTTAGGAAAAATATCAAATGCTTAATAGCTACCGAATTTCCAAATACATTATCCCAACATATATCATTTACTTTCAGCATATTGTAACAACATAGCCTATGCATTTTCTCTGCACAACAAACTTGATTGTTCCTAAGTCTGAGCATGGGATCACCCAAAAGGCAGTATTTGTAAAGTGCCATCTTCCTGAATAATTTACATGAGAAACCTATTTATTTATTTATTTTTAAACTAGCCACAAGGAGAAAACGTCCAGGTAAGAGCAAAACCTGAAAATTAATTTCAGCTGCTCTGCATTCCGTTTGCACTTGGAAGTTGTATATAATTACTTAGTAAAAGTAAAGTCCTGGCTTTGATAACAAATCCTGGCACATAACCTGAACATACATTTAGAGCCAAAGAGTCTTGAAATCATCTACTGCAAGTCTTGAAAGCATTCTGACAAGGCAGAGGGGCCTTAAGAAAATAGAATAAAAACCCTAACCACAGTCTCTATGAATCACTCAGTTCAAATCCATCTAACATGGACAAAGCCTTCTTTTTGTGGGATCTAGTAATTCACCACGATAAATAACTACAGCCTAAGCAAAATTTTTTATTAGGCATAAGAATATTACAATAAGTTCTTCAGTCATTTCCACTTCTGAACTTCCTGATTCCATAATCATGAAAACATGATTAGACAACTTAATCTTCCAGCTTACTGGACCCCAGATTACAAAGAGCCAAAATGCAGTAAGAGTTGAAAAGCAGAATTTTAAGCAACTCAAAAGCAGTTGTCCAGGCAAACAAGAATGATCTTATGCCAAAACAGATAATAACAAATTGGAAATAGAAGTCTCAAAATCTTCTAAATTCATGAGGGTTTCCACCCTAAGGAAGAAATTTAAAAATTATTGCTTCTGCAGGAAGTCAAGAAAGCCTCCTCCCAAACTCTAAATAGGGATTTTTAGGTATGACACAAAAGATGAAAGAAACTGGTGTTCAATACTCTGTTCAAACCCAAGAACAACAGAAATAATTCTCTATTACTTGGCACAAAGCATCAGCTCCTATAAGGCAAGGATGAAGATTAAGTCATCACGGAAATAAAAGTTCTTTTTGTAAAGTTCAAAGGCCAAGAACATCCATAAGGCCAACAGGAGACAAAAAGCAATGTCAATATTAACAGGCAGGAATATACTCTTCTGAAGTTTTTGGAAGAGAACCTTAAGTTTACATTTCAAGACTCCTGTGGCAAAGAATGAGCTTTACAGGAAACAGTTTGCCTCAGGGCAACAACCAACAGACTCCAATGTCTCAAAGAGCTCAAGAAGTACCTTAAAAGCTCTCTTCACAATTTGTTCCTCCACCCCTTATGATTTTGACAGCACCAAGACAAACAGATTATCACAAACAAACTGATTTAGAGTCAAAGTACCAGACAAGAACTTTAAATATTTGCCCCTTTTGGCTTAAGGTACAACTTGAGAGAGCAAGGCACAGAATCTATGAAGGTCTTTGTTAGAAATATCAGACATGAAACATGATTTTGTGCAGTATTTAATGTATGCCATTCCCCCAACATTTCTGAATTCCAATTTTCCAGTTTCATGGTCAGATCGGATAGACTCACAGTTGTGCTACTTGAGTTTTATTTCTGCAGATCAATACATGATATAACTACTTCTACTGAAGCAGACTGGGTGTACTGCAGGGCATGCTGCCCCAGAGCTCTCAAGTTAAGCAAGTCCAATTCTGTCAAGTCCACTTCAGGAGCTGTGAAGCAAGCACTCAAGAACTGTGACTTAAATTAGCTGACACATGTAATAAATTATACTGTAATAACTCTAGATAGCACTATATGATTGAAGAATGGATAGTTACATGTAGTCAAGATTTTGTACTAGAAATGTTTATTCTGTATAGTAAGCAACCAAACTGTATAAGATACAGAATGCAGATTTATTATTTTTTGGGGTATAAACTAAACTATAGTAACAGTTTTAATTAAACTATTTTATTTATCAGGTTGATTGCTTATAATTACTCCTACTCAATCAATAAGCAGTCTAATACTTGGGTTAACTTGAAAGCCTGATTTAGCAACTTCTTAAGACTGAATAAAAATCTTTAACTCGTTCCCAAGTTGAATTACTCCCATTACAAAAGGATACAGAGGAAAAACATTAACTGCATATTAAACTGGAAAATCAACTGGACAAGGCTTCACATTTAATACCATTATGAAAGACAGATAACGGAAAAAATCTTAAATTAAGATTTTTCCAGCTGTAGCAAAGGGCACAATAAACCAGTTTTAAGAAGTTGTAGCTTTTAAATATTCTTTCATAAAAATATATATAGGAGAAATCAAACTATTTCCTAACAGAGGTAAAACAAAGCAAAGCAGTTAGAATAAAGGAATGTTTGTCAAAACTTGATCCATTTATCTAACAAATTCCCTCTTCACAGAGCATTAAATGCCTCCTAGAACAAGCACAACGACACACTGTAAGAACCTCCACCCTCTAAAATCAGAAAGACAAGTTTTCAAAGAAGGTCCAACGCACACCAATTCTCCAAGATATGTACACTTTTAAAAGCACAGACGGGAGTTAACAGTGCTACTCAAATGAACACTTTCAATGACATGCACTTTCCCTTCTAATTTTCAAGTGCTAAAGCTGTATCTCAGAAAGGTTTTTTGTTCCTTTAAGGATATTTCTAACCAACAAGCAATAAGACTCTGCAACATTTCCAATTAGTTCAGTTTTGTTTTAATGATATGGGGCAGTTCTAAGAGCAGACATTGTGTAGCCAATAACTACAAAATAAAAAGGTTTACTGATGTGGTCTTAGAATTCCAATTTGAATTGTGAATTTGAATCAAGGTAATTAACCAAAAAGCTAGAATATCTGCAAATGCACACTAAGTTTTCACTTGATTTTGCAATACTTCTTGAAGAACTTGGAAAAAGTGAAGTTGGTAAACAGTATATATCACCAATATTACAAAAACTGGAAAGAAATAATACATTGCATCAGTGATCCTCATTAAGTGAAGTTATCATCACAGTAAGTGTTTAAAAAAGTGTCAATGTTATTTAAAAAGTGTTGTGACCCCCCCACCCCCCCCAAAGTGTTTGTAGACAGATAAAGATAAACCTTTTTTTCTTAGTCAAAATGGCTTTTAAAAAAAGTTTCACAAAACAATAGCAATAATCAAAAAACATGATTTGTATTTTCTTTAATCTATAACATCTCTAGTGCTGAAGGGCCATCCATGTAAAAAGCAGATTCTTTGGGGACATTAGTCAATTAACTTAATAAAACCCAGTTTTACGAGGATTTATCCTTCCTGCTGCGAGGCGAGTCTGCTCCATTTGAGGTCACTGTTCCATTTATTCCATTTTCTAAAAAATAATAAAAATATAATATGTATTTTTCAAGTAGAATAAGACACTTTATTATTACATTTTAGTAGGCCCTACACAAACAATGTTAACTTCTTTTCTGATGCGTCTTATTTGTTACATCTCAACTTTTATGATGCAATAGTACAATGAAGCTTTTACGAAGTTCAGAATTTAAAGTTTACTATGAAAACTGAAGGTCCAGTTTCCTGACATGACAAATATTGAAATGTTTGCATTATATTACATCTGAACTGAAAATCAAGATTAGCTGTAGTATTTTAGAAGGTATTTTCTTACAAAGAGAAATATTCAACCTGTAGATGAGACGATCCTATGTAGTTTTGGGATCATACAGTATATACAGTTCCCAGGTATAAGTCTCAACCATTTTCCCACCTGTTTTATTAATATTTGATAAAACTGCACTGTTTAACTTACCTTTACAAGCTTTTTTTATATGTAGGAAAACTGTGTATGTGTATATATGTATAAATAAGAGTTTAATTAATCCTATACTTTAAAAAACATAGAAATCATTTATGTTCTGAAGAAAATATTTGAATAGTTAGACTTGAGAGAAGTATGGAAAGACTTCAAGCACAAGACTGGACACCCATGTAAGAACACAATGGAAGAACCTGTTACCAGCAGTAGCTCTCATATTTCAATCCAAATTCTCGACCTAAAAGGTCTTAACAGTTTTAGTACGTGCAGATACCATGTTGTTGAGTATTTCATAGCAAACATTTGCACTAAAACAATGACCCAACATCTACAGATACATCACACACACAACAGAGTAAAACAGAGCAACATGATACCACTGTGAATTAAAGTATCCTCTTTATTTAATGTCACCACGACCCATGGAAGCACAGCTGTTGCCTGACAGTAACCAAATTTACAGAACAGATCTGAAGAGCAGAAGTGCACAGTCAGCTCTACTGCCTGCTGCTTACATCAGGCTCTGATCATTCAGCATCATTCTGATTTCAAGCAATTGCTGTACCTGTCTATACAAATGACTGGTTAAATTCACATTTTCCATATCCAGGTGTGTTGCAGATCACAACACAAAAACAACTGCTGGCTTTCCTTCTTCCCTCCTTCCCTCACTACACCCAATACTCCCATTTATGCAAACAAGCAACTAAACAGAAGTAATGAAAAATAAAACAAAAATCAGAAACATATATAAGAAAGAGACTGGTCACAGGTCTACTTAGTCCTACAGGAACAGTTCAAGTCTGCTTAACTTTATTTGGTTGTAAATGACACCACCCTTGTAAGTTTATGTCTTCAGATTCCTATCAAAAAGTTGGGGTTATTCTTAATTTACAAAGCTTAAAAATGATAAGCTAGACCCAAGCCAGCCAACTGAGATTGCATTTCTTTAAAGAGATAAGTAAAAAGTAAAGTAAAAATAAAGAACAAAAATATTTATTTTGGGGTTCCCCTGGGTATCCCACATACATGATCAGAATTTTTCTGCTGTCACTTCTTGATTTTGGCACAGTCCAAAAGCAAGATACTCTGTGCCCTGTATCCCAAAATCTATCTAGCCAGCCAGATAGAGAAAAAGACTGCTTTAAACACACCTTCATTGACTATATTACTTCTCAAAAACACCAGTTTGCTGCATCCTATTCAAGTGTTCTGAACAAATAACATTACAGGGATCTTCAGATTAGAAGAATCTGAAACACCTTTAAAATCTCAAAGTTCTTTTTTTTTCTTTGCATTTAAAATTAGCTGCAAAAATTCCTCAGTCTTTAAGACAGTTTTAGCTCAATTATGTTGAGAATTAAACCACAAATCAAATTAAATGTTTTTTTTTTTTTCTATTCATTTACCTCTTTCAAGTCTCTACTCAAGTTGAGTGAAAAACAGCAAATTTGCCAAATTACATGAATGAAAGTTTCATTTTCAAGATGTTTAAAAGCTGTATTTTTAACTCGCTGATTAAAATGCTATTTAAGTTTACATTTTATGGATATTTCTATTTAACTTTTTAAATGAGTTCCACAAAAAAAAAAAAAGTAAGACATAACAAACATTAAGCTCAGATTCAGTGTGACAACTACACAGTAAAATAGGCTCACTCAATAAAAAGGGAAAGTCCAACCATGTTCTTCTATTGCTATCATATAAACATTTTCAAAATCTACAAAACCAAACCAAGACCAAACAAAAAAACCAAAAAAAATCACTGTCACCTGAAGTACTTTTATGTTAGCATTGGGCAGTAAAAGGAAAAAAACTACAACAACAATCACCAAGTCGTGCTAATAAAAACGATCAAAAAACCCTCCAGAAATACGCTATTATGCACGTGATTTTAATATAAAGAAAAACTTATACATGTAGGTTGAAAATTTACCTATGATCATAAATCTCAGTATAACTGTTTTTATACACTAAGTTCTACGTATCAAAAAAGTGGAACAGGTTGGCAACAAACGATCATGGGTAAAAGGTTTTTGTGGTGACTCAGTTTCAAAAAAGCGCAGAAACTATTCAAGCTAACATTTAACTAAAGAGAAATTTAACAGCATAACAGAAACATTTATTTATTTACTTAAAGAGAATACATAATTTTCCTTTGAGGAAACTAGGCAGACTATTTGTCTTTCTTGCCCTCTTCATAAGAGGAATTTGACATAATCGAAAGGTCAAACCAAGAGCCATTAATACAAAGGTTTAAAGTAGTAAGCAGCTATTACCTTCCTTTTTTTTTTTTTTTAAAAAAAAGGCATCATATTTTTATTTTTAGTAAAGACGGTCAAGCATAAGCTTATTTGCTGGATCATCAAACCACCTTCCCCTAAAACCTGAGTTTAGTGGCACTAAAAAACTTACTTGAAACTCATTGCAAGAAAAATTTAGAAGTATATGATTAATGAGAACATCTAAAAATGTGTCTGTTCCCTTTTTATAACTGAACAAAACATAAGCATGACACATTTTGCACAAGTAATAAAATTAGATCTTATAAAATCCAATCCTGCATTAACTGAAGAAATAGTAATTCTTTCATTCAGTTAATCAGAAGAGAAAACCAAACCTTTTATTACAGATGACTCACATTCATATTTTCTTAAATAGAAAAGAATTTTCACTAATACTGTTTTATAACTGACTCGTCTCACCTGAGAGCTAAACAGAAAAAGTTTAAGCAACTATATCAAAAAGGGCTCTCTGTTACTTAAAGTTGTTTTTTGAGAAGTCAAAGCAACAAGAAACCTGAAAATACCAACCTCTTTCTTTTCTGGAGGTCTTTCCTTTAGCCGTTACAAACTTCTTTTTCACTGTCTGAGGCTGGGAAGAAGAATGTTCTCTCCATCTCCGAAGCTGGAAATTAATGAACTTCCACATCATAAATGCTTGAGCCATGCAGATGGAGGCCAGCACACTGATTCTAGGGGAAGGAAAAAAAAAAAGACAAAAAACACCAGATATAAAAGTTTATCAATATGTTCATCTTGTTCAAAGTGGAAAGAAAAGTAGAATAGTGCCTCACACAGTTTTTTATATGTCAGAAACAGCTTATTTTACTCAGGTTCCACAAATGCATTAGAGTGATTCTTTCTGGATTACGCATAAGTAAATGTTCTTACATTGGCAATGTAATTTTTATTTGTATTTAATTCATTAGAAGGACAGATGATTGATTATACTTATAGATTTCTCACCTGTAGAGTGTAAATTATTCACTTTATTGTTACTTTACAAGTTTGTCACTGAAGCTACTATTGATCCCATTAGGTGCAAGAAAACACTTAATCATTCAGTACTAGCATGAATACCACACAGTTTATATTGTGTATTTAACACAGGTTTATAGCTCATGCTTAAGAACCATTCCAAGTTTACTGTACCTAACAGCCAGGATGTTAAAGTTTCCAGTACTGAAATTCAGCTGTTGATCTTCTGCTCTTGCCAGTCCAAAGCCAAAAGTGAGGACTGAAAGAATCAAGGTGAGAAGCCTTCCCAAAACAAAAAGAACTGCCCACAGTGAAAATCTACAAAGAAAAATATCACAAACACTATTAGAATTCTCTGTTCACACCACCACAAGGACTAACAATGCAAATATTTATTCTTAACTGTGTGAATTCATCTGAGAACTTGATTAAATTCATTATTTTGTTCTTACCCTAAACTAATGTTGATTTCCAGTACTCAAAGACAAAAAGAAAATCCCAGCCTAGCAATTTTTTCCTATGAGCCAGAACTATGTTCTGAAAATTATTTTCAACTCAACAGAAAGTGTCTGTCATTGCTACTAGAATGTAAGCATGTTCCTCCAAAACTGATTGCATTAGCAACTTATGCTCTTGCCTTCCCTATGAGAGCTGTACATGAAAACGTTTTTTTTTTTTTTTTTTTTTTAAAGTAGTGTGAGACTTGATTTCCATTTATACAGCTACTAACATTTACTTGTATAGGTGAGTAAGTGAAAAAAAAGAACAACGGTGTTTTAAAGACGTGAATACTAAAATGAGTTTGGAGAACTGTGGCTTCTAAGGAAATACTGAATGAATTTCCTTGTAATTTTGGCTTCTGGTTAAGTTAAATGCATGAGGCTCGTGAGACGGAAATGACCACTTACCCTTTCTGGTATCTTTCATCACTGAAGTAGAAAAGACGGGATATGTGGAAAAGAAATTCAACGAAGTAATGCAATACCAGAAGAACAAGTCCAAGATGGGTCAGACTATAAAAGCAAATAGAACAAGCATTCAAACATTTTGTTAGACGTTTAAGACAGTGATTGAAGACTGCAAAACTTTACAACTGACTTACTTTAGGAGATAGGCTCCAGCAATATGAAAGAGATAAAGTCCAATGTATACAATCTGGCGAAAGATATCCTCCTATTAACAAGAAAAGAAGTAATTATATATTATACATGATGTCATACATTATTTTACAATGTTATACGTTACTACAGAATATTTCCTAGTCTTGGAAATTATTTTTGTCTTCCCAGCTACCTTGATGTGGCCTGTTCTGACACTGAATTACTCAGCCTGGATCTTCTAATTACACACATGACTTACCACGTGTTATTGGTAAGTAAGCACTATCTCACATACATTATGTGAGAAGATGCATGAAGATGCTTTTTAGAATGGCAATTTTTTCTTTGATATTACTTATCTGAATTTGTACTAGTTATTACAATACTTCATTAGTATGTGTTATTGTATCTTCAGAAAACTTTCTTCAGTTCTACGTGTTTTTGCTCAGATTCTGTCAGATCACTACAGGAATAAAATGAACCAAAATGAAGAAGTTTACAGGTGTTGACATCTGTTTTAAAAATTTCAAGATTTTAGCCAGCCTCATTCAATCACGTGCTTCATAGAAGCGAAGTAATAAAGAGGAAGAAACATGAAAGAAAACACAAACAAGCAGTGTATGGAAAGCAAAAGGTACCATCTGTGAACAGAAGAATCACTGCAGTGGACTATTATTGTGACCTAGTGTTTCTCTTGAAATGGTATGTAGAGTTGTATGCATTTGTGCTCAAGAAATCCCTATTTTTCTGAAAGATTCCCTAAGCTTCAAGTAAGGGGCTTCAGTTTTGTCTTGTACATATGTAAATTAAAAATACAAAATTAATCTCGTAAGATCTGTGTTATGTTTGCAATACTCCACCTCAAAACCAACAAAAGCTCAGAATGAAATGCTCACTTGTGACAACACCTAACAACACACGTACAGAGGTACAGAGAAAACAGATGAAAACCTTTAAATTATCCGGAAAAAAAAAAAAAAAAAAAAAAAAAGTTGTATCAGGCCAATCAAGAGTAGTCAGTACAAATACTCAGGTTCTCCAAGCACTACTAGTACAAGCCTTTTGCATTCTATTTTCAGAACCAAGGCAACACTTAAATAGCCCATGCTGCCTGCTTAAACAATTGTCAAGAGACTTATGGCCTACTGGAAAAATGCAGGTGGGTCTCCACTACCATACAGACAGCTGAGTTGAGAAGCCTTTTTTCATGCTTTTTATGTTAGTAGATGACTAACCTAAGTAAAAAAAGCCAATTCTTTCAAGAGAAAAAATACGGCAGGGATGCCAAGATAGGTGAGGTTACAGTGTGATGAAAGAAATATCAACTATGAACTTGATAAAATAAATGAACCATTACCCTTAAAATAAATCAACCATTACTCTTAAAACTAAATGATATAGGCTAAAATTCTAAGCAGTGATCCAACAAAACACTACTGTGGAATATACAGCATTTTTGACAGCTTTCTTAAAGTTACATTAAAAGCAAAAACAGAAAAGCAACCAACATTTGGATATTAATTCAAATTGTACAGTTGTAACTAGCACAACAGGGGAGCGTTAGCTGAAGTGTCTGTAAAACATCAATGTTTATACTGCTTGTGAACAGTATGAAAAAAAAGCACCTCATTACTATTTTCCCAAGTCTGCTCTAGGCTCTTAAACAAAGACCTATAGTTATATAACACGTACGTTTCATTTTCTTGAAAAAAAGCAGAACTCTGACAGCAGAGACTCAGTCTAGTCACAGAGCAACAAGAGAAGAGTTTAAAAAGGAAACTGTGCATACAAAATGAGAAAGAACATGCAAAGAGACTACTTAAATTGGTCAAGGTAGGTAAAAGACGTGCTACAAAAACCTGCAGGAAACTCAGTGTTAACAGTTGAATTCTGAGAAACCCAAGACAGAAAACTCTCAGGTGGCAAGGGTGCTGTAAAAATCCACCATCAAAAAACTCAATACAAAACTATCTAAAAATTCTGCTGAGGACAGTGGTATTTACAACAAATCCTGGTGTTTAATGTTGTTTGGATTTACCAAATTATTCGCTGCTTATTTTCATCACCTGTATTGTGATTCGTGAAGCAATTCTGTATTTCAAGGAGATTATTCAGACAATTAATTACAAGAATCTTGAAAAGAGTTTGAAAAAAAAACAACAAAAACCTCTGATTTTTTTTTCCTCAAAGGAAAATTCAAACTCTTATAGTAGATGAAGTAGACCAGTAATTTGTATTTACACAACAGATACACTGTGTGATATAATGTGATTATACTGCATTTAGAAATACAGGATTTAGTTGAGAAGTCATCAGCATTCTCACATAAACATCTGGGCACCCAAAATGCTAGTAAGAAAAAACTTAAGTACACTGATAAGAACACGGTACGAAATGTAGCACATTGCTCTGGAAGTCCAAAAGAAATGCATCATTCCACTGCCAGAGTTGCTTTGTTTGGCATTCTTTCCATTTACACTTTGTACTTACTTTTTTGGTTTTCTGGAAGTACAATTCTGGAAAAGCATGAAACCAGTATGCCAACTGTAAGATGTAGAAAAACTTCATTTGAAACCTGCACAATATAGCAAGAATTGAGGAATATTACTTTTTATTAATGAACTTAAAATGTTTCAGAAACTTCATTGTGAACACATTTAATCAGTCTCTAAAAAAAGAAAAATAGAAAAAAGAAAGAAAACAAAGAAAAATATTTGTTGCCAGCCAACTCAATTCTCAGCAGCATTTCTAAATACCAAATAATAAAAATTATACAAATAAAACTCACAAAACTGTAATTCCTTAAATTACTTGCAAAAACGTAAATTCCTTAAAGCATACAGAAAGATGACTCTATATTCTATAAATTAAAGGAGAATAAAGTTTCTCCACCAATGCAAAAAAAAAAACAAAACATCAGTGAGTTATAAACTACTAGTTTAGATTATTTACTCTACACAAATTGTATGACATACCCTGAGTTTAAAATGCTAACACCCCTCTCCTCCCCCCAACAATCCTTTAAGGAAGAAGCCTTACGGAATCAGAGTGTGTGGGTAGTCCCTCCACAGAGAGGTTGGATCTGATATATAGTTCTCCTAAAACAAACAAACAAAATGAAAACTCTTGAAATTACCCAGTGTTGTTACTTCCTAGTCAGAAATAACGACTGCACATAAATACACGTATTTACTTAATGTGTACACATACAATTATTGAGACACCTACACATAAGTAAAAGATTGATGTATTACCCCCCAAAAATACAAACAACAATAATTAAAAAAAAAAAAAAGAACACACAAAAATGTATTACCTTAAAAGAAAAAAAAAAGGCAACAAAACAAATCAAGTTCCCATTGAAGACGAAAAGAGTCCTTATGAGACAGAAGTCATTTCAGCATCATTACAGCAAGTCTTCCCTTATAAACTGCTGACAAGCTATGAACATAACTAAGGGGTGTAAACTTTATTTAAGACATGTTATGTTACATTTTTTTTTTCCAAAAATTTTAAATTTCTATTATCATTAGACAGTTCCGCACTAAAGAACAGGCTACTACTACCAGGGAAAAATAATTTAGGATCCTACAATAAATCAAATACTTCTCAGTAAGTGTCCAGGCATGTGGGAACAAAAGATGGCTTACCCCTCTTTTTTTTTTTTCTGAGGGAAGAAATGCTCTACAGCTGGGGATAAGCTCATACATGTGCAACTGCTAGGCAAAGGGCATGTCATCTGAAAGCACACGCTCACTTAAGCCTACAGCAACCTGTCCATATACCCACTCCATAGGCTGCCAAAATACTATATATGATGCTTTTTTTAAACATTTATTTTACAATAATGAGACAGCATTATTTTTTTTAAAAGTCATGCTTTCCTTTATTCATTTGACAGTAAATCCAATTAACTGAGACTAAGCAAAAGTGAAGCTCTCCGAATTTTTACTTATACTACCACTACCCCAGAATTCTGAAACCTGTCCCTGCTTTAATATTAAAACCAGCTAAAACCATGAGCTGAAAGCTTATTTATTATTATAAGTAAGTGAACTTGTGTTTGTGTTATGAGATTTCAAACAATGAAACATACTTACAGAGACGAGAATACTTGTGCCCCAAACACAGGAGAAAAGGTAGAATGCACTAAGTTGCCCAGACTCATTGAACTTGCTATGCTTTGTTTTTGAAAAGTGCATTTTCCTGTTAATTTTCTGCAATGAAAATCCATTGTTATTTACATGCTCTAGCACTTAGCATTTAGGTGTTAACTGCATTAGAATGTCTAAAAGTTTCAATGCATTGTCTTACCACTTTAATGCTTTAACGCACAAATTTACTTCTAAGTTAGTCATAAAGTCTAATTAAAAACCTGACAATTATCTTGATGAAAGGAATTAATATTTTGTACTTACATCCAATACGTACTCCTGAATAATAGCATGTATGATTATTGCTACAAGCATGTAAAAGAAAATTGTAGCCAAGTCTTTGATACCATAATGATACAGAGAGATTGTTTCTGAAGATTGTTCTTCTAAAAGACAGAAACAGAGTTAACTGTTAGACAATGATACAGTTTAATTGCTACCAAGTTTGTTTCTTAAAGTAAAACCTTTCAGACAGAAGTAATTTGCCATCAACTGAACAAATACAAGTCAGATTAAACTGCCATCACGAGCTAGGTCACTAGAATCTATTTACAATTCTCTTCATCAAATCACAAACTAAACCTGATTCTGGAAGAATGCAATATAAAAACGAGAACTTAAGTGCACTTAGGAAGCTTACCCAAATGCATTGAAAGCAAAATATAAAGTTATGTTAAACTATCACCTTTCTATTGACTAGCAAAAAAAATATTATAATTTGCAAAATCAGAATTAGAATTAACATGAACTTATCTACTAGCCTGACTGGGTTTTAGTATTAAGGATGAATCCAACAGAAAAGATACATCTTACCTAACATGATTCATTAAAAGTTTTACTTAACCTCTATTCAAAGTTAGTAATTCATCTTACTGTAAATTTAGAAAATACAGCACACTAACAAGAACACTGTCTCGTGAATAAACACCTGCAAGACACATACCTGTGGCAGGAATGGTAACATTATACTGAAGTGTAACAAAAATGACAGCTGCTTTTGCTGTAATCTGAAAAAGAAAAAACAGAAGTGCTGTAAAAATCTCATTAAAATAAGTTATATTAAAGTTATATTAAACTGGAAACTGGTTTTGGTACCCTTCCCCAGGGGTCCCCTCCTAAGAAAATGATCAGCTCACATTATCAAGCCATTTCATTTGACTTTCTAACAATAGAAGAGACTGCATGATCTCTACAGATCTGTTTACAGAAATAATTTCAAAATTTCTGCTTACAAATAGTATTTTCTATCTTAAAGTTATAGCACACATGGCAATTCTTTATCCAGTGCATATTATTCTTTATCCAGTGCATATTATTACATTAACAGCATGTACGATGTCCTGTAATTCCTAGACCACAATGTGTGCAGCAATGGATGAGAATAAACTTCATTTAAAATTACTTTTTAATTTGACAAATTTTGAGGGTTAATATCATATTCCTAAACATGTAAGTTATTTGAAAAATGTGAACAAGGAAGAAAAGGCATAAAGGAAAGAGAACTGTGCTAGCTGCGTGCCAACTCACTACAACTAGCACTTGACCCTGGAGATCCCTTGGCAAAGAAAAATAAAAAGAACAAATACGATTTAGCAGTAGTTATACCACCCCTTTATGAGGGACAGCAAGAAAAATCAGAGTGAATGGAAGAGGAAGGGGAAATATGTTTGTTCTGAAGTCTTCCATGGGCAGGGGTATGGCATCATAAAAACACCAAAAAAAAAACAACAACACACACAGACAAAAAAAACAAACAAACAAAACAAAACAAAACAACAGCAGCAGTTCTTATCTGTCAGTAATTGTGAATTAATGTTTGTGTTTTTGACATCTTTGGTGAATCCCAACCAAGAGCACGAATCAACACAACAGAGCAAGAAATATTACCATGCTTTACAATGTTCATGATCTGATCTGTTTCCCACTGGTATAAAAACGTAGCATCATCCCTGCTTCATCTCAAGGATTAATAAAAAACATCTCTAAGATTCTTGGAAGGATGCCTTGGTATCTGAAGATAATCATTAGATTACTACCAGCAATTACCATCATTTAAAATATATTTTTTTCATCTTTTAAACTAGCACTTTGTAAACAAGCAGTAGATTTTCTGGGAATCCTTTAATACATTGTGGAGCGTTCACTTCGTGTAACTTCAGGGAACCTAACTAGTTTGCCTTTGTTAGCTGCCTAGGGCTTCCTATACATCAAGGGAGCTTCCAGAGGACAATCCAAAACATTAGTCAATTCTCAACTGCCCTTTGAAGGCTCTGTCAACCACTCCAAGTCCTAATTCTGTTAGTCAAATCATTAGAAGTACCTTACCATACCAACACTAACCAAACCAGGTGATTTCCAAGACCTATATCAAAGCATTTCAAAAATTAAAGCAATCTTTTCAAGCCACACCACATCTGTACCGGCAAAGGCATATGGCTCTGCTATGCTGGGGTAGAAAACATCCTCAAGTGAAAACCTCAGCATATCCAACCCACTCAACACTTCCAGAGCTACCATTAACGCAGTAAATACAGTAACCCAAAAGTATACATGAATGGTATTGGGTTAGTCCACGTCTTTAACCTCAGACCCCACAAACCACCAAATAAGGGCTGTCTGCGGTGACTTTTGATAGCAAACCCAAACATAATGGCTTTCTTGGTGTGCCTTGTTTTTTCTTTTCCATATGTTGTTATTTTTACTCAACTCCACTTTAGGGCCGAGCAGCATCAAAGGCCGAATAGAATTACTCTGAAAACCATCCCCATGGCAAAAAAAACCACCCACAACCCTTCAACAAATGTCTTTTGGTGGATCAAGTGAACAGAAACGGACGCGTGGTCCTGTGACAGGCCACCCCTGGCAACACCTGGGCAACCACACAGGCAAATCCCCTTACGGGGTCTCTCGAGAGGAAGGCCTAAAAAAAAGAGTCGGTGTGGATCAGAAGCTAATTTCGAGGGAGTTTATTCATTTATTGATGTATTTATTTATTTATTTTAAACCAAGTTTCGTGGAGGTGGGACCACCGCCTCGCCAGCCCCAGCTCCCCCACAGCCGCCTCTCGCCGCGGGGCCGGCCCCGTCAGGCGGCGCGCGGCCCCGCGGCTCGGTGGGGGGGCGGTAAGCCACGTGTGCGCGCCCCGTACGTACACGTCACCGCTCCTGCGAGATTGGCGGGAGGGGTGCCGCAAGGCCTCACGGGAGCTGTAGTTCCGGCGGGGCCCGTTGGGGCAGCGCACACAAAGAGCGCGATGGGGCCGCAGCGGCAGGGCCTCACCCCCCCCTACCCCCCCTCCCCTCCCCGCTCCCTCCACCCCCTTCTCCCGCTTCCCCCCCCCACCCTCCCTCCCCGGGCCGAGCGCGGCCGCGCACCCCTCCCCCGGCCCAGTGCCACGTCGCCCCGCCGCCACGGAGGGACCGAGCGGAGCCGGGGCACGGCCGAGGCAGGCGGAGGGGGGCGTTCCCGGGGATGGCGCCCGGCCGGGCTCCGGGCTCCGCGCTCCGCACACGGCGGGGGCCGGGGGCGAGGCAGCCCCCCCGGGGGGTGTCCCGGCGGCTCCCGCAGGGCGTGCGCTCGGCGGGCAGACGGCAGCCGCGCTGCCCCGCGCCTCCCCTCCTCGCCTCGCCTCGCCTCGGCTCACCTCGAACATGAGCCCCAGCAGGAAGATCATGGCCATGCAGGACACGATGTCGGCGTGGTTCTGCACGACGAACTCGTGGCTCAGCACCGGCGGGTTCTTGTTGCTCTTCTTGCGGATCGCCATGGCGGGCCGGCAGCCGGGCTCCGCCGCCTCCCCGCTGCCAGCGCAGCTCCTCTCGCCGCGGCCAGGAAGAGGCGGAGGGGGGGGGGGGGGAGGAAGGGGGAAGGAGGAGGAGGAGGAGGAGGCGGCCGCGCGGCGGGGGAATGGCAGCCGCCGCCGCTCCGCTTCACCCCGCCCCGCCCGCCGCGGCCCCGCCGCTGCCCGGCCGCAGGGAGCAGCCGCCGCCAGCGCCCCTGCCGGCCGGCGGGGAGCCTCCACCGAGCGGCCCCGGCGGTGCCCGGAGCCCCCCGAGGGCGGTGGAGGGGGGGGGTGGGGGGCCCGGCCCCGCGCACAAAATGGCGGCGGCGCGCGGCCGCCTGAGCAGGGCCGAGCTCCGCCGCTGCTTCGAGCCCGGCTGCGGTCGCTTCTCGCCTCCCTGGCTCTCGCCGAGCTGTGTTTATCGTCAGGCCTCTCCCCGAGCTGCGGGTGGAGCGGGGGGAAAGCTCGGCTCGCCGGGGTTGTCACCGCTGTAGCTGAGGCACAGCCTGCGGGTGCCGCGAGCAGGCGGCGGGCTCCCGGCGTCCCGTCAGCTTACGGCCCGAGATAACGAGCGTGGTCCGAAAAGTTGTCCGAGCAGAAGGGCAGGAAAGCTAAACGGGAAATAGGGAACGAGGGAAAGACACTAAAAGGGAGGTAAGACGTGGATAAAACAAAAAGCCACCCACTTCCAAACCAGAAAGCTGTTTTGGACCCAATATAGACAAATCTAAGAAAAGTCAGCACAGGTACAGAAAACACAATAACCCTCCCTATAACTAGTATAACAAAATCATACTAGTTTTGTTAAAGCTTCCAGCTGACAGATATTCACAATGGATACGTGGAGATCAACCTCTAGAAAAGGTGTGGCTTATGGCTGAATTTAAGCATTGTCAGAAGGGGTCTTGCTGCCAGCTGCTAACGAATCCTGATGTTACGATGCAGCTATTCAGAACGGTTTTGCCTCATCAAAGCTGAAAGCAGAGCGTGCACCACAGACTGTCTATGTCTATGAACTGGTTTCTTTCAGTGTGGACCAGTGACTTGGAGATCGGGCTGCCTAGTGTAGGACCAGGCATCGCATCTACTTTTTGACATGCCTGAACTCATGAATAAAAACTAACTATAAAAGAGGGAACTGTCCCTGTGATAAATTTTATAATTATTTAGAAATATCGGGTATTAGGAAGAATTTCTTCATGGGATGGTTGGGTAGGCATTGGAATGGGCTCCCAGGCAAGTGGTGGAGTTGCCACCCCTGGAGGTATTTAAGAGATGTGTGAATGTGACACTAAGGGACACGGTTTACTGGTGGACTTTGTAGAGTTAAGTTGATGGTTGGACTTGATGATCTTAAGGGTCTTTTGCAACCTAAATGATTGTTTTATTCCATGATTCTATTTCACTTGAAAGTTAGACTGAAACTTCATTAAAAATGCCCATATAAATAATGTGTGTGTATATATAAATATACACACCCACTTGTCAGTATTATTATGCTTACATTAGAAGTACAATACTCCAACACTGCAACTCTGAAATAATGTTCTAAATGTTTTGAATAGTCCATTTCTAGCAACGTGACTGAGAAGAATTACATAGTTAGCTGAAACATATTGTCTATCATGTTTTGTCATACTCTGTTGGTTTGTTTTCCATTTTACTTCACAGTTCCATGTTTTGTAGACTAAAAAACAGAAATTTACCAGGCTTGCTACAGTAGTCACTGTATTTGAAAGCAATGTGCCAAAATTCAAGCAAGAAAAAGTCTCTTATTAGAGTCTTTTCTTAAAAAATAAATACATACTAGAGTGTTTATTTTTAAAGTAATATTAATTTCCCCAGTAACACTTTAGAAGTGCTGTTCCCTTGTAATTCCTAGAAGTAAAACCTGAGACAAAAATAAGTTTGTTGTCCTAGAAAGGAATAGCTCAAGTGCTTCGTAACACCAGCTATCAGACTCATATCTCTCCAGTCTACTTCCTGTGTTGCTTTTATCAGAACACTAGACCAAATGTTGGGCTGTGTGTAGGCATGAAGAAACAGTAGGACAAAAATGCCTCAGAGCCTCCTGGAAGTATCTTTCTTTGGCATCCATTAACTGTAAGAGAAAAAACAAATAAAACAGAAAAAACAACAACAACAACAACAACAACAAAACAACTACTGAGTGAGTGTGACACTTCAGTGGCAAGGGGGTTGGGGTTTTGGAATTAGTTCTTGGGCCACAATCAATTTCTGTATTTAGCAAAACTGCTTTAATCAGCAGGCAAATAAAGGAAACAAAGTATTGGGGAAAGGGAAGAAAAAGGCAAAGTAATAAAGGGGGAATAGGGAATGAAATGATCAATATGGGCAGAAAGAGGACAAAAGGGTTAAAGTCAATCCCTGAAAACAACAGTAAGACAAGGTATCATAGAATAACCTTTTGCTGCTAATCCCCAAGCTCAGGTTGAGAACTGTAACATCCCTCAATCTATTTTCTGAGAGCTGTTTAGATTGACAATATACAGCTGCAGTATATTTCATGTAGGAAAAAGGAAAACCAAAATAATCCAAAAAACATGCAACAGCAAGAAATAATGATTCTTAACTTGGCACACAGCACTGTTGCTTAGGAGTTTAAATGACACTTGTCAACAAAAGCCAGATTTATGCTCAGGCTCAAGCATTAAATCAAGAATTTTCACAGCCAGAGGTATATTGCAACGAATAAAACTTGGCTGTGAAGATTCTCAAAGGTTCTGTATAAATTTATTAAATTAGGGAGACGGGGATACTGGTTAACTGGAGATGATCTAGAGTATTTAAAAATACAGAATACATACATTCCCCTCCCGTCTGACACTTTGTTTTTAAATATATGAAAGAAAGAAGTCTGAATTGAACAAGCATTTGTATTTCAGTACCAATATGTTTTTATACCTTAGGAATACCTCCATTTCCTGGCCGTACCAGTATTCATAATTCTAAAGCAAGAAGAACATAAACAAGAATGGCTGATATGAAAGTAGATCTTGATTGCACACTGTATAGTTACGGATGTAATGTACCGCAGAAGTGAAGCACATTGAGATGGTATCAACATTGAAATTATTTTTTTTCTTGAATCTATTTCTCTACTCTACTTGAAAATAAATTAGGTCCACAGAACCTAGGGAACAAGATTTAACTAACTGACTGTGGTAGGACATCCTTTTTTCACGCTGTAATCAGCAAATGCTGTGAACATCTGGCTGCAGTCCTGTCACACAGGCATGAAGATCTTCTTGGTTTCAATCCATTTTTGTGTTTATCCTTATATAAATTACTCTACTGAAACAGAAAATAAACCTGTTGCCTCATCTGAATATTTTTCATGCCTTCCTTCTATTGGAGTTCCCTCTTCTGCCATATGATGTTTCTGATGGCACCTTAGGAAAAGTGTGATGATCTAAAATGCTTGAGACTGTTGCCTGTCAGTCCTTAGTCTCCCTCTTGCCAGTGGATTGCCTGTCTATGTTTGCCACGTTTCTTTCCAGATTTCCATATATTGAAAGACTAGGCTTCAAAATGATCACACAACTTAGGAAGGAAATTCCTGACAATCCAAAATCTGTTGCAGGTTGCAAGTCTGTAGAGGATTTGGTAGTAACCACATTACTGTACCAGAAGTAACAGATACAAACAGAAGAATGCCATTCCTATTTGGAAACCTTTCCATCATCAAATATGCTTAAAAATATAACCAAGAATGACATTTTACAATAAACATAAAATTAGTAAGAAATAGAAAACCTGAAAGGGGTATAACTTCTAACGAAATTCTTTTCTAGCTCTTAAAACTAATAAACCTACCTTTTTGTATTCTGTCTCTCAGGAATGTATCTTAAAACTAGCTGCCAGGAAAGCTGGAAAGCAAATTTGTTCTCCTTCAATAGTCTGTCCCTAGCTGTTTATAAAGTTAATGCATTGAACAACATTTGCCCTTCCATCTTGATCAGACAGAATTATTTCTCTTTTTATTTCTTATTATTTCTTCCCTTCTCTTATTTTTATTCTTAACTTTTAGTGCATTCTGGACAGATGAATGTAGTCAAATGCAAGGGATGTAAGTAGGCTAATCCCCATTTTTATACATACATGGCATATAGCTTACATTACTGTTCTATTTTTAAATACACATTCCTTCTGACTTAAAATCTCAGTCAACAAGGAGTCTTAAGACTTTTACAACATGTCATAGCAGTTGCAAGTATCCTTCACTGTATGTATATACATCTTAGTAACTGCAATCCCTGCTTTTAAAATTTCAGACACCATATATGATAATGAATGACAAGTCAAGTCTGGTTAAACTGCAATTTCTGTCATCTTCTGAGAATTTTAGATGTTTGCTGCATCACAGCATGGAACATGTAGTTCTCTGATTTGCATCATATCTCTTTCTTCACTGTCTGCAAACTCCAAAGATGCTTTAACTCAGTTGTTTAGTTGTTTCCGTGTATTTAAAACGAAACACAGTGAACCAGAGGAAAATGGTTCAGCGACATTTAGGCTGCCATTAGACTTTTTTAGCTTGGGAAAGTAATGAGACATCACCACTTCATATCAGGTTCTGGCTATTAGCCTCTGGTTGTAGGTACTCAAGCTTCCCCTCATGACAGAAAACCGTACCATTCCACTTATATTTCTGTGCAAAATGTCATAATTCAGAGCACGTGAATTAGCTTTTTAAAAAAGAAAAGAAATGATAATTACCTTTTCATTCCTTGCAATGAAAAGGGTTAGCAAACATTCATGAAGTACAGAAAAATAATTATTATTAATGGCAAGAAGTCTACATGAAAGCTTCTGAGTAATTATGAAGAGAGAAATAAACCAAAAAGAACTGAGAAAAAACAGTGTTTGTGGGAGGCAGAAGAAAAAACGAAGTGTTTGTACTGGAAGATAGAACATACAGAAGTAATACAAAATTATATATTTGTATTTTTATGTTTATAATATATATGTATATATAAATAAAATATGAAAAATACAAAAGTAGGAAAAGTAAACAGAAAACGTATAAGGAAGAAAAAACTAGGAATAGTATACCTGAAAAAGACTATAAAATGGCACGGCACAGAACACAAACAAAAATCACGATGCGGTTGAAAATCAGATGGAGAAAGTTTACAAAAAGCATCATTTTATAGAGCAGAAAGCTAACACTTCCCCTCTTCAGTGGTTTGTTATTACTTCAGAATATGTTTTCAGCTTTGGATCACTGTTCCTGGGTTTATTTTTGTATTGGATCTGGCTCAGATATCAGCGCAAATGCTATCAACTTCATAAGATAATGAAAACTCTTAAGCCATGCCTATTCAAAGTACCCAAGCACAAATGAAGGGACTGGACTTGAAAGGTTTTCAAGGACATGTATTTGTCTTCGGTACCTTTAAACATCTCATATCTCGTTTTTTTTTTAAAGTTGGACCAGCATTAAAAGAGTGTGTAAATCATAAGAAACTCATACATTTTAAATACACAAAGTAATGCAAATATTTATACATTATTCTGAAAGTTTAAGCTACATGGAAAACTGAACTGTAAGTTTAATTCATTTTCAAGCACTGCATTTTAACACACTATACAATATTTTACAATCAAATACAACCTTTAGCTAAAATATTTGTAGTTTAAATGGAGTTAATAGCAAAATTTGAAGCTTGTTAATTATAAAGTGATAGAAAAACTTAACCTCATATGGTGCACAATAGGTATGTCAATTTACACAGCTTTTTAATCCCTTTCTTAGAAGAAATTTAGAAGATAGAATTTAAGTCTGCCCTAACTTTGTGCATCTTTTTTTTAACATTAATTGGTTAAAATTAATGATGAATCTCTTGAATTAATTTCACAGAAATCATGTTTGCCTGAGAAAACAGAGAAGTCTGGAAGTACTTTCAGCATTTGTTAAAACATATTTCAGTGAGTAACCAGCAAAAATGTTCACAGGCACATAAATTTAAAAAAAAACAATCAAACAAAAAACCCCAGCATTTCCACCTGTTAACAAAAATTGGTTGTTTTTTAGAATTTACAGGTAAATTATTAAAAAGACACTTTTCAAAGGCACAGGCAAATGCAAACAACTTTAGTTTCAAATCTTTTCTATTCTTTTTACTACAGATTTATATCTTTGATTTATTAAGTTTTTAGGCTTTGCTATTTGTCTTCTGTGGCCAACGATAAAGCTTGGCATTTTATACCAGAGGTAACACTCAGTTCTTCACAGTCATTCTATTTATTTACCTCAGTACCTATAAATTTTTAAAGTCCCATAAAGTAGAATATGAAAATTATCATTTAACTGACTGTAACATTGTTTTTAAATTGTTAGTACTTTTTAAATGAAAGAAGAATTAATTTTTATTTTACACGTCATCTGCAATCATCTTTCTGTTTTTTCATGCAGCAACTGTGCAGATCGAGAACGTTTTTGAGCAATCTTGTGTAAGTTATAAATTGTTTCTCCATCTGAAGTTGGGAGATGCATCACGTACTGTTAAGGAAAAAAAAGACCAAATTATTCACAAATTAACACTTACATGCTGTGTATAAACATTAGACTACCTAAACCTTAACTTGTACATGTGTACATTTCTGTTTATGTACCTTAACTTGTACATGTGTACATTTCTGTTTATGTCATTTTTAAAAATTAAACTCTACCAGCTTGTCTATTAAAATACTTTCCTTCAGGCCAGTGCTGAATTTTAATGGAAGCTAATAAACATTATCTGTATCACAGTGTAACTTCTAGTGATATAAAGCATGAGTAATAAAAAAGGGTTTAATAATCCTACAGTTGTTTTAAGTTCAGGATATTAACATTTCTAGATTATTAATAAATTTGATGTAGCACTTGCTATATTTTTTGAAATTTATGAACTTGAGAGAAAAAAGGTGCTGCTAAATTAGCAACAGTTAAATTATTTCTTTTTCATCAGCAGCGGTCTTTTAAAAATGCAAAACAATGACAATCATCCAAATATGGGAGAAAGTTAAATGCACATATTGTGCCATGCTCCTGTATATAAGGCATTATTTTTCTGTTTGAAGTGAGAAAAGTAAATCATTAAAGGCAGTTATCACTCCTAATTGTAGCTTTAAAAGTTATGTACCCACATAAACTGCAATCCCTAGAATGTAGTGGTGAATTAATGACTGCAGCAGACAGCATATGGCCATAATTTGCATGGAGCAGCTCTCCAGTAACAGTGGAATATGGCTGTCACATTTATTACCAACACTGACAACATGTTTCTTTGGGAAAATATTTTGTGAAAATTAAGCAAACAGTGTTATGACTGCAGCTCAGGTCTTCCATAATGAGAACAAAACCTGAAATACTGCAACTCAGACTAGCTTGTAAGGACATTGTATCAAAGCCAAATGAGCATGTAAAGTGAGTATGCAAGCATTTCTATGCTACATGCTCAGAACCAATAGAATCAATTTTCCTTAACAGATGTCCTTAATTTGAACTGAAAAACCAACAGTGGTCACATGATGTTAAGTGTGTATTACAGAACTGGGTCTAAGATTGTATTGAAAAAGTTAGCAACTGTTTCCACACCGTTGAGATAATCACAAGAAACTCCCAAGTGTTCTGATGAGATTGCTTTCTTCCTTCTCTATGAGCACAAATTGAAGATTAAAAACAAAACAAAACCAAAAAACTTTAAAAGGCAATTCTTGTGCTTCTGGGTAAGCTGGAGTACGCAGCTAAATCAAGGACCTCCAACTCGAGTAAAAGAACCACAATAATTCCTCTGATTAGTATATCCTCTAGAACTTCATATATATCCTCATATATATATATATATATATATATATATCTCCTCAATTACTTCATAGTTGTTTCAAGCAGTTGCTACTTTGTGAACAGGTATCTGACTGAAGCTCCCTATCTGCTCTCTCTTCAAATTTCAAAGGTGATTTCTGAGGAAAACTGAGCGATTTTTGCCCAGTAAACATGAAAAAGTTCTGAGCAAAACTGGCTTAAAGAGATGAAAGTCACTAGCTTCCTCAGACAAATCAATTCCTTAACGTTTAAGTTAAAGTCTTTTAAGTTTTTTGTATCAAAGACTGCAAGTCTACCTGTAAAGAGAAAGTTAATTTACCCACTATTTCATCTAAACAGAAAATGTTGCTGCTTGAACTACTCCAGCAGTGAAAGGGAAGGGATAAGTTTAATCCATAGTATCTGATACCCTGGAGCAATCTTGTATAGCCAAGTTGGAGAAACGTGTAGGTCTAGACTCAATAATGTATGTCAATAACCAACAACTGAGATCACATTTAATTACTGCTGGTGCAGTATCATGCTGGTAAGCTTCAATGGCATTCTGTACAAACTATGCTTAAAACCATTATTTTCCACACTTTGATAAAAATAACTGCTTGCATGATTCTAATCTATTTTCTTGGAATAAAAATCATGCTACTATTATTATTATTATTTAAAAATCTCTATTTTTGAACCAATACTGAGCCTACTACCTGATTTATCATTAAAATAAACAGAAGATATAATGAGAAAAAAAAATATTATTTATATTATTAGACTCTGACCCTTCCCTCTCCCCCCACCCTGGACACAGAAAATTGAAATGAAAATGACTGTCCTTACACCCCATTACCCACAACTTACACACTTTTCCTTCTTTTTCCAACTTCTTCAAGTGGACTAGGAGATTTTTTTCTGCTGCTAGCAGTAAATTTTCAGGAATGTCCTAAGGGGAATACAAATATGAGTTTTGTACTTGTTTAAATATCTTTCAATATTGCCCAATGATTTTTTTCAATATATGGAAATCGTGGCTTATTAACATAGATTTTCCTCTTCTGAATTACTATGTTGAACATTCAGTTAGTTTTACATGTATAGTGACAAAAGCATAGAATACGTAAACCAATTTTGCACTGTTTAAACTAGTAGCCTAATAACACATTTTTGTTTACTGTTCTTAAGTTTTGCATCATGCGCTTCTATTATCCAGACTTTGGCCAACTCAACTGTGTTCTACTGAACTTAGTTGGCACTGGGTTGTTGGTGTAGCTGAGCATTTTTCCATAGGTTTTAATGACGAATTTAAAGAGGCCTTTCTCCAGATACCTATAGTACTTCTATTTTGTGATACTACTTGCATGAGTTTAAATGTCCTTTAACAGTTAGTATTTGTAAATCAGTACGCAAACAGTTTCAGGAGGACAAAGCGTATCTTAAAAAAAAATCAGTGCTAAGAAAGTAACAACAAACAATATTTCTCAAAATTCCTTTATTCAGCATAATCTAAGTAAAATCTCCTTTTTGAAAATTACAAAAGTTCTTCGCCGAATAACACGAGTCTGTCAGAAGAAATCCTCAGAAAACTGTCTCAATAAATTGCAAATCTTTAAAAAGCTTTGACATTTTTTACGTTAAAGCTTTAGTAGTACTGAAAAAAACACTCTTATCTGATAATGACAGGAAAAATGGTTTTTGATTTACAGAAGCATGTGAACAGCTACGTACTTAAAAACTGCAGGAAAACTGCAAGAACTAAACAACCACAGTTAATGGTACATCAGCACTTCAAAATGTTCAGTGTGACTTGTAGTCACTCCTTTGGAATCTAGGAATTAGTAGAACCATGAAAAAACGAGCTGTGAAGCTGTTATAGACCTCTTCACACAGCACAGCCATTGTCAACTATGACATCTTCTGAAGCTTATGCTGCATCTCTCTGAACTCTGTTTGTTAGAAGGGACAATCCCCTTACCATATGTTCAAATTACTGAGGTTACACGAGGAATGAAGTAGCAAACAAGAACTTTTATGCCTGTCTAATGATGTACAAAAGCTACCTGACTTCTGAGAGCAATACCCATCCCTGTGAAAGTGCAGGCCAATTAATCAGGAACTACACGTTCCAACCAATCTGTCAGGGGACTCCAAACACACTGACATATCAACCATTAACAGTCATCTTGTAATTTCCACTTGAAACCAAGCACTAAAACTGTATTTTTGTTTGGTCCTGCGAAACAAAACTCATCTAAATAGTGAAAGAAGAAATTTTTGACAATCATCTCAATCCAAGGCAGTCACATGCATTTTGAACAAGCAGAAATCTTTTAAAGCTTTTTTCTTCTTTTTAAAAAGGTACCATGATATTCACCCAAATACTTAGGCTGTCACACGCTATTTTATGAACATAACCTCAATTTCTTTAGTTTAATCTATAATCTTTTAATCAAGAATTACCTTGTATACCATACTTAGGAGCTCTGAGGATGTAAATGATTTTCCAACATTCTTCTGGAAAACATTCAGAATTTGCTTTTCACGAGCAGTTCGGTGAGAAATGTATCCTTGAATTCTAGTGTTTGCATCACGTACTACTGGGCCATGACCTAAATTGAAACACACGTACCAAAGCGATATTACTTACATTTGGAATTAAGTATGCTATCAAATAATTGACTCATTCTTATGTAAACTATGGTAGTGTTTTTTTTTTCATATAAATAGACTAAATTGAGTGTCTGCATCACATTCTGCACTTGAATAGCATAAAGATGGAAAAGGGAATTAGAAGATCTTAAAAAGTCTGAATTTGGAAAAGGAATAGTTCCAGTGGTATAAGGAAAGCAAGGAAATACTTAGATAAAGATTAGTCAATAAAGAAAAAAGGAAAAAGGAGTTTACTACTAAATAGATTTGAGAGTCAGGTTTTTATATTACCTCTCCCTGACTCACACCCCCCAGAGAATACTGATATTGATGACAAACTGATACTGGTCTCTGCAGAGTAATGGCTGAGGCAAAGACTCCTGTATTGTACTACTGTTCCTGTTGTGGAGGGTAACCAACTCCAGAAAACACAGAGGTGAGGGAAGTAACATTGTGACAGATAAATTTTCCAGTACAGATCTTCACAACTCACTCTCACACTATACTTTACTCCTCTACATACACGTTTGCACATATAATCAAAAACCAGTGTAACAAACCCAATGTGCCAAGGCAGGAAGAAGCAATGCACATGAAAGGCTACATGTCGAACACTGTGGATCTGGCTAGGTAATAAACAAGATGCACATGCTTTTTCCTGGACTTACTGAGGCAGATGAGAATCATTCAACGTACTGAAAGGTCTTTGAATTAAATTAGAAAAAGGCTTAACTGATAAATCACTAGCCTTTGTGGAAAATGAAATACTGCCTCATGATACAATAAATAACAGATGAAATCAAGATATTTTTCAGATACAGGAGTTACACGCGCACAAATTAAACGTTATGATTTACTTATGGACAACTTTACTTGCAGTGTTGCATGAATATTTATCACATGCTTTTTACAACAAAGTTTCCTGTTTTTTTTTCCCTGTATACCTCACCTGAAGTAGCAGCAGCAACTTCCATCTCTGCCTGACTAAACTCTAAGTATTTTTTTTTATAACATGAACAGGACAGCAACTACAGTAAAAATAACTGTCTTTTAGAAATTATTGTGTATCATCCAAATCAATTTATTTTAACTCTCTTAGACTACATTTAAAAAATCATTATATTCTTTGCTTATAGTTTTGGGTTGACTGACTAAATGAGTTTTAAACTTGAAGACATTTTAATTTATGGCTTATTTTGCCTGAGGACAGGCAGCTTATAGAAAATGAGCACACAATTTTTCATGATATTTGTGAAATAAAAAATAATGTCAGATGAATCTATCATTTATAAAGAGTCAAAAATACTTACGCATATCTTAACTTATACACTCATTTCAGCAGACTTGAAGTTAAAAATGTACATTGAAGTGTATCCTGAGCCGAAGATAGTATTATAAATAAAAAATAAATGGCCAATATAAAGCTATACTGTCATGAGCACATATATTTATTTATTTCAAATATGTTTAATCTGAAGCTATTGTTCCTCTACAGTATATTTGGTAACATTACGTTTAGTAAGTATGTAGCCATTCATAAAAACAGAAGTTTAAATTTAGAAAAACATTAAGATATACAAAAAAGACACTGTAATGGTAACTGTCCATTCTCTTCTGTCATTCTCTAATGACAGAAGTCACATCAAAGTATTCAAAATTATGGCCTGCCCATGGAATCAACACAAGGACGTCTTAAAACTGGTTTCTACACTTCCCAGTGATTTAACTTACTGGGCCTACAAGACCAGTGTCAATATCTGGAATGGAACCCACGTGTTGTAAAGGTAACAGAATGCCATATTCACCATGCCACATGGTCTACAGCCATTTCATATGCACATACGGGTATTAAAACTACGTCAGAAAGCTTGTTTTAAATTTAGGTGTGGATCTTTCACACTGTCATTTTTCAGGGACAGCAGCATAGTTAACTTCATGAATAAATTATTATCCACATATACTTAAACTATTTCTGAGAATTTTAAACAGATCTTACAATACAACCATCTTTTCAATATTAACTTAGATGTTGCATCAGACAGCTTCCTATTATTTGAGACCTCTGTCTATTCCAGGTCTTATATAGAAGAAAAAAAAAAGCAGCAACTATTTATTCTTATAGTACCCTGTGAAGACATATAGGTTCTCTAAGTTTATACATGAGAAATTACAGCACAAAGAATAAAACTGAAGAAAATAATTGGTTCATGAAATCTTGCACAGACTCCTAACTACCATTTTTTCTGTATTATCAAGTAACACTGTTTATTATTACAGGTTAGGGAGCCCTCTGGTGGCTAAAACACCCTTTTCTCTTCCCAAGGATTCTCAGCTATGAACAGTAAAATAGATTGCAATGAGTACTTTGCCAGAAGCAATTTCCACATTCAATTAAAAACAAAAACAAACAAACAAACAATAAGCAAACAAAAAACAGGAAAAGTAAAGGATTGGCAAAGTTCTGCTACTAACACCTAGCCAGCAATCACCTTGTTACAAAAATTCATGCTCTCCTACATCTATTTCTCAAACTGCAATGTCAGTGCTAAAGCATGGACAGGGAAAAGAGATGATACAAGAATTGTGAAAATCTGAAACTGCAGTAAGACCAAGGTATTGAGGTTATACAGAACGTATTGGTAAAACAAACTGCCTTCTGCTATAGTTATCATTTTATTGTACTACACACCAATCATACAAACAATTGTTTTGACTTGGCAGTAGTTATCTTTTACACGATTGTACGTACACGTTGTGATGCATGGATAAAGAAACAAAGTTAGCTTCAAACCATCTCAATGCTTAGCTACTTATCAAAGGCACGGCATAATGTCCTACTGTCTTCCGAACTGCAAGTACAACATGAAAACGTTTAAAACAGTGTAGCAAACAGTTACAGACAAGTGGGACAAATACTCAACCTTGGTGAATGTGTAATCTAGATAAATAGTGACTAAGAAGAAGTGAAAAGCAACAGATAAAACTGATAAACCAAGTAGAATTTGGGGTATAGGGTTTTGGAAGACAGAAATCAAATGAAGGAACAGATTATGCCTTCCAGATATTTAAGAAAGCAGAACATTTCATTCATTAATAGATCGAGACTCAGGAGGCTAAAATATTCTTAGTTTTACCACTAGTTCAGTCAATTACTATAAATACTATTTCTGTGTCAGCCTCCACATCCATGGAATACATAGAATGGTATTTTTCTTAAATAGCATTTTAAAAAAATACCCATAACTAAGCATTTTTATGATCTTAGATCTTAAAGCACTTAAAGAACACCTACTCCAGAATAAGTGTATTTTAAAAATGAACACAAAAGAGATTCAGCTATGTAGGTTAAGCATAGATGGTTAATGGAGGAAGACAGAAATGAGAATAGAGAGTCACTCAGAATGGCTAGTTGAACAAGATGAAATGGAAAAGGTCTGAAAAAATCCTGAGATGTAGCTCTGAAAAGAAAATGAGGAGCTTAAACCTTAGTTACATAAAGAATTCTTAAAATCCAATCTTGTCAAATAGACACACGGCTTATATGAAAATTAAATGCATTCCCAAGGTTTGGGGGAGATAAGAAGAGAAAATGAAAAGCAATGTCATAGACCGAATGAATCAGCAATTTATTTTTAGAACATGATGTTCGACCTCTTGGCTCTCGTTCAAATTTGAGCTAAGTCATTAACTAAGATAACCATTTGACAGTTCTGCAGCCTCTCAAGATGAATTTGTGATTAATCTGTGTTGCAAAAGATAGATCTCTCTCTCAAAGACATTACTAACACAACAAAAAACTAACACTGCTACTACTAACTACGCTATTACTACTAACTACTACTACAAACACTCCTAAAAACATTACTAACAAAAGCTACCCATATTGGCAGTGTACGTAGGGCTGCAGAGGACCAAAAGAACAACTATTGTTTTTCTCTTCCAGGGTAACATTAAGGGTCATGGATAGTTTAATAAAAGTAAACCCAATTTTCTCTATGGTTCCTACAGTAAAAGATCCTGGCCTCTGTATGCTTTTAATACAGAAGCATAATCTGTTCACCTTCAGAGGGAGAAATCACAGGAAAGAAAGACATCTATCGCTGAAAGATTTTTAAGTCTTGCAAAACTCCATGCTATTAAGTCAGCATAGCTTAGTGCTAGCAGTACATTAAGTAATAAACCGTAGTTGTGACATTAATAATGATGTTTGACGTATTAAGAGTCCTTAGAGAAGATACAGTTTATATAGTAATATATAGCAGTTCAAAATAGAACAACTAACCTGGATATATTAAATCTGGCTTCATTTCTAATAGCCTTTTCAAAGTTTTCATGTAATCATACAGGTCTTCAATTACTGTTGTTCCTTCCCCTAATATACAGTCACCAGAAAATATAGCATTTTCTTCTTCTAGATGTAAAATCATATGGTCATCAGTGTGCCCAGGCGTATGTAAAACTCTAAAGAAGAACAATGAAAGTGTAAGTTTTTCATACACCAGTCATACAGAACTTCTAGCTTAATTTTCAGAAGCTAGAAACAATGATAAAACTACCTACTGAGTAGTCTACAAGAAGAATGAGAAAAAGTATAGTACCAAGAAAGGCAGATTGAAAGTCTGAAAAAGTGTAGTACTCAGAAGGTCAACGTAAACAGAGTATCATTTCATCTAACTATAGTTCATTTTCTTAGGCCATGTAGAGAACACATAACATCATCACTAATATACACTGAATTACATGACACTTAAAAAAATTACATTAAGGTAGCTTGCTAATCATGTAAAATTTGTGGTACAGAGGGCTTTACTCTGATGCTTTAAGAAAGAAAAAAATGACGTTATTTCTAGATTGAAAAGTGTAAAGTTCTGTAAAGTTCATGACATATACATTGTATTTGGCAAAAGAGGGTAAGGGTGATTTTGCTAATTCTTTTGGAAATTCACTGTATACTACTGGACCCAACCCAAATAAAATTCTGTCTCCCCAAATTTATTTTACTCTGAAAGTCCCATAACACAGTGGAGTGGAACCTTAAAATACAAGGAATTGTGGTCTTTTAGCTGTTCTATGTGCAAGTCATGAAACATCCAAAAGGTACGGACTTAGGACCCCCCAACTTGAACGAATACCACATTAGAGAACAGTTGATATGTGTATAGTATACCTGAGCTACCATGGAGCTGCACTGCAGTATCCTTGCACTACAGTTTTCAAAAGACAGAAGGCCTTCTGATTCAAGCTGAAAACATGCAACTTGGACCAGCATCACTAAAATTCAACAGAATCAATCAAAATCACTGCATCAAAGCAGAGACTATGAATTTACAGAGCTGGTGCTAAGAGTGGCGTACAAGCCAATGCTAAACAGCACCCAGCCAAGTCAGTGCAGGGCTGGGAGGCCAGTGGCACACCACTGTGTGTTGCAATGACTCCCACCTCTTATGGAACATGGTGTTCAGCAGAAAGTATGTGAGTATGTTGCTCTGCTGAGGCAACATAAAATCAGTTTGATAGGTTACACCTTGTCTTTGTGGGAGGTGGTATCTTCCAGTTCCTTATGAAACTTCACCTGGAAATTTCATTATTAACATGTTAAAAACAAACAAATAAGAACCCAATGCAGCCTGGCACACCTCCTTTAGAACTTGAAGGTTGCTAACTGTAACATGAAATGTAACATGCAGATATTGTTATTTTAGAACCAATGGGATGGACATCTATCCTTAAAGTATTGACTAAACAACCAGTTGAGATTATTTGCTTTTAGCCAAGCTTGAAATTTGGTTGCATAACTGCAGACTTCAAAATGTATTGCCCCTGCCTTGCTTGGAGTCAAATTGTTTTCCATCTGTAAGTTGATTATGTCCCAATACTTACAGTAGTTATGTCTTCAATATTTTTATGCCCACCCTGTGTATTTTGTTTTAAACTTAAAAAATAAAACGCTTTTGGTCAAATTAAACCTTTATCTTTACAGCTTTTCTTCTGGTCAGCCAGCTGCATGTTCTACAAGTGGGATATAATTCACATCTAAACTGAACAAAACAAGCAAAATATGTCCTGAGAAGAGTAATGCCTTGTTGATGAAAGAATTCTGGAGACAGAATGAGCAACGATTTTTTTTGGTGCCTGTGTGACAGAGGGTAGCATTCGTTTTAGACTCATTCATGCAAACAAGATAGGCAATGTGCTCCCTGGGAAGAATTTTCTCCCAGCTGGTACCTTGCAAGAACCTGACAGCTAAAAGGATTAAAATTTAACGTTTCAATGCTAAATATTTGTTTTAATGTCTCCTTTGGAAATATTTTACCTTTTCCATTTTTCCAACATAAACATCCCCAAAGGTATTAATTTTACACCGTGACTACTTGAGTAATGAGAAATTACATAAAATGCTGTATGATTTTTTCCTAAGGAATTATTTTTCAAGGGAAATATTCTTAATTTCTCTGGCGAGGCCAAAGACTAAAGGCTGATTCCTGCCTGATACTCATTCATTAGAACAACTTCTCTGGGTAAGCATACCCTTCTGCATTATGATAGGAAGCCTACAAGACTAAATGTTGACAGGATCAAATCTATGGATTACCAATCATTAAAAGTTAAGATACATATATGTGCCAGAATTCTGAAGAAAAAGGTGATTGAGCAAAGCTGCAGAAATTAGTGTTTACCTGAGTGTGGCTCCCTCTGTCTGTACCACGTCCCCATCTTTAAGATATGAATATTTATGTCCTCCTTCTCCTATTATTTCTTCACGGTCAGGGACACGAGGAAGCTTACAGATGCGATATTCAGAGTCTATTTAAAGAAAGCAAAGAAAATAATGGTTCATATTTTAAATTTGTCACTAATGAAGTTAACTCCACAGAATTACTTTTACTCTTTGTAGATGTACCATTAATCATTACACACTATTACACTGCAAAACTTGAAGCAAGAAATTCTGAACAGTAATTTTATGTTTATTAAACAACCTTCTAGAGTTACAGAGTAGTGAAGTCTCACTACTGTACTCTGAATCTGATATACTCTACTCTGTACCAGCAGCAATTTTGAAGATGAAAAAGCACTAGTGAAATTAGTAGGAAAAAAAATCCAGTAATTATTACATTTTGCAAATGTTGTTCCTTCTTGACTCATCAAGAGCCAAAAAATAAGTCTCTGGAACAGCACTAAGACGCTGGTGCTCAAGCTCTGTGTTATGAGTCACAGAAGCACTATTCAACATTTATTTGACACCGAATGGAGCCTTTTTGCCCTGAAACTTCCCTCAGTGTCTATCATTCCGAACTGTTTATGTGCTGAATGCCTTGGTATGGATGGCAACCCAGAAACCAGGCATTTATATCCCTTGCAAGTCTTCTTTGTCACGCTCAGGAGCTGACAGGATCAAAATTCTCACGAAGACACCCATGTTGTTTCCAGTAGTGCCCAGGCTTCTTTGAAGACGTACATCTGGCAACTTTACAAAACCTGATGACTTTACAACTTTACAAAAGCCAGTGAAAAAGTCCAGCAGAACTAAGATGAGCTGCATTATTTTTATTGCTTATTCTCTTCTCAGATATCAAAAGAGAAATGTCTTACTGCTTATCAACACGCAATGCACATTTTACATCAGAATTTATCTGTAAACATCCCTACTTTCTTCTCCAAATGTTTTGAGGCCTAAGAACTTGTCAGCAATTTCTTATGGTCTTCTGTATGAAATATCAAAGTTATTCATGTTTATTTTTCAGAGATTTCTTATTGATTTACACAAGTAAAAGTAATACTCAATTTGTCACTACTGTCAATGTAGAAAGGAACTTCTTTTCTATTTTTCTCTACTGTCAATGTAGAGAGTATCAAGCTTTTCTCACATCTTTTAATAATGTGTAAACTGCTTATTATTCACTTGTAAGAAAAATTCACTATGACATTATGCACAGGTATTGAAGAAAAAAAAAAGTATTTCAACTGTGATACTCAGATTATTCACTGCTCTCATTCTATACTTTACAATAGCACTGTTAAATTACATGTGGTTTACATGGAGATTCTAGAAGAATAATCCAGCTGAAGCATACAGAAGGACTATACAAAACTTGTTTCTTGCCACATACCTAACATATATTCAACAATATATAAAAATCTCTGGCCTACCACTAGGGATGTTTTTGCAGATATCAGGTATTCCACCAGTATGATCATGATGCCAGTGTGTCACTAAAATTTCTTGAATTGAGATGTTGAACTCGGACAGTGCCTGTTTTAAACAGCCAATGTATTCAGGAACAGCTGGCTCTCCAGTGTCAATAAGGATTCTTCTACATATGGACCAAAAAAAAAAAAAAAAAAAAAAAGGAAAAGAAAACACACAAAAGAACACAGAGAATTTAGAGTACTCATATGAGTTAAATAATGGTAAAAAAAATAATAAAATAATGACATTGCATGTAACTGTGGTAATAATGGATATCTCCAGCTAAATTTTACTAAGAGTTTTTAATCATTAAACCAGTTAAAAGCCACATAACGTTATTTTAATTCTCAGTCCTTATGGATTATCAGATTACAGTTTAATTCCATCACTAACACAGAACCATCCTAGCTCTAGCATCTTTTTAAATTATTTGAGCACACCACCATTCGAACCCTGCTTTTAGGCACAGCTCTGCCACCAACCCACCCACCACAATCAAGGCAAGGTTTTGATAGATTTGGTCTAGCTTAATGCAGGCAAAATCGGGGAGCTCTGCACTCATTTATTGGGATCAGGTTGGGATCAGGGAGATATTATAGATGCTTGGGTCACTCCACACAAAACTATGTGAAGTCCAGGAAGGCAGGCTTCCCTCAGCTTATATATGTATTTATATGTGTATGTATGTATATAAATATAATGTATTATATATTTATATATATATATATTTCCAAACCTGCTAAATTTTCAAAGTTTATATTCCTTAATGGGAAACTTACTATATTTGACAGGTAGGGTTTGAAGCTTGCTATACTTGAGAGTTAGGGTTTATCCTTTCACACACACAAAGCAATATATCCAAGACTCTTTCCTCTATAATATTTCACCTTGTGACAGCACCGTTTACAAAGGGGCTCAGCGTTTTGCTCCACAAACCCACATTTTTGTGCCCTCTGACCGGTTTTGTGCCACCGGGCAGTGCCGAGGCCTGTGGCAAGCTGCCCACCCGCTCCCCTTCAGCCTAAGGGCAGCATGCTGAGACCTCGACACCGGGGGCCCGGTTCTAAAAACGGTGTTTTTTTTTATTATTATTATTTTTTAATTTTATTCTTTAAAAGGTCGCCAGGGAGCGGCGAACGAGCCCGATGGCGGCTCCCCCTGCTCCTCGTCTCCCTCCCCGGAGGCAGCGCACGGGCCCCAAAACGGGCGGGGGAAGGGGCCGGGGCCGAGGGGCGGCGGCAGCCCGGCCCCGGCCCCTTCCCCCGCCGCCGGATCGGTGCCGTTACCTGTGCCCGGTGCCCACCAGGTAGGTGTTGGTGCCCTGCAGAGTCATGGGCCCCGGGTTGCAGCCCAGCACCCGCACCACGCGCGACGAGAGCCGCTCGATGCGCGGCAGCAGCGACACCATCTCCGCCGCGACGATCCCCACCCCACCGCCACCAACCCCAGCCCGGCCCCGTTCCCCTCACGGCCACCGAAAGCGACCCGGGCGGCGACACCGGCGAGGCGGAAGCCGCCGGGCTCCCTGCACCGCCTCCCGGCCCGCGCTCCGCCCTCCGCAGGGCCCTGGGACGGCCCTGAGGGGAGCCCGGCTCTTATGGGTTCGTGGTGGCGACACCACAGGAGAGGTTGTGGAGTCTGCCCCTTGGAGATCTTGTAAAGCCACCTGTGGGACATGGGGCTGGGCAGCCTGCTCTGGGTGGCCCTGCTTGAACTGTTTTGGATCAGCTGGCCCCCACAGGTCCCTTCCCACCTCAGCCGTTCTGTGGTTTTGTGAAATTTTGTCCTTGTCATACAAATAGTAATATGTTTGCAAACGGCCTTCTACAGTCTACACCACACAGTTCACCTATTCAGATATGTAGCGCCCCCTCTGAAACTCCTGATTACTTTCCAACTGGCATTCTTAGAGACATTACAGCACAACTCGTTCTCTCCTTAAAGTACCTGCAAAAGAAGGATAAATAAATTTTAACCTGAAATTAATGCAACTAATATTAACATAGGCAACTTTAGCAATATTCATAGAATCATAGAATCATTAAGGTTGGAAAAGAACTTCAAGATCATCTGCTCCACCTATCATCCTACTACCAATGTCAGCAATTTCAAGGTCTGGTTTCAAATATTATCTGGTTGTTTATACATGTAAATGATTCCATACATTACCCATAATAAAATAGTTAAAATATGTAGAGGTAAATAATATATTATCTATAAAAATGTGTATTTTAAAATGATAATAATGATAGCACAAAAAAGAGTTTCATGGTCACTTTTTTTTTTTTTTTTAATTTAAATTGTTCTTAAGTGCTCATTATATGAAAATAAATGTGATCTGGGGCCATTTCTAGGATTTGCATGGGCAAAACAGGACAGATTCTCTGTGCTTTCTGAAGAGGTGCATATTCTCAAGTGCAATCTTGAGAGGCAAACTTCCAAAACTTAGGAATTAGATAAAAACAACTCAGACCGTGGCATGGAACTGAAAAACAAAACTTCATGGCTTCAACAGAACTTCATAACTTCATGAAATGTCAAATTTTTTTGGTGTGCTTATACCCTAACGTAGGCAAGTAACATGCAATATATGCCAGGAGATTAGCTATTAAAGACTTCAGCATGCTAATAAAGGTCTGCATCTTCCCATCTGTGACAAAGTGGTGTATCCCACTGTAATGCAATGTATCTCCTCTTCCCATAGCGAGTTCTCAGTCTGCCACAGACCCACGGGACATGTTTGGCTTCCTGGGCAGTAGCAAGGCAGAGGGTGTTCCTGGCAGTGAGGCAGTGGTGGCAGGCCCAGCTACCTGCCTTGCCATGCTGCGCTTGCTAGTATCAGTGCACAACCCATGATTTCCAGCAGTCCTCCAAGGTCAGAGAACATACAGTGCCCTTCAGCTGCCATGTCAGACAGCAGCAGTGCATCTGTCCAGGCACCAACAGTGTGCTTGCCTCTAGGCCACTTCATCAGTGTGAATTTAGCTGCATGTTAGTACACTTAAAAGTGCTAACCAGCCCTTCAGCTACACTAACAGTATGCATTACTTTGCTGTCACCCGTTCAGACAATTTGTTTTGTGATGCACATGAGGCTTGCTGGCAGCATGTTGTGCAGGCCTGTATCGTGCAGCAATTAAAAATATCTGCTCCTGGGCATGGACTTTGATTGCAGTTGTTAATTGCTAGCCATCAGAAAAGCCATAGACAGCAACTGAACCACAGTGCAGATACTGGACATCCCTATCTTTAGGGCTTCAAGCTGAGCTCTTTGGTTTATCTGAATTATTCCTCCCCAGATGTTGCCTTGTTTTAAAAAATATATAATTTATTTATTTATTATTTTTCAGGCTAATTGAATCATGAAATAGAGACAGCAGAAAAGGATGCCTTAGGTTGAAGGAAAGAGGCCTTTCTGTGTGCATGTGTGCTACCGGAATAAACAAGATACCTTTATACACAATATTTCAGTATTTTTCATATAATTTCCTAGTCTATTGCTTTATAAGGAATCGTGACTAGATCTGAACTTACTCAGTCCTAAGGTACTCCACTGTGCTGATTTTACAGCACATATGTATACTGGTTTGGTGGTATATTCAACTCATTTTCACTCACTAGGTAAAGTCCAGTTGCTGTACTGTTAAATGAAGGTTCTAGCTAAGCAAAACTAAATTGAGTATTTCAGTGGTTTCCTACTTCTAAGAAAATTCTGAAAATGTTAGGAAGATTTCTAAAATGATTTACCTGAAGTTTTCCATATAGTTGGTAACTGAGAAGTAGTAAGTTACTAGTTATTTTTAACATCACAGATTTGTTTTTGTATTATTATTATTATTTTTTTTTTTTGGGGGGGGTGGGGGGAGAATGTAGACCTGTTGCCTGGGGAATACTTACTACTCTTAATTAATATGGTGTAGTAAAATAAATTTTCTATTATTGGGTAGGAGCTCTGAATTTGTTTCGTCTGTAGGTGGCAGCAGTGGGTGCCTTTGGAGAATTAATTCCAGGTTCCTTTGTCGTCTTTGTCGTCTTCATTTCCTGCACAAGCTTACCAGTTTCAAGTTTGATGTTTCTTATAAAACAGAGGATAATAGGGACATAGTGAAAGTCTTGCTATTACACTCTCTAATGTGGTACAAAGAAATATGAGTGCATTGCCTTAAGTTATTCTTTCGGTTAAGTTGTTGTCTTACGCTATTAATACAAAATTTTGAGGGATTTTTTTTTTCTGAATCAGATAATGTTAGACTAGCCAGTATAAATAAATAAATAAATAAAAATAATAAGAAGCTGTGTTTCAATAAACCTCAAATGAGATTGCTGGTGATATTCAATATGCTATTTGATGTACGATTAATTTTCTACAACTATTAGATACATGAAATGCAGTATGGTAATTTTGGAAATCCCACAATGCCACTGTTTATATTTTCAGCACTTAAGAAATCTTTGAGTCCTGGCACTTGTCTTTCTCCCCTTTCAGGCACAATACTGGGGATAAATGCTTTTCCACTGTGGCTGTGGAACAGTCTAATAGATCTAAGCACAAGCATGTAATTCTGAGGTAATTTAATCAACTGAATAGTAGTACAAAGAACAATTTTTGAGATAGTTATATCATCTTCTTAGGCAGTGGTGTCTGAAAGTCTTATTGAGAAGAATTTTGGTTGGTAGATTTTCATGTTATTTTAATACAACTCATTGCTATTTATAAGACATATTTTTAGGAAGATATGCATCTATTTCTTGGTACTTACAGTATTTTTCTTTGAGTTTCACTGTGCTTTTATGCTTAATACCTGGTAGAGTTAAGTAAAAAGACCTTAAACCAAATAGAAGCAAAGGAGCTTTTGCATGGGGGGATGTAGGCCATAACATGATGACTACATTGCCTGTCCACATTGTGTGGAAGATGTAGAAAGCCAGTGGCCATCTGGCTTGTTGGAGATTATTGGGGGGGCGAGGGGGGGGGGGTGATGGAGGGACTGGAGCACCTCTCCTGTGAGAGGAAAGGCTGAGAGAGCTGCTCGGTCTGCAGGAGAGGCAGCTCAGGGAGATGTCAGCAATGTGTCTTCAGTAATACCTGAAGAGAGGGTACAAAGAGGATGGAGCCAGGCTCTGTTCAGTGGTGCCCAGGAACAGGACAAAAAACTAGAACACAGGAAGTTCCCTTTGAACACCAGGCAGCACTTTACTGTACGGGTGACAGAGCCCTGGCACAGGTTGACCAGAGAGGCTGTGGAGTCTCCCTCCTTGGAGATCTTTGAAAGCTGCCTGGACATGGTCCCAGGCAACCTGCTCTGAGTGGCCTTGCTCGAGCAGGAGTTTGGACCAGATGGCCTCCGGAGGTCCCTTCCAACCTCAACTGTTCTGTAATTCTATGAGATTCTCCTAAAAATCTATATGTTAATGCTGCTCAGAGCATATGTATGCCATACAGTTTCAACTTTTGTGTTTGTTGAACAGGTGGCTGAGGGTTCTGATGTAGCAGCATAGAAATTAGCAGTGGTGATAGAAAACTACTGATAAATTGTACAACAATATTGGAGTAACTTATAGAGAAACAGGGGAAGCTATCATACTGAAGTCCTCAACCAATATACTGTTTCGAGCCATGCATTAACTCCTGTAACATCCATTAATACCAGCACCAAAAATATTCATTGACTGCAAAGCTTAAACATCAAATGTAAAGAGAAAATTACACAATAAATCTCCAGAAATCCTGTTTTTGTTGTTGTTTGTCTGTTTGTTGCAGGTTGGCATTTCATCCTGTTTATTTCTATGCTAGTATTAGTGAAGATCTTAATTTCTGATGTCTGAAAAAAAGTCAACTATTCTAAATATATACTATCCAATGTCCTGTTAACACTAATTAAAGCAGAGAAAAAAGGTCCTTCCATTTACATTTAGAAGCAAATAACAAGCTGTATACCGTAGGAGTTTTGTCACAATGTGCTTTCTTCGATGGCAAGTCTAGATAGAAAACAAATAAATCATCCAGCCAGTAATTTAGCTCAAGTTGCTTGATTTACAGTCCAAGGATCAGATGCGTAAACCTCTTTCTCTTTTTCTCTCTCTCTAGTATAGAGTTTGTGTCATCTATTTAATAATAACAAAGGTCACAGCAGTGAGTGTGTGACTTGGCTGATTTAAGACATCTTCCCTTAAAGCCCCAGGAGCTTACTCACCATTTGGGCAAACAGCTTGCAAAGCCTCTTAGAAATTTTAAAACACTGAGGTGGAATTATAAGTATTTAAAACTACGTAACAAACTCATTATATAATGTATTTATTGCTATGTTGCAAATTTATATGTATTTTTATCATTCTGAGAGAATGCATATCTCAGATGACCAAAAATTCTTTCATACTGAAAAGAATGGTAATACTTGACTTACATAGCTAGAGATTTTTTATAATTTAAAAGAAATCAATGTTTACTGGAGGTCACCTGCTTTTCATGTCTGCCCCAGACTCATGGAGAGGGACAGTCTTGGTAAAAACTGCTAAATGTAGGTAATGTAGTCCACAGACAGGTTGCCACAGCCTTGTTTTGTCTACAGCTACTTTTATAGTCTCATCAACTGAGCTCCCAGTGAAATGAAGTTTATGAAGAACCAGTGGCCCTATGCCTTCTGGTGGTTTTTATGGAAGTCCAGGGGGAACACAAGAAATGGGTGTGAGGTATCCCTTTTGTACTTCTTGGAAAAGATTACATAGGTTTACACTGGCATCATATTTTGACTTTCAATTTGCTGCAAGAGCTTAGTTCAATGTTGAAGGAAATATTGTCCACAAAAGGTAAATTCTACCAGAGAATGATATTGTTATTGCTATTATATTGTTATACTATTATATTGCAGCTTACTTCTCATCTGTTTCTATCTGTCTATAGAGGACCTCATCTGTTTGGTCTTGCATCCTTCCATTCCAACACTCCAGTCACGGGAGCAATCCCACCACATCTCCACAATACCAATGAGGTCATAGCCCTGCAGTCTACATGTCTAACTCCTTCTGTTTATGCTACGTGTGTTAGCAGAGAGACATTTGAGTCTCTCTGATGAAGTTGCCTTACTGGCTGGAGTGCTGCTCTCCAGGTGCTCTCCTGCTGGCCTGTGATCCTTTTCTCCAGGCTTTTTTTTTTTTTTTCTTTTCTTTCCATAAATCTTTGAGCTACATAAATGTACATAAAAATATTTATATACATATAAGCAGGTTTTCAGAAGGCAGTGAATGCATTGTCCCACAACTGAACCAGGAATTTTGCTGTACTGCTTGGGGTCCAGCCACTGTTTTGTTTAGCTTTGGAAAAATCTCTCAGTCCACAGGTTCCATTCTTAAGGTGCTGACCTGAAAATAGTAATAAATTTCAGGCACTGCAAAAACCACTTAGGACTAGGATGTTTCTAATCTATATAGAGGAGGGAGTACAAAACAGGACAAGAGATGATCTTACGTTACCCATGAAGACACTGATAGGATTGTATTTCCTGTCCTAAGATCTAGAAGAGCTATAGACTGCTCTTGCTAAGGGCTTGTATCATCCTGTGCAGCACAATCAGAGAGGCTTAATCCCAACACCTGCTCATCATACCCTGCAGCTCATTTAAATATGCTCTGGATTTTCTCAGTAGCAGGAACGTTGTGTTGAGAAATGATAGCACAGCTGGAACAGACTCTTGCAAACACCTGCAGTTTTACCAGAGGAAAACAATTTTAATCACTTGCCCCTGGACACATGCAGTCTCTTCACATATCATTGCACAGAAAAGCTTTTCACAAATATTTTAAAGTGTATTTTACTGTATCTTTTAACTATATATTTTTTTCATATATTTTTTTTTCCATAAATCTCCGAGCTACATAAATGTACATATATATATACATATATATATATATATAAACACACATATAAAAACACACATATATACGTATACATTTCCATAAATATTTATTGGCTTTTGCTCAACAGGTGTAACAAACTAAATTTTAAGTTTGAACAAGCACACACACACACACACACATATATATATATATACACACATACTGGAGGACATTGGTACATTTTTTCTATTTTTTTCCCTCTAAGGGACAAAGTATGAAATAAATTTATTGAAGAAAATTTTATAGTACATTAACAGAGATAGGGACTTCTAAACCTACCTTTTAGAATATAATTTTTATAATACATTCAAAAGAATAAGTTGTTGACAGGTAGCAAATCATTAACTGTGTCACATGCTTTGCATATCGTTTTAGTTTCTGTTTGTGTTATGTCAGTAGCCCTTAGACTTTTCATAGATTGCAAGTCTTATAAAAGTGTGGATGGAAAACCTGTGAATATACAAATCTACAGTTTTTAAAGTAAAAAATCAAATTATCCAGGGCCAGTATTAAGGTAAGTCTGCATTTTTAAATAGTATTTGAAAAGGATCATGAGAATGGAAAGTCTAGTTAGTAGCATTTTGTTGATTCTGCTTTGCCACAAACTGATTCTGTAAAATTATTGTAGTTTTTAGAGCACACATATTTATGTTGGCTAACAGACCGGGGACCAGATAACTGTGAATGATGCAATGATACAAGGCATTCTCTCCAGTAACACTTAATTGTACCCCACCTGGTGCATGAGACCATGCTGCTCTTTGAAGTGATGTCATGGACAAATGTAGGGGATATTAGGAGCTGAGATCTTTAACAGAGATTTCATATGCACCTGCAAACAGGCATTTGTGTTTGGTCTTGGAATTAAGACATTGGACTGCACTTTGGGGGATACAGACCTGTGAGTCTCTGTATAAGTCTCAGCTTACCTGATAGCTTTCTGTGCCACCAGACATGACTGGAGACAAACAGCATGGCAGCTGTTTGGACAGGTTGTGTGTCAGAGGTAGAAATCACCTGGCTCCCAGCTGCTCTCCATGCAGTTGTTTCAGCATCTGGATGGAGTCTGTAAAACTTCCATTCTCATTAGGGGTAATAACTCCTGTTAACTCCTGTTTGTGAAGTGTTCAGTCACAGAAGGATAGGGAGGTTGTAAAGACCGAGAAATCCAGTTACCCTAGTTATTCATGCCAGGTACAAAATCAGAGGCTATTCTCTGCCACTCAAATGTCCAGTACAGTATTACTTATTAAATATGAACCTTAGAGTGTTTGGATCCAGTCATTGACTTGCCTTTCACTGTCATGTTTTCTACAACAGTCAAATAGCGAACCATTTTTTTTTTTTTTAAGTCTGTTCTTAAAACCATGCATAATGTTCTTATCACAAAAAGGTGGTACATCAAGTTGCTGATTGACATGTCTGTATGCAGAGTAAATAGTTTTCTTTGGAATTTTCTTGAAAAAACACTGGTAATCAACTCGTAGGGTGATTCATACACAAGTTTGCAGATTAAGAAACATTCATAAAGACAAAGTTCAGTTTATGCTAAAGTTCACTGACGTTCACTTCCTAGAATCTGACTGTAAGTTGGATATAAATTGCATCAGTGATTTGAAAAAGACTAGTGCTGTTTTTGTTTTGTTTTATTTTTTTGAGAGGGTAGGAAAGGACAATTAAAGGATTCCAGCTATCCCAGCTGTGATATCACCTGACCTGACTGACCTCTTCTGGGCCAAGACATGAAATTGAAGTAGAAAATAGAATGTTTAGAGACCTAGCACCTATTTAGGCTGTTATGTCTCTACTGTCTTCTTTAGGAAATTAAGAGCTTAGGTTCCCTTCTGGGATTTGTACCTGAGTCAAAGTGTAGACAAGCCCAGTCAACAGAAGCTTAGAATAGTCATTACCTTTCCAAGGGTTTGTGTGATATTAACTGATTGTGTCATTTCATTCTTCAGGGGCAGTGTGCCTAAACTAACAAAACTCCATGAGACCTGTCTCTGCCTGCCCTGCCCTGTCTGCCTTGGCACAGCTGTTCTCAGGGTACTGCCTGATGCTCTTTGGTGGAGGCATCACCCCAAACCTGGTGCTTTGGCATGTCCTGCATCTCATTCTTTGAAAAATTCTGCCAGCAGAATTTTTCCTAAGAAATGCAAACAAAACAGTGGATGCTGTGTTTCTAATGTTCACATCTTAGCAAAAGTGGAACTGAATGAGACAAAGATGTACTTCATTGTAGCGCCTGCCAAATAGTACAGGTATGAAAAGGACCCTTACAATGTTAGGCAATCTAAACATAGGTTTGGACTGTGAACAAATTTGTTCTGTGGCAGCTAGTGTGATTAGGTTATCTGTGTGTAGCTACTACTCACACAGCTTGGGAGATGTTTATCAAAGAGGTGTAGACTGGAGCAGGCCTGAGTCCTTCCAAGTCTCTTTAACAGGAGAACTGCAATCCAATTCAGCACTGCATTGCTGCATCGGGACAAACAAACTCGGAAAGTAAAACTATGAGGTGTATGCACACAAGCCCAGTCACCCAGCTGGAGGTGACCTAATGACGCATACTCTGATACAGTGGTGTGTACCCAAGACAGGAGTTCCCTCAGCCTTTTGTGCACAGTGACGGAGTCACTCAGAAGTCAAAGTGCTGGGAAGGAGTCGATCTTTTTTGTTTCCCTAATCTGGTTTTAAAAAATTAGTAGGGGTAAGCTTTTTTCTTAGTATTTTGCTACTTTTAAGAATTGTCTCAGTGGCTGCTTGAGAAGGAGAAGAATTGCCATGGTTGGGAGAGTGACTGCCCTCAGGAGGTTCAGAGGTACAGCTTCTCTGGCACTGATTCTTCACAGATATCTCAGTACATTCTGCATTTTGTACTTGCTTGTTTAAATGGTCATGAAAATTGCTGTATGACAATTTAAAAATAAATTATTGTTACTGATGATTTTCCTTTTTCTTCTTAGGTTTAGGAACCCATAATGAAGAATGAGTGAACCAGTTAAAAAGACAATTAGACAATTTAGATTTATGTTCTCCAGAATAGACATGCATCAATGAAGTTAGTTTAATATTTAATTCAAGAACACAGAAAAATGGAAGTCCTTTGGTTTTTATTCAGCTTGCCATGATAAAAATATGCAACCAACTTTTTTTTTTTTTTTCATAAAGGACAATGAACAAGCATTATCATCAGGAAGAAGACTCTGTTGTAAGAAAGCATTTACTTTTAATCTGACTTTCTTCACATGAAATGAGGACAGAATGACAACAGCAACAATCTAACACATGATGAAGTATACCAAGGAGAATTTTATTTTTTTACTTTGTGGAATTATAATTTATATAGTTGATATAGGAGTGGATTTCTGGGTAGCCAGTAAATATTTCTATAAGGGACAATATACTTGGGCTATATTAATAATCAGTTTTAGATGTCTTTCATCACTAATAACTCAAATATTCAGTTATCAGTGGTTTAAAAATGACTGTGAAGGTACTGATCCTGAGAAGCTCAAATGGATTTTTCTGGTTCATTTCTTTCACTGTGGAATTTTTATAAGGTAAGCATTTTTATTTTATGTTATGTTATGTTATGTTATGTTATGGTATGTTATGTTATTTATTTTATTTTATTTTAAAATGAGATATCATATTGCTTTTAGCCAGTTTATAAAGAAATCCCAGTGCCAGGTTATTATGTTAATATGGCTTCAGGGACACTGCTGGCATTAACAACAACTATTCCACATAAGTGAATAATTTTTGTCTGCTTATGCCAGGAGTAAATTATGCCAGGTTTTGATGGAAATATAGATTTTTTTTTTGTTTTCATTTGACCTATTAATAATATTCTATTTGATTCATCATCCTTTTGATAATTTTAATAAGATTGCTTTACAGAGATGTACTCTTGTACCTGATAAAGAAATGTAGGTTTTTAAAGTGATGTTAGGAAGATAATTTGTGTGGTTACATTAGCTGGAGTAAGTTACATAGCTGAAGTAAGAGGTAATATGTGAAATCAAAACTCTAACAAAACTTAGAAAACCACCAGAATTTGGGAAAGAAATGAGTAATTCAATACTAAGTAAGAATGCTTACTGCAGGGACTGAGTTATAGTGACAGGCACCTTTGTTTCCTGACAGGTGCATGTCCAGGAGTAGTTTAAGATACCGTATGTTTAACATTCTTTCTTTAGCTTCTGTGGTGGTGTTACTGTAAAATTATCATTATAGAGATCATTTTTGCTAAGATTTTACTTTTATTGTAAAACTGATTTGAAAGATTTTGATGAAAAGTCCTGAGGACCTGAATTTCCATTATTTTGTGTAAGTAACATTCAATAAACCTGAGCAGATATAGACTCCTCAGAGGCATTTAATAAAATGCTTATTTAAAATGCCTCTTTTAACTTCCTATATTTATGCCAATGTAAAAAATCCTCTAGTATACATGTTTCATTCATCTTATATTATCATGGATTAAGGAAAATGATGAAGTTTCTACATACAACAATTAACTTTTACTTCTGAATATATACATTTTTTTCCTTTTGCCCAACAGCTTTGCTTTTCTGCTACTCCTCTTACAATTCTAAAGTCTTAGACTTCACAGAGAAGTATTTACTGCCAGGTTTTATCTTTCTGATGTCAGGCAGTAGAAAATCTTAAAATACAATATTTCAAAGGAAAAAAAATAAATAAATCCCTGTTCAGTTTCACCAATGGATTTGTATTCAAATCCATGGACATGGGTTGGTTCAGCCTGGAGAAAAGGAGGCTCAGGGGTGACCTTATTGCTCTTTACAGATACCTTAAAGGAGGCTGTAGCGAGGTGGGGGTTGGTCTATTCTCCCATGTGCCTGGTGACAGGACGAGGGGGAATGGGCTTAAGTTGAGCCAGGGGAGTTTTAGGTTGGATGTTAGGAAGAACTTCTTTACCGAAAGGGTTGTTGGACACTGGAACAGGCTGCCCAGGGAAGTGGTGGAGTCACCATCCCTGGAAGTCTTCAAAAGACGTTTAGATGTAGAGCTTAGGGATATGGTTTAGTGGGGACTGCTAGCGTTAGGTCAGAGGTTGGACTCGATGATCTTGAGGTCTCTTCCAACCTAGAAATTCTGTGATTCTGTGATTCTGTGAAGTGAGATGTACAAACACCCAGCCACAGGGACACTACCAGATTTTGCCTTTCAGAGGGGATGTCTCTGGGCCCACTGTGGCCTACTCCTTTTTGGCCATTTCCAAGTCTTGTCATCTTCAGGTTTGGCCATCCTTATTTTGCTGCCTACAAACCTTCCCCATTGAGATTTTTTTCTTCCAAAGTAAATTAAAGCCCTGACCTCAGCTTCTGGTACCTGATGATCAATGTTAAGCCAGAAACTACAGTGTCATATGGTAACCCTCCCTTCTTCCTCTTTCTCTACTATGATATCATTCTCTGTAATCTGTATCAGACTGTAATTCTGGCTTGATGTTACACACCCAGGTTTCCCCTAAAATCTCCTGCTGATTTGTGCCTATCTTTAAGACCTCTCTTTAAACGTGAAATTTTAGGATTCAGATCCAAATTCTGATCATCTTCAACTCTTGGTTATGTAATCTTGACTAAAAAGCTGTATCTGTTCAAAGTACTACCTCTACACACATATTTTTAATAGATTAGTTCTTACGCTTTCCAATGAATACATCTTACCGTGAATTTCTATAATTTCCAAATATCTTTCCCACAATTAACCCCATCTTCTTTTAGAGGTTTGTTATCTAGTAAACATAATTTTGCCCTTCGCAGTGGCAGTGTAGCCATCTTGGTCACCTGTTCTGTATTGCACAAATAATGTTTTCTCCTGTGCTGCTGCTTACAGTTGGAAAAAAAAATCCAATTTGACATACATAAATTACAAAACTCTTTGAGCCACTCCTCAAAATTCATCAGTTTGATAATGCATACAGTAAAGTATAAGCTGATAACAGCAAGCTGACACCTGTGCTTGTACTTGGTCATCAGCTGTTATATACTTCAATAGGAAGCATATAACATTTTTCTTAGGTGTATTCACGTGCACTTCCTTCCTGCCCTCCTTCATCATCCAGAAAATTTAGACAATGAGTATTTATTTCTATACTTATTTCTATAGTGAATACAGTCAAAACAGATATTGTCAGAAGTCAGGTCATAATTATTAAGGTGAACCTCACCAGGTTGTACTTTGGGGCAGGAACATATCTTTCCAACCTACCAAAGAGGGAAACAGGGACCTAACTTGTAAATACTGACTCAGCCAGAGAACTTAGAATTCCTGAAATTGGAAGATATGAATACACCTTGCTAAATTCTCTCTCTCCTTCCAAGCTTCCTTCCTCCCTCCCTCCATTCTTCCCTTCCTTTCTTCAGGTTTTGTAATCACACTATCAGTGCTAAGTTATAAATATTGAAATCACGTGTGTACATATATGAACATAATACATATGTACATAAAATATAGAAACATTATGCACAATATATAAATAAAAATTAAAATTATTCCATATATAATAGTTATGTTTTATATAAAATGTTATTCTCTGAGAGGAGCTTTTCAAGACAAAATTTAGGTGTACACTAGTACACCTAAATACATGTACATTAGTACATGTACATGTATTAGCCACACTGACTAAATTTATTTTCATCCTGACCCATATAGATGGGTCCCACCGATGTCAATAGAGTTAAGAACAGGCTGCAGCATAATAACTGACCTTAAGAAGATAACACAGTCAGTGAATGTGGAAAAAAGAAACATTTTCATGTGACCCTGTATGAATTCACTGACTTCTAGCAATTTGCAACATCAGTCAAGAACACGAGGAAGACTAAATTTTAGCAAGTAATAAACTTTTCTGTCAGAATAGCAGACCACAGAGGCAGCTACAGTTGTGATAGTGAAAGTTGCTATTACGTCTCTTGATGCTTAAAAGAAGGATCATGATGCCCTACTTTAAAAAGAAGCAGATGAAAAAGATTTTTTTGCATATTTTTAAAGGTGAATTCTAAATATATAAGAAATCAGAACAAATGCAAGTGCTCTGTTAAACGTGGTATTATTCCATGACATTAAAAAAAAAAAAAGTGATGAGAAAAATGTAGTTGAGCTAGATGATGTCCAGTTATATTTGTACAGCTTTCGCATGTGGTAAACCACACCCAAACTGAGTGGATCAAAAACAAAGACTGAAGCTGGTAATGTGCCTCCAGCAATTTTGTGTACAACAAGAAGATCTGCAAGACAAAGTAATTAGGAAGGTATTTAAAATATTAAGTCAGTGTGGTACAGAGTTAATTAAAGTGGAAGTTTTGTAATGCTACTTTAAGTGAGTTAGAAATCATAGAATAATATGTATTTGCTCACGTTTTCTTAAGAAAACTTTTCTGCCCTAAGGTATTGACAGTCACATCAGTTTCCTGGACTTAATCCAAGCCTTTTGATACTTAGAAGATTAGGTTTAATGTGCAGCAGAGAAGAAATTCCCTTTGATTAAGGATTTATATAATTCTGTGAACTGTGACTGCCTGACCAGAATTCAGAAGAGACAATTGTTGCTGCCAGGTCTCTCTCACTCTCTCCTTCCATGGAACTATGACTTTCCAACTGGCACCCAAACTCTCATCAGCGCAGTTTAGTGAGATGGGATGTGTACCGTAGTACAGGGACTGCAGTGCAAATTTTAAGAGGAAGCAGGTGACATGGAAGCACTGTCAAGACAGCTTGCCCGTGATGTTTGAAGCCATGAAGTAACAAAAACAAGTAGCTGTCACATTTGTGAATTTCCAGTCACATTTAGAGCCTAAGCCTTCCTAATGTTACAGGAGAATACAAGGAAATTTCATCCCTTAAGAAATGATGAGGAAACTGTAGGAGCAGCTCAAGAACAGAGACACCTGATCTGTGCTTAAATGAGTGTTTATAACAAGGCGTCCTAACATCTGTTCTCCACAAAGCAACTCTACAAGGGCAGAAAACTTTTTTTTTTTTTTTCCTAACAAAGTGAATATGATATTTAGAAACACTGATAATTTTTTACTGTTCGCATATGACAATTATAGTTGTAAAGAAATCTGTTTTCATTCTTTTGTCTTCCAAGTAGTTTGTATATTTAATAAATGAAAAAAATCTTTTATGAGTTTAGAGAGGGTAAAAGTAAATGGCAAACAAAATGGCAATTTGTCTGTATTATTGACACACAACCATGCCCATCTCACCTTGAGTTTAAGATGTAGCTCTATCTAAAGTATGTAATCAATCAAATATTTTTAATTAATATATTTTTTTATTCCAGGTGAAATAGTTTAAATAGTTTTAACTTTTTTTTTTTTTTCCTAATTTGTGAATATTGGAACAAAATGCTACTATGGCAATAGATATATTAATGTAGGAATAAAATGATGATGGGTTCAGAGCAGGTGCAGTGTTTAGGTGAATAGTGGTCATGACAAATAGAGAATACTGGAGCCTGACCTGTCCCTTAGTACAGAATGAACTCTACCCGTGGCTTTGAATGCACTAGTCCAATGCTAAGCCTAAAAGTTGACTACAGGTCCTTCCTAAAATATTGCTTACCAAATGGGCAGATGGTAATGGGAGTATAAGCTCAAAATGTCCTTATACAATGAAAGATCTGTCACAGTGAACTACAGTGAGTGACAGAGACATGTGGAGCTCATGGAACACCATCTTGCTTAATACATCATGGAAATATTTGGACTTTTACAGAAAAAACGATGTATTTTATACAATATTCAAAGTCAGAAGCGGACTAACCAAAGTAACTATTGCTAGTGAAAAATACTATAGCATATCTTCTTTTAACAGTAGAAACCTAGTATACCATGCTAGGCTTAGAAGGAATATGCTTCTGAAAACTGACAGGTGATTTCAGTTGTGCATCCAAATGAAATACTCTTTTTACAATATGTCTGCTGTTTGCCTTGCATATCATCTGCTGTCTCAGCTGTGAGCTCTGCAGCTCAAAATTTATGCAGCTGGTTTTCACTTCACAGGCAAACACAGGCTCTGGTGAATGAGTCCATGGACAACTAACAGATTGGTCTACCCAATTGTTTTTTCTTGAAAACGTTATAAACTCTCCAGATGTTTACATCTCCAATGCAAGAACCAGATGTTTTGGTATCCTAATTGTTTTATAAACTGAAAAAGCTATAGAAGGCTTGCCAAGCAGTTTAGTTCTTTGCTTATGGGAGATTACTCAGAAAACAGTAAAATAAATACACAAAAGCATAAAACCAGAAAACAGTTTCCTTTGGGAGTAAATAATGGATCTAGAGCCAGCTGACGGAATCAGAGTGCAGCCTGAGTGTCAGGGCTACAGTCTGTAGAGTCTCTGTCAGGAGAAGGACAAAAGATCTTCCTCCAAGGCTCCTCAGTGGTGGCATAACTGCCTAACACCTTCTGCTGATGCTTCCACGTTGCAAGCCTGGAAATTCTCGCTTTACATATAACATGCTTACTATTCCAGGAAATAAATCATGATTCCTCTAGTATGCACTTAACCCAGGACCTGCAAATCCTGACTCTTTCACTTGTAGCAACAGAAGGGCCCCTGTCACTGTGTCCCTTGGGGTCAAGGGTTTTGGTCTTTAAAGATGGTGAAGGTGTTAAACTTCTAACGTCTGGAGGAACCAGGAATCTGTCTGAGCTCCTCCAGTAAACTGAGGTACTAAGTACTCAAAACTGAGGTACTGAGCTGAGGTTACTGTTTGAGCAGTGAGCAAAGGGGACTGTGCTTCAGTGCCAAATTGGGATGAGATCTGGGTGTCAAATGATCACTTGTATACTGTTTTCTGTATAAAGGAAATGCAACTGTACAAGTTTCATGGGATTCTTAGTATATGTGTTCCTGTGAACAACCAGGGAATTGGGAATCTACAGCACTTTAGCACGAATCTTGAAGTCATCTAGGATGCAGTCTCAAGCAATGGAAGTAGGGGCCAGGCTAAGGGCATAGCCCGCATGTTTGCAGACTTGCACAAATGTATGAGATAACCTAGTGATGGTCTGTGATGTTCTGCTTGATTTATCCTAAAACCAAATCCTAATGAATGATGCAGTCTTCATCATCTAGATGACTAAATTCTTCTGTCAAGAGGGAAGACCTTTAGCAATGTTTATGATGTTAGAAAATTTGGCTGAATAACAGTGAATTTTCTTGAGGAAGGATGGCTTTTGTTGTTGGATGTAGCCCAAATGGGTTCATTGGAGAAGAATATTAGAAGTTCAAATCTGGGAAATGCAAAGGCAGAAATAAGGTTGAAAGTGATGTCTGAAGGCTGTTAGGCTCAAAATTTTATTTATAGGCAAATACATTACTTGTAAAGCCAATAAATTATTATATGATTAAAATCTCAGTAGTTTATTCCAAGAATCATTATTAGTCTGGATCCATTTATTACTAGATAAGAAAAAATGCTTCTATGCATAAAAAGTTTCAGTAGTAGTAATCCATTTAGAATTGTTATACATATTTCTTGCTTCCTATTCCCTTTTCTGCTGTTTTGCTCACCTGTCCTCTACTCCTCTAGATCCTGAGCTCAGCAGTTTCATTCTGGTGTAAGGGGGTATTACAGTTACCAGTTTCTGGAGTCTTGATGGAAGGAATATAAGGCTCATGTTGATGGCTTCTTCTTCACACTAGGATTCCCTTTGGGACTTTTTTGTATATTTACATTTGGACTTTGCTGTCTCTTAATTTATCTGCAGCTTATTATACATCAAAATTTAGTATCTATGGGCCCTTTAAGTCATGTTAGATGCTATTTATTTGCTGGCTTTTTTACCCCTAAAAAAACTTTCATCTGTCTCTAGGTCAGCACTTCAGAATGTGAGTTTTAATGAGTAGTTTACAGCCTTGTTGTCTCCAATGCCAAGCCGTGCTATGCATTACTTTTCTGCACTGCATCTCAAGGCCTCTGTTATCAAACCAGGACTATATTTCTCTATACTACTCTACTCTCTACTCTCTACTCTGACATGTCTTTTGGTGGTAGGGGGATAGTTGGACTACATGATCTTGGAGGTCTTTTCCAACCTTTATGATTCTATGATTCTATGTTGTCATGATAGTCATATATATATCATTCAAGATAGAGTAGCTACTTGTAACTGTAACCCATATGAAAGTATGACTGTACCACACAAAAACAAACAAAAGAGCCAACTGGTCAATTAGATTTTTTTATTATTATTATTTTTTTTTTTCCTGTGGCAAATACAAGCTAAACCAATCTTGGTGTAGCTAAAACAAGTAAAACAAAATTGCAGGCAAGTCAAGAAAACTTCAAACAGAACAAGCCTGACAAGCATGAGTCCTGAGGCCTTGCAAAGTCAGTATGAAGCTCATGTCCCATTACTAGCAATGGCAGTGACTATTACAGTGCTTCAGTTACAGGGTCTAGTCTACAACCTTCACAGCCAGTGCTACTAATCACTTGAAATGAGGTAACTGGAAGAAGAAATCAAACATTGCTTTGGTTCAGGGTGAGAACAGTTCAGCTGGCAAGAGTTCATTAGCTGTGAGAATCTGTTCCTCTGGAGTTGCCCCAATCTCATCTACTATAGACAGCATTACACAGTACTTCTGGTTTCCAAAGCACTAGTGCAATGAACCACACCATTCCCCATGGCTGAGTGTATGTATGAGTCCATGAGGGACAGTGGAAATACTGTAATTTGCAGCAGCTGTAGTTCTGGTCCTACATCAGGCAGTGGACATTGTTCTGTTTTCCTAAACACGGCTTGTAAAAATTATCATGAACAAGAGCAGGTTCCTCTCTTAATCAAACGGTTTTTGATTAAAAATTATTTGTACTCTCCCTTGTGAGGTGCTATGCCCACCTTCATGCCCGAAGTAAAGGCCTTGAAAATGGGAATCAAAGCTAGGAATTATTTATCTCTAAGCATGGCATTAGAGAAATCCTGACTAGAAAAAGTTCTTTACTAGACATGATAATGCATGCCAGCCAACTGACTAACTAATTCTATTTATCTTTACATTTTCTGCTCTTTTAGAGGAAATTTTGATTTAGTCTTAATTGAAAATAAACCATAATTGTTCTAAAAGTCTTTCAGGTGCACTCATTTGCTAAGGGAAATGGCTTGTTCTTGTAAAATTACTCAGATAATAGAATCTGTAGTCCCAGGAGATCTGTGTCTTGACAGTAATTTTCTGAAATTAAAGTCTTCCTGGGTATTTAGAAAAGAATGTTTGAGTGATAATTTTTTAATTTTCTTTTTCCAAAAATCCTGTTGTATGTTTGCATTTCATCAGTTGTTATCCTTGGGGGTTATAGTCTTATATTATATGCAGTTGGATATTCACAGCTGGATATTCACTAATTCCCTTAAAAGGATAGAAAAAAGGTAAATGAGTATCTCATATAGACTGAGAAGAGATGCTGAGGGAATTTTCAGAAATGCGTTATCTTTTAAGAAATAAAAAACTAACAAAATAACACTTGTAATCTTTTTTCAGGCAAGTCTCATTCTCTTCTAGTTGTTTTTACATTGCATCAGTATCAGTGGGCATAAATGATTATCTATCACCGATACCAGACAGATATCAGACTAGATCTTAGCTTAGTAGAAAGTATTGGACTACATTCAAAGAAAAAATGTGAATGGAGAATGAAATGGGAAAAGTCTTTGTTAGCCCATATAATTTTATAGAGTCATGCTTTCAAAAAACAGTCTAATCAAGTCTCTCTTTTTAATAGGTATTGGTTTGCTTTGAAGTATGGCTGCCAAGCTGCATTTAAACAAAACAGCAATGGAGATGTATCAGAAACAGACCATCCCAACTTCATTCAAAAACAAGCCATTGATGTACTGACCGATATTAACATGCTCAGGATATTCAAGACTTTTCTGGAGACCACACCACAGCTTTTTGTCCAGATTTATGTACTCATGGAACACAGAAACCATAATTTCTATCAATGTGAGTCTTTCTTTCTCTATGATTTGAAAGCTGAGTATTTTACCTAAAAAGATAACTCATGTTATTGTATAAAATTTTAAATGTACCTTGGAAAACATACACTGCGTTGTATAATTGCTTTGCATTTAGTTATAATTTCTGTCTCTTAGGTGATCCATTCTGCTAAATTCATGGAAATAAGGTTTCACTGTACCAAGTCATTAATGTAAACATGATACATCATTTGAGAATAAGCTGTTGAATATTGTTAGCGTATATATTTTAGAACCATTAGTGTGTGCTTGCCTATAGTTCTTTTAAAATGGCTAACTGGACATCTAGAAATTGGTAACATATTTAGAGCAGCCCTGTGACTTGTCACTATCCTCATCCACGCTTTACAGGTAAGGGAGAGAGTCATAAAAAAAATGCACCAGCAGTGCAGAATGCCGTATGAGGAATAGATACTGGTTTAAATCTCAGAAGCAGGAGAGCAGCTATACTATTTTCAGCTCTGAAGCTAGCAGCAGTATGTGCAAGACATTTACCTGCTCAGGGCTGGATTTTATCTAACCAAATGGAAAAACCTACATTGTTGTTTAGTGTTTTTTCATGGAGTTAATAAGTACTCAGATGCAATGGTTAGATGAACCTCATCTTAAATATGACCATGTGAAGGGTCAAGTCTCAGTTATAGGTACCTACATATAAACATCCTAGCCTCAATATCAGTTTCTGAAACCAAAGTTTTTATGGGCTTTTTTCTTGCAATACCTTGGGAGTTTCTAAGGCACCCATGGACAGAAATGACAAATATGACACAAAATTTTGGTGAAACCAGCAACAGCAAGAGATCCCAAATGGCAACAGATGCCTAGATTTAGGCAACTAAACTGAGCCTTAAAATTAAGGTGACTTGTTCAGGAGCATGGGGGAAATATCATGTTGGTAAAAGGAAAGTGCAAAGAAACATGAACTTGGTCAGTACTTGTTCAAAACTTCAGAAATTTTAATGTAAAATAAATATATTTCTAATAGGTCTAACACTTATCCCTGTGTTTTGTTTAGATGCTGCCATTATTATGTCTTTCTGTGGTATTTCCTTTTCAACGGTTGATTATCAGATATCATTACGAAAATCTCTGCCTGATAAAGACAGATTTCGTGTACTTTCCAAGTTGGTGTATCTCTTCTATAAACTGCTTACCATCACTTCTTGGATACTCAGTATTTCACTGGTCACTCTACTAAGTGCTAGAAGTTCTGTAATTCTGCTGATATTTCTTTGGAGCTGTGGTTTTGCCTGGACTTTGAAACAACACACAACATTTTGCAAGTCTAAGAAGATGGAATTTCTGTACAGAACTATCATTGGAATCGTCCTGCTTTTTACCTTTTTTAACATAAAGGGGAGAAAAACAAAAGTTCCTGTTTCTATTTATTATGTTACTCACACCCTTGTAACTGTAGGCATTCTGCTTGTATATTGGTTTTGGAAACCCTCGGTTGTCAAGGAAATACATTTTACAATTGTGGGCATCTTAACTATTCTCTGTCTGGTGTTAGGTATTGTTTTTCTTGTTGTTTATTACAGGCTTTTTCATCCTACTTGTTATTGCAAACAACGGACGTGTTTCGATGAAGTTGATAGAAGGGCAGGAGACAATGTGGAAATTGGTAGATTTCAGAATTTCATAATGCAATGAAGAGTATAGATTTTTATGTAGACTTCAAAACAAACACTTGCTGAACAGTCTTTGTTTTTTGTTTATTTTCACTAAGTAGCACTTAATGGCACAGAGTTATTGGCTGTGAATAACCTTTTTTTTTTTTTTTTTTTTTTTTGTGGTGCTTTACAAATCCTTTATAACATGAAAATTTTTCTATGTGCTGGTCAATGTTATTTTTTAAAATAGAAACAATTTATCCCTCCAACCCAATTCACTGTTTTAGTTTTAACCAACGTAAATAAAACAGGAAAAGCTAAAAGTGAATCAAATGAAAGACATAATTACTGGTGTATTCTGTTTATGTTGCTTCTGTTAAAAACAAGGCTTACTGGCTTATTCTTGCTGGAAGGAAAGAGGAGTGCATTTGAAATAATCAGGGGTAGCAATCTGTTAGTTGTCTGCTTTTTCCCATTACTGTAAAACCTGCAGTTTTTCTTTAGATGAGTATAGCTACAAAACTCACTGACTTTTCCTTAAATTTTCCCTAAAGAAGAATAGTTTTGATTTATGGTCCAATCACTGTCTTGCCACAAGGAAATTTGGGGAGATATTTTAAAGCACTTTATCTTCTAGGTGTTTTAATGACTCCTTTATTGCTTTTGTTCTGCTAGTCTTTCACACGCCCTTTTGTGTTTAGGAGTGATGCCACTTTATTGTTCTGGATTATAATAGCCTGAATGATTTATTGATAGCAACAGGATTCTCAGATATAAAGGAAGAATCTTCCTTGAAGCTTTCCTCTCCTTCAAGCTCTAAAATGTAATAATTTAAATGCTGGTTACCACTGAAAGAAGAGGAGGCTAGGCGTGCAGCGGTACAGCTTCTTTTGTCTTTGTCACTAGAGAAAAGTGGAAAGGGAACCAACTGTTCTTTTTGATACATTACATTTGCAGGAGGTGACAGTGAGTAGGGCTGAGAAGTGATGGAATAACCAGCTTGTGCATCAAATTTTTTTGGCAGAAGGCAGAGTGAAACTAGACAACATTTCATTCCAATTTTCAAATGCTATATCAACAACAGTAAATGCTGTACAAGAAAATAAAATCCATAGCCACTATTTCATCAGAATCAAAACCTAAGGTGAAGTCTTTCAGAGCTGCTGGTTTTACAGCTGAGTTACAGAAAGTGGGCCTCCTTCTTTCTCCTTCTTTTCCAATAATTTACATTTGCAACTAGAATAGCCACAGGCAAAGGGAGGAAATGGGTCTTGAGAAAAGAGACTAGAGATAAGCACAGCTGATAAACTTTGCCAGGAACAAAATCTGTTAGCATTATTGATTGACAGAAACATCCCTGACATTTTGGGGGAAGGGCTGATGCTCTGGTTGATAGGTTGCTGAAGAGCTGATTTCTGTGCCTTTTGTGTCAAGTCCATGAACTGCAGACCACTTTTTGATCGTTATCCTTCTAGCCTGAGCAGAGCTCAGTGAATTTTTTGAATGTGCTTTTTCCTGTTGCATTGTCAAACGAATTGCTTCCACACTTCTCTTCACCAAACCAACAATCATTTACATCTCCTTAATCCCATTCCAGGAAATTAATTGCTAGGTGTATAGCTTGGACTTCATGGTCTGTCTTTCTGATCATACATGTGAAAAAACAATAGAGTGAGAAGAATTTACTTCTAAAATCCCTCAGTCACCCACTTGTGAGTGGGGTGACTAGGATGTCTGTTCAGAAGGTAGAGAAAAAAAAAATCACAATCCACGAGAAAGAGATAAAAAAATAAAAAAGCACAATCCATGAGACTTAAGCAATATTTTTTCTCAAATGAGTACATAAAAGAGCACTTTTATTTCTCTTTACTCTGGAAAAAAAGAAAAGAAAAAAAAGAAAAAAAAAGAAAAAAAAAGAAAAAGATTTATTTGCCTTGCAAAGGCTGCAAAAATGGAGCACAAGGCTCCATCCTTCTTTATACATCATGATTGTCCCAAGTTCTCCCTTATCTACAGAGTATTTATTACTGGTGTTGGTGTTTTTGGCAGCAAAATGCATGATTTTAGTCTGAATATACTCTTAGTTTTCTATGAGAAAATAGGATCTTAAATATTCAAGACTAAAATCCCTTTATTGCTTCCTACACTTTCATTGTTCATCTGAAATCCTAGGAAGAGACTAGGGTAAGGCAGGGTGGAAAAGTAAGAATACTATCTCTATCTTGCAGATTTTTTTTTCTGTTATTTGGAAGAAGACCTCAAACTTTGCACATTATCTTGGAAGCAAATCTTTGGGGAAATATGAGCTTCTGAGAAGCCTGAGCATCGGACTTTCAGCCCCAGGGCCTCCAGGTTGTCTGCCTGCCTGCCAGATGCCAGGAATCTGGAGCCTGAGTTGTGCTGGAGGAAGGTTTCTGGTGAAACAAAACAAATTTGTCTTGGTGACCTTTTTTTTTTTTTTTTTCTTTTCCTCTCACTGAACTTACAAATTCCAACTAAAAGCATTTTGTTGTTGTATCTCTGCCCAACTCTTAGCACTCATTTTCTTTCATGGGAGAAAAAATACGTGTTGAACTGCCTTCTATTGTTCTCCTTTTGCTTTCTTCGTATGTCTTATCGTTCTCTCTTCTGCACTATGGAAGAAGAAAGCTACATGGAAGTTGAGTTCGCAACAAAGGCATCTATGTGGCTATTTATATTACACTAATACAAACACACACAAACCTAATTACTTAAGTTTCATTTCCCATTTTATGCCTGTAAATTCTAGTGGATATAAATTCAACCTTATTCTAAACCTTGGAATGGATCCTTTGGGAAGTCACACAGATTATTTTCATAAAGCTTAAACAGATCTTCAGTATCCTGCTACAGGTACTGTGAACCTCTCTTTTGCCATCATCAGTCACAGAGCCTTCGAGAGAAGTGAATTCATGTTAGCTTATCCCCTTCCTAACTTGTAGACTTCTATTTTTTTTCCCCAATTCAAATATCCTCTCTTTCTTGTTTGAAATATTCTCTTTGATTATAGTTGTCAAAATGGCTTCTCATTCATTTGGTCATTCTAACCCACTGTAGCAGGGGGTGGGAAATGCAGGGAAGCATATGAATTGATTATAGACACATTTCATACCATCAGAGGCCACTTCAGACAAAACAAACAAACCCCCACTTCACCTAGGTGTAAAGTTCAAACAATAGATTTTTATATGTCCTTTCTGTTCCCTGACTACTCTTAAACTTCAGCTGCCACTCAGTTCATGCATTGTGCCTGACCTTGTCATTTTAATCTAACTGCAAATTGAAAACAAATGTTTTTTTTTTTTCTTTTTTCTTTTTTGTTTTGTTTTGTTATGTATGTCCATTACATCTTACAAGAAGTATTTTAATAAGTTAAATAAAAATAATAAACAGTTTCTTCCTGTTTTGACTACTGTCAGACCTGGGTAAGAGGGACAACATTCAACAGAATTGTTTTAATTATCCTACTAATATTCAATGTGCCATTTGATGGCATTGGTGAGCTCACCTGATGTAGCACAGATAGCACTGATTTATGAAGCCATAATTGGGTTTCCAATAAACATTTGTCAAAATAATGTATTCATTCAAACCAAAGCCTTCTTTATTTATTCATATAAAAGAGCACTTAACTTTCAACAAAGAATTGCCTGCCATCAAAAACACTCCATAAATGGAGGAAATTTATGAAGACACAGTACCAGAGGGTGATCAGTGGAAGACTAAAGTTCACTTTAACCCTTCAGAGTGCTGAGTCCCACCTCTTGCTTGTTACTTGGACTATATATACTTCTTCTTAAAAGTCCAAAGCCCAGACATTAACCTTTGTATATTTATATAGTAAAGTACCAGCTCTCTTTTTACCATAGAGTTTTACATCTCAAAGACTGTTTCAAAGCTAAGATCTCTCATTTTTATTATGTAGTGTAGAAGCATGCACACATCTCAAAGGTAGCTGGTTTTAGATTTACCTATGTTCTGCCCCAAATTATTACCATGTACATATTCTTCTAAAAAAGGATAGTTTAAGGAGTTGTTTAACTTTCAGGAAGTTAAACAACTTATCTTGTCTGAACCTGAGCCAACACATGTACTTGTCATTCATTCCAGCTGAAGAATTTTTCTGTTCTGTCTCTCTGTGCACTTCTGTATTTCCTAGAACTTTAGCTTTAATTTACAGATTTTTAACAGAAGAATAGCAAAGTAACTGGGCTGTACAAGTGATATATGAGTGAAGTAAAGATGGCCCATTAGGATGCATCATCACCAGAAAAAAAAAAAATATTTTGCCTCCAATTATCTAGCATATAACAAATAGGAGTCATGGTGAAGTTTCCCACTGTACGGGTCTTACATCCATTAGTGAAATGCATGCCTTGGTGGGATAAGTAATGATGTTTTAAACTTACCTTAACCTATTAACACCTATTGAAACTACAAACTGCACTGGCCTTCTGGTGATTACATGTTGATTCTGGGTTATATATATGTTTCTATTTTCAGTTAACTTTTTTTTTTTTTTTTTTTTTTTTGAGTACATGCAGCTGTAAATAGTAGAGCAGAATGAGAAAGGATAGGAAGGCACATTCTGAGGTGCTTTCATGCCTCAGAAACTCATTTGATTGATTTTCCTAATCTCAGTACAAGGTTTTGATCTTTATTGCTATTATTGTTATTATTACTGTCTCTTTGTCCAGAAGTCCAGGATGACAATTCATGGAAGAATGTGTATCTATTGGAACACAAGTAAAAAGTTGGTAGTAAATTCCTTTTGTAATTTGCCTGCTCAACAGTTACCAGTGATCATAAGTCTCTCTGATTAAGCACAGGTATTTTTTTAATGAGAGCCTATAGACATCTTGGAAAAGAGATGTTTACCCATCTGGGAGTAGGTCAACTGCTGAGAATCAAGGTATAAATGTCCCTGGACAAATCCTGGCTGCTGTGATAGAGAATGTAAATGACAAAGCTACAGGTTCGAAGGTCACTTGCAAAGATGAATGCATGATGATGGAGAGGAAGACAGAAAAGAGACAGTTTGAGCTAGCATTTTTCTGTCTTTTTCCACATAGCACGCTCCACACACTAGATCAAGTTTAATATCTGTTGTACTGTAACAGCAGAAGGGGACCTCAGATGTCATACTGTAGTTTGTCTTAGAGGAACACTACTGTGGCATTCCTGGCAGAAACTTTCTAAACTGTTCTGAGAAATACAACAACCCAGGCACTCTCTCACAGATCTTCACAGCCTTGTTGGCCAGAAATGTGCTATGTCCAGACTCTGTACTGCAGTCTGAGCCCCTTGTTTTCCTCCCTGCCTTGCAGAGCAGATGGTTTCCTTCTTCTGAAAATACGTATTTTACATAGTAACATATAAGATCATTATCACATTCTCAAGCTCCTCTAAGTGCCAAAAACACAAAGCCACTTAATTGTGTACATCCTATCTTCTAGACTGCCAGTCCTTCATGCTGCTTTCTCTTCCAGTTGATCCATTTCCTCCCTGAAGTGCTGCACCAACAAATCTGCAGTACTCTAGTACTGCTGAATACATGTATATCAGATACATTACTTATGCCCATGTGCTATATTCCTATTTTACATGATAATTCCAGCTTTTGTCTTTTTAATCATAGAATGGCTTGGGTTGGAAGGGACTTTAAAGATCATCTAACTCCAACCCCACTGTCATAGGCAGACACACCTCCCACCAGACCAAGTTGTCCAAAGCCCCATCCAGCCTGGCCTTGAACACCTCCAGGGATGGGGCATCCACAGCTTCTCTGGACAACCTGTGCCAGTGCCTCACAAGAGTGAAGAATTTCCTCCTAACGTCTAATCTAAATCTGTCCTATTAGTTTAAGGTCATTCCCCCTTGTCCTATCATTATCTACCTGAGTAAAGAGTCTTTTTCCATCCTTTTTATAGGACCCTTTTAAGTACTGAAAGGCCACAATTAAGTTTCCCCAGAGCCTTCTCTTCTTCAGGCTGAACTTGATGACTCTGATCATCTTTGTAGCCTTCTTCTGGACTCGTTTTAACAGGTCCACACATTTATTGTGCTGGTGGCCCCAAACCTGGACACAGTACTCCAGGTAGGGCCTCACTAGGGCAGAGTTGAGGGGGACAGTCACCTCCCTTGATCTGCTGGTCACCCCTCTGGTGACACAGCCCAGGACAGCTGAAAACTGAATTTACCTGGTTGATGTTATGCTGTGTATGATATTGCCAATACGGAGACTGTATTCTGTTGATAGTTTTGTTAACTATCAGGTCTTCATTACACTGTTTGAACTGAATGAAAATGCATAGTAAGAAGAACAAATACTTTTGTAATCTGGGCTGTGGACAAATGTGTCATACACTAGGTACAACTGAACCCGAGAAGATACTGCAGGTCTCTTTGCAGTATGCAACCAAATTTTTAGGTTGTTTTGCAATGCTAAAGTCATTCTCAAACTTAAAATTAAAAGGGTAAATCTTATTCAACTGTCAGTTGCTTTTGTCTGCACTCCAAAGCAGCACAGCAGTGTCTCACACAGCTTTGTGCTGATTTGCCAGTCACAAGCATGCAGCAGAATTATTTGGGTGATGCTGGTTGTGGGTTGGGATTTCTCTCTTTTATTTATTTATTTATTTTTTTCCCATAGATGGCTAATTCAATTTGAACATTAAGTTGCCTTGGGTCCTCTACAGAGAGAAAAAACACACCCAAATGACAGTCATTTTGTCTACCCTGCCACCTGTCTAAGATTGGATCAATCTACTTTAGAGAAGTCCTTTCCCATTAACTACAGAGGGGATGATGACCACTAGCTTTGAAAGGGTACAGTTTAGGTAGGTAAAGTTAGGTGACATAATTTACTCTTTGTAGCTCTACTACAAATAGCAGAACTGCAGTAAATTGTCAGCAAGTTGTCTATATAAGGAGCATAGGGATATCAGTTGATTATTTCTACCACTGAAAAGCTTAAAACGGAATGGTGGGAGTACATCTTTCTCCTATAGACAGACTTTTCTGAGATCCCTTGAATCTCATCTGCTGCTTCTGCATAATGGGTTGTGTTTACTATTTCAGATTGCCTCATTAAATCCTTCACACTATTTCTGTAGATAATGTTGAAATAGGCAACCTTATTTGGAAACTTAGTCTTAATGTTTTCAGGGCAATAAGGAACCATCAAGTATTTTAAAGTTAAATGAGTATTAACTTTTACTAGGTTTTACTTAGGCATAAATCTATGATATTACCCTGTCATATTTTCTCAGCTGAGGAAAAAAATTAAAAGGAATTTAACCCAAGAGAATTTGCCCTTGGTTCTCCAGTATGGCACCAGCTACATGAACTTAACCAAGTGTGACCTTAATAGCTTGCAAAGCTAAATGACAGTTACACAGACACAGGGGAAGACATGCCACAATGTAGAAAAAGTCTCTTAACAAGAAATTCATAAGTGACTATATCAGAATCTGAATAAGCTAAAGAGCTTGGGCTCTGGCAACCACTTATCATAATCAACAGCTTTTTTAAAAAGCGTAATATAAGCAAAGTTATTTTTCAAGTTTTCTGTCTACGTCTACTATTCTCTTAAAAAGTCTGATAAATGTTATAAAAATAAATAAGCATGGAAATTTCAAACTACTGTGTGTAAAAGGCAAATATTAAGTTATAATTAGTGATTTAATGCCTATAATAATAATCAGTCTGCAGCAACAATTGTAGTTATCAGTAACTAATTTATGTCTTTGAAAAATGAAAACCTCCAAAACCCCCTCTAGCTTATGTTCTCCCAGCCAAAGAAATAATGTTTATATGTATGTACTTAGCATTATAATTAAAGCAGCTGGGTCTGGCCTCCCTCAGAAAGAAAAAACAAAACAAGCTGAAATTTTTGTGTGTGTGTGTGTGTGTGTGTGTGTGTTCTTTTTTGGTAATGAGGGCTTGTGCATGAGACAATAGAAGGAATAACACACTGGCCTTGTCACGGGCAATAACTTTTCAGCCCACCAAACATGTCTGGGCCTCTGAAGTTCAGCAGTTAACACACTCCACATGTAAGAAGGATGGCCCTTTGTTTGCTGTTATATGGCTAACTATGCTTGGGTATCTTGGGAAAGGATGAAGCAAGTTTTCAGCTCAACCACTTAACAGAAAAGCAACAGAATCCCACCAAAATACTAAGCCTTCCACTTGCAGCTTCCATTTATTAATAAAATGTGCAAATGCATGATTGTCAAGGCAATGGTTTATTTGTGTTCACGGGAGTCCCATCAATATTGTGTCAGTGGTACCTTATGTATGTGTCAGAAAGCCATGCACTCAGCCAAAACTTCTACATATTTAAGATCTCTAGCTGATTTTTTTTTAAATTATTATTATTATTTTTTAAAATTTTATTTATTTTTCCTTACTTAGGAAGCTGATGGATGTTGCTCAATGAAATAAAGCACTCAACTCAGGATGGTACCGTGTTAAAAGAAAAAAAACCTGTTTCATATTTTTTGGAAGACCGCGATCTCTACCAGCAGGCATTAGAGGTCACAGCCATTCATTAAGAGCAGTTATGGTTTCCTACTACTTGCTCTAGATGCAGGTTCTCAGCAGGTGTATTTCACTGCTGCTCTATCGTCCAGCAGTGTGAGCACAGCTTGATAAGACATAAGGTACATGTATACCTTGAAATGGCGAGAAATTAGAAAAATTGCAGAAGAAAATTGCCCATAGCTTATCCCTTTGTCCATTCTCACTTCCTTATTTTCTGAGGTCCTACCTAGTGCTGCTTCAGGAGTTCTCTGCTGCTGCTACTGTCCATTAATAAGCACCTTTGTGTAATACCCAGACAGCCTGTACACAGGGAAACCAAATGGCAGCATGATTTTGTATATAGCCTAAGAAAGACAAAGGCATATGGGAAAGAGAAGAAAGAGGCAGGTTAGTCCCTGCCCAATCCCAGCCTAGAGCTCTTGTTCCAGCTCAGCCTCCCCTAGACCTTCTCTTGTGGCTATGGAGATGGCAGGGGGAAAGTTTGCCAGTTTGTGCCCATTGCCTCTTGTCCTGTCCCTGCACACCACTGAACAGAGTCTGGCTCCATCTTCTTTGCACCTTCCTTTCATATATTTATAGAAACTGATATTTCCATGCACTATCTTTCTCTCCTGCAGCATGAGCAGTCCCAGCTCTCAGCCTCTCACAATAGAGGTGTTCTAGTCCCTTCATCACCTTAGTGGCCCTTCACTGGGCTCTCTCCAGTATGTCCATATCTCATGTACTGGGGAGCCCGAACTGGAAGCAGTATTCCAGGTGTGGTCTCACCAGTGCTGAGCAGGGGGGAAGGGAACACCTGGCAGCACTATGCCTCATGCAGCCCAGGATACCATTACCCACCTTAGCAGCAAGGTCACATTGCTGACTCACGTCGGTGTCCACCGGGATTCCCAGGGGCTTTCCTGCCAGGCTGCTTTCCAGTTTCCCTGGGGTTGTTTCTCCCCAGGTGCAGGACTGTGCACTTACTCTTGTTGGGCTTCATGAGGTTCCAGTCAGCTGACTTGAGGCATCAGTACATAAAGATGAGATAAGAAGGTGTACTGTGTTGGGACATGCTAGTCCTGCCTGCTATTCTTAGAGCTGCAATCACTTGCAGGTGTGGTTGAATTAGTGGTTTATCTGAACAGAAAAACAGCTCTTCATCTGTCCTGCCACCTTCTTTCATATCCGACTTCTCCCCAGCTAAGAGGGGTTTTCTTCTGTCACCTCAACTTCAAGGAACAGTCAGCAATGACATTAAGAAATTAACAGGCTGCATCTGGACAGATACAAGTGGCATCTAGTCAACTGCAGGTCAGCAAACAAGACAAAAATAGGAACATTTAAAAAACTCATTTTGGCAGCAATGATCTTGGAAGGGTACTGGTGACAAGTTAAGAGAAAACATTTTTCAGACAGTAACATGGCTCCTAAGCCAGGAACATTGCTGTATGTCAGATCCATAACAGGATGATATCTGAGGAATTTATTTAACAACAGAAAAGCAAAAATTCAGTCTTTGAAAAAAAAAAGTCATTCTGATCACATAACAATCACAGGTATTTCAATTTCCCAGGAAATATGAAGAAATGCAATTCTTATGTATACTTACTCATTGCCAGAGACTATCATGCAAAAAATATCATCACAAATTGTCATTTTGTGCTGGGAGAACCAGGAAAAAAAAAAAGAAAAAAAAAAAGGAAGAAGCACAGCATGAAAACCAACCAACCAACCAGACCTTGAAATATGATTGCAACCCAGAAGCAGGCTACAGTACTTAGCATCTTTCAGTAAGATTTGAAAACATAACATGGACCCAATTGTCAGAAAGACATAAAACTTTTGCAAAGTTTTCAATAGCTAAATGTTAACAAAAATACCAGTTGTAGTCTTCCTCATGTATATGTTGGGGAAAATTGTGGTCTAAACATTGTTCCAATACTACAGAATCTTTTCAAAGATTGCTATTCCCATACCTATGAAGTAAGGTCAAGTATTCACACATTCATTGTTTTCACAAATGGACGTGTCCACAGGAGCTGCAGACTGACTGCACTGTGAAGGCAGGGTCATGGAGGGCTCTAAATCCCCTGCAAAGGGGGCCATTAGGAAGCACACTGCAGAGAGATAGACAGTGAACCCCTGAGACTCAGAGACTTTGTTTGCTGGGGTATGGTACTGTGTATAAGTAAGGGCCTCCAGGCTTCAGCTAAAATATCCCCACAGTGCTTCACTGATCCGTGCAGATGGACTATACTGAGTCAGTAAATCCAGAATCACTGGCCTCTTTTTAATTTAGCCATTCATTCCCACAGCCTGGGATGATCTGTGCTAGTTTTAGCTTAAGTCTTTTGCATATCCTCCTCCACCCCCAGTTACTCTAGGCAATATAGCTGACTGCAAAAAGAACATCTCTGCCAGTGATGTCTTCTGGTGTATAGACAGAGCAAACATGATACTAACCAGAACAGCAGGAAGTACCACAAGATATTCATATATGTTATGAAAACAGATGGTTATTGCTGTGCTGGGAGGGGCAGTATTGTTTACTCTATAAGCAACCATAAGTGTGGGGGCTGCTTTTCATTTTCCTGTCTTCCTTGTCATCCTTGCTCCGTTGCCTACCAACTAATCTACTTCATGCATAAACCATTAATCAGCAGTTATAACATTCATTATGCAGTTCACTGTCTTCATCTAGACACTATTTTCATTTGGAAAACTGTTTCCATTAGAAACACATCTTAGCAGAATTACCAAAAAGACTTTGCAATCTTTCAAACAGGTGTTGGGGCATGGTGTAATGATTTCCTTGCATGGTAATAATGTCAGAAGTTCAGTCTGTGAAGAAAGTATTCTCCATTTTGGAGACTTAGCTGACTAAGTGATTATTGAAGAAAGGAATGCAGTAAAAGGGATGAAATTTTCACAGACTTTTAAAGTAACATTTTGGATCATGATTCTATTCCTTACTCCCCCTCTAACTGTCAGGGATATATATGTATATATATCTATATCTATATATATATATATATATATATATATATATATATATATATTTTTTTTTTTTTTTCTGGTGTACAAAGATAGGAGGCTGACAATGCCAGGGGTAGAGTTTCTCTTTTTGTTCACAAAAGTTTACAACACAAGTAATGGCAAGTTTTCAACCCACCCAGTTTTATCAAGTCAGACTATTCATTTAATTAACTTTGGTGTGAAAAAACATCAGGCAGCATGAATGTGAATGTTAAAAACTAGTAGAAGAGTTTCTATCTGGCAAGTAGCATCAGTATTACTTATGTCAGTTAGTGTGAAATAAGGAATTGTTAGATTATTTTGTCTTGATTCTGTGGTTAAATAGCTTGTTACCCCAGATGAGAATTTCACTGCCACAAACAAGAAGGCAGCAAAGTTCTAGTGAGGTACTTGACTCATGGGGCTTGAACACACCCTTAGCTAAGCAGTAAAGGTTCAGTACAGTAAAGGTTGAAGGATATTGATTTACCTGAAAAATTAGAGTTATTCTAGGGCTACATAAGCATCTCTGGATTATTAGAGAAGATTTTTTAGTCCTCTATTACCCAAGGCTTGGCTTTGGTATGATCAAGCACAGATCAGTTGTTTGAACAGAATAATCATTTAAGTGATGGTTGTTTAAGATTACTGTGTTACCAAGTAAACCCCCTGCCTTGGTAGATGAACTGTAGGTCTGGCCTCCCTTTAAACCAGAAGAACTGCACTTGAACTTGAAACTGGCATAACATTTTATTTCTCAATCTTTTTGTGAAGGGACTGTTTTTGCACGAATATTATGTGATTCTACATCTCTACAGTGTCCTGACCTCAAATACTGTGTGCTGTTCTTATTTCTCATCTCAGAAAAATACAGTATGATTGCAAAATATACCTACAGGGAGATGAGCACAGCCAAAGATATATTACAACGTTCACACAAAAGAACAGACTGTATCAAAACTTCTGACTAGGGTGAACTGAAAGATAATATACAATAGGTCTATAAAATTGCTTCTGACATGGAAAAGCAAATAACCACTCCCTATTTGCCTATCTCTTATGATAGGAGAACATGAAGACATTAAATAAAACAGATGTACCATTTTCCAAACAAAAGGAGAGACTTTTCTATTCTGTGAAATGTCTTGCCATAAGATACAGTGGATGTTAAAAAGATTGTACAAGTTTACTCAGCCACTGGGCAAAAGCTACAGAAAAGGAATTCTTTAAGGGCTTATTACATATAGATGGTTTTGTCAGGAACTCGTCCCATTTCCTCTCCAGTATAAGATGCCCTTACTTGCAGTACTATACAAGTGTAGGGTATAGTAGAACAGGACCTGGAGACTGAGCACTGCCACTGTTTTTTTCATTTAAGGTAGCTATTGGAATTTATAGTCCAGACTTTGATATGTTGTGTTGCACTGTGGCAGAAAACTGCATATTCAGAAATCTATATCTTAAGCAAGAAGTTCTAATTTGTTAATAACTATTTTAAAATATTAATAAGAATAGATTCTTACAAACATACTAACAGCTTTAAGGACAGCTAAGATAGGTGGTTACCTATCTTAGCTGTCCTTTTTTTAACACTGTCAGTGTTAAAAAAAAAAAAAGCCAAAAAAAAAAAAAAAGCAAAGAACCAATCAAATGGGATTTTTCCCCCCTTCCCCCCAAGAGAAAAAATACAATGGCTTGAATACTTCTGTTCCAAATAATGAACTGACACTACTGAATCTAACTTTCATGGTATCATATTCGGGAAACAGAAATTAATCAAATCAGCAGAGAAGCAGCAATGGCAACTCTTGCGCTCCCTAGAAAACAGGCCATTGTTGTCATTTGTTACATATGTAGTTTCACCTCATGGAATGCCTTGATCAAAAGTGGCTGTAGTGATGGTGAGTGGAGGAATGATATAAGTGGTGCCTCTTCCTCCCTTCATGAAAACTAAGTCTTCATTTTTCTATAGTGTGCTCTGTAACAATAGTTGTTTTAAAACCTTGTTTGGATTGGAAGGAACTATAAAGATCATATCATTCTAACCTCCCTGCCAAGGGCAGGCACACCTCCCACCAGACCAAGTTGTCCAAAGCCCCATCCAGCCTGGCCTTGAACACCTCCAGGGCTGGGGCATCCACAGTTTCTCTGGCCAGCCTGTGCCAGTGCCTCTCCACCCTCTGAGCAAAGAATTTCTTCCTGATATCTAATCTAAATCTGCCTTCTTTTAGTTTAAAGCCATTACTCCTTGTCATATCACTACGTGTCCTGACACAGAGTCCAGTTTTCCTGTAGGCCCTCTTTATGTGCTGGAAGGCCACTGTAAAGTCTCCCCAGAGCCTTCTCTTCTCCGGTCTGAATACACACAAACACATGTGTAGCACACACACACTGCTCATGCTCTTGCCTGTCATTCATAACTGTGATGCATTCATGGCAATGGGTGGTTCAAACTTACGTTGGGATCAAGTTGCCATCCTTGTGATGTGCTTTTCAGGAACTCCTTAAACTGCCCAACCACCTCTTTCATCCCTAACATCATGAACATTCCTGGCAGGTAACCCAGGAATTCTGTATTTGATCTCTCCTTTGAACTAGGCTCCCTCTCATATTTACATTGAATATAAGCCAGAATCTGGGGATGTTTATCCGAATCCTGGTTATGCATTTTCTAAGGCTGCTTAGAAGAGCTGGGCAAAATAGACTGTAATTAATAAATTAAATATTGCTCTGGTGTATATAAAGGAAATAAGAGAAGCCCTGGGAACTATGGGCTGACAATGATGAAATAGTAGCCCACCTTCAGTGGAACCCTACCTGAAAAGCTTTCATAGACTTGAAGAACATACTTTTATGGATTTATACATGTGAGTGTCTTCAGAGCACTGACACGTGCATACAAGAAAGTTAGGCAGATGTAGACTACAACAAACTCAGGAAGAGTGTACAAGCCTCTAAAGGCAGATATACTCCATGGAAAAGTGGAGTCACTCACTAAGTCAACTAATTTAAAAAGCAGCAGTGTTGAAATAGATTGGAGTCTACTGACCTAATTTGTCATTGTTAGCCTACAGGAATAGTGAAGAACCTCCATAGCCAATTATCAGTTTTCTGCTATACACTTTCATCCCTCCATGCACACTTATTTTTGAACTTCTTTGAATGGTAAAGCATAACAAATAACACTGGCAAGGAGCATGTCTGCCTGCTGATGCAGCTGTTTCCTGTAAAGTTTATTTGTTTTCCCAAAACCTCTCTATTTTCTGAGGCATAATTGCTTTGTTGTTAAAAATGAGGTAAGCAGCACAAGCAAAGCTTATTGATCTAAGTAAGAAAAGTGGCCAGCGATGACTCAATTTGTAAAATGAATTTGTTGTCACCAAAGGCTTTCAGATAACAGTTAATTCCAATACCCTATATAGAGAGTTATCACTAGTCTAGCGAAAGTATGTTAAAAGTCTTCAGTTTTAATTTTCTCTCTGAAGTAATAGAAGATGCCACTGGCCCTATCAATAATACAGTTTAATAAAACATTAACAAAGCGGAAATAGAAAGACTTGAACAATATTTTTCTTTAACATATTTTCCTTCATGAATAGGGGATTTCTTACTAGCATGGGGTTTCCACTTTCAGTAGCATCACCTTCCATTGGATGCTTCATTTTGGAGAGGAACATTGCCAGAGAGCAACAGGAACAGAGGTGCCCTACAAGCAAAGACTCTCCAGGAGCAGAGAGTGAACGTTTCAACTGGGGTACAGTCATACAGTGCCTGAACAGGGTTGTGTTGGTGACAATGATCACAAACTGTCAAATTACAGTTTCAAAAAAAACCACACAAAGTAATGATTTAGGTTCATAGTCCAGCTAGGGACACCATTCAGGAACACTGGATGAAGGACCACAAACAGGACTACAGCATAGGTCTGATGCCTAGCCAGAAGATGGAAAGAAAGCTACCTACAACACAGGCCCACTATGTATCCAGGAAAACCACTCAATAACCCAGGAAGGAACCTATGGTTACTCAGGGCCAAACTTAAGTGGGGCTCCCGGGCCCATGGGCAGGTTCCAGGTTCCAGGTGAGGCTGGCCTGGGAAATTAAAGCCAATTAGTGCAATCAGGGCCCTGACAGATACTAGTGAATCATATCCAGCAGGAAAGAGAGAAACCAAGTTTTTGGATTTGACAGTCTCTGGTTTGCATTGAAGATCACTGGGAGGTTTCTCAGTCTCACTGAAATTTCTGTCTATCTTGCAAAACTAATATTCTCAAAACAAACACCTACTCTTTAAACTTAGGGAAAAATCAGATTTTGTCACAGTGAGGTCAATAATAAAATTCCCATTGCTCTCAGTGAGGTCAGGGTTTTACCTTGCCGTTTCTTTTCCTAAGCTGCCGTTTTGAAGTCCAACACGGTAATAAAAATAATTAGAGGAAGTGCCACAGACTCTCTATCCTCTTATATCAGTGCATTTTATACTCTCTACTTTGACCCTTGTGTCAGGCTAATGGCTCTCTGATTAAGAGTCAGATAAACCTGCTCCAGAGCACATCAATATCACTCCCTTTTGGCCAGAGGTCTGGGTCAGCAACGTGAGCTTGAAATACGCCTTTCCTCCTGACCTGCCAATGGCAGAAATGTTGTGCTACTGTAGGGCTTGATGGTCCACGTTAAAGAAAGCCTAGCAAATGAACCTGGAGCTGGGGCCTCCCTATGATAGTTCTTTCTCCCCAGATTGTTTGACTAACTTATTGGCAAAAGTTTTACTATATCTATTTGTGGAAATGAATAAATACATGTACTATTAGCGTCTTCTTGTCAAAGCCTTGGGCATCTGTTTTTTTTTCTTTTTTAATTATTATTTTTTATTATTTTTATTTATTTATTTTTCCTTTGAGAAGATTAAACATTCTGTGACAACAGGTCTAGTCACATGCCAAGAGAACACATGAAATGCCATTACTAGTATGTCAGCATTTTTAATATTTTTCTTCTCAGAGAGCCATCACTGTATAGTTTTCAGCAAGGAACTGCTCCCAAAACTATCCTGTGCTCTGCTCTCAGTGTTCCACACGCTCATCTGTCTCGTAGCTAGGGACTATGGAACTGACACAACATGTGCAATTTAGGTGTCTACCTAAATTTAGGAGTGAATATATATGTGCATTAGCTGTCTGTCATTAGGAAGATTTTCAGCTGACTATCCAGTACAGATGGGATTCAGCTGCCTAATCACATACATATAGTGACTTTCTTGATGCCCCAGGATATTTCTTCTGGCAACTACCTGTTCTTGAAGGGAATAGATTTTGTGCCCAGCCTCATGTGGTTCTGTTGTGGGTAACCTAGAGTATCTCAAATGGCTCTAGATACCTCTCTTTAGGAAAGTGAATGCCTCTTTTAGTTGTTTAGCTTAGGATAAACTGAATTTCTCATTTCGCTTTATTGACTGTATTCACTATTCATTGATAACTCTGGAAATTTAAGATGGCCTGGCTTACAGAAAACTATAATTTTGGTGGCTTTCTGTTTGGAACTTACTCTTCATGCCCCTGTGTAAGAGTTTCTAAATCTTCAGTAGTTCTACTAGTGTTTCTCAACATGCCCCAGATTATGGACTACTCATTTGGGTCAGTTTGTTCTTCTAGTCACAGTATGTTGATTCAGTCATTACCACTGAGGAATGCCAAAAATTTATTGAGTCTTAATGTCACTAGAATACTTTCTTAGGTTTATTCATATCATAAATATTATTCTGTCAACTGTGTTTTCACAGTAACAGCCTTATGTTAATAGACATATTAATATAATGGGCGTATTAATAATAAGTTGTTTAACTCTGTCAGTGTGTTGCTCTGAATAGTTTATTTGTGCTAATTTGTGAGGTGCTGAGGAATTAATAATAGTTGCACAGTCTCAGTGCAGGGTTTATCAGGGGATGTTAATCTCTGAGGCTCTTGAGAAGCTAATGATTTTGGGTAGAACAAAGGTAAAACTCCTCTCCTGCTTTCCACTAAGAGACAAAACTCCTCCCTGAACACAAAAAGAGAAAGACTTGCATTAACAACCTCTATCTCAGACTAGCTCTTAGCTCTGTTAACGAACAGCTAGATAGATTTATATCCCCATACTGTTGTTACTGTAGAGATCAACAGAGCTTTGCAGTCTTGTGGAGGAGATCTCAACTTTGAGGTTTTATCTTTATTTCGTTTTTCTCTCCCAAAAGAGGGAGTTGACACACAGACAGCAAGACCCTGTTGAACAGAGTCCTACTCTGTAGTAGATATATGGTACTGAACTTTATTGCTTGGAAAAATGACATATATCAATGTCACAGATCTCACAGCAATGCACATACACAGGAGACAAAATCTAAGCTTCACTGTGTAAATTTAATTTGATCATTTCCTGCCTTTGCTTGGCAGATACTAACCCATTCACTTTCTTGTAATGTTAGTATTTATGGAGGGCACGTACAAAAATAGACTGTATATATACATATATTTAGCTATTTTATATTCTAGTACATTCATTTCTGTTAAAAATCTATGGGTATACTTGATTCATGTTAAAAAAATACTATTTTTTCTTTATCCATTAAGAAATCTAAACTTTGCTCATACACTCCAGACTTAAACTAAAACAAGTAAAGGCTTTCTAGCATATAACATAACAGCTGTATGAAAGTTACTTTTTCACATGCATATGGGGGAGGCAGCAGTGGAACCATTTGCAGGTATCAGCATCTATGGTGATTTTAGCAAGACATCCTTTTGGTAACAGTCTTTTAATACTAAAATAGAGTTGACTTTCAAAAAAAGCAGATCCTGTTAGTTGTTTTGGGTGTTGTATGACACCTGGAATATTTTCTAGATCCTTTACAAACATCCTATTTCTGCCTGTTCAGCAATAAGCCATTCAGAACCACTCCTACAGTTTTAATGTTGCAATAGTTATTTAATGGTTATCTCACGCCCTCTGCTTTCTTCCCCCTAATCCAGGGGGAATTTCCAGTAGAAATAAAAGATTAGATTTCATTTTCTACCCTTTTTTATCTGCTTTGTCTGCTTTTTCTTTCAGACAGGATTGATTCTGCTTGAGCCTTAAACCAACTTTCTGCTAGAGTACATTGTACCCTCCTACAGTCTTATGACTAAAATGTTTCTTTTTTTCCTGTGGAATTTCTGAGAACAGCCAAAGTAGAAGGAGATACACAGTTAGCATCCAAAGAAGGCCTGCATTATACGTGCAAAAGATATGAAATAACCCCCTGACTTTCTTAGAGTTCAGCCTCTTGAGAAAAACTTATCTTTTTGGTGGCCAATTCTCTCTCTGGAGGTGTAAGTATTTTCCTCTTAAGTTCTTAACAAAATCACTGGCAGTGTCATGATTGCCAATTCTAACTGTAATGTTTTTATTAGAATTTTGAACAACTTGATCAATTGTGAAAGAATAATATTGAAATCTGTGACTCATATGGTAAGGGTTTGGTCTTGCATATGATCAAGGAGGAAGATCAAGGTGTGAGGAAATATTTTCCCTTTGGGTAGTAACATGTATGAGTCCTTCCCTAGTACTCAGCCTTCTCCTACTGTTTAAGTGGATATTCTTTCTTAACTGCATATATGAGCATACACTTTGCTCAGTTGTGATGGATATAAATGCTTGGTGGCACTGAAACCTGTAAGAACAACTTAGCTTCAATATGCTTTGAAAATAAATAAAAAAAGTTTGTCTGATTTGTTTCAAAGCAGAAATGGTTAACTAGAAAAACACAATGCAGCACCACAAGCTCTTTATATGCAAGTGCTTTAATGACCCCCAACTTTTAAAAATTTGTCAGACATAAAAGCAGTACTAATCCGATTAGTAACTGTGATTGAGTAAATCTACTGTAAAAATGGACCGTGCCCTGTTTTGAACATGATACCATGATGGTCATTTGAGAATTGCCACTGTGAAACATAAAAGTCTCTTTGATGGAATATTTATTTCATGTGTTAAAAAAAAAAGGATAATATAGTATTTTTTGTTTTCAAAATCACTTGTAAAATTTTATTAGCCAAGGAACTAATATTCAAAACAGCCAGGAAGAGAATAGCTTTTGCAGTAAGAGTGAGATGAAAGCTCATCAGAGGGGAAATTAAGTGGTTAAGTCCAAAAATTGCTAGCTCTACTTCTTTTAGTTGCAGTGCCCCATAGGAATAAAAGGAAGGCAAGTATTTTGAAAAACTATATTTGTTGAGTTGAAAAAGTCAGCACTCTGTTGTGTGGCCTTGGAAACTCTCATCGAGTTTTCTATCTGCCCTCCAGAATATTTCTGCATGTCACTTTGGCAGTCACAGCTACTAATTTTAAAGCAGAGAAGAGTCTTCATTCCTTGGGGCTCACATGCACTGCAATTAGTCTTATTATAAAATGCCAAAAAATCTCTGGCAGCTAAAATGAAGTCCAGGGAAATGTCCACACCACTGATGAATGAGTTCCTTGAAAAGAAGTAGGGGTGGGCATGAGCCACGACATTTGGATTTAGATCCAGGTCTGGAAAACCTGGGGATTGTGTTTTGGCTGGGTCCATTATATATATATACATATATAGAAGGAGATCAGCAGAGGCATTTGTATCCAGATTTGTGCTCCAGATTTCATTAACTATTTATTATAAGTCCATGCACATACATGCACACATGCGGTTTACAATTGTTATCCAAACTTCAAGTAGAACAATAAATAATAATGCATATAAAAGGTCTCATTTTTCATTCACCCACACAGAGCTGTATTTCCTTTCTAGTCAAAGTGTCTCAGAGATTGTCTTGAGTCATGATTGCTTGACCAACCCTTCTTGCTCTAATACTAATGCTCTATTTACCTAATTAAAAGTTTGCTCAAAAAGTTTGCATGGTGCAACATGCCAGCTAATGAGAGGCAAAAAAAACCAACACACACCACACACACACACACAAATTTCTTAAGACAGAAACTGCATTTTTTTGCAGTTATGAGGTGCAACTTATCAACTCAGATGAAAAGTTCTCAATTTTTAAAAAGAAATAATTATTCAGCTTATAATAAAAGTGCATTCTTTTTGCCAAAGTGAAAAAGCCATTATTTTTAGGATATAAATGTATAGCAAGCTTCATTTGTCGTGCAACAAGCTTCTAGTTTTGTGTTCAGTTTGTATTGCTGTATAGAACAAAACATATCAGACCATTTGCAAAGAAGCAGTGAGGACATTCTTGCTGCTTTTCCCTTTGTGCCACTGCATCCGCAGCTGAGAGAGATTTGACTCCAGATCTCGTTGTCCTAGTCCAACACCTTTTGACATCCTGGGCAGTTTCTGAACAACCATGATGTGGGACAGTAATTTTGGGGAAGTGAGGTTGTGCTTCACTCCTTGCATGCAGCTGAGGGGATTGGTACCTTGGGGCAGCTGGGGAGACCCAGCAGGAGCACTTCCTGAGGATTTTTCCGAAGAGCATGCCTACTAATAAAGACAGATCTATAAAAGTTAAACGGGAGGCTAAAGGATGCTTTATGTAAGCTAGAATACAATTTCTAAAGGTTAAATACCAGTCTTCTTTGTTCCTAACCCCTTAGCCCCAGCCCAACCAAGCTACATTTGTGGCACATTTTTTTTTTTTTTCTAATTTGAATCTTAACTGAATTTTTGTCAACAGTTCAACAGGTGCAAACTATAAAGACTATAAAATAATTGTGTCACCAGTATGTCTTAGTTTGATAATTTTCCTTATCAGATCCTGCTGTCACAGAGGCACTGTGGTGGTGCTCAGCTTATAAATATGAAACCAGGCAAAAAAAATCCCAGGGCTGAAAGAATGGGTATTAAAAAGGCAGATTAATGACCAGAAAGACTTGCACATTACTCCTCAAGACCACAAACAAAAAATTAGCCCAACTACCTTCTTTTAAATATTACACGATCCACTCCATATGAACAAAATGAAAGAAACAGTGACTATAATGCACAGCTACTGGTATTCTACAAAAAAACATTGTTCGGATCCTCTGAATGTTAATTTCTGACAGAAATTCTCTATCAGCAAATTTATGCATGTACACAAGAACACAAATATCATTACCAATTACCTGGACACGGGGTTTAATTGCACCCTTCAGTAAGTTTGCAGAGGACACCAAGTTGGGCTGGAGCATTGATCTGCTTAAGGGCAGGAGGGCTCTGCAGAGGGGTCTGGATAGGCTGGCTGCCTGGGCAAAGGCCAACAGTTTGAGGTTCAACAAGGTTAAGTGCTTGGGGCACAAGAACCTACAATGCTACAAGGGAGGTTTAGGTTAGATATTAGAAAAAAATTCTTCACTGAAAGGGTTGTAAGGAATTGGAACAGGCTGCCCAGGAAAGGAGTTGAGTCACTGTTGCTGGAGGCATTCAAAAGATATATGATGCTTTGGGTTTGATGGTTTAGTGGTAGACTTGGCAGTTCTAGGTTTATGGTTAGACATGGTGATCTTCATGGAGGTCTTCTCCAACCTAAATGATTCTGTGATCTCATGAAGATCGAGGGCTAAATATACAGTATTTTACTTAGTGCTTGGTAACTACAGTGGAGTCAGGCCTGGAAATCTGAAAGAAACTGCAAAACACTCCCAGTAATCTCCAATATCCATCAGACACTGCAGCCTAAAAAATACAGACACAGATCTGTTAAAACACAACATGGATTTTCTCACTAACATTTGCTTCCTGACACAAACTGAACCAAATGCACTATTCTTTTACCCTTCCCACCTATTCTTTTCCAGTAAATTTTAAAATCAGACTACTTGCCAGAAAATCACTGTTTGTATTGAAACCCTGGTCTGTGTATTTCCATCCTTCTGAACTAGGAAATCCCAAATGTACAGTGTCCCAGGCTGCTTGTTAGAGATGATGGTGTGTATATAGCGAGCCATGAACAACTCTTTGTTTCATTTCCAAACAGTTTTATAAATAGAGCTCGCTTACAATCTCATAAACTTCATTCTATCCTGAGGCCTTTCTGCATAGCTTCATTTACACGCACACAAATTGAGCATTTAAGAGGTTTACTTTAGCCTGATAATGATCTATTAAGACTGATTATAAAGTGAAAAAAAAACAACAGGTATCTAGTACAAATATTCTTTCACATAAACAGCGCATCACCTCATTTCACTGTGGTCTCATTTCTGGATAGGGTATCGAGTTCATAACTTTATTCTAGGGCAATGTGACTCACTCATGTAGCAGATTGTTTTGGAGCTTGTCTACTCTCAACAAATGTGGAGTATCAGATCTTGAGCCTTTTGGGGGAAGATCCTTCCCAAAAGACATAATAGTAAATCAAATGGGATTATAAATGTAGATATTTATGTGTGCATGTATACGTGTGCATGTGTGTGTGTCTGGGGAAACAGAGGTGGAAGGAGGGTATTAGCAGTGAGGACTTACACCATCCTGGTCATTTAAAAACTGCATTCAGCATGTCACTGGTTATTTTTCAGGCTTCTTTGTTTTCAAGCTGTAACATATCTAGGATAGTAATTCCTGGTCACTTGCCTGCATTCACTTCTTTGAAATTCCTTCCTAGGTTCCCATCTTACAAAACATTATGCATCTTCCTAACCTTACACTTGAAGCATGCAGCATGACCCTGGCTTAATGACCACGGCTCGGAGGGCACTCTGCACTCAGCAGCGACCTATGCCACGAATGGGGTTGGGGAGATGAAGTGGGAATTATGCCAGAAATGAGTGGATTGAGGACAATTCTGGCTGCAGCCTTACACCAGCTTCTGAGGTTGTCCAGCAGAGTCAGTGACAGGGAGGTAAGATGAACATGCCAAGTAGGAATAAGTATATCCCAGACACTTCATCTGCTGTCACTGCTAGTGCTGCCACCCAGAAAAGGGCTTTGGCTCTTTAACAGTGGTGGTGGCTTAAAGGGGCTGGAAGGAGTCCAAGGGAATAGGGAAAACTACTGGTGAAGACAAGCAGTGCAGTGAGGAAGAAAGGATGAAAGACGCCTGGAAAATATCCCTCCCCTGCCAAACATGTCGAATATCAGCTTCCTGCTCCATTACTTTGCTGCTAAATTTTTCTATGATTTGTATCCCAAAGCTATTTGCCAGGAGAGGAACAAAAGGAAAGCCTGGTCACCCAGCAGTGTTACCCTCCAAGCACTGATCAGTAAGCACATTGGCCTGTGCTTAGCCCATAGCCTGATGGCCTAAGGATATAAGTGAGGCCAGGAATGCAAAGAAGCAATGACTTGGTACACCTCTTCATATTAGGAAGAAGAGAAAAAAATGAGACACTCTTAGGTCCCCAAATCCTTTTCTTATCTCAGGGCTTATGTGCCTGAAGGTTTTTTTTTTTTTTTTTTTTTTTAATTGCCAGTTGTATTAACCAGTCTGATAGTAAAAAATATTGATCACTCTTTAAGCCTTACCTCAGTTATTCCAAATAGACTGAAAGTCCAGTATCAGCAGTACCTGACTTGCAGAGAAGAGAAGAGAAGAGAAGAGAAGAGAAGAGAAGAGAAGAGAAGAGAAGAGAAGAGAAGAGAAGAGAAGAGAAGAGAAGAGAAGAGAAGAGAAGAGAAGAGAAGAGAAAATTGCCATGTTACATCCTCTAAAGTAAAAAATACAAATGTCACTGAATTAACTGGAGACAACACAGACACCACAATTCTAGATTTCATTGACACATCCAGGTCACATTTAAGCCCCATCCCAATGAACTACTTTTTTTTTTTTTTTTTTTAAACCATGCTATCTGCTCACAATTGATTTTGTATACGACACTGCAGTTCTCCAGTGCTGCAAGGAACACGCAAAAGTATTACCTCAAAAGGGGGTCATTCATGGACAGGCAGTGATATCTGTTTATAACCAGTGCAAATAATTACAGATGACAAAAGCAGAAGGGAAGGGTAAAAATCATTGAAAAAGCATATCCTAGATTCATTTTTTTTTCTTCTGAAGAGCTTTACTTGCAGATAGGCATTCCCAAGGAAGGCTGTGATGGTTTACAGCTAAAAAATGCTCAATTCTCTGTTAGCTTTTTGCATTTGATGAGATTTACAACATACTTACATGTAACATCAAAGAATGAGTCAGGCCTTGCATTAAGTTTGTTTCCACACTTAAAATGAATATCTCTTGAAGAAAATTACATTTCCCTCCTGCCAAAGGATCCAACCCACTAAAACATCCATGACTCCACTGCAGATAAACATGTGGTCAAGACCCAGCACTGTTTTCCAATTAATCTATGGGGATTGTAAGTTCTAAACACCACTAGGTATCATCTATCCTCAGTATGTCCTGATTTCTTCTATGTTGAAATCCATGTCAGTTGATCATCAGTTCAAGTGGAGGAAAATCTCTGTCTCTGAGCATTTTCTTTTGGTGGAGAAGAATGATAGAAAAATAGGGGAAGTTTTTAGGCTTTGTTCATTTTTTGGATGCTAACCACTTTTTTTTTTTTTTTTTTTTTTGCAAGGACTGCAAAGCTGCTGGGAGTACTGAAAAGACATTTTAACAAGGGAAAATAAAATAACAAAAATGTAAACTGTAAATTGACCAACATTAAAGTTAAAGATGTACTTTATACAGAGTACTCAGTACTTTATACAAAGACTATAAATGACAAAAGTATATAAAAGTAGGTATTTACCTTATTTTCTGATTTCACTCTGTAATTTCACCCCTAGCAGTCAATCAGAGCCTCAGTTCGTAAACTAGCGATATCTTAAATTCTCTGCTGATGCAACTGATAGAGCTTGCTCAATACTTTGCCACCCTCAGTTTACCCCATCTGCCCTGTTCACATTATTTATACTCTGAGCCAACACGCAGCTATAACTAAGCCACGCGGCTATGTGAAAGCCCCAACTTTGCAGATCCCCCCTGATAACAGGAGTCCGTCCAAAGAGCTGTCTCAGCAAAAACCTTGAGGCTTTTACCAGCCAGTCTGCCATTCAGCTCTGCCGCAGCGACGCAGGAGCTGCCTGCCCTTCGGCCTCCCCAAATCCGTGCAGCGACTCGGAAAAGCTGCGGGGGGGCCCTTTACAACCTCTACAAGCGCGGCGGGTTCCGCCGGCAGGTGGCGATGCCCCTACACGGAACCGGAGCCGAGCGGGGCACCGAGCCCCCGGCGGGCAGAACGAGCGAACCCGTGCATCTATCTACCTTAAAGCATTATTTATTACTATTAATATTATTACTTTTAAGAATGGATTTTGTGCTTTTTTCAGCTTTTCGCATCTAAGACCAGAGCTCACAAAGTTGATGCAGCATTTTTTTTCTTTTGTGGAATGTACAGACATCACTTACAAAAAGTTCACTGCACAAAATTGAAAAAAAATAAAAAATAAATATATATATTAAAATATATATTTTTTACAGAAAAAATATTTTATGTAACAATATTTTTACAGAAATAATGCCTGGTTCATATTTATGAAATATGAAATTCAGCGAATTTAATATTTCTGGAAAAAAAATCCTTTACACTTTAAAATTTATTATTATTATTTATTATTAATGATAATAATAATTCTGAGGTATCCCAATTTTCAGAATACAGGTATTCAGCTTCTTCTGAAAATGCAGCATGTGGTGTCTCAAACCAAGCACCCCAAATTTCTGGGTACTTTTGGAAAACTAAGCCTAAGAGCCTCTCACTGCCACTGTATTCACTGATAAAAATACAGTAGCTCATATTGCCATCTGAAAAAATTTGGCATTCAGAGCAGACACAATTATGCTGTCTCATGAGATCATAGCCAAGTCAGAAGTATTTGTTCAAATCTTTTTTTTTTTTTTCTTCTTTTTTTTTTTTTTTTTTCTGGACAAACCTCAAAAGATGTGTGTTCAGGCTGAATCTGAACAACCACCAAAACAGAAGAATGGCATGAGAAGCAGTGTTCAAACTTGGTTTCAGATCCAAACACTTTCATTGCTCAAAGAGGAAAAAGAAAACAAAGGTGATTTGGGTACGTTTTTGATTCACCCTTTTGTAAATATGGGGCCCACAAAGAATTTTGGATCTGGATCCAACCGTCTGTGAAATGCAGGAGCTAGAAGCTTTAGTTTGGTTTGGATCTACCTCTTGCTGCTTTGAACTGTTTGGGTGTTTACTTGAAACTTATCCAACCTGTCCGCATTTAAAACTGAGCTGGGAATGTGACAAACTGCCTTTTTTTTTTTTTTTTTTTTTTTTTTTTGGTATTTACCAATTTCAGTTCTGAACAGAAAATAGGAATGAAGCATGCCCATTTCAAAAATTCCAGCACCACAGCTAACAGTTAATGTTTGATGTAATGAGGGCACAGATGCAAGTGTGCCTGTGTGGCTATGATGTCTCCTCACTTCTTACACTCAGAGTATCACTAGAGTAGAAAGTTCTTACATGAAAAATTACTTCAGAAGGGCAATGTTGAGACAGCACATTTCCATAGATGCCTCACTAAGAAACAGAGTTTCCTACTGTTTGATTTGCATATCATTTTCATTTTGCACAAGAAAGTTTGATGAGACTCATTAACAGAAAACTACTTTTATCATGAGTGCCTCTAGTTTTCTATAGTTCTAGGCATTTGAAATAAAAAATCCACTGACCTCAGAGGGGTTCATTTTCTTATATTTAATATTTCCTGAATTTTTAATGCATCATTTATGCCTCTTCCACTTCTTTAAAAATGCAATTAAGTAAAAATAATCATAGCATCTACACTGATCCTTGTCTGTAGGATGCTTCCATAACTACACATTATATTTATTTGAATTCTCACACTACGTTAATTTTCTATCTGAGGTAGTGCTCATAATCAACAAAATGATTAATCAACAAAATGATATTTTAAAAATTAACTAATGATCTGGTATTATTTGAGTATTCACTTAAAATTGAGCTGAATCCACTGTACCATTTCACATTTCACTTGCCATTTCACCTCCCAAATATTTTGAGTTATCCTAAGTTATTACAAGCTTATTTGTGTCGCCAGCTGTATGTAAATTTGCTTTCTAACAATGAGAATCCACCAAGTTCCCTTAAAATCATGCTGAAACAAATATTTGCACAACTGGAAAGTGAAGTATATGAAGCTTTTCCTCACATAATTTATGTAATGAGTTAGGGCCAAAATGTGAAAAATCAATGTTTATATAGAACAGGCAAAATTGCATCTATTAGGTAAGTGTATAAAACTGTCTTTGTGTGTGCAGGGGGACAATGATATTACATAGGTGTTACTAGTAGTCATGATGCTCAGTCATTTTTCAGGTACATATATTCAATGTGGGAAATAAAGTATGAGAGAACTAATTTTAAAAAAACCTCCTTGAATTCGACCTGTATAGCAAATCTCTGCAGACAGCAAAACTGCCATTTCTGATGTCAAAGAACAAGTATTTTAGCATCTTTCTTTTGGACTTGCAGAGTACTGAAAAGCTTTCTGTGAGCTTTACCATGACACAAAGTGCTGCATACATCTCACAAAGTGCTTGAAGGATGACTATAATAAGTCAAAGATAGTAGCTAGAAATGTAAGTAACAAGGTCATAGCTTATTTCTCTTCTAAAACAAAATAAATTGCTTGACGCTTCAGGGTGAAGAGCTTTAAATTTGCGTAGTGGATTTTCTTGAGCTGACAGACTTTGAAGAGTTTGACCTGTAACTTGTATGCTCCTGTTCCCCTGCCAGCCCAGCCCCATAACTCACCGAGAGGGAGAGTGACAGCCTCACCTATAAAATCATGTCTTCTCATCACCGAGGTTCACAGGATTAGCCTCCTTGAAAACGTTAACAAAAGTCTGAACATATCATATCACTGCTCAGGACAGCAGCAGTGATGTTTGTGGAACCATTCACTGTCTCAGGGCTAATCTCCGGGATAATTTAGATTAACCTTACAGATCTCTGGAAACCCCATTCCCCGTGATGGACTATCCCTATTATATCCATTCTCAATCTTAAAGGTTTAACCCAAGCTGACATCATGAAGTTATATCAAAAGCTTTAAACTGATATATATCTACATAGCCCTCAAACCCTCTTCAATTAGACTTTACCTTTTGCTTTAAAGTCTTTTCATCCCCTCACAAAAACACTGTATCTACTGTGAATAATGCTAACCAGAGAAAGCAGGACATCTTGACATCTTCTTGTGTTTACTTTTTCACAAGACGGATAGCTGTAGCAAATAGATGTAAAGTATCAAAGAGCTGCCCCTCTCATGTTTGGGAAGGTTTTGAAATTGATCAGTGAGGGCTGGGGAGGGAACAGGGTTTTTCACCTCAGCAAAGGTACCTCCGGGGCAGGCTCTGTCTTCTGGCACGGGAAGCCAAATTATTCTCTGTTTGTAAAAGTATTTATAGCCATTATTACAACTCTGACTATGGAGTACATGGCCAAAGGCCACTAGAAGCATAGAGAGACATCCACTAAAAGCACAATTCCAGTCTGAAGCTGAGAAAAATAAATAAATAAATAAATAATGCCATGCAGAATTATTAAAAAACAGCCTATCAAAAAAAAAAAAAGAAAAAAGATGCAAAGCACTTTTGTTTTGTTTTGTTTTTGAAAAGTTGTTCTGCTGCAGGGAGGATGGTGGTTATGTCTCAGGGATCCTTGCACAGCAGCCAGATGACATCTCGTGAAGCAGAGCAACAGGCTGTCATGATGTGCTGCCTACCGAGACGGCTGCCAACATTATGCTGGCCAGCCCTCACGTCCCACCCCAGCACAAGGCATGGCAGTGACGGAGGCCAGCAAGGTCTCAGCCTGCGCTGATCCTGCAGGATCTGGGATCAGGAGCCTCCTCTTACCCAGACACTTACTTCTAATGACTATCCTGGCCTGACTTGCACCACCTGGGCCTTCTCTCTGACCCCCAATTATTCACCACCAACAGACTCAGGACAAAGATGTCTGGGCAGTCACCCAGCTGCTTTCTGCTACCTATATCAAAAATGTCAGATTAACTAAAATTCTCAGAGGGGTAGGAAGGTGACTAGGTGAGGGATAATCATCTTTTTAGCCAGGTGAAAGAACTGCCCCTCATTTTCCATGTTTTCTGTTACACTAAACCACACAACAGAAAAGACATGAAAACAAAAGATTACCCAACTCAGTGGCCCTGTCAAGCTGTTCCTCCTATCACTGGGTCATAGCAGATAAGTTTTTACTTTTTGATAGTTTTCAACAGGTTGAAGAACAGTTAGCGAATGCTGAAAAACAAAAAAGTGAACCTGAAAAAGGCAGGTCAACCTTCATTATTCTCCAGCAACTGTGAAAGTTTTTACTTCCAGTCTGTGTTTCAAGTACTAGTGTCAATGATGGAGTAATAAAAGCAGCTGAAAAATAATGATGCAAAGAGGCCATGTGTCTTATGGTTTATGTACAAGTCAGAAGCTGACATAACATCGGAGGCTATAACTGTCTGGGAGGCACCAGCCTTTGGAGAACATTTTTTCGGTTTCCATGTTGGCTATGCTCTGGGGAGTACTTATGTGATTGTTTCTCTGGTCTCTATGATTTCACAATTATGCAATCTACCTCCAGGGATATGATCTCTTGACTCAAGAATAAAACAAAGGTCTTAATAAAAATGAATACAAAGGTACAATAGAAAGATGCATTTAAAGAGACAGCATGAAAATTTCCAAATATTGCTACAAAGGCAGACTATACCACACATTTCTTCTGCTTAAACACAGAGTTCATGTAAAGATATGAAGCACTATTTTGCTGGCACAACTCTTTTTGCCCGTTTCACAAGAACAGACAGTCAATTCCATGGAGCACTGGACTGTGGTATATCAGATCTAGGAGTCCTTAAAGTAGTATAACTTCTGTGTGACCTTCTCCTTAAATATGCCTGTTGTGCCTGGCAGCATACACCCACTGATCCACCCACTAAATATGGCTGATTTCTCCTCCACTTTGCTCTGTCACTCTCTGTTCCCAGAAGCAAACCATCTCTGAACATCTTGGTGAACATCTCTGTGTTCACCAAGATACTGCACCTTTACTGGCATTAGCTTAAGCTGCCTTGTCTTCTAGTGCAAATGCAAACAGCTGACAAATTGCTCCGAGGGAATAGGTACAGATTCCTTCAGCTAAGGTGCTCTGAACTTTTGGCTTTTTGGCTTCTGATAGCTCATGATCTGGGGAGCAGGAAGTCAGGTCAGCCTGTGCTCTCAGCTCTTTGACTTAGCAGATGTTTTCAGGGAAAATGAAGATGCAAATTAATCCTCTGTCAAATATATATGGACAACCAGTGTCTAATTAGATATCAGTTGTGTGAAGGACTGAGTGGCCTGCTCCTTTGTTCAGACACCAGGGAATCAGTGGTCCTAAATAAAAGGCTCCTTAACCTTAAAAACTGTTTGGTGCACATGCTTTGTAGAGCTGAAGAACATTTTGAAATCAATGAACAAACCATCTCTATATTTTTGGTTGCACAGGAGTCAAGAAGCTGAGCTACATGCTGGTTGTCTCTGTAGTTGGATAATTAGGTCAGCTGTTACACAGTGGTTGTAAGATGATTAAGTGATATGGGAAGAGATTAAGAGATTACAGGAGAGTCTTTCTCTCTCTCTCTCTCTCTTTTTTTTTTTTTTTTTTTTTTTTTATACCTGAAAAACTGAATCCGCAGGTTTGTCCCAATGGTATGACATACAACTAGTAAAAATCAGGTGAAACCCCAGGATTTGTGTAAGATGAATGGTATGAATGGATAATGAGGATGATTTCTCCTACTCTTATACAGAAATAATCTTATTTAGGAAGTGCCAACCACTTTTCTTTCCCCATATTTCACATTCAGCTCCTAAAAATACAGGTACTAAAATACAGCTAGCCACTTCAAAAAGCCTATTCAGTCTAGATATGGTTTTAAATAAAGTAATGAATTTGACAGTCAGTATAACTAATCATTTTTAATTGCACTTGCAAGCATCTTTCCCGTTTCCTGCCCCAAGGATCCTCTCTATGGTACAAGCAATCTCACGGATATTTCCTTCCATCTGTAGGGTATTTGGCCAAAATTTCAAAAACATTTGTGCATTTTTGTTCTGGAATCACTAATAATGAGTCAAAGAATCAATTTGAATGCTATGATTTATGTGAGAGTTAAGTACTACTGAAAGGCAGCGTAGCTTGCTCTCAAGAATGATTGTTAGTGATCGTTACTGCAATTTTTGGTGTTTTTCTTAAAAGTTCCAGGAAGGGATTCATGAGAATCCAGTTACTTTAAATTTAAAAACCAAATGTTTCTAGACACACAAAATTGTGAAAAAAATGTTAAAAGGGAAGCATCTTAAAGGCCTCGAAGAAAAAAAAAAAAAAAAAACCAAACAAACAAAAAAAGAAGACCTGTCACAGGGACAGTTAAGGACATAAGCTGAAGGAGTGGGGTCAGTGGGGCTGGAAGGATGGGTCAGGAAGAATGGCTTGGGGAGTGCTGCCACTAACCCCCCTAGTGGGCTCATGGCCCACATAGGCATCCTGGGGGCAAACAGTGGATGTTGTGGCTGCCAAGTGGGTGTTTGAGGTGGCCATGATCCTGAAGGCAGTCTGTGGCGTGGCTTACAGATGACCTTGGAGATTCACTGCCTACAATTACAGCAAACTACTATGACAAAAAAGAGACCCTCAAAATATTTCAAAGCCGTACACTTTGGAAGAACCAAAGCCAGCAAGGAAGGGGAAGGGACAGACAACTCTAAGATGGATACTGTAATGCAAAGGAGCTGGGATTACTGAGAAGCTGTTTTGTACCTGGTGTGGCCAAAAGGAACTGTTTAGTTTGAGTTAGTTTCATAACACAGACCCCAGGAGGGAGATTCCTGCATTGAATCACCTGATGTGTGGTGTGCAAGTACCTCTGGGGCTCATCAGACGGAAATCTACAGCACGGCAACAGATGCTGCCTGGGGCAGGAGTGAGGCCCTGTCAACACTCGTACACCAGCAGTTAGAGGTGCACCATTCTGTAACAGGGACTCTGTGTTTCTTGAACTTAAGCTGCCTGTGCAGCCTCTCTTCATCATCTGGGAAGCAAAAAGGAGAAACAGCTCAGACCAACTGCAGTCAAGGCCATGCATTTACTGTCTGTGATTAACAGATCAGAGTAAGTGCAAAGTTGTAAGAAACATATTTTATGTTTTGACCCAAGTCACATCTGATGGGTATGGCTATAGAATATGAAATAGTCTAAGCTGAAATGGTGAATCCAGCTAACTGTTATTTGCAGGTCATATCACCCATGTGTTTTGAGTGCATAAAAAGCTCTAACTCTCCAAACTAAAACATTTCACTATAATTGATTAATCTTTTGGCACAGACCTTCTTAAGTGTTTTATTCTCTGGGTGCTATTTTTCACATTTTGTCTCTTTATTAAAAACTGTAGTCATCCAATCAGCTCTCAGAAACAATGACCTATGACTCATGTAACCATTGACAGACTGTTTTGGAACAACTCACAAAAAGCTGAAATACATTAAACTATTCAGCTAATACATAAATAGAATACAGGGTCAGTTTGCAAGCCATTTGTTAATAGACTAAAGGGCTCCCTTCCCACAAAAATAATTTAAAACATAATTTACCCAGCTTCTTCCAGAACAATTCATTCTTTCCAGAGTCTCCTCGATGTGAGTTACAGATGTAAAGGTTCGCCTGGGTATGGCTGTCAAGGACAGCATTTTTGCAGGTTTTGGGTCATTTTCTGTTCTTTATAAGTTGGCAAAAGACTAGCTAGCTAACTACCTGGCCTGCATGATAGATTTCAAGAGCCTTCTTTATTTTTTTCTATCAGTTCAACAGTGAGGCCCCCTGAATGTTGAAGCATTATGCATTTTCTGTCTATACAGGAGTTTCTGAAGAGTTGTAATTATCCTGGTTGAGAGAGCTGAGAAAGCAGAGAGAAAGATCTTAGCCTGAAAAGAAAAGGGCCAAAATCTGAGGCAGTGAACAAGAAGTTGGCTGGAGGGTTGGATCTGACTGGAACAGGGTTGTAAATTACTTTCTTCACATTTGGTCTTGTTGGAAAATCTTTTGTTGTTCTAAGTACTTGGCAGTCTTCACTGTAGAAAGGTGGAAATGCCAACTAACCACTAAACTAGTTGCTACCCCCTTTTCCCTGCAAAGCAATTAAGAATGTATAGATGGCAATCTGTATTGCAGCAGATTAGAGTTATCTAGTCCAGTATTCTGTTTTCAGTGTATTCAGTGGCAGATGCTTACAGAAATACAGAAGAATAGAGCAAATAGATACTGATAAGTCCAGTAAACTCTTCCAGTGTCTGCTGTCCACAGTCTTTCTCACCTAGACACAATATCTGCTTTTCTGATAGCCCTCAAAAGTTTTTTTTTTTTTCCGGTGAGCTTATATAAATGGTCCTTAAGGCCCTGTAAACTCCCAGCATCCATAAGTTTCCACACTTTTACTAGGGTTAGTGTTAAGCTTCTATTAATTCTGAACATAATTCCAGGTACTTTTAGTTGATGTCTCCTACTCTTAGTATACTGTGTGAGAGTGAACAGTTGCTCTCTGTTCAACTTCATACCATATAAGATTGACATCTTCACACCCTTCATTGTCTCTTCTCCAGACTAAGCATTTTAGTCTATTCTGAGGACATCAGATCAGCCATCTGTATCTTTACATATTCATTGCTAATGTAGATGTTGTGTCTCATTACTGGTGCATGCAGCTGAGTGTACCAAAAGAGATTACTCTCTTTGTAAGTTTGAGTTATTGGGACTATCTGATAAAATTGTCTGCCAAACCAAAAACCTACTTGTCAGACTTCTGGATGTCTGTGGATCCTCAGGCCTGAAGCAATTCCAGACTCTCCACAGCAGACTACTGAGGTCCAGCTCAGGCTGCTTCCCTGTGCTCAACTCTTCATGTACTACATGCAACTCTTAATGGTCATACACATTGTACTGGCACTCTCCTGCTCCTTCATTTACCTTCATTCACTCTGCTGTAAAATTTAAGCCAAAATGGGAGCCAAACCTAACTCTGCACCTGCCTGACTGCAGTATGCAAAATCCTTTTAACTATTATTGACCCCTCTGCTGACTTACCCTGGCACTCATTCGGCTGGCAGGGAGTACAGGCTCTGGCAGCAGTCATGAACCACTTGCTGCCGAGAAAAACCCTGTTAAGCAGCAGGCTACATTTTGGTCAGCTGTGCTTCCTTGTGGCTCCCCTTGGATCATTTCCATACTGGTGAGAGCCAGTGGGCTGCTGGCAGACACAGACTGGGGGCTATGGATAATCCGAAGTGCAGATGTGGTCAGGTGTAAACTACAGCATGCTTTGTAGAGGACTGATTAAACTGGATGGGAGACTAAGCACGTGGCGTTATGTCACTGAATGCAGCTGGGCTGGTCTCACTTCATGGTCATAAGTTTGCATATAACCATGTGAATTCTTTCTGGCCTTACAAGGTTTTTCTTTCAAAGGTCAGTCATGTTGTTCAGATATGTTTTTCTAACTTTTTAATATTTAATTATGATATTGCAAAGAACTATGAAAGGTCTACTGCTAGAATTACCTACTAACATCCATCCTAAATGATCCTTATTGTATAAAGCAATATATTTTGAAATGAAATATAAATCTAACAAAAGCAAACAGTTTTATAAACAAATACATTAATTTTGTTTTAAAAGGTAAAGGAAGGTAAAAGATTCTTTATTTTTCACACATGGTTTTGCTTTAAAAGGAATCAGATGGGAAGAGCTAAGTTTCACAGACAGTTTCAATTGCATTCTCTATAAGTCAAGTTTTCGTTTCTTTTCCTCTTCACAGGATCTGAAACAGTCGCTCCAAAGGGCTGCCTCTAGAATTTAAATTTTTCCAAACTGAGAAAAATAACAACATGTAAAAAGAGGGAGAATAGGTGAAAATTTGTTCCTTTGAAAATATGTCAAACAAAAGCAGAAGTTAGTGCTTTTCCTGTGAAATGAAAGCTATGAGCTTCCTGGGACCACGAGGAGAGTGACATTAGAAAGGCATTGGAGGTAACTTATGATTGCCACTAAAGTTTAATTGATTAGACATACCTGTAAATATAAGTATTGAATTCATGTACATTATGTTGTTGTGCTTTAATACCAATGGGCAGCTAAGTACCACACACCTGCTCTCTCTTTCCCCCTCCTCAATAGAACAGAGGGAGAAATTATGATGAAAAGGCTCATAAGGGCAGGGAGATTGCTCACTGACTATCATTATGGACAAAATAGACTCAACATAGGGAAGATTAATTTAATTTGTTTTCAATTAAATACAGAATGGAGCAGTTAGAATTAAAACCAACCGCCCCTTCCTCTGCTCTTCTACCTCCTTCATGCCAGAAGTGCAGGGGAACAGGGAATGAGGGCTGTGGTCAGTCCCTGATGCTTCATCTCCGCCACTCCTTCATGGTCACTCTCTGCCCCTGCTCCACGTGAGGTCCCTCCCACGGGATGCCATCCTTCCCCAACTGAGCCTGCGGGGGCTGCCCACAGGCAGCATCTCTTCAAGCACTGCTCCCACATGGCTCTGGGTCCATCCCCCAGGAGCAAACTGCTCCAGCACAGGTCACACATGGGTGGGCGGCAGCTGCCCTCAGACCCCTGCTCCTGTGTGGGCTCCTCTCCACGGCCTGCAGCTCCGGCCCGGGCCCTGCTCCTGTGGGGGCTCTCCATGGGCCGCAGCCTCCTCCAGGCCACATCCACCTGCTCCACTGGGGGCTCCTCCACGTGCTGCAGCATGGAGATCTGCTCCATGTGGGACCCATGGGCTGCAGGGGCACAGCCTGCTCCACCAGGGGCCTCTCCCTACACAGGCCGCAGGGGAACTGCTGCTGTGTGCGTGGAGCACCTCCTGCTCTCCTGCTGCACTGACCTTGGGGTCTGCAGGGCTGGTTCTCTCACATTTTCTCACTCCTCTTTCCCAGCTGCTGTTGCACAGTCTAATAGATGGGCTTTCAGTTAATCCTCTATTTGAATCTTTGAGACATGAAGTAAATCTCTTTCTAAACAGATTCTGAAAAGAAGAGTTGGGATACATCTGCCTTATGGGCAGGCTTTTGGACAAGCTAGAAAAAATGTCTCATGTCTTGTTTAGATATAGATGATCCTCCCCTGAGTGGGAAGAAGTGGGCAGACTAAATAATGTCTCACAGTCATATCTGGCTCTAATTTCTAATTGTATGAGAAAAAAAGCCATAATGTGTTGGATACTCTTCCATAAAGTCTGTCTGTCCCTCACCCAAACTGATAAAACAGTACAGAGAAGGCAGTATAGGTTATGTATGTCTGTAGAAATTTCTGTCACTCTTTGCCATGGTATTACACTAACATAGAAGGTGAAGCACTCTCACACACATTAATGCTGGTTTTAGTATTCCTTAATATGTAGAACCAACAGATTTCGTATCATCAGCGTGCATTGGTCCTGAAAAAAATGAAGTGAAGTATCCTACATAATCATCAACAGAATCAGCTTGCATGCCACTTTTGACATCAGGGTGTAGTGGCAAGTCAGATGAGCAAAAGCACAGCAACTTGCATGCATTCTTTTTTGATTTAACCAGTTTGAATAAGGAACCAGTTCAGTCTACTTCTCCAAATTTTCTGATTACTTTTAATGACATGGGAAAACAAAGCCAGAAGCTTGTGATTTTATTCACCTATCTTTCTGCTTTTTTAGTTGATTAATTAATGAGAGAATAAAATATTTCTGAGTCTGATCCAACCCACAAACTGTACTCTCCATAACTTTCTTATGCCAGCCAGGGTACAGAAATTCTATAAGCGTTTTCTGGTAACTGACTTTTCTGAAAGGATTCCCTGGCAGAAAGCAAGATTTTCATGGATCCCTTCACTGCAGGGCTATTTAGAATGTAGGGAACACCTGGGAACACCTGTTTGCGCAAGATCAGTGAGCAACAATGGAGTGGGTCAAATGGTGAAAATTGAATACTTAAATTACCTTCTTTTGTCTGGACTCTCAGAGAAGTTAATAAAAGTGATGAAAGATACATTCAGTGAATGGAGCAGATCATCAGCTGAACACGTTGTGGTCATATACATATAAAAGTATGTAATAAAAGATCAGTCACATATGTGTTAGCCCTGTGATGACATTATTTTTAAGAAATGCTTCAAAATAAGTTAGAAACTATTTGAATCAATGATAATTAATATATATCTGATAGCAAGCCATAATAGTCACTAGTATAAGGTAGACAGGGATCCAAAACAAATAATTATTGAAGAAATTAATGAAACATATACAACATTGGATATATTTTGTATGAACAAACCCTGCTCCGAGAAGACACAGTTTTCACCTGGAAACTTACTGTGAACAAAAAATGGCTGTGTAGATATAAGTCCCATTTTATTATTGCAAAAATAACCTGAAAGTTAAAATTAACAGAATACACAGATCTGTTATGGAATACCAAAGAAATCTGATATACTCAGGCTGGTGTCACCTGTTGGAACTGGGAACTGAAGTATCCACCACAGCAGTCTGTGTCATCAGGTACAGTGTCATGTTTTATGGGGGTTCATAATTAGGTGTAGATAATTGTGTTAATATTTTCTACAGGAAAAGAGAGAGAAGGTGGCTAATTTGTTAACTGATAGCAATATATGTAAAGCAATGATATGGCCTAAAATGTTATTATTATCTGTAAGGAAATCCGCAGCACGGTTTGTTGGAGCTAAGTAGACACTGCGGGAACATGTTTAACACTGAAGTGAAGCAGCAGCAATTCCTTTATCTGCAAAAGCAATTAGACAGCAGTCTTATGAATGAGTTGGTCGCTGAGTGGTGCTCACAGGAACTCACTGCTTTCTCTTCACACCTGCCCTGTGTGGCACATGACAAACAGTAGTGAGCTATTAGCAGTTATTGACATTTGTCAACTCTCTGGTTTTCTAGCAGGAAAACGGAAATGGCAGCAATCATGCCCAATTTAGGTTCTCATGATGTCAGGACTTTGTGGACTCATACACACATCAAGAAGCACCCAGAAAAGGTTTACAGATGTGCGGAAGGCAGTCAGCTATGACAGTGATGTTGCCAATGTTGCACATGGATCAACTAACGATTAAGATATCAAAAGCGATCACTGTAGCTTACTGACAGCGAGCTCAATTGTTTGCACCTGTTTCCCCTGCATTACACATGAGTCTGGAATGGATTACCCTGGCTTGTGCTAGACACATTTCACCTTTCCACACCATGATGTACTCCAGCAACATCTCTGCTAAAGATCATGCAACTCACTTTAACATAAGGACCAGGAAAGAGAATGAAACAATTTGCTGCCTGATTTCCCTTTGGTGAAAGGCTTCAATTGCTACAGTGATACCTTTACACAAGAACTTAATGCATCTCCTCTGCAGAATCTGGGTATTGACTGAGAGCCATGCAATCAGACATCACTCTGACTGCTAAAATCCAGAAACAGACCTGGATTTGGTCTCCCATGCCTGAAAATGATATTTGTGCAGGAACTCAAAATACTCTGTGGTCAGATATATAGTTGACTGAAGTAGCTCTGGTACATGTAGAAGTAATCACACAGCAGCCCAGATCTTCTCTTCAAGGGAAGCCCAGAACACTTGAAATTTCACAGCAGTATAATTTCCATGGGCTTGGCTTCCAGGGTTACCCAAACTAGTTAAATCTAATCTGCCACAGGTACATTTGTCCAGACTGCCATCTGCCTCCTGTTGCAGTTTACGTACAGCTCTCATATTGGACTGCAGGGAAACTGCTGTGATCAGGCAGCTAGTAACATGCACAAAATTTTTCAGGAATTATAGTACAACAGCTGATTTATCCAGAAGTTATTATCAAAAGTACATTGTTAGTAAAGGGCTGGTGAGCAGACTGGGTTGAGTGGTCTAATTTATTGTTAAAGCCATTCAGAAAACAGGAATATTTCTTCAGAGAAAACCACTGTCAATTCATAAATGGTTTGCTACAAAAACAGGCTAAATTTATAAAGAATGTCCAGAACAAATAGTCCTGCTCATGCAACAAATGTGGAAGCTGAGATGTGCCACTTAGTAATACAGCTTTTGCATGAAGTCAGAAATAAGAAGATTTACATAAAGCCCAAAGCAAATCACAATTAATGAATCATGCGTATCATATTATTTTTCCGTAGATCACCAAAGCAAATAACATAATGGAATTTCTAATAATTCATTTTTTTCTACTGCAAGATGTTTTCACTTACCATAGCTTTGTGCATGCATATAATTAGTTATTGCTGCATTTTAGGAGATGTGATTTGCCTGAATGTAATAAAATAAAATTCCATCCTTAAAGCAATTAAAGTTTTGATGTATACAATGTACATCATTTAGCTTATTGTGGTTAACACACCTTGCTTTTCCATTTCTTTACCTTGCAATGTTTTGTCCTCATTTTGCATGTAAACTAATGCAGATTCTCAGTAAGACATTATAGGACAGTATAGGCATTTTCCCCAAACGAGCCAAGTTAGTATATAGGCATATTTTACATATTATTATAGATTATCATACAATTACCAAAGACTAAAATTGTAAACATGTAAAAATTATAAGCAATATGTAAGTGATCAGGAATAATCTTGGCTATATGGGTAGCATATTTCAGCCTGTTGGGCTTATTTCATTATGTTAATTTTGTAAAGAAACTTAAAAAAAAATAATAAATAAACAAATACTCTCAGCAGCTCATTCTTAAAACACAACATTGGATCTGACTTTTTCTGAAGAAGTCTTTGCAATCAGAACTTGATCACGTTAGATGGAAAATTGTCTGCAGATCCCTCTGGAATAAATGACAGGACATTCAAATGAAAACCAAACTATTTTTCACTTGTGCTCTTGTGGCTTTCTAGTGCATAAATATCAACACAGGCATTCTTTGAACATGTTGGGAATACAATATCAGCTTTGAAAACAGATCAGCCCTTTGTAGTCTAAGTTTCCTCTTTTGTTAGGCTATTATTATTATTATTTTTCATCATACATGTTGTAAATATTATGGCTAGGAAACACCATTCTCTATTGCTCTGGCTTGTGTTCACATCAGTTTGATCTGATGAACAAGGAATTGCCCTGGGACTCAGAGGAGTTGAATGTTATTTCTGACTATCCTGCAGGTCAGATGGTACTTTATCAGTACAGACCACCGTTTTCCAATCTACAAATTGAAGATAAAACTATTAGTCTACTACATAAGAGGGGGAGAACTAATGAAAAGCGTTACAAAGGTCTGTAATTACTTCTGTCAACATTTACAGAATCACAGAATAGTTGAGGTTGGAAGAGTCTTCTGGAGGACATCTGGTCCTCCAGAAAAAAAAAAACAAAACTGCTTTTGAAGCTTTTGGCTTTTGAAAGTCTCCAAGGAGGGAGATTCCACAGACTTTCTGGGAAACCTGTGCCAGTGCTAGGTCACTTTCACAGCTGGAAATTATTTTCTCATGTTCAGATGGAATTTCATGTTTTTGTAATTTGTACAAGTTGTCTCTTGCTCTGTCAGTGGGCACTACTGGAAGATGGGGAAGATGGAGAAGTCTCCATCTTCTTCATTCCCTCCTATCAGGTACTTGTATGCTTTGAACCTTCTCCAGACTGAACAGGTCCATCCCTCTCAACCTTTCTTCATAGAAGAGGTGCTCCAATCCCTTCATGATCTAGCAGCCTTTCACTGGACTCTCTCCAGTAGCTCCATGTCTTTCATACTGTGGAGACCAAAACTCAACACGGTACTCGAGGTATGGCCTCATCAGTGCTGAGGAGAGGGGAAGGGCCAGCTCCCTCAACCTTCTGGAAACTTTGACAAAGGCTGCCTTTGACAAAAGGGTGTTATTCTGTCATGTTCAGCTTCTTCTCCATGAGGACCACCATCTCTGCAAAGCTGCTTCCAGACAGTCACTTCCAAAATGTGCTGGTGCCTGGTCCTGTTCTTCCCCAGGTGGAGAACTTCACAATTCTACATGTTCAATTTCATGAGGTTCCTGTCAGGCCAGTTCTCCAGCCCGTAGAAGTCCATCTAAATGGTGACACAACCATCTGGCATATCAGCTACTCCTCACCATTTTGTATCATCTCTAAAGTTGCTGGCAGTGTTCTCTGTCCCAACAACCACAGCATTAATGAAGATGTTAAACAGCATTGGCCCCAGTATTAACCCATAGAGTACACCACTAGTGACTGGCCTCCAGCTTCACTGCCTGTCACTGATCAGAACATTTTGGGCACAGCTGTTCAACCAGTTTTCAATTGACTTCACTCTCTCCTTATCTTTGTCATGCTACTTTGTCAGCTTGTTTATGATGATGTTTTGCAAGACAATGTCAAAAAACTTATTAAAGTTGTGGTAACATCCACTGCTCTTCCCTTGACTTCCAAGCAAGCCACCTCATTGAAGAAGGGTATCAGGTTGATCAAGCATGATTTTCACCTTCATAAATCTATGCTTATTACTTCTGATCACCCTCTCATCCTTCATGTGTTTGGAAATAGTTTCCAGGAGGATTTACTACAAGTTTTAGAATATTAACTAATTTTTGTGTTTTACTATTTATTCATCATTTTCAAAATGAACTCAAGATTTCTTTTCTGCTCCCTGGAATGAAAGCTTAAACAAATTACCAAATTATCAAAATTTAGCTGCTTGCATAGGTAGCCTATGTAACTACCTATTCAGATGTACTTGTCGTAGCATTTCCTGAGAAATTATTCCTGAAACATGAGAGAGTTATTAAACTAACCCTCTGTAATCAGTGCAGCACTGAAAAATTTTGGGAGTAAAGCAATAGCTAATTAAGGTCAAAGAATATTCTTTAGATCAGGTTGATAGTCTAACATTTCCCTGAGATTATTTCAATTATTTCATTAAAATAATATACTTTTTTTTTTTTTTTTTTTTCCCATATTAGAAATCACCAAGAATTAGGAAGAGGGACCTTAAGGAAGCAAAAATACCCTGGTGTTTTAAGTTGCTCTGGATTGGAAAGGCAAAAGACTCTACATGCCATCTTGAGAAATCAGCTACTGTGTCTGAGTGAGACAGAGGTATTTTACAAGATTCTTGGGCATGCATAAAAAGCATGAAGCAGATCAACTTAGCTCTTTTATTTTCCCTTTAAGGCAAGTCATTTGGATATCTTTTAAATAATAATAACAAGCATTAAATATTCAGCATTTCCCACAGTTTTGTTATTGTTCTTATTTTTATTTAATGTAGAGGATGCTGGCCAGAGCCAAGCTTGTTTGAAAGACAGGCAACAGCTGGACTGAAACAGATTGCCAAGAAAGCCAACCATGTGTTCAGCATTTTGGGTTGTTTGTTCCAGGCTCACATGCATTAGAGAAACCATGGATGCCACATTGAAAACTGAAAAAATACTCCCCTTGGTAAAAACAGCAGAATTACAGCATGTAGAAAAAAGTAGTATAGTAGCCGTTTTGCTTTTCTGTATTTTTCAAACAAATCAAATATATATATATATATTTGTGTGTGTGTGCATGTGTGTGGATTTTTTTGTATCTGTTTATTTTGGTTTTGTTTATTAAAAAAAATCCCACATTTTAAAGAATAATGCAAATGATCCCATTTAAAGATCTCTCAAATCCAAAACAAACTCCTTTGGCATATGTAGCATCACAACATCCAGAGCTAGGACTTTGGGAAAAAAAAATCCAATAAGAAACTTCTCTCTTAAATATATTTAATTTCATTTATATGCCACTGTTGCTGATAGTTACCTAAAGTCATTATTTTACAAACATAAGTAAAGTGGGTCACAGAAATGGGACAGACATTAACTGAAGTATGTGGTCAGATTACACAGATAAAGTGACATATAAGAAGGCCCCAGACTACTGGGCCATAGTTCTAGGAAATATTTTTTTACCATTTAGAAAGATGACCCCACTATTAGTGTATAAAGAATTCCCTTTATGCCATACCACGGGTAAAACGATGAAAAATGCACTATCTGAGCTGAAGTACATTTATTTGTACTTTATTTTTAGACTAGATCTGGCCTTCATACAGGCAAAGTTACTGGTTTGATGAATTTAAAATGCCTTAAGAGAGTAAAACTTGCATGTCAGTTTAACTAGTTGTTCAGAACTACAATTGCGTGAGTATAGATGTATATTTGTGTATATATACATATTTACTGCATATATGTATGTACATTAAAAAGATAATGGAAAATAGATTAGAGAAAGGAAAACACAGAGATTAGAATCAGAGAAAAGAAAACACTAATACTCTCCCCTAGTGTTCTACATAATATTTTCTAGCAGTTGTAATGCACGGTAGCAGGTTCACATGGAAAAGTTTTGGTAGCAGGGGTCCACAGGGTGGCTTCCATGAGAAGAATCCAGAATCTGCCCCATGTTAGATAAGGGCGCCACTGCTAGCCAGAGCAAAGCCAATAAGTGATGTATGTTTGTGTCTCTGTGAGAGCAGATTTAACAAAGGGAAAAAAACACTGCTGCTCAACAGCAGCTGGGAGGGACAGAGGAGTGAGAACTAGCACTGCAGACCCCAAGGTCAGTGCGGCAGGAGGTGCTCCAGGCAGGCAGCAGCAGTTGCCTGGCAGCCTGTGCAGGGAGAGGCCCCTGGTGGAGGAGGCTGTCCCTCTGCAGCCCATGGGTCCCACATGGAGCAGATCTCCACGCTGCAGCCCCCTCATGGGTGGAGAAGCCCCCAGTGGAGCAGGTGGATGTGGCCTGGAGGAGGCTGCGGCCCATGGAGAGCCCCCACAGGAGCAGGGCCTGGGCCGGAGCTGCAGCCTGTGGAGAGGAGCCCACACAGGAGCAGGGGTCTGGGGGCAGCTGCCACCCACCCGTGTGTGACCTGTGCTGGAGCAGTTTGCTCCTGGGGGATGGACCCCATGGTACGGAGCCATGTGGGAGCAGTGCTTGAAGAGATGCTGCCTGTGGGCAGCCCCCGCGGGCTCAGTTGGGGAAGGACGGCATCCCGTGGGAGGGACCCCATGTGGAGCAGGGGCAGAGAGTGACCATGAAGGAGTGGTGGAGATGAAGTGTCAGGTACTGACCACAGCCCCCATTCCCTGTTCCCTTATGCCCCTTGCATGGAGGAGGTGGAAGAGGGTGGATGGGAGGAAGGTGTTTGTGGTTTCTTTCTTTTGTTTGTCACTTCTCTAGCTTGTTAGTAATAGGCGATGAATCTTACTGTCTCCCTACTCTGAGTCTGTTTCGCCAGTCAGGATAATTGTTGAGCAATCTCCCTGTCCTTATCTCAAACCTTGAGCGTTTTGCATTGTATTTTTTCCCGTTTTCCTTTTGAGGAGGAGGAGTGAGAGAGTGGCTGTGGTGGAACTTGGCTGCCCACCTGAGTGAAACCACTACGTGCAGGGGAGAAATAATTTATTTAATAATTTATTAAGAGATGATGTGGCCAGTTTTATAGATCAAAGCATATTCAATGCATAAAGCCTTTAGTGGTCTTTGATATTCAGAAAATACATGTCATTAAATATATTTTTTACTAATAATTAGCAGAATCAAGATCTCCCCCATTAATTTAATTTTTTAGGTACTGAAGAGGAGATACCAAATCCTGCAAGCAAACTGATATAGCTTAGCAGTTCAGCTAAGACCTGAAGCACAGGTTGACATTATTACAGAAGATTATTATTACAGGTGGAAAGGGAAAAGAAAACTAACAAACTTTTAGAAATATTTTTGTCTTATGTAGAGATCTGTGGAAGAGACCGTGAGGTTCAAAGACCTGACTTAAATCCTGTGTATGTTCTACCTTTACATTTGGTAGAATGGGTTTCCAAAGTTTAGTTACTTGTTGTGTGTGGACACATACTTACCTTTTGTCTGCTTCAAACCTGCCACCTCCTGCTTTCATCTGATGCCTCTTAGGGAGAGACAAGGAGCAGTTGATCTGTATCTGTTGTGCTACTTTGATTTTTCCAGATCTCTCTCGCAACCTCCCTTAGATGTCTTTTCCAGGCTGACAAACCCTTGCCTACTTAGCTGTTTCCTGTCTGAATGCTTTTCTGTCCTTTTGATCATCCCCATTGCTTTTCTGCAGATCTTTTTCCATTCTGCCTCGTCTGTTGTAACAAGGGGGATCTGCACTGCACAAGATCCAATACGTGGGCAGACTCTCAGTGCAGCTATACGATGACTAGCAGACCCTGAGTACACAGCTGACACCTGTCTTGGCACAGAGTGGTGGGAATACCCTAGTGATCTTTGTTGTGCAAGTGACTTTTTAGGCCTAATTCTGCTTCTGTTACTATTCTTGATTATGCAAATTCTTGATCACTCATCTGAAATACTACAATAATTTTCTGAGCCATGACTTCCCTTTACAAAAGCTCTGCTTGCGGTTCTCCAGTACATCTCAGCCCAGGATTTTGGACGGTGATTGAGCACAGAAGCAATAGGTGACACCTCCCGGGAATGTACTCACAAGCATCCTGGCACAGATGCAGAATATTTACATCATAGACAAGCAAAGCTAGAGAGAGCTTTTAGCTCTCTACTAGGACTTCTAGACTACTAAGACAAACTTTCAAAAAATGTCTATTGCCAAATTTACTGTATAAAGACATTTACTTTATATAACTTGCACTTTAGATATATACTTACTGTAACACTCACACACATTTGTTTATATATACACACTGTATAAACAATATATGAAAAAAAATTGTCAACTAGGTCTACAAAACCCATGTGTAACAAGTAGTTGTGGAAATTTGGTTGACACCATAGTCCTATTAAAATATATACTTTCCTTTTGAACCCTAAAGCCTTCATTTTTGTATCTGTTTCTGTTTATTCTTTGTAAAGTTCTCTAAAATTATATACAGAATATATGAACTTTCCCTTGCTATGTCTGAATATCTATTTCATACACAGGGAACTGTGGCAGAAAAAGAGCAAATGAATTGCTGAAGTTCACATGGGCCAGGTACAGCAGCAGGTGTGGAAATGAGTGCACATTTCCAGGCTCAGGCTAATTCTAGGGATGGGACCATGCCACCTCCTTAGGTTAGGGCTAATTTCATCTACAATATCAGTAACAACAGGGAGAAAGAAATTTCAAAAGGGTGATTATTTCTCTCTAATCCTATTTAAACTAGCTTTGTGGGTACAGTCTCTTGATTGTGAACACTCACAGTGCTTCACTGCTTCTATGGAAAAAAAAAAAAAAAAAGCTGTTTGCCTGAGGGCTATTTCAGCAGAAAATGTCTCACTGTGTTAGGAAACAGTCTATCTTAATCAGATGAATCACTCATACACAGCCATAAGCAGTACAGATGCATTGTAATCACTGCTTAATAATTGCTTTCAGATCAAATAATGTTCAAGAGATTACCACATCTGTAAGATGCTCAAAATAAAACTTTGGGACATTTTGTACTGACCGATTTAGAGAAGCAAGCTATTATTTGTAGGGACAACAACTTTGTGTTATATTACTGATGCATGGTGAGACAGAATCTACATTTTAAGCACAACAGGAATATAAGTAATCTCAGAGCTCTCATGATTAAAATCTTATTTAGCCAAACCTTCCTTCAACACGGTCTTTGATTTAGAAAGCACCTGTAAAGCTGTTTGTGCCTTTTGTGGATTTCCCCCTGTCCTCTCTTCCTGGATAGTGTTTATTATTCTGCACATATGTGCTATGAGTACTGGTTGAATTATATCCCTTGATTCTCTGAAGCATCTCATCATTGCCCAGGATCAAATTAAGCATGCTGCATATGTTCACTTCTTTGAGACTCACGTTGAGTTCAGGGTCTAACCAGCTACAAAAGCATCCACTCAGTAACCATAGAATCAGCAACTTTCCACTCTGAGACGGTTTGGTTTGGTTTGGTTATTTTTTTTTTCTCTTCCCTCACCCTGCTCTTTAGAAATGGGTGGTACTTATCTAAGCAGCCTGTACTGGGCAGCTGTCTGATGGGTCGCTCCAGCTGGACATCTTCTCTACATTTAGTTCAACCACACTTGCTTCAGATAACAAACAAGTTTTTTTATCTTCTGTATCTGGAAGAAAAGGGGGACTAGGAGAGATGAGGTGAGGGTAAAAGGAGGATGAAAAATCTAGGACCAATCACACCTCTTTTGTCTGTAATATTTCATGTTTGCAGATCCCATCTGGTCTTGTACTGGGGGGTGGGGAGAGAAAAAGAAAAAAAAAAAGTTCAAGTTTTTTTTTTCTTCCTTTTGCTCTGTTACACTACTCTCTTTAACACAGTTATTTCATTATCTCTCACTATCATTTGATCAGATTTATCTTCCATTAAAACTTCCTTTCCCTTGAAGTAGACAGTGACATGAGAATGCATGCCTTTCCAAGCTTTTATTGTTCTGAATTAAGAAATGGTAGAATAGCCTCATGAAAGATTAATGACTTCCCGTAAGCATCTTTGTACCTGAGGACAAGCAATTACAAAAATATGTCCAAAAGAAAACAAGAAAGGATATTAGAGTGTATTGGACAGGTATTTCTTGGCAGACAGCAAGCTTAGCTTGTTACACTGCCAGCATATTTAGAGCTAAGGCAACTTCTGTCTTGACCTCATGTATCATATTTTGTTTTGAACATCAGTAGTAATATTGTCCTTGTAAGAAAAAACTGACACTCTACTGGCATTCTTGATGCTTCATTGTACTTAAGTTCACATTTATGAGCTCATACCAGTTTCTCAGTAGTAGCTCTCTGTTGAAAATGAACAGTTAGAGACTTAGTACAACATTTATAATATTTCAGCGACTATTTAATGCTGATGATTCTTGTTTTCTTTCCTAGCTTATTTATTTATTTATTTATTTATTTATTTATTGTGCGGAGATTTTTCATAAGGTTTCCTTTGGGCTCACAAAACCAGTAAAAGCAAGAATTTTAAAGATTGTCTAAATAGTAAACATCCTCTGCTTTAATAGCCTAAATATTAAAGTGAACATTCGTCATTTTATAGGCTTTCTGTCACAGTCTTTGGGAGAATCTGGAAAACAAAGAACCTCTAGTTTCTCTAAAAAGAGTACCAACACTGTGATGTTGACTGGTTGTGACTTCTATGTTTATCCCACTGGTATATTCGAATTAAAGGGAAATACTGATGATAAAATATGGGATGGGACTGGTTTTAACCATGATGCACTTGGTTTCCCTGTCTACATCCTTAACACAATGGTCATTTTAACATAGATGGCTTATATTTGTAAAATTACTGAATTTCAATCCTTTTCCCAGTAAAGCCAGTAAATCATTGTTTACTGATAAGCACATTTCTTGGGGAACACAAAATAATTTCATTATTCTGAGGTTCTTCAGTGGACAGTGCTATGAAATCTCTTCTCTGAAAAAGGTGCTATTTCATGTCTGCAGATAGCCTACATCATCCCTTTTTTGGTGAATAAGAATATAGTGTTCATATAGGACCAGTATAGTCACCTATTTTGACATCAAACTCAAGATCAGATATGAAGAGACTGGTACACATGAAAGAGTAAAGGTGTTCTGTGATCACCTTTGGATATTGGCATAACAAACCAAGATGAGTAAAAACATTGCAAAGAAAAATGAATCATTAATTTTTATTCAATTACAGTTCTTTAAGTAAAAATATTATTTGTACATAATGTACTCTAGAGAAACAAGCAACATTTTAAGCAAAATTATGTTTTGTTTCAGTGGATGTTTTTAGTTTTAAGTTTGAGCCAATTACCCTGCGGTTGTGCTGCTAAAACCTGAGACTGAAGAGTATGTATCTTTGAAAATACAGCAGGCATGTTGGGATGTATCATCTTTTTAAATCCAAAGGAAGTAATTACTACTCTATTATAAGTTAAGTTATAAGGAACGTAAGTATCCTTAAGAAGAAGATACTTATGTTCAAGAACTTCTTTCTTAGGAGATTTTCTCTTGACCTGTGAATGCTACTTTGGATGGGCTCATTGCCAATCCATAATAAAATAAAATAAATTATTCCTACAAGTGAGACCTTAACTCACGCTTCTAAACCTGCTTAAAGGAGAATAACTTCTCTTACCACCAGCTTTCCACAATGATATTATGTGAATAGGAACCTTTATTCTTGAGAAAGAGATTATGCAGTCACCACCCACAAGTGTCAGCACAGTCAGATAAGACATGCAGGAGACTACAAAATTAAGAGAGGCAAGCAGAGAATGAAATAGTCAAGGCAGAAGCAACCCATATGGTCACACATTCAGATGAGAGAGCAATTGCAGGATTTGAGACCTTAGATAGCCTAGAGAATACATCTTTATGTAATGGTACATTGATTTCAGCATGCTGGATTTGCAGTCAGTGATCTAACCTTATCTTAGTGGTCTCTGAAATGCAGTGAGGTTTTGCAGATTGTCAACTGCCCCAAGAGAATGGGAGCGCTGCTGAAAGACATTTCTACTTCTATAACGTAATATCATGGCTTTATAAAATAGGGATGGATGAAGTTCCCACTCAGTTTCTGAAGCAAAAAATCAGACATTATTAAATGACATTGTAGGTGAATGTTCCAGTTTTCAAGACTCTGAGAAAACTCATAGATACTCTGTTATTATTTAGTGCTTTTCTTCTGATGTTGTAGTATTGCCTTCTGTTTTATTCCCAACTCCAGATAATCCACTTAACATATTTTCTTTGGCAGTATCAAATCTGGTTTGTTTATTGTTACCTGTTCCTCATTACAGTTATCATAATTTTCACAACTGTTTAGTTATTCTTTTAAATATCTGTTACTAACAGGAAAAACACTAAGCCAAATCAATTTTCTTCCTCCTAAATTAGGGTAGGATAATTTTCCACATGGCTTTTGGTGTATTGAAAATCATCTGTGAAAGTGCCTGCAGAAATGAACTGTAGTATGTGCAGAAAGCACAAGGAATGCTCTCCTCTATGCAAGGTCATTCCAAGAAAGCTGAGACAAGCCTGAGCCAGTTATTGTCCTGTTCATTTTGATGTCAGGTGAAAGGAAGATTAGCGTGAACATAAATAGATTAAGAATGTTCAAAATTACTGTTTACAGAGAAAACAGGAAAGAAAGTATCTTCAGCTTCTAATTTCTACATGCATTGTTCCTGTAGTGGAAGTGTGGCATGCTCCACTCAGTGGCCCTGATGGACAGAAATGCTCATATTGAGCTTTGACTGCCTTCACAGAGGCCTTTCAGCAATGGGATTTAACACTCTGACCTGACATTTAATGTATTAATCCTAATTTTATGCTGATGCTAAGACTCTCTGCTGTATTAAATCAACCTAGGTTAATTCTGAATTAGGTCTCTCCCACCCAGTATCAATGGGGCCACTGTTTGGTTCCCCAGAACTGACCACCCACTTTTATGAGAATCTGCAGCGAATTAGAAAATCTGTCATTGCTGGAGGAGCTGGACAGCTAGGATATGGCCTGTCATTCCTTCCATACAATACACACCCTTTGTCTGCTATCTCTTAAACTAACCTGACATAACTTAGCCTCCTGGTCAATGGTATCTTTATTCTCTCCAAAGGAATGTTTCATTTGCCAGCATTATTAAGAAATTTCTGGACAATGTTTAGTGGCTGCGCAATCATCCAAGGTTCTATTAAAAAGCCATCTGGGTAATTAATAGCACATTTGTTCTTAGCCTCCTCCCAATTTGTCCATTAGTGGAATAAAAGCACAGGACAAAGGGTAATGTGGTTCACTTATATTTTACAAGAATTCTTCAGGAAGTTGAAAACACATGATAGTTTTCCAAAGATGCATATGTTTATGGCCACTCTATGAGAGTGGCAAAATTGCACAACCAGGCGCTCTTAATCAGGCTTTTCTCCTGTTGATAGTGAGTTGACCATTGCCTCCTCACAGTGACACTGTCCAGTCTGCTGTGAGGAGGGTGTGTGAGTTGTCTCCTTCATCTCAATTCAACTACAGCTGATAAAACTGATTCCAAGATCCACGTCAGGGTACCACATCAAAAACAGCACAAATTGCTTTTATACTCTTTCACCTGATAGAATTTGAAGGCTTTTCTGAGGTTTCTATTTAATGTCTCCTCTTGAAAGCAGGATTACAGCCTCAGGCTGGATTCTCCGAGATTGTTTTGTTCTTACCCTTTCATTTACCCTTTTTTTTTTTTTCTGCTCTCTTGAAAGCACCTGAGGAAGAAACACTTTGAGATTTTAGAAATTATTATTATTATTATTATTATTTTTAAACTAAGAATTACTCCACTTGAATATTTAGTCCTTTTATTCTTTTGTTAACTCCTACAAGGAAGACAATTACTATTACTTTATTTCTGTTGGCATAGAGAGAAGCCAAGTCTGCATCTTCTAAATTACTGTGAAATGAACTATTGCTAAATAGCTATGCTTCAGCAGCAGGGTTCTCTCTTGTACCGCAGACAATTAAAACTAATGTTTGCATGTACTCAGTTATAATTGGGTGTACGGACAGAGCTGGTATAATCTTAGTAATGAACTCAATAGATCTATGATGATTTACACCATGTGTGGATCTGGCCTCATGAGAAAATGAGCCTGAAATTCATAAGCCAGTCAGATCTTTCGTATAAACTACTTTGATGAAAAGTTGGATTATGGATGAAACGTGATTTTTCATTAAAAAAGCGTTTGCTTTCTGTGGAAATTTTTGTTTCTTGGAGTTGAAAAACGGAATTTCTGAAAACCAAGACTTATGTATTTGCCTATATTGCCTCAGAGACTCATGGGGATTATATTTCTGTTGTTTTATTTGTCTTCATGGACTGTGCTCTGCAGGGAAAAATGCAATACTCAATGAATCATGAGATGACATTGTCATGGTTCACCATTTCATGGAGACTGCAGCACAGATTCAGAGAGCCTGTCTAGACAGCATCTTGTGTTCATGCTCTACACATGCAGTCCAGCACACAGAGCACTGAGGCAGTGACAACTGACAACCTCTAGTTTTTGGAGAAACATCCTTCTTTAGTTTTCATGGGGTGAGGGTGCTCATTTACTTATTTTAGCTTTTGTTTGAGCATATTTCCCAGTAGGTATAGCACCTTGGTGTCATTTGAGCTTTCTTGGAATGTGCTTTTTTTTCTATTTTTTTCTTTTTCTTTTTCTTTCTTTTTCTTTCTTTTTCTTTTTCTTTTTCTTTTTCTTTTTCTTTTTCTTTTTCTTTTTCTTTTTCTTTTTCTTTTTCTTTTTCTTTTTCTTTTTCTTTTTCTTTTTCTTTTTCTTTTTCTTTTTTTTCTTTTTCTTTTTCTTTTTTTTTCTTTTTCTTTCTTTTTCTTTTTCTTTTTCTTTTTCTTTTTCTTTTTCTTGTTCTTTTTCTTTTTCTTTTTCTTTTTCTTTTTCTTTTTCTTTTTCTTTTTCTTTTTTTTTCTTTTTCTTTTTCTTTTTCTTTTTTTTTCTTTTTCTTTCTTTTTCTTTTTCTTTTTCTTTTTCTTTTTCTTTTTCTTTTTCTTTTTCTTTTTCTTTTTCTTTTTCTTTTTCTTTTTCTTTTTCTTTTTCTTTTTCTTTTTCTTTTTCTTTTTCTTTTTCTTTCTTTTTCTTTTTCTTTTTCTTTTTCTTTTTCTTTTTCTTTTTCTTTTTCTTTTTCTTTTTCTTTTTCTTTTTCTTTTTCTTTTTCTTTTTCTTTTTTTTTTTCTTTTTCTTTTTTATTTTTTCCCCATGCTGGCAGTGTGGAAGTGTTTAGAGGCTTTTTTATCTTGCTTTTTAGCAGACAATTATGGATCAATAACATTGAATTGTCTGTGGAATTAACATTTTTACTATCTCTGATGAATTGTAACAGCTAATAGAATTTCCACCTGGGTGACAAGGGCTCATCTGGAATTTATTATTCATATGATTTTATTAGCAAAACAGTTTCCCACTGGAAAATAATAATAATAATAAAATAATAACAATAATACAAAACAAACAAACAAAACCACATGTTCCTGTTTTCTATTCAGCTCTAGTCTAGGAGATAAAAGTCTAAGTCCCACAGACAACTTTTTAACACCTTACTGGAGCGTTTTGGGATTCCAGTTTGGACTTTAGCCAAAACAAAGAGAGTGTAGAGCACAGAAGCAATGCAACATGCACAGTGGGTTTTTAATTTACTTTGCACTCCAAAGCTTCCCCCAACACTTGTGTGAAGGAGCTCTTTCCACAGCAGTATAAATATTTGTTGACACTTCACAGCCTCAAGTGCCTGTAAGAACACTGCGATTATAAAGTAAGTGTTCTGTAAATACTCAAAGGGCTTAAGTCTTCTGTATCTAACTGTGCAGCACCCATACTTACATTTTGTTTGCATGGTGTAGGCTGGCTGACATGAGTGGTGCTCTCAACAATGACTGCTTAAGATCACCAAAGCTCTTAAAGCTTAACTTTCTTTCTGAGTGTAATCACATTAAAATTAGCAAAGCACTTCTAATACCATTGATTCTGATGGCCTTGTAGCTACCTTGTTAGTGCCACGTTAGCCAAGGGACTTGTGATTCTTTATTGACATAGCACACCTTCTCTTACACAAAGTGGTCCTTAGTGTCTCATTGGAGTATGACACCAGTTTATTTCTTAGTGATGAAGTTTCAACTTCTCTAGGTAATATTTCTTGTGTCTGTGGTGTAAGAAGCACAGCACTTTACCCTATACATGAGAACATTCTTTGTGTGAGAAGACAGAAACCTGTCTTGGCCCTTTTTGAAGACCACACTTTCTACATCTTCAATGAAAAGGGGCAAAAAGACTACAGGGAGGAAAAAAAGGACAATGGTAACAACAAAAATAAGTCTAAAAAGTCTATGTTAAAACTCTGAAATCACTCAGGTGGAAGACACCTGTTGCAGAAAACTAGTTCAGAAAGGTTTCACCACAGCTCCCAGATCCCAGCTTCCACATATCTCAGTCATCACATTTACAGCCCCAGAATCCTTCTGGGAAATCACTCAGGAGTTGTCCATAAGACTACACTGTCAGTTGCATATGCTCCTCTTTTATGTCCAAGTTAAACCACACAAAAGAAGCCTGTCACCTTAGAATGTTTTCCTCTACATTCATGTATGCTATTGGTGTAAAAATCCCCTGAATCTCTGAGTCTGAAATGATGCTGATTTTATCTGGTGCAAAATCATTGAGCCTGTTTTATCTAAAGTTTTACATGCTGTTGTTTTTCTTTGCACTTTCCCTTGATGTTTTACTTCTTCAGGGGCTTATTTTAATTATTCAGGGGCTCATATGGGCTTCTCTCTAAGAGATTTACAGATTTATTTTTTTTTCTTTTGTCATAAGGCTCAACTAAGCTGCAAAACAGAATTTCAAAACTGTGCTTTTGGTTTAGACCTTTGTGTAGTGATAATTAAAGGTTAGGTAGCTTCTCTAGATTGTTCTGCAAGCTCAAACAGAAGACTTTTTAGAGAAACCAGAATTTGTCTGTGTCAGAGATGAGGCATACTGTAATTTAACGAGAGTGGGGCATTTCTTTGTATGTCTTGGCTGAGCTGCATTGAAGAAATTGGCTCACATGCACCTGAAGTTTACAAATGAACCCAGAAACTTTTGATGGTATTGGTGTTTACCCAGGTCCAAGACAAAAATGATTAATTTTCACTTAGCAAGATGTTTTCATTCAATGCCAGTTGTGTTTTAGTTGCGCCATCCTTTATAACCAACCTTCCTTCCTTCCTTCCTTCCTTCCTTCCTTCCTTCCTTCCTTCCTTCCTTCCTTCCTTCCTTCCTTCCTTCCTTCCTTCCTTCCTTCCTTCCTTCCTTCCTTCTTTCCTTCTTTCTTTCCTTCTTTCCTTTTTTTCCTTCTTTCTCTCTTTCTCTCTCTCTCTCTCTCTTTCTTTCTTTCTTTCTTTCTTTCTTTCTTTCTTTCTTTCTTTCTTTCTTTCTTTCTTTCTTTCTTTCTTTCTTTCTTTCTTTGTGTTTGTGAAACTGTGCTGGAGGAAGACCAACTGACTGTAAGCTACTTATGTAGGATATTTTTATCCCATTGAGTTTTTGACAAATGAAGGGTGCCTTCTATAAAACTTAAAAGCAGTGCAAGTTGAACTGTTTCTGACCTGTACTTGACCTATTCAGTCTCATCTACTCCTGACAGACTTTTCAACAGTGAGCTCACAAAACTCTCTCTCTTTTTTTTTTTTTTTTCCTTTCTCGTGGATAAAGCCATTAGTCAGGCTTTTTTTTTTTTCTTTTTTTCTTTTTTCTTTTTTCTTTTTTCTTTTTTCTTTTTTCTTTTTTCTTTTTTTCCCCTTCACCATTTTAGTTTTACTGAGCTTTGTGTAGTACCATTTCTGTTCAATATTTACTCTGCAGGTTCAACTTGTAAGAAAAGCATGGGGTACATTTTATTTACTACTGGTAGCAGAATGCGTTTCCAAAGGGTGCATTTGTCCCATGGAAGAATAGGACAACTTAGGAAAAAGCGTCCCAGCCATTTCATATTCTGGCAGAATACATGCACAGAAATCTGCATATTGTGAGTTTAAAGTGTTCTCTGGAGTTCTCAGTCATACATTAGAGGAGGTAGAACTGAGATAGGAAAAAAAATATCTCTCTCACGCTTTTCTCTTTATATCTCTCAAAGCAAAGTTTCGTAGTCAACATTTCATTTTAAGTAGTTCCACTTTTCATATTTTGAGTCTAGTTCTTTGACATATTAAGGACATCCTGTGAGGTGCTGAATATATACCAAGGAATAGAAGTTATACATAAGCATTTCCTGGAAAGCTTTCCATGTATGAAAAGGTATAAATAATGCTAAAGCCCTTTTTTCTCCACTGTGTTCTTTGCCAGAAAAAGATTAATGTTAAGATGAGATGCTTAAGCTACTATTTTGGTTCATTTTCCATTGATTTTCAGTTTGTGGGGTGAAAAATAACTCCATTTTATCAATAAAAAATGTCTTTTCAGTAGAAAAAATATGAAGGGCAACATACTAATTTCTGCTTTATACAGGTAATTAGAAATTATGCCAAATAAATTATATGAAGTCATTGAAGGAAATCCTGTACACCTCAGAACACTTTCATTTTCACAAAAAGATAGTAGCAAAAATCACCATGCTGTACCAGACCACTGTAATAATTTCTTTCACTGATTAAAGACAAAAATTCTCTATGTAGAAATCAACATGGTCTGTCCCTATTAAGGTAAGGTCATTAGAAAACCCAGAATAGAAACATATGGACCACATTCAGGCAAACAGATTATGGGCTAAATTAACCTTGTAGATCTACACTGCCTTGTTCTGTGCTCATGAACTTCAGTGTTTGAATGTGATACACAAAGAAATCAAGAGCTCTCTGCATCTACTGCCTCAAGGAATTTCACCAGTTCTGATGAAGTCCATTGCTCTGCATTTCCTGCTTGTGCTTTACATGCTTTTCCTTCTCTCTGTGGTAGAGCTGGTCTCATCACAGGCACTAAAATTATATCAAAGTAACATTCCTAAAGAATTTCCTACAAAGGAAGGAGGAAAAAAGAAGGCCAGTGCTTGCTTTGCTGCTCTTTTGTGCTGCCTGGGACTGTAAAATATGTACTGCTATGTCCAGAGAAAGAGTGTGAATCCATTCTAAACACATTTTTTTTTCCCTAGAATAATTGATAAATTTGATAATATAATTTCTATTCCATCTTTGTTGTTTTCCTTAGGATACCATACCTCACCTCACAATACATGGTGACTCTACAATCACCAGTTCAATGAATATTATGCTGAAATACACTTTAAGCATCATTTTTATGCCTGATGATGCTGTCAAGCAGGTTTTGCTAAGCATAGTGTGGGGTTTTCAGCTGTGTGTGGAAACAAAATATATTACTGCTGTGTCCTATCCACAAGCCAAATCTTTCAACTCTTTTCCCCCTATGTTCCATTTTCTGTGTTCCAACAATCTTTATTGCTGGCAGAAGAGGAAGGAGTACAGGGAGACCTGGATCTCTGGATTCTGAGATGATAACTGAATTAGATTTGTAAATAGCAAACAGATGATGATGAAAAAAAAATCTGTTGACTGATAATGAAAGCCAACTGAAAAGTGCAAAGATTAAATAATAACGTGTCTGGAAGTCATACATTGTAATTAATCTTCTTGTCCTGTTCATTCAGACTCCTTCTGTTGAAGGGCCTTTACCAGAACATAGTAATCAAGAAGGGGACATAGCTAATTCCCCATATTCTTACAGATTGATTTCCTGATTAAAAGTTTACATTTTCAAACTGACCTCTTCTTGGGCCAGGTTGTTAAAAACACTTTACAGCACTAGTTAATTCTGTTTTACTATGCACTACATTTATAAAGTCACTGGTTCACTCATTAAAAAAACATCAAGCATGTTATACCCAAACAAGTTATATGAATAGTAGTAAAAATATTTAGACATTTTTCTGGTTTTGGGCTTTCCTATGTAGTCTTATTCTTGATTTTGGTTTTCCAAGTCTGAAGAATTCAGATCTCAGTGCATATATCAAAACACATACCTCCTGTTTGACTGCTTGCTACAGTCTTCATTTTCTCATCCAAATACTCTGGGGTGAGGACACACTCCATTCACGCTCTACTGATGTGTCTGTATCTTCCTCTGCTTCTCTTCACATCCTTTCTTGTTATAAAATCCTTCTGCTTCCGCCTGATCTCTGTTTGACCCAGCCCTCACGTTTCCTTTCACAGTTCCTACTCTCCCCCTGTCTTTACAATGTGCCACTGGTCCCTATGGTTTCCCTCTGATTGTATCCTTACATTCCCCTCAGTATATATATATATTTTAATATTATATAATTTAACATATGTTCAAGGAGAAAAAACAATCAAACAAACAAACACCTTTCTTATTACTATAAATATGAGATCATGGTTCTTTATATATGATTTTAAATCATTTTCAATTTCCCTCTTGCCATTCAGGATTCTTATTAGCTCAAAAGCATAACGTGGATGATATATGACTTCTGTGTGAGTGACATTTACACTTTCTGTCTCAATTTATAATTATTTTAGATGACCATTCATAGGAGAATCTATTTATACATCCAGAAAAATTCAAGAATCAGAATTTTGTTCCTGTGCATGTAACTGGTATAGGGAAGGTTGCCTGACTGGGAAGTGTGCAATCCATTTCAGGTCTGTAGTTCACTAAAGCAAATAGATTCCCAAAATCCCACATGTCCTCCTGGAAAAAGGTAAATACTTCTTACATTTGGTTTATTATCCCAGGGCTCTGGTAGTATAGGAAAGGAAACATACAACTACTTGTTCACATGTTGTTCCTTTATTATTATTATTATTATTATTTATTTTTAATTTTTAAATATTGAAATATCCTAGAGGTGGAGCTGCTCTGTTCCGCATTCTTCCTTTAACCCATGATATACTGAAATGTACGTAGCTTTACTGGCAATTTATGGCAGATTTAATGCTGATGTGAATGAGGAGCTTTTGGAAGAACTCTGCTTTCTGATCTGCTATAAAATAATTTCTATGAGAGAACTAAACACAAAAAGAATAAATAATCTGAAAGATACTTTCTCATTATGTTCCTCATAATCTACATGTTGTCATACAGTTCCTTCAAGCTTACTTTTTTTCCACAGATTCATTTGGGAAGGCAGAAGGAAAGGATGGTTAAGTGCTAAGGTATTTCAAGAGGTGTGATTATAGTTTTGGATGTCACTCTTGTGTGTAAGGTTTCTCTTACTAGTTCATATAAGCTCTGGATAAAACACTTTGACATAAAAAGTATGTTGGGTCTTGGGAACTGCAGAAGCCAGCCACAGCTATGTGTATGTGCAATTATAGCAGAGGTTTCAAAGAAAAAAATACGACTGCAGCCAGGAAAGTAAAAGGACATTTTGCATATCTGAGCAAGTATATCTTCTGTAGCTGAAGAGCTTCAAGAAACTTGTTATAGCTAGAATATGGAATTGAGTACTCTTAATACAAAAGCAGTTATAAATCATGGGGTAGAAATCCTCATTTTCTTCTGTGTCCTTAAAAGTATACCTGTTTGAAGTATCAGCATTGACTGCCATCATATATTGAACTGCTTTTAATGTAACTCAGTAACATAAAATAAATCACTGAAGTAATGTGTCTGGTCATGCTTATCGCTAATAAATTCAGCCAGAAAGATTTCACTGGACTAAATGGACACTTTATGTATGACTTTTGAGAAAATTATGCATCAGTGAAGCTTAACCTTAGGGCCTCAAGAAGATACAGAAACACCCTCTTACACATAAAAAAATGCAAGCAATAAAGTAATGAGAAATATTAATAAAAAAAATAAATAACAAAATGATGAGAAGCAGTCAGAACAGACTGCCAAAATGAGACTGAGCCAAAGCTAGCTCTAAATCTAATTTTCTTCCTTGCTGAATAAGTAGTGTGATGGCTAGGCAGGAAACAATAATAGTAACATATTTTGCCTCTAGGAAAGTTTTTTCAAAAATACACCCTCTATGTGCTGTATCCATAAAGAAGGAGAAGATAGTATTTTGACTATCTTGGGTCAAACCTAGGTCAAGGTTAGTAGAATTGCTTGAAAACCTGTACCTAAGCACTAGTGATATAGTAGTTATGCATATACGTAGGATTCTACAATGATATTTTCAGCCACTATTATTTGACATTTTCCATATAGACTTGGACACTAGAACAGCAAATATGTTTACAAAATATGCAAGCAGCAAAAAATCTCTGAAGGGTTAGTAACTGATGAGAAGAAAGGATCAACATTAAAAATTACTTTGAAGGATCGAGAAAGTCAGAAATCAATTAATTAGATTAAGAGCATTCTACAGAGAAAAATGCAAAGGAAGGAAAAAGATATGGCGTTTTCAAGTTCAGACTAATTGGTGGGGGTAGTAATAAATAAGTAAAGACAATAAGAGCCAAAGGGAACTGTGGTTCTAGTTTCTAATGTTAAAAACATTCTATCTAGAACTTAAGAAAAAAATATTTTATTTGGCTTTTATTAGGCTTTATCTGGACCAACATTTCATATTGGCATATATGAAAATAAGTACCTCCTTTCAGAAAAGGTGCAGATCAATTAGACTATCCAAAATGTAAAAAGGACAGTAGGAAAAATAGCTTTGTGAAATGTGGCCCACAGGAGACATAAAGTTAATTAATAAAGGTATCTAATAGCTAGGAAAAGATTAATTTTCTTTACACAGCTATGGAAGCTCAAACATCATCTGCTGGGGAGTGCCTACTTGAACCTGCTGAGAGGTTGGCCTAGATGACATTATGAGGTCCTTCCATTTCTGTTTTATGCCATTATGGAGATGGAGACAGTTCAATTTAAAGCTGCATTTTTCATGTTTTCTTTCTTCATGCTTTCTGAGCTGGAGATTCAGGGAGCTCGGGACAGGTCCAGGCATGTATTAGAATTAATGGTTGTTTACCCAAGGAGCAATGTCTTTGCATACCTTTGAGGTATTCAAAACCAGATGAAATTGGAAAAAGGTCCTCAGTGGTGCTAAGGGAATTTGGATGCATGTCTGTAAAAGCAGCCAGATTTTCCCTGACAATCCAGTGCTATCTGCTAGGTCTTAGACTTTAATTAGACTTACGCCAGTCTGCTATGTGCTGAAGGTGTTACTGTGCACACACTGCTGCAAGCAGATAAGAAAAGTTGAAGCATGCAAAACCTAGCATTTCCAGCATGTTGCTGTGTTTCTGTTTCTGTTCTCTGTGCTCTGTGCATATGGACCTCTGGTACAATGAACCAGACCTTTTTTTTTTTTTTATGAAGGAAGGTGTTTGTTGAGTACTGGGACTGACATTTGTCTTGGAGTCCTCAGGGCAGTCTTGGGAGAATCTTTTCTGAATTATAGGTTATGTGATGAAGACCATGTAACTCCTTAATACCTCATTTGTGATGGTAGAGAACACAGGATAAATAGCACAAAAGAAACACAGAACTGTGACCTGATTCTTAAACTGATCACTGTGTCTGTTGTCACTGCATATCCTGATGGATGGACAAAAGCAGCCTTGTCCAGCTGGATCCTGATAAAGGAAATATACAATATAGCATTTGTGTGTGGCTGCAGGAAAAACAGGCTTTGATTTCTAATTTTAGTTAGTTAGATACCTTTAAAAAAAACCAACAACACGACACTCCCCTGCACTCCCCCAGCCCGCAAAAAAATTATCCACAACGACCAGAAAGATATGTTTGTGGCATTTTAAATGTAATAGTGATAATGTATTTTCAGTTTAGTTAGCCATTTCACTCATGATGAAAACAGTCACCAGCTCATTAGGTAAGTAGGCAGATCAAAGTATCACTTGGATAATGAACGTGAATGCACAATAATTTTCAAGCAAAAGTTTACATCTCCCCTCTATCTTTTCCAGATTGTAAAGTAATGAATGGCTAAAGACAAAAGTTTTGATTGGGGTAGTTATTTGTCTCTCAATTCATTTTGATTCAAAAATGAAAATTGAAATGTCTCTTCACATTAGATAGTAGTGCTATCATTAGTAGTTTAGTAGATAGCAGTTTATCATTAACTTTCCACTTGTGCTGGGATTACCTAATGCCAGCTACCTACCCCATGACCTTATTGTATTCTTGTGTCACAGAAGAGAACAAAAAAGGACAGATTAGGTCTTTTGCAATACCTTAAAAGGTTTCCATCGCTTTGGCTCCTATCCTTTCCTTTTTCATGCTGGAGTCCAGGTAACCTAGACCCAAGAAACCACAAATAGTTGTTCAGTGCAGGCATCTAGCTCACACTCACCCTGCTGTCTACATGTCCCTGTCACAGCCCCCTCCACTCCCACACACAGTCTCTATGTATGTTTTGCAAATGTAAACCCTCTAGTACGAAAAATCCCAGAGCTTTATAAGCTTTAAAAATTTCAATGCACTCTTGGAAGAGATCAGGAGTCATTAAGAGTGCTGTCAATGTACCAGGCTGTTCTTACTGGAAAGGAATTTGTTCGATGAAGTTATCTGTGAAGACCATTTCCTAGGTCTAATTCCTCAGAGCCACCCCCATTTCCAGAGAAACACAAACTCCCTTTCCCCTGCAAGATCCTCAGCAGTCTCTGCCAATTTTATTTGGGCAAAAGGTCTTTAAAACTTAGTCACGGAGTCTAACTTGGTCCCTTTCCCAAAGACTTTTTTCTTGTACCAAGTACTGCCTCTGATATTAATGATTAATTTTATTAATGTAACACTATCACAGTTGTATCCTGAAGTCTTTTTTTCACTCTATGTGTAGGATTAAACATTTAACCATATACACTAGTTGTCTGCATTAATTTACACTGGTCAGAATCCTTTAATACAGTGTTAAATAGACTCCTATGACACATTACAACTTACTCTGATAAAAATGATATCATAATAAAGATTTGTGAACAAAATAATGAGTAGTTTGTAGGACACAGAAGATACAATGCCATAGTGTACATACACTGGATTTAGAAATCATCGTCATTTACCCTAGGCTGATCTTGGCTTTCAGTGTCTTTCAAGATTTACCTTTTACTTACAATTTCCAGATGGATTCCTACAGTCACTCCAAGTCTCCAAAATCATGCTTCTTAAGTCCTCCACATCCCAATCCTTTAAAAATGGTAAGTGTGTTTTTGCATAAAACAGATGCTTCCCTTTAATTTTTTTTTTTTTTTTTAACAGAATAGACTCCAGGATCAAGGGAATTAGGTAAGCTGTGCAATTACCAGAAAATACATGCTCCAATGCAACTGGAAAGCACCATCTGGGACATTTCAGACTGTAACAGTTCTGCAAAAATCTACTTGTTGAAAGAAACAGACACTGCAAGGGCATTTAATCATCTCACTTTCTTATATAAAAGGAAATCCCTGAACTCCTTTAGAATATCAGCTTTGGATATAATTAGCCTGGTGATGATAATGTGCTTCACAAAGAGTGGTGGTTTTCCTGAAAGATTTCAAGTATCCGAGAAACGCATTTAGCAGCAGATGTTATCTCTTACCAGCATCACCCAGTGTTTTCAGCAAAATGGAACTGCAGAGACAATTTCACCTTAGCTACCTTGAAAGTTACCAAAGACAAACCGCAAAGCCGATCAAGAGTCTTTAACATGCATCAGAAAGTTTAGCCTGAGCCCCACTTCTGATTTTGGACCATGTTGCTTACTTCCAGAGCCCTCCTGATCACCTTGCATAACCACAGGCTACAGGACTTTCTGCTCTAGCACATAGCATGAACTTCAGCAGAGGTGTTTTCAGCAACTAGTATAAACAGCTATATCTCATATCTTCAGAATAAAAAGGCACCTCATCACACACTGATCATGTCAGTCCATTTTTTTCCCCCTGCACCTTTTTGAAGGAAAATTCATTACTTTTTTTTTTTTTTTTTTTTTTTTAACGTGATTGAAAAAACAATCAGTAAGACTGCATCACAAGCTGCTGCTGATATTGGGATTTGCTCAAGCCAGGCAGCTTTTGTACAACTTGACTTTTCTTCTGATGCAAACAGAAATACCAGCAAAGTTTATCTCTGTTTTTGTTACTGAATCAGAGACCTGGTACATACATTTTATCCTTCACGTTTCTTTCTCACTTGGGTAGAAAACATTAGGTTGAAATTCTTATTTACCAGTGAGGCCTGCTTCTCCATTTTACAACTAGAAGAATACAATCTGATGTACTAATTATTCTTAAGACCTGGAGCCTTACACAAAGCCTAAGACAGTACTGTTTACTCTAGCTGCCATATAACTCATAGCAGGGGCTGAGTATGCACAGAGGCTTTACAGTCTGACTTGTAGCACTAGAGATGCACAGAGAATACTGAGGCTGATATAATGTATGTCCCTGCGGTATACTGAAGGCTGTCATGATCTAATGCTGGTTCAGAAGTTATATGATTGTCAGACTCTCCTAGCATGTCCATAGATACATTAATAAGTGGAACTTGGCACTGTGCTAACATGGCCCTATGGCAAGTTTATCTTTGCCCACCATATCCTGCAGACTTCTTTATTACTAGGGTGGCTTTAGCCAACTTTGATTTTTTACTCCCATATTATCAACAGCTTTCCTGAAAAAGCCGAAGTTTCCTCAGCTGTCAAAAAATGCTTCATGGAATAAGTTGTAATCTTTCCATTCATGTATCATGTTTTTGGGCATCCAGATGATGTGCAGGTACAACAGTTGGCCCTGTTTGAAATCAAGATTTAAGAACCTTCCAAACCTGATCTATGATGGCTCAACCTAACTGGTGACAAACCTACCCTAACCAGTACCTAACTGGCACCTGAGGAGGCCTCCTCCACAGGCACAGACTTGTTAACAAGCACACTATTTTATTCCTCAGAACAAACTACCAGACCAGTTCAGAAATGCATGAGAACCTGTTTGAGATGGGTAAAAGATATCTACATACATTTCTGCCCTCTCTGGCATCTCTGCTCTAACACCTCATTTGACACAAAATTTGCTCTAACATGACTGCAGTTGTTTATGATGTAGTTACCAGGACAATTACATCTGCATTAGGAGCAGCTTGTATACCAGCAAGGAAATCGCAACCTACTCATTACCTAAAGCATACTTACCCAATCTAACCTGAAGTCTAGAATTTCTATTATATTTTTGTGTAGTAAGGACAGTAGCTAACATGCCTACTAATGTCTTTTAGTGGCTGAACATAAAAGGGAATTTACACAACTGGTTTATGCTGCCTGCGTCCCCCTTTTCAGGTGTGAAATGTGAAATGTGAGCACATGAGCAGCTACAGCAATGGCAGCTTGTTACACAATGTCTGTCTTTGTTATAAGGGCAAGGCAGTCTTACTGGAACCTGAAATTTTGCCATCTATACGATTTTAATCAAACTAACAGATGTTAATCAGCTGGCATTGCTTTGTTCACATGGGGTGTTATGCACTGCTTCTGTGGAAAAGGACTTAAAAGAGAAAGCAAAGCACAGATGTCCTAAGCTCTAAACCCTGGGACCAGATGATGAACTAAACTGGAGCTGCTTGTGTGTATATCCCCTACAAAATGTTCAGAAATGAATGTTTTCCTTCTGCTACTCATACAAGCTGTGCTGTTGTGTGATTACTCTTATAGTAATATCTCACCCCAAACTCAATTCTTTGTCCAAAATGTACTCTTTTGTTTCTAAGCAGGACTTTTTAGATTTTTATTTTTTATTTTACACACACACACACACACACACATATATATATACACACATTTTTACCGGTGTGCCGGTGTGGCTTCTTTGGAAACCAGTAAATATTGAGTATTTTAAGTCAAACAAGTAATGCTGCTTGACCTCTCCTATTCATTAAGACTCTGTTCCTACAGTGGGCTTTAGAAAAACAAACAAAAAAAGACTCCCCCCCCCCCCCTTGTTATATAAGAAGAGAAAAGAGAGTTGAGTTTGACATTATTAAAGAGTCCTGACTCAGCACAGTGCATGCAAACCATTTCAGTTCAAGTGTTCAGACTCATTAATTATCTCAGGACTAGACTAGTCCACTCCTTGCTCACAAACAAGAGAAAAAATAGGAGGAATCATGAATATAAAGGTGACATTAATTATAAATGCATTTGCAGCAAGTGAGATTGCTCATTTGACAGTTCCTATGAGAGAACAGAGAATGGTTGAGTGTGTCAGCTGAGATCATGGTTTCAGTTAAAGAATGGTATCCTTGGCTTTTTACTGATTCAGCTGTAGTGATGGTATCTGGCAGGTTTCAGCATTAGCAGTTCTGTTGACACAGCCTCCAGCTGTCCTTCTAATTGAGATCTGCAATTGGTTCTGACCAGGAAACACCACGTGGTTTCTGGAAAAAATATCTTGTCTTGGGGTATTCCAGGCTCCTTTGCACAAAGAGGACAGATGGGAAGCAAACATCCACAAACCAGGATATAGTAGGCAAAACCATTTGCAGTGCTGAACCCACTGGGTCACGACCATGACTGAACCCACAGGACCATGTTAAAACCCTGTCAAACTCAATCTAAATAGCTGTATGAAGATGTGAGAAATATTATGAGAGTATGTGAGAAATATTATGAGAGTCTAGCAGTCATGTAACTTCAGTGCTGATCATCACATTACCCCATGTGATTATAATCACCTTATAATCAAATATATAAGAACATTATAATCAAATCTGAATCAGATTGGTTAGATTAATTCAGGTATACTGTCTCTTGAGAATTCCTGATAAATGATTAAACTAGCTGGTTTATCAGCAAACCATCTTTGCTTAGGAACACTGAAGTAAATTTGATTATTACCCTGCAACTGCTGTGTAATCATAGATTTCACATGTCTGATCTTTTATTATGCTTTTCTTTTATTCACACACACATAAACATGCACATATATAGATAGATAGATAGATATTTCAAAAGCATTCATTAATTTTCTTAAGAATGGAGAAAGTAGAAATATGGGTAGATATTTTTCTCAAACGCAACACAGTCATGTTGAATACCATGAATGGTGATTCTTTAACAAAGGTAGTTTAAAAGAAAGAAGTCTTATTTAACTGGGTCAAAGTGTGAGTTTTTGAGCTTTGTATGTTTTTTACAGGATATTTAGAGAGCAAACAGTTAGCTGATCTGTCATGCTGAGTTTTCTCTTCTGGGCTTAACATACTGTCCTGAGTTCTGAAGCACCACTGATTAGCAAGTATGCTCAGCATTGCTGGGATGTCTAACGCTGACATTCCATGACTTGATTAGTAATTAAACCAGCAGAATTAAAGGATGGGATGTTGCCAGAAGGCATTCTTTTGATCTAGACTCGAGACAAAAAAGTTGTGGCTATACAGGCACAGCTATTTTTGGAGGTTGCCAGTCTTACTAAATTGTCCAACAACCACAAGAGCACATGAATCAAGTTCTTTTGTCTGCATATTTACAGTTTAATGTCATTTATGGTATCAAAGTATTTGACTTGTCAAACTAACTTAGTGGAAAATTCACAGGGGTTCCAGCTCTTCCTGTGGTTCTGCCTCTACAGTATGAACAACTTGGTGCAAACCATGGCAAACCATGACTAGTCACATCTCATTATAGAGAGCAGACATTCAAGATGCAAAAATCCTACATCTTGTGGTGCTGTCTGGAAATCAGAGACTGTGATTTGTGGGACGGTCCTGACAAAACTGAAAATTGTGGGATCCACCACTGCGTCTATTACTTGAGAGTTAGTTCAGGAGAAGAATGAAAGACTGAGAAGATTACAGCCCTCCAAATCCTAAATCTCTCTCTCCTTCTCTGTCATGTATCAAAAAAGAAGAAAGAAAAGAGGAGAGGAGAGGAGAGGAGAGGAGAGGAGAGGAGAGGAGAGGAGAGGAGAGGAGAGGAGAGGAGAGGAGAGGAGAGGAGAGGAGAGGAGAGGAGAGGAGAGGAGAGGAGAGGAGAGGAGAGGAGAGGAGAGGAGAGGAGTATTCTAATGAATATATTTGTTTCTTCCTGAGCAATGTTTTAATTAAAACATCCTAATTTCCTTTCCATTTATATGTATTCATTTTCACCAATTTTAAAACAAAAGCAATTATTAGAACTATTGCAAAATTGTCCTGAAATGAAATATGATCTTTATATAGGTAAACAGATTGTTTGTTTCCCTTCTTGGTGATATGCAAAGGGGGTCTGAGGATTTTGTCAGAAATACCTTACCTTTCCCCCATTATTTCCACATTAGTAGTTTAGACCCAGTCCTATTTTTTCCTGAAAGTCTACAAGAAATCTGGCAGACATTTTGGCATCCTTAAACAGACCTGGATAACAAGATAAATGGAAAGCAGAGGGTATTTTTATCACAATGATACAAAGAAAATTCAATTTTGAATTGATGATTTGAATTGGGGAGGGTAAGGGGAAGAAACGTTTGCAAGAAAGAAAGCTTTTCTTAAAAATTCCTTACTTTTTCAGTTCAGTACTGAAAAGATTAGCCATAATAATCATAAGCACATTTCAGTGAATTAGAACTACATTTTGATTCATAACACTTGAATGTCTTTTTTACTCACTTTTCATACTTAATTTTGTAACTTCCCGTAGTTCACGCTAATGTCCATGGAAAATTAGTTTTCAGTACACACCAAAATTAGTGAAGTAGATCAAGTACACTAATCTATGGAGCAACAGAAGTTTTGTCCAAATTTCTAGTTAGCGTTAAGATGACTTTCAAGTGATTTTGGCAACTAAAGGCATGACTGAGTTAGCATAGGTCATTTGGTTGAATTGTCTTCAGCTCAGCTGCTTTTTTTTTTTTTTTTTTTTTTAATAGATCTTTTTCTTGTTTGGTTCTCTTTTTCTCTTTTTATTTCATTGTGTGGGCTGATGCCTAGAGACTCAATAGGAAAGATCCGACAGTGGTCTGACCCTTCTTTCCCACAAAGACCATGCACATTCATATATGCTACAATAGTCATTTCTTTTTCACAATGAATTCTGCTGAAGGAGAGATAAAGAAAGACAAAAAGAAAAATTAAAAACAATATCCCATATAGCAATCATGACTATGATTCAGCAGGGGAATTAGAAACAGATTTTGCAGAATCAACCTAGATACTGGAAATTTGAAAAGGCAAATGAGATATTCACATGCAGAGCAGAGAAGGTGAGCTGCAGTGCAGTCAGACTATAGGAGAGTTGGAATGATCTAATTCAGAACCGTTCCTATGGCAATTGTGAATATGTAACAAATCTTTGTAGTCAGTTGCACAGTGAATCAACAGCTGGTGATGGATTAATGGAATATTTTCTCAACAAATATTTCAAGCCATTTCTCTTCTTTCTTTGAAAACTGGAAACTAACACGTTCAGATAACCCATATACTGTCCACACACATACACACACTGCCCCTCCATCCTATGGTGAAAAACACATTCTTCACATAGAGTATTAAGCAAAACTGTTAGCAAAAATCTATCTTACCATTCCTGTAATTTCATAGCCTCCCTTCTAATAGTAAGGTGTGTATGTAGGGTGAAATTACATCTACCTGTGAATGGACTGAAGTTCCTCAGCAATTTCCTCATTCACATGCTATTCAGTTTACTATTCTGAACCTGACATATCACAGATTAGAAATTTAGTTTTATTTCTCTACATGAAGTCTTGCTGTTGTTCTGGGGCTATCCTGGCAGCAGCCTGCTTCATGCTGGAATAGCTTTCATAACCAATATTAGGAACTGCCTCAATTTTCCACTATTAGGGTGAAAAAACCTCAGACCTCAGATGATTCACTGCCTTCTTTTTGAGGAAAGTGGGGCTTCAGAAACAAGAGGAGCAGTTGGGTAGCCCTTCTTGACATCTACCTAGAGCAGTACACAAATGTTAGTTCTAGATTTACAATGGTGGGTATTTGGGCTGGGAAAGACGATGGTGGGAAGACCATTTTTCTGACCACATCTAAGCCAGCTATGCCAAAATTAAATTGAGAAGGAAAAAAAGCATCTGGAAAATTGCAGCAATTTAAGGCACAGTATTTTAGTGCAAGTCCAGCGGGATAGCTGTAGTGTAGTGACGTTTATCAATAGCTACAACATAGTGTTCCAACAAAAAGAAAAGGAACAATCTGCTCTCTGCCCTTGGCATGATAATTTGCCTTTTACCTTCTGCATTTTCATATATTAGTTTGAAAAGCAGAGGACCAAAACAATCAGCAACAGATGTTCCATACAATCAGTGTGGTACATGAATTCAGTTAGCATGCAAATTGTCATCCCTGGGCTATTCATGTGGACTGCTGGGAAAACAGGCAGCCTGCTTTGCAAAAATAGATAGAAGGGGTATGATTAAAATGTCTGGATTTAATCACATGTTTAATCACCATCCCCTTTTTTATCTCAGCTACAGTGACTGGTAGCTATTATGACAAAAATTTGAAAATGTGCATGACACACAGTGGCACTCAGGATCCTGATAGGTGGTCTGTGCTTGATCAAAGTGATCAAAGCTTTGTCCTGTGTTTCCCTCTGTTCCACCTCATCACAATAACTTTAAATGCACAAAGTATGAATTATAGGGGGTTGTTCTATACTCTCCTTCTTAAGCTAGAGTGTTAGAAACTACATCTCAATTTTTCAGTGAAATCAGTAAATTATGAATTCTCACTCCTTAAAAGTAACAACAGATGACTATTATCTCTCAGAAACAGGTAATAAGGGATAAAAGAGGGGAAAAGAAATCCATAGATACTTTGTCACAAGTCCCTCTGACAACACATGAATGATAGGTGAATCCTAATAAAAATATTGTTGTGTTCCAAAAAAAAGTTTATTCAAAGAATTCTGAAACTTAAGGGTCAGATAGCAGACATCCTTGCATTATTTTGGTGCTTTCTAGTTGTGGATGGGTGCCAGAAGGGCAGAGAAAATTAGTAGGAGAAATTACAATCTCAAATTCTTTTTTTAAAAAAGCTAAGAGGTGGTTCAATTAGAATTTTTGGCAAGGATATTTATTATTTATTCAGTGAATTGATATGCCAAAAAAGAGCAGCCTCTGAGGGGTAGTTTTTGGAAATTTTACTTACTCTGATAAATGCATGCTTATGTGAAGAGTTCTGCTGGTTTCAGAGGGACTATTTTTGTGAGTTGAATAATCTAGCCCAAAATTAACCCAAAATGTCTTGGAGAGGAAAACTGTTAAATGGAATGAAGACTGTTTACAAGACATTTTAAACTGGAGATTACCATAAGTGGCAAAATATCAAGTAAGGGGAAATTCTCTGATGGGGTAATCTGAGGATCAGATACAGTACAATAAGGTAATGATGAAGAAATAGAAGTAAGATGAACTTGAATGGAAATTTCAGGATGCTACTAAACTGAGAAGATGTACAAATACAGGCAAGATAGCAGAATTTCATTGAATTGTAGAATCATTAAGGTCGGAAAAGATCTCTAAGATTACCTAGTCCAACCATTCCCCTACCACCAATATCACTCACTAAACCATGTCCCTGAGCACCACGTCCAACTTTCCTTAAACACCCCCAGGGATGATGAGTCCACCACCTCCCTGGGGCAGCCCCTTCCAGTGCCTAACTACTCTTTCTGAAGAGAAGAAAGAAATATTTCTTAATATCCAACCTGAACCTCCCTTGGAGAAACTTGAGGCCATTCCCTCTAGTCCTGTAACTAGTCATCTTCAAGAAGAGGCTGACCCTCAGCTCTCCACACCTTCCTTTCAGGTAGTTGCAGAGAGCAATAATGTTTCCCCTGAGCCTCCTCTTCTCCAGACTAAACAACCCCAGTTCCCTTAGCTGCTCTTCATAGGACTTGTGTCCCAGGCCCTCCACCAGCTTTGTAGTCCTTCTCTGGACATGTTCCAGGGCCTCAATGTTCTTCTTGTAGTGAGGGGCCCAAAACTGAACACAGTCCTTGAGGTACAGCCTCACCAGAGCAGAGTGCAGATGGATGATCTCCTCCCTGGTCCTGCTGGCCACACTATTCCTGATACAAGCTGGGATGCCATTAGCTTTCTTGGCCACCTGGGCACACTGCTAGCTCATGTTCAGGTGAGCATCAATCAGCACCCCCAGATGCTTTTCCTCTGCACAGCTTTCCAGCCACTCTGCCTCAAGCCTGTAGTGTTGCATCGGGTTGTTGTGACCAAAGTGCAGGACTTGGCACTGAGCCATGTTGAACCTCATCCCATTGGACTCTGCCCATTAATCCAACCTGTCCATGTCCCTCTGCAGGGCCTTCCTACAGTCTGGCAGATCAACACTTCCTCTCAGCTAGGGAACACCACTTGTGACCAGTTGCAGACGAATTCAACTCCATTCACCCATTCACCACCAAATTTCTCTAAGTCTGGAGAAAATTTTAGCTCCATTCCTCACTTCTCTAAGTCTAGAAAAATTAGAAACCTGGACAAAAAGAATAAAATAATATCTGATTTGGGAATATGCATGCTATGAAAGCAGAGGAGAAAACAATCTGAAACACACATTCAACAGCAGAAACCTGGGCAGCAGATATGCTAAGAAACAGAAATGAAGAAAGAGATATATCACCACTGGTGGCTCTTCCTGCTAAAGTGTGCACAGGTGAACAAGAGGTCATGACAGACCATGTCTAGAAATTTGCACAGAAGAGAAGTGAGGGCTCACAGTTTTGAGAGACAAATGGAGTCTGAGATTATCAACCTTTATTAGAGTTGTGTGCTGGTCTTAATCTATGTGCTCTGACCTTTACTGAAACTCTCTTCCATAGGCAAAGGGCCAGGTGAGGTACAGTGAGTTTAAGAAGCTAGGTGGATGGTTTTGTAGAGGCCTTTCAGCCTGAAACAAACAGTACATCCAGTTCCGACATCCTTTCAGTGTGCCTCAAGCTATGGCAACTCAGCCTCTCTTCAGAGTACCAAAACAATACCCTTCCATTACAGAACATAAGTGACAGAAAATTTCAAATACTAGGAAAATAGGAGAGATGGAAAGTTAATAAATAAAGAACGATGGCACCGCCTGTTTTATAGCTAATATGTTATAAAAAGACAGCATTCACTCTAGTCTCATAACAGCTCTGCTGGCAGTGGAAGGCTCATGTTGTTTCTTAGAAATGAAGGGCTGTATCTGAGCCATTTACACTGAGAAGAAAGACTAAGTGCCATAACAACAAAGGTAGCATATGCCAGTGGATCAGATGCAATTTGTATATTTTAACATTGAAACATTCTGTCCTGATTAAAGCTTAATTGGCCAAAACACTGTCTCCACAGACTTCTTGGCTACAATGAACACAAATATTTAAAATGCACAGTTCTTGATTAAAACAGTGACTGTGCACCACGACTAACAACACTAATATTTAAACAAAAAGGAAAGCAATGAAAATATAAAACATTCCCAAGTTACCCAAAGAGAACTGCTGTGGTAGTGACTCTGAGGTTGGTCACTTTAAGTTATAAAATTTTAGTTCTTTATTAAGGACAAGGAGAAATTAAACCATCCTTTTTGGTTTTAAATTGGGCTTAGTCATCCAGCTGGCCTTATTGGTCTTGAAAACAAGCCCTAAACTTATTTTTCATTCCTTTATTTGTGAGACTAAGTTCGCAGATGACACCAAGTTAGGTGCGTGTGTCGATCTGCTCGAGGGTAGGAAAGCTCTGCAGGAGGATCTGGATAGGCTGCACCGATGGGCTGAGGTCAACTGCATGAAGTTCAACAAAGCCAAGTGCCGGGTCCTGCACCTGGGACGCAATAACCCCAAGCAGAGCTACAGACTGGGAGAGGAATGGTTGGAGAGCTGCCAGGCAGAGAAGGACCTGGGAGTGATGGTGGATAGTCAGCTGAATATGAGCCAGCAGTGTGCTCAGGTGGCCAAGAAGGCCAACGGCATCCTGGCTTGTATCAGGAACAGCGTGACCAGCAGGGCGAGGGAGGTGATCGTCCCCCTGTACTCAGCTCTGGTGAGGCCGCACCTCGAGTACTGTGTTCAGTTTTGGGCCCCTCGCTACAAGAAGGACATCGAGGTGCTTGAGCGGGTGCAGAGAAGGGCGACGAAGCTGGTGAGGGGCCTGGAGAACAAGTCCTACGAGGAGCGGCTGAGGGAGCTGGGCTTGTTCAGCCTGGAGAAGAGGAGGCTCAGGGGCGACCTTATCGCTCTCTATAGGTACCTCAAGGGAGGCTGTAGCGAGGTGGGGGTTGGCCTGTTCTCCCACGTGCCTGGTGACAGGACGAGGGGGAATGGGCTTAAGTTGAGCCAGGGGAGTTTTAGGTTAGATGTTAGGAAGAACTTCTTCACTGAAAGGGTTGTGAGGCACTGGAACAGGCTGCCCAGGGAAGTGGTGGAGTCACCATCCCTGGAAGTCTTCAAAAGACGTTTAGATGTAGAGCTTAGGGATATGGTTTAGTGGAGGGCTGTTAGCGTTAGGTTGGAGGTTGGACTCGATGACCTTGAGGTCTCTTCCAACCTAGAAATTCTGTGATTCTGTGAATGGTTTTAAACTAAAAGAGGGGAGATTGAGATTAGAGATTAGAAGGAAATTCTTCACTCAGAGGGTGGTGAGGTGCTGGAACAGGTTGCCCAGAGAAGCTGTGGATGCCCAGCCCCTGGAGGTGTTCAAGACGAGGTTGGAAGAGGCCCTGGGCAATCTGGTCTAGTGGATGGCATCCCTGCCCATGGCAGGGTGGTTGGAACCAAATGTTCTTTAAGCTCTCTTCCAACCCGAGCTGCAATATGATTTTCTGAGCTCTCCAGAACTGGAGGGTACTAAGCTGAAGAACAAAACTGAAAAAGGAAATTTCAGTTTGCTGCTGGTAAAAAGACCTGGAGAAGAAGGCTCATTTACATGACTGTTACCTACTCCAAGCATAGCCTTTAAATGTTTTATATTGTTCATTTACCCGCATGAACAATGACTTATTAGTCCTGACTTTTGTATGGAGCATTTTGGACTATATGGTGGACGATGGAGACAGGAGCCTAGCAGAGAAGTAGATAGCTGTCACTTACCAGAGCTGATCCAGTTTTCAAGTTTTTCCATCCATTTCCATCAAGATGTATGTTATCAGATTTCTCCCCAGAAGTCTTATGGGTGGACAAGCAATTCCTCCAGCAGGCCCAGAAAATTATGCAATATACATTCTAATTTGAGGCTTATTTGCAAGAATCAGTAGTGGTATTAATTTCAGATGGTGTGTGAAGTTTCCCATGCTCCTTTTTCCAGAAAAATTACTTGCTTCATGAGAGTAGGTCTCATGTTCTAGCAGCTCCTTGCTGTGCAGAGCTTGTGACTGCTGGATCTGAAGTGTCAAAGCCCCTGGACTAGCTCTTAACACTACAACTAAAAAGTGAGCTTCTCTAGTCACAAATGTAATAGATGAAAGGCAAAAGCTGTTTCCTAGGTATTTCACGAGAAAGACCTAGTAGTGGAGAGGCATTGATCCTACTGAACATTGTAGCCTACTGAGCTTTGCAACTTACTAAGTCTAAGGCACCAGGTCTTTATTACAGTAGTTAATCCTTTGATTTGGTTACATTGGATTTGCTCACAGAACCCAAGACACGTATAATAGCAGTCAAGCTATGGAAAAAGAAAACAGTTCCTCTTTCTGCTTGGTCAAGAAGTCTTGCTGTCAGTTTCATTAAGTACTTTTTCCAGTCACATGTTATTGTGAGTAGTGTTTTCAAGTCTGGGTAGAAGAAAAGAGGGAATTAAATACTCATTTACACACAAGGAAGATCTGAAAGTAGGTGAAAAGTCTACACAGCCCATGAGTTTGCATATTATAATATGCAAAATAAAGGTAAAAATAAAGGTAAAAAAATAAATAAAATAAAGGTAAAAAGAAATAAAAAAAAAAAAAAAACCTTCCTCCAAAACCTAATTCTGCCATTTACATTGTTCAGAAGAATTATTGTTATTATTTTTTTTTTAACGATGTTAACATGTACTCCATTGTGACATTATAATGGGAACAACTCATTTTCAAAGCAGTGAGTTTCTAATGGGACTTTAATATTGCCCAAGACTTGTAAAGCTTTTGAGTAACCATTTCATCTACAAAAATAAAATCCCCAAATCCCAAATCTTTGTAGACAATAACTTTCTGTAAAAGTCGTATTTGACTACTGAACAAAAATGTTTTGCAGTGAGAGACTACCATCTGTTTACTATATTAAATACACAGAATTGTGTTTTTGTTAGATTTTTCCTTTAACAAGGCAGACAGGAGAGCTTACATATACTGCAAACATTTTTTTTTACTGCAAAAAATGTGTACAGCATGCATTATAGAAATAGCATGATGCTTGGGGAAGATTACAAATTCTTTCTCTGAGTGCAGCTCAGGCACAATTATATTTGATTAACTCCTGTGGCAGTGGATGCAAAACTCACTTGTCAGAGAGGACAAGAGATTTTCATTACACTTTTATTCTGCCAGTAACCCCTTCTAATTTGAGAATTTGAAAGAAAGTGTGTAGCTAGAGATTATTTCTAACGTACATATATATCTGTGATATGTAGCCATTAATCCTGGAAACAATTTCCAGGCACATGAAAGACAAGAAAATCATCAGGTGTAGTCATCATGGTTTCACAAAGGGGAAGTCATGTTTAACCAACTTTATAAACCTCTACGATGAAATGACTACCCTGGTAGATAAAGGGAGAGTAGTGGATATTGTCTGCCTGTACTTCAGTAAGGCTTTTACAGTGTTTTCTATGAGATCCTCATAAAGAAGCTGTTGTACTATATGCTGGATGAGCTGACAGTGAGGTGGATAGAAAAGTGGCTGAACATCTGGGCCCGGTGTGTAGTGGTGAGTGGTAAAAGGAGAAGAGAGGAGAGGAGAGCAGAGCAGAGCAGAGCAGAACAGAGGAGGAAAATTGTTACATATCAGTCTTCTAGGAATAATTTTGGATGAACTGTCAACAGAGCTTATTGAATCCAGGTCTGAGGCCAAATCCTCTGCTAGAGTATATGAATGAGACTTAATTGATGCTGATAGAGCACTAATCACTTCAATCATCAGAGGGAACATGTCTTTATCCCATGGGATTCTTTTAACAAGTCTCATGTGACATGGATTGATAAAGGGAATCAAAATTCTTAAAGACAGCAGCCATTTTAATTCATGCCCTCAGAACATTTAAGATCATATGAAGTGGGTCCCATGGAGAAATAGGACTATTACTATGTCCCTATTTAATATTGTATGCTAAGAGGTGTTCAGGAGAGGGTATGAGCACTGAGTTGTGATTTATTTACTGGAAGATATATCTCTTTAATATGACTTTTGCAAAGAGCCTTCTGCCAACAGCTGTATATACTAGTTAGAGGTTCTTAGTTGTGTTGTGTCACATTTCAGAATTATCTCACATTTCCTACTCTTTCCTTGCTTTAGGCCACCAAATCCCAAATAGCAAGATGTTTTACTGTAGAAGCATAATGATGTTAGAGAGGAGGCATGGCACAGAGCCCAAGCTAATATTCTTTGCTGTGTTTATTAGTATGGGCTCTGTTCCAGCACTGCTGGGGTGGTTGGTGTAGGAGGGATGAGGAAAAGGGAAACAAACTGACATTGGCTATAGCGTTGGAATAGGGCAAGAGAAGAGATGTATGATGCAGGGTACAAGGGAGTCCAAGCAGGTGAGAGAGATATAGTGACTTCAAAGACATAGTAAGGTCAACATAACAGCTCTGAATATTTGGATAGAACTGGATTGGGCTCTATCAGAGGGTATTGTTCATATACAAGTAATTGAGAAACAACTTTGAAAGCAATGAAGCTCTTCTCCTTACAGAGTAGACACTTATCTATAGTCATTTTGGCATTTGAATTAAAGAGGTAAGAAAATGAAGCAATGCAATGCCACTTTGAACTTTTTTGCAGTGTGTAAACGATCACTTGCATTTTTAAATTAGAGCAAATCAGAATTCTTGGGCAAAAACATGTATCTTGACCACGAAGAAATTAAGACAGATCAGGATTGCTGTGCTTCTGGGCTAGAAGTCAGGGCAGTTAAAAAAATGTTGTAGAATACCTAACATATATGTTAAAATAATACACCATTTCTGGATACAAGATTGAAAATCATAAAAAAATAGAAATAAAATTAATAAAGTAACAGACTTGCTGAAGAAATATCTTAAAGAGACAGGGGAAGCTAAAGTAGAAGGCTGACTCATGTCACTAGAAGTGGTCAAGATGGTCATGGAAGTGATGACGGTCCTAACAGTGGGGGCCCGTGATGTCTGTGGAAGTGTCTTGCTCCTAGGGGCTGGCACTGCTTGCTCTGTGGTAAGCTATTACACTTCTCGCATGGCATGTGACCCATCTGTCCTACCACAGCAGAACATCTAGCAGTCCAGAACCAGCAGAATAAATGTCTTGAAGCTGTGCAGGGCTTTTCTCCCACAGTGCTAATTCCCTTTGTGTTGTCAGTAGGTGGTGGGAATTACAGTGGATCAGATTTTCTGCTGGAGAAAAGGATTGGCACACAGCAATTGCAAATAAAAAGAATACAAATGTTATTAGTGCAACCTCTTTGAAGCCTTCTTAAAGTGCACTTTTCAGCTGTAGATGTTGACTTGGGCCTTGACTTTTATTGTTGCCTATTCTGCAGTTACTCTTGCATCCAACAGCTGGAGCAGCCATAAGCAAACACACAGCAGGGGGAGAGAGCTAATGTCAGCTGATGAAAACCATTGCTGGGGATCAGATCAACTGACAACATCAGCCCTGCTCTTCTCCGCAGTTGCTTTACAGCGACTGCAAGTTGCACTTGCAGGAGCAAGTCTGCACTGTCCTTGAAGACCCAAATACATTCTGGGTCTTTATTCTCCAATGAGATGTGTAGAGACCACTACATTCTCAACATCTCAGTACAGACCACATTATTTTAATTGCTGTCATAGCAAAAGAAGAGGTAAGGAAAATTTACATTTTTCTTTCCTTGTGTTGTTCACCAGAATAATTAATCACTATGCTTGATGAGGTAAAGAGACTTTGACATTCATCTGCTGTCATGGTACCAAAGTTTATTTTTATACTTGCCCGAGTCAGATTTATGTTTGCTGTATCTGTCAAATATGTCTCATCGGCATCATGTATGCTACATTGTTCCTTGTCATGATTTTGTTTGGGACAGAGTTAATTTTATTTATTTATTTATTTTTCTCCATAGAGGCTTACGCAATGCTGTGTTTTGGATTTTTTTGATGAGAATAGAGGTGATAATGCACTGATGCTTCTAGTTGTTGAGGAGCAGCATTTACATAGAGCCAAGGGCTTTTCTTCTCTGCCAAGGAAGAAACTGGGGGTGCACAAGGAGCTGGGATGGGACACAGCCAGGACAGGTGACCACAATGACCAAAGGGATGTCCCATACTGTTTGGTGTCATACTCAGCAATAAAAGCTGGGGAAAAGAAGGAGGAAGAGGGGGGATGTTTAGTGTGATGGCGTTTGTCTTCCCAAGAAACTGTTATATATGCTGAGCCCTGCTCTCCTGGAAGTGGCTGAACACCTGCCTGTTGATGTATTCCTGGTTTGGTTTTGCTTGCATGCGTAGCTTTTATTTTGCCTAGTAAACTGTCCTTATCTCAACCCATGAGTTCCTGCACACTTTTCTCATTCTCTCCCCCGCTCCACCTGGGGAGAGTGAGCAAGTGACTGGGTGGTGCTCAGCTGCCTGCTGAGGCTAAATAACAGCACTCCTGTTGTGCATCATGCATATATCTTCTTTCTCTTTTGCTTCCTAGCTGTATTGAAGAGTCTTGGGCAGGCTTCTTTTAGCAGTGCTAATATGTTAACAATGCAGAATTGCTGTTTGAAAACAGAGCTCCCTCAAACTATGTATCTATTACACCAAATCCAGAAAACATATAATTAGACCTTTCAGGTCTTGCTTATCCTCCTCAGTTGATCCTCACATACGTTACCATCTCCTATCACCAGCTTTAAAACCTAGTAGTGTATATATGATCTTTGTCCAATATATTTCTTATGTGACATGAGGTCCTCTGAATCCAACACATATTTCTTCAAGATCCACTACACAATGTTATCATTAACCAAACAAGGTTAACTTAGTGGCTGCCATTTTAGACTGGATATTTTTGTTTTAGATATATTTATAAAAATATTACCAACTCCAAAGTGTTGGAAAATCCTGGCTTCCTTCAGAGACAAATGGATTTGATGGCAAGCATTCAAAATTTGTGATGCAAAATCCCACGGGATTTATAAATAAATTACTTAAAACTCTTTCATCTGTTTGCTCCTGATTGTGTAGAGTTATACTAGGATACATCTGTGAGACAGTCTTCAAATCCAGAAGTCTTAAAAGTGACTGTATCTTTTAAATGAAAGTTGGGAGTCTCAAATATTTGTCTGACCTAGAAGCACTATAAAAAATATAAAGTTTTTTTTTTTTTTTTCTTTTAATTACAGATCCTCAAAAATCACACACACACACAAAAGTATCATTCATTGGTGTTGATTTTTTAAATTTCAATTAAGTAATGAAATACTATACTATTCAGGGAAATATTTTGATACCATTTCTTCTGGTCACTTGTTTGATTTCAGTAATTGGCCATCTCTTTGTATGTCCTCAATCTTACTTACACTTACCTTGCTTACAGTGCAGTCAAAAGAACTGCACCTCTTCTTTTTGAATGTTTTAAAATATGTGATGATATGTTCCAGAGTGGTAAGTGGAAAACATTCAGTAATTGACCTCTTACAAGCTTCCTCCTCAACTCTTCTTAGTCTGCAGACTGAAGGGCAGAGTCACCTTAGAGAGCTGCATTTTATGATGTGCAAAATCAGCATTTGGCAAAAGTGGCTCTTACTCTGCACCTGCAATATGGAATGTCCCCAGTATTGTGCTGCTGCTGATTTACATCATGGCTTTGTAGATGGCAACAACTTCTTACCACAAAACAGAACTAGGATCTTTGCTTGATATTCCAAAAATCTGTCTCATCTGGATGCCCATGGGTCAATCAATTTCCCTTTTTGCTGGTTCTTCTAATTTAGGCTCCATTTTATTTGCCCAGTTTGTACACGTAGCAGAATGAGAGCTTACAGTAAACCCAATCTGATAGTGAGCATTTAGATATAGAAATACAGATTCACATGGATACACGCTTCTCACCAGATCATTTCAACTCATCGTGGCTTCTCAGGGACACCCAGAGAAAACTGAAGAGAAATGTCTTAGCACATGCACACATTTTTCCAGACACACAGTGAGCAATGACCAGAGGACATCACTTTTACCAGCACTCACAATGAGTTATATATGATACTATAGCTATTGGACAATTCATGAAGTACAGAGAAAATGCTTAGTGATGGACCCACTTCAGTTATTAGGCTGGAAAAATATCTGCTTCTAACATCCTTTTGTTTTATAGTTATCAAGGCACCTTGCACAGAGGACAATAGCAGGCTGGCCACCTCTCTGCCCAGCTTCCTCAGCAGCCTGCACAGTGCACCAGCACATCTGACTGGGACATGTACAGGACAGGTGATGTGACAAACAAAGCTCCTTTCAGCATCTTAGGTTTAGTCTGTGCTAGGAATGTCTTACTGATATCCATACTGTCATTACCTCTGAGTGTGGACACAGTTGTACTGGGATAAATGCAAGCATATGGCTATAATGCTTTGCTATCTGCGGAACTTATCATGAGACTACATGTAAATCTTGCTCCTAATCATGTGGTCAGCAAAAATTTGAAGTGCGTAAAGAACATGCACTGTTTTTAAAATAATCTTCTACAAAATGTTTCACTGCCACAGGGTATTGATGTGAATAGGTTTCTTTTATGTAACCAAGCTAAACAAATTGCTGGTATTTATCCTCGATTTTTTTTTTTGAAATAAATAAAATAAAATAAAATAAAATAAAATAAAATAAAATAAAATAAAATAAAATAAAATAAAATAAATAAAATGCAGTACTTTCTCCATAATGTCTATCATTTAAAGGCAACATTTTCCACACTTTTTTTTTTTTTTTTTTTTTTTTTTATCTGGGAGAAGTAAAAGATTGTGACTGAATAAGAAAAGAAGCATCACACATGATATATGCAGAGAAAATTAATTTCTTTAGAGAAAGAACTGTTGCATGTGAGGCTGTTCTGAGAGTCCATCATTATAATTTCCTCCATAAAATAAAGACTTCCTGCTTTCTTACTGTACATGTATGTTCTGACACACACAGTTGTCTCCAGTGCTAGTGGAAAGAACTTACTGGGCACTGTGAGTGCTAAAGAATGGCCTGCTCTTCCTAAAATATATCCCAGATCACTTTGAAGTGCATCTTGCCGTCAAAAATAGATGTACTTACCCTATGCTTGCAGATTTTTCCATTTAAAAAGAAAAATATTTCTGCTTGTATGTACACTCAAAGTCAGAGACCAAAAAGCCTGGCTCATGTTTTGAGAACCCCTAAGGTAAATAGTTGGTATTTTTAAACAGGTCTGGCCTTCACAGAGACTGCTGAATTCCCAAAGAAAACTCATTAAAAGCTCTGCCAAACCTTTTCAGTGACCTCTAGCTGCTTTCTGAATCACCTCAGACTTTGCTAACACAGTCTATTTTATGCCCTTGTAGCAAATTTGTAAAAAGTGTCATTCTCATACATATTCATTGCTGATCACAAGGGTGCGTATGAATAAAGACTATTCCTATAGTCTTCAACTCTGCATGTTCTTAAACACTTAGAAAGGCTTTGGGCTTGACTAAGCAGAATTCACTAGCCACATATAAAAATCATAACCAGCAAAACTGAACACCGATTCCTCTTTCTTCTCTCCACAGATACTGCCCTCTCTGTCCCACAGAATTGTATTTCCAGTGGACTAACACAGAAGTCATAGGTAAAACTGGTAGTATGTTGTTAAGAGAAAGCATTGAAACCTATATTAATAATCCTATTTGCTTCAGCTCATTTCCTTTGAGGTCAGAAGTTAGCAAAAGATCCAAGGAACTGGATTAAACAGCCTTTAAAGGTTTAAAGGTTTCCCAAATTTCTATAAGCAGGTCAACTTCAGTCTGTTTTCAGTCAGAAAACAAAACAAAACAAAACAAAAGAACCCAATGACCAGAACACAGATATGACTACAGACTAATGCAAAAACAATTGACTGAGGATGTCAGGGGCATAAATTTCAAAATAGGGATGGTGAAAGATTTTTTTTTATTATTATTTTTAATTTAATTCACACTCTTTTCATTTTCCCTCTGGATCCCAACCCTAAAAGAAGCTACTAGAATAACAAAAGAGTGAGGTAAGTTCCTGGCCATATTTTAGGTTCAAATTTTCTCCTTATATGGCTAAAGCTTATTAAACTACACATCTGTCTTTGGGTAATGGGGACATAAAGTGTACATTGAATGCTGACAAAGCCAGATTAGTTTATTTTCACAAAATATCGAGACTGCTCTTGCTTACATGGAAATCAGTAAGTACTCTTCCTGCAAGTTTGATCCTTTCTTCCTTTTCTCCCTGAAATGAAAGCACTTTAGAGGTCCACCTTCCAAATTCTTTAATATTATTAGGTCAAAAAAACATGCCAAAAAGTTTATATTGCCCACTATTCTGAATAGTAAGCCAGGCAATATTTATCACCTGATGTATTTGTTATTCTGTCCATCTGCTCTTGCACATATAAACTAGCCATAAAAAATCAAGAAAATTCTCTAGGGTGAATGGAAGATTTTAAAACTGACTTGTTCTCAGACACGTTAAAAAAAAAAAAATTACTTCCAAATTCTAAATATAAAAATCCTACTTAAAATGCAGTCTCTGAAAACACAACTGGCAAGGTGGCAATGACAAGCAGAATGAAGTGGGAATTAATGTTACAATAAGATTAAATATTGCATAAGAAAAAGATGGAGGAAAAGTATTCGAAAATGCCAAAATACCTGCCAAGTACCAGAGTATCCTTCAGCTGTGTTGAATTTGAACAATTTCCCATTGTATCACATCATCCATTTCTAGGCCACCTATAATTTTAAAGTTGGCTTGTTAAGTAAAGCACACAACAACAACTCAATAAAATTGAGTAATTCCCTGGAAACATTTTCAGTTCCTTCCCTCTTCCTTTCCCCTCACTGCTCTCTTTTAGAAAACAGGGAAATGAAATAAATTTAGAACCATGTTTTCCTGGAGAATAGCTAGCTATGAATATCAGATTTTAAAGACCTGCCACCTGCATTTCTTTTTTTAGGTTCAGAGAATTGTATTTACTGCAGTCATTGCAATAGTCACCATTTAAAGCCTAAAAAAGCATGGGAGAATCAGACTGCACAGCATTACTGCAAGATTTTTAAAGGTAGTCTACACAGAGGGTTGAATGCTGAAATATTTATTATCAATAAAACTTAGTATCTACCAAAATATTTTTCTGACTATTTAAACTATAATTCAACATGTATGGTGGTCACAAAGATGATATCTACAGATCATTCCTCTTAATCCTTTCACCCTGCAGGAAGCTTTTTTGGTCTTTATATCATACCAATGGCACTGGAGAGACTACAAGGCTACCGGTGTGTCAGGGAGTTGGGAATACTAATATTCCTAGGCAGGGCTTCCCAGCTCCTGAGGGCTGATCTTGCTCTGTCTGGAAGCATGAATACATGGCAGAGGCTCCACTTAGAGCCATAAAAGCCTTTGTATGCAGTTGGGATGTGCTAAAGAGGGAACTGGTGCACTGTGACATGTTGGCAGAACAGCTCTAATGCACACTATTTCTAGGTAGCTCTCAACCTGCTAAGCTGTTATCTACCTATAATTTAACACATGCCTTATTGAGAGAGGAGTTTTCAGAAGGGAGCTGAAGGAGGGGAAAGATCACAGGCTTCAAGAGGCTTCCCAGGCATAGCATCTGGCACTTCACTCTGGCTCATTGCTCTTCGCACCTGCCATGCATGTGCACACAGACTGACTAATGGAGACGAAGATGGAGAGCTTTCTGTCTGATGCAAAGATGTATGTCCGCAAATCACTATATCTATGTATTTAATAGCATATCTTGGCTACTCTTTGGCCAGAGCTTTACTGTAGTTGCCTTTGGCCTGTGCAACCCAATGGCATTTCCTGTCCTAACAGCAACTCCACAGATCCAACCTCTATGTATGCATGTACAAGCAAAAGAATTTGCGAATATGTAAAGGTGAAATGAATGGCACGAGGTGAAAAGAGTCAGTTGTTCATTTGCCAGAAAGGACTAGCTGTGGGACTGTCTGTTGTTGCATGGTGTTGTAAATTCAGGGGCACAATCACATGTCAACTTTTGTGTTGCAAATTCATCTGTACTGGTGCTTGGATGGCAAGTGTATATGTTTTGGAGAGAACAAACGACATCCTACATTCTTAATTTTTCTGCTACAAAGATTGCACCCAAATCCCTGGAAGTTCACTGAAATCCAAACAGTATTGTATTTGTGTTAATGTCACCAAAAAGTAAAGTCAAATAAATACTTGAATTCTGTATCTGCTCCAGTTTGTGGTTGACTGATGAGAAAAGTGCAGTCCCAAACTATACCTATATTCTGGAGTATTATATTCTTTTTCCAATTGTGCTATCTTGTTTAGATCTACTCTCTTGACCAGGAGAAACTATATATTGGGGTACAAATGATTGTGTCATTTCAACTCAGGTTGACCTGTTTCTGTAAAGACATCTCCTGCTCTACTTCAAATGAGAAAGCCCCAAGCTGTTAAAAAAAAAATATATTTTTTTAAATATCAAAAGATAGTTTGATGTATTGTTTCTTATTTCATAGAAATGTAGTGTAGTAATGACACAAATTTGTCAGTCAAAGTATATTTCTAAAATACAGTAATTTTATGAATAATACACAACTGTTTAGGAAGAAAAATAAAAAACCAAAACATATAACTATTTTAACTATTTTCAATAAGAACATGAAATGTAATTTAGTTCAACCAAAACCTGTTTTTTTTTTTTTTTTTTTATAAGTTATGGTGTGAATTAAAATTAAAATTTGGGAAATGCTTATTATTAATACTTTTAAACCTTCTACAAAACACTAAGATGAAGGACAGGTAGTCTCTGTATTCTTGACATTTGAATACAGCCATGAAGGTAGAAGGAAGGGCGTATATGGAGTAAAGGAGTATATGGAGCTTTATCAAGAAAAGCCACTGTTCCAAAATATGAATATAAATCCCGTTTTAACTACTGGTGACCTAATGTAGATAGAAATAAAGCAATGCAGGCTGTATTAGTAATATGTAAAATACAGCAATCTGAGGAAAATATTATTAGACTTTAAATTGCCAATTCTTGCCAACATAGTGTAAGTTTTATACTAAAACAAAAATATGTTTCTAACACTAAAGATAGTGAATAGTCATTTACTTACTTTTACTTGGTTGAGCCTTTCAAAAGTAATATTACTTGCATTGGTTCAGGAAAATTAATATTCATGCAGCCATTTGATTTCAAAACTTTTTTTTTATTATATGTATATAAATATTTAATATTGAATTAAACAGGATTATTCTGGGAATAGGTATTATTGTGTATCAGGTCAAGAGTAAAGGAATCTGAATATGAGCTTTGCTTCTAGAGCTAGAAGTCAGGAAGAAAATGGAACTGAGAGTTTTAGTAAAAAACACTAATGCTGCAATAGCTTTTAAAACTGTAAATTCAATTTTTAATTCTTGGATAGCCTTTCCATGTTATGTTAAAGCAATTTACCCCCACGCACCATGCTCTATATTGTCACTTGATGCATCCTTATTGCTTCTCCAGGTATTAAAGGGGTATGATATGTTTTCATTTCATTAATCTTCTCTCAGGGGGCAGTGATGAGTTCATCCAACTCTCTACTCTCAAGACTGAAAATTCTTTTCAATTAAAAAATCATCTCCACAGATGGTACTGGCATTAGCAACAGTCCTTTCTTTCTACAACAACAAATATTGAGATATTTCAGGAATTACCCTATAAATCACTGGACATGGAATGATCTGCAGGATTAAAAAAAAAAAAAAAAGACAACCAGAGTTAAGAAGATGAGAATCTGGCCCATATGGTTTATTGTCTCATCAATGTATCAGTTTCATCACTGTGTCTGGACAATTTAATTGCATGTTAAGGTGAAATATAGTGAAAATTTTAACAAAGCTATTAACTGTAAATATGTTATCCAAAACATTAGGATCACAAAGGTGATAATAGAAATGGTTTAAACTCAGGGAAAAAGCTCTGTTAAAGGGGATTAAAGAGACCATTTATTGAATAGGATGGATTTCTTCCAACCCCCTATGTGCAGAAAGCATGCAATGCGTGAATAATTCATCCAGAAATTCTATCGTGAAGTTGTATCAGTTTCCACAGTAAAACCTGGCTGTGGAGGAGGAAAATACATCAACATCTGTGACAGGCCCTATGAAGAGACAGTTGCAAAGCCTTTCAGGCACCAGGAGCAAACCAAAATATAATAAATTCACTGAGTGTCAAATTTGTGTCGGCTGAATAATGACACCATATGTCTGGGTTGCTGTGTCACTGCAGGCTGCCCCACAAAAGCAACCCCCACACCTCCCATTCTCACACCCCCCCAAAAGACACCCCCATGGCTTTATAAAGTATGCGTTGGCAGGGGAAGTACTTCAGCTACTGTTTTCCACCCTGAAGATGGATAGAGACCCATTTGATAAATACGATGCTTGGCTGTTCTTTTAAATCAGAGCTCACCCAGGTATTTTTATCCCCATGTCCACCTAGGTGAAACGGTCACTTCCAGTCCAAGGCGAGTTCTCTAATTTATCATCTGATCAAATGGAGGCATTTGGGGCCAAATGGATTGTTAGCGTTCCATGAGAGACAGCCTTTTCTCAGCCTGAGGGGCATGAAACAAAGCTTAAAACTTCATCTGGAGCTGGCTGATGGGACTGGTGGTAAACCATTGCTACTCTGCATGAGAGGCTCTGTCTTGGATGTAGTGATCTTCCCTGCAGTGAATAAAGCCAATAAATTCTGGTCTGGTGCTTGTGCCCCAGAAAAAGGTGCTGACTGCACTGTTCCTACTGTCTGATCCCTGCTGGCAACTGCCAGACAAATAAAACAGGGGAGAGGAAAGGGGTGGGGGGCAGGGGGAACAGCAGGTTTTATGCTGTTAAATTGGGCTATCTATACAGCAAAAAATAGGGACAAAGAGTGAGGACTCAGTCTTTCCCTGAACTATCTGTGCTAACAGGTGAAATCAATCCATCTGACATATTTGACTCAAATTCTTGGAAAAGCACCTAGACTTGTCTCCAACTTCTTCTACAAACTGTCTCAGAAGCTGCCAACTTGCATTTTGTTTTAGAAAGCTTACATTTTGTCAGCCAGAGCTTCCCTGCTTTAACACTGTGACTGCTGTTCCTTATCCCATAGCCACCTTGCCCTAGATGGTGACTTTTAAAATTCTGTGTTTCATAAAGCTGCATTTAAGAAATGCAAGTAAAAGATTTTCTGAGTGTCATAAAAATTATCTAGAAAAAATAAACAGGTAACTGGTTATTGTGTAACAACTAGCATATTATATGGTATGGTGGCAAAGACAGTTAGGAGCTCTTAAGAGAATATCAGTGTTATTATTCTCCCTTGTAAAACAGAGGAATATTAAATAAACAAAATGTGAGATCAGTTAGAATATTTTATTTATTTATTTTTTAATTTCAGGAAAGTAAAACAGACATGAATATATGTAGGATGGAAGAATAGTAAAAAGTTTTTCTGCCCAACAAAATGCTGTGTCTGTGACATCTGTTCAGTAGAAATAATCCTTAAATCCCTAAAAACACTTGCTCTGGGAAAGGGAAACAAAGTAAGTAGACAAAAGCAAAAAGAAACATCTACTAGAACAAGTGAACACCACTGTGGGTTGTTCAGTTACAGACATCTATCTGTCATCATTGCTTTTTTGAATATCAGAATCAGTGACAAGTCTGTCAATAGAAGAAGGGGAAAATGAAACCATGTCTTTAAAATAGAGGTGAAATATATGTGAAATATATCATATATATATATCTGTGGGCTGTCAAATTAATGTGCACACAGAAAATGAAAACCAGAATGCCCTCTAAAAAGGTCATTGAAATAAGGAGGTCAAAGTCATACTAGAATAGTCTTGGTTTGTAAGTTTTGCTCATTTAATGAAGAATAAGAGATGCACGAATAAAATGTTGCTTGTAAGAAAAAAACAATAGAAGTTTGATGTTTGCTTGAAGATAAACTTTTAATTTGCAATGAACATTTTGGGCAGAAGTGAACTCTTGATAGTTATTGAATGGCTAGCTGATTGCTATTTGATTTTGTTGACTGTGATTTATGTGACTAATCATAGAGCAACTATCTTACTAATACACAATTGGACCTTTATTGTTTTTAAAATATAATTAAATACATGGAATTCTTGTCAAGATCTCCTGGGATCCAGTGAACAGGTGGTAATTTTTGGAGACAGGGCTTACAAATGTATAACTAGTGAATTTGACTAGTTAAAAAGCCTTCTGTATTGCACCAAGTAGGCCATTCCAAGGAAATAGCTCTTAGAAATATAGGTAAAATCAAGCTTATTGAATAATGAAAGAATAAAGTGTGTTTTTTATCATCTGATTTTCACAGAGCAGTTATGTGACTGTGGGTAATTTCAAAAAGAGAGGTCATATTTTTTTCACACTGATTTGACTTATTCCAATGAAGGATAGATCCCTATACACTCAAAGGTTCAACAGATTCAGTCTCTGTAAAACATAGTGGCTGACTTCCCTAAATCCTTGTGTCAGTAAGTTTTGGCTGTGAAAATGGACATAGTAGCAGTTTTGAATACAGATAATTAATGTTTCTGCTTGAACTAAGTCAACTCTTGATAAGTTTATCAAGAGTTACTTGGCAGCAGAGTTTACTACTTGGCAGCAGCAGCAGTAATTTCTTTCCAGACTCCTCATCAGTCTTCTGCTTGCCTCACTCAGCTCTGCTCAGTCCCTTCCTGCCTTCTTTCCTGCTTCTTTCTCTTTAGCTCTCATCCCAGTTTCTACAAGAACATTCCCATTTTGTCTGCCAGCGCTTCTGCTCACACTGACATGATGGAAGTTAACCAGCTACTCCCAGACAACTCAAACTCTTCTCTCTCCTCCTTGGCTTGGTCTCTAGGGAAGGTAAAGCCCCAAATGCAAAGACAACATCAAGGTTCATTCAGTGTCTACAGTGCCAAACTCCTGAACATGACAACAGCCATTAGAGTAACACAATGCATTTCAAACAAGTAGCAAAAGATGAAAAAAAAAAAAAAAAACAAAACACAATAGTATCATCCATCTATAAAAACTCACGGAAGAACCAAATGGAGTAAATTTCTCTCCCAAACTACTGCAATTTACTTTTTTTGGACATAGTCATGAAAATGGAGCTGAGATGAAGGAACCCGCTGCTTTCTGGAAGAGTAGAAATATCCAGCGATATATGGGGAAATGTATCTGTAAAAGTGACCTTTACCCCTGGAGCAGAGTGCTCTTTGATGCATAAATCTCAAGGAGAAAGAACCAGAAGGGGCTTTAGCTGTTGACAAAACTCTTTCTTTTTCAGTGGTAGTGTAAAGTAGAAAAAAAAAAAGCCTGAGAAATGATTACTTAAGAGGTACTAAAAAGTTTTTGAAAGAAAGTGTTCCAAAAAAGGCTGAAGAAACCTCAAGTTAATGACTGAGAGACTCACAATGCTATATTTAGCTGAGGAAAATACACTACATTAATTAATTAATTAATTAATTTTGGAACAGATGTAGTCTGAACTGTCCCCATTACAGCAGCAGGCTGATCTGTATCCTCAACAGTTTCAGGATTTTATACAGTTACAGAGTATTCAGTAGAAACCATGGGAATTTTACAGTACTGAGATAAAGCTCTGTGAAAGCGCCTATACATCTCCACAAATATTTCAAAACTCAGAATCTCAGGAGACTCATTTTGCACTTAAAACTGATACGTGAAATTTTGTGAACACGAGATTTTGAGCAAAAGTGATCCATTTTCTTCAGTGGGCTGTATGCAAAGAAAAGCCACTCCACGTACCCTACTGGTTCTGCTATCCGATTATCTAAATTAGGAAGGCTTTTAACTACTGGATCCCCAAGCCTTGTGTAACAAATTAGACATGGCAGCGGATTTCTGGGAACAGCTTCATTTCCTTTTCTCCCTGTCAAATTCCCCACGGCTTTTCAAAACTGATATGGTCAGTCTTATGTGTTTTAACTGCATTTAGATATGTGACTTTATTTTTCTGCTACACAGAAAAAACAATTTACAAACACATTTGCAAATATAGAGTTAATGGTAGAACTGAGGATGTTGGCATTAACTTCACTTTACTATTGTCTTGCCCAATTGTCTGCTGTGAGGTGGAGGTTCTACATAAATACTCAAGAAAACAAATGAAAACACCAGTTTTTCTTTGCTTGGCACCAAATAAAGTGAGCATGGAAATATGATTGTAATGGAATGTATTATGCAGTCATCTCAAGTAAAATACAAGAGTTCCCTGGCTGTATAAATCCAGGGGATTAAAGAAGTTAGTTGCCTACAGCAAAGCACAGCTTAATCCATCAGAGAAATGTCTAACATTTGATGTCACAGATGATTTTCTGGGCACTATCTTCCACTTTAAAAAATTATATAATCAGAATGTGAAAATATAGGAAAATGCAACCCAAATTCACTATTTGAAATAAATATCTAGATCATATCTGTCTTCATAAACATAGATACAGACATAGACGTAGATATTCTCTTTCTAAGAACATGAGGGATAGGACAGATGAAATTCATAATGTAATTCAGACAACCAATGGAGAACTGGGCATCGTAACACATGACATCAACCATATAATGAGCTGGAATATTCACAGTAGAAATAGACTGAGACTTTATTGGTATCCAGATATGACATACTGGAACCATCAGTATTTATTTCTCTTTGACCTAAATTCTAAATTTAAGAACATATACTAGAGGGGTAATATATTTTTGTTGAAACTGCACTGAGACAAAAAAAGGAAAGAGAGAGGGGAAGGAGAAGGGGAAGAGGAAGTGGAATATTTCTATTAGCAGAGTTTTTTCCACTATTTTGATCTGATGCTTTGTTGAATCCACCAAGTGTTTGTTACGACTGCTATCCCACCTCCAAAAGACTTTTTGTCACATGATCTATATTCTGCAATGTTTTATTACAAACCAGATGCCATTTCCTAAGCAGAGACAGAGATGTGAAACAGAAAGTTAAAATTGCTATATGGTCATCCAGTCTACTTTGCTAGGGTGCACTGGATTGATTGATTGATTGAAACATATGATGCTTATGTTTACATAAATTCATTTTCACTCAGTGTAACGAAAATGAAAAGAAAGACAATATGTTCTACATAGCAGCACTGCTGCTTACAGCAGTTCTAATAATTTGGTAGGCTACTACTACAAGTGCAATGAACTAACTTAAGCAGAACAGACTGTTCTTGCCAATTTTCAATAAGTTAAGGATTGAGCTCTGAATAAATAAAGCATTGTGTATGCACTTGCCTATTGAGAACATCTCCCTGACGTTTTGTTAGCGTATTTCCTGTTTCGGCTTCTGTATAATTTTCTGAGAGAGCTGTTTTTCACTTTGCCCTAAATTGCAGTTTTCTTAACGTTTATTCCCTTTTCAATCTAGAAATCTTAAATGTTACATCCCCTTCCCCAGATTATTATGCTACACATAGTAAGTGTCAATGAACAATTGCAGACTTTAAAATTGGTCATCATTCAGGCTAAATAGTACAGATTTTTAAAATCTTTTCTCATGTGTAGGTCTCACCAGCTCCACTATTATTTTTACTAGACTTTTCTGAACTCTCTCCAATTTGTTCTTATTCTTCTGGCAATAACTTCCCCAAAGTTGAGCACAGGCTTTCAGGAACAATTACACTATAGTTGCACAGGAGAGTCGTGATCATCTTTGGTCTTTGTGAGGTGATGTTTTTCTCAAAGGAACAGCTCCTGAAAGAACACAGTTATTGTTTTTAAAAAGTATTGTGGTTATATTTCAACATAGATCAGTACACAATACTTGCCTGAATATATTATAATTGTATTATGACACAGTGTATGCATATTAATTTTATCCCACGGATGCCAAGCCATGATAGTGAATCTAAAGCATTTAAGATAAATATCCAAAACACTATTAAGCTGAACACCTTATCTGACACTTTTATTTTACTTTATATTATTTTATTTTATTTTAATTGTATTGTATTGTTATTGTATTTATTTATTTTAAACTTACATATTGATTTCATTGTCAAAGAAATGCAAATGTCTTTCAAGGATCTTTTAAAAATTCATCACTTTTTGGTTCTAAATACACATTTAAAACCTTTGATGCAGAGTTGCCCTCTGTTTTACCTGTAGCAAGAGCAGAAAACCTGTGAGGACCAGAAATCACCTCTAGGCATCAAACCTGCAGCCTCAAAAACCACGAAATAAGCTGCTTTTTTTTTTTCTTTTTTTTTTTTTTTCTTTTTTCCTCTTACACACATCACTTCTACACAGCAAAATATTTAAAGTGATGCCAGAAACATAAAGAAGATGAGCTACCTTGTAAACTCTTTGCTACCAATGCTTGCCCTGGAGTCACAAGCCCATTGTTTACCTTGTCTTTTGAAGCCTGGGAAAGGAAAAATCAAAGTATTTCAGGCTGCCAGAACTTTGCACACACAGACACTGGCATTGTGACAGGAAACACAGATGAGAAAAGATGTCTAGGCTTAAATATCACACTCTGCCCTGAGCTCTTCTTGGGAACTTGAAAGCAAGCCTGCTTCAAGGTAATGATTATAAAATATTACACAGAAATGAAGGCACTGTACAGCTAATCTATTCCTCCTCTGTGATTCTGCTGGGCATTTCTTCACCCAGACTCAAACGGGAAAAGAACTGAAATGTGTTGCTTGGTTTTCCTGTCCATGTTCAGCTGTTCCTTAGGGTTTGCCATTGTCCAGTGGAGAAGAGTGCACCATTTTGCAGAGAAAATATTTTGTATGGTCACATACTAATTTACTGAATGGACACAGATCCATTTTATATTGAAAGATGTGGCACAACTTGTCATAAACTTGTCCTAGTTCTATGAGGAGAAATCCTCTCTATAAAAACATTGTTTCTTCAGTAAGACTTTCCCTTTCTCTCACACCTTCCAAGTAAAGATTTTTGCTCTCAACACTTTTCGTCTGTATCTTCCCTGTATCCAGGTAAATATTCAATTTACAAGGAGAAACTCTGTGCTGTAAACCACTCACTTTTGACCACATAGAACTTGTGTTTTTCAGATGCTAAAACAAATGACTTCAGACAGCCATGTAACAATCTTGTACACTAGCCATTCTGTGGTGTTAGAGAAACTAATTATGATGCTTAAAAGAATTAGATAACTTCCCTCTTACAAATAATACCCAAAATATAATGTCCCAAATAACAGAATGTCTAAAAAAAAAGATACTATATTTCCTCTACTAGTTCTGTGTATCAGAATTGTTCCCCTATATCACAATCTTGAGGTGTCCAAGACTTACAACAATAGCATGATCTTAATCCTTTTTAGGTTCCAGGTGTATGTGGTATGACACCAGGCTGAGTAGAGCACCTAAAACACTATTCTACTACAGCTAAGAAATCCTTGTATCAAAGAAGGAAAAAGATATACTTCCAACACATAGGTTTCTCTGTTGCAAAGTACCAGTCCCTGATCTCAGGGACTTAAAAATACAGAAATTTTGCAAAGTCTCTATCTTCTTCAACTCAGCTTTGAAGGATTTTTAAGCAATTGTCTTTTGTATCTAAGGCTAACCCACACAACCTGCTTTGCTCTTTCTTATATAGACTATGCAGTGGTTGGGGAACAGAAAAGCTGTGGCAGCATGTAGACACAATAAAAAAAAAAAAGTATAAGGTATGACAAGGCAATACTAATCTTCCATGTTATGCATATCCCAGTCCTTCACCCCTACCCCTGCCACAACATTCCTTCAGGAGACCACCCTGTCACACAATATAATAAGGTGATACCTTCTCCCCTTCTCCCATCTTTTCCCCTGTTTTCTTTCTTTCTTTTTTTTTTTTTTTTTTTTTTTTTTCCTTAAGCAACATAACATCTTTATATTCCAGATGTTCACTCTGAAAATCATTTCAATATTATATTGAAGAATAAACTGTTCCATGATATTGGCAACTACCAGTTGAAATTCCAGTAACACACAATTTTAACATCAAGATCTTCTGTTTGAGCAACCTCTTTGCTCTGGGCTATACTCCAACAACACCCTTCTCTATTGTTCTAGGAGCAGAAATAGGAACTGTGAATATGTGAAAACCTAGGGGAACAACTCCCTTTGAGCAACCGGTTCCCTATTTCATGAGGTAACTGTGTTTGCAGCTGTTGCTTCTACATGACCACCTGTGCAAATTGTATCTGCCTTCCCAAGACTATTGGTCTGCCTGTGAAGTTGCATCCTAGCTACAAACAATTAATTTTTATTATGTGGAACCGTTGTAAAAATGTATTTTGACTAGAATTTTGCCTGATGAAGGTAAATTAAAAAATAAATCAATAGCTAGCTCTGAAGGACTACTATTTCAGGTAACTCAATATTTTTTTGTGTGAAAGAAGGACTTCCACTATTATTCATTATCCCACAATTCAGTATTCTCAGTTCTAACATCTCTTTACCTATGCTTTCAATATGGACAGAATTTCAAAATGCATCTCAAGTGACTCTAAAGACACTTGAGAACATTTTTCATAGAATCACAGGAAGATTAAGGTTGGGAAAGGCCTCTAAGATCATCTAGTCCAACCACCCACCTATCAGAAAAATAGCCCACTAACCATGTCCTAAAGTACCACATCTACCCTTTCCTTAAACACCGTCAGGGATGGTGACTCCACCACCTCCCTGGGGCAGCCCTTTCCAATGCCTGACTGCTCTTTCTGAGAAGAAATCTGTCTTATCCAACCTGAACCTCTCTTGGTGCAACTTGAGACCATTCCTTCTTGTCCTATTACTAGTTATCTGTGAGAAGAGGCTGACCCCCCACACCTTCCCTTCAAGTAATTGTAGAGAGTAATAAGGTTTCCCCCGAGCCTCCTCTTCTCCAAACTAAATAACCCCAGTTCCCTCAGCCGCTCTTCACAGGACTTGTGTTCCAGGCCCTTCACCAGCTTCGTAGTCCTTCTCTGGATATGTTCCAGGGCCTTGATGTCCTTCTTGTACTGAGGGGCCCAAAACACAGTACTCAGGGTACAGCCTCACTAGAACAGAGTACAGGGGGACAATCACCTCCCTGGTCCTGCTTGCTACACAATTCCTGATACAAGCCAGGATGCCTTGAAATGCAGGATAATGCCAAAGTGCAGGAACTGGCACTTGGTCATGTTGAACCTCATCCCCTTGGCCTCTTTCCATCAATTCAACTTGTCCAGGTCCCTCTGCAGGGTCTTCCTACTGTCCAGCAAATCAACACTTCCACACAGCTAGGTGTGGTCTGCAAACTTACTGAGGGTGTGCTTGATTCCAAATAATCAATAAAGTTATCAAACAAGATGGACCCCAGCACCAACCCCTTGGGAACAAAGTTTTCACCTCTACAGGTTCCAAACAGAATTAGGGAGTAATGTCATATTTTTCTCTTCTATCCCAAACCAGGTAGCAGTTTTGGTAACATGGAAATAGACCTTCTGTTCTAGTAGTGTAGCCCTGTAAAACTTTAAGTCTCAGTATGCCAGGGAAGTTAACCAGATTTATACCATTCATATTTTCACTTAGCAGTGGAAATTCTCTCTGTGTTGATCATGCACCTGAGATAGGTGACCTCTTTCTGAAAGAGCTCACATTTCTTTGGATAACGTTTCCAACTGAAATGCTTAATCTTATCACAACTATCTGTAAGTTCATCAGTTCACTCTGGATATAGTTAGTGTGCACCAAATTCAAAACCGTCCACATGGTATATCAAGAAATAGCTTATTTGGTGATGTAGAGCTATTAAGAGAATAATACAAGCTAAACTCAGAACATTCACACTGATAATGCTCTTGCCCCTGTATTTTGAATCCACTTCCACCTGCTGAAAGACACTTTTAAGAACAGGTTTGAAAAAATGAAGATGAATCTGCTAGCTGTCAGCTACACAAATGAGTGGAAAAATGTGGGATCTTTAAGATACACTGAATCATTTAACAGCCCCGGTCCTCCTTTTGGGCTTTTTCTTTGAATTACTAGAACTGAGTGAGACCTCACAACTGGTTGTAAGCATAGACATGATTTCAATACCTTGTTTAGTACCTTAAAAATCTCCTTAAAAATGGTAACCACAAAGATACCTGTATGACTATACCTGATCTTTCCTTGCTCCGACTAATAAAACCCACATCCCTGCTGTGTGTGGAGGACGGTTTCCTTTTCCTCTTGTTTTCAAATACTTTTATTGCACTCCATTTGAAAGTACAGCAATGTCTGAAACCACTCCAATAAAAACTCAGGGTCTACAATCTGTCATTATCCTGTAATGTTTTTCTTGAGCCAACAATTACTGGAATTACACGTCTTGCCACCATGGATACATTCTTTTAACTGTTGCTGCTTTAAAAAAAAATAGTTCATGTGACATGAACTAGATCCTGCAACAAGCTCACAGCAAAGATAACTGCTAGAAGATCGTTCCACATTTGTTTACTTCTAAGTCATTACCCCGATGCTGCTTTATTCAGCACAGATCGGACAAGATCCTCTTGCAACTCATCTTCAGCAAAGCAGTTGTTCCAGCCAGGCTGCATGATTTTGGTATTACCATAATGTTTTTATCAGCAGATGTTACAAAATTACATGAGATGTTTAAGAAAGTTTTGCAATGTATTTAAGCTTTAAGTTACCAATATTTGGCCACAACCCCAATGGAATTTTAATGTATAGATTTGTAGTAGCATTGACAATATCAACATCTTATTACAGTTAGAAAAACTTTTTTCCAGTTTATCCGAACCCACCACAGTTTTCTTTCCTCACTTGTTTCCACCTTATCTTACTGTATCTTTTAGTTACATCATGGAAACAACGTGGTTAAGGTTCAAATCATATTATTCTTCATATGTGAAAAATTGAAGTTGTTTTTTATTTATTTATTTATTTATTTTTTTTTTTTTCCAACAACAACAAAAGCAACAAAAGAATCTCTGGAAAAAAAAATGGTTAAAGGACCCTTTCCTGGCTTGGGAATTTGTTTGAGCTTGCTGTGTTAATATCTCACAGTGATTGAGCTATAACAAAACCACTCCATCCCCAAGACAACTGAAATTGTGAGATAAACTCTGGAAACAAATCAAGGATTTTTTGTGGGGAAATTCATGTGGCCTGTGGAGCAAAAAAGACTTGTAGGAAATGTCTTTGAAATCAAAGTTTATGAATCGTTAGTGTCTATAAAAATTGCCTGCAGATGTTATAAAGTGCCCCTTCTGTTTTGATTGCCAAGAAGGTAAACTGGAAACACAGTAGATGTAAAATGAAAGCATACTAAGATTATTAGTACGTGCTGAAGAAAACCTTGTTTTTATTTTTATTATCTGTATCTTCTATTGATGCAAATTCTGCAGCTGATATAAAAATACAGACATAACAAGTTACCTCTTGATTCAGGTTAGGTCTTCTACATATGTGCTCTACCATTTGCTCCTAAATACAATTTAAAAGAGTTGCCATCATCATTTCCGATCCTCCCACAAGCTGTAATATACTTTTCTAGAGCAGCAATCAAATATTTTCTCAAATCCTTGCACAGCTTCATGAATTTCATTGATGCTTTTTTTGCTGCTGTTGTTTATTTATTTTTGCCTCCTTATTTTTATTTACTGCCCTATGCTTGGGAAAGGCTATATCACAGCCTTTCAGCATCCTTTTCCTGGAGAAAACAGCCAAATAGTAAAAAAAAATATTTTATGTATAAACTAAACTAAGGACTGTGCCTGTTTTCCAGGCATTATCCTACCACTTAGACAGAGTTTCATATAGACTGGAAAAGTCCTTATTGAGATATAGTAATACTTAAAAAAAATATATAATAAAAAAGTTAGTTGGTGACACAAGCCTTGTGAGTGCTGAAGCAAAGCAAAGTGTCTGTAACGCACACCAGGATTTCCCTCTATGGCTATTTCTTAGCCTAGCTAGCTGTTACTGAGTGCCATGAACACTGATATTGTCCATAACTGTCATGAAACGTCCTCTTCCCATAAAAACTAATTTTGCGGAGCTAGTCTATCATCCCTGCCTGATTACTTTTAGCAAGCATAAAAATATTTCTTCACTTTACTATCAGAGATTGTTGCTTTTCTCAGGTTTCTAGGTCACAGATTCAGGACTCAGGAATCATCCTGAGAAGTCAACTTCGGTTTGAGTTAAATAAACTTTGTGGGAATATTTTTCAGAGCAAAGGTATTTAAGTTTCACACTTATGAAACTATTTTTTTCCACCACAGAAAATAGGGTGGGGAAATGACATGTTTCCTTTGCTTTCTTTGCCCCTCATATGGATGGTTGGGCACATCTGAAAATAAAATCTGGCTGGGAAATAATTCACTGAGTTTAAGTAAGTGATGAAACAGCATGATGTATAGACTTAAACAAATTGTTCAGGCATGTGTGCATAATGTTTCAGATATGTAACAGGACATTAAGAAATCTGGACTTTTTATCAAATAAAAAATGCAGTATATATTACTAAACCACTCCCCTGAGCATCTATATCAAAGATGTAGCTTTAAGATTCTCGTTTTCACTTATGCCACTGAATGTAGTGAGATAGAGGGGGGAAGAAGTTAGCTCAGCATTTCCTGTCCTTGGATATTTTTAGAAAATTGAGATACTGTATACATCTGTGAAACTGCCTCATCAACACAAAGCACGTTGTGCCAGGCTTCTCTAATATTGCAGCGTTCAGAAGGAACAGAAGGAAAGGGTCAAAGCAGGTGATTGTCTCAGAGAGCTCTCCATCTGGTGTTAAGTGTGAGTGAAGGGTGCAAGGGGTGATAGTCAAGATGGCATTGATGCAGAGCCCAGGAGCCCAGGCTTTTTTTTTTTTTTTTTTTTGGCCTCCATTTCTATTGACTGAAGAGACAGCTTAGAACAGCCTAGGAGGTTTTCCAAAATGGTTTTAATGATTGAAACAATAATAGCTACAACTTTTCTTTGCTTGCACTGTCTACTTCAGCTTCCCAATGCTGAACTGTCATGCTCAGTTTGAACACAATAGAGAAGGTATGGGAAGAAGTACTTGAGAATGAGTCAAACTGGAATCAGTTCAGCATTTAACAAGGTCACCTGTTATCTAAAGCTCATTATTATTTGAGAAAGAAATCAGAGTTGCAAATGACACAAAAACATCTGGAGCAAAGTAGCTTGACATCCAAGGAAAGATGCCTCTTGCAATGAGGGACAGCAGCCCTCCTACAACTGCAGAAATAGAGTGTCATAAATAGAGGCTGAAGTGCGTATGGGTTTAATTCTTGTCTCACTGAATATTTTTCCCATGTTCTCAGAGATTGTTATTTAAAACTCCACAGGACCCAAAAGGGCATTTCCATCCCTGTGACTCTTCAAGGCTGAGGTTGGGAGGCCTGTAATTCCTTTCACCTGCACACCACCACCAAGTTATCACAAAGTACCTGAAGTGAAGTTATCACCCTGCAGGGCCCAATTGGATCTCATCTATACTCTGAGGCATGAAGCTTTTCCTACTCTCAGGTAAAGTCAGCTTTTCCATTTGCCATGGAACATGATGACTGCTAATGCAGCTAACTTAACAACCCCTACATTAAACAACTACATAAACAACTCCTGTTTTACTCTTCAATTTACAGGGGTTATCCTTTTCTTTCCAAAAGAGTTGTCAAAATAGTCCAGCAGTCCTACTCATTTTGCATAATTAAGCTTTTTGTTTCCTTGTTTCACTCATTATGCTTGATTCCTCTTCTTCAAATATTGGTATGTTTAAAACATCAGGTTTTTCTGTTCCCTGGTTATATAAGTGGTATCTTTATATTTTCATGAGTGTGCATTAGTCTTCTGAAGATATATATTGTTCTGCTAATTCTTTTGATTTTTTTGTGTTGTGGCCAGATCCCAAGAACAGATTTCTGCTATTGTTAGGCGTGAGCTTCAACTACAACCTGAATCCAATGAAAGGCTCTATAACACTACAAAAATGTAATGCAAAGTGATTTTCCTTCCACAGAGGAAAAAGGTAAGTCATTCCTAAACTCCTACCATTGCTAAATTATCTGATATTGGCAGTGGTTCAGAAACAATCTACAAATGAAATTACAATCACCATGCCTTCAGTTTCCACAGGTCTGGCCAGAAAAGATTTCTCTCCCAGACCATATCCCATTTCATCTTGTTTCCTTTGTCTTCAACCTTTCTCTCTCTTCTTTGTACTTAATTTCTCACACTTGTTTCTGAATCATTTTCTTATCCTCTGCTTTGGTATCTCATTCCAATTATCCACCCATCTGTTAATAAGAGAAGATGTGAGAAAATTCTAAATGAATTTGATTTGGCACAAGTTTTTGGATTTATTTTTCTTTTCTAAATATGTTGAATTTCCATCTACAAATACTAAAACACGAGTGAATAAATTTGGGCTCCTATAGTCTAGATTTTGATGTCTAAATAAATGTGATTGTTGAATAATTTTGAATATCTGCAGCTAATTCTGAAGTGTTAGGTTTTCTGTTTAGACATTTACCTATGAAATATTTTTAACTGCAGAATTTAAACATTTATGATAGCTACAATTTTTTGAAGTGACCCACTATCTTGTCTATAACTAAATGTTTCATACCAGTAAAGGTTTAAATGCTGCATTCCAGCCTCAGGAAGTCTTTTATTCCACCCTTTGAGTGGGTTACAGGAGCAAAAAAGACCAACAGTACATATTCAGTGATTGATATTCTGATCTGATCTTTCAGTTATTCCGATGTAATAAGAAACTTTTAAAATAAATCCACTGATTTTTATTGAATACAAAAACTAGAGATTAAAATGAGACCATAACTTCAGTGAAGAATCAGGTACTGTTTGAACAAACCTCTGTAAAGATCTGAGTCTGATTAATGTAAAACTAATCCCTACCCCAGAGCAAGGCTACTGCAGTCTCCTTGGGTGTTGGACCCATGCAGGCCTGGTCATGGTGTGGGAGAGAAGGCAAAGGTCTCCTTATTTAAGGCCATTACCAGTTGAGAAAGCTGATCCATATCAGGGTGAAGAGAAAGGTGACCAGACTCACAACATACTTGGGAGTTTGTCTCTTTTCCATACACATTTAACTCCCTCTTTCTTTTATTGTTTATTTGTTTTGTTTAGGAATTCAGGAAGTAGAGAAGAAGACCCAATGAACATGGCATGAACATCTATTAGAGGCCTGAGGCATTTGCACAGATGGACACCATGGGTTGCTAACAGAGAAATATTGGTGGAGAACTACTACTGCCCTGTTCTGTTCCAGCATTGATCCTAACCCGCATCGATCAATGGTACTCTCACCTTTACAACTTCAGCTTGAGAGCATTTGGTTTGCAGTGCCAGTTACGTGGCTGTCTCTCTCCGTCCCCAGAAAGTATTTAACTGGGAAAACTGGAGTTCTAATAATTTAATGGAAAGGTTACAATAAATATTCAATTACTTTTTTTTTTTTTATATATAATTTATTTTTCTTAAGGACTTCAGTATAGTTATACATGTGCAGCCATAGCCTATAGTAACTTGAATAATGTTACATTTCTCATAACATGTTTAATTACAGCATTTCTTAGCCAAGTTAATGACAAAAAGTTAAAAAAAGAGCAGCAAGACCCTAATTAATAATAATCCTATTTCTAAAGAATATACAGAAATTTGGGAAATTAGTATGAAGAGAACTATTGGTCTTTCTAATCCATCCTTTTTCTTTGGACTGCTATTCATTAGCCATGCCCCAGTGTGCTCTCTGCTCACTGCTGTTCAACTCCATGCTATTTGAATCTTCATCTTTTGTTAGACTTTTCAATATCCTACTTATGTTTTTAAGTGAAAAATCTCTCACTAAACCCCAGCATAAACCTCCTTCTCATTTCTAATTTCAAGTCACAGTGGAAACAAGACAATGACCATGACAAAGTCAGACTTCTTTGTATTACATTTGTTACATTTAAGTTGTCCTGTCAGCAACATTTTGCAGACCAAGGACATTCAAACTCTGAAAGAAAAGCAATGGCTATAATATAGCCAAAGGCAAAAGCAGCAAGGAATTTTCAGTAAAGATCTTTAGGGAAGCTTTTATATGAAGCTTTAGCTTGACGTTAATTATTTACTTATTAAAGACTTTACTTTTTTAGACCAAGTAGAGGAATATGGTCAAGAAAAACATGTCCAGTATCAATTGCTATGTGGGTTTTATTGTGCCATATGTAAATAAAGTCTTGGTTCCTAGATCCAATCTCTCTCTGAACTAGGGGTCAGATGAGAGTGGGGAAAATGTGGGCAAATTGCCTTTTTTTTCCCCCATTAAAAGTGATGAAGAACTTCCTTATACAATTTAAATGACATGCCTGTGGTGGCATGTGACAGATTGTCTCCCCATAATGCATGTTTTTTTTTTTTTTTTGTTGTTAAACATCCTGTCAGTTTGCTTCAATGAGTTCTGAATTGTCTTATCTATGCCCCAGGGAAAAAAGTCAGTTGTCTTTATAAACCCATGTTTTAGGATGTTTTGAAAGTCTGGTCTAGTCTATGAGGAAGAGACACTCTGTGGCACATTCCTTAATCATGGCCCCAGTGGTGACTGCATTCAGAGGAGAGCACATGTTGGAAAGTGACAGCGAACCCTTCTGGGCTCAGCAACTGTGAAAAATAGGCCATGGGAAGAAGACTAAAGTCTGCTCTGAAATGGATTTGTATCATGCAGCCCAAAACCTTCAGACCATGGAAGTGCACTTTGTGTCCCCTTGGGTGATCATAATCGAAGCACAGCATTTAAAAGTGTTAATCAGCTGCAACAGAAACATTAAACAACAACAACAACAAAACAAACAAACAAACAACAGCTAACAAAACAAAACAAAACAAAAAACACACCATCTCTTATGTGTGTGACATCAGATGCAAAGTCTACACAAGGTATTCCACAAGTAGGTGAAAGCTTCCAGAATTTCGCAATGAAGTATGGAGTTTGTAAATTAAATTCCAAAATGCCATGAGATGCCAATTTAATAAGTTGCCTCAGAACCAACATGAAATGCTAAAACCAGTTCAGTTGTTTATCAGTACTCAGTAGTTTGAGGGCTGTAACCCACTTGATTCTCAGGATTTAGTGCAGGGGTCTGGCTGACATGGTCCCTACTCTTAATAAAGTACATGTGTTACCACGTGCTGTGAAAACCTCACCATTCTGGATGTTTACATACAACTCTTGTCTATGTAAGTAGTCTGTGTTGGATGTTGTGCATTTACATAGACCGTTGAATAGGATTATCGTTGCTTTGTTTTTTTTTTTTTTTTTTTTTTTACTTTTATAGTAACCATGGTTTCTGTGACTGCAGATGTAAGCTGGCAGGCACATTCTCCAGCTGACATACCTCGATGAAGTCCCATCTCACAAGTTCATGTTAGGACCAACTTTAATAACTAACAGCACAAAAATCTTAAAACATCACATAAAGATAGATGACAAGTGCTTGGCTTTCTTTCACAAGCTGGTAAAGGGAAAGATATAGCTTTCTAAGCAGTCTTTCTCAGATATCTCACCATTCTGGACATTTCCCAAGCATTTGATCCCAGCTAAAAACATTTGTTCTTTGCTTTGTTCTGATCCCTATGACATAAACGTATTGTAAACCTCTTACTAAATCCCAAGAGAGAAACTCCTTCTGTTTCCCCAAACTATGATAGGAACCTCTCTTTAAAGACCAGCCAGAAGACAACCACATGGGACTCGAGAAGGTGACCTTTTATGTACTTTGGCAAATACAGCCTTGCAGCATCCTTTCCTGTAGAGGACTAGAAGCTGTTAGGAAAATTAACTATCTTAAATGATATATCTCTCATTTTCTCTGTCTTAACAAGGGCAGACTGATAAAACAGGAGGTTGAAGGAATGAAACACATAGGAAGTTTTAGCAGTTGCCCAAGTAAATGCTGTGCAGGGCAAGAATTCCAGCAAGACTAAAGTAATTCAGGCTGACTGAATATAACTCACTTTGATAAACTGCATCCCTAGTAACTTTCACTCTTTTATCTTGTGGACTGCTATTAAAAAAGGAGCAATAAGAAATTGGTCAGTAAGGCAATAAAATAAGGTGGAAGATTGGCCATCGCCAAAGGATTATGTACAATACTGCCCATGTCATAATCTACCATCAAGGAATAGAAAAGAAAAAAAATGTAATGCTAATCTATAGTTACATAGCAAGATAGTGCTGCTGACTTGCAGCCACTAGAGTTACACTTACACAACAGGTGATGCCTACTATACCTTATGCAAAATGTATTTATGAGATGGATGTGACTGTAGCATTATTATTAACTTATTTGTTGCTTAATGCTTAAAATATGGTCTTAATTTTTCTTATCTTTGGAGAAAGAAAATGGTGAAGATTCATAAGAAACAGTCCTGAAAAAATGCCCAAATGGCTGGGTCCAACACGTCCTCAAGTGTTTGAGCACCACCAGCTCTTTGCCTGAAGTACCTCTTTGCCTTCTTGAAAGTCAGTAAAGAGAAACAAAAAAAAAGCCAACCCATTATGTTGAGACACAAACAGCTGAACTCAGCAGTCATTCTCAAAACTGATCTTTACACCTCTCCTTGGCACCAGAAAATATTTCACATGGGCTCAGTTTGTCACTGGTGAAGATGATGAAACCCTGACATGACCCCCAGCCCAAAGTGACCTGGGAAGGTGACAGGAGGTGGCAGTGGGCTGCTGCAATTTTCTCACATGGCACAGGTGTGGATATCCCCATCGTGCTGGGTCACAAGAAACAGGCATGCTGCCCCAGCTCGGTTGCTGGGCCATGGCCAAAAGGACATACACAGTCCTGGGCTGCAGCTGAGTGCTGCAGCCAGCCTCCTGTGCCTGAAGCCCACACACCAGATGTAGCCGATGGAAATAAGGGCCAGATGTGCGAGCTGGATGCATAAAATGTGTAAGCTGATGTGTCTGCCAGCATCCCACATCCATTCATCCACACTATGTAAATCCCTCAGTAAACCCATCCAAACCTTGGCAGCCTAAATCTGCTTCCATCAGTGCTGATCCCACCTGAGTCTGGCAGCCCTGACCACATGGACAAGCCTGTGGGCACCAACAGCGCTGCACGCCTGCATCGCCTAACTTGTGTGCAAAGAGGGAAGAGCATAGTCCTTCTTCAGCATCAACACACCTCGTGCCATGTCCTCAAACCAAAGAGCTATGCCTGTATACAACTCTGGCTGAATTTGTTCTGTATCTGTGCCTGTAGGTAGCTCAGTCCAGTCAAGCAGCAAGATGACCCACACATGGCGCTGGAAAACACAGGGGTCCTGTACATGTCTTCAGGAGAGTGTTGTGTTATGTGTCCTTACAAAAGAACATGAGCGTAACTTCTGCCCTTCTACATCTCTCGCTATCCATCCTAAATTAAAATTGTATTCTAACACAAGTTCTGACTGGTGGTTAAGGAACCAGCAAACTCTGTACTTTAATTCTACTATCCTATTAATTTGCTATGTGACTCACTCTCCTCATAAAATACAGAAAAATGTGACACACTCTCCTCATAAAATACAGAAAAAAAATCCTAGTTAGTAAAATCACAGGGACTATATTTTAAGGTTTATAAATTGATTTGAACATATTAAATACTAGTGATTAAGCACATTTTTGTGCCTCTCTTGGGAGTCAGTTTTGTTGCTAACTCAGATGAAGGACTGGTCACTAACAATTTTTTTTTTTTCTGTATTTAGATTATCACCAAACATACAGTAGTTTCTACTCAGACTTTATATACATTTTAATACACTCTATTTCTTAATTTAATTATTTTAAAATACTAATGTAAAATTAATTATTTGAAATATATTTTAATTTAATTTAATTACTTTAAAATATTAAAATATCTAGGTAAGAAAATGGTTTTACTATGGAAGTCTTCATTATCTCTTCTGCCACTGATCTCTTTTACTATTACATATGCAGCAATAGCTGTACTGCTACATAAAATCACACATATAGAATGAACAATATACTTATTTTTATGTTACTGTATATTATATTCTCTTCATTATAACAAAATGTCTCTTCATCAGATGACTCTCAAGAGAACATGAACTCTGTGTTGAGATCTGAAGGGTTTGCATTATACATTTGCCTGGGGCTTTCATTATTAATAGGCCCTCCTCGAGCACCTCTTAGCTAACTGACATTCATTTGAGACTATTGGATTCCTAAACTTCCCTGACCTTGCAACATTAATTCAAGATTCATGGTCTCAAGTAGAATGGATAAATCAAATAAAATATTTTTATTATGAGGTCTCAAATGTTGCTAAACTGACAGCAAAATAGACACAATAAAATTACGTTGAAAGATGTTTCTGTAGAACAATATTCTTTTATTCCTCAGTTTATGGTATTTTCATATTATTTCAATTAAAGGGAAACAATCATTTACCCACTTCCAGAATGGTGCTAGCATTTTTAAGTAAAAAATAATAATAATAATAAAATATATATATATTTATATAATAGTACTAACATAATTATATTGTGTTTGTAGCCAAATTTTCAGGGAAAGATATTTCTAAAATGATTTTCATGAGTATTTGAACAGTCAAACTAGCATCACAGGTTTTTTACAGTAGTATTAGTCTCCACCAGCTATAATATGTCAGTCAGTACAACTGTAATATGAATCTCTGGTAGGGATAGGTATTGGATTTGTTTTATGTCGAGGCTTCCTTCAAATTTTTCTGTAGACTCCCTGATGAATGGTTTTTCTTTCTAACCTGTCTTGAATCTCTTTTGTGTTTCGAGTGACTTTAAGCACTTTGTTCCTTTGTTTCCAGTGCTTTGAGAAACAGAGCTTGAGAGGAGAGGAGCCTCACAAAAAAAAAAAAAAAAAAAAAAAAAAAATCTTGGCCCCTATGCCAGCAATGCCAAAAGCCCTTTGTTTTTGGGGGTCCCAAACATCATGATCTTCAGCAAGGTATAGCAGGCAGCTGGCAGCTATGGTGTAAATCTGCCCTTTGCTTTTCTTTCCACCACTGAAACTGATTCTTTTTTTTTTTTTTTAACCACAAACCATTCTACTAACCACTTCTTGAACCTTCATAAAATATTTTGATATTTGTAGTGCACAATATGTACCATAGTCCTCAGGGTTCAGTCCTGGTGCAGCTGAATATCCAAGTATCTAGGGGAAGGCTCATCCCCATGGCTTGATTAGGATTTTTTCCCTCACAGAGTTCTTGCTAGTTCAGGAGAGCAGGAAGTCCTACTCAGAGCCCCAGGAGGATTTCACCAGCAAAGATTCAGTACAGGTGTGGAAAACCAGGACAGATGATTAATAACATACATGTCTTTGTCATGTAGTTAGGAGGAGATCTGAGGAAACAGGTGGAGAGAATGAAGCCCTTAGACAAAGGCAACTATAAGTCTGCATGGACATGTTGTTTCATACGAGATCTTTTTAAAATCTATGTTGGCAGAAGGCACATAAACCCTACATTATGTACCAGTTACATGGCTGATCCTGAAATCCTTGCTGTTGTCACATTGCCCTCTACAGAGTGTGTATGTCTGCCTGAGGGAAATAATGTGACATGTTTTCAGAAGTCCATCATTTTAATTTAAATACAGTCAGTGGACCCTTTCTAATGATGGCCAAAGAACACTCTGCTTATACTTACACCTATCAAGGCACCCTAAAAAGAGAGATGATGAACTATGCATAAGGCTATTTGTGTACATAAGCTTTCTGAATTTTCCTATGAAAGCAAATCACCCTCCCCAAATGCAAATAAATGGAAGGTTGCATCTGATATGTCACCTTAGGAATATAAGTGAAGTGATTTGATTATATGCCTGGAAGTATCTTTTTCCACTGACTAGAGAAAAAAATCCAGGCTAATTGTCTGGGATAAATTATTCACTGAAATGAGGTTCCTGAACTTAGTGTAAATGTCTCTTTTGCCTAGCTCTTTTATCTTAGGGTTAGACTTCTAAAGGTGGGCAACCATCAGCTGAGGATGCAAAGACATTAGCAACCACATCTAGCCAGAGTGGAAAAAAAATCCAAAATATTTACAAAAGAACATATCCTTATTTTTAATAAAAACTCTGTTGTTTTGAAGACTTGCCCTCCTGGGAATAATTTCTTTGTGCTCATAGAGAAGGATATTTCTTCCTGAAGTTTTACCTCTTTTGATTTACTCATGACAAAAAGTTGCTTTTATCCAGAGGTTTGAGACATGGAAGAGCAGAGCTTGTGTTCCACAGTGGCCTGCTCCCTCAGTGAATGCAATGCTTGTGTCCCACAGTGGAAGCCATCCCCTCAGTGAACCAGGTTGGGCACTTTACAATATTTCTCCATCCGTTCATATTGTGGTGTCCCTGGCCACATATCAGTCTGTGGAGGAACTTGAAAACAATCCAAGTATAACGTGAATTGTGCTTAGGATTTACCCAATGTAGGACAATGCCTCAGAAGGTTTAATGGATTTTGAATGTACTGAAAAGGTCACAGCAACTCACAGGGAGTTAGGGCAATCCTAATGCAACACAAAAGACTGAGCAAGAACAAGACCAGCTCCTTCCCAGAAGCATCTGTGGTGTGGCCAGTGGTGGCCCATCTCCTGTGAGCATAAAGATGACATGGTTGGCAGCTGCCAAGGGGGATGAGGCTAAGGAGTGAGGATGCAAAGCAAAGGTGAAGTAGAAGCACCACCATGCACCATCTTGTGTACAGGAAAAACTGGGAAACAGCTACTGCAAACTGCAGGCCATGGATGATGACGGGCATTCTGTGATGGAGAATAAAGTGCCAGCCCTGTTTGCCTGACTTTGGAGGGATGTCAAGGATTTTTCCCATGGGGAATAAATTATACTCATAAAATATGAGGCATCGAGTAATGTAATTAGCTCAATTTAGATGCACTATTGACATGACACTGGTGCTTATTATTAATGAATATGCTGCAAGTGAATCATTAATGATGTGAGTATCTAGCTACCATGCTTATGAATGCTTTATTGTGGAAAGGTGGAAAGTTCATTTAAGCTGCTGGATTTTGTGGGCCAGTTCTTTGTCTCACTGTCAGCCTTTTTGATCTGCTATTCTGAATCAGCTTTGTGAACAGAAGGAAAGAGCATGTGTTGATTTCAAAAAGAAATTGGGTGCCAAGGATAATGCAAATGCCTTGAATGCCTTCACTACATTTTGTTTATATCTGACTTCCAGTTAAATGCCAGGGAAAGTGGCTGAAGGGCACAGAAATCTAGAAATATCTAATGCAAGCCAGAAACAAATTACCAATGGGTAGACCTAGAAAAAGATATGATGGAAGAAGAGCATTTACATGTTCAGAGGTGAAGGAGACATTTTCAGAAGGGATTTGCAAAGGTACAAAGGCAGCTCTAGAAGTGTGGCAGTGTGAAGAACAATGGTTGCAGGAATTTGCACTGCTGCATGTGCCATATCCTGAATCTCAGCCCTGATTCAAAAAACTGGTTCTACTCAAGCAGGTGCACTGGTAGGAGCAGAAACTTCACCTATGAGCAGAAACATGCCATAAGTGTGTTGTGAGACCTAAGGTGTAAGGAAGGGAAGGTTTTGGCCAAGCCTTGTGCAAGATTGTTAAATTTCTGCTGTGACTTTTGGCACTAGAGGGTTAATAATAATCCAAACAGATGACTTTGGTTCAGCTCCCTTTTTTAAGACACAGCTCAGGCATGGTTGGATAACGAATGGAATTGCTTTACAATGAGACCTTTACTTCCTTTTTCCCATTCTTCCCTTCCACTTTTATTTCCATGTTGAGTGTTTTTCAATTCTGTGCCTCCCACTACTTAAAGAAAATAAGAAGTCATGAAGTCTACTTTAGAAGCTTCCTTCTAAAGAAGTTTCCCTTATGAGAAATAAAGTTTTCAATTAGAAAGAAAAGTATAATTTCACTATGTTTTGAGTATTCAAAATTATTTATCAATTCAGAGCGCAGACCACTGAACAGGCATCTTCATAGAGACCCTCTCCCTGTAACCATAATGTAACTTACATTAGTCGTTTAGCATTTTCATAACCGTCCCCAAACCCATCCTGAATTTCTCAATTTCATTCTGCTTTGTACTGCCATAGTACTCAAGACAAAATTGTGTGTAGGAATGATGCTGTTGGATGTCAGATGAATAGAAATTGTATAAACATTGTCTTAAAAAGAAAGAGTTGTCTCCAATGGCTGCTTAATTGATGGAAAATCTCCATTTGACTGTGATGCCCCAGGCACAAACTTAATAGCTTTGAGCAAAATGATTTGTAGAGGGTTTTGTTTTACATAGCCCCACATCTTTTGTTAAACTTCCAGTTGACTAGCAAACAAGTCTGTCATGAAGGCAAAAATTAGTCTGATGTTTCAGCTTGTGCATTGTTTTTTTTCCTATGAGATTCGCTAATTCAAAACCAAACCACAATTGTTTGTGGGTTAACTTTTTATGAGTTTACAGTTCCATTTTGTTCTGAATTCCTAAACAAGTATCTGATCTGTGTGAACATCTCTGTGTTCAGATGTTCTTCATGTTCACTCAGCAGCCAATGGGACAAATTGGTTTCATTGTCTTGATCTCTGAACTCTTTATGAGTCTGAGGGATCAAACACAAAATAGTACTCAGATTAGTAGCCTTTCTCACTTGGCCTTTCCAGCTCCGAGGAGGGAGGTCTCAACCTGCACCCAGCATAACCTCTTGCATGTTTTCATCTTAGCCCAGATGAGTCATGTGAGCCACAGAAATCCACTAGCCCTCACTGTACCAGATTGCATAAAACTATATTGACAAATATCAGTTTTTTAAATACAGTTAATCCAAAGAGTCACAAAGTATTTATGAACTGAAACAGTTTCTCCTCTAGAGTTCATAACCCGTAGAAAGACCATCGTCTAATAAAAAAATGTAACCATACATGAACATGTGGTGCACAGTTCTTCACAGATCATGGAGCAGTTTAGCACAGTATATGGATTTGTGAGAGAAAACAAATAGACTTAATTGCTTGTAAACTAGATGGTTTATGTGTGTACCCTCCTGATTTCTCTTTCTTGAATTACAGTATCTTGGAGGAGACTGTAAGTGATTCCCAGTACAAAAGACAGCAACAGAAGGTAAGATAATTCCCCTGAAAGTCAGACATTTTTTTTTTTTTTTTTTTTTTTCCCCTGGCATGCTGTACATCAGTCAGAGTGTTATAATCTGGACAGCAGCTGATAAAAACTCTCAAAATGAGAGCCTTTTTCTCCACATACAACTATTTGCTAGCACTTGTTATGATTTTTCCCAGCAGAATATTTCTGTGTGAACTTGTAACAAAAGGCCCCACAGCTCAAATCAGATATTTGTGTACAAATCCTGAAAACCAACAAGGCTCTGCACTAACTGCAACCCTGTATCCATACCAAGACGGCTTAGATTTCAGGATCAATGCTCAGATATCCCAATCTTGAAGTATGCTATTTTTTTTTTTTTTTTTTCTAAATAAAGGCAAAGGAAGTGGAAAAGCCATTTCCAGTGTGAAAAGACATGTCTATGCCATAAACACAATCCGTGTTAGTTTCAACAGAGATGTCAACTGTTACTGTCAACCTTGGGAGTGTTTAATCATTCTGGTAGTAATATATCTTTAAGTATGGGAGGTGCTATTAAGGTGTTGTATTACTTTCTAAAAGCTTTTAACAATCTTCTTGCTTGGAATGACTGCCCCATTGCTAGGTAGCTTCTGTTTGCAAGCAAGCACAATATTTTCTACCCAGTATTCAGATTTTCAGTGGGTATTTTGTGCCATTTGGATCACAGTGGTAAAACTTTTCAAGGGTTTGACACATAAGGAGGACTGTATGTTCCTGTTTATCCAAGTTCTGCTCCTCAGATGCCAAATATTTCCACTACATGCACACAGGTCAGCTTTACAGCACATGCACAGTAAATCGAATACTTGTGTCACATTAGACCTACTACACATGTTCACGGACTATGTGTATAGTAAACGTGTGGAGGATCTGATACAAATTTAGGACACTATGGTTCTTTACATAACACTTCACAGTCCATACTTATATATTTCTTGATGGCAAATTCTTGAACATAGTATGCCTACCTCCTTCTCCCATCCTCCTATCCACTGGGGGAACATTTTCAAAAAAGCTATTTCCATTTTGAATGTCTGGTAGAGGATGGTGTGTTGTGTGCTGAGTTCCTGTTACAGATTAGCTGTAAACAAAATATGGTAGGGCTGTAGGATATTTTGAGGATTTGTAAGAACTTGGTGTCTGAACCCAAATCTAGCCCCAACATCAGATACAGAAACATTGGAAAACTTGGGTCTCAGTGGGTGTTCTTCCACCTGTTTAGCAACAAGCTTCAAACAGAAAATTAAATAGCAATATTGGGAAGAATGACTTCAAGCCAAATTTCAGGCCAGCTGAGTGCCTGGCTGTCAGGCCAGCACCTCCCTGCTGGGAGAGGTGACCGCCCCATGCCCCCCAGCCTGTCACAGCTGTTGGGGCAGCCCAGGGCCGCAGAGTCCTGCTGGGGCTGTATTCTCTTGGGCTGACCATGAACAGGTGATGCTGTGTAGCTGGAGGTCCTGCAACATGACCCACCCCACCTGATGATAAGCCCAACAAGCCTTAAGGCTCATTTTATTAGATTCAGAAGAGAATTCCCTGCACCATGATTTCAGAGTTGCATTCACCACATTTCTTTTCAGTACAAGGCACATAAGTATTTGGGCTCCTGCATAAAACTCTTTTTTTTTGTAGTCACATGCTGAAAGGCAGACCAGGGTACTGACAGCAGAGTTTGGCTATGGCAGTAAATAGTCCTAAAAAGTTCCATATAGGAAGTTTTAATACCTGTAACACCTGTACAAATCACAGATGTGCATATTTTTCAATCATTCTCCGAATATCTCACATGCTGCAGAACCAGTGTCTGTATTAAGGGTATAGTAAATTATAAATTAGCACTTTGTAATTTAGTAAAAAGAGAAAAATATCTCCCCTTCCCCACATTTTCCCCACTGGTTATTGCGGTGAGGATTGAATATGATTCTATAGATGCATAAGAATATGTTTATATATTTTGAGAGACAGCTGCAAATATTCAGTAGCTTTCTCATTTAGATTTGCTTTGGTGAATATTCTTAACATTAATTTTTGTGTGTATGAATGGCGATTATTAAGGTAAGTCAAGTCAAGCTTACATGATGATACAAACAAAAAACCACAGGTGAGCTCACACAATCCAGTAAGAACTACATCTATAGTGGCTGTACAATGACTGTCTAGATCATTTTTCTTGTGGTAGAGCTTAGCACTGTTGAAAACATAGTTTTCAATTTGTTGAAGTTGACTTACAGCCTAATTTATAGCAAATTTCTGATCAACTGTCTTTACTATCCCTTCTGTTTTTCTTCTCTCTGTCCTTTTAATCACTCCCTGGCAACTGAAGAGTTATAAAAGAGGGATAATTTTTGAGTTTAAGCTGAACTTTCAAACCCATCGTGTTCAAGTTGGCTGGAATTTGGGGAAGACTACACAGAGGCCAGCAAACTTGACTGCCTTGCAGAAGTGCCTGAAATTACCCATGATAATTGTTTTCATATTATCTGTACTGTAACTCTACAGTGATATATTTACTGCCTGCTCTGGCAGAGACACAACAGTGCTATGTGGGCAAGTACATGTCAGACATTCCTGTGTTTGTAATTATGGTTCCTTGCACATACCAGATGAACTGAAGCATGGCACAAGTGCCTGTGTGTTTCTTCATCTTAAATCTGTACACTTGCTCTAAGCTTTCACCAGTCTGGCAGAGGAATCTCTTGTATTCAGCCTTTTCTCTTCAGCATATAGAATTTTTTATTCAATTTCAAGAGTGATGAAATGTTGAGACCATCTTCTGTACATCTGATACAAATCAGAAGGCAAAATTTTTACTCATATGAGCAGTTCAATTAATTTCAATGAGATCATTTTTGTGAGCTTATTATTCATGCCCATGTGGGTAAATATAAGGAAAAATTGAGACTTTATGTTTTTGTTACATTTGTTGTGAATGAATGTGACATAGCTGCAAAACTGGGAAAGGAACCAAGGGAAACTGCTATGTACCACAAAGGGTACTGCCAGGGAAATCCTGGTTCCAATGAAGTTAAGGGGAAACCTGATGTATAGGACAAGCATCAGAAATATGGTGTATAACCACAAGAATTCTCAGGCATCTGATGTTAGTTAAATGGTTTAGAAGTTTTACTTCTTACATAAAATCTAATATTAAGAATATTTTTGTTAGTTTAGAACTCAAATCATTTGAAGAGCTCTTCATTTCAACATATCACTTTTCACATGCTTTTTATTTTTATTTTATTATTATTATTTGTGGTAGAAGACTAAAATTTGTTTCCACTGCAGAACATAATTGTGTTTTGTGTGAAGTATTGCAGATGAATTGGGAGTATAAGATATTTTTTTTCTAATTAAAGCCAGGACTTTTGCCTAATTAAATCTGAGTAAAGATTTCAAAACTTAAGTCTGACAGTTTTTGTGTGTGTGATAATTTTATTGTGGCAAACAAATTAGATTCAGTCTTATGAAGCTACATTCATTGCAAGATGGAAAAACAGGACCAGGCCAAGACAACTTCATATCTGCAATTGGTTGAAACCCCTTGTGAAACTGAGTGGTCTCAGGATTATGTTGAAAGGAGCTCTGAGTGTCTGTGTCCAGGCTGCACTGGAGGCTGGAATGGTGGGTCAGGGTTTCTCCCAGATATTCCACCCATATCCCTTATCCTCAGCAGGAACTTCTGCAGAAAAGTCCTGGGGGGTGGCATTTACAAAACAAAAACAAATAAACAAACAACAACAACAACAACAACAACAACAACAACAAAAACATACGGTATATATGACATGTTGAAGCCCGTAGAGAAAAAATAAAGGCTGCTATGATCATTGTAAGTCAAAACATTCTGAAAAGTCTTTGAGTCCTCTTAAAAAAACATTCAGATACTATTTACAATTATTTAAGTTCTCTGTAGTGTAAACAAATTTACTCGTTAAAAACAAGTAAGTACTAAAAACAAATGTACCCAAGCATGTAAACCAAATGCAAAAATATGTCAGTCATTTGTGAAAATGGTTTTGATTTGACTATATCTAAATTGGTAGGGGTATTATTTTCCCTCAGTACTACTGATGTGGTTTTACATAAGGGGTTTAATAAAATAGTGACATTAGAGAAATGCAAAAAAATGTGTCAAGGATGTTAACGCCTAAAAATATTGAGAGGAAAAAGCAATAGGCACTGTGAATTTCTTTGAGCCAAATGTACACTATGTCACCTCTTATAAGAGAGAATCCAAAGCTACAGTGGTAAGTGTTCAGTTGATTAAAAAATAAATAATATAAATTGTGTTCTCATATTCTGCTTTTTCTATAGCACCCATGCAGCTCAGTGGTGAGATCAAGGAAGCAAGTCCCAGTCAGTTCCTACCGTACTCAGTTTGTAAACATCCTTTTGTGCATTAGTACAACAATGCCTGTAGACCCACTTTATCATATTGCTGAAATGGTACATCTATGGGCCAAAGTCATAACATAAATAAAGGACTTTTTTCTATTTGTAGGTGGGAGCAAAAGCAAAATGAGAGGATAAAATAGAGGATCTTAAAATCAGACCTGTGCATAACAGAGCTGACCCCACCAAATTCTCTGTTAAGAGATGTCTGAATCTGCGTGTACTATGGCCAGGCTGAGAGGGCTTCCAGTGATCTTGATCCTGTAAAGCATACATTATATCAGGCATAGGAATCTCTCCAGGAATAAATGCCTGTATATTTCTGGACAAAATCTTCACCTCTCAGCTCCACACCAACTGATTGCAGTGGTTGTGCAAGCAGCCAGCATCCTCCTTGACAGCTCTCCTTCACCTCTGAGACATGCACACAGTGATGGAGAGGCAGTTGTGTGGATCATAAAACACTTTGCTGTCCTAATTTGATCATTTGGTAAAATGATCATTTGCAGTGGTAAATTATTAACTGCAGATAAGAGACAGCTTTATTTATTTTATTTTATTTTATTTATTTATTTATTTTTCCTGCACAGTGCAGTGCAGGATACCCTTGCAAGGAACAGGCTGCGAAAACACAGAAACTTGCAGGGGAGAGTTGCCAGCCAGTTAAGAGATTTTTTTTTCCTCCCTGGCCAAACACAGGTCCTCTGGATCCAGGGTACCTTCTTTCCCAGGGACAGAGAAGGAAGAACTCAGGATTTGCCCTGAGTCTACAAACTTGGTCCCAATTAAAATCACAGGCAAGAGATTTGCCTGTGACTGGCCCTTTACAAGCTAAAATGGATTTAGCTGCAATTATGTTTATCGTGTTTTTAAAGAGATTTACATATGGTTTTCTGCTCTGAAGAACACTGGAAAATGTGTAAAATACCACAGCCCATGAGATGAGCAAACCCTTTCTCCTTCAATGGCATCAGCTACTTCCAGCCAAATTAATTCCTGGCTGCATACATCTGCAGTAAATCTTCACCTTCTTCAATGCCTCTATGTGATTTGCTGTCTCTAGGCATGCTGACACCTTTTCTCAGTGAGAACTTTACAGCTCGATAGCCATAAAGGGACAGCTGACCAGCTGGAGTGATTACTACTTACTCTCACCTCCTAGTTAGTTGGAATTTAAATATAAAGAAATGTACCTACAATTCTTGCTTTAACACAATCGATGGGAAGTGCTCCTTTATCTGTAAATTTATTACTACATGGATATGTGCCTTAAATCAGCATTGGCTTTAGAAGTCCCTTTTTAATCACACAGCAATTAGCAGTGGGCACAGTCTGCATGCTACCAATTGCTGAGGGGTCCAATCCTCAACCTGAACCAACAGGTCAGGCCCATTTCCAGCCACAACTGCCTCCGTGCGTGCTGTACACAAAAATCAAAGGCATGGGTAGGTGTTACTCAGGAAAAAAACAAACAAGACAACAACAAAAAAACGCGACATGATAATTTAGTAAAAGACAGAAACACCCACTTCTATAGTAGCACTTACAATCTAGTGTTTAAAATTGAAGGCTACCTTTAATGCCAACAGAATAATTATAACAGAAAACCATAACTATGAAATCAGGGACCTGAGGCTGAATCACTTGTGTCAAAAGTTTGTCTGCTTTTATAAATAAGGAAAAAGCCTCAAGGCTTCTTCTAAAGCATTAAAAGGCTTCTTTTCACCAACCCCATTCCTTCCTTTCTCCATGTTGTGCTGGAGGTATTTTATTTTGGACATGATGTGTTAAACACCTAGTTAACAAGGAGCTGGGATTCTCTGTGATTTCCCATGCAGGAGCAGCATTGCCTCGTGCTTTACAGAGCAGGCAGGGCTGCATGGACAGTGACTGATTACCCTCATTTATCATGCTCCCAGTACCCTTTCAGGTAATCTGATCGAAATATCCCACTTGCCAATGGCCCAGGAGCCCTCAGTTCACAGGACTTCCATGGAAAGCACTGAGGTTTTTGTATCAATTACTGTTCTGGTTGCTAAGACACTATAATACAGAGGGAATAAATTGCATGTGCCAATTGCTAAGAAAATGTAAGCCTTCAGTACCTGCACAGGAGCAGGCAACACTGGCGCACATTCCCCACTGCTCCCTTGTAAAAGGAAGTCTTTTTGCTGCTGCTACCTGTTGGTTGAACCCTGTTTCGTTCTTTAGGAAAAAAGAGTTGGAGGTGAGGAAACGGGATGGGTCAAAACAGCAGTTTTCTTGTTTCTCTGAAGTCAGAAGACCCACCACATTTCTCAAAGGCTGTAGTGACATCCCAAATATGATAAGTAGAAGCTAAATATGATAAGTAGAAGCTGTCTTTGCTTGATTGTTTCTACAATAAAAATTCCTACAGCAGGACTGCCCCAACCTTATTTTGGGCAGCTTCTTAAAAACTGCCTTTTCTGATGTGTTAATGGTACTTCTTTTCTAATTTTGCAAATTCTGCAATATGAAATCCCCAATTATTTCACCAAAAGTTTAGTCCTTGTGCTTCTCCATTATCCTCTGTAAAAGCCACAATCACCTACCCTGCCCTCTGGGACTCCTCATCATTTTTTTCCCCTAACTGAATGAAATGTTAAAATGTTACCTTGTAGTTCCATGCACTTCAGAAACATCTTTGGGCACTTCATAGGAGACCAGATTCAGAGGAAGATCATACCTCCCTCTGTTCCAAAATCTTTTGCTACCTTTTTCAAAATTCACCAAAGCTAAGAATTAATGTATAGGAAGGGAGAGTTGTATTTTATTGTGCTTATTCTCTGTACTACTAATATGAACTTTTTTTCCTTGAAATCCTATAAATCTTATTCATGGAAAGATGTCAGTTTTTAGACATGAAAATGAAACCTTTTTTTTTTTTTTTTTTTCAGTTAGAGTATTCCACAATAAAATTAATTATTGTTTAGACAGTGATTTTATTTTCCTATTTGATACATTCTTGGAATGGAAGATGCTGAATTGATTCACTGGCTTAAGATCCAAAATTTCATTTATTTAACGTTCTAGATCTCTGATAAATATATTTTCAGCCAGATCAGTAGCAGCGTAAGTCTATGGTTTTGCTAGTCATATGCTGTATGGTATTGTGTTACCTCAATAATATATTTTGAATACCACACACATGCATTACTCTACAATGGCAGGCACTTTCCTTCTGGCTATGCTGTCCTGGATATTTCCTTACACTTATGACTGACATCCACAAATACTTATTCTGTTTGTTAACTATGTATTTATAATTTAATAATGCATTCCAAGAACAATCACTTATGGCTTCAGGTACTTGGAAAGTCTGCAGAGCAAAGCCAACACATACTTGTACACATTTCATGACCATTTGCCAGCACATCCCACATTTTCCTTGACCTATTCCTTACTTCTGCAGCTTTTTAAAGTAGAGCTTTCCTGAAATAAATATTTCTTTTTAAGGTTACCTCATCATTTGGACTACAGTAGCCTGAGCTTCAGATATCATTTCTGTCCTATTCAAGTTCTGCACCTACAATAAGAAAAAGCCTAATCAAATATCAAAGTTCATGACCATATTCCAAACACTTTTGGTCTTGTACCTTGCTGATTTTCTATTCATAGAGCAGGTAGGAAGTGTTTGTATCAATACTGTGCTATACTCTCTAGTAATTATTCTAATGAAATTCAATTTATATTAAGGTTCTATAGCTCCTAAGCTTTTATACAGGAAAGAAAACTTGAAACAAAAATCATACAGCTGATACACCTAAAAATGGTAACAGGAATACAAGATCAACAGAAGCCATTGAAAAAAGTCCCCTTCCCAGACAGAGGGAATTAAAAAAAAAAAGCTTATGGTAACGTAATTATGTTTACAATTAATTTAGGAAGATATTTTACTATGATGTGACTTGTTTTCTCTTTGATACAGGTAGGACTCCTAAAGGAAGATTACCAGTGACAAGAAAAAAAAATTGATGGGCAATGTGAGACTAGTATCATTTCTGAGCCTGTGTTTTTTTTTTTTTTTTTTTTTTTTTAATTGACTTAATGGTTATTCTTGAATGTGAGTCACTGGACTGTGTCTTCACAAACATTTGAAGTAAGAAACAGAAGACAGAAGGTATTTTGTGTGATTTTATGGACAAATCAAAATTTCACTGGTTTGGGAAAGTCTTTACATCCTGCTTCCTCCCTCTCATTGCAGAATATGCCCCATACAAGTGCATGAAGTCCTGTGTGAAGCATTACATCAGAGGTTCAGTGGGGAAGAGGGCATTTGCCTGTCCTGCTATGTGGGAACATTGGAATGTGTTGCCCAGGGAGGTGGTGGAGTCACCGTCCTTGGGGGTATTTAAGGAAAGGTTGGACGTGGTGCTTAGGGATCTGGTTTAGTGGGTGATATTGCTAGTAAGGGGATGGTTGGACCAGATGATCTTGGAGGTCTTTTATGACCTTAATGATTCTATGATACTTTCTGTCACCTAATAATTCTTGTACATGAAAACGTTTGTTTGAGATTGCTCAGAGCTGTTCCAGCCCTTAGAATGAGTTTTAGGAAAGATGGATTAGTGGCTATAACCCAGGTAATAACTGATTCAAACTTTACTTTAATCCTGAGGTAGGTCTATGACTTATTAAAACCAGTCTATATTTATAACACCTTAAAACAGAATCACTGCTTCTGCAGGTAGACTTTATTTGTAAAGCAAACACATTCATCCTTTCTCTAGAGACCTGACAGACAGTGAGGGAGTGCAAATTCTTGGCATCCACATAAGCAAGTGCCTGTAGGAGTGATGGCTGGCACAGCTACTGCCTGGGAAGCCCAAGGAAGGGCAGGAGAGGTGGGGAGGAAGGTGGGAAGGTGGAAGGCCACACCTGCCCAGATTGGGGCACAGTCCGGGATGCAGCTGATGGCACAGCTCCAGCCAGCAGCAAGGTCAAGGATCCTGGACACAGGAAAAAAAAAAAAAAAAAAGACAGCTACCTGTTAATATTCTTAATTTGTAGGTGAGCTATCCCAAAAGCACTTGTGGGATGAAAATGATCACAACTACCAGAGGGCTATGTTCTAATTACAATGTAAAAAAATAAGCAAAGAGACTTTGCGACTGACTGCACCATTTTAACGTTGCCAAACAGACCCATAAAATTAAATTTGTTTGACCTGACTCCATGGCTTGTGTTATTTTTCAAACATATCTTTTTCTTGCCAAGGACATTCCTTCAGGAGTTTGTTTATCAAATTGTAATTATTTTAACATCAAAAGCCACGAGCTGACACTAGGTTAACCACAAATTTATTGCTGCTATAGGAAAATAAAGCAAACCCACCAAATTTCAGTGGGTGAGGGGCTGTGCCGTCACTGAAACCAGCTTGCAGCTGGGGTGCTCCCTCACTGTGATGGAGTAATACCAGGCACTTGTGGCCTCTTCAAGTCCACAGATCCCCACCGATGCAGTGAGGTGCCATGTCTGATGACAGCAAGCTATTCCTGCAGGAAGGAGACATCCTAGCAGAGCAAACACAATCAGAGCAATTCCTCAGACAGAAGAATTTTCAGCATTGCTTTAGCTTCTTGTCAATTTTCTTTGAAGGTTCACAGGAGATTTTCTCCTTTCATGGAGGAAGGCTACTGAGACCTGAGGCAGAGGTACATCAGAGCTTGGGCAGGACATCAAGCACATGAGCATTGCCATTGCCTCTGGTGGGACTTTTCTTGAGCTGAGGGTTAAATGAACAGTTAAATGCTCTCCTGGCTTTGTGCTTTACCTTGCATATATTTTTAAGGCATGATTTCAAAGATATGGTTAATTTTCCTTAAGCATTAAGCAATACTTCATACTATTACAGGCTGATATAACACGACATGTTCACTTTTTATGCCAAATTAAAAAATAAATCTGTCCTCAGTTTTCACCTGAACTTGACATTTCCCTTACTCTCTTTGTGTATAAATTGCAAAGTGGTAGCCTAAGGGAAGGCATTTGAAGAACTTGGTGTTTATAAATGATCTATATTATATTTTATATATATAGGCAGCAGCTATAGTCTCCACTTTTAGGCCTGAGGGGAAGGCAATGGTTTCCTGCATCATGGACTCACAGCTTCTGTCTGTAAGCAGGTACACAAAGCTCCCTTTAACTTCCTCAAAATGAGCGGTGAGATGAAACATGCCTGCTGATGGTTAACAGATCTGTCCCCAAAGACTGCTTTCCTCAGAACATGGCATTTGTTTACACTCAGCTAAAGCTCTTAGCATTTTTGGGCCTATAAGAGGATTTGGCTGGTAGCCCTGCTGTTGATTGTCATATTCCCTAGCTAGAAATGTCAGTTACCACTTTCCTTTCTTCTTCCGTTCATTAAACTTTTTGTATATTTTCTCTCTCATTCCCAGGAATTAGTGATGACATGTGCCATTTGCATATTACTGTAGTCCTTCCAAGGGATGTGAGCACACACACAGCTTGCAGCTCTCAAGCCACCAGGGATTCAAGGGACGAGGGGCTACATAATGTCATCTGAATGCTATTTGTAGCATCATGTATATAGAGAAACTTTTTGAAAAAATAAACCATTCAGCCGGAAATGAATATGCCCAAATATTTATTTTCTTTCTGACCTACCACTTTTCTCTGAGGATGATATGAAGGCATTTGTGGAAATCCATCACAGTATAACTAACTGGAAGGGTCTCACTGCTGAGATGGTTTAACCCACCCCTTTATTACCCATGGCACTGAGTCGCCAGCATGGTCACACTGCTGGTTTCTCAGGTTTCCCATTGCGGAGCCCTGGTTGGGTTGTTGCTGCACTGTGTCTGCTTCTGAAACCACCACGTGCTTTCTCTGCTCCTCTCCTGTGCTAACCCATAACGTACAGGGGAGAGACACTCTTAGAGAAGAAGACTTTTATAACATACAAAATACTTGGTAGTGCAGGGCTGAGGCTCAAACCCAAAAACCAGAAACTTCAGTCATGTTTGACTGATGCAGTCCAGCTGCTGCTGACTCATGTTTGGGGTTTTCCACCCCAACTCCAGCAGCTCATTCCAAGACCCTAGTTGGGAAAACCTCCATTATCCATTAATGTTTTTCCCAAGGGTTCTTTCACAAACCCAAAGTGCACTGACAACTAATTCAGCCAGCAGAACTGAGGAGGCAATGGCCTGGGGGAGGTGGGTAGGAGCAAGCAGCTGGGCATTGCTTGCAGTTGATTTCATTTGCCTACCATAGCTATCTTTAGCTAATGGCAACACTGACCTGGAAGGCTTCAGCTACACTGGAGTTGTTTCACTTAACATTGATTTAGTTAAAAGTTAGGAGCTTGTCCTAGCTCATGAGCTAATACCCCTTTGGTGTCTAGGAAGGAGGCAGGAACCACGAGATGGAATTTCACATCTTAAGTATGTGTCTTATGTGCTTTCAGAACAACTCATCTGACTGTCAGATCACCCTAGATGATGGTGAAAGCACAGGTTAGCAACCAGGCTATATGGATTTGCCTTGGACATCCAGGGACCCAATAAATTTTTCATGACAATATCTTGTCCAGATTTCAGTAACACTGAATAGTGAAGAGTGAAAACCAGTGAATACCCTGAAACGGATTCATCTAGGGTGTGTCTTCCTCATTGATATGGGTCTTAGAAATCCTTATTCATTTCAGACCTGCACTGGGACGGGAGACTTTCTGTCCCTCCCATGCCACTGAACACACTTTTCATTGTTATTACTACAATTATTTCTGTTTAGAGTAAAGTTGCTCTATCCCAAGTGGCCAGAATTGACTATCTTTCTGATCTCAGATGATTAAAATATAGGGAAATCAGTTGCATTTTAAAAGGTTAAAAATGGCATAGGCATGGCCACGCTGGTTATAAACTTGCCTATACTTGTTTTTGCCGACCAGTTAGATCAGAGAACATTACTAAGTAGCTACAGCAGTAGGGAGCTGAGCCCAGGCTGCCAAACCTGCCCTTACCAAAACTGTATCAAATACCAATGCCAGCAGATGCCAGAACTCCTTCTAAGCAGGGCTGCATCCATGGCACTATCCAGCAGCTACACAAAAACTAAGACTGCAATACACAAGTAACAAAATGAAAGTAATGAAATGTGCATGATCCTACTCCCCGTCAGCCCTCAAATGAGGCTCCAGATTCTCTTTAATGATTCTGACCTAGAAAGGGTATCATTTATTAAAAGACCCACAGTAATCCCAGCTCAATTTGTGGCTTGGTGCTTGGCTTTTATCTGTGATGAATTAGAAAATGGTGTGGTTCCTCCCCACTCTACAGGTTTCATTTTACTCTTCTTTGTGAGAAATTCCTCCCTTTCAACCTACAGACCTGGAAAGCATTTCAAAGCCTGTCCTGTTCATGTGATAGTTTGGTAGTTCTTCAAGAACTGGTGAATTTAAAAAGTGACACTGTTCCCCACTTTCAATTCCTGAAGCATATCTCAGGGCCATTCAGGTTGTTTTCATTTTGCACCACTGCTGGAACTACAGAGATAACTTACTTGATTTTAGCTGGTAAAACAATGTAACTTATTTTCTAATAATTCAGATGGACAAGCTGAACATTCATGTCAGTATGAATTCTGCAAAGGGCAAATCATCCTGACAAAATTTTTATTGAAAATGCCCAGGAAATTACACAAATTGCATATACAGATATCTACATTTATATTATTATTATTTTTTTCCAAACAGGCTTGTTTGTCTTAAAATTCCTATGCCTGTGTTCACTCATTGAAGTATAATGGCCTTCCCATTCAGATAAGACACAGATTTCAGTGGACACTTGTACCTTCTGAAAAGGCACCATCATAACTCAGATAGAAACAGGGTATGTATACATTACACAATGGAGACTTCTGATTTAGCATCCACCTGAGCTAAAGCCAGAGGCATTGGGTAAAGGACTGTATGCAAGTTTACTAGTGCTGCTGAACTGACAAATGCCACATGCTTTTGGAAGAAAAATTATGAAGCAGGCAATATTATTCTCTCTACTTCAAATAAATTATCATTATATATATATTAGTATGCAAAAACTCTAATTATTTTTCAGTTGTAAACTGAAAAAGAACTGTGAGGCTGCACATCCTCCTGTTATCCTCTGGACAGTCCAGTGAAATCTCTGCTAGACACCGTATGCAACACAGCCCAGCTGCTGTCGGATTCAGTTTCATTAGCCACTTCCTGCCTGTTCTGTGCTATTGCTGAGACTCTCAGCTATCCTCTGTCCCTCCTTTCAGTTCACTCCCCCCTCATTTATTCTCAGTAGAGTCATATACTGTAAGGTACTTTACCTCCGGTGTCTTTTCTGAACAGTTTTCAAAAGAACGGATATTTTAAAAGTATGTGAAGATGAGTGTATCTAGTTTCACAAAAGTGTACATAAATCAATAGGAAAGAAGGCAAATTTAGGCAGTGACTTCAGTGCCTACAGTAGCAGGGCTGCATTTGAAGCTTGCACATCAGCATATACTTTACACTATTTGAAAATGCAATGAAAGCATTGTGGAGAAGACTGCCACAGTTTTGGGGAAGGGATACCTAGCAAGCTCTTAAGGCTGCCTAAGAATTTTCTCCTTTTGTATTACTATTATTTTCCTTAAAGGGTCACCTTTCAAATTGGATTAGACATCTAAGGGACTGTTTTGTTTTGCCTTTTTTTTTTTAATTATTTTTTTTTTTATTTAACAAAACATGTTAGTTTACAAAACATGGTCCAGTCGTTTTTAAGTGAACCATTTTAAGTGCAATTTTTAATTTTATAAAAAATATTTTTATAATTATTATTTTTAGGATATATGTAACTTCTAAGTACTTGGATAGATTTTAATTTGGTACACAAATAATGCCATGGTCCGAAATGTTCCTGCATTTCAACACATTGGTGAAAGTCCATTTTCTTTTGTCCAGATTATCACAGTTAAGTATATGTGGCTTTGTAGAAAGCACAAAGTGATTCCCTGACTATCTGCCTCTCAATTTTCTCCTGCCTCTGTGCGTGCTTGTGTAAGTAACCTGAGATGAATGTTCAGTCTCCGAGGCTACAACTATTCTACTAAATTAAAAAGTGGCAAGGAATGTTCCCAGGCACAGGGCTTCAATTGCCTGTGCTGCTAAATTTTTAAAGAGGTCCCAGGGATGGCTTTGGCTCATGTCAAACAGCACTCACCCAGACAATATTCAAGCATGGTCTGAGGGCTAGCAAGGGGTAGAAACTCTTCTGAGTGGGCAACCTGAATGCAGGGACCCTGATTTGAAGGGCAAGAGTGTGAAAGTGTGAGTGCAAGTACCAGTTGCCAGAGAGTGGTTTTCTAAGGACATTTAATTTAGTCTATGACTTTGATACATGAAGGATCTATAAAATATCCCTCTCATTTCAAAGGACCTGCTAATGGACTCAGAGGAACTTTGATGTACCATGATACTTAACCAAGTAAGTACTCCTGTGACAGTCAGCAGTGTAAATCATACACTTGAGGTTAGCTCCATCCTTGTGACATCTCTGGGCTGGAACCTAAAGTATGTAATTTTGAGCTGTCTGGCCTCACTGAACTTGGGTGTTCTAAGGGCAGTCTTTTGTTACATCATGAAAAGTATCTGAGGAGAAACAAACTCAGCCCAAATTCAGAAATTAGTTTTTTTTTTTTTTTTTTTTTTTTTTTTTTTTTTTTAGTGCATCCACTCTCTTTATCTGTTCTGACATATTCAGCTTGTGGCCACTGATACTGTTACTCTAGATCTAACTTGCACAGTATAGAAACTGCAAAGGCATCAGTGATACCTCATGTCTCTTGTATCAGCAGACTGATCACAGGACCTGTGTTGTCATACAAATTTGCATCTTCATAATTGCACAGCTTTGGACAAGGCCCATACAGATGGAGACCAACATGGCTGACTCAAAACTGTCAGGTGTCATTCATGTTTTAAATTGTCAAACAGAGAATTTGGTGCATTTGTCACTTTGATGGAAAGAGAGAAAGCTTAATTTTAACCATGTGAAAGCTAGATCTCTGATCTAACCTGACATGTTTCTTTTGAGGGAGAAACTGCTCCGAAGGGAAATTTTGGTACCTCAAATGGTGGTCTTAAACTGGGTGGCTTCTGAAAGAGGTTGTTGAACACCTGGCACCTTTTACATAGTGAGAAGTGAATTATAATCTAAATCTTTATATGAGTATTTGTATATCTTTCTAAAAAATATATTTTGTTTCAAATAGAAATAATGGGCCTGGAGTTGTTCAGTTAAATTGTGTGGGCTGTGTTCATATTAGAGGAATTTCATGGTACCTCTGGGTTTCAAAGCTACCGGTCAATGAAATTTTGCAGAGATGGCATGCATTGAATGAAACAAGCAAGCCATATAAGCAAGCATAGTATAAACATAGATGGCTTTTCATTCTTGTGTCTACCAGAATCCAAAGACATATACTTGACACCAGTCTTGACATGGCATCATTTTATATTGTACAATTTTTGTGCCAAGCAGTCAAAATAACAACTTTAGTTTTAATGTGGGGCCTGTTTGCCCTTGTCTTCTGCAAGAATTATCAGCAGAAACATTGTTATAACACAAAAGAATTCCTATGGAGACAACTGAGCTTTGGTGATCACTTATTTATATGAAACTCTGGATATGGTGACAACTCCGTCAGACAGAGTGTAGCCAAACACTCACTGCAGTAACCAAGCTATACAATCCTGACCAAGAAATAAGAATATTCTGTTAGAATGGATCAGAAGGGCATCTGCTAAAGTTGATGGAGGATTAGAAAACATAAACATTTACTTACCACCTTTATCATCATTTATCAACAATGACAACCCCTTCTCCCCCCAAAAGTGAACTGTAGCCAAGAAAGGATAGCAGCTAAGAAAATAGGAGATTGACTGTTTATTCAGATCAGAGATAGCCCAGGAAGATGTGAACTAACATCCTGGTGAGGATGACCTTCAGCTTGGCTGGAGGTGTTCTGCCATGGTGTTTTTGCAAGGGTTCCCAAAGCACCAGTTACAAGAGGAACAGAACAAGCAGGATGTACAGAGGTTACAGACAGCGCCTATTAGAGTAACAGGATAATCAGTCCAGCCTGATATAGTAACAAGTAGACAGCAAACAGTCTGGGTGTGAAAGAACAGCCCTGACAGAGCTGTATATCTCGATTATAAATAGACGGGCACATGGACTTCTAGCACTTATTAAAGACATTTTACCTCTCCTTTTACTGAGGACTAAAATACAGTGACTTTTTAGAAAGAAGTCCAGCAGCTCAGTCAGATAAAATGATTTTCCAGGTCCACAGAGCACAACAGTCTCAAAGTGGGAAACATGAAAGTTAATTGCAACTTCTCTTCTCCCACCCCTTCCCCTTGACCAATTTGTCATATCTGATTGAGGTTGGCTGATTTTGTACTGCAGATGACAGGTCTAGGCAGGCAGTGCTGCTTGTACAGTAGAACCAAGAGGGAAGCCCAGGAAAATCTGTGCCAGCTCATGAAGTTAAAGCAATTTTGCATATAAAAAGGAAACCATAACTAATTAACACCAGGCAGGTGGTCTAGCTAGAAATCTAAAATCCAAACTAGGTCACAAGGGAATATGGGACTTGGCAGATGAAACTGTAACTGAAATAATCTCCCAAGACCAGCCAAGTGAGAGCAGAGCCAAGTACCCTTATGAAAAAAAATTTCCGTGCCAGTCATTTCTGGGAAAAACGAGCCAAGGACAAATGACTGCAGCTCTCAGAATGAGCATGATTACATTTAGTCTTCAGAGCTTTTTTTCTAAAAGTCTTTTTTTTTTTTTTTTTTTTTTTTTTTTTTTTTTTGTTAATACCAATCTTATTTGGTTAGATTCACAGTGAGATCAAAATCAGCTTTAAGGAAATCAACAAGGAAGAAGACCGGGAGGGTGTCAAACATGAAAACAAAGAGGAGGGCATGAAAATCTATGTTAAATTTAGGTGGGGCTTGGAGGAAGCAAAAGACCCTGCTGAGCTACAAAAGTAAAAGCAGATACCAGCAAAGTACAGAGCTGGCTGTATATCAACCATAGTATCAGGGATTGTGGTTGTTACCAGAAGGGGGGAGGAGTTTTTGTTTGAAGGAAAGAAATGGAGAAAGTGAGATTTGTGAGGTGAAAGGCTCTGCTGTTATGCTGAAAATAAGGACCGATCAAATTCAGGAACAGTGTCTTAAAACTTAGCATGAGTAGTGTATGCACTCTGGGAAAGTGAACACCCAGATCACATTTTCAATTGGTGGCCCTTAGGGATACAGAAATTATTCCCTTCCCTTGAGCTCCTGAAATGCAATCTCATGACATACCAAAATGAAAGAGAAGACTGATGGGGACTTACCCACAAGTTAGAGAGAGAGCTGATAGATTTGGACTTTTAAAAGCTTATGAGAGCTTGCAAATGTGTAATGTAGCAGTATGTAAAAAGCCCCAGCTTTTCCTTCTGTTGAAGGTACATTTTTCCATTCACCTTAATATACCCATGGCAGAGTTCTCTGTGTGAAAAAATTTAACTGTTCCTATTATGCATACCAAAAATACAACATGTAAGGTCAATTGACTGTAGTTTAATGGAGTCATTTGGCAAGCAATTCAGTGAAGAGCTAATTGTAATCAGTGAGCAGGAAAGTAGCTCTTTAGCTTTAATCAGCCTCATGGTACCATTTATAATGTACCATGTAGTACATTTAGTAATATAAACATAATTATGGTAATTGTATAACAATTTATGCTTATACTTTACTAAGATTATAATTGTTCTTTGCACTGCAGTGCTCAAGCAGTTACTTACGGCATTATACACACATCTAAAACACCAAGGGCCAAACTCTTAGCTGCTCAATACTTGTATAACCGACAGATACCAGGTGGAGCCCATGTACTTTCATGGAGTCCTTGCCTTGCAAATATTACTCTTTCCTATTTAAGCATCTAGGAGGCAAGGCATAAGGGATCAGGGTATGTTGGTAAGATCCCACTAGAGTACTTGAAGACCTACTGTCCCCATTTACACACTGCCGTTACTCTGGTCCTTCTCCAGCCCTCAGGTTCATATTATGCAGGCTGCTTAAGGTCAACACAGCCAGATAAACTTCAAAACTCATCAAAATGGATTGAGACAATCCTCTAACCCTGTGCTGAAGAAGACTAGAAAACACAAACCATTCCTAAAGTGGAGGCTGTGTTGGCATAAGTTGAGTAACATCTTCTGGCACCACAAGGTTTGCAAGGTAAATGTGTCATGCATATGAGAAATGAGCCCAATGACAATGACACTGGCTCTTACCCCAGGGACACAAAAGTGAGAAGTGATTTCTCACAAAAAGCATAGAAAGCTATTTCCTCTAGAAGACAATATGAGGGAGGAGTAAAAAGGCAAATACTAGGAGGAGAAGAAAAGGGAAAAGTTAATGCTGGTAGTTGGAGTAGCAGCTTAAGAACATATTTATAGCACTGAATATATTAGAAGAACTGTCAAGCTTCTCTACCAAGCTAGGAATGGACCATGCAGGAGTTAGTATCCATTTTGTCAAGTGAAAGGGAGAGTTTAGTCCCTCTTTTCATATCATATTCTCACTAATTAACTACTCCTGAGACATTGCCTTGCCAACTGCTTTTCTTGTGTGCCCCCCAAAAATCCTCAGTTCAGAGAAAATAACTTTATTTATTTATTTGTTTATTTATTTATTTTTTAAAGAAGAGCATTCTTATCACTGTGCAGGGACTGTATGTTTCTTATTCACATGTTCAACTTTAAGCAAAATACTGTCCTTCCTATAGGCACAAATCATCTCTGAATGGCAGCTAAACCAGCTGAGTACCATCATTTTACAGCTCCATACCATCAATGACCTGCTGCAAGAAATTATCTACTCAAATCTTTTGGGATCCTGGTGTAGTTTGTGCACAGAGGAATGGTGGACTAATTATGCAGTCATCATAATCTCTACGGAAACACTTTTCATTTTCTTGAGGGAAATATATTTGAATCTTTAAAAACCTTTGCTGCTTATATTAAAATTATTCTCTTGGACAATTACCATACCTGTTGACTTGGGCATTCAGCTGAAACTGAGCTATTATAAAAGCCCCCTTTGGTGATCTTTGTAAAACTTTTAATTATTTAGTTAAATAAAACATCAGTTGTCTTTTAATGACTAAAATACATCACTGCACTCAGTCTTTCCCCTGAGTTTACCAGGTGCATGCAAATAAACACTAAGAGACAGCTCTGTTATTATCATTATTATGTTTATTGTGCCAGATAAGTGCCTGTTGTATTCTAGAGACAGATAAATAGTAGTCTAAGTATGCTTAGACTGCTTAGCAATGTAAATGAAAATGACAGGAAAAGAGGTTCTAGGAGAATGAAATAGAAGAAGGTCAGAATTTGGCTCCCATGGAAGAGAACTGACAGCGCAAACTAACTTTGCATGGCTACAGTGCTTCAAGAAGAATGTTAATTAATGTGTTCAGCACAGGTGACACAGCCAAATGCCATTCTCTGACCAATTACATAGAGGTGCCAGACCTGAGATATTACCAAAGCACAGGAAATCAATGCCCAGGGCTGGACTGTTCCTCTGCCAGGATACAGCTGCTATTCATATGGCACTGAGCCCAAGCACACTGTGAATCCCATCTCAGCTTTGTTGTGCATGAAGTCTACAGGAAGAGAGTGTCCAAAGTGGCCTGGGAATCATATTATGGAACTTCTTGAGTTTTGCCCAGAGGCCTTAGATGTTTTTGTCCCCATCAGAACATGTAGCAGCTGCATACATGCATGGCTTTGACCCCTGGCAGGGGCAGATGCAGCACTGGAGCTACTCATACTGTGTGAAGCAGGAGTGGTCTTCAGCAGGATGAAGGGCTTCATTGAAGCAAAGTCTCTTCTCCACGTTTAACTAGCAGCAGAGTGACAGGGCTAACATCTTTCCTATTAGTGTTGCTGTTTTGTAACCATTTAAAATTAAAAAAACAATTATCCTGCAATATATATTTAGGTGATAAAAATGCTACTGAATACCCTTTGGGGTGAAATCAGAATCATCCCATTGGCCTCCCTGGGATTTGGATGATGCCAGTTTGGCTCCCTGACAATGCATGCAGGCACAGTTCATGCAGATGATAGTGTTACCCTTTCAACTTGATCAGCCTTGACAGAAAACTGGGGGCTTGAAGGCTGTTCTCCTTAAGAAGAGAAATTAATGATGGAGTCAGGTAGCTTGTAGGCAGTTCTCCCTGGCTACGAGCCCTGCATTCTTGAATACAGGTAATACTGAGGGAGGGATCCCACAAAAGATCTTTTTCCTCATGATCACTACTGAATTAGGCCATTCTTCAGCTTCCTCCCTCCTTTGAGCCTTTCTGTCACTACATTTGCACAGCCTTTTGTACAAGAAACACGCACAAACACTCACAAACATATATACACATGTCCAAATACATAGTAGTTAATGTACTCAATATAGGGCTGAAGACCCACTGCCCAAATTGTGTATTTAAGTTTCTGAGAAGAATCTTACATTCTTACATTCCTTTGAGTGGAACCGTTGGTTTGTGCTCTGGGTTGAGAGGCTGTTATTATTTGAGCTATACACTTCTACAATGGTGCTTAATGTTTTTTCCCAGTGTTTTTAAATGCAGGGGGGCAGCTTAGTCCACTTCCCTTGGTGAACTCATGCCCAGCCTATTTCAGACTGCTTGCTTCATTCAGTGTAGCCCTTGCTTGGCCTGCATGATTCCCTCTACACATTGCTCTTTCATTTGGTATTGGATTTGCTGCATGTTTTGTATATTTTATGCACTATGAAAATCAATAAAACAGATTGAACAATGAAATGTTAATGAATAACAACTGAGATTGCAGCTGTTTCATTTTAAGATGCTTTTAATCTCCACAAGCAAAGCCAACAGCATGTTCTTGAATGACAATGGTTACCAAGACAGACACACTGCCATCATTACTAACAATAAATTGCGGAACAATCTACATGGTTAGAACATTGCTGTGAGTGATGTGAGTTCATTCAGTGAAGCTCCTACACCAAAATCAAGGAGTCTCTGTGCAGTATCAATTTCAAACACCCAGATCCATGGAATCAGTCCATGAAGTGACTAAACCAGCACAGCTCAGACTCTTTCCATGTCTGCTTATCTGCCTAGGGACACGTGGGAAAGTTCAGGCAAACCAGTTTGAGGAGGGAAGTCACTGCACATAAATTACAGCATGCTAATCCCTTTCACAGATGCTCTCATTTAGGTGTAAAATGGTTTAAAGTTATTGAAGTTCCATGCCACCCTTGGCAGGATTTATTTACATTTCCTGTGTGAGGCTGTGGTTTGATGTTTCTAAATGGTCACTAGCAATAGCAGCTTAAAAGAAACTTCCTCACTTAAAAACAAAACAACACAACACAACAACAAACAGAACAAAATATAAAACAGCTTTTATTATTATTTTTTTTTTTCAAACTGATTTTTTGGCCAGATCAGTCCTCCAATTTTATTCCCAGTGAAGCAGCACAAATAATTGCTAGCATGCTAGAACCTCTCTCTCTCTCTCTTTCCAAATGATGTTTATTCTGAATATATTGAGGTTTTATGTCTATATTTAACTTTAAGTGGTTAAGGGTGGTCATGTAATTAATCAGGTTCAATTCTGCCTTACTTACTAGCCTACTAATTGCAAAAATAATTTCTAATGAATGTCCTAATTAGTGCCGTATGCACATGAATTATTAAGACATAAACAAAACAATGTTAATTCACAAGCTTTCTTCCTCGACCTGTGCTTCTGCAAACCTTTTAAGTACTTATACGGTTGCAGTGAAGCTTAAAACTCGAAGTCTGTGCTATCGCTGCGGGAAGTGAGGCATAGTTCAAGAAGTACAAAGCTCACTTCACTGAGAATGATGTATTAGGCCAGTAGGTACATTTGGACTCAAAGCACCTCAAAAAGGCAGGCTGTCTAAACCACACATACTTTTACTGAAAAAGTTGGCTGTGGAAGTCAGGATGGCAGGAAATGGAAGCAGTAGCAAGTCTGAGGAGGTCATACTGATAGCAGTCCATAGGACTGCAAGTCTCCATAATCTGTCTTCTAACTCAGAGACCTGTGTGGAGATAAGAGACTTAGGGGAAGGAAGAGAGGAGTTGGAACTAAAGTGTGAACGAGTGTGTATAAAGTGGAAGGAAACTATATGGTGATACCTGTTTGGAGTGGTAGCTCTTGAAACCCTTCCAAGGAAAGGGGCCAGGACTTGATGACCTCAGGAATTAGACCTAGAGGTGATATATTCCCTGACATGGAGATGGACTGGACATTCTTCCTGTAGTGGTGATAACTTCATTAACTCTACAACAGCACAGCAGGAACTACTGAGCAGGTACTGCCTAACTAAACAAGAGGCAAGGACCTTTACTCTGCACTTTGCTGTGGTTGGACACACTGGATAAATACTGGGAGAAATGTCACTATGGTACCTGGGCCTGAATATTAAACTCCATTGCTAAAGAATGTGTCTACACCATTCAGGTGCATTAGAAAATGTTTGAAAGTCCTATTTAAAAATTCTCTTTCAATAAACCTATTATCTATTTAGGATTATTTCAACATTAGTCAGTAACATTCTTTGAATAATAGACTAGTGTCCAGCTCCCTGGCAAAACTCACCTTCCTCTGTATTATCATTTAGACTCCATCTGAAAACATCATTAATTTAAATAAGCAATAGAGACTGAAATAAAATTCCATTCATGCTTAACTCTCCAGTGTGGTTTTGAAAAACCTTTCTTCTTCAGCCAGTCTTATGTTACATGCTGGATGGTCTTTGCTTTGACCACCTCATAAAAAAAGGCTCATAAATACTTTTCATGTGTTATTTAAACTAGCGGTACTCCCTGAGGCACCATGCTTTTATTTTTAAAAAAATCCTTTGTGTATTCCTAAAGCATTTCTAAACCAGTAGCAGAAGTAAATGTATATTTTAACCCAGAAAAGCCATGTTCTGTCAATATCAGGCCACAAATTTTCCTACTCCATGCTGATAAGAATAAAACATTTCCAGTAACTTCCACCTGATTTATATCCTTTCCTTCTAAAAATCATCAATTTTTTGAGTATGAGAGAAAATAACTGACATGACTTTGCTTGACTCAATGCTTTCCAAGCCCAAAAGTGCATTCTTGATATCCTGCCTCAGGCAAAAGGAGCAGACCAAGAACCTTACCCCTGCAGCTCCCTGGGAGTGCTCTGGCGGAAGGCATGAGAGCAGCCCCTGAGCTGGCTGATGGCTTCTGTGGAGAGGAGAGGGATGGGTATGGTGCAGTGGGCAGTGACTGTAGAGCAGGTGGGCAGATGGGAATGCAAAATCGCACCTGGTGTAAGAGACGTTTTGTGTCCCTCAGCTGAGAAGTGTAGATATCAGTAGAATTAATATCTACTGCAAGCAGAAGAGCCTGGATTGATAGTAAGTGAGGAAACAAAAAATACACAGCAATATTGATAGGACATTATATATAACCAAATCAAATGTAAAGAGGGATTTAAACCAAAAAGGTTAGGAACCAGATAGCCCGCAGCAGGAGTATGGACTAGATGAACCCTGAAGATTCCTTCCAACCCCAACCATTCTATGCTATATGAACAATCATTAGACAATTGGATAAATCCAGAAATCTCAGAAAATCTAGAGACATTCTTTCACATTCCAGTTCTGCTCCTCATTTGCTTCTCAGCAAGGGAAAAAAACAATCACTATTTTTGGATTACAGCCCAAGAATATTCTTCTTGGCTCACTGCATTTGGGCTTCTTTGTATTATCGTGAATTAAGGCAGAAATGACATCATCCTGAGTGAGACAGGTGTTCTCATCCCAACCTCCTTCAAAGACCCAGCCTGTGGTGTCTACAAAAGGAGCTGACAATAAAACAAAGAGAGACAAGGTAGGATTTCGGAGCTAAATCTTTTCCTTAGACACCACTTGCGCAGCGGCATCTACTTTGACACATGGAGATGGGTAACGTCTTCCTGACTGCTCATGGGTCTTGCAACCTCTGCCAGGACCTGACAGGCGTTTAGAGGTCCACATTTCTTTAATGGATAAATCTCTATGAAACAAATTTTCATTCTTCAGTAGAACCTGCAAAAGCACTAGCTGTCACTGAGATAAATCACTATGATCCACTTACATCTTTCAGTGTAGCTGACTTGCTAGATATGTATTTTAATACAAATTTTGCTGAAAACCGTTTACGTATTACCATTAACACTTTCTCAATCACATGCTTTTATTGTCAAAGCTTCATTTACATTTTTCTCACAGTTTTTTTTTTTTTCAATAAATACCAAGGGGGAAAAAAAAACAGATCCCCCACTCCTTCCTTATCCATCCTAATTATTTGGTAGTGAATCACACATGAAAATATGAGGAAGAACAGGAGATTAATGAAGAGTTTAGCATTATTTTTGGTAAGGGAGTGACAAAAGTGACCTCAAAGCAGTTTTAATAACACTGGAAATGAAGCAGTCTTTTCTGTATAAGGATTTCTTCCTCCCTCTCTCACACTCAGATTGTACTGTTTAGACAAAAGAAAACCTTTCATAACACCATTACCATTCAGCTGGCACAGTAGCTCTAGGATTCAATTCCAGTTCAAATTTCATGACCCATGAAGGCTGCTGGGCTGTAATTAGCTGGCACACACCTTGAGGGTATCCAATGCGGGAGCCATGTCCAGGGGCAGAGGTGGAGGTACAAGCATTGCTTGTAGAAGCATTTCTCCTCTGAATACCTTACCACATTTCACAGGAGATGATGTTCCTACCTGCAGAACCACCAACCTTGAATTTAGAGGGGTGGGAAATGAGCAGTGCCATCTCTGTATGCTTTTGCTATGCAGTCACCAAGGATAACTATTTTCTCTACTATGTACCGCAACCTGTGCATGAGAAGGAGACGGAGCTGGGACACAAGGAAACCCTCTCAAGGGACAAGGATATTCAGCAGGAGAAGAAGGAGAAGAAAATTTTCTTTTCTCCCAAGAAAAAAACAAATAATAAAACCAACCCAACGTAGCATCTGGCTGACCTAATGGGAAGTGTGGGGAGTAAAGAAAAACAATTTAAAAAGAAATAAGATTGAATTTAAAATACAAATGTATGTATAATAAAATACTGATACCATTGATAACTTTCGGCCTTTTATTATAGGTTCAAGAAGCTCATAGTGCCTCACAACTGCAATCATGCCAATGTCACAAGAGCCATTTTGTGTATGATGTTACTAAGAAGTAACAGACTTCAGATGGAGCTGTTAGGTCATTTAGTATGACATGGGATCAGAGCACACAGCCCAGCCTTCCCAGCCATCCTGGATCCCGGAGCTCCAACAGCCACCGTTTGCCTTCCAATACACTACTGCTCACTCACACACAAGATATCAGCTCTGTCTGGAAACTGTTTTTTTCATGATGTGCATTGGCTTGAGGAAGAGCAGGCAATAAGGGCAGAGACTTGTGGCTGCTGGCCATGTTCATGCTTTGCCTCCCTATGGGCCCTAGGACAGTGTCCAGGACATGTGCAAGCTGTTCAAATCTGCGCAGTGTTTAGTATATTTAGCTCTAGCTCTGATGGTGTTCAGGTGTCCCTGCAAGTACAGCAGAAGTGGAGTGGAGATCCTGGTTTCAGGAGAGGGCCATGCATAGCCACACTGCGGCCTGATAGCTGGTCTGGCCGTGGCGCACTGCCTGCTCTCCTTCCAACTCTGGAGATAGATGGGTTAAGCCCCAGCCAAATTATTACAAGATATTTCAGCTAACATGGACTTTAAAATTAACCACAGGTGCTGGCATGGCAAACAAGATGCTCTTTAAGCCAAGCCATTTCTCCTAGCCTGGCCAATCCTTTCTCCCAGGCTGCTGACCACCATTTAGTTTCTGGGAGATAAGTAATGATTGCTGCCTTTCCAAAAGTTGTGTTATTCAACCAAAACCATTTATTTATTTTGCTGCTTTTAATCCTTTCCCTTCCTATACTTTTATTTTATTTTTAGAGGTCCAGAATACTTATCTACCCAGCAACCTCGACAACTCTTAAAAGAAGGAATAGTAGAATATTTGCAGACTGATGCAGTCAGCATCTGGCAAGCTGAAGTGCCGTGGCAAAGTCACAGAGACCACAAGCTAGGTTTGTGGGCAGAGGCTTTTACCATTATCCTATTTGTTTTTTTTAGGTCTTTGGTCTTTTTCAACAGCTCTGCCAATTAGTGTTACTAAAATATGGTTCCTTAGGATTTACTGTCTGCACTACAGAACTGAGGATTTGGGGAATTCTGGCAGAACAAAATATCTGTGCTGATGGATAAATAAGATGACAGTTGTATGGGTTCAACTTTTGGCTGAGTAATTTCAAATCATAGCAGTGCCTTTCAATTTATATTTGTTTGCCTTCTTCCAAGCAGCAAAGAAAACTACAAACCACTGCAGGTTTACAGGAAAATATAGGGATGTCAGAGTTGGTTATAGCCTGACCGCTAGGACTGCATAGTTTATTTTTCATGGGCTATATCACTAACAGCATGTTTAATGTATGTTTTGGAGAACCAATGATTAATTTTATTTATATAATTAATGCAATTGTTTCCTCCTGTCATTGTTTAGACAGGTTTAAATTTTGTACGCTGTTGTTAACAAGTGTTATAATGAGTTTGAAACATAGCCTTTCTTCTAGCCATAGATATAAATACATGATATTTTGTTTATTTTACCCCAGGCCGCCTTTGGCATACACTGAGTAGGAGGAAGAAACTGAAAATTCTCCTTCAAGCAAAGATATAAAATGGATGAGACATGAGGATCTGACAAGTGAGTGAGTAACTTGACTTGAATTTAATAAACAGGAAACAACCTGCACAGAAGAGTCAATGTGCCATGACAACAAGATGTGGATTTGTTATTCCTCTTTTCACATTCTTGCAGCATTGCTACAGTGAGTGTGAACATATGCAATTAGTATTGTGTAATACCAAAAGGTTGGAGCCAAAGGAACTGAGGAATATGTCCTGCAGATATATGAACTAGGGCAGTACATGCAATAGCTTGAACCTAGCTGTGGCAGGTTCATATAAGCATATAAGATGTTGAGAGTTTTAATGAGTAACATGGGCATGGGTCTATACACTGCTGCCTTTGCTTCCTGAATCATCATGGCACACAACTAACAAAACAGAAGAAGGTGATTGGTGGCTTCACAATCTTGGTAGGTTCACAACTGAGTTTATCTGAGGATGGGTGGGAAAGACACATTGTGGCCTCAGGTCCATTTGGGAACTCCTCATGCCCACACTGATACTCCCTGTGCAACTGATGGTGGAAGTGAAATCCAAGTGACTAGGAACAGAAACATTGTTTAGAGACCTAAAGCATAATTGCTAGATATGTTTAGACATATTTGTATACCAGTTCAGCCATTTTCTCACTTAGTTTTCCCCTTGTAGATTAAAAGCAATGTCATTTGGTTATTTAGGTCGATTAGTAAATCAAAGGGCCAAAATCCAAATCTCAATTTTATGCTCAACTGTGGGAATAGTTGGACTGAATATCAGATTGCAGCTGTCCATTTTTGATTCTAAATATGACTGAAGGGGCTCTACTTTCCATTTCTAGTTAGAAAGGAACGGATTAAAATATATATATTTTTTCCATCTATGAGAGCCAAAATCTCCCTACATTTTATGCCACTGAATTAGAACACGAACCTCTGAATCTCACCTCTGGGTCTAATAAAACCTAATTAACAGGCTGATTTGAAAGCAGCATTCATAGTTCACCTTCAGATTTATGTTACATAATGAAGCATTTACAATAGTCTATTCTTCTTTTACAAAACAATTAGGTAATTTCAAATAAAATTTTTATTTCTATAAAATTATTGGCAATTAGTTTGTCATCTGGATAGCAAAACCATCTGTCCAGAACTATTCCCACCAGGAAGCTGAGGCTTTAGAAATCCCATGTACTTCCATGCTTTAGAACAATACCACAAATATTCAGCAGAAAGCCACTGTCTAAGAATTAAACCGGTGTCTTGTGGAACAGACTCCTTTTGCCAGCATGTTTTCAAAATTACTAGAATGGTTTTAGAAACCTGACCAGAGACAACATAAGTGTTCAAAGTCCTGCCAGAGACCTACACAAGGTTTGAACATCAGTCTATATTTGGTACAGATGAAAGAGCAATTAGAAGCCTGTGGAAAATATTAGTATCTGAGCTGTAACTTCTTCTGCACATTTCAGGTACAATATTCTCAATCTCATAGCAGAAGGAAATGTATTATACACTATTTTGGAAGTATTAAATAGCTTCTGTCTCAGATGTCAATGTTTAAAACATTGGGGTATCAAAGAATATGGAGGAAGACATTGCACCCAGTGGGAAGACATTCAAATGGCAAGAACAGTATCAGAGAAGTCAGTTCTTCATACCAAACAAACAAACAAACAAAAAAACATTGTAGGAGAAAAAATGATAAAAAAAAAAAAAAAAAAGTAGTCTGAAGTCAGTATCTTCTCTCATCACCCAGTGGCCCAGCTCAGGACTTGGACTGCTCAGCAGGAAGGAGGAAATAACATCAAACCATGTTCTCAAGCAAAATAAGGTTCAAGAACCAAGTAAAAGTCTTCAGAAAAGCTCTGGTTCAGGGATGCTATAGCAACGGTCAGGTTTATATAGTTATTATTTGTAGTGGAAAAACAAAAGAGCAATTATTTAGGAAAATGTCAATCAAATGACAATATATTGTTACAGATCTGCACAGATTCCCCTAACTTTTGCAGACACTAACGAGTATCCTAGTATGTAGTATTTGTCATAGTCAATTTAAGTTTAAGTTTTGATGGAAATTTAGTCTTTGGATTTAATGGAAGTAAATTTTAGGCACCATAAATGAATTCCAGTTCTGTTTACCTGTAAGAAAAAAATAATACCAAAAGTAGTGGTAAAAAGGCTGTCAAAACTTCTCAGTAGTCATTTAGCAATTAGCCCGTTTCCTAGGTTAAGCAAGAACAGACTATGGCAATAACCACCTTTGCTCCTAAGAAGATACTGACATTGGGTCCGTCAACTGTCCTGGGCATCCACTTGGGTAGTAGACTTGGGTCTACTGAAAGGAAATATCCAAAGATCCTCAGCAATATCCTCAGACCTGCTACTTCACAGAGCAACTGGTGCAATGGGGATAGAAATCAGGCTGCAGAGGATGAAATATCTTAGATATATCAGATAAAAAAGAATGAAATTGGATAAAGAGCTAGACCAAGGAGCTATAGAAGGCTGGATTTCAGCTGGATTGTAAGAGCACAAAAAAGCATTGCAAACATTCAGAAGAGCTTATCTCTTTCCCATACAATTGATATTTAAAAGAAATATTGCAACCTTAAGTACATCTGTTTCCATTTTAATTTGCAAATTCATTTATATTTGCTTTGTTTTTCATTTTATTTTTCATTGTCTTCTAGAGAATTAAGAATATAATAGGACTTTTTTTCAATTGCTATTCAAATTCTTCTCTATTATTGGGGGTGAATATAGGTCTTTTTAGTAGAATTTTAAACTCCTGTTTCATAAGAAGATAGCAGAAGCAGTCCTAGAAGATTTACCTGCTGTGTAGCAGAGATATGACTGGACTAACTTCTTGTGACCCTGAAGTAGGTTCAAAGTGGTATGTAAGTATATTTCTGAAACTGTGACACAGATGCTATACTGATTGATAAGTGAGTAACATATAGATAATGACTGCATAGTTAGATTTAAGAGCTTGAACATGAATTTAGCGCAAAGTTATTAATCCCTTCTAGAATTACAACATTTACTGAGGTAAAAGGGAATTACATGATTTTATTTTATTTTATTATTTTGTTTTTCAATTCAGTTGCTCATCTTTGTAAAGAAATTTGCATTTATGTACTCTGGAGAGGAAGGAAAATATGTATTGTTACTGCTGCATCTGTTTAAGTTTGTTCAGTGGATTTTTCTGAGGAGAGCAATGGGCACAATTATAATTCAGTGTCATGAGCACATATTGCAGAGGCAGAAGCCTTGAGTCAAGTACCAGCTGCCACTCTGTATTGGGCTTACACGGCAAGGTTTTGGTAGCAGGGGGGCTTCAGGAGTGGCCTCTGTGAGCAGAGCCCAGTAACTGACCCATGTCAGACCAAAGCCAGCTCCAACTGGCTCCAAAGGGACCTACCACTGTCCAGAGCTGTGGCAGGGAGTGATGCTGGTTGTGCCTCTGGGAGGGCAGATTGAAGGAAGGAGGAAACAAACAAGCAAACAAACAACAACAACAAAAGCAACTGCTATGCAACAGCAGCTGAGAGAAGGGGGAGAAGCAGCCCTGCAGCCCCCAGGGCAGTGCAGCAGGAGGGCAGGAGGTGATCTGGGCACACAGCAGCAGTTTCCCTGTGGCCTGTGGAGAGGCCCTTGGTGGAGCAGGCTGTCCCCCTGCAACAAAGTGTTTCCCCCCCCCCCCGCCCCCTTCTGTTGAGGAGTGGAAGAGATGGTAGTGTGGTGGTACTTATTGGTATTAAACCACTTCCATAAAAATTCTCTGATTCTCTAATATTGGCAGTCTCCCAAGAGCTGGATAGAAAGAGTAGAAAGTCAGAAAACAAGTGGGCAGCTTCCTTTGAGAAAGGGCTGTCAGGACATTGAGACAAGATACCTGGACTATGAGATGTGGTACCTGAGTACTTGGGAAGGACCTCAGTGGTTCCTTGCCGAGGCTTCCAGACCTCTCCATGGAGAATACACCTGCCCAGGTGAAACGGGGGGGTGCCCCTTGGGTGGCCACCCACAGCGACATTTAGCATTGCTGAGCATGAGGCATTTTTTGGGCCAGAGACCTAATGATGTGCCTGGGTTGTTCTGTGGTAGAGCCAGGAAATGAAACTTGCTTTTCTTAACCAAAAGCTAATTAACTCCATGTTGGACAACTCTTCATTCTTCCTGTTCCTTGCTTTGGATTGTTTTTTTCCCAGATTTATTATTTCACATTTTTAAATCACATTACATGTTCTCTTTCTAACTGCTCTCCACCTCCTCTGCATTTTATCTCCTGTCTCTGCAGTCTCACCCACTCAGCTCAGTGCGATCTCTAGCTCTCATTTCACTTCTATGTTAGATCTGACATGAGTTGGTAATGAAAAAATGAAGCAGTCGGGGGCTTCCTTTGCATATGTTTCAATCCCCACTTTGGAAAATTAATGCTTCATCTATGCATAAGACTGGAAAAAAACAGTGCTCCAGGGAGTAGTTGTCAGGATCCAATGCAGAAGATTTCAAAGTGTGGGTAAGAAACAATGACCAAGCCACAGATACCTCTTCCTAGCATAGTAACTGCCAGCAGTGATGAAGCAAAGGAAAAGGCAGGTCACAAATAACATATTCACTCATGCATTGGGCTGACTTCTGCAAGGTGTTAGCTGGCAACATCAGGTGGCTTCCATGGGAGCTGACAGATACATACTTTCCCTTTGGTTAAATCCAGTACTTCTATTTTCCTTCTGCTGTTATTCTAGCACCATTAACAAGAACCAATAGCCATTTAAAAACTAGAGATGGCAATGTAGATTATTAGTATAAAATGAAAAATATATTTTTCCCTAGTGTATCAGAACTTGAAAGTTTATTTGCAGTAACACAGAATGAAATGATGATAAACAGTTGTAAAGATGGATGATTTGACTGAGCCTGCTGTCCCAACAACTTTACTGTAAATGGTTTGCAAAATAAAAAGCCCTTTACTCTCATTTTCCAGCAGAGATATGGGATATAAATAAAACAGTTTTCAGAGTTGGAGTTCCCTGTATTTAGCTGTCTGATCTCTTTAGATATATCCAGTCTTGGTTCCCAGATTATTCACAGGGCCGGAAGGGAGCTGGAAAGTAGACATTTCTTCTCATAAATCTTCTAATGCCCTCACTTGCCAGGCAATTCCAGCACCTCAGACACCAGTAGGATCAAATGTCCCAGATAACGTGTCAGACATCAGTTAATTCTACAGCATGCTGGGAATGGCTGCAATGCACTCCTTTTGGTCACTGCTGTTGTAATCAGGCAATTAGTTCAAAAAGGAAGTTTTGTAGACTTAATTCCCTTTTACCCTGAGAAGACACAAACTCACTTTTAACTAAGCCTCACACTTCCCACCTTGTAGCACTGTCCCTCTCTCCTTTGAAGCCATGCTATGATGCAGCAACAAAACTTGGATCTCACTAGTCCAGAAAGCTTCCTGTCATGGTGTGTTGTTGGAGGAGCAGAGAGTGCTCTACACCAGCCAGTGCAAAAAATCATACATGGTTGATAGCAGAGTTTCTCCTCATTTACTTTTCTACAGTCTTCAGCTTGACTAACCTCTGTGCAGGTGGCATGGCAGTACCAGTAGGAATACAGTATTTCTTGGGCAGATTAGTCTAAAAGCCATTAATTCACATGAACTTCTGGAAGGCTAGATGTGGGTTTGGGCATACCCCTCACCATCACTAAGAGAGAGAATCAAACCCACCTCCTGAGTCAACTCTCATTGGTCTATGGTAAACCAACCTAGGTCTGCTTTAAAAAGATGGCATTACCACTTCTTCCCTGATTTAAAGGGTGATCCTGCTCCATGCTTGTAAAAGACAAATGAAAATCTTTAACTCCCAGAGATGCCTGGGCCTGTAGATCATCAGAGGTTTGCAGACTTGCCATAGCCCAGAGTGAGATGTCTGAGCGATGGGGTTAATCCATTCAGGACATGTTTGCACTGGGGGTAACCAGCCGAGGCACCACAGTACCTAACATTTAGGCACTTTTTGTAAGTCACTTAGACACAGATTTCCAGGACACCGTGCATCAGTGCATTTCTGCACTGATCTTCTCTAGGTCCCCCAGATAAGCAAAACAACCCATCTAACTGAGCCTTTTGTAAACTAGGTGCAAATATTGTTATCCTATTTAACACCTCAGCAGGGCATAAGCAGGTGAACAACTTTTGCCTTGGGACAGAAAAGAAAGATGTCTCCCCATTCCAAACCTAGAGAGCAAAAATATCATAGACTTGCATACAAGAGGATTGTTTAATATGTTCACAAATCAAATTTATTAATTTAAAACAAAATTAATGAAGAAAAATTCTGTACACAATTGTGGACACAACACACTTTTTGTACAATAAGGCCCAGATAAACTGTTTATTTTTCAGTCGGCAAGTGACTAAAAATTGAAAAGAGACCAAGAAAAAAAAAAATACAACCAACTCCCCATCACTGTCTAATTTGCTTGAAGAAAAAAAAAAAAGGCTAATTATAGTCTCAATTCTAAAAACTACCCACAACGTGCTTTATGTATGTATGTGAGTACCATGTGAATTCTAGTACTCATACCGGGTAAAGTAAAGCACATGTGCAAGTCTTGGTAGAGTAAAAACCTCTTTGTTGGTAATAAAGCAATCCACAAACATTGAATTCTAGCAGCAATATGATTCCTCCAGTAGAGAAGGGCGTTGCTTTGCAGCTACATTGGTGCTTTGTAGCTTTGCAGGTAGCTGTTTCAAGGCTGGTGTTTTTAGCAAAAGAAAACAAGAAGAAAAGCTGGAGAATGAACCAACAAAGCTGATTTTTTTTTTTTTTTTAAATGAAGAGATTTAAATCAGGCAAAGGGAATTGGTACAATTCAAGCCAGAAAGTCAGACTGACAGTTTATCTGACCAAGTAGCTCATGGCCTTCAAGATTAGAAAAGTCACAAGTCACAGACAGACACAGTCTAGGTTTGTCCTGTAAGCGGATATAGACAAAAGCAAATTTTAGCTTCTTGATGATATTTCAGTGTTTCCATTGCCGGCAATGGATGTTATATCTTAGGAAAATCTGACTCCTGGTGGAAGAGGATTAAAAAACTTAAATGTATATGAGTATCCTTGTTCAGTTTCTCCAAAATATTCCCATTTCTAATTTCTAAAAATAATGATGATAATTTCCTTTATTTTTGGACAAGACAAAAACTATTTGGTACCTAGATGCCAGTTTAAGTCATGTCTTACAATATATTTGTGTTCTCTCTCTTATTTCTTTATGGAATGAATCTGTTAATTCATTTTTCAATACTCTAAAAAAGGGTTAATATGTTGACATTAAAAGAGGAAACTGAAGACAGCAATGCATTCCTCTTTGGTTGTGTATTATGTATATTTCCTTAGCGGGGGAAACGAAATTTATCTTTTCATAATCAGAGTAGGTGAGTGAGGAAAAAGGTAGAGAAGTAGCTGAAAAGAACAAAACCCAATTCCTATTGACACTTGACATCCATGCTTTTGGTCTTGACAAATTTATCTAAAAAAATCCATTATCTACATATTTATAACCAACGCATTGATAAGGCACTGCACAACAGTTTGTGCACATGTGGCCTCATTCTTTACCAACAAGGCATTACTATCTTTCAATAGCATTTACCTTAACAATATGTAAAAGAATCATTCATTATTACAAATTTACACAAAAAATTCTTCCTGTACATGATTGTCTCAGTGATGTACCTATTTGTTTAAATTAGACATATTTTAAACTACTCTGTAATGTGCTAAAATCAAAAGTAGTTGCTGTACCATAAGGCAAAGGCTTATAATAGCCTTTATTCCTATTATACATATCCTCAGTTATACGATGTCAAAATATAGTCTGTTCATAAATAAGTAAAGATGTACAGAGTACCCTGGGTATGAGAAACCAAAAAGTAAACCTTCTTTACAAGAAAATTACTCCACTGGTATTTTGAAAAATCTCAGTCTTCATTGTGCAATCAAGTTCGCTGTGTTGAAGAAACGGTGTGTGTCACATTGAAGAGTCTAAAAACAACAAAGCACGTGCAGGTCCTTTTTTTCTTCACAGGTACGAACCTTTTATTTCTTTTTTTTTTTTTTTTTCCTTTTCCATTTCTTTTTGGTAGCAAATACGGTAAAGATGAGTTGTTAAAACATTCACATGGCTTATTTTCATTGGACTTGCAGTACCAGAGTCCACAGCTGTTCTGAAGAAAGAGACATGCTCCTCCATTTACTGAAAGGGCAAGGGTTAAGACCAATTGCAGCTGTACGTCAACATGTTGAAATCACAAAGTTCTGTAGTCCAATGCTGACACAAGACACAGGCATACCATCCACGGGCAGAAGGAGGCTCTGGGGTTTCAAAGTGCTGCTGAGCTGCTACAAGTACTCCAGTTCCAAGGCATGGTGAAGGGCCATAAGGTCAGAGTGGCTCGAGATCCTCCAAAATGGCATAGCATGCTGTGAACAGCACAGACAACATGTAAAAATAACCCAAAGCATTCTGGTATTTAGACCCACCCATTGTCTTTTGCAAGAACATGGTAACACAGCAAGGAAAAAGCAAGAGTCAGAGTTCTTAAACCCCCAAGCCTTTCACATTTATCTCTGGTTTCTCTGACCCCCAGCATAAATTATCAATAACAGCGCATCTATTTGCCAACGCAAATAACAATGTCATGAGATGTTAAAGGAAGGGAGGGATTTCTCATTTCTTTTTCAGAAAATCAAATTATGATATATTACAGAAGAAAATGCTGTTTCTAGGAAAAAAATAGGAAAACTATGTTGTACATGAAGCAAATGGGTAATTTGAGGAAGGGAACAGGACTTCAATAAAATAAAATTAAAAAAAAAAAAAAAGGAAGTGATAGTAATATTTACTATCAAAACATATTTATTCTTTGGGAAACTATCCCTGGCAGGTGAGTTATGAACATAGCAGAGATGATTCAGAATAGTTCATATGTTGCTCACATCACTTTGAAGGGAATTTTATCTTGGTGTTTTTTTACAACTTCGGTCATTGTTAGCACTGATCTTAAAACACATTTTCCATATGGGACAATTGAAAAATAAATACATATTTTTTTCCTATTAACTGTAATAAGATCTCACTCTGGAGCACACCTATGTTCACAAAGAACCTGAAGAAACCAAAAACAAATACCAGGAAAAAGCACACATTACCTCATCCATGAAGGGAAAAATCTGATAAAGACTACTTATTATCTTTATTATCTTTAAACTGTAAAACAAGGATTATACTGTCAGCAAGAACTTTTGCATAAATAAATAATAATAATAATAATAATAACCATCAGCTTTCTTTGGGAAAATTTCTATCAATCCCACGGGAAAATAGTTTCCATGCAACAATATTCTTAAGGTTGCACACAGCCATATTCACCATTTCAGTGGGTCAGCTTGTGTCCAGCATCTTTAGGAGGCAAACCACAAGCAGTTTGCTATCACAATAGCTTCTGAGGTCCCCAGTCACTTTATTGACAATTTCTCAGAAAAGGTTTCTTCATCCTCCCCCAGCAATTCCTGAGGAAATTCCTAATTCTATTTAAATCAGCAGCAAAACTCCATCTCTTCTGATCATCACTTCTATGTTGACCTCCTCTTTAATTCAGGTTTTCATTCTCAAGTTTTGAATAGAGAACAATTTTGAAAACAGCATAAAAGCGCGATGTGAAACACACTGTTTCCAGGCGCATGTTTAATGTGAACCCTGCATATTTGCTCTAAACCTCCCCCATCAATCAAACACCTTAGCACATAGCTTATGATAAATTTGTCTTTAGAGTTCAGGTAAACATCTGTCATGATATAAACATGAATTATTTTTAGGAGGATAATGCTTCAATCCAGATATCAATGTGATGATGAATTGGGTTCAACTTATGGAATAAAGCAGAGATTCTTAAAAGAAACTTAATTAAGTGAGTATTGGCAAGTCTCTCTGAAATCAAATGGCAATTGCTAAGGAATAATCATCAGTTGCTTTTGTGAAAGATGGAGGAGATAATGCTGGATTAATTAATATTAATCAGCAAGACTTTGCTAAAGAGTGGTGCATGACCAACAAAGGAGCACTCTAAGGAATCTGGAAAGCATGCACCAAGTTAAGGACAGGTATTAGCAAGTAGAATTGCAAAATAGGAGGGACTGCAGAGTGATAAATGTGGGACTGAGCACCCAGTGTCCGTGTTTCAAGGTTTTTATTTCAGAATAACTCTGGTTTTCTACCATGGAAAAGATGCCCACTAACAGCTGGAGAGCATTTGGTGTTTAGCTCTTGTTTAGCTCTTGTTTAGCTCTTGTTTAGCTCTGCCCAAAATATTTTTTTTTTTTTTTTTTTTTTTGTTCCTTAAAAAAACCCTCCAGAATGTTAGTAAAAGTACAGTGAAGAGGATGATCTGCTTCGGTATGACACTCATGATCTAGAATAAAATATCATATGGATGTGTCAACTTATGTCCTCATGCAGAGGACATATACAATATGTCCTTTTACAATAACAAAAATTCTACAGGAAGAAAATAAAATGACTGACAAGAAAGCACCACTGGAACAATTCCTCTTTTACTTTGTTTTACTCTGGATTATCACAAAGACTTAAGAAAGAGCTACGTCTCAGCTTAAAGATAAATAAGTGAGCCACAGCTGCTTTGGGGGGAAAAATAATAATTCAGAGACAAGTGTTGTTGGAACAAATTCTTAGATTATTTTCAAAACACTTTTACACATTACTCTTGTCCATAAGAAGGAAGCATTAAACAAGACATCTACTATTTCAGCATCTTTAATCTAGTCTTCTATTGATTTGCTTCTATGCTCCACCAGTGACAGAAACTAGATGCAATTATCTCATTGAGTTACAGCTCCCAGTGTCTTTCCTATTACACCACATAGACAGTCTGTCCTCTTCACTGTCAGGTCAGGCACCACTGTTTTCCAGCTCAAATCTTTCCTACAGATTCATTTATTGCATCATGCTCAGGAAATGAATGAACAATAGCAAAGAGAAATAAAAAATCCTCATCATACTGTTCTCCAGGATCTCCAAAAGCTTCTGTCTGTCTATCACTTATTGAGGCTGCAAGAACTTCCTGGTAGAACTTATAACATCTGATAGGGGCATTACATCAATGACAAACAGGTACAAGTCTGTGTTTGCAGCTGATCTGAGCCATGTTTGCCAACTGGGGGCACTCAGCAGTGCTACCTCCCTTTCTTGCATTGCTGCAGTTTCCCTCTCCACTCACAAGCTGCAAGGCAGCATGTACCTGGTCTCCCAGCTCTCGCTGTCAGCTTGGCACCACTTGTGCCTCAGCTGCTGGGTCAGAAGGGTGTAAATTGCATACCAAAGCTGTCATGTGGTGAGGGGTTTGGTGGACATCTGCCTTTGAATAGTGTCTATGAAGAAGCCAAGAGTCAATGACATGGAAGCCCTCCAAGGTCATATAGCAAACTAATGAATAGGGAGAATTGTAGTAAGTAATAAATTCTTGGCTTCCAGCTCCCACTTCATGCAGTTCCAGCATTATACTGCTTCCCTAGTAACAACCTCAGCATCACAGAGTGTACACACACCAGGCGTCTAGGGCAGTTAAAGATCCTGATTGTTTTAACAGAAGCTTTAGTTTCTGCTAAATCAAATCACAGTGATTCTTGCTATGATGCCCATATGCAATATTGAGTTTTCGATTACCCTCAGCTGTTTATGGTCAGATTTTAAACCAAAACTTTAAGTGGTCATTATTTTGGCTATATCTTTGTGAATGAAATTCACTTAAGTGTCCTCTGCTTTATTTATATCTGTCTGTGAAAGGAGTATACCTCCATTTATACCATTCAGTTATGAGTGAGGTGTGGAATGAGAGCCTGGAGAGTCCCGTGAAAACAAAGAAGTTGTGTAAATCTCAGGATTATAATTATTTTCAGTTCTTCTTCATATAGGTCAAAGGACTGGCAGTGTACTCCCAAGAAATGAAACATGCAACGAACGCAGCGGCTGCACAGGGACTGGAATCTGCATGGGCGCTCTGTGCACGGGTTGAATGTGGCTGATTCAGATCTCTGTCAATTTGACCCTACAGCACAGACTTCTGAGACTTCTAGCTAAGAGAAGGGGAAACAAATCTGATACAGATCTATATATAGCTACATGCATGTGCCTGTGTGTGTATATGCAATCTCGTACACGTGTCCATATATGTGCATGTGTGTTTACTAGGTATATACAATAATTTTCACTTTATCTAAGAAAGCAAATGACTGTACAAAAGAAAAATGCTTGAAGTAACAAAACGATCTTACAAAACCTTGAACATTATTCCTGTATTACCATGCCCCACATATCTACAACTATTGTCAACAGTGGCAACACAGCCATGAGGCAGAGACCCATTTTTTTCTTACTAAATGAGCAGACAAGAGTTTCTTTGGATATATATTTACTACATATTGCCTTTAGAAAGCGTCTCTGCCAACACTTACCACACATGTCATGCACAACACGTGTCTTCTATTCTGGGCACATGAAAAAATGCTAATATCTCATTTACTACTGTGCGAGAACGGATGACAAATGCTAACCACTAATAAACAAGCAGTGTAACTGGATGCTAATGAAACTATGAGAAAGCTGTTCTTATTGCTTGTTGGAGGAACATATGACTAGACTGGTAGTAAGCAAGGATTTTGTTTACTGTTTCAGTATCTTCAAAGTATATATGAAGCTTTTTTCTACTGAAAGGCATGAATCATTTCAAAGATATTTAATAACATATCATACTTGATAATAAATATATTTATGACTGTTTTAATGATATTTTGAAATGAAATGTGGTGGTGAAAGTTTGACTTTGTGTTAGTTTGGTAAAAACATGAAAAATTAAATTAACTTAGCAAATCTAATTTTTATAGAATCATTCAATAACCTAAAAATATTAAGGTAATTAATTTCTGAAATAGAAACAGTATTATTTTTCAGCACATATTTACTAAAAGAACCAATCTGCAACTATTTTATTCAACAAAATAAATGAAAGTGTTTCAATTCAACACATGCACAAAACAAAGACGTTTTTTGATGGCAATACTGAAAAGTGCAGACTATCCTCCTTCCCTGAAATGAATACATATTTCTAAAAAAACCTTACTCCTGAGATTTGTGACACATTTTAATAGAAAACTCATAAGTTTCTGTCATCTTTAACAGTATTTTTGTTGTGTTTCTGCCAGATTTTGCTAAGCAGTCGTCTTTACTTCCTACCCCAAACCTGAGCAGCACAGTGTGACTGCAAGCTTTAAAGTAGTGGCAGATTGGATACCCATTTATATTCTATTTATTGCTCCACGAAGATTTATGATTTTTCCTCTCAATTTTCCTCCAAAGCAATGCAACCATTTCAGAGACAAAGGGAGAAACTGATTTGCCTAGGCTCTCCCAAATCACCTGATTTAAAATCCAGCTCCTCCATGGAGAGATCCTCCTCCTTTGTCTCATCTCGCAAATGAGAAACCCTTTGGAGGATTCTCCTAAGTAGGAAAATACAGGACTTCTTTCTGCCTTATGGATACTTCCCAACTGTGTCTCTAAATGCAAATGCAAAAGAAGAGCTCAAAAAAAAAAAACAACAAACAAAAAAAAAAAAAAACCACAAAAAAAAAAAACGAAATCAGGACATCAGAGTCTCTGGCAGGGAAACGTAGAAACTTATGTCACTGCAGTGGCATGCAGATGTACACAGGGCAAGAAGGCAGCCCCACGCCTGTGCTTGCTGCGGGCACATGGGCACATGTCCCCACACTGTACCCCTTGTCCCCATGCACCCCTTGCCTTTCCCCCCTCTTCTCTCTTCCCTCCTCTCCCTCTTCTCCTGGGGAAGCAGATCCAAAGGTAGCAACCTCCATGTGAACCCTGGAGTTACAGCTGCCCTGACTGCTTGCTGAACTGATCCAGAAGGGTAAGATTTCTCCTCAGCCTGTAATGCAAACGTCCTGAGGATTTTAATTGTCTTATAAAATATTTTGCAGGAAGTGACAGCTCAGCCAAGGTGTTGATACCATGGCTTGTCCCATGCTGCATGAAATGTAAGGGTATGCGGTTTCCTCAGTGTGTTGTATTTATTTTCATCGATCAAAGGAGGCAATTTACTAAAAATGTCTGTCCTAATTCTTTTTTTTCAAAACAGCAATGACCTTTTCACCTGTATTAAAAAGTATGTACTATTGAATTTTTACAACAAAGGCAATAATAAAAAGATTTTAAATGCATTTTTTCTTTTGTTGTATTAACTCAATATTTAGATTAAATAAAGGACAAAAATGAAAAACCTTGTTTCATGACTAAGCAATCAACTAAATTATTGGTGAACTATTTTTTAATAAAAAAAACCCTTATCTTTATCACCTCCTAAGCTTGAAGTTCAGATCTTTTCACTAAAGAAACAGAATAAAAATCTTTCATATTAAATAGATTTGAATTTATATGCTCACTTAAAAATACTCACTAGAGCAATCAGTGAAGGGCCATTCTAGCATTAAAGTAGGAAGGACCTACTCTCTGTGTCCCATGTAAAGAAATGCACATATACTAAGGGTTTCCCCACAGGCTAAAGCCCTTCAGCAAAGCACAGTACAAAGGAATAACATAAAATCTGTCCCTGCCTTTAGAATATCTCAAAATCCAATATGCTGATGGGAAGGAAGCAGCTACAGTGTGAGGGGGATAAGAAAGGTAATGGAGACAGTCATGTCAGTTTGGGTTGATGGGCTTCGTATTTTCTGTGGGGGTAGATACTCGTTTGTTTCCACACTCACTGGAGAAGATCTAGGCTTTTACATTTTTTCTAATACAGCAATACCATTTATTCATTAGGCAGGGCATATGTCTTAACCTTAAGCATACTTTAGGGTGCATTCCCATGCCTGCTCCTCCTTATAATGCTAAAAACAATCTGAGGAGCAGATAATAAGGCATCATATGAATTGGGAGCAGCTTCCAGTACAGCAAGGCACCACGTGGCTCTTTCTCTTGATGCATCGGAGGGCAAATCCTGCCGTCACAACTTGCAATGGTGAATTGTTTTTAGGTGGAGCAGGACAACAACCCAAGAAGCATTTCCCTTAATCAAATTAATAGTTTCTGCAGAAAGGCTGGGCTGCTGCTACACTTATTGACTTCTCTGGCATTGCTGTAAGAGATAATTTAATCCAGAGCGTCTAACATGCTTTAAATCTGAAAATTCCTTCCACCAAGAAAGAATATACAGAAGCAATGGCACAAAGGAACTTTCTATGCTGCTACACCTCTTAGCAACTGGAAAGGCTTTTTCTTATGCTTTTCTGAATCATGTTTCCTGTTGAAAAAAGCAGTGAATTAGATAATGTTACCAAAAGGACTACTCCTGCCATTATCATATACAACACTATTTCACCGAGCAACAGAAAAGGAACAAAGAAGATTTTTTTTCTACTGATTTTAAATGCAGCTTTTAAAATGTAATCATTTACAGCGGGAAAACATTTCTCTACAAAGATGAAAGGCATTTCTGAAGGAGAAAGGAGCAAACTGTTCCCGTCCGTCCGCCAAAGGGATATATGAAACTGATGCTCTGCAAAGTGCCGGGACAAGCCGGGAACCTGCCTGAAATGCTCCAGGGGCACAAAACCCAGATTTCATGAAGCAAAACCAGTCATTGGTGCATCTGGTAAAATGCCATCGAGGCTAATTTGTTTTACTCTGCCAATTTAGAAAGTTACAGTGGAAACAGATATAGAAGTATCACAGAGATTTTTTTTTTTGGTAAAAGTTGTGTAAAAACAATTTACCTGTAAAAGGAAGGAATAATAAAAATGCCCATTTTCATATTTGTTTTCTTATTGTTCCAATAGTCAAAATTATGCCTCATTCCTTCAAGTGAAGACTCCATTTCTTCTTCTCTTTGATAAAAGAGTGAGTCTAGTAATACTGCTTATTATTTGCCAGCAGGAAGTATTGCTCTTTATGGAGCTTACTCCACACTGGGGAAAATGTGATTTTTTTCCCTTTCTCCCAGAGAAAGCCATGAGTATTTACCTGAATTAAAATTATGGACCCACAAGAAAACTGAAATTTATGTATAAGTGCTCCAGCCCTACATACCTATTCAAGGTGTGACATATATGTATTTCATACGGTCAAATAGCACACTGCTTTTGATCAGTGAGATTCACCATTTTTTGCTTACATTCATAACACACGATGTGGTATTTTGGGATGCCAATGAAAACAGAACTATTAGTTCTTGGCACAGAAGCCAGGACCCATTTTCTGGATCCTTTTTGAAATACACCAAACATGCATAGCCAGCATAATGTGTCTTTTGGAGAACAGCAGGACACATCATTATCTACAGTTTTATGCAGCTTTCTACCAGATATGATCAAAACATTATAATTCATAAAGCAAAGATACAAAAATCAAATGCCAGTGCACACTGTTTCACATATAACAAAAGGACAATTTTACTTTCAGACCCCTGAAATCTTGAAAAAGAGCCATTACCTTCTTTGCGCCTTGTTCTTCTTCAACACCATCCCCTATAACCACATACACTACTTTCCTTCCAAATCTCTGAATTATTCGCTCAAAACAACTTTCCTTTCCTGGAAGAAAAACAAACAAACAAACAAAAAAAAACAAACAAAAAACAAACAAACAAAAAAAAAACACAACACAAAACAAAACAGACTATTCAGGATAGGTGGTCACAGGATATCATGAAATCACCTGCTATTATTTTAGCTTGGACCCCCCGAAATTTTGAATACATAATTACAATTACTGCGAGAAAAGGGAGAAGAGCCTCTCCTGCAGGATGGCACCTCTCCTGGTGGTCCAAAACCCACTGAAGCTTTGCTTCTGCCAGAGCAACTGACAGGCGGCATTCAAATCTACCCTGAAAGGTCCTTAAATGTGCATGACATGGTAGATGTAGCATACCAGAGGTCTGCAATATCACCTTTCTTGTCTCCTGCACTAACCTGAGACAAGTTTCAGTGGGTATTTCCCCACCAGGAGAAGTCTCTACCAGCTGTGTACAGCCAGTGTCCTCAACAGAGTAAATTGATTGAATCTGAGTAGAAATTCTAGCTTTCTCTCTGCAACCTGTGACAGCATTAATCACAGCTCCTGGAGCAGTAGTATCCTGACATAGGAGGTCGCCAAAAAGATTTGGATTTAAATGCCTCTAATCCAATATATGGGTAAGATCCTTGATCCTGCAATGGGATCCATTAACTTGGCTCATTAGTTCACTGCATAGACCTAGGGAAATGATCCCAATTCTGTACATACAAGGTACCAATACTGGGAAGCCAGAATGTAAGTGAATGCTTACAGTCAAATTTTCTTAAATGCTCCCATTCTGAAAGATCCCTTCAGTCTGGTCATAATGCATGCTTACTTGTGTGTCTGCTGGGTGTCTAGAGCAACTGACAGGAAGAATTGTAATTTTCAAAATAGTTATTTCAGCTATAGGACAATAGAGACCAAACCATTCACTGACACCCTTTAACAGTAGCGCTAGGCATAAAAAACCTGCAACACTAACTAGGTAAAACATTCTTGAAAATTATGAGTTGTGTCATGTTACAAAAATCTCATGATTTTCTGTGACAGTCAGTGACTGGACACGGTATTCCAAAAGTACCCACCACCCTGTATACTTAAAGTTATAAGTGAATATTTACTACGAAGTTTTAATTGAAATGTGTATTTAAAATATTATGATTCAATGTCCTAATTCACCTTAAAGATTCTACAGACAGGTACAGTTACATTTTTACCCAGGAATTGGTTTTAAATCTTTTACGGCAGTGCTATCTTGTTTCTATACAGAATTCTCAACCAAGTTTTTTAAAAAACAAAACCAAACAAAAGTAACCCACCATTTTTTCTTGGCCATTTGAGCTTCCTGTATTATAGATACTTAAAAACACATTAAAAATGTTTTCATGTAGCCCACAATTTTGAGGGAATCTGAGACAGAACAGATACGTCATAATCATGTTAAAAACTACAAGCACTATTGCCATCTGGTACCATGTACCTCTATATGCTCATAATAACATCTTTTATATTGAACCAGAAAACAGAAATAAACATTTGCCCGGCTGAAGCTTATTACAGTCAGTATGAATGAACTTAAATAATTACATTCTGCAACAAAACATTCTTGCTTCTGGTAAATTGTTTACCAAAATTTGCTCCAGAGCACATGAAAATGAATGCAGCCAAGGCTTACCTTCACAGAATTTCTTCTGTTAATCTGAGATGACTGCAGTGGTCTCTACCGACAACCTACCAAAAAGCCATCTAAGCAGCAATATGCATTCACAATTTTGAGAAAACACACAAAAAAAGTTACTATATTTCCTCCTAACAGAGACTGTATCAGTGTTTATAGAGATTAATAAAGTTTTCTGTGCTGGATCATGACATACATAAATAAGCACTTTTAAAGTGCCTTAGCATGAAACGTATTTCATGAGATCAATTATTAATCTGTATACTTCTAAATATGTATTAAGAAAAAATACATAGAGACTACAGCAGCTTTTTATTTAGAATCACAGCTACACATATAGCACAACGTTATAAAAATAGCTCACCTATTTTAGTTGCGCTGTAAATATTCTCTATGGGAAATACGACCCCTAATCCATACAACAAGACTTTTGCCAGAGCTGGAATTAGTTGAGTAGTTGTTACAAGAATATTCACACAATTTGTCCTGTGGAACAGAAAACACAATTTTTTTTTAAATTTTTTTTTAACAAAATGAAACAAAACATCAAATCAAACCAAACCAAATAAAAGTTTATCCCTCCCATCAGAAACCTTCACCATTATTATTGTCACTCACTTTGTGAAGAAAGTTATTTTTCTCCACCTTATGGGAGAGCAAAGTATAGAACATCAGGGTCAGACCAGAACAAGGAATGAGAAGGTCCCCCAGGTCAGTGTTTTGTCCACCTGACCAGGCAGCCTCTTCTAAATCACCAGCAGACATCCTAATGTTTTTTAACTGCTCCATGCTCTTCATACTCACCTTGAATGAATAAGGGTGAGTGCTTTCAGTGCAAGTGTTAACCAAGAATCCGTCAAAGCTTCAATTTCTGCTCTTAGTTGTAACCATGCTTCTCTTTTTGCTGGACCAAGAAGACCTGCGGAGTAGATAAGGGCATGTCTGCACCAAAATTAAGTGACATTCTGTCATTTTCCTTTGTTTTCATTAGTTCAGATACAAGTTTCCACACAGTGCAAACTAAACAGCTAGTTAAATATTACGATGTTAAAAAAGTAACAGAAAACAAAAATCTTTCCTTTTTGTTGCTTCTCATTTATATTTGTTATATACTTCATAGTCACTTGCCTCCAACATTGTTTTTGTAGGTATTGTATATTTCTTTTACTCGTCTGTAACGGAAAGCCAATTTTCTCATCCAGTCGACTCCTCCACGCACCCCCGTTGCGAGGCACAAATTAGCACTGGTGGCGGCTGCAGGAAAGCCATCCGTTCCAAAGTTATATGTGCTATTTAGAGATAAGAAAACCCCAAAGTTAACTGAATGCAAAAGGCTATACTCAACCATCAGCTACTCACTGCTGGCTTGCAAAGGCTAAAACAGCTAAAAAGACAATGGGCTACTGTAAGCATTACAGCAGTTTATCACTTTCCAGGGAGAAACTTGCAAAGCAACATTTTATCTCTGTCAGTTCTCTTGTACCTTAAATCTTGACCGTTGTCATCTGAAGACACATCATCAATGTGAACCTGGTCGCATTCCTAAGGTGAAAGAAAGACTTTAGGATTTTCTTGATCTTGCAAATCTTAAAAATAAAACTATAAAAAGCCATGAGCAATCTACTCATCAGGGATATTTTTAATTGTGGAAATCAGTAGATGGCAGTCTTGTTAAAACAACTATTTTACCTATTCCTTGTGCTCATTTCTTAGAATAAATGCACACCATGATTAGCTACTACTGTTAAATGGCTTTCCAAAAACACATTTTTGTGTTTAGAAAGGAAAGTGGTTAAAAACAATTAGCATATGTGTTCCATAAATGTTCTTGTAGCCTTTCAGGTACCTTAAAACATCAGGCTGCTCAAAGCTGATTCAGTCAGTGCATAAGTGTAACTGAAACCAGACATTTTGGTAAATGTAACATATTAGAAAAATTAAACCTGATGCTAACCGCCAATGAAATTATGACCTCTGATTGCTGTTGAGCCACACACCAACACAGCCTGAGGCCAGTGTTTCAGAGGACTGCAGACGAAAAATCTGTTCCTAGTTTGCCATTCATTTGAGAGTTGTGAGTTTCCTTCTCTCTCTTTGGTCTTAGTGCATGAAAGCAGCATGCAATGATGAAGAAAATCCGAACAGAAATAGCCAGATGAAACCATCTTTCTTCAGCAACTTGCATGCAAACTAACACAGCATATTTATAATTAGCTTTGTCCATCACTAGATTTAAAATCATAATGCATATTTTTTATCCACTAAAAACTTTAAAACATTACTATTAACAATTTAACTTTTGGCAGGAAAACAAATAGACCTCTGGCACTGTAGATCAATCTCAATTCAGTGACTGGAACATAATGGATTTGAGTTATTTTAATAATTTCCTCTTTTCTCACTTAATGTGAAATCCTATAACAAACATGATCTATTTTAAATATGAAAATATTTCAGTCCTTTATTTTTGTGTTACTGCTTTCCTCTGAACAAATTTTTCTCTCTCCATGGATTTCTGAGGAAGGGAGGGAAGATAGAAGTGGAAAGAAACTCAAACCAGCTGTTCCCTAACAGAATTAAAATCATGACCCTCAACCCTTTTTCTAAAACATCTATTTTCCAGCCAACCCTCTCCCAGCAAGCAGCAAGCTCCAAGGAGGAAAAGACTTTGACCCTGTAACCTTCTCCTCCTCTCCTGAGGTCAACAACCTCAGATAAGAAAAGAGCTGAAGAAATCAATTTGGCCTCACATGATGGCTGTGAATTTTAGATTTTTAAAAACATGGGTCTATAAAAAATACCCCAGAAACTTTTCAAATGATTTAGAAGAGTAATGTGTGGTCTTTCGCACTTCTACAACATGGAATTCTTCTAATACACACTCTTGTATATTTTATATACAGTAGTAACATAATAGAGGCAAAATGATAACCAGCACAGGAAAGACGACAGTACAGTTGCTCATATTTAACCACCATACAGTAAATCTCCTCCAAAGGCAAACCAAATGTATTAGATGTACAGACACAGCTGAAACTACAAGTATGAACATGTGTTGCAAAGCTTTGAAACGCAACTAGACTAAAAAAATTCAGAAGCTTCTTCAGCAAGGTGTCAAATTCAAATAAAATAAGTTGTGCTGTTGTTTTTTAAAACCAAAAGTAACTTTCTGTCCAAATGCCTGTGAAGTTAACAACTGAATGTGCACTGAGTATATGCTGTAGAAAGGACACCCTCCAAAGTTACCCATTTTAGTTTTTCTTCCATTGCGCTCAGTGTATTCTATCTGGGTCTCCATGGATCAAAAACTTAAGCTTGAATTGCCAATGTAGCAGTGAAAATTATCAAGTCAAGAGCCTCCTCTGCCAGCTTGGAAATGATGAATGACAACTGGAAAAAGTTGCTGGAGAAAAAGATTCAAAACAAAAATTTTGGAGAAAGTGACTTTTTTTTTTTTTTTTTTTTTTTTTTTTTTTTTTTAGCAAGCATAAAACTAAAAGAAGGAGTACAAGATCATCTTAAAGGAGAGGTTGAAAGAATGAATAAGTTTACAAACTTCTGAATTTCACTCAGATGTAAATCAGAAGCATGACGGATGAGACCATTACACCTTAGATCCCACGGTTAGAGAGGATGTGGACCTTTATATTGAAGTGCAAGGTCTTGGGACCATCACAAGCTCTGGGATATGTCAGATCTTATTTCTTTTCTTCTGCTCTTTGGTAGGCAGAATGTGAGAACTGAAATTATACAAATGATATAAATCACAGTATTGAAAGAAAGAGATTTTGGAGCGAAAACAAAACAAAACAAAACAAAACAAACAACATCAACAACAAATAAAGACCGAAATTGGTGATATAAAGGCTGAGAAACCATGTCGAGAAAGCAAGTAAAGTGAAGAAAAGGTCATAAACCTCACAAATTTCAGGTGAAATACTGCATATAATGGAGAGCGTCCTCATTTGTGAGAAGAAAAAAGTCAAGTTGGCAAAATTTAAAGCACAAGTAATACATGTTATAATTTGGAAAGGACTGAAGACAAATGTGATTGACACTACATTACAAGTAAAGGAAGGTCACAAACAGTGCACAACTGTTTTGTTCCTCTTGAGTGGCAGGGCACTGCTTTCAGGCTAAATGTGAGATCGGAGTGCCAGGTATTTTTTCATGCTGTCTAGCTGACTTGGACTTTGTGGTAATGACTGATGGGGTGCATTTTTCAACCCCTGAACATAAAAAGGAAAAACACTCATTTACCAATTGCTTTTTTACGAGTGAAGTTATTTAGCAATAGCTCTTCAAATAAGCCAATTACTTGCCCACTGTTAATTGATTTGGTCCAACTTTCTTTTTGAACACCTGGTGTTTGTTTGCATCTGATTTCTTTTTGTGGAGCATTTTGCTCTTGAGCAAAGACAATCACTTGAGACACTGTCCAGTTCCCTGACTAGGTATAAGCAAGTACCCACATGTTCAACACTTTAAAATAGCAGTTCACTCAATATTCATCATAACCAGGGCTATACTAAAATGAAGTTTTACATTGATCAACAGATAAAGTATGCATTTCCAATTACTACTTTTTTGCAAAGATATAACATTTTACATATAAGATAATGAAAATCTAAAGACTCATAAATTCCTCAATTACTTCCCAAAATAGCTTTTGTGGTGGGTACCAGCTTAGGGCTAAACAACAATGCAGAAAACAAAACAAAACAAAATGGCTTGTTTGTAGGTTTATCATTTTAAACATTTACAGAATATATTTAAAGCTTTTTGTAACACTTTTGTAGGAAATACAGTACTAGTGTTGTCCCTCTAATTTCTCTGGTGAAGTAATATTTGAAATTAATATTGAAAGTCCCCGTAGAAACACTACAAATACATGTTATTTATGCAGATGTATTTTATTATGATAGAATCAGTATAGTAGTCAGCTCCAAAGCAGAACATTAAAATTGTTGGATTCTCTTTTAAAATAGCCTGAATTGGCAAGTGAGGAGCAAAGTATCCCGTGGTTTATGTATAAAGATTATGCAGCAAGCTGTGTTTTGCTCCTAAAGGTATTGACCTTGCAACTTCAGTGTATCCAGTTTGAAATCTTCATGAGGGACTACAAGTGATGACATGTTTGCACTGAAGGTTTAGATTTCAGGCAGGCAGGCTGAGATGCAGCTCTGTGCTTTGGGAGATCTCTCTGGAAAGCTAAATGCACTTGGTATAGTTCAGGGATAATATGTTCAGAAGTGCAAAGCATCTTAAGACACCTAAATCCTATTCTCACATAGGTCCACCTAAATTGCACTGATATTATTAAAGCCACTGCCAAAGCACTTAACTCACCTTTGAAAAAAAGATTTGAGTGAATAAAATGTACTGAAATTATAAAAGACACTATGCATGGTGCCATATGCAACTTCACTGCGTGAGAAGCAGGTACAGGACAGGACAGGTATTCTCAAAAAGCAATTTAGGCTACTTAAGTGACTCTGCTCTGACTCCCCTCCAGTCAGGGGAGACAGAATTGTTCAGAGTGACTCAGACAGCTCAAGTGGAAACCCTGATCTCAAATCTCCCACCCATGGGAGATTTACTCCCCTGCAGCTACGGTAGTACAAGCCAGAGGAGCCAGCAACATTTGCTGAAAACGTGGCATTAGTTAATAACTTCCTAGACAGTCAAGAAGGCTATTGCCATAACATTTGCTCAGTGTTGAAAACATGCTCCACAAGGAGGAGGTATGCTGCCCTTTAGAGAGATAAGCATGAGATGGTGTGCAGGGAGCAGAGCCAAGCTGCACAGGCTGGGAACAGCAAGTTGCTGCCCTGCACACGCATTTCCCCCTTCCCCTACAGCCAAGGCCAGCAATTAGAGGGTCACACCCAAGCTGGTGCTTTTCCTTGGTCAGTTTTCTGAGAGGCCAGCACACTGACTTGATGGCTGTGACAGGGACAGGCAGGAGTGTGGCAGGATGGCAGGAGCAGGACTGGTGCTCAGGATAGCAGCCAGACTGTGCTCAGCACAGCAGCCCGGAGCTGTCTCAAGGAAGCACTGCCTGGGAGCTGGGGAGGTTTGTTCAAAAGGCCTCATGGAAGAATTGTATTTGATTGCATTTGCATTTAATTCATCTTCTGCAAAGAAAGAGAGCAGGGCATTTTGTTACAGAAATGGCACCATGAAAGAGAGCAAGTTGTGAAATGCAGGAAGATTTAAAAGCCTTTAGAACCCCAAATAAGCAATTGTGGAGAGAAAGAATGTATTTTCCGAATACTTTTAAAGTCCAAGTGTGGGTGAGGTAGGACTCTATTAACATGCTTAAAGCATACTGAAAGCGTGCGCATAGATACGTCATTAGTGATGGTACTAGGATTTATCATATAGCCTAGGGGAATATGAGCTTTGTATCCCTCAGACCTTCCAATGCCACAACTGGTAGCTTAGCTTGAAACACATCTCCTGCAGCAGCTAAGTTAAACCAACAGATGTTGCACATAGTAATCAAGGCTTGTTACTGCATTCCCTTCCATCAGCTCTGCTTTGGAGCTGGGACCAACGACAGATATATGCTTGCAGGAGCTCCTTAAAATTGCTGCAGTTGTTTGCTAAGTCAAAAAATGTCTCCAGTGAAATGCACTAAGCCAAAGAAAAACAACTGAAAATGAATGACTAGATGAGTCTACCCTAAGCCTTGTACATGGAAAGCTTCTGTCTTCTCTCTCCTCCATTCCCAGAGCATTTGCTAACTCCTTCCTGCTCACTTTTCTTCCTTCTCTTTTCTGTTTTTGTATGATGAGCCAAAAACTCCCAGAGATGCTCCAGTCATCATTCACAGCTCTTAAAATGTCTGAACCTATGTAACCTTCTGGAATTGTTCCTTTAAACTAACTTTGGATTTTTATAAAGATTCATATGCAAAGCATTAAGTTATGGCAGAAATGTTCTGCAAATATTTATATTACTTTGTTCCTTCACTACCACCCGTCAAGTTGTGCACTTTTGCCATAATTATGTAAAATATGCCTTACTACTCAATTTACTGTAGGAAAATTAATAATAATAACAATAAAAAAAAGAGATTAAGGCTGCTACAGGAGTTCCTCTTATCTGTGCCAATACCACATGCCAAGTGGAGTGACGTAATGGCTAGCATGCTGATCTACATTTCAGTGTTACAAAACTAACAGAATAAATCTATTAAGTTTTCTGCCTTTGAATAAATATTGAGTGTAAGATAACTGGACAGCTTTGCACACTATGAAAAGGAATAATGTGAATAATGTTATGAACATAACCTCAGAGGATGCCACAGTATTACCATCCCAAATCTGCTGACTATAGCTAGAATACATTTCCACATTTGCTTAATCTTCCTAATTTACCGTGAGAAAACTAACACCGTGCTGTCAACTAACTGTTTCAATACCTTAGTCTGCGAAGTAAAATGACAGGAAAAGAAAACAAAAAAAAAAAAAAAAAAGAGGAAAAAAAATCCAACAACCCCAAAATTTTAGAACAAGCTATTTTCATTTTGCCTTTACATCAGCGTGTCCATTGAGACAACCTGGAAGCTGGCCAACTCACAGGAAATGATTGCTGGGATTCTCTGTTCCTCTCATATCTGTCATTACGCAATTATATCCACTGCTACATTTTCCCTACTGAACGGTAGAGAAATGTGGTCATGTACATGTGAGAACAGATCTGGCATAACAAGTTAAAGCTGCAATCCTTTATAAATGCGGTGTATCTGAAAACCCTTAATTAAAAAAAAAATAAAATCCTCGTGTATGCTGCTATGTGTTATGTACTTTTTTTACAACAGGAATATCTCTGTGTATGTCTCATCATCATGTCATTCAGTCAGAAATATCCCTTTTTAGGTCTTAGGTTTTTATACCTGCTCCACAAATATTTGGAACTTCTATAAACCATCACAATGTGTGTCTTTGGGAGACAAAGGTGCATACAAATTCCAAAGACAGTTTGCTAAATTGTGAATGACTTTTATTTTATTTTATTTTATTTTATTTTATTTTATTTTATTTTATTACAAATCATTTGCTTTCTCCATCTTTTTACTTATAGCTGATTACTCCAACTAATCTCTATTCTAATTTTAGAAAAATGGCACGCAAGGATCCCAATGTTATTTAATTACAGTAATTAAATTCAAAAAGTAAATTACATTTTTTTCTTGACTGGAAGGACAGCAAACTCTTTAGTACGTGTGCAGGTTAGAAAATCAATATAAAGTAAAACAACACCACATCTGTAACCTGTATATATGCACAGCCTGTAGCAAATGAGCCTCTACTGTACTTGCTAAGCATACAAAAGAACTCCACACTTCCTTTCAAGCTGAGGCAATAAAGGCTTAAGTGCTGAACTTCCTAACCCATCATCCTGGAATGCCTGCTAACATACAACATAAATCCATGTGAAAAAGCAGAGACTACGGTTCGCAGGTTCTCAATACTGGCACTCAATTGGCAGGACCTGTCATCTCTGTCTAGCCTGCACTTTGTGACCCTAACATTTTCTCTTCTTTCCCACCACAATTATTCGTCACTGAAGAAAAAAGGTGCAGATTACCTGTGGGTCAGGCACAGGATATGAAGAACAAAGAGAGTTCTTGAAATCCACTTCGTTCTGTCTGACAATTTGTGGATGAACAGTCAAGGAACTAAATCAGGCAGTGAAGACTTTAAAAACACTCCCATATTAAATTTAAGACTATAAAGAGAAACTTATAGTGTAAAAAAACAAACAAGCAAAAAGAAAAAAAAGAAAACAAAAACAAACAAAGCAAAACACAATAAAAAAAAAACATGTTTCATGGTTAAAATGTCAAATCAAAACAAAGATAAAGTTAGGTTATTAGCCATAAAAAGATGGAAAAATAATAAGCATGGGGGACTAAGAACTCAAATTATTTAACAAACTCATTGTTGGAGCTGATGACTCAGAAGTTCTCTAATGCACTGGACATTTAACTGCTGTAAAATACACAACAGAGTCCATTATTTTCTAATAGAAAAAGTGATTTAAATCCTATTCTGCTTGCTCACATGAACAAGTGCAGTACTCCCAAAGTAAACAGTGTTTGTTCCAAAATAAATACAGATCTCATTCTGCAATTTGTGTTTATTGCAGTAGCTACACTAAAATCAAGGTTTATATTTTCTTTTCAGCTGCACCTTGTAACTAGAAGAATTCAACTTAAAATAAACTATGATTTAAGAAATATCTATATAACAACTATTATGTGCCAGTTATGTTCCCACAGCAAAAGAAAACACTATTTTGCTAGTTTGCTTTGCCTTACAAGTGTAATGAAGCATGTATTTCAAGAACTGACAGCAATACATTAGGATCTTTCCATTTTCTGTTGGAAAGGTAGATTAAAATGTAAAATCATACTTGGTCAAAGGGTCAGCAGAGCTCAGGACAATTGCAGAAAGTGTAGTCCTCTAAAACCCGGAGCTTTCTCACTTGCACTAGGGTGCAGAGTGCCAGGCCAACAACAGACTCTTGCTAGAACTCCAATATAAAAAATTGCCATTCTATTTCCATACATTTTGCAGGATAAGACAGAGCAAGAGGATGGTATCAGAGAAAAAAAAAAAAAACACAAAACAACAAAAAACAAACAAACAACAAAAACAAAACCACGCAAAAAAAACAAAACCACACAATTGACAGAAAAGGCTAAATACTACTCAAGTTTATCTTTTTAAAGAGCCTGTGTAACTCCTGGGAAGGGCAGTGTTAAGTTCAAAATGTCAAATCCACTTTATTTTAAAAGTTCAGCACTTCACATTGTAAATACCTTCTTTACGACATGATTCATGTTATCTACAGATATATAGTTTTGAAAACAAAACAAAACAAAACCTATGACTAAAACCACCTATGACTAATGAAAGCTAGTGAAAATAAAATAAAAATGTGTTTAAAGAACTAACAAAAGTCATGAACCTGGTCAGTATGTCCTGAATTATTCCCAAATGTATTAACTTGAAAGTATACTTTATACTTTAGGAATACATACATTTTATTGAAACTATATACTAAGGTTTTTCAAATACATTTAAATTTCAAACAATTTCAAAATTAAACTTATGCAATGACTGAACTTTCCATAGAAGCCTTAAAACAATGTCTCATATCTCAGGAAATGAGAATGCTCTTTTAGTTTACATAGAAACTTTTCACAAGAAGATGTGACCTCTCTCATTTCTGTGTGATCAATTCATTTAAAAAAGCTAGTGGGACAAAGACTGGGATTAAAATTCTCTCAATTTTTTTTTCTTTTTTTTTTTTTTTTTTCATTACAGGCAGCTAAACATTTTGCTCTATAGGCAACCTAAAGAGCTTTGCACAAAACTTTGCATTTTTCTCCCTTCCTTTCTTCTCCCTCCCCAGATGTTGTTGGGGAGATGTTCTGTGGCAGAAGCAGGGAGTCAGCTGAGGCAAAACTGCCTTGTCCATCTGGGGCAGAGGATGACTATCTGCTTTGCCAAATCTCTGGAAATGTTAGTTGGCAGCTTTAGTGTCACCTTACAGCCTTACATTTATAAAAAGGGGAAGGAACAGGAATGTAAATTAAGTGACAAAGTGATGTTATGAGCTTGGTAGACTTGGTAATTCAGCTGAGTTGTATAGATGTAAAGACCACTCCATCTGATTTTCTTGAGAAAGGAAATCATACAAGGCTTATCTTCAGTGACACCTAGTTTGAAGGTGGTAATCAGTGGTAATACCATCAGTGGTAATATGAAATAATTTATGTGATTAATAATTGTATAAGCCTATAGGAATGATTTTCTCAAGTGAACTATGGAGGTATTTGTTATTATTTGTAACTCGTACTCATGAAGCACAGCAACACGTTCCACAACAGCCAGGCATCATACATTTCAGATGGGTCAAAACTTTTAGCTGGGTTTTGCACATACCAGCAAAGCCACAGTTCTGCCTACGAATAAATACTTTGTCTTGTTTTTCTGTTCATTTACCTACAGCTACATATACAGTCTAATTTAGTTCCACATTCATGAAGAGGAACTTCATGAGCTTTCTGCAAGTCACCCATGGTTGTAATGCCACATAGATGATAAACTGTTTCTAGTCACTCCTTCGTATACCTATCAGGGAAAACTCCTTACCCTGATTTGTATTTCCTTTCTTTTCTTTACTTCCTGCAGTGAAACTGAGCTGTTTTTGGATTGCTACTGTGAAAAACCAAATGCAAATAGATGGGCGTTCTGCTAAGATAACTCTACTGCAGTGCCTGCTGGAATAGAGTTCACAATCATTGGTTCATTAGAAAGCAAAATCTCCTAACTTTAGTAGGACTTAAAGTACCTTAAAAATTAGGTTTACATCTAAGAATAAATATAGTGCTGTAAAACAAGCAAACAAACAAACAAACAAACCAACCTTTACTGAAGTTTTTGAAATAATCATATCCTATTTTCCTAGAATTCTCTATTACTGAATGCAAATCATGGGATCCTCATTGAACATACCTAGCCACAGCCTGGTCAGGAAGTTGGAAGTTCCCATTACAGACAGCACAGACATCAAGAGGAGGTGCACTCTTATTTCAGCCCAAGTTTCATCCCCTTTCTAAACAGATGTTCCTTTGGAGGCCCTGAGTGACTCTGACTACTCTGGATGACCAGAAAAGTTCAGCTGCTGTCCTTACAGTATTTGGGGATTGGAAGGAGATAATTCAGCCAGTTCTATCTGAAGTTATCCTCTCTCTGCAACCATCCACTATATTTCACTGGCAAAAAAAAAAGCTTTTTCATCAACCTGTCTTGTATTTGTCTATTTCTGAATTTGATGGCCCAGAAATCTATTTTAACCATGCTTTACATACCTTCCTACCTGTTTTTGTAACACCTGACTAAAGCTGTTTCTTATTCATCATCCACGTAACCACTTAAGAAGTAAAAGGCCAAATGTCCACCAACACTTGCTAGGTCCATCTTCCAATACCAGTCAAATCAGGCTAACTTTGCGAAAATCAGATTGATGCCTCATAGCTGTAGAACCAGACCTAGTGGCCTTAATGTTAACTTCTGTCCTTTTCTTCATTGCTAAATAAAGCTCATTCAGCAAAACCCATCACTTTCTTACAGGTTGGACTATTATATTCTCAACTTTTGTATTTTTAGCAATCATTATTCATATGATCAACATGAATGATTACATTCAACAATCATAAAGAGCTCATTCCATTTTTATCTGCATCTCAGGCTCTATGGAATGTACTTTCATACAAAATATATTTCTTTCATAGACTGGTATCTACATATTTTTAAGAAAGACATTCACATTATGCAAGAATGCACATGCTATTTTTTTCTAGTGTCAGAGAATATAAGGACATATAATGTCCTTAAGAAATACATTTACTTTGGCATCATCTTTGTCAATATTTACTTTTGGGTCAGTCTCCTGTTTACCTCAAGAGGAGATAAAGTCTAGTCATCAACAGCTCTGTTCCTCTGTACTGAAAATATATATATTTTTACTGACATCAACACAGCTAGGTTGATTTTCTTTGCTGGTACATCATTGGTGATCTCAGCACAACAAAGAAAATTCATACCATAATGCTACACTGAGTTCTTGTAATGTTCAGAGACCAGTTAGCAAGTGAAATGTTTTAAATAGAACTGGGGTAATTGTGCGTAAGAGAAACAAAGAGCAGGAAGCACTTCAAGTCATGTTTACCCCTTAAGCAGCTGCTACCCGTTGCTGAAAAAAAACCATCCTAATCAAAATAGTAACATCCCCTGCCATCTTTCAACAGCTTTCTTTATGAATGATTGAATGATTAAAACTCATAGAGTTGCTACGTGGTTTTAAGCGACTCATTAGTTCTATACAACTTTGCAACTCATCTTGAATGAGTGATAATACCAGCTCTAATAGAGGTGCTGCAGACCAAATCATTGGTTTAATCTTCAGAGCATTTTGCAAGCTTATCAAAAACAGTACCTACATACCTAAACTGTTAATGGCAACTAAGTTAATTAATATATTAATGCATCATCTGTTACACTTTCCTCCTAAAAATATTATTTCAAAAAACAAGTTAAAGTGATACCGAGAAATAATAATAATGATCAATATTTATAAATACTATAACCAAAATAATAAAAAAATTAAAAATATAGAAATATTATAACTACAAAATAATATTAAACATCTAGTGAAAAGAAAAAAAACATTTTCTACTAATTATTTTAAGTCATATATACAAATATATTGTATGTTATCTCAAAGACAGTGGTATAAATTTACAGTAATTTTACAGATTTTGGAAGAATTATTTTATATCCCTGCAACTGAAAAGCTAGAAGTCTCACTTGCTTTATGGACAGGAGAAATAGGAGCTATTAAACAATACACACATGCTATCACAAGTAACTTGCTTTGGAACAGAAGTACTTAGAGGAGCAAGGCTCTGATTTAGTGTTGTTCTGATTTCTTCTTTTTAATGGGTTACCCCATCATTTTATAAACATAATTTGTCACCAACACCAGCCAGAGTTCTCTGTAACTACTTTTTGCCTTTCTTTCAGATCTGTTATCCCTGCTGAGAGAATCTACTAAAGAAGAATTTTTCATACTGACACCAACTGTAGTCTTGCTGTGAATAACCACATTCCCATAAAAATCATTCCATTTATTGCAAAGTTGTTGGCAGACCATAGGAATAATAGTCAACTCAGGAAACCTTTTATCCTGAAATCACATAGCTTAACCCTTCACATGACTATATGAAGTTTATATATAAAATCTATATTAGCACACTACTGATTTAATGCTTTAGGCCAGGCATTTTTGCTGTTGGCAAGTTTTTAAAATAACACTTTCATGGTATGTTTTCTTTTATTTAAAAAAATAAATAAATTAAAAAAGGACAAAAAAAAAAAAAAGAAAAAAAGACTAATGTGGAATCAACCAAGAAGCATTCAGGACTTTTCTCTTAATTTACTAAGTTGTATTTACATTTATAGATTCTTTCCCAGTACCTGAAATAATACATTAGCATAGACTCCTGGGTGCATTTCTGATGATAATCTAAAGATGTGTGTTCATACAAACCTTTTTCTATTTTTTCTATTTTTCTACGTTCGTGTGGTAAGAGAATAGATGCATTTATTTACAATATAATGGAACAATTAAAACAAAATCACTGGTGTGTGTGTGTGTGATTATTCTGTTACGCATTATATTTACTTTGTTAAAAGCAAATCTGTATCAAACTAGTCTAGATTAGACTCAGGAAAGAGACATTACTTTTGTTACTCCTCTTGATACTTTGGGAGTCAGAGGTTGTTTCTATTCAAATTTATGTCTGAATTTATTAAAGTGATGGAGCAAAAAAGTTGGTGTATGTTTTCATTTCCTTTTTTGTTCTCTTTGTCAACCCTCATTTGTAGCTAATTAGGGCTTAATTTATGCTTTATTCATTTGAAGAAGTCCATAATGGGAGTTTTGGATTTATATACATACTTTTAAGAAATATATACACTGATATACACTTTATATACATTTATATATATGTGTGTGTGTATATATATGTATGTACACATATATGTATGTATATATATAAAATATATACATTTTTTTATTTTATTTTATTTTTTTTTTTCCCCAAATAAGTGAGTATCAGAATATTTGACTGGTATTTGACTGGTATTGTTAAACTTTTCAGTCAGAAAAAAAATATCTTAGAAAGTCTGTTGAGTTATAATTGCTGTTACAATTGTCTCTCTTCCATTCTTACCAATGTTATAGAGCAAGTTATTCCCTTGTGTATCCATACTTCACATTCACAATGTGGATATGGTGCATATGTAAAATATGTAGAAGAAAAAGAGGAGATCCTTCAACTGATTGCAATGATTTTCTATGGTTCAGAAAGGATCTTTTGCTTAGATATATCTGATCTTTCTTGTGGCAATAATATATCAGCTGAGCTTATTATTCATGTCATCTGTCTGTATTCTGCTGTCACTGAACATTTAGGAACTATAATCTCATATCTGCATAGGACTTCAGGTAACTTTCAGAAAGGACGCAGTGTCTCTGCCTGGACTGCCCTGGTCTGACTGAACAAGGATCTTGGAAAAAAATAAAGCAAATACTTTGTTACTTCAATAACTCATTGTTTCTTTTACAAGCTTTCCACTTACATTTTAACATTCCTCTTTAAATACTCACACTCGAACAACACGCATTAAGATTGCATTAGTTTACTAGTTAGAATCACCCAGGTTCCTGACCACATTTAAAGACAAACTTTTGAAATGCAATTTATAACAATCAAATTTTTCTTTAAAACACAGAAAAATAAAAGTGATACTGCAATGAGTAACGGGAATAATCCCCTCCCCCCTTTCTTTAAAGTTTCATTAGACCATTGAACTGGATGAAATTCAGATAGAGGCCTTATTGTAACCACACTGAAACAGTAGAAATCTCCTGAGACCATGAAACTCAAACATTTTGGGAACCAACTTCAAGCACTCCTTTTGTGTTTTTAAAAGAAAATGAATGAAAGACATTTATTAATTTTTATTCCTGTAGCAATATTTTAATATGACCCTCTTCCCCCTCTTCTCCCCCCTCTGAAAAGGCACAAACAAATCTACTTAAAATACAAGTGTGTGCATATTTTCTTATAATTTAAATTACAGTTCTAGCAGTCATAAAATTGCCACAGCAGCACAAACTGCATGATAGCTCTTGAGATACTAGAAAACTGCACTAGTTACATTGCAAATTCATGCTAAAACTACACTGTGGTTGATTGAAACTACCTACCATGCACACTGCTGAGATGCTAATTTTGTGGCTTCAAATCTTTGTACTTATATGAGGATTGTCTAATATGCTCTCAGCCTACAAAATGATAAGTAAGGATAGCTTTTCTAAAATAAAAGGTACAAAATTGTCAGAGACTAAGAAACTTAAAGCACCAATCTGAATAATGCAACCTTGAGGTTTGCTCTTGTAAATGGTGTCAAAGAAGCAGAGAATTTTTTGAAAGGAGCTATTATGTTCTTTCTTCAATTTATCTTCTTGCATTGGAAAAGTCCAATTATTGGGGGGTCGAGGGGGAAGATTTGTTTGTAAGTGGTGGAATAAGCACAAATTAGCCGTGTTACATGAACAGAAGGGGGAGGGGGGTTGGCAAAGACATCTGAGTGTAAATTAATATTGATCCAAGCTGGAATAACCTGCACTTTTCAGTATTTGCAGCTTCACAAGGGAGAAAACTGGCTGTATGAGATTTTACAAATCTGTCAGCTAAATCAGAAACCCAAACACAAGATCTATTGGTCAGGAATGTTACTTTAACTTGTGAAACATTTTTAGATTTTTAGATCATAAATCAATAATGGATTACTTCAGAAACCTATGAATGCATTATATAGGATTAGTCATAACTAGTGCATTTATATCTATAGTAGCAGACAAGCTTTTGTTCCAATGATACTCATAATGTTTGGGGATATGTAAAAAACATTTTGTTCAAATCAGATCCCTGAAATATTAAAAGCCAAAGAGAAGCCTCTCTATCTAACAATAAATGAAAAGCAAATTAATTAATAGCAATATTAACTGCTTTCACCATTAGTAACAACTATTTATTCATTCATTTGGTATCACTGTTCTATTACTTCAGACTTCTGGGATAAGTTAAACAATAAAAAGCTCCTATTCAAATCTGAAATGACAATTCTGGCACTAAGAGGCCTTCTAGATGAATCCCTGAAGGATTATTACCTGGTTTTGTAACTAACGTGCTGAACCATCAAGCAATGTTTGCTCCTATCACATTTGTACTTATGCTATGATCTGCACCAGCTGAAGAGCTCTGGTATGTTATAAGGCATGTTATATGGGATGCTGCAACCCCTCATGTATAAGAATTCATTATGGGCAGCAGTTTATGTAGATCAACAATTTAGCAAGTCAGTGTTTTGCCATCTGCTAACGGATTGACAACAAAAGCATGGAAATTTCCACCAAGCCTTAAACAAGTTTTTTTTTTTTTTTTTTTTTTTTTTTTTTTTTTTTTTTAGAGCAATTACTTTGTTTCATTATTTATTATACAAGAATTTTTAAAACATTGTCTGGTATCATTCATATATGCACATTACCAAGTTGTGCACAAATGTGCACATACGCACATTACCAAATTGTAGCATTGTTAGAGAGCCTACAACTGCATATAGTAACAACCACTGTATCCACCAGTCTGATGCCCTATTTTCCTGTCTCCTTTCCCTCTTGAGTACTTTCTGATGGAATTATCATCCTTTTATCTGTAGATACCATTCTCCACATCATTGTCCTTATCTACAGATAAGGGGATTAAGGCGTAAAGGAGGAAAGACTTATCAGGCATTACAAAGAAGTGGTCAGCAAAAAGAGGACCTCATGTCACTACATTCTACACACATATGTATGCAAAATATGTGCACTAGACAACTGTTTAGTGAATAAAGTCAGCAGAGGCTTACCCTGTATATGTGCAGAGTCTGGAGCATAGCCTCAGACACAAAACAGTTTTGTCTTGATTTGTTTTTTTCTATGCAGAGAAGCTGAGAAAGTTTTTCCCTCTGGTGATCATGTTTTCGTGCTCCTCCTTCTCCACTTCCTCAGCCTGCCTGGCTATGTCTGTGCAGCTCTGCCAATTCCCATTACTGACTGTGCACCTCCACCCAACTTAGTTACGCTTAAATCTAGACATCAACAGACCTGACACACCTGCCTGAAGCTGGCTCTATGACATTGCCACAAGGTGTGAGAGAAAAAATGATGGACTTCCAAACTGCTAATAGCAGACAACCTGATTTCCCAGCTTGCTCTGGAGCTTGCTTAAAGTCTGCACTTAAGGGCTGGCTTGCATCCAAGCAGTTCAATTGTTAGATTACTCGATTCTAGGACCAGATGTGCTAAAATGCCTTGAGAAAAAACACAGTGTTTTACCCTACAGTGGTCATGGTTCTTTGAGATGTGCAGTAACCTGCACACAATAAGTCTGCTGAATGTTATTATTCAATAATGTGTATTATCATAATGCCTGCAATCCCAAATCATGCTTCAGAGTGCTACTGTGCTAAGTTACCAGCCTGAGTCTGTGGTATATTAAAGTATCAGATCTGAGAGGAAGTAGTTTCCCTTTCTCCTTCAGATTAAAGAACCAGAACATATGGCATTATTGCTTCAAAGGCATTCCTGCAGGGCACTGCATGGTACACGAGGGACATATCTGTGTGCATGGTCACTGAAGGACCTGGGAGGAAAGTCACTTAGTCTCCTGTGGTGTTACTGAGAGACCTACAAAGGAGAAAATTCTCAGACTGAAGAAAAGAAGAATATATGTCCCTGTCATGAAAAAAAAAGGTCTCCTTGATGCCTAGAAGTGATTTATATGGTGCATATGCTTTCAACAGCAGGGAGTCAGCCTAGTTTCACCTGTAAGAATTGAAGGCAAAGGACAAAGAGGGATTAATTTTGTAGAAGTTTTGCTCTGGGATCAGACTTCATGGTTTCCATGCTGAGCTTTAGCTGCTCTCTTTCTTAAGCCTGAGCTCTCTCTACACATCTCCCTGTAGCATCTCTTCTTGGGGCAATCCTGCACTGCTTGGTGTCACCACAAACAGTATCACCTCCTGCTTCAGTGCCTGAAGACTCTGCTTTCGGGTCCAGCTACTGCAATGTGGGCCTTAGAGGTCCTTTACATTTCTTAAGTGAACAGAAGTGCTTGGAGTGTCAGACAAGTGTCTGGGTGTCAGACACCTCAGTTGCATTTAAAGCAGTAAAAAAATGACCTCATAACTGCCTTCAGCTTGTAAAGGAATAAGAGGGAGTGGTAGTGCTGATAATACTGATAGCCCGGTGACAGGGAGCTACAAAGACAGCAGACATAACCACATAGTAAATTATGCAGGAAACAACCCACGAAGTGCAGTTTTCATAAAAAATACCTGACAATTATTTGCTCCCTATCAGTTTCCAGATCTGAGTAAATCCAAGCTAGCAGTTAGAGATATGCAGGAATCCTGGAAGGATTTATTGCCACATGAGTGGAAAGAGGAGATTTAAGACCAAACAATGACTATGGGAGTGCAAAGATGCAAACACTGTTTATTCTTTGCTTCAAACTGTGAAAAGTAGCATTGATGTAAGTCAGCGTCTCACTGCTTCATGAGATAAGGGTACATTGCATATAAAGTGTAGGATTTGTAAAATGTTCCCATATGAATCCAACTTTATTAAGCCTCCCAGGCAGAGCCTCTTGGGGTGGGAGGTGGGGGGTTGGGGTGGGGAGGGCTCTCTGAGCCCAGGGTGCAGTGGAGGAGAGGCTGGTGGGCAGCAAAGCAGCCGAGAGTGGGAAGCCAGCACTTTGGCCCCTGCCTGCCCCGTCTCAGGGTCCAGCCTGCCTTGGCTCCACATGCAACAGAAGGATGGACATCATGGGAATCGCATGCAAAACTAAGGCAGGCAACTTTCCAGAGGGGTTGCCACGTAGTAATATGCTCATGCCTTAAAGGTTCAGTAATCTGAAGTAGTGAAAAACTTAACCATAAAGTTTATGCAGCTCTTTTCACCACACATAAAGGACTATGATCTAAACATCCATCAGGTAGACAAAGAGGCTCCCCAGTGAAGTAGTCACTTCACCAAGCCTGTCTGAATTGAAGAAGCGATTGGACTGTGCACTTAGTCACGTGGTCTAAACTTTTGGGTAGACCTGTGTGGTGCCAGGAGTTGAGCTTGATGATCCTCATGGGTCCCTTCCAACATGGGATACTCTGTGATTCTATAAAGAGCATCCAGGTGGATTTTAAGTAAGAACCTTAAAAGAAATTAACATAGATCCCTGTTGTAACGCCTGCTCCTTGGTCCTTATTTCTTCTTTCTTTTTATTGTTAAAGTGGCAAATGTAAAAAGAAAGAAAGAAAGAAAAACAAAAACAAAAAAAACAACAACAACAGTAATCCCACTTATTAGAACTTTAACATTGATTATTTTTCTTTTATTTTCCTGAAGAACCAAAATCATTGTATTACAGTACTGCCTGCTATCATTCTTTCCTTTTGCCATTAAGAGAAATACCTAAAGTAGCTTAAATCTCATACCATACTGCCAATCATCACAAATGACTCCCATACACATATAATATTTTGCATATAAAGCTTTCACAAATAAAAGTGAATTGTGAAGCTGTGAGCATGGGTTACGTATTCTTCACTGATGGAAGAAAATGAGTGCCAATCATTGTTACCGTGCCCTTATGAATGGTTTCATTTCATTGGTGGTGAAATTAATTTTTAGTAGTTTTGTAATACATAAAATCTTACTTTGAGCCCTTCCACAAAACCTGAAATGAAAAAAACAAGAACAACAACAACAACAAAATACAGAAATAAAAATCCAATAAAAAAATTAAAAAAATAAAAACAAATAAGCTGGACAAAAACCTACAGACTAATTGGAATTTAATTACTTTTATAAAATTAAACACTTAAAAAATATATCTCAGTCATAAGAAGTGTTAGGTAAGGTTAAAAAATAAAGGCTTTGTGTGCCTGGAAAATGAATAAATTGGCATTTCCAGCTGCAGTAAGTAAAATTCTAAGTCTCTAAAGGTACAGATCTAGCAAGACGGTATCATCTTGGAACGAAGTTTACAAAGCACTGAACTCACTTTTTAAAAAAAGGTGTTCATAAACAGTCACAACAGCAATTCTTCCTTCAGCATACCTAGTTATAATGGGCACCTGGTATGCCAAGGAAATAAAAAAGCTAATCTTTTAAGAGGATCAGTATACATACATAAATATATACAATCTTTATAGATGCAATAGGTAGATGTCACATTTAAGTCCTATCATCGGCTTGCTAATTTCCCTAAAACACTTGAGCATACATTCTAAAATACCTAATATGTGTAATTGCTCCATACATGCCATTAAAATATTATACCTTATTATCCCTATCACAACATAATCAGCATGTAAAACTCAGACATTCTTCCCTGATGAGATAATTCTGGTTCTCTCGAGGACTCTACATCAATATACATTTATTTATTCCCTCCTGTGCATAATTAAAATTCTACTACAGAACAGAGTATGACATTTAAATCATGATTTTCGATACAGAAAACCTAAACTTCTTATCTTGCAGCCAAAAGCACACTTCAGAATCTAATTTTTGGAAATACTGTACTTATTTTCTAATGCTTGGCCTAGTGTAGTGCTATAATTCCATTGTGAAATTACTATTAACTCAATAAATCATTGATTATGATGGCACTTAAATCATATTGTACACTAGTAAACAATATTTTCTTTTCAGTGTGTTAAAATACTTGTCATATATCTTTAACACTCTATGTAAGAATTTATAATTGCTCCTTCAAGATTTCAAATTGTCTGATATTATATCAATTTGGAATCAATTACTACAAATAAATTTGTCCAAAGTGAAGCAAACAGATCATCTCTTACTTTTTTTTTTTTTTTTCCTTCAGTTTATGGACAACTACAAAATCAGGGTTCAATAACTGATTGTAAATCTAAGTGCAACTCACCCATTCATAAGCAGAATACTGACTTCAGAGCTAGACATGAAATCAGACTGAACTTTTTCAATGAGTTTTAAAAATACCAGTAACATCATCATTATTATTGCTATTATTACATAAAGAAAAACATATAGGAAATTAGCTGATTCGTTTACCTGTCTATGTCCTGTATTAAGTTAGGATGGGTAAAATGAAGTTCTAAGAGCTACTGGTATGCGTTTGCATTTGTTCACTTTATACAAACTAAAAGTATGACTGCTTAAGTTTAGAGTTTAACCTAAAAAAAATAAGTATGTCTCTAGGTTGAGATTTGAAAACCCAATTAGGTAATACACAAAGCAAGTGATCATTTGGAGATCACAACTGTAACTATGCCTTTTGTATTCAAAATGTAAATCAAGCCTTCAGCAGTTTATAAGAAGACAAAATACTTTCCCTCTAACTTGGATGACAAGAGAACTGTTCTGATTAGAGCTTTCTGGAAAGCATTGGATAAAAAGAAGATTAAAAAACATTAACTTGTGGTATCTGGAAAAATGTGCATCATAGGCCAAAGTTATGATAGATAATTGCCTGCCTGTAAACCCAGTCTCTCTATATGTCAGGAAGGGTTCCCTCTGAGTCTGGGTAAGGAGAGCATCAGTTTTCAGGTTCCCGCTTTGGATTATGCCTAAACCCAAAGACGTGTTTCTACACGCAGGTCAGATGTTCCAGATTCATATTTGCCTGTCTTCATACTATTTCTGGGCAAGAATGTCCAAGCTCTGCAGCTCACTGGAGCAATTGCCTACTAACCTCTTGATCCATAATAGCCTGATCCAGACTGTCACGTACATGACAATCCTTAGGCCTGACCAGGGTCACCAGGAGATCTTCCAGACTCAGTCCTTTGTCAGCAAGAGCAGATGTTTTGAGCCTGAGGCATAGCCAAGCCAAATTGCCCACAGTTTTGGTGGAAGCTCGTCAAGATGCTGGGCAGCCTAAACTTCCAAACCACCAAACCAGAACTTTGAGTTTCTGGGATGGATGGGCGGAACCTGCTCTGAAGCCACAGACCTTGGGAGCCAGGCAGGCCCTGCTAATAATCGTGATGCCCAAATGAATGACAAACTGCAGGTCCAGGAGGCCATGTTCTTTCAAAAACAACATGTGTCTGTGGCATACCAAAAAAAAAAAAAAAAAAAAAAAAAAAAAAAAAAAAAAAAGTTCCGCTGAACTGAAAGCCTCAATTTTTGGCCAGGTCTCATCCTTACATGAAATTCAGGCTCTCTTCTTTCTCTTTTTTCCTCTCCCTACATACTTCTCTGAAGAGCTATAGTGATCCACAAGCACAGAGCCACTCTGCTCTGACATGCCCTCCCCTCCCTTGGACATGACACAATCTTTCAGTTTAGAGCTCAAGTTCCTTAGAAATAAGGACAGGAACTATGTTCTCTGTGTCTTAGGAGCACTGAAACATTGCTGGAATTGTGTGGCAAACCAGGAAGAAACACCAGCTTTCCCCTTCTCAGTGCTCATGATCTGTTGTCTAGTTGTGTGGAGATCCCAGTTCAGATCTGAACACTCCTGTGGTAAAGGTTCTAAGAGTAGGAGGAGCAGGGGAAGCTTGTTGCTACAATGCCCCGCAGACCAGCACAGGAAGGATCCTATTCTGGGGCCTCTCTGCAGCACACCCAGGGAAGGCTCCAGCACTTTGCCTTGATGTACCACCCGTTATAAGCACAACTGCTCTCTCATGTATGAAGATAGACTACCGTATGGACAGTTACAATGTGTTGGGAGACATGAGATAAAGTGGCTTGCTATGGGGCAAATGCAAAGAACCAAGTTTATCCTCTGAGCTTCTTGCTTCTATGAACAATTTGGATCAGTAGTTTTTTCCATACTTCAAAGTTCTGCAGTGAATAACCTGCTAAGATTACTCACTTACTTACTGTTAAGACATATAAATAATCTACTATCCCCAAGCTGTGGTTGATTAACTTCCATTACAATCACTGACATTAACATTCACGTGTCAAGAAGTAGCTATCAGTGTACTATGCATTTGGTCATGCACATCAAATGAAAATACATTGAAATTTATTAAATATGCTGGTAAGGTATATTAGCACTTTCTCTTTCTGTGCTGGATAAAATGAAATATTACCAGGAATCAGAAACAGATTTGGAAAATAACTAGCATTATTATATTCTTCAACAGACCTGAAAAATCAGTCCTATACATGTAATTCACTAATGGCATTTCTTATATACAAAAAGTATCATTGTTAAATATAGCTACCTTGATGAAAAATAAAGAAAATATTACTATAAAATTTAAAGAAATCATCTATTTTACTGAAAGCATATATATATATATAAAATACTCCGCTATGGAATGGAATAAAAAATAAAGCACATTTAAATAATTTCATTACATTGAAAGATGCCAAATCATCTGTGAGTGGTTTCTTTTTAGATGAAAAGAAATCAAAATATAGGACAGATGTTGGACAAACCACATTTGAGGTCTATCACACACTGGCATTTTTCAAATGATTTTGGCTCATCTATTAAATAAGGTGTATTTTGCTTGATTTTGAAAAGGGAAACATCAGGAAATATTTAAAGGCCAATTGCTGCCAATTAACTTTGATCAGCAAAAGTTGCATTTGAATCTTTTAGATTCTTTTGCCTGTCTGGAATAACACACTATTCTAAAATCTAGCAAAACAACAACTTGATGATTAATGTGTGTTGGCAGCACCACCACAAGCTTGCTTAACAGCTGGATTTTAAATAAACAGCTGTCTTCATTATGATGGGAAAGAAAACTGACCGTTTTCATGTTTTCTTGTTATTAAAATATGATCAGAAATTGCTTTTTCCCTTTTAAGATGAAACACCCAGGCATTATGGTGACAGTCTCTTTCAGCAGTTCGGATAGTTTTAGAACAATCTCGCAAGAACCGCCAAACCATAGTCTACATAGGCTGAAAAAGCCTTTGGCATGCCGACACCGACTCCTCACAGCATGCCACAAGCGAGAGGCATGAGTGGCAGAGAAACCCTACTACATAACAAATTGTACCTGCCACTGGGGAAGGCAGAGACCCAGAAGGCCATGGAGAAGGATAGTATATATGACGTTAATGATTTCCCTTGGGTTTAAGGTAATACTTCCCCACAGTGGGATGTGAGAAATCTGTACCCAGACATTAACTGTTTATAGAAGCCAAAGTTTAATATTTAATGGTCTGTGCAGACTGTTGCATTCTAGTATTTATTTCTATAAAATAGAAATTTTATAGAAATTTTATAGCTTTTGGTGTATCCACTTCTAAAACTTGTCTACTGTGGTCATAAACACAAAGACCCGTGAGAAAAAAAACCACTACCATTTCAACTATTGTAACCTTTGAATGCCAACACATTTAGTGTAGATGTTATTGTATATTTAAATGACAATATTATACAGATATTTTCTAAACATTTTCATATTAAAACTGTGAAACCAAAAAAGAATTGTCAAACCTTCTAATAATACATAAAAAGAAACAAATGTTAATTAAACTCTATTTTGAAATAACAAACACTTACTTCTAAATCATTAAAGAATAGATGAGTGTCTGCCAAATTGAAAATCATCTCTTCCATTCGGAGTCCAAGAGACACTGAGGTCGGTGGATCCTTAAGAAATTAAGAGAGTATACCATCAATACTGTATGTAAATATACACGTACATACTAGAATACAAAGGACAGGAACTGTTTTTCAAGAGAAATTACCAGATATATGAAAAGTAACATCCACATGTTCGTTACCATTTCAGCTACTCTTTAGTCTTCTAATCATGTTAAAACAAACCTAAAAAATATGACCAGCCCAACTAGTACCATGATTCTACAGAGGGACCTCTGTGGTCACACTTGTGTTGATACAACCTTCTGTGGTCACGCTTGTGAGTCCATGTACAAAATTACTGCCCTCTGAAAAAGGGCAGAATGAGAAAGGGAAGGATTCTACCAGCAGCAAATTCATTTCACCCAAAACTTAGCCAGATTTTACAACTGTTTACAAGTTTTATGGTAACTGGAGGCATGACAATACTATCAGTACTGAAAATAAACTCTCACTGGCCACAAGTGATTTGGCCCTGTGAATACCTAGGGACTTTAAAGAAATTCACTATTAATATTTCATTTGCAAATAGCAATTATATTTAAAACCACTCCTTGATTCTACACAAAACCATATTTTAATTATGCTTTCAGTTGGGCCCACCCATGCAGAGTGAACAAATCTATTGTTTGTTATTAATATATAACACACTTTAACTTCTCTACAAAAATTACCATAACAACTTATTCCTTACTGAGCTAATAAACTCAAAAAGCATGTTCAGCATTGTGGTTACCAAATGCATTGCAGATGTATGTCTTGTTTTGATATTTTTTGTATGTGTTTTATGTATTTTCAATCTGAAAAAATTGAAAAGAAAACCTAATATATACATTTGATATACAGTTTCTCATTTATAATACCAAGTATATCCAACCACAAAGAAGCATGAATTTGAAAGAACATGCTGTATTATCTCATGACACCATCTATTACCAATGTTAGTTTGTTAGGAGTCATATTTTAAATACAACTGCAGAAGTGACAACCCATACTTTACTTAAAATAAGTTAATATTCTAAAACTGATGACAACTCAGATTTAAAACCAAAAGATGCGGTCCGTACTTTCCTTTTCCACCTCTCAATCAAATTAATAGGTGTTTCAACATGATCTCTGAACTTTCAAACATTTTTCTATAACTGCTGGTCAAAAGGTAAGATATATCAGTAGCAAGCAGCTGAAAAAGAATGGCAATCTGGCAGCCTGTTTACCTTCTAGAAATGCCAAAACCCAAGTAAAATTAACCAGAGAAAAGAATTTTGGAAAGAAGCATTTAGCAACAAAGCTATATGGAACAGACAAAACAACTATTTTTGAACTCACACACACTAAGAGTAAGTAAGTTTTCTAGTATCAAAAAATAACCCTCATAAATAGGACAGAAAAAATCCATAATGCCACTATAATGACAAAGTTCTTAAAAATAAGCCTTCTATTTAAGTCTCCCCCTTTCCCCCTCCCCCCCCCCCAAAAAAAAAAAAAAAAAGGCTTCCTAATTCAAATGGAAATACTTTAAAATACGAGCAAAATTATTCTGCCCCTCTATTTTCGTATCCCCTTATTTGTCTTCCTTTATGTTACTTTTGTAGGCATGTGAGGTGGAAAGCAGGTGCTGTTTTCTCCCTGTATAGGCCTGAGGTTGCTTCCTTGTCACATTCCTGCCTATCTTTGAGCCTGGCTATAACCCTGCCATTCTTCATAGCTCCTTAACCATTTTTATTAAACCAAATAAGGATTTCTATTTTCCCTAAGCACTAATAGAATTCACACTGCAGAATGCTCTGTTCTAGTTAACAGGAGTTAGATCCAGGACTAAGTGTCTAACATGCAAATGACAATCTTGATCTACATCTTGATCATCAAGTGATAACACAACATTGTACAATGACACCCATTTTTGGTTTACATTTGTAAATAGGAACATCATTTTGAAAAGCAGGATAAATCAGCAGACACAGCAGAACATTGGCTATGAACCCATAGAATTAATTTTAAATGAGTAGCTGTGAATATATATGCTAATTTCAACTTGTGCCTTACTTACAGTAAAATTTTCTGTTAAGTTTTTTATCACATATTTGAGTCTGAAAAAGTTGTTTTTTTTTTTTTTAAATTGTAGACTGTGTCACTTAAAGGTATTTTTAAATGGTTGACAGAAAAAAATGTGGATTTCTCTAAAGTAATATTAAAACAATGTCATTTACTAGGCTAATTTAATTAGAAGAAAAACAAATAAGAAAATCATCGGCACCTACTGAAAATGTCAGATTAAATACCATAAAAATGAAGAGAAGAAACAAAGCAGGTTTCTTTTCAAAGAAGTCCTAATTCCTTAGTTAAACTCAATCTTGTTCTATAGAAAGTTCCAACTAGCATAAAAAAATTAGTTAAGCTGCAGCTCTGGATACCACATATTTAACAGATGCAAAAGCTTTATCTGTGTTTTAATTATCTGTGTAGTTACAATCTTGCAACTGCTCTTGTAAAAAGCACAAGAGCCTTGGTTTAAGGCACTGCAGTAGATTATACTCTGCTGCCAGTCATTACAGTGAAGGCTGAAAACTAAAGAAGACAAGGCTAGAATAAGATTTAAAAAAATAAAATAAATCCCATACCAAGCCTTCTTTTGCAGTTTTAAGCCACTAATTGCTAACTAATTATTGTGAGGTGTCACACAATGAGGAGGAAAGCCATCAATCTGTTCTTGTTTATCAGGATTTGCAGGTTCAATCTGAGTGTCTTTTCAGGTATGGTCAAAATCAGGTACAAATCTCTGGGGGAGGTACTGTTTAGCTAAAGAAAAGAAATACCAATGTCAAACTGCTTAAGCAGGCCTCTTGTTTTGAATACTGGTATTGGAGCCAAAACATTGTCTGTATGTCATTTCTAAATTCTACCCACTTGATTTCTTTGTTTTGCGGAGAAACAAGAAGCTGAAAAACAGGAAAGTTCACTTTGGGTACAAGGCTTATTTTCCACTTAAGCCTACAGGTCACAAATGAAGGGTTAAGTGAAACCAGGCTTTGTTTTTCTCAGTCTCTAAAATATAATAAACCATATTAAAATAGCTTAAAAATTAAAGGAGAATTCCTTTAAAGCATCTGAATATATATATGCTTTCACTGAAAATGGAAATGTAAAGACCACAACATTCTAGTGCCAATGCATAGCAGAATTTCCACCTGCTTCAAGATGCTAAAGAATGGTTCCAACTTTTTCCCAAATTCCAAAATTTCATAAGTTTACATCTGGCTCAAAACTAAGTTTGTAGGTGTTGAAAGCCCTGAAGTCAAGTAAAGTAACTGATAACATGACATTCGATCAACAGATCGAATATACATACATATATATGTATACAGATATATATATATGTATGCAGATATATGCATATATACATAAAGAAATATCCAAAAGCAAACTGATTTTTTTTTTCTTCTCTTCTGGACTTCATTTTCCTCTGCTAGTTTTATACATATCTGTGAAATCAAAAAAATTCTAAACAACTTTAAATAAAAACGTAGCAGTTTATACTGCTGCGCAACACCAAAAAAGAAGTGTATTATTTTGTTCCAATGCTGAAGGACAAAGGCAGGGAGAAATCAGAGCACAATAGCAGCAGAAGGAGAGCAGGTGATAAATAGAGATGAAAAAGGCTATATAGAGAAAAGGGTGGCATAACCAAGATGTTATGAGGAATGAGGAAGAGAATAAGGAAAAGAAAACCTATCCCTTCAGCAACTGGGCTGCTCATCATTCATAGTCATTCACCATGAAACTCACTCAGGCATTATGAGAAGAGCTGAGTGCCAAGCTGCCAAATCCCCTATTTAATTAGGATATTTTTGTTTGTTTGAAGTTCCAGCTTTTGTATTTTAATAATTATGTGAGAAGCTTAGATTTAATTTTTAAAAGAGCATTTCTAGCCCTCACCACAGTGCAGAAACATTTAAGGGGTGAGGTTAAATTGTGAAAACATTAAATTTTTTCCCTGGAGTTTTGATTTTAAGGGCCAGAAATCAGTAGGAAACGCTCTAAAAATGTGCACCTCACACTGCTGCAAATTAACTTTAACTCTTATATGACAGTCAGTAAGCCAAGAGAAGCCATGATATGAATGAAACTTTAAGAAAATAAAGCAACGTAAAAATAAAGCTTGCATAACTATCTCTAGAAGTCAAGGACATGCACATGGCTGCCCTTCACCAAAAAGTTATAATGTTTATCCACAGTGCATAATGCATTAATTCTTAGCATAAACACGAATGCCATAAACCTTCTAAACATCAAACTTTGTTTCTGTTTTTAGCAGAGATGATATCCTGTAGTTCCTTGTTATGTGTATATATGTGCTGTAGTATAGCAAGAAGTACAGCAAAAAGACAGCTGTCTTTTAGAGATGTGTAACTACTATTCTGCCATACACCATGCAGCGAGAGGTGGCCACGTAATGGCTACATCTCAAGAAAACAGTGTCAACAGTGACAGAACTGCCATCAGAAGGCACCCCTCTCTTTGCAGCATGCATATCTATGTGTCCTTACAGCTAAATACCAAAAGCTTTCCTCAGCCTCAAGTATCCAGCAAAAAAGGTGTTTATGTTCATGATCCAATTAATGAAAGAAATAGGAAAAATATGCTCACACAAGTACTTCTCAGCAAGGAGTATTTAGCCTTTTCCAGCATGTATTTATTTATTTATTTATTTATTTATTTTGAGAACACTGGGATTTGTTCTCTTTTTGAACTGTCACAGATTTGGTGATTTTGCAGTGCCATACAAAAGCTGGTTTTAGAAGGAGTTTGACATATACTCATAGAAAGGCTGAGGAATGGAAAACAACTTTTTGTAAATGTTTAATAGTCTATAATACTTCTGTTTACATGTATTGATAGAATAATTTTCAAAAGATCTAAAGTTCTAGTGTCTTTTTAACTAACCTAAGAAACCCAAGAAACAAAGAGTGCTTTTAATGTACATAATGAAAAAAAAATAATTATTTTCCTCAAGCAGGCAGGCTGCTATTACAGATAACACTTCTGAAAATATACCACACCACCTGAACAAGCAAGAAGGCTTACAAAGAAATACTGCTTTAGATTTTCATAATGCAAAAAGCTATTAGAAGGAATTAAGAACCCAAACCAGACAGAGACTGGACTGAATCAGAAGTAGCTTTGTCCTTCACTCAGGTATCTATAGAATAAAACCTTTTAATGACAAATACAAGTTTTACAAGAAGACAATGTGATTACACAGAGCCAGACCAGTTATTCTTCATATGATAATTTTTGAAGATTAACAACAACAAAAAAAAAAAAAAAAGAAAAAGAAAAAGAAAAAGAAAAAGAAAAAAACACATTCTTGTTATACCTCACTTGAGGTGAGCATGAAAGGGCATAAAACAGATTCTAGCACAAGCTGAGACATTAGCTTTCAATACAATCCTGGAAAAACGAAGTCTGATCTCACTAGGGCATTCCGTCATAAATTGTTCTTATTCACCTAAGACCATGTTTCTCTTCTGAGAATTACCCAGGAAACCCACAGTCTGCAGGCATATTCATAAGTTCAGGTATGATTTATAGACTGTGCATAATAGAAAGATTTGACTCATAATCAGACTTTCAAAAACATCAGTCAATACATAGATTAAAATAAAAAAAAAAAAAAAAAGCTGAGTTAAAATATTTTAGACTAATCCGTCTGTATCCAGAAGTATTCTTCCTCTGGTTAAAATGTTATTTTAGAGCTCACTTGTGGAAGTTCTTCACTACCTCAGAGGAATTAACTCTTTGCAGATTTGGAAGATATCAACAGGTTTCTCAAACTCCATACCTACAAACAAAACCTAAAGTGGTCAAAGTACAATTAAAGTACAAATTAAACAATGCTGTTTAATTTTTTTGATGAAGATAAAACCTGAGTAAATGCAAAGTATGAAAGAAAAATTACTCCTTGAAATAAATTTACTCCTTGAATTTTTATATCTTTAAACACCAGTAGTGGTTTGTCCCTGAAAAGTAAACGAATGTTCTTGTGCTTTCTGCATACCAACCATAACAGTAAATATTACTGAAAATTTCCATTAGTTTCTTGACACTTACCCTTCCATATCTGTTAGCATAGGACCCTGTAAGCAAGGAATGGAAAATGATGATTGTCTCATCCAAATCCCAAATGAATACTCTCTGTAAAAAGAGAATCAAATCAATGTGTTCCTCTGTGAAGCTGATACTTGAAATGGAAAGTTAAAATTTGAATCAGTAAGCGCACAAATGAGAAAATTGTATTGAAATGGTTATATATTAAAACCATGGTTTCCTTGCCATTTATTTTCAGAGCTAGCATCTTTTTTCCAGAGAAGGGTAATACAATCTGTTAGCTTTTTACTACAATTGCTATTATATCAAATTATTCCATTAGAATAAAATTATAGTCATTGTCAAATACACACAGAAAATGAGATTGTACAATATATTGTTTTAAAGCCAGATGTGAGATAGAAACTGAAATAAGTGAAGAGAAGCCTCTGAAAATTAAATCTTTTGCATTTGAATTCTGTATTTCTGTAAGTCTTACAAAGCAAAGTTCATATAACTACTCTTGAAAATGTTGTCTAACATGAAAGTAAACTAGTAAATTGTTGCTAAGCAGTTACATCCCCTTAATCTACTTTCATTTTTAATGGAATTTATGCACCTGAAGAATAAAAATTGTGAATTCGGATGTTGCATGCATAAGAATTTGAGGCATCAGTAAATAATTATTTTGCTTACAGCCAGTGGAAAATATGTGCTTTAAATCTGTCCTCTGACCACACACAAAATGATGTTTTAATGAAAAATAAAGTGTTCAAATACAAGTATTTAAAGTCTTAGTGAGATTGTATTTCCCATGATGACAAATGGGTTAAGCTTTTGGAAAGGATAAGTAATGCAGTGTGGACACTCATAGCTGTGGTGTGTCATTGGAGATGTGTTCTCAACATAAAGTATGGCCACTGAAGGGAATGTGAACATAGCATGAAAGAATAAAAACCGCTATTGCGCTAAAAGTGTCTCCTGCCCAAAGAGAAACATTGACATGGGAGAAGCTTTCTTATTATTATTTCTTCTTCTTATTATTAATTATTATTATTATTTTTTAATCAAAAGGAAAAAGAAAAGCCCAATATTTTTCAGAGAAAGTAGATGGTCTTCATGAAGAAATTTATTTAGAATAAAAACTACAAAAGTATTGGGGAAAAAAAAAAAGGAAAGAAAATAAGGGCTCCACTGCCACTTTATTTTTCATTTGTAAATGGTATTTCTCTCTGCAAACTCTGCAAAATAATGATAAAAAAGATATAATGTCAAAAATATATAATAAAATATACCTCTAGGTCAGAATCTGGTGGTGGTGAAGGATTATTGTTTCTTCTGCCACGTCCACGTGATTTTCCATCTGAACTACGACGCAATCTATCTGAATCCGAATCTTTAATAGGTGTTGATGGACTATGGATTGTACTGTATTCTGCTGTATTAAAGAAACAAAATTTTTACCTTTTAGTTTAAACTTCAAAATGTTCAACTTGCTTTAGAGATGTGACACTAAAACCAAGATGTTCACAAGAGTTCTAACTAATTTATGTAGTACTGCCATGTGCAGTTGTAATCATTTTAGTTAGGACTCATTAAAATGATTACAACTGCAAATGGCAGTACTACATAAATTAATTTGATCAAATACAGGTTATATATAAGAATAAAGAGAGAATAATTTATTTCAGTAAACAAATAAAAAATGAGTAAGTCCAAAAAATTTTCATTCCTTCAAATCATAAAAGAAGACCATTCTTCTTTAGAGAAGATCATGCTCTAAAATAATAATAATTTTAAGGCTTCATATTATATATGTATATATCATATAACTTCATATTAATTCAATTCTAAGTTTTCAAACATGCTTTAAGATGATCATCATGATGACTGGTAGAAAAAAAAAAAGTGCATGTCTAAAAGAATTAACATGTAAAAAGTGAAATGTAAATGTTTAAAAATATTTTAAATTGCTTGTCACTTTAGCTTTAGATGACTATATTTGAATCTTATGAATAGAATTATTTCTAAATATAGCATGCAATTTTATTATTTTCTTAGGGCATGTTCAATGAAAACATGCATAAACCATGGAGATAAAATTTAAAGTAGTCTTCAAAGGCTTATCAATACTGTACTTTTTCAATGAGTATATTCAAGAACCTTATTGTACACTATGCTTCAGAAAATGTTTACTGTCATTTAACAGGTAAGAAAATAACGATGATTTACTTATGTTAGAAGAAAAATATTTTCCTGAAAACATGCCAATTGTAAGATGTTTTGCTATTCTTAACATCCACAGAGACAGAAACAGTGAAGTGCTTGAACATTAAGAAATCAGACAACCTAAATTATCCTTCCTTTCTCATATAATGCCTCTCAGAAAAGCAACAACACATTTTAAAATCTCTTTTTCATAACTTTGTTTTGCATCCTTAAATTCAGAAAAACTTTATTTTATTTTGATGGCTTTTTTTTTTTTTTTTTTTCCAAAATGAAAATAAAAATATATTTCTGTGAAGGTAGTTAGAATGTTCAACATATGATATATTTAAAATTTTGATTTCTCAGCATTAACTACTATTCAGAGTTCAGTAGAAGTGTATATTTGTTTATTAATATTATTTACTTTTCAATCAACCTAAGCCATGGCATTCTACTTTGAACAGACAGGTATAATTCTCACACAAGTGATCCTTTTTCCTAAAAAAAACATCCTGTTGAGGTCAAAGGTTAGATTAAGGAGGAGACTCTGGACATCTGTGTAACACCACATACTCACAATTACTCAAAATAATAATGTTTGCTTGTGCTCAATTATGGAAAGAGGTCTCGAAGTTCTCATGTTCAGCCTTCAAAACTACACTTAACTAAAATTCATATATATTACCTATTTTGTATTATACTTTTAATTAAGTCTCTCAGACTATGTTAAACAAAGCTGAGTAACAACTTAGTATTCAACACAAGATAAAAGTCTTCAAAAGACACTCAACCTATACTGAAGAGTGATTCTATGTATGTGCTTAATGACAAAAAAGTTGACACAGCTGTCTACATAACTAAAAGCAGAAACTGAATCTTAGAATACCATGTACATTCCAATAATTATTTTTTTTTCCATGAAAATGAACACTTCAAAATTATTTAGATTAATATATTGAGTGTTGATTGCTCTCACCTACTGTACATGAATAAGAAATCAAAATAATTCAACTAGAAGAAAATTTCCCAACATTTTAAACTTAAGTGAGTTTTTTGTCTGCTATATATTATTTTTCTGGGTTATAACTTATTTCAAAGCTTTTTTTTTTGCATTGTTTTCTTTCTTTTGCTTTTCTTTTTCCTTAAGGCTTTTGATAATTTAAAAACAAACAAACAAACAAAAAGAACGGAATTTGTTCAACAGGTATATTGCCCAGTAATACTTTATATATGTGCTCTAAAGTTCAGATGTAATGAGAAATTGCATTTCCTATTGAGTAATTAAAATTAGGGATGCTCTTGGCCTCTAGCAATATTTTTAGGAGTGTAACTTTAGATCCCAGTTTATTAAATTATTCTCACATACATGATATGCCTAAAAAATTCAAATTATTAAACTTGGGATAGTGATAATAATATTAGATAAAAAAAAGGAATGGGTAGCATGGAAAAATTATAAACAAAACTTCATGACAAATAAAAACTAGTGAAAAAATGTGCAGAGCAGAGCACAGTGAGTGCAGGGGAGGTAGTCTATCTATAGGAGCCTTACAGCTTTCCACTTTCACAGAAACATATTCATGTGTGTATACTGCATTCAAGATTTCAAACACTTGGCTGCAATTTTGGGTGAAGATTCATTTTCATGTTCCCTTTACAGATGCAAGGCATTTGTCTGAAAGGGCCAGATCCTAACCTGACAGAAAGGCTCCCAACCCCACCTGGGTATCCTAAGGTTGGTAGGATACCAACCAGTAGCCCGCCTTTTTTTGGACCTACTGTACCTGCATTGTTCCCAACAGAGATGTGCTTCTCTTGTTCTTACAGATCTCTCCAGGCAATCTGCTCTGCTGTTTTGATAGCCATGCCATGACAAATAATATAACTTTAGCATTCCTTTACAGCAATTGAACCTCTGGGAAAACAGAGAAAAACTCTTTCCTTTATTGAATCTGTGTGTATTTGAACATTGTTCCCATATCCCCTTTGTTGTTCCCTGATGGTCCTCTTTTCTAGGCTCTAATTATTGTTCTATTATCTCTCCAGAGTGGACACAGCAATCCAAAGAAAAGTAGAGCAAAGTTGTGCTTCTGTGTCTCACAGGCTACCCTTTCCTGGACTCCACTTAACAGGGGACAGTTTACATTTCCTGTGATATTTTTAATAAATGTTAATTTCACCATCCTCAGATCAACTTCTGTGACACTTAACTGGTTATTTCTCGAAGATTTGGCCAAATACTACACATGAACTGAACACACAACACTGCTAATAATCACCCACTTATGCACCTACTTATGAGACAGCCACTGCAACCATTCTGCCACAGCAGCGCGACAGATGGCAGTAACCGATGGGTGAAAACGTGACAGTGTGTGTGAGAAAGTTGCTCATGTATGTAAAGGGAAACCATAGCATGTATTCTTTGGATTAAGGCTAGTTGACTATGCAGCCTCAGTTTGCGTGGCTGGGTTACCAGCTCACTGGCCAATGGTCACTTGCAGGTCCTCATAAGGAAAGCCAATTAGAGAATTCAGTATCCAGCTGAGCTCTGAGCCTTGACGAGCCCAAGCCCTGACAAATTCTGGAGCAAGAAAAACAACAGCGGCTGAGGGTACTCGGTGTGCCACTAGTATTTGGAGTACTGAGAGCGGTCTGTGGGGAAAGGTAGGGCCTGGAAGGAGCTGCCAACATTCCCTATCCCACATTTGTGCAGTTCATCATTCCTGCCTAAATGTATACCTCACACCTGCTCCTATTCAGATCACATCTCCATTTTTTGAGTTCTCCTCCTGTCTCCAAAGAACTCACAGCCCCTCTCAGCATGGTGTCATCTACATATTTAATAGGCAAACACATTCTGTTCCGTCATCTAAATGATTAATGAAAATGCGGTCTGGTACTGGGCCCAACACAGACACTGAGGAATGCTGCTGTAGCCACCCTTCTATTTTAACAGCGAGCTCTTACTGGCTTCTCTCTTGACATGGTTTCCTAAACAGCTTTATATCATTCTGCTGTAGTTTTGGCTAGATTGCTTTATCCTAGTTTGCTTTTAAGATTGTTAAGTGAAAAGGTCTAGTTGTCAGGACAGTGAAAGCCTTGCTGAAATCAAGCTGTATAGCCACAGTACATATTACTGTTATGCCTATTATTCTACATTCCCTGATATGAGTATTTAATTTGTTCAGCCTCAGCTGACTACATAGTAACATATTGTAATATTAGCTAAGGGAAATTACTATGTTTTTAAAGCACTTAATTTAATTTTATCCTGTTCTTGGGCACCACAAACACAGGGAGGTACAGGAGAAAACCCAGAGCCCTATAGAACCGTGAGTGGGAGAGGATCTGCTCTTCACTGCCTGCCCCAAAATTCAGAGTACAAGGTCACCAAAGGGAGCTGTTAGAAATCAGGTTAAACAAAAGAAGGAGGAGTTCAGACCACGGCTAGGAGATTTGTGGCACCTTTTCCCAGAAAATGCCTTGCTCCCAAAAGACTACAAGGGTTCAGGAGGAGCCTGGAGATACCCTTGGAAGAGACACATGGAGGGGTGCTACAGCCATGCCTGAATTAGCAGGTAGTGCAGTTGGGTCTGTGGGACCAAATGGGTGGTGACAGCAACCCTGAGGCCACACAGTCTGTTTCTGGGACATCATTCCAGGCTAGGCCCAGCCCGGTGCCCTGAGGACCCTCGTTAGGGGATGGAGGATTTAAGTGATGCAGGATACCTTTCAGGTCAGTTTTGTCTGGTGCAGTGCCAGGACTGCTCTGCTAAGCCAAAGCTCTTCTATTCAGAAAAGACTCCTGCTCCAAATTAAAATGCTAATGTAGTCACATCCTAAACATACAAATAATGGCAGTTTTGGAAATCCCCTGAGATGAAAAATATCTGGAAGCTAGAAAAGCGCTGAGGATGAAACCTATACAAACTGTCTGTCCTCATGGCTCTCAGGCTGTCTGCTTACAGCCGCTGTGGCAGGTAGGGTACAGGGACAGTTGATCCAACTGTCTCAATGACTACATTCTGTGTGCTACATACACCTTCAAAACATTATTTTGATATGGTATCAACAGTTATTCTGCACCCATTAATTGACACATATAATTTTAGATCTCTCTGCACTCTGTTCCAGGTTTTCTGTACCAGTGTTACTGCTTGTTCCTGCTTCCCACACTCTGAATTCTCTCCCCAAACTTTGACTTTGACCAAGTGTAAAAGACTCAATCTTGACTTCTCTGTACAGTAAAAAACAACCAAATGAACAAACAAAACACAACAAAAAGAAAACAACTAACGTCATAAACGCAGATTCTGTAAGTGTCTATCTCCTTTCCCAAGCAAGACAAAAACAACACATAACTCTGAAAAATAAAATATATTTTCATTCTGCTCTACCTGAAATACATGAATCATACTACAGTAGAATATCAACTACGCCACAAGGAACCATATTATTGCAACTTGACATGCAGTGTCACAAGCGTATACTTCCATGCCACACAGCACTGTATGCAATTTTGATGGTTTTATGTCACACAAGAATATTTCCCATCACCCCATAAATTAGAATGCTTCCATTACTTATTAATAGACTATAGAGTCACAGAGTCACATTTGCAACACACTATTTTGTGCTTCTTTTCATTTGTTACAGAAATTCCCCATAAGTAATTGCTGTATTTTTTTACTATTGATTTCACTAAACAGGAATAATATCAAATGACAAATCTGGGGAAAACTATCTGTCCCAGAAATCTCAAAATCTCATAATTACTCTAAAGTACTTATTTAAGTATTTCTCACTGGTGAGTCTGTAGGTAGATTTATTGACAAAAGCATTGCAAATTTCATCAGACTTTCCCTACTACACTTCAAGAGTATGCAAAAATGAGTAAGTCCCCATTATCAAAGTAATCCTATCTCATGTCACAATGTAAATTATACAAACAAGATGGGTCTAGGATAGCTAGTATAGCCAAATGTCTCTGCAAGTAGGTATATGTAAATATTTTCCATTTACATTACATACAGATTTCCCTCAAATTTTATATTTAATTTTGAATTATCTTAAATTAATCTTAAATTCTCAGGCAAGCATTATTTCAACTCCTGCATACTAAAATAAAAATATAAGATACAGATTGTTTCAGTGTCAGTCTCATGCTATGATTTTCTGACTTTTCTATAAAGCTAAAAAAGATTTCATAAGCACTATATCAAGTTCTTCCTTTACGCTCTTACATAAAACCAAACAAAAACTGAACAATGCATTTATTTTATTTTATTTTATTTTATTTTATTTTATTTTATTTTATTTTATTTTATTTTATTTACTTTCTATATAAATATGACTACTACATTAGTTGTAAGTAAAAGCACTAAGAAGGTATTGCAATAAATACAACAATGCCTGCTAATGATATTACACGAAGAATCTCTAATGTTGTTTTGACCAAAAGCCAAAATCTTCTCCATGTGAAAAATGAATCTAGTTTGTCTATTGAAGACTATTAGCATACTATTATAAGTTTGACAGAAATCCTAAATAGTCTGTTGATAAAAAAGCTATTAGACCTATAGGCAAAAAGGACTATTTATTCTGAGGCTTGGGTAGCCAAGCCTCAAAATTATTCAAAATAATTAAAAAAAATAATAACAGTATTTAGTATAAATAGCAGTAGGCATTATGTATGACTATGTGCAATAACAACTGTCTTAACAACCCCTGCAGTGGTCTGGAGCTTTCTCTCCAATTTACAGTGCTGAAGGAAAGAAAAGACGCCTATAATGGGCAGGTAGTACCTCTCTCAATTTCTTCCTTAGTCATTATGTATGGTTTTAAATGATTTGAAATAATTATTACTTTTAATCCTACAAAAAAAAAAAAAAAAAAAAAAATCCTATTTATCTATTAGAAATATATACTGAAAGGTGCATTAAGTTTTTATATTGTGATGATTAGTCAGGTTATATACTGTTGAATGCAATGCAAGAGTTAAAAGTTATAAATTGTCAATGTAAAAAACAGAACAACCAATATCAGAAAAGCAAAACCAGTGTTGTACTTTACTATTTATTACTGTATCCAATCTCATTTCAGTTTTTACAGAAGTTTCATTGTTTCCTTCCTATGTAAATATATACTCCAGATTTACTCTTTACTTTTATTTATGAAAAAGTGTAAATAGAACACCAGTAATATACTGTGAATAAGTACTATATATTTCTGCACAGATAGTAGTGAAAAGTTGCTTGTAAAGTATCTTTGCTCTGTTCCATTTTCTTATCTTTAATTTATTGCTATGAAACTTAGGAGAAACTGTAAAGGTACTTTCCCTTTCACAATACTATATACACTATATTCTTTTGGGATATAGAGTTCAAGGAAAAAGAAGTTTGGCCCTTAAAGCAAAATCGTGACCCATGGCTAAGAACAATTTTTGGTTAGCAAAGAAATTGTGGGGTTTTCAATCTGCATTGCGAAGTACATGAATAATCTGGATCCCTCTCTCCCTCCTCCCCCCCACCTCCAAAACCAAAACCAAAACCAATAACAACAAAAAACACCACCACACACCAAAACAAAACAAAACAAAACAGCACAAAACCTTCCACCTTCCAGTAATATTGTAAACAGACTTATTGCAGATATTGCAGAAACCAAGAAAACTGAGAGATCAGATCTAAAGAACAGTGCAGCCCTCTCTTAGTGAGAAATAAGAAATATTATGTAATAAATCATAAATACAGCTTCTTATGAAACAAAAGGATAAAATCAGATTTGTTGTCTGCATCTCTAAACCAAAATTTGCACAAGTCAAGAAATTTCTGTTACCAGCTACGGTGATGGAGTTGAAATACTGCAAGAGAAAATTATTAAAGCTTTAGAAAAAGTAGTCAATTTTTACATTAACTGTTATAAATACACATTCCTCTTTGGTCATTCCTCTTTGAGAGGAAACAAATTTGAAAACATTGGGTCAGGCATCATGGATTGGTGCAAAATGCCTACTAGTCCAGGATAAATTTCAATATCAAGAATCCAGTTAAGAGAATGTAAAAACGCCAGACACATGCCCTCATCCACTGTCTACAGGCATTTTTTTCTGTCAAGAATCTCCTGAAACAAAGTTGGTATCTGTGTCTAATCTTTGGGCTTTTCTAAGATTGACAATGCTTGAGCCAGCATAAAATTTTCACATCAAGAATATCCTGCAGGAAGGAGCTGCACAGCTTACCTATATGCAGGACAAAGAAATACTTCCTTTTGTTTGCTCTGAACCTACTTTAATGAATTTGAGTACTGGAAGGGATAGTGAATTATTGCTCACTTGTACTTTTACTATTTTTATAATTTCAGTTATTATTACTTCTCTTATGTGCTAGCAATTTGCTGTTCATACCTGGGATAATTTCTTCACATAGGGATTTAAAACTCCTCCCTGAATGAACTTAATATTCTACTGTTACTCTGATGAAAAGCATTTTCTACTGTAAAGTGAAAGTTAGAATTTTACAAGTGAAGAAAGCCACAAACCTTTAAAGATTCTTACTTTTGAATTAAAACAAAATTTCCAATGAAATCTGAAATATATATTAAAAATGTTAAATAGCATAATAAGCTTTATTGTTTTGTTTAATAATTTTCTGATTATTTCACTAGCAAAATTACAGCTTTCCCAGGTTCCCAATAAAATAACATTAATTTATATGTATGATTTACAGAGACAGGAACTATCAACCTTTGTGTAATCAAGAGGTTTAGTGACTGATGTACAAGAATTTTTTCAGATACACAAAGGGAAGAGAAAGAAGAAATACCGAGCATGACAAATCTCTTATTTTTTTTGCAAGCATCCCTGGATGTCCTGGATCGAATGAGAAAAACTGCATATTTAACTAAGGACTATGGAAAACCATAAAAGGATTATTTTATATTTGAACAAAGAATTAAATACATTTTAAGTCAAAATATCGGTGCTTTCTGAGTCTGCAAAACTCTATTAAAAATGTCTAGAGCTCATAATTTCTCTTTTCACATTGTTTGTTACCAAACTACTGTGTTTCACTTACTGGCAAAAATTCATGGGAAACCCCTATGTCTGTCAAATGATTCTGTTGCTTCTGTGAAGTCTGAAGGCTGTTCTGTGCTTGTCCTGGCATATTTCAGAACTGCACAGATTACATATATATGTATATTTAATACACAAGATGTCTAGGGCTGTCAACATCCACAAAGAACAGCTGCAATTCAGCAGCTGCTGCCCATCCTAATAAGGGGTATAGCAGCCTAACACGATGGCTCTGCACTGCTCCCTACTATCCCTACTATATCCCTACTATTCCTACTATACTGGAGTACATATGGCACTCCAATCACAGCAGAAACGCAGCAGTCCAACTTGACCAGATGTAAAATATTCTACAGAAAAATGACTAATTGTAATATATTTGCCCATTTCATTTATTTATTTATATTAAATTTGGTTATTTTGCTTATTTGTTCTGTGATTTTTTTTTCTTTCTAATATGCCTTTCACTTGTGCCACTCAACTAGAATTCCCTTCTCCCATGCTGTTCCCTCTTCACTTTCATTTCGTCGCTTTATCTCCCAGACATACTCTGTATGAGCTCAGCAGAGGCTGTGTGATAAGCCTAAGCAAGAAGAAAGTAAAAATTAATATTATTCAAGGGAAGATGTCAGACACAACACTAGATACACTGACTGGTCGCTGCTTCTACCAGGGTTCAGGGTTTGTGAGACAGTGAAATGATCCTACCTAATTTTAATATAGGAAACCAGCACTGGTAGTCAGCCACCCTAAACTGCTCTCATACCATTGGAGAGACTTTGGTGCCTCTGGATGAAGATTATAGTTAAACAAATCTTTAAATATTTCTCTAGAGGTGCTGATGTCTCTCCCCTGAGTAACTTAAATGCCTCAGCAAAATACATAAAGACAAATGGATAAATCAGTTACTTTAAGACTTGTTACTTGCAAACCATTTGAAGGAACTTTGTTTTGGGAATTATTGCATCAGTAATATAAAAGGAAAGAGAAGGCATTCCCAGCAATATCAGAGTAGATGTGCACATGACTAAGCAATGGCTATGTCTAAGCAGAGCAGTGACAGGACACCCCATGAATGCACGTGGAAACATAAGCTTGATACATCCATGGTAAAACCCATCATCTTCTTCCAAATTTTCAGACAAAACCTCCTTAAAAGCAATGTAGCAGACCTGAGGCAGAAAAGAAAGCCTTTCGAAAAGGAAAGTGATAGAAAAATCCTGTCTAGGAGTATGGAGCACAGAAAACTAATAGAAAGACTTTGACTAAACCACTAAATTTGAGCTTGGGAATAATACACCTCCTCTCTCCACACATATCTGCTTTTAGGAAATATCAAATAGTTTTTTGTTTGTTTGCTTGTTTTTTAAAGTTGAAGATCTTGCAAGAACCCCAACCCAGATAATGCAATGATTCAATAGAAGTATCTTGATAAAAGCTAAAGCTTAATCATGTTTATTTTTCAAGGTAAGAAAAATTTATTGCTTCCAAGTTAAAAAGAAAAAAAAAAAAAAAAGAAAACAACAAATAAAACCACAAGAAAACAAATCTAAATACTTAAAAGCAAAGTGAAAACCAGAATCATTATGCAGATTCCACTACACATCTGTATATTTGAAAGCTACAGACACCAATATGCTTTCATATATTTAAAAAGATTCCCTTCTCAAATACGTTGATGCACACATGTGGGATCTTGTGTGCCCTGACTGTATTTCCTTCCCTACTTATTTTCAGAAAATGTGAGAAAAGGTACAACACTGCATGCATTTTCTTCACATACACACCCATACAGAAAAACAAAAGGAAATTATATCGAAGCTGACATTGCACATGCAAGACTGGTCTTATAAAGTAGATCAAGAAAACTGAAAACAATATTACCCACAAAACCTCCAAAATAAAAGCTCTTGGTAGCATTGCCAAATCATAGGTGCTTTTCCACAGCTGAGAAACACACCACATTACTGAGAAATACATCTGCAAACTTGGACCTTCTCTGTGACAGATTTGAAACTACTGCCATCTACTAACTACTGACGTGCTTGAACTGTTAAAAAAATGTATTTTTTTTTTAAATAATGGGAAAAGTATTTTTCACCTCTCATTTCCAAAAACAGCTGGAGCAGTTTGGCATACATGTTCAAAAAATGCCTCCACCAGTAAACGACTGCCAAATTCTGTCAAGAAAGGTAAAACAACTGGGAAAAGGGACAAGCCACTGAAAATCTTTACTTAAAATGGAAACACTTGTGCAATTTCAACTACCTATTACAAGCATTATTATGTCCTCTGAAAGTGAAAAATACAAAAGCTCCCTTTCAAGTGGACACTCAGGCTGTGGTCTGAAGGCCTCTCAATTTCAGTCTTTGGGAAAATCAAAGGATTTTATCTTAATGAATACAGAGCTTAAAAGCAGCAGGTTCTGGTTTAGTGTAAAGTCTTTCCTATATCCTGCAATTTTTTTAACACAAACATTTTACAAATAGATATAAAAACTTGTATTTTGTAAAAGACTTAAACTTTTACTGATCCCCATTTCTCTTTAGTCTGTGTTCTGTTAGAATCTGTGCAAGATGTGTCACAGGCTGAGGATTAAGAAATAATAACAACAACAACAACAAAAAGCCGACTACGACTATACAGAAAAAAAAAATCCAATTCAACCCCCTTTCAACTTACAAAAATGTGCCTCATAGGGACCATAAAATCCGTGTAATTACCTGCTGCAGGATCTGTAACCGCTTGACTGGTGATGCCAGATGGTGGTTCTTGTAGCTGGTATGTTGCATTTGTGGAGGGTGTTGTCGGGCTGGTGTTGCTGTTTGTCATGTAATGCGAGGGATACGGTGAGCTATTATAATACTGTGCATATTGACCCTGGCCAAAACTGGGATAAGAGGGATATTCCTGCAAGACAAAAATACGCAACTGAATAGTCTATCAAAGTTTTGCTACTTTTTAGTATAAATTCCAAAATATAACTACAAACACATGTCAGGCTTTCAGCACGTATGCTTCCTAGACTGGATGCTATAGGACCTAAAACTGCAAAGCAGTAAATCTATATCTAAATTACAAATAATTTAGTATGTCTTCTCATACAAATAGCTTATTAGACAAACTACTGAAGATGTGTGAATAAGGACATCAAACCCAGATAATTAGTTCTATGCTGTAAGTTGACATTTTGAAGAAAAACATTTATAAACATTAATTTAACTTGAGAAAATAGCTTTCCAGAAAGCTATTTAAGAGCTATGTTTTTTCAGTGGATGAGAATTCTAAGTTTGTCAAAATTTCCTCCAGTCATATGTACAAATTTACCTGCTGTGAACTATTAAATCCAGTAGAATTTGTGAGTGAATTATTTCCCGCATATATTCCTGATGATGTTGTAAAACTGCTGCCTGAAATGAAAAATTATGTGAATTACTAAAACACAGTATCAGAGAATAACTTCCATCATGCGATTATATCATAAGGATATGGCATATTGGTAATATTTCCCATATGCTGAATGATCTGGTTGTCATCAGCTCTGCAATATGTTAATACAGGGAAAGTGATAATTCATTGTTCCTATGCCCCATGTTTCATTACTGAAAAACAAAACAAAACAAAACAAACAAACAAACAAACAAACAAAAAAAACACCCTGCTTTGACAGAAACTTAAAAGTTAGACAGGAATCTGCAGACACCTAGGATCAGATAGCAATCAGGGTTTCTTCCCTTTCATTTTTTTGTCAAACAGTAACTTTGAGCCTTGTCCTGAGAGATGCTATCTCCCCTCACTGAACCCATGGGCTCCGTTTCTCCTGCTGCCTTCAAGCATTGTCCTCTTATCTTCGACCTCTTATCCCTGAACCTCAGTGCCTCAACGAAACAATAATAATAATAAAAAAAAGCCATAACACTCTTTTCAAAAATGCTTAGCCTTCCTGTGAAGCCATTAGGATTCACTAATCGATCATAGACAGCCTTGGGCCGTAAAACTACTTTTTTGATAGAGTCTATCAGGCATGACACAAGGGAAAAAAGTACCTCTCTTAGAAGAGAGACTGAAGATTGAATTTAGCCCAGAGACTGAATTACTGCCTTCACCTCCCTCTCCTCTCACATCCCCCTCATGAGCCACCAAAAATAGACAGATGGGTCTCTTGTTTAATATCTAACCTGAGAAGCCGTTCCACTAAAAGGGCAGCAACCCCCTTTCAGCTGTTTTGCCCTTGCTGGTTATAACCCAGGATTGACACAGCCACCAGCTGAGACATATGGATGCACAGGGTGAAGCTCTGTAAGCCACCAGAAAGTCTGTAATGAGGCAACCTATTGAACTCATACAGCAGGAGAGCACCAGTGAGCAAGGAACTCGCATCAAAGCACACGAGCTGTTTGCAGCCTCCCTTGCCACTGAAACCTGCTTAGCACTGAGATCTTGGAAGAAAAAGATACAGATGAACAAAAGAGGCAAGGAAGGATGAAAGCCAACAGGGGGCCAGGTGATACAGATTCACCAATATTCTGGTGTGCCCAACACAACTCAACAACCACATCTTACACAACTCATTGGGAAAAGTGACAGTTCTTGCAAATCCAAACAGCAAGGAATGCAGGCAGGACTGCATGCTTAGCACAGCCCTTATAGGGCATTTGTGAGCTATATAAGTTTTTTAAACAAACAAACAAACAAAAATTTCCTAGCTATAACATGTCAGAACGAAAAATATTTAAATGCTTCAATTGCAAAAGTTACTAAAAAAGCACACCACTTAAGCCTCAGAGTAAGAGATGTGAAGTATGTCCGACAGCAGTAGGAGTGAAAAAATGAAGTTTAAACTTAATGTGTGATAATGACTGTAAACATTTTTCTTGTATTTGCTATTAGCACTAAAGCTCTGTGGTTGTTGATAGATGCTACTAATCCTGTGAACTAAAATCAGATTACTTCAGCAGAAGAGTTGACATCCAAGTTTAGCAGATAGTACAGATAAACAGTACTAATGAGAAAAACATGTTGTTTTAAATTTAATTTAAAATTGGAAAACAGATGTTATTTTTTATTATAACAAAACCCAGAGCCAAAATACAGCTGAAAAATATTTTAAATTGCAAAACTTTGAAATGCTATTTTATTTCTAAGAGTGCTTTGGATGGAAGAATGTAAGTTACTGTGTCTCTTTTATTTCTGCAGTTATTTCTGAGTGATGCAGTAATACATTCAAACACCAGTTTTATAGGTGCGTGGTTTGAACCATTCTGAAAAGATATGAAATGCCTCTCACAGTCATAAGGAAGAAAAAACACAACTACAACCCACAAAACTTTTCTTGAATGAATACATTATCTTTCCACAGAACGTTTGGCAAATAATTTGCAGGAGCAAATGAGAAAAGTAATTACATGGCAGTCAGCATCTCTGCCCTCAGACAAAGACACACACATACTAACACACAGATCTCTCCCTTTCATCTTATGGTCAGTTCTGGCTCCTATGGAGGAGGGGTGGGGGTCTCCTAGACCGTAACAAACACGAAGCAGGTTTTTCAGAAACGGCTCTGTGGGCCACCCAGAACTACTGGCCTAAAGTTGCTTTTAAAATATTTTTTAAAAAAAGGTTTTGCCATTTGTTTTTTGAATAACCAGATGCAGTGTGGCATAGAGCTGCTGTCTCTGCATTAGCTGAACAAACACAAAAATAAGAACCACAAAACGCACAAGATTTACTGTGGCAAGTTGGCCAACTACGCAGCTTTAAAATGTGATAAAAGCTGTCAACTTCAGGTCAAAGGTCTATTTGGCAAAGAGCAAGAGCCCACATGAAAGCTGGGAAGCCCAGCCAGCATCGGAAGGCTGCCGGGCCCTGCTGGGCCCAGCGCGGCAGCTCTCGGAGCAGGCCTCGCCCCCGCGCTGCCACCATGGGCAGGATGCAGTCCTCCCCTGTGTATTTTCCACAGAAGCCCATTTGCTTTCCTAGCTCAGTCTCCTTGCCATGGGCTACGTCTATCATCAGGGCACAATATATGTGGCAGAAGTTTAGTGCAGCTCTCTTGGGAAAGCTGAGGACGGCCAGATGGACTATTTAAGCTCAAGGTTTCTTCCATTTGCTTACAGTGTTTAAAAATCTTTGGCAAACTCCCCCTTGTTGTCCTAGTAACTGCTTAGCCATTTAGCACAATATTTTTATACTGTATAATAATAACTGATTACCTTAACATTTAGTTTTTAAGGATGAATTCCCAAGCCAGTTGGTTAGTATATTCTGAAACATCACAGTCATTGTAACTAAAACAATTTTGGTGTTCATCACAGGTTTAGCACCCTTCCAGCAGTAGGCTACCCCAGTGCACAGTAAAAGTTACGTTTTTATCACAGCAAAGGGGATACTCAAGAAGACAGTTGCAAATGGAGCCCTCTCCTTGGCCTTTTCCCCCAACGCTTCCCCACTTCATTTATCCTTACTGAGCAATCCTTGTAACCATGCCAATATAGGAACAGCAGCCCATTCCCACAGTCATTAGTCATGTAAGTGGTCTTTCAACATCTATGAAGCAACTTATATGAAAAAAAGCTTAGGGAACAAACTCATTAAAGCAAGGGCAGGAGCAGAGAGAGGCAAGCAAAACTGTGTAGGTGCTCTTCCCATCCTCTCCTCTCCTCACCCCCCATTACAGGGATAATAAATTCCCAACAAACAAAAATCCAATTACCAGAATAACTTCAGCAAGGAGTTGTACACAGTGATTTTCCTCATCATTTTCAGAAGTTGGCAGCCTCTCCCTCTGCTATTGTTCAGTGACTAATCATGCTGTAATTTTAGCAGGGTCAGGAAACGCACTGGGTTTAATTGACTGCACACGCACCACGATGCCGTGTTGTGGTGTTTCAGAGAGACATTCACCTCAGGGAGAAGAGCTAGAATACCTCCAAGGCTTTTCAATACAAGGTAACCCGAATCAGGGAATATAAACAGAGCAATTGCTAGGCCTCTAGGAAATCCCATTTGCTGTAGACAAGGGTGCCAGCAGGGCCCCAAGTGCACTGGCATGTAACACTTGTTTATGAAGAAGGTTGTGGGATCCATTATCTTCATTTAGCAGCTCAGCAGCCACACGCAGGAGATGAAGAACAGCTATGGCAGACTATGACAAGGCTGAGGCTGCTGCCTGCCCGTACACTGCTTGAGGGAAAGGGAGAATAAACTCATTTCACTCTCGGGAGGTTTCTGCACAAACAACCAAACAGCAGTAGCACTACCCCAGTCTTCTGTCAAGAGAATCAATCGTATCCCTAAATAATAGTCAAAACTATGAATGGTTTCTTCTTCCAAAATTAAACCAGGAAAGGGAAACAAAAGCTCCTGTTTACTTTTAACATCTGGTCAATCAAAAGGAAGAATTAAGTCATTTGAAATACAAAAGTCAGACTAATGAAACCATTAAAAATATAAAACCATTAAAAGCATATATTCAAATATATAGTATAAATATTATACTGTCAACATTTAGCAGCAAGAAAAACCTGGTTAGCAATGAGATTGTTTTCTTCCTTAGCTTGTAATAACTCTACCAATATTTCATTGGAAACATTCTCCTTATTTCCATTCTTACGCTCTGCAAGGTTTCTGCAGGAGACTAGTTTTTTCCTGTCCATACACTGTGGTTACCGTTCATGAGCATGACAGAACTGATACATGCACCACAAGGACTCCAGGCTCTCCCACTGCTACCTGTGTATCTTCTGCCCAAATCAAACACCTGGCTATCTGTTGCCTCCTACGTGCAGTTCTCAGCCCAAGAACAGCCTGGCTGGAGAAGGACCCAGACTCAGACCACCTCCTCCCTCAACCCTGGGAACAATATTATCACAAAATCAATGCCTGTGTCCCTCCTCCCTTTAGAGCTTCAAAAAGAAGGTCATCTTTAATACATTTCTTTTGCAGAATATTTTTAGATCCTGGCGTTTCAATCTGTATAACTGAAATGCTTTCCAAGATCTTACTGTTCAGTCTCTTGACAACTGCCACCCTTTCATGGCCTTGATAATTATGTTCTTAAACACATCTTGCATGCTGCATAAAGCAAAGCAACACCTATGACAGATCTCTTAACTAGTCAATTGACCAAATCCGAGCTTTGCTTTACTAGTGCCAGAATTCACTGCTTACTCTTAAGATTTTCCAACAAGCACTCCCTCACATTATTCTATGCTGCTCCCCCTTTCCTTCCTCCAGCAAATGAGCTTCCCGTAGACATCTGCAAAACCACTTCATTATCCTCCCTAAAATCCCTTTTTATTGACATCCCTCTGCTCTGTATCTTACAAAATAAACCTTTAGAGTTGTTAGATAACCAATATGTGGTGACGACTATTTATTTTGCCTAAGCAGTGTCAGCTTTATTGTTACATTATGCCCTGCTAGCCTGAGTGTTTTACATTAGCCTCTGACTTATATGGGGACTATTTTTTCATTTTTCTATATAAGGTTAGCATAACAGGATCCCAATACATAACTGTGGCAGGAAGGCACTACTGCAACAAATATTATAGGGAACACAGACATGATTATTCAATATCTGTATTGCCATGAATTATCAGTTCCTTAAAAGCTCGAATGTCTATCCAGGAGTTCCTCATAGCTGCTGTCAAGTACCTTGAGGTCTCTTACAGACTGGTGTTTTGTTTTGTTTTAAGATGCTGTGGCTATCTGCAGGAAGCAAAACTAGTGAACTAGTTATGGATATATTTACTCAAATGAGTAGAAGTTCACCCCTAATTGATGTGTAGAGAAAAGTTAGCATGCTGGTCTTACTCCACCTTCCTTTTCCTTGACAGAGCACACTACAAGTAAGAAATACTTCAGATGTCAGATGGTCACTTCTGCCCCACTGAGCTACTCGATACACAGTTCAAAAGAGGACTTAAAAACAAAAACAAAACAAATCAAAACAAAACACTCTCTTGTATCCAAGCAAAGGACTAGATCAGTATACCCTTAAAACCATGGTACAAAAGCAAAACCTCATTCACTTTGCCTTTGAATGCACGTCTACGTCAAGTCATTTCAGAGAGTGCTAATATGACAGCAGGCAGTTTGAATGGTGCACAACAATAGAGTTGCTGGACTTAAAAAACATGGTCCAACTCTGTGAGTGCTCTACAAATTGCTTATTTCAGCAATGCTAAAATCTGCAATGCAGCTAATTTCAACCATCAAATTTAGGGGAGAAAACTTCCAAAAATAGCTACTAGTATTTAAAAAATGCATGGTGAAAATTCAGAACCAGGCACACCCAGGGGCTTCCCAGTACAGAAGGGGGAAAATGAATCAGAGGAACAGGTTGGAGAGATATTAAGTAGACTAAACAGGCAAGTAGAGCTACAAAATATAATTGATAATAATAGCTCACACATACAAAGACTTACAGCTTTTAAATAGACTTCAAAGAAACAGACTTCAATCATTACTTAGCTACCTCCACAGCTGCAGTAGGTATTTTTATCTTCTTTTCCCTCCCTGAATACACTCAGGTGTCAAATTATATTTGGCACTTCCTAAATTCATAATCCTGACACGTTTTCCAGGACTCACTTCGTCACATTCACTATTTCTTTAACTATTGCTATTTGGAGATAACATTTTTACTGTAGTAACACTACAACACTTCACTATGTAAGAATTAATGAAGTCACTAAGTGAGGGATCTTCCAAACTGCTGAGAGCTGGCCCATTGCTGCTCTCAGCAAAGGCAATCATCATTTCAGCTCCAACTGAAATAACATCAGAGGTAAGTGCTCAAGCAAACTTTCATTTTTATCCCAGGAATGTAAAGAAACAAGGGAAAAAAAAAAAAAAAAAAAAAAAAGGAAAAACAAAATGCAGCATTAACTGCATCTAATTAATGGTAACATCTATATATACAGACCTTGCATCTGGTAGCTATAGGGAGCCTGTCCAGGTTGAGGTGTGCTAAAGCTGGCACCGTAGCTTAGAAATCCTGTCTGTCCAGGTGACTGTGACTGTGCCAATCCACCTTCTGTCTTGATGCCTGCCCACAATGCACCTAAATCAGTTAGTGACAGCAAATCTATTTGTTCATATTCAAACAGGGATGGAAAATAAAATTGCTTAATTAGTAGCACTTTTAACACATACTATTGCATGCATGAGAAAAAGAATACCGAGTATGCACAAATGAATGGGATAAGGGCAGTCTAAAAGAACACATAAAACTGAAGTTCACCAGGGAGAGGTTAAATTCAAAACTGTGTTTCCAATAACTGCAAAAGAAATTTATACATGAACAGGAAGTTGCATTATTCCTTTTTTCCTTTCCTGCCAGAGGCTAACTTTTCCGTATATTCATGACATTTCACAGAGGTAGATTAGCAACTTTATATGATTTTAATGAAGCATAGCATAGCCAAGCTCTCCTACCATCCACCCTTTAATGACATAACTGAGATTTACATTGTATAATATTTCTACAAGAAAACTACATGGCTCCAAGTGCGATGGCATTCTAAGGAATTAAGCACCTCTTTAAAAGAGGATAGAGAGCTAGCAGCATAAAGTACAACGTGGATTTTCAAAGCTAATTAAACGTTACAAAATGCATTTAGTCTTTTAACAAATAAACACCTAATAGACAGGAAATATTGCTGAACCAATCTCCCAAACCAGGAAAAACACAGCAGAGAGTCATTAATCTGTACTGACAGGGAAGTCCATTACATTACCTTCTCATTTCCAAATTTATTAATAAAAGAATGAGAAGTCCAATTAAATGAATGACTTACCTCCCTACTTTAGTGATTCTTACACCAATTTGTAAGGCAATAAACAAGGAAATATCAGCAAATGAAATACTTAGGAAATGCACACAATTCAGCTTCTGTCTCTTAGTTTTAATTATAAGGTTGTCCCAACATGAACTAACATTTAAAAATAATTATAGCCAAAGCAATGGAAAAGTAATACAATACTCTTACATTTCTCTATGGCATTCATTGATACCTCATTGTTCAAAAGCCACAGTTATTTGAACTGAATTAACTAAGTGTGAATTAGTAACATTTCTTTGAAAATGTCTGTTAATCTAAACCCATTGCCTGGTTGGAACTAACTTTTTTTTTTTTTTTTCCTTTTAAATAATATTCAATGATGTTTGAAGGTATGAGAGGACTGAGAAGCTACCGTGTTTTCAAAACTTCAGTATAACTTCAGTATCTCCCTACATACAAATGGTGGGATATTTTCTCAATTTTTATTTTCTTTAATTAGTCGTTGAAATTATTATTTTTTAGCTGGTGTCATTAATTATCCCTAATTCCATCTGCCACACTCACTAGCTGCCAGTCTAACCCTGTTTGCTTGTTTTCCCCTGATGCTTGCTTCTTCTGTTTCACATTACAAATAAACAATCACAATGATGAATCTGACACCTCGTTTCAATGGGAAATTCCTGCTATGGATGCTTTGGTATCAACGATCTCTGTGCTTAAGGACTTCTGGAATGCTGATTAAATATTGTGTAGAGAAAGTTTAACTAACTCAAGCATTATATATCTATACTTCCTACTCTAGCAGCCTGATTCAACTCCCAATCTCAGATGAAGCAGTATCAAAGTCAGTGGCTGAAGGATGACACTTGAGCGAAGACAAGTTGGCACTGAAGTGTCCTTTTGCAAACCTCCACACTGTGAAGAGCCTTTCAACTTCTGGGACCTACTCTTCCCACCTGCTCTCACCCATAAGGAGCACTCACTAAACCTGGTGCTCCTTTCTCCTCCCAAGTTTGATATATGCAAGAGAGTGTGAAGGGACAGTGAGGAAACAGAAGGAACTTTGGGTAAGCGAATTGTTTGCTAGATGCTGGTACCAGGGCAGGCAGAAGGAGGGAACTTCAGGAAATTCTCCAGCCTCCTCAGTGGCTTTGCAGATGAACCAGAGCCAGGAACGGCAGGAGGCAGCTGACACTGGCATTCCCCTCCACCCCCCTTCCTGCCGTCTGGGCTGCACCACAGTGGAGGTGTGGGAGTGCAAAAATGCCCAGATAGAGGTGCATTCAAGGCAGCACCTTCACAAACTCTGCACTAAAGAGAAAAGTTGAGGGGAATTGGTATGTGTATTTATGCACATTTTTTATTTTTATTTTTTCCCCGGTAACAAAACCAAAGAATTCTCCCCTCTACAACCCCCATTTTTTTTCATACGTCATAAGTCTCCTCTCTTTATACCTGTTGCAAACTCTCTGCCTGAAAGAGAGAAAGGCAAAGTATATGATACATGAGATCTATGCTGCAGAGCCAAGAGAATTTGGGTTCTAAACAAGGTTTCAGTTGCAAATCAGCCTGTTGCAAATCAGCATCCCTGGGGTCCCCATGTAATTTATTTTGGGAACTAGGATTATATGATGAACCTTAAATATGCAAAGCTATGGTCTTAGCTCCCAAAACTTTGTGCAAGTTATTTGCTTTCAAATATTACTGCTAGGTGATAAAGTACATCAACAAAAAGCAGCTTTACCCCAATCAGGGGGCGCTGGCTGAAAGAATAACATAAAACATTGAGAACAAAACACTCTTCTTGCAACGTAAAACATTAAGGCAAAAAATAAATATCTGATGTCCTAGGTGCAGGGGATGGAGTGGGAAAACAAAACAAAAGAGCAGGCAGGCACGTTAACCCCTAGCAAGCAGCTGCCAAGAAAAGCAACTCTCAATTATAGCTCCGACAACAGCGAGACAGCTCAACTCAAGTCGTGAAATCAGGGTCTTGCTGAAGTTGGTAAGAGTTTTATAGTTGACTTTAGTAGGGTCAAGATTTCTTCCAGAGGAATGGTGCAAAAACAAAAAAATCAGTGTTTGGGCTGCCCACACCACCACAGACAGACAAGCAGTATGAAGTGTCACAGGAGAAATGGAAAAATGTGTCAACAAAAGAGCAGTGGGAAAAGGGGTCATCTGTTATCACACCACGTGATCCAGCTGGAAATGGCAGACAAGCTCGCAAGCTTGCATCAGGAACATAATTTTTTCTTTTTCTTTTTTTTTTTCTTTACAAGGGGAAGATTCCCCATCTCCTTAAAGACTTTTAAAGACTCTTTGAAAGACTTAAAAACACTTATATATATATATATATTGTTTGTGTAAGTTTAAAATATGTGTAACTGAAATAGAAACATCCAGCTCATGTTTATAAACATTTTTGGCAGTATGTAATCAAGACTGTAGCCACAGGAAGAATATTTCCTTGGATCATAATCATTAACTTTTTTTTTTTTTTTTTTTTTTTTTTTAAGGGAAATAATAATACATTTACTCCTATTGTCTACAGCAATCTTCTGGGGGATTTACTTGAGATCCTGTGGGTTTCAGCTTGCAGATTTCATGATGAAAGATTCACCAGCATTGCACTTAAAAGTTTTAATAATTTTAAGGGACACTATTTATACTATGAGTTCTCTTTTCTTGGTATGAAAACCTGTATTACTTGAATATATGTTACAGAACATACTAAAAACATGCTAAAAGCATGTAGAACATACATTTTCAATATATTGCCCCAGAGAAACATAAAACCTATTTTCTAATAATGTATCTTTGCTGCTGGACTGCTGTGTGCACTACCAGCAGACAGTCTGGCAACAAAATGGTCTCACCCACAACAGATTGCTTTTAAATTTTCATCTATGTGGAGTTCTGAAACACCAAAAGAGAGATTTCCAGTGAGGGTCTTTTTGAATTAATCCTTTACCTGATGGAAATCACTGTAGCTTCACTGACACACTCAGGTTCCAGTAATGTGTATCAGCCTTTATTTGCCAACTTCCCCTATTACTTTGCTGGAAAGCACAACTCCTCGGCAAGTTACCAGGAGCTGTGCCTGTTTAATGGAAGTCCCTAGATCTCTTTCCCTGTTTCAGTGCTTCAGTGTTTGTTTGTTTGTGTTTTTTTTTTTTTTTTTTTTTTTTTAAATCACCACTAAAAGCCTAATGAATCTTTCTCCTTCATCCCAGAACAAAGACATCCTCTTGAATAGCTTCTTAGCTCTTTAATACATAAATTAAACTGCACTCATTCCAATAGGGAAATAACCACTCTTCCACGAGAAATGCTCAAGAGCTGTCCCACTAAGCACTGACACAAGGTCATGTAGTCTTGTTCAAAAAAGAATCATTTGCCTTGAGAATTAAAACATAGGGATGTGGTTTCTTACCATACGAAGGGATTCCATAGGGCTGTCCAGGCTGCGGGTAGGTGGCATAAGCTGTAGCTTGTTGCATCCCTGTTGTAAACTGTGTCTGCCCATATGCAGCCATCGTTTGTGAAGACGGGGTAGGAAGAATATGTGGGTATGGTCTGCTATTGATTACAAATGACAGAAAATAGGACAGACACTGCATTAGACAGACAAGTGTGGATTTATTTTTAGCCTTATTATAAGCCTATTACTTCATTAACAAATAATCATAGATGTGCTAGACAACAGAAATTGTAAGATAGAGACAAAAAAAATAATAAATTAATAATAAAAGAATAAGTAAAATAATAACTTTTCAAATATTTTTCAAATACATTCTTAGCATTAAATATATATATATATATATTTTTTTTTTCCTTGAAGCTGCTGTGGTTTAAATTATGACTTAACAGATGGACCCAATTATTATTTTAAATGAGGTTAAAATCTGCCTATTTCAGTTATTATTATTACTCTTAGTAGTATTATTTTTAAAAGATATCATACTTGGAAGGGTAAATCTGTGGTGGGGAGAACTGGTGTGTTTGTCTTGGGCTGAAACCACTGCTTCCAATTGCTGCACCAAGGAGAAAAGAAAGCACACAGAAGTGTAAATATACACACCTAAGATAAATATTATTTTTCCTAATAGAATTTCAGAGTATTAACAAGATTTTAATTAAATTCAAATATCATTGGTGTTTTAGGTAGAAAATAATATTTTATTAGCAACTATACATGAATGCTTAACATTAAAATCTTGATTACAGCTTTCAAGTACTAAATTGCCCTTTTGTACAACTCCTGAGCGATAGTTTATTCTTTGCTTGCACACAGACAACATTTTTAATGCAAACATTCTATATCCTATTGGAAACATTTTTCTTCATATTTTTAAAGGATTATTGCTATCTCAAGTGCAACATTTTATTAACTTTTAGAATTTTTAAGACCTACATTTTATGAAGGAGCTTTATACATGCCTGTATTGAAAACACATGGTCAGCTTCAGAACACGTACCTTTTAAAAATAATTCCATAATGCGTAAGGATGTGTTACCATATTACACCTCCTTCTCTTTTGCCCCATGTTACCTGCTTTCTAAAATGCTCTCACACCTTTAAAACACCCAGTATTCCATAAAGATGTCATGATCAATGTGCAAATTTACTTAGGGAAACACTTAAACCTAACTGAGCTTCTCCTCCCGCAACTTAAGGGTTCCCCAGACCAATCACTGCTAATACAGACATTTTTGCAAACATGAATTTATTTAAGTATTTTTGGGTGCTGCCGAGGTTGTCTTGGATGCACCCATGTGCTCTGCTCTTGGCGTTCTTTGCAGGAGCGCCATACAGATAGTGCCTCCCTCTCTGGTTACCATTTGGGTGCCATCTCTTCTCTACGTCCCAAGGTCAATTTTGAAGCCTTTGCCAGGAAGAGGTCAGCTGCAGGTTATGAGACTACTGTAAAAACAGACAGCCAGAGAAACAACAGACCCTATTGCTAAGTACTTGGAAATAAACAAGGCATGGATAATTACCCTTTGCCAGCTACCCCTTTCTTGGCCAACTACAGGGAAAATCCATCATCTTTACACTCTCAGAGTGCTTGTGAAGTGTGGAGCAAGGCAGATAATTGCTTTCTGTTGCTTCCACACCTGATATTTTGCTTTTCTGTGGCCAGGGAGACTGCAGATATGTCAAATATTACAGTCCCACCTTAGTCAGATCACCACAGATGAATGTAGCTATGATTAAACATGCTACCTTTCCTAACTTCATAAATTTAACTTACTCTAGAAAACTTTTTTTTTTGCCTTTAAACTTTGATACTTTCATACTCTGCAGCATGCACAGAAAATGGAGTCTGTCATGAGATCAGAAAAGGGTTGGCTACTTAGAGCCTAACTGGTTGTGAGATTACAGATTTTGCTACTTTGGCAATGAAACTCCATGATATATTACACTTTTTCATTTGATTTGTACCATAAAAATGATGTGCTAGAAATACCACAGTTAATCCACAGCTATGCAAAACTGTGCAAACATTTTAGGATTTTCTCACAGTATTTGTCTCCTGTGTGTTAACAGCTAAGATGTGTTTGGCTCCAAGAAAGGCAAAAAGACTGACAAAAGACTACCTCACTAATAACAAATTTTAAAAAATGAGGAAGACCTCAATTACTCCTCAATTACAACACAAGGCACAGAGGCAGGTAATATTTACACAGAGAAAACTAAAAAGAGTAAATCCTTTGGGCCAGAATACTCCCCAGTTCCCCAGTAAAGACACCAGTGGACATCAATAATCCCAATGCTCTAATGCTTGTTACTCAGGGAATGCTCCTGTTGCCTTACACTATCTGAGTAAGATGAACAGAAATAGGCATAAGCTGCAAAATGCACAAAACTTTTCAGCAGCTGTGCACAGGTTTAGACCACATGGGAAAAGAAAATAGTAAATGGAAAATTGCTGAGCTTAAAACCTTTGTTTAGTCCTTACCTGATCCTGAGAAATTGTCTAAAGACCCGTCTGTGGTAGTAGTAGTAGCAATCTCACTGCTGCTCATTGGTTCTGTTTTAACTATAGAAATATAAATAAAATATATTCTATATGCACCTAATATTCTTGCACACGCATGCACACACTCATTACAGTCACAAATTCAACAAAACAGAAATCTGTCAAAAATATTTTAAATCATGGTTATCAATATTTTGCATTTTGTGAATTTGTGTATACAAACAATGCAAAGTACTGGTAGCTATGATTTGCACATACATATAAAATGATCACAAGGGTTATTTCTGTCCCCAAGGAATAAGAGCCACTAAGTCCCCATGCAACTCTCTGCACCTGTCCTGTCTCCTCTAAATCCTGCAGACCCAACAATAAGGGTCCACATTTAGATCAGGTCACATAGTCATTTTACAGGCTTGAAAGACAGCAATTTGAATAAGACAAAAAGGGAGATAATTTTTAAATGGGGTTCTCTGAGAAATGCTTTTATTTTTTTTTTTTTTTTTTCCTTCCATCCAAATAATTTTTCAGAGGAAAATTGAAAACTTCTAATAAAGTAAAAATTTCCTTAGGGTGGATTTTTCCAAATTAACATAACACTCAGCAACCCTGAATATGCAAAGGACACACAGTCCTCAGCCAGGTACTTCAAAGAATGCTTTTACATTTTATTTCCTTTGCACCCGTGAACCTACACATCTGTCAGAGAATAAGAAAAAAATGAGAAGAGAGATTCTCTACTGGCTTATGCTACTTCATAATTAATTATAGATTAATGTCTTTCAACAAAGCCTCAGGTAAATAAGCAATTTTCACTCTGTGCTGCTTCAGTGCCATCTCAGTAACAACATTCTGATCCACAGACCAAAGGCAGGGCTGACCTGGTGCGGACAGAGACAGGCACCATCCCCACTCCCAGGAAGCTATCAGATCAGCACCACAATCTCTCAAATCCATTTTTACATATCTAGCCTTTGGAGTTACAGCACACCAAGAGCAACTGAGGATGGTGTTTCACAAAACAACAGAGCTGATCTTACTATCAACATCTCACTGCTTTTGCTCCCGTTGACGCACAGTCACTGCTTCCCACGCACCAGAGCTGGTGTGTATCTGACCTTTCAGGGAGGCAGTTCAATAACACTGCAGAAAATGAATCCAAGAAAAGTGAGGTAAACTGTGCCCTGTTTGGCACATAAAGCCCTGTCTGTGTGCACATCTCTCTCTCTCAGAATTGCAGCCATCATTAGCAGATGCCCTTTTGGTGCCAGGTTTGCAAAGGATGAGGGAAGTGGAACTCTCCTCTCTGACAAAGGACCTTTCCTTTACTTGCCAATACAAATTCTTATTTCTGCATGGCTGTTTCATCCACCTGATCTCAGCCAAGGGCTTTACATGCAATGATCAAAATGAGCTTCACACAAAACCCTGCTGTATCTACATTAGTAAGCAATGCAGCCCAGTAAGAAAAGTTTAATGGACTAAAACAGTTGGAGCAGAGGGGCCAGTATCCCTAAGTTAGGTGTGTTGTTTTTTTTTTTTTTTTGGGAGGGGGGATTGCTTTGTACTAGGTCTAGGCTTCATGATAGGTCAAGATATATACAGCAAGTTCTGTGCAGTTTGTTATTTAGATATCAAGAACTGCATCTGCATTATCTCCTGCTTTTCCCTCTAAGTTTATCACAACTACATTTTACATCTAATACTTTCCCCACAGATTACTTCAGCTTTCCCAAAACTTTGCAAGTGTTCTTACTCTAATTTCCATAATGCAATTATGCATTTTGAAATAACAATAGAAGATGCTTTTCTCTATTGCTGGTAGCTGTGGGGGAGGAAAAGAAAGGATTATGAGAGAGATCAACCTAACTTGGGCTACGGGATGGAAGACTTCAGTATCTGCTTTCTCCAAACTCTCTCCCTCTTCTCTGCTGGAGAAACAATTCTTCTATTCATTATAAAACAAAATATAATTATTTAGAGTAAGTTTGGCTCACTGCAAACTACCACTCCAAGAACTATTCTGAGAACCGCGGGCGGCGGCGGTTGCAGGAACTGGGACTGGAGCAGCTTCAGGAGTTGGGACTGGAGCGGCTGCAGGAGCTGGGACTGGAGCAGCTTCAGGAGCTGGGACTGGAGCGGCTTCAGGAGCTGGGACTGGAGCGGCTTCAGGAACTGGGACTGGAGCGGCTGCAGAGTCCACCGTAGGGGTCACAGTGGCTGTTGGATCTGTCACGGGACTTGGAGTGGCCGCAGGGTCTGTCACTAAGTTGATAGCAGTATCCATGGCAGCTCGATAGGCATGAGCCAGGCCCCAGCATGTTACAATGATTTGTGTTACTTTGGAACTTCCCGAATCGCGACACCTTTTTTTCAAGCATTCTGCCAGTTTTTTAGGATTTTGCAGTTGTTCAGGGGTGAATTTCCAAAACACTGGGGGTGCCAACTGGTCTAGATGCCTGCCCATATCCTCCCATACTCCCTGCCACCCACATATTTATCACCCACATATTTAGCACCCTTTGTTCTAGATATTTTTTTTAGGATAATTTCTAAGTGGATGTAAATGCCTCTTTTGCCATTGGTTTAAAAACCTACATCATGTGCATTGTTTTCCACCTTTCTGGATCTCAGAAATACCAATTTTGGAAAAAAAAATCATCAAAATGGGATCTCTGACTCACAAGAGATACTTCAGTGTGAAGAAGATTGAAACTGAATACCATTTATTAAACATATTGCTTTTGAAGATACAGGAAAAAAAAAAATGAAATTCTCTGCAGTGCCTTCTTCATGGTGGCATATTCTATCTTCTGACTGAGGTGCTATCAATATTTACATAACTGTTCCATGTGTCTCCTCTCCTGAATGTATGAAAAAGGAGATAAGAAAACTGTACACATTGCTCCTGATCTGGATACCTATTTGTAGGGTCATAGTAAATAAGCACTATAATGCCTTTTTTTTTTTTTTTTAAGAACAACCATGACCTTAACAGACTGTGCTTAACTCCAGTGCTGGAGTTGGGAGTTTAATAAAGATGAATAACAACTTGAAAAAAAAACAATTCTGCAAGCATTTTTTTCAAAATGCCAGTAAATATCTGTGTATTTCTTTCTGTCTGAACAAAAAACCTTTTCAAGAGGTTGAAAGCTTTGCTATAGAAAGAAATACATGGAGAAAAAAACAGCCATGGTTTTACCAGTTAGAAATTTTTACTGCATGGATTCTCATTGCAAAAGAAGTTTGCTTATTTGCTGAAGACAAAATTTAATGTGCAATAGAATACAGTTTCCCCAAAATCACAGGGAAAGAGAGATGCAAAAGGATTTTACAAGTCTGCCACTCTGTCCTGGCAGCGCTTCAGTGATATGTGTCTGTCAGGAGGGATGAATGGAGCTGTCCAAGGAAGCACGGCTCTGGAAAGGGACAGGTCTGGACTTCAGCTGTCCCATGTTTTCCATGACCATAACATTTCTACGTGTCCTATGCTTTTGCAGGATGACACTGTGGGTGGGAGGGGGGCAGGAGGGACAGTCAGCCAGAACATTGCCTCATTTACCTGGAACACTTAGCAAGTTTTCCAGGAGTTTCCAACAATAAGCTCAATAATGGCAGAGACCACTGAGAAAGAATTGAGAAAGAAACAGAAGAGTTCCCTTCTCTGCTGCTCCATTATCAAAACAGAAATTTCCAGTGGTGCAGAATAATCAGACTTGCATCATAGAGACAGATTTTAATTTAGAAATATATCACTAAGATTTAATGCAAGTAGAATCACTCATCTAACAGATGATCAACAAGAATTTCAAGGATAAATCTAATGTATTCCAATCTGATTTAAAAAAGGAATCAATGGTTATTTGAATCACTGATATAGACTTGGTTTTACACCAAGAAGCTATGTCAATGGAGAGACATTTTTCCTCCTTCTTTTCCTTTTCTAGTCATTTATGAGATTCTAAAATCCAGATTTAAGAAGAAACCATTTAAGAAAACAACACAAATATATTTCTTAAAAATATATTGATTATCTAAAATACATACAATCATGGCTTTACATATAAATCATGCTTTACTAAATTAGTCTTAGTTTGTTAACTGCTATGCTATATATCTTACACCAGAATAAAAATACTGTAAACATAGCTGAATTAATACTATCATGTTATATTCTTTGTATTATATGAATAAGTGGGCAAAATGAAATAGTTCCTGGCTGGCAGTTCTCAGTGCTCATGAGGTACAAATCTCATCGAAGTGAGTCTGTCAGTTTACTTACTGACATATGTATAAATGCAATATCTAGCTCTATTTGGTTTTCTCTCAAGGTGACATCTTCAAATAAAGTTAGTATCTAAACACTATGTTGATATGCATTTTCACTACAGTTACTGCCCTCCTATATCTTAAATACTTCATTTAGCCATTAATATTCATATATTATTTTGTTTGGTGCCATCCTCTTTCTGTACCCAATACAAGCATAAAGCTCAAAGATAATTATTAGTCACTAAGAGCAGTACAAAAATTCTACCTTGAATTTGAAGCTGATAATATTTTCCGTTACTTTATTCAAAGTTTAAACTGTTTGTACTTAAGAATATAGTGATTATAAAGAGGTTACTAAAGACTACGGGTTACTTATAAAGAGTCTACTAAATTACACTTATACCTATCCAGGACATTATTCTCTGTTTGTCACAGAGTATCAAATCATCAGCTCCTGACCATGAAGCCTAATAAATACACTTTGCTGCTGCTTCTCAAACTGGGAAACTCTTCCTGAAACTCATTTGTCTGGAAATTACCAGAAGATAATTACTACAAGGTAATTTCCAGCCTAAATTTATGTTCAGTTTTCAAAGAAAGTCCCTGCTCAAAGAAGCACATTCTATTTCAAGCCCAGACTGTTTCCTGCTCTACTGTCTTCTGATGTCAGAAGTCTTGTGTGGTATTCTGGCTATGGCTAACACCCAGCTTTCACTGCATGAATGGCTCCCCAAGAGCCTTGTCTCCCTCTCTTTTGGTTGTGATTTGCAACCAAAATAAATTGAGTTTCATTGTACCTGCTCATCTAGCAGTAAAAATGCTGGATTTGTAAAGAAATGGCAGCACAATCATAGTACTAGAAAAAAAAATCAAAATCAAAACCATCTGGGTGGAAACAGGTCTTCGTCACGGGAGGATGGAATATGCTGAGTCAGAAGGTACCCACAAGGATCATCAAGTCCAACTCCTGGCTCCACACAGGACCACCCAAAAACCAGACCATATGTCTGAGAGTATTGTCCAAAGGTTTCCTGAACTCCAGCAGGCTCAATGCCATGACCACTACCCTGATGAGTTTGTTCCAGTGCCTGATCACCCTCTTGGTGAAGAACCTTTTCCTGACACCCAGCCTGACCCTCCCCTGTCCCAGCTCCATGCTGTTCCCTGGGGTCCTGTTGCTGTCACCAGAGAGCAGAGCTCAGCGCCTGCCCCTTCACCCCCCCTTGTGAGGAAACTCCCCTCAGCCTCTTCTGCTCTGGGCTGAGCAAACCCAGGGACCTCAGCAGCTCCTCATATGTCTTGCCCTCTAGACCCTTCACCATCTTCGTAGCCCTCCTTTTGATGTTTTCTAACAGTTTTATGTCCTTCTTATACTGTGGCACCCAAAATAGCACACAGTGCTTGAGGTGAGGCTGCACCAGTGCAGAGCAGAGCAGGACAATCCCTTCCCTCGACTGGCTAGCAATGACATGCTTGATGCACCCCAGGGAATGGTTGGCCCTTTTGGCTGCCTAGGCACACTTCTGGCTCATACTCAACTTGCCATTAACCAAAACTCATAGATCCCTTTCCATGAGGCTGCTCTCCAACCTCTTGTTACCCATTCTATATGTGTATGCAGGATTACCTCATTCCAGGTGCAGAATCCAGCACTTGCTTTTGTTAACTTTCATATGGTGACAGTATTTGTAGCTGCTAATCAAGATTTAATCTGAGGAGCACACCCATGGGTTAACATGGTTCCATTCATTACAGTTAGGAGATAAGACTAGATCTAATATTCTTACCCCATGACACTCACATGTCAATTTATACCAAATGATTGTATCACCCATCCTTTCCAAACAGAGATGACATATACCCAGAAACAACCCTTTTAGAGTTATGGATTGTTTTATTTTTTATTTTTATTTTTCTCCTTCCTAAATTCTCCATTGGGAATCTGGCCATTGAAACTTCCCTACATGTGTGTAATATTATGTGCTGTGTGCATAAAATATCTGGACTCTTTAACCAAAGAAAGATGTAATGACCACACAACTATATTGTGTGGTCATTACATCTTTCTTTATATTGTGTGGTCATTACATCTTTCTTTGGTTAAAGAGTGCCTCCATAGGAGACAGAACATCAAGAGAAGTCAAGGCTGCTGTGTCATTTAGGTGTACAAGACATGTGACTGAGACACAAAAGCAGAAGGCAAATGACAAAGTACATGGGGCCTTTCATAAGTAGGAAATAATATCCATAACATTTGGCCAGGGTCTGAACTCCAGGACTATCAGACTTAAAGCCAAATTCATCCAGACAAAGAAGGATAGCACCAGTCTGTGTTCCCCTCTACTCAGCAGTAGCAGAAAACTTCCTAGCTTGTCTAATCAAACCAGGTGGCGCAGGAACCTCTCTCCAAGTTTCTGCACTCACTGGCCAGGGGCCAGATGATGGCTAACGCTGAAGTGTGACCAAGTTTCATGCTTATTTTTCCCCTATGATAAGCAAAACTCCTCAGAAGACTACAAGATACAAATGTAAGTGCTAAATCATCTTAAGTGTCACAAGTCCCTGAAGTTGTTAAGGCTTTTCAGATATCACCTTATTAAGATGTGATCTTAGTCTAGACTTAAATGCCTTAGTCCTGTTCCCTGGAATGCACACCAAAAGAATGGACTGGATTTCCTTTTCTTCTGCATTACTGCTCATATGTATGATATTTCTGTCTTACACTGTGCAGTTGTGGATGTGTTACAGTTTTTAGTGAAGCAGTGAACTTGATGGGTTCTTAACATCCTGCAGCTCTTGATATCCTGTGGCCTGTGCGGCCATTGTGCCAGCAGGGCTCTGGGACCCCTCAGGCACACTCAGAGGGTGTTCTCATACTACCGTGCTCCATCCACAGTCAGGAATGGCAGGTGTTGCAGATGTCTTTATGAGAAGCTTGTGTAAATAAATTATGTTAAAGATTCTCTCTCTCTCTCTTTTTTTTTTTTTTTTTTCTTCTTTTCGGGAGAGGGGGGAGTGGGGCAGGACTGAGGAGTGTGGGGCAGAATATTTTGCCCCTCAAAGGGATCTGGCAGCCAGTCTTGTGACAGACTTTTCATTTAAAAAAAGTCCTTTATTTCAGTGAAATGTGATGGGGGAAAATGGTGAAACCTCCAAAACCAGACGCACATACATGATGAAAAAACAATAAATGCATGAATATTTATTTATGCTAGTCTCCTCCTCACTCAAGACCTTGCAATGGGAATTGCTGGCCTGAGCCAGCAAGTGAGTAGAAAGGTTTTTTCCCTGGCCAAAATGCTAGGAAAGTGGAATAATAGAGCATTATTCTACAAGTGCTCAGAAGAGACAGAAGGACTCTTGGTGAAGCTGGAGAACAAAAGCACAGATAAGACAAAGAGTCTGGAAGGAAGCCAATGTAATACAGCAGGGAAAAAAAAAAAAAAGTAAAGAGCAGGGAGAAAAAGGTAGTCCAAGTTATCCCATTGCCTTCACATAAACAGAGTGATGTGTATCTCATTTTTATCCTCTGTAAGTGGCAGCAGGTTGAAGAATATTACCAGTTCCTACAGACATCCAGATTACTTTTACCAGTCTGGTTAGCCTAGGACTACTGCAGTCTTTCCTCCAGACACAGAACTATCTTCTTGTGATCTTCCAGTGCAAAGTAGTTATCATCCATTGTTCATGATACTAACACTCTAGAAATGCAAATATTAGATTCACCCTTATAGGTCTATTACTTTATGGTGTCCAAATGTGGAGGTACCACTGCATCAATTACAATTTTCATACCATCAAGCTCTTTATAACAAACACATGTATAGAAATGTCAGCATATATGATTGGCAAAAACTCCATAAATGAGCAACAAAAAGATATCAAAAGCCAAGCACCTCCCAAAGGAGGAACATTTTGTCTGATTGTCATCACTAAAACTTTACACTCTACAGCATACAATAAATAACTATTACTTACTAAAAATTAAAAAGAAGAAATTCACTGCCAATGTGAAAGCTTGACTGCAATAATGAAAGACTATTTTGAGTGCTACAAAGTATCATTAAAATTACATTGAATATTCAACATATTGTTTACTTTCAGAAAGCTACGTCAGTGTGTTCCATAACAACTACCAGGACATACCCACTCTATTCTTTAATCTTTTACTACACCATAACTTCAGAAAATGGTGAAATAATTCTTCCGAATTCTATAATACAGAAACAAGCCAGCAAAAATACTACCCAGTGCTTCTGAAACCTTTAAGATGGATTTCTATTCATTAGACTTAAGACAACCTTTCTAATGGCCAGCCCTCTTCACACAGTGGGGAACTTTGAATGCCTTTGTGTGGGATCTGATTCTCATGTTGCAGCAGGTACTTAAGAGCAAGAGCCCTTTTTTTTTTCCAAAAGAATTTTGATGTCCAACTCTCTTTGAAATCTTCCTTCCTATGTATCTTTGAAAATCTGATCTTCAATTTGTTATCCATTTTCCCTTCCCACTTGATATGAAAATTCCTTCTCTTCATCCTTCTGAACACTAAGAAACAAGGGTAGATGCATCTCCATACTCTTAATGCAAATGATTGGTAGTTGCTTGGAATAAAGTCTCCTTCTCCCAATCTTCATTTATTCTTTTCCATTCCAGTTGAACAAAACATCTTCATGATATTTCTTCCTATATATAATCCATCAGAATCGATTTACATTCTTAAGATAAAAGTAAAGATCACTGTAGGTACAAAGTGAATATGACTGTCCACTGTGAAAAACAGCTTTTCAGCTGAAAATATTTTTTTTTTCTTTTTTTTTTTTAAACATTACTCTCAGCCTTTCTCCTCTTAATACATTTCTACCCAAGTGGACACTTGGTAGTGTCCACAACTCCATTGCTGGAGTAGCCACTAGCTGTCTTATTAAAAAAAATAAAAAAAAAAAAGTCAATTTTTAGCTTCTGTCGTTATTGTTTCTTGGAGTCCTTTAGTATCAACCTACCACTGCAATTCGCTGACAAAGGAGATTTAGAGGTAAGACACAACTGTGAATGTTTTGAACCTTACTTCAATTCTCTACTCTATTACAGATTTTCTTAGGCAAGTCATACAAGACCAAAACTTTAATAGTGTTGAGCATCTGCTGTTGCCTACAACAGAGGGTATTTTGTGGAAAAACACTTAAAGAGATCATGGAAAACTCAAACAGTACATTACTTATATCATCAGACTCCATGGTGGCATGCCAGGACTGCTTTTGCTGAGCGTCGTTAGCCAAACATTTTAGTGTTACTCTCCTGTATTTGTTCCTGAGAAATTTCTGACTGATCAAGATCTGTAATTTCCCTGTTGCTTCCCCATTACTGGTTTGAAGACCATGCTGCCTGAACTGGCCCAGAGAAAAGGAGTTAACCACCAAGCAATGTAATTACTTATTCTTGGTTATGACTTTTCTACTCACGATATTAAGGAGATTTATTTTCTCCTCACCATGCATGTATCCAGAGCTATGAAGACCATCTCATGGTTTGCAACAAACTTAAACGAACAGTGTTTGATTTACAGAAATCACTATGTCCTAAAAGAAACCCAATGAGGAATTGCTACCTGAAAAGCAAAGTTGCAAATCCACCTTGTTTAAAAATCTTTAGAGAGAAGGAACTACATAACAGTTACCTAAAAAAAAAATAAAAAAATCTTCAGCTGTGTTCCTTGGCCACTACTACCTGGTCAGTTCTACACCACAGCAATTTTGTTCTACCAAGAGGAAATTAAGCACACAAAGAGTTATTATATCAAAGCTGCACACAGAGATTCAAAGCTGCACACTCAGACTCAATCACACACGTAGATCCCCATTCAGTGCTTTGAAAACTTACCACTAAGTGTGAAGCTAAAAATATTAGCTAATGATAGCGAGCTATCTTCCAACCACATCCTCTTGTAGAACAACATCAATAAGAGACAAGTCTGAAAATGTGCCTTAAAGGAATTAATGTACATTTGTTTGAAACAGGGCCATTTCACCTTGGGACAGTTTTTTTTTTTTTTCCTTTTTCCTAATCTAGTGAACATATCCTGCACTTTGGGGTATGGAAACTTGCCTAAATCACGCCCATAGTCAAATCAAATTTAACATATCTTTACAACACATTTATAACATGCAAATAGCTGGAGGCCCTGTTTCTCACTCGCATGGAGGTCCTTTATGCCAGAAAAGGAGGGCTCTTTCATGCTAGTGAGAACGAGTGCATAGTAGATCAGAAATTGGTTTCACATATTATATTTAACATGTGAATGTTCAGCAACCCACATCTCCACTCCACGTGCAACAAACAAGCAAGTCAAGGTGCAGCGGTGTAAGAAAAGTGCTTGGCAAGCCATATGGCAGCATCCGTACAGTCTGTCATTTGTGTTTCAGCAGGGTTCTACTTAAAGAATCTCAAAAAAAAAAAAAAAGAAAAAAGCCTCCTTCATTAAAAAAAAAAAAAAAAAGTATAAACTCTTGCTGATGACACTCGCTTTTTTCTTAAGCCTGTGTAGCAGCTCAAGGAACCCAAAAGAAACATTTTGTCAACATAAAACAGATTATCAGCCAAATCCCACCTTTGGATTCTTAGGCTCACAAATTTTGTCTCTTGGAACACATCTAATTCAGAAATAAATTATTCAATTATGTTTCTTTCAAATTCCTGTCTCTGATTGTTCTTACATGGCACATAATGAAAAGCTTTTGAAATTTTGAATGTTTTGACCAGAATCACCGAGCACAAACTATTTCTCAAGATACTTTCTGGACAACATCTTACAACGCATGCTGACTGCACACTTCTAGTGTGTCCACCACAGCTCCACAAACCTGCAGCGGTCTGTGTGCTAGCACTTAGTAACCAGTCTGCAGTGCTGAGGAGAGTCATGTCACCTGAGGGAAAATTGCAAACAAAAGAAAACCATTTGGCTTCATCTCAGAAGTTAAACACGTATTTCACGCTTTATCTTTCTTGGTAGAATTCATCCAAAACCAATAAGCCTGCACTTTAAAATTCTAAAAACAGGAAAAATAAGTTACTCTGTTTTAATTTACTTTTTTTTTTTTTTTTTTTTTTTTTTTTAATTTATATAAACTCCAATACCTACTGAGAAGTTGGGATATAATTTCCAGAACTATTTGCTACATGAGTTTATGAATAGATAATCTAACTAATTTCCTGACAGAGTAATATTAAGCACCCAATTTTTCAGAATGTAAGCCCACACAAAACAGCTATTAAGAACAAGAAGTCTGGCCATATGGTGGATGTCTTTCTGTGTTTCAAGGAACACGTCATATTTTTGTGCTAAAGCTACATTCAAGCTACATATAAGGTACAAAAGCTAGTGAGGTTTACTGCAAAGGCTTTTGCAAGTAAGAGAGATTTTAAAGTGCTGACCAATTTTATCCTGTACCAAAACTGGTATATACCTCATAATATGATACAAAAATAAAATTGGCATTAAAAACAAAGATGACTCATCTGTGGACATGAAATATTTTTCTTCTTAAACTACATTAACAATTTAGTTCTTTATTCTTAAAACAAAATTAAAAAAATATTGTTTTTTAATTACTAAAATATTTATTGCAGCAGTAGTTTTACAGCAATAATAAAAAGTAAATTATACACAACCCTGGCACAAAAGTCTGTTAATCTGATAACCCATAAACCCTCCCCACTACAGAGGACTCCAATTAGAATGAATAACAGAGATGTTTGGGGAATTGAGGGGGGACGACATCTGTTTGATTGACATGTGCCTTTCCTGGAAGAATGTAATGCATGTCCACAATCCTCAACAGTCTGACAGCACTAACATGACACAGTTTTTAAAGGGGAAAAAAAGGCATTTCTCTGCTACAACAATATTTTAACTCTAAATTTATATTGAAAAGTTTTATTTAAAAATTTCAAGTAATGCATTAAAAACACCGTCCACAAAGCTAGCCAAACATCATGTATGATCATTCCTACTATAGCCATAGAAACGTTACAGGAAAGAGTATTTTCACTGCTTATTATATAAATCCTTCTGTATTTCATTATATGTCATTACTGACAAAGCAGTTCAGTTGTTCTGCTGTTAGTATTCTACTGAGAACAAACATAACTTATCAACTGGCTGACTGCTGCTTGAAAAATAGGTATCAGTTTACCCCATTGAATTACTACACCTGTTTGAATTTTGGCCACTCCATCAGAGCAGCAAGCTAGCCCTAGGAAATTTCAACACTCAGTTTTATTAGCCTATTTGACAAAACTTTCATAGCCTTAGGAGCTTGCTAAAAGTGTGAACATGAAAAAAAACACTGATATAGGGAAAAAGACTGAAAGACTGCATTTTGCAGTACAACAAATGTAAACACTTCCTTTCTCCTCATCACTAAACCAGCCTTTCAGGTTTTATGGATTTTTTTTTATTTTTTTTTAAGTTCTGCACATACTACCTGCTCAGTCCATTCAAACTATGTGAAAGGAACATATAACAGGAATGAAAGCTATTGTTGAAACTTGATAATAGTAACTGTTGATAAACACTGAACATCAGATTTATAAACCACATTGCATAAACAAGTAGTACCTTAAATAGTAAAACATTTTTCTCTACATAGTTTACTGACTGCAAGAGCAGTGATGCAGCAAGGAGAACACACAAACTACAAAACACTAAAAGAAAAAAAAAAAAAAAAAAAAAAAAAAGGTAGCTCACCTTCTGTGCCATTGGGTGTCATGGAATTATTATTTATATGAGAGTTATCAAGTTTTGGACCACTGGGGGATTCACTACTACCACTTAGTCGGCTATGTGGGCTGGCTAGATCCTGCATTTCCATAGACCTAAAAACAAGATGCGTCTAGTTTTAGTGGCATGTTCAATCTGGATTACAGAGGAATTACCAGTATGACATGCAGCCTGCTCTTAATTGGCATCCTCAACACATTTAGTAAAAAATGATCCGCTTCTCCCAATGTGATTTTTTCTAATGTTAAACTCACTTTGTTGTGCCACACACAACTGATCATCGAGGGCAATTACTTCTGCAGTTTCTAACAGAATAAAATATAGATACAACGTACCGTACTTTAAACATTCATGACACCTTCTTTTTTTAAGATATGCACAAAGATGGAATCACCACTATATGAATCCATATATTCTCTTAACAACAAATTAACACTGTGCTTTCAAGATTTACCATTCAGTGGCAATATAATGGGCCTCTAAACCAAATAAAACACTTGAAGCAATTGTTGAAACCTGTCATCTACTGACAGGGAATGAGATATTCCTGATGTATGTGTTTACTCTGGCAAACTACTTAATTGTTCCTCTGTTTCCGTTGAAACGAACGCAGCATTAAAACATTATTATGTCTGCTCACTTGTTTGCTTTGTGGATTACATAAACTGTGCCCAATTGAAAAGGGATATGACCAACATACAGTGAATCCATATAGGCGTTAGTATGCCTTAGCACTCTGCAGTATCTCAGCAGCTGTCGTTTAGTCAAAATAATAAGAGAGCAATTCAGATTCAATGCAAAAATTAAACATTTACACAGCACACAAGCAGCTGAGTATGTCTGATTTGTGTTGTTAATAGCCTCGTATAAAAAAAACAATAGACCTCACCACTATGACATATCCCCTCATTTATGTTGGAGAAACTTATAAATGAAGTGCCACATATTCATTTGTTTATAGCTAACACTTTTCATAATGTTTTTGCTATACTTATTTTAATTGCTCCAAGTAGAAATTTCACAGGTTACAGTGCCTCCGAGGCATTTGAACCCACACATTTTCTGTTTAAAAGAAATGCTTAGGCTCTTTTAGAGACTTATTAAAATTATATATAAAAAAATCCTTCCACTGTAGTGGTATAAATATCCTTAAACATAAGTGTAATTTCACCTATGAAGTTTTCATATTTTGACTGAGAGTTTATTGCAAGTTCTAAACACAAACCCCTCATTTTGTATTTTGTTGCTTAAACTAATGTGCAGATTAAAAAAAAAAAAAAAAAGAAGATGGTTCCACAGTTAGTTAAAAAAGAAACTACCTAGCACAAAGTAAAACAATTTAGTGAAAACCAGTACTTGCTCACAGCTGACAGACTTTGTTGCACACACATACAAGAGAAGATCCTGCGCTTATTGATCTGCTCCATGTGGAAAACAAGAATAAACATTTACTTATCACCTTAACATATCACCTGAAGGTAAAGAAAAAAAAAAAGTTGCAGAAAAATAGCAATTTTCAATCATATTCTTACCTGCAACTGGAGGAAACAGCAACATCTGAACCAGTTTGGGACTTCTGCACCTGTAAACCAGGGAGACAAACAGAAGCCTCTATTACTCCGCTCTCATACGAGGCCTTAATTTAAACAAAGACCATCACCGCAGATGACAATTCTGTCCTTTAAACCAAAAAGGAGAGGAGGAGGGCACGGCGCCGGTGAAAGGCATATTGTCTTTAAATTGAAGGCTCGCCTGTTGTTTCGTCGACAGGTCCCTCTCCCTCCTCCCCGCGCTGGGGACGGCGGCCAAGTGCCGGGACAGTGATTCATCAGGGGCCGTGACAGCTGCAGAGGGGCTCACTCCTCCCCCAGCACCGACGCTGCGCACCCCAGCGAGGGCAAGCCCCCCAAGGGCGGCGGGAGGGAGCCTCTCTGCACCGAGCCCCCCAGCATCCTCCGCAGCTCTAAAGCTCCCCTTTTGTTCCTGCTGCCTGAATCCTGTCTTGCTCCCATCCCCTTAGCTCTTGACAGCTTCTTGCCCTCATCACCTTGGCCGTCCTCTTCCTCTGCTCTTTGCCATCCAGCCCTGCTTCCTCTGGGGACCCCACAAGTAACCGCACTCCAAAAATGAGGGGCAGAGCAAGGCTGACACAATTATTATTATTATTATTTTTTTTTTTGGAGAGGTGTGAGGGGGGGAAGGGAGAATAAGAGGGAGGTCTGCCTACTGTGAAGATCTCCAATATACGAACTACATTGTTACACAACCATCTCCAAAATGAGCCCATCACCAAGCGCAGTGAATTAAAATAAAGCACATGTTATTGCACAAGGTCTTACTCATAAAAATTCCAGTTGCTAATGAAATTTCTGATAAAATGACTTAAAAGAACACTTTTGGCTAACTATATGTTAGGAAGCTGCAGCATTTACCTCTTGAGCTCCCTCATCGAAAAAGGAATCTGGTTCCACTGGGAAGCCCAGCAATAATTTTCCAGTTTAATAAAATGACTCCTTTTATAACTCAGGTGAATAATAGATTTTCATATCCTATTAGGAAAACATTGCTGCTCTGCTAACAGACCCTTCTCTGCGGCCAGTAAGGATTGTCAGCAGGTGATAAAGTTCAGGTGAAGATATGCTGCTAGATACTGTTAGCCTAAAAGTACACAAAAGCTTATCCGGGAAAGGTATGTATCATCCTAATGTCTGCATTGAGAATCTTTCATGTGCATTTCCATTCAACCTGAACTGACATCTCTTAAGTGATCACAGAGCAAAGGCAAGAGAGATGAGGCATTTTAAGTGCCATAAAAATCATCCAAGCAAATCCTACTTATGTGTTTGTAGATTTTTTTTGTTATTTTTAATCACAGACAGAATTACCACTAGCAAGAGTAAACAACTGCTAGGGGCAGCCAGGCAATGCATAACGTTACAAATGATGTCAAGAAGCATGTAATAATGCACGCTGAAAAACATCAATCTTTTTATAACTGGGCACTTAAAGTACTGCATAACGTGCTTTTCAATACATCAGAGCATGCCAAATCAAACTAGATGAGCAGCTACATTCAAAACTGAGCATTTTGTTTTAATGTTTTTTTTTCAATCCTTTACCCTCAAAACTGCAGCAGAGTGCCTTAGGATATGTTTCTGCTGTTACTTCTAAACACCTGGAAAAAATTATAGGTGAGAACTAAGTTTGCTTACAGAGCTATCTTCACTCCCTCTTGCACAGAATACTTTAAAATGTATCTTTTATAATAGAAAAAAATTCCCCTTAAAAATAGATGTTTCAATTAACTGATATTTTCAGACGTACCCTACAGTATTATTCATACTTCACTGAACTCTAATATACATTTAATCCTCACTATTTTATTTCTTAAATTAGAAAAAAAATATTAACTTCAGTACACTTATAAATATACACATCAATATGCATGTGTGTTTACAGTGAGACATTTCATTTGAGGTTTCATGGGAGAAGTTAAAAAAAAAAAAAACAACTCATTCACAGAGAATTAAATATATACCTTATATGTCCTCTTACACTCTATGATTTGTGAAAGTTCATATCCACAATCTTCATTTTCATTAGACATACTTTAGATATATTCCTTTGTGTCTCAAGAATTATTTAAACCATGTGTTGCACGTTACCATATTTAAAAATGACTCTTTAATCAAAATAACTTTAAAACAACTAATCCTCACTTAGGCTGGTCAGCTGAATCCACATAGTGGTCCAGGAAAAATAAATCTACTCTCAAGAATGCGAATGCAGACAACAATTAGACACAGATGTGAGTGAAATTAGTTACAGTTTACAAAATGCTACACTTCACATGCTTTCAGTTTTTTATGTGTAGTACAAAATTACAATGTAGTAAGGAACCACACTTATGATGACTAGTTCATAGAATAAAAACATTTCTGGGTGGCGTGTGCTTGCTCTTGTATATTCTCCCATTTTGCCAACAGATTTCTGGGTAATTGAAGTTCTGCAACATAACTCACATATCAAACAAAAACTGGAAAAAAAAATGCAATGGCCTAACCCGTCCAGTCAAAGGGGCACATTAAAAAAAAAAAAAAAAAAAATCAGAAAAAGAAGCTGTCACTCACCATTTATTCTCTGCACTCTGCTTAAACTAAAAATGCCATATATGATAAATGACATGCACATTCTCCTTAATACATGAAAAATATTACCGCATATAATTTGATTGTGGTGAGTAACATTAACATCTTTCTGTTTAGAGTGGATCGCACTACATGGGCACATGATGCGAAAAAAAAAAAAAAAAAAGAATGATAGCAAGGCTACTTAAAATTCATCCATTTAAGAATCTTAAATCAGTAACATCAAATTCTGATTAGTTAATGAGGTCTTTTAAGTTTGCCTTTTTTTCTAATTAAATTTATAATTCTTCACAGATGTAGGTTTTGTTGATGTTCAATTTGTCTCTCTCATTTTGTTAAACCTCACATAGTACTCCACCAATCCATTGAATAGCCACATTAAATCTGTTAATACCATGCTCTTCAACCCCAGAAATTATTTCCAGAAGGCAAACTTGCTTTGAGAGATCATCAAACAAGACTCAAGGTACACATTTTATCACATTTTCCCTACCACAGAGCTCAGGATGCGGAGGAAAATTCATGACTTTTGCACTGTTTATTATACTTTGCTAAATTACAAATCAAAAGCATCTGACAGAAGATCATGTATGAAGCCAAAAAGTTAATAATGTTCTGTGAAAAGTAAACTGTAAATGGGAAGGGATTCTAAATTTCAGCAGCACAGAGCAAATAAAATGTAGGTACTTGTCTAAATTACAGGTTTTCCACAGTATTTTTGCTTGCTAGAAGCAATTTTTTTAAATAGCCATAATTTAAAACATTTTTCCAGCTGAAAAGAAATTTTCTAAGTGAAAATAAGAAGTTAGCCCAGAAAACTATAGCCAGCACACGAGCTTTCTCTTAAAATGCATTTCTACTTAAGGAAACAAATTTTATAGACAATAGCAATTTTGAAATCAGTATTCCTCCTTAGGGGAAAAAAAAATCTGTCATTTTTAACAGGGAGTGAAGGGAAAGAGACTTTTTCCTCAAGCTGCCTTCTTTTCTTCCTTACAAGTGCTACACAATCAGTATCTACAGACATAATGGTTTCAGCAGCCCAAACGTTCCAAAACCAAAATACAAATTGGCTACAAAAAGGCACCTTGCTGACAACACATGCAACTTCATCATACTTTCACTCTTTAAATAATTGTATCGCTAGACTATAAGTGAAGAGGCAAAACTCTTTTGCTAGATACTTCAAAGACAAATTGCACTTCTTAAAACAGAAGCAGATAATTACAGCTATTTAATTTTTAATTACTAGTTTAAATTCTTCTGAGAGTGCTTTCCTGCATACTGAGTTCACACACTTATGAATGAAACGTTTGGAAACACAAGCAATGTCTCCCTTTTAAGAAAGAAGTGCTCAGTGTGACAATGCTCCCATTATGACCAGACATTTAAGAATGCCTCTCTGCTTCTCCAAGATTTTCTTGGCTCCCAAGAAATATTTCATACTTATTGAAATTCAAACAAAATGATTACTCATTTTTCTTTTTCTTTTTTTTTTTTTTTTCCCTGCTCACTCCAAAGGCAAACCGTGACTCAAGCAGTCTGTCACTGCACTGGGCTCCTCTGAGGGGACGGCTGCTCATTTACCAGGCCTTGGGAAAACTGCAGCTTAAAGGTGCTTGGCTGACCACTGCGCTGCATGCGCTTGCGAGCAACATATAAAATGAGGCATGCATAAGTGCCTATGTATATTTAAAAAGTATATAATGTGTTATATACACACATTACACACGATGTACACACACACATGTATGCAGACATATAGGCATTATTTATTTTACATGTCAAACCAGTAGCCTGTGTCCTGGCAGATGCTTTGCAAACTGTCTCAGTATGGGATGGAAAATAAAATTCCTTATCTGTGGTATCTAATGTTCAAAACTTCCAGGGATGCACTGAATGTTCCCATTTCTTTCCCAAATTTTCTCTCTGTGATCAGTTTAAATTTAAACAAACTACAGGAAACGTACTTTTTTTTTTTTCACTCTGAAAGCTATTAACTCTTCTGCTTGTGCATTATTCTTAAATTCTTGTTAAAATAAAAAATAAATAAAAACAACACCAAAAAACCCTCCAACCTTCTGAGAAACACTTGAAAATGCACCTTTACTTTTCCAGAATAAATGTTTCACTGCAAAAGACAGTCATCTTTCTTATTGGTGTTTGTCCAAAATACCTACAGAAAGACGGACTCGGGGATGTTTTGGGTCTCTCAATCTCAAGATTGAGAAGTAAGTTTCATGAAACTTCAAAAGCCACATAACTTCCTCGTTCTGAGCCCGTAGTTCTAAAAAGCCACCTAAAATGTCAATAAATGTCAAATATTCCACTTGTGTAGATGTTTATTCTGTCATCTTGAAAAGTTCTCCTGTGGGGATCTGTGTGTTTTCCTTGGTGTTTGGAAAATTTAAACACATTAAGCAAAAGGATTTCCTGCTTCAGAAAGTGCTGTCAAAATCTCTGTCATGCATTCTTCCCTCCATTTTTTTTTTTTTTTTTTTTTTTTTTATTATTTTTCTCACGCTCTCGTGTCTCTTTTAGAAAGATCTGCAGATTCCCTCCCTGTGTTACTTGCCTTCCCCGGCATGTAACGTCTCGCCATCACGGGCTTTACATTTAACGAACCATTAGCACTCGAGGAAATCAAACAGGAGAATCCCCAAACCTGGCTGAACACAATAAATAGACCCACGTTAACATCTGCTTTGTGGCAAGCCTGCAAACCCCAGCCTGAAACACGGCCAAAATTAAGTGCCGTACCTAGTGATTTATAAGCGAGGATCGCTCTCACCGGCAGCGGCAGAAAGAAAGCACCCCTGCACCTTCACGCCAGGTTAATCGCCGCCGCTGAAGGAGTGTGGGCTGATCCGCAATTAGGCTATTTTCTTTCTCTTTATTTTACTTTTATTCCCTCCTTCCCCCTCCTCCTTTTTTTTTTTTTTTTTTTCAATTTCTCCCCTTTTTTCTTTTCTCTCTCTCTCTTTTTTTTTTTTTCTTTTTTTCCTCTCTCTCTCTCTCTCTTTTTTTTTTTTTTTTTTTTTTTTTACTCGATCTTTTCCTCCCCCTCCTGCCGCTTCCACACCTCCCGCCTGGTACTCACGGTGCTGCCGGGGGGGGCGCGCAGTCTCCGCTGCGGGGCGGCGCGTTGCTTCCGCGCCGGCGGGCTCAGCGCGCGGCTCCCGCCATGGCGCAGCGGGGCGCGCAAAGCAGCGCAAAAAGCAGCGCAAAACAGCCAGACAAAGCCTCGGCGGAGGCTGCCTCCGGCCCCGCCGCCTGTTTGCTCAGCCGCGTAGGTCTGCCCAGGCAGTGCCTGGAGGCACGCTGCCGCTCCCGCTCAGCCTCCTCACTCCCCTTTTTCTTCTCTCTCTCTTTTTTTTTTTTTTTTTTTTTTTTTTTATCCCCCCTCTTTGGGTTTTGTTTTTGTTTTTGTAAGGCAAACCGCAGCTATTCTCTTGTCCCGGCCTTATTGGTTTAAAATGCGGCGAGGCTTACGCGGCCCTGAAGGCAGCCTCCCCGCCCGGGCGAGGTGCACCGGAGGCTCCCGCTCCGCGGAGGCTGCGCGCCCCTGGCCGCCACCCGCACCTCGCCCCGAGCAAGTAATGGGACCCCCCCCCCCCATCCTCCCTTCACCCCCCCCCTTCGTCTCCCTCCTCATTTAAATAGCTTAATTGTGTGTCGCTTCGTCCCCTCTAGTAAGCCGGCTTTAAACAAAAGCCATCCTAATAGAATAACTGGAATTAAAACAACATTATATCAATGAGAGAAGCTAAATAAGGATACTCACAGAGGCTCTTAAGCACACAAGCAGCATGCACGTCCGGACATGCCGTTTTGATTGGATATGTAACAGATTTGTTCTCAAATATCTGAGATTCTTGCAACCTTGTAAAGAAAGGGTCTGCTAAAACTATTTAAGCCAGCCTTCTCCAATTTGAAGGTATTTATTAAATAAAGTGTCTGGAACTTTTTAAACAGTTTAAGCCATGCAGATACATGAAATATCTGTATTTCTAAAGACAATCGTAAATACAGTCAAATTTGTATTTTAAATTGTTACTACTAAAGTTTTAATATTTAGAACTGTGCAAAGGCCTTTTCCGTAGACCTTAGAAATATTTCCATAGAAGAGAGAGATGGTTGCATAGAGTTAAATTTGAGCATTAAGTAACAGTAACTCTTTAGAGCTTAGCTTTTACCAATCAATAAGTAATTAAATAACTTAATTAGTAAGCCATTAAACTGAAATGGGTTTATGATACATTTCTATTACAGCACTTTTAGTTGCTCCTAATTCAAAAGGAACTGTTTTAAAAATACATACGTTATGTTAAAAACCACTATAACGTACACAATAACTACATTTGTCCAGGGCTCTCTGGAGCATTTCCACTTTGTAGAGAGTATCTTGCAATTCATGTAACTTATTTTTCTACAGTTTTTCAGTACACGTAGTCCAAATATGATGAGGAAAACAGCCTAATGATTTGCAGTACCAAAAAAGAAAAAAAAAAAGGTCTTCATGCTATGACAGGTCTAAAGTACTAAATAAAATGAAATAAAATAAATAAATAAATAATGAAACAAACCAACAATGCTAGTTTGTATAAATAGATTCAAACATCTTTTTTCTTAAAAAAAAAGAAATAATCTTTGGTTATTCACTGCTAGTATATCCTTACCTTCAAATAACTAATCTGCGAATGAAAGCAATACTTCTAGAGGAGAAATATCTTCTGGCTACTACATCCGAGTAAGCGATACATTATTTTGTAGAAAGTACATTGGGAATACTTCAGGAAAGCAGATCGTTTTGCAAGGCTACAAGTCAACCTCTAGCTGAAAAGGCACCTAAGATTTCATTTTGTTTAGTGCAGAAAAGGGATCTCGGTATAGTCCCATACCATATATGGGAGCTCATGTCAAAATAAGCAGATTTCTATTGGGCCCGTCCGGGTAGCCAGCACAAACAGAATCCATTTACTTCTTTATATTCACAAAACAGATCTCATGCCAAGAAAACTATCCACGATGTTCTATATTAAACTGTGAAAGAACTACAAATTACTCATTATGGAGACAGGCAGTTTTGTCAGGTAAAATTCACTGAAATAATCAAATTCAAGGAAATGCAGTCATTCTGAACTATTGTTCCAAATCCTCTGGAAAATACTTGCTGCTGAAGCATTTACAAGTGTAAATAAGACCATTTAAAATAAAAATCTACTCCATCCTGTATAGAGTTAAAGACATATGTCTTGTTTCCCTGCCTCTAACCATTAAATGAAGAAGGTCAGGGACATGTTGTCAGGAAGCAGAAGCTTATTTTTTTCTGAAAAAATCACAAAAATATATGGTATTGTTGCTGCGAGGTACTATCTGACACTGGAAAATGTAACCTAACACCCTCTCTCCAAAATAACGACATTTAAATGATGCTGTAGAAATCCAGAAATGATGAAAAAATAAGTAAAAAACGAATGTACCTTCCACTGTTGCATGAGAATTTTTGCATAAGTATACCTTAACAGCGACAAATAAATATCACAAATATATGAATAAATTTTACTATTGTGAAAGTAAAGCTTACTGAAAAAGGTTTACTGATGGAAACTGCAGTCCCTAATGGGAATTTTGTCTAAGTAATAACTTTAGGAGTGTGCCCAGTCTCTGTATTTAATTAAAATAGGAGACATCCTCCCAACACATACAGTGATGATGTGATGATAAACTTGGGATAAATTACACAGGGGCTAAGATGAACTGAAAAAGGGTGTTGACAATGGCAAGAAAAGAATCGGCTTTGAATTTTTTAATCTCTTCTGTAGTATCACACGTAGATTGTATGGGAACTGAAGTCATATAAATGAGACTTATAGAGAAGGGATATAAGATAAAGTGAGGTCCTCTGTGTTTATACAACCATCAAACAGTACCTTAAAGGTCTTTATCTGATGTCTGAAGATCAGACTTCAGATTGGTGTATATCATTACCCCATGGCATGGTCTAACCTATGAACTTACCATACAGCTGATACTATGGAACAGATCCTCATTTGTTTTAAGTCAGTGTTTATTATTGCTTATTATTATCATTATCATTATCATTATTATTTCAACTTCACCTATTTGAAACCAGGTTATATGCTTGTCACATATAAAGCAAAAGTTTGTTTACCTGGCTTCTTTTTGCTTTCTTCTTCCAACTAACTGCATACCAAATCAGTGCAGACTGGGTTGTTGATCACCGTCACCCCACATAAATTTTAAATCACAATTACACTAACACTGGGTTTGGAATAGAGATTTCAGTGGGATTTGTATCTGTTTACATCAAGCATGAATTTGCCCTGATTCTGCATTCCTGTTGATTTAGCTGGCATCTCAAGAGTAATAAGAAGAACGGGGACTATTACATAACATCAAGTGTACAATGAGCTGTTGGGTATATTTTTACAACTATTACTCACACAATATGGTTTTAACTCCATACGCAGTGTCACACACTCACTTTAGCACCAGTGAAATGGGTACATTCTGATGCAATATTGACTGCTGCTTAGATGCCAGAATTACAGATGTACTAATAATTAAGAACAAAATATATATAAGATGGATATGGAACAGTGTTTGAAGGTTTGTCTCTAAGTAGGAGATGCTGCTGAAATATTTAACATTATAAATACATACAGAAAGGCCACTGTAAAGCAAAAGGTGCATCCTGTTGCTCCTGGAAGGTTCCGTGCAGCTCTTCCTGTAACAACTGCAATGCAACGTCAGAAGCCTCTGACACAGGCAATATCTGTCCTATGTCTCCATACAAGTTTTATCTTACACATAGCAGCTGTTGCCTAGAGACGTCCCTGGCTGGAGCAGAAGTTTGCAGCATTTGACAGGAGCCCTTATTGTCTCACGCTACTCATGTGGTCAATAAGTAGGAAGACCTTGGTAATTGCAAACGAAACAAACAAACAAAAAGAGTGTTAGAATTGAACCATTTTAGCTGTTCTGTCCAGAAACCAACAGTGTGATTAAGGACAATTTAATTAGATTATTTCAAGATACACAAAATAAAATTAATAATGAATTAAAGTCCAAGAGTAATTCATTGCTGCTTAGAACTGTTCTTACTTGAAGTGTGCATGAGCAGCTAGCCAAAATGACACCTTAGCTAGTTTGCATAGAATTAGACTTATTTTAAGTCAGCAAAGTCAATATGAATGGCAAGATCATTTTGTATAATTTAAAATAGGAAACAGTAATCTTTATTAATGTGGAGTAGATATTGCTTTAGCTTTTTTTTTAATGAATTCATAACTTAACACAATTCTGAAATTATTCTTGACAACTGTGATATAAAAAAATGTGGAGATTTTCCTCACAAGTGGTCAGACTCAATGTTGAGAGCAAATACACTGATCTTCCTCAATTTTTCACTTTCCAAGATCTTGGTATGCATGCATTTTGTTGTTGGTGTTGTTGTAGGTGGTGGTGTTTTTGAGTTTTGCTCTTTTTTTTTGTTTTTGTTTTTGTTTTTTGGTTTTTGTTTTGGTTTTTGGTTTTGTTTAATTGTTTGCATCTTAAAACCATTATGTAACAGGGAAAAATATATAGCATATACAAGTTTATAGACACAACCAGTGTAAACTATAAATATACACAATAAAAATTACTGAAAATTAAATATTTTAGCAGGTGAAGGGGAAGGTTTTCTATGTGAAGGTAAGATTTAAATGTTTCCAATACATACATCTCTCACACCACTTTTCTTTTAGAAATCTCATCAAGGTAATTATACGTATGGGTACCACACAAAGACACTGATTACTTTTGGTCCCCAGAACATCTGAAGTAGATGCTCTACCCAAAAGTGATGGCATTGCTTTTCCCCAAAGATGGGGGAAATCAGAGTCCACAACACTCTGGAGGCAGTGTTTTGAGATCTGCTCCTGATTTAAGAGTAATGTTGTAGCTCTAACTACAACAGTCTTAATTTAGGCAGTGTCTTATCTATTAAATTGAACTACTGAAAATTAGTTTCTGTTTTCCAATAAAGTTCAGTAGCCTTACAGGGATATTTTTAACACTGTGGCACCTAAGAATCAGCGAGAATGTCACTTCTTTGCACAAAAACCTCAGCTTGAAAGATACATAAATATGTTAGCAACTCTTTATGAAAGTAGTCCTGGTGAAGGCTGGCTGTGTAATTATTTTTATATGGAGAATAAGCAGTTTTGCAAGAGAGGTTATGAAATGAAAGGAGTAAATTGCAACCTGTGAGCATCCTAGGGAGAGAGCTAATTTTTCTCATTTACATAAACATTTTACGCCAGCTCAGCATGGAAAATAATTGCCTAAAAATTGAAAATAATCATCCTTCACTGTGATATGTGAATAATAATTTTCTTACAAAAATAAACAAGCAAAATTAAATACACCAGTGATGATGCGAAGTAGCTTGCTATCACTCTAATGGGCAATAAAAAACATACTCTGTAGTTCCTCAGAAGACTGTTGTATGAAGAATGCAGTACAAAGGAGAGATTACCAATAAGCTGACAAAATAATCAAGCACCGTTGTTCTGTAAAGACTATAAAACATATCATTTCACACAGATGCAATTTTTCCGTACTTCAAATTCCCGCAACTATTTAAGCCTTCCTCATCTTTCATTTAGTGCTTCTAAAAAAAAGTTAGAATTCACAAATCATTGCAAGCTTTTTTTTTTTTTTTCTAGCAATAACTTATATTTTGCCAGTGGTATAAATACAACTCACTGTATAACAAGAGTCAGCTCAGTAATTCTAGACTGTCTTTTCTCCAACTATTTTCCATTAACATGAACAAAACCAGTTTTGTCAGCACCTCTTATAAGGTGAAAAGGGAAATGGAAAGTTCCTCTGTTTTTCAGATCTGATTTAAAGTGGTATTCAGAATTCTTAATTTTGCAAGAAAAACATGTTTGTTCACTAACCACAGAAACAATAGGTTTATTTGTTGTAAATTTCGTTTTGCTGTTATTTCCTAAATGCATTCCGTATTTTTTTCCTGAAGCATTATGCATGTCACCATTCAACAGTAGATGGAGCAGTAGATTGTTACTGTATTTTACTTATCTGTGTCAATTATTGCATAATTTTTCAGCTGCTGACATGTAAGACTGGACAAGCAAATACAAAAAGAGATAAAGAAATTGTTAATTAAATAATTTAGAACTATGAAGAAAACAGAACAAGAATCCAAGCTCACTCTGGTAAATGGTTAAGAAAATCCTGCATTTATAGCTTAATAGACAAGATTCATAAACACACATGCATAAAATTACAAACCTTGTGTTAGCTGAATACAGTAAATATGAACATCCTTAACCTTGAAACACTCAGTCACAATATTTTTCTTACGATGATCGGGAATGATGAAGTCTCTTCTAAAAGTGAAGTTCATAAATATTCCACATTTTAGGCCTTGTAATGAAAAGGAAAAAGTGGAAGTCTAAGTTAAAATAATCATTACAAGGACAATTTATTTTACACTCTCATCAATTGTTTTTCTATTAAACTGTTCATATGAAATTTACCGTAATAAATTGTTTTGAACTTGACAGTAATTATGCCATGACCCTCATTTGTTCAGCACGGGTTAGATTCCTCTTGCCTAACTGTAACCACCTAAAATGAAGAACTTAAGATGGTCATCCCAACCCTTATCTTTGGTGGAGACAGACAGACAGATAGTTCCAGTTGATGTGTCTAGGGAGGCTCCCAATTTTGAAATTTCCTCTCCCTATAGACATAGATGATCACCTGAAGCTAGATTTCAGGTTTGGATGGCTATGGGTTCCCTAAGATTCCAGGCTTTGTACAGTTTCTCTTAAAATCAACTGGGTCTCATTAATAATTGTGTTCACAGAAATTTCAATTGCTGCATACTCTGTTTTGAAACTTCATATAATTACTTAGCGTCAGACTGCCAGTATTTGTTGTTACAAATCAAGGCCAGGGGAAAACTTCTCAGATGGCTTCAAAGTTCCAGTTCTCATCGACAAGCCCACTGCCCTCCCCCGCTTCCTTCCAGCAGCATTAACTTTTTCTCTGCAATCTCACAAATCGGAAAAAGAGTAACCTCTAAAGCTGTTTTAGACTGAAGGTCAGAATTCAAAGGATTGGTAACTTTATCCACAGAGCCCTGCAATGACATTGCTATTGGAAACACACCCAGAAGCACCAGCACTCGAGATGTTTTTATTAAGCAATGTCAATAGGTACGAAATCTGAAAGTGCTTTTTTTTTTTTTTTTTTTTTTTTTTTTCTCATACTGTAAGGTTTATCAAGATTTGTATTTGCAAGAGATCAAATTGCTTTCTGCCACTGAATTTTAGTTTAATGTTCTCTGAGGTAAGGAAATTGGGCTCTGTGTTACATGCTAATGAAAACAGCAGCTTTGGTTTGTTTATCTAAATACTTAAAGAGAGGCACCTCCTGCAGCCAAAATGTAAACAAAGCTTAAACTCCTTTTACTGCATGGATACTTCCAGGCTGCTAATGCAGATTTTTTTTTTTTTTAATTTTTTTTTTAAATTAAATGCATTATACAGATTTTCTACACGTATTTCCTGCTTGACAATCTACCATTCCAAAGAAGTATTTGGTTCCTAAACCAATTATTCATAATTACACCTGTGTTTTAAGTCCATGAACATAAAATGACAGATCCCTTTCAGACTTAGGCTCAGAAAAGAAGAACACAAAAGGCAGTCAGTATGTTTGTCTCTGCAGACCCAATATTAATTTAGAGGAAGCAGACTAAAAAAAAGATTTCAAGATGGTTTCTCAAGAATTAAGAAGAAGAGACAGTTTGATTTCAATATCTAAAAAAAAAATAAATAAATAGATAAAAAAAAATAATGTATCTTGCACCTCTGTCTTGTACCACAATTGCATGCACAAAAGGCTAAAGCAGTCTTATCTGCCTTGGAGATTCAACTGATGAAGTTCTGAGAGCCTGTCTTCAAGGATGTCTTGCTTTTTACAGTACTGGAATTTCTGTACACAAGGCACTTCACTAAATAGTATTGATAAACTGCTATTTCAGACAGACACAGACAAATGAAAAAACACCTTTCTCTGGATGCCAATTTATATGTTGAAAGACACAATGCAGAACACTTTTTCAATAGTAATGCCAGAATAATGCAATAAGAAAATCAAGAAGACACAATGATACCCACAACAGAACAAAACTGTATGAATGTGAAGCAAAGCTGGATAAGCAGAGATAAATATTTTTTACCTGTCACAAGTTGATTCTAAACCATATTAATTAGCATTAACAGTATATGGAATGTGTTGAGTACAACTCAAAAATGCTTATTTATCTTAGTGCATCTGATGGTGTTTTCTTCATATTTGTAAGCAGGGCACCTTTGTATATATGGGTTGATTTTTAATAGCTCTTCTTCAAAGCAGCAAAACCTAAGTTAGATACACCCAGGAAAATGTAGTAGATTTAGCAGCCTAAAAATCAGTAGCCTGAAGTGTTATCCACCAATGTATTCCACTTCAGATGACTACTTACTTAAATAATGTCACAATTATCCTGCTAGAGACTGAATGGTTCAAGTGATGCTTCCTGGTGCCTGGGACACAAACAATGGCTCCATTGCCCTGGGTGAGGACACCGCTGGTGCTGTTCTTGTGTCAGCCACAGATGCCTGCTCCACCAAGCCCCAGAGGGCTGCAGCCATACGGGAGAGCATCACCATCCCCAGCAGCCACTGATGAATTGCTTCCCTGCCCCTCACTGAGAAGAAAAACAAGTGTACAGAAAGAAAGCTCCCCCTCCAGAACTTTAATCCACATCAGAAAGGGTTTTGAATTCAGTAAGCATCTCAGGAACCACGTGGTGCCTGCAGTTTGGAAGGGGGAAATCAAAAGGATCCAGCACTGCAGCTGGGTACAGCTCAGGCACCATAAGGCTCTCATCCCTCTTTAAGACCTGAAAGAGCTGCTGCAAACCAGCACTGACACCCCTACAATGCATTAATTTTCCTGCAAGTTTCTTCCCTCTCATAAAATTCTAATTATTATTTATAGTTGTAAACCTTCATTAAATAAAAAACACCATCAATATTTTCACCTCCATAATACTATAAAATATCATGCGTGCATCTTAAAGCCTGAGTTAAAATAGGATTGATGTTATGTTGAGTCTTTTTATGGGATTGGCCTCAAGCATATGTGGTATACCAAGCACAGCAGGAGCTTTATACAAATCTTTCTCTATTAGATGATGAGTTCCAGGACTTGGCTTTTGTTTTTCTCTGGTCAGTAAGTAAATAAAAAAATAGTTATACAGTATGCATCATAAAGTAACAACTGGCAGATCAAATATTGTTAACTGTAATCTAAGATAGGGATGCCTAAAATTCTTTTTAACATCTGCTGAATGTTCAGGATGAAATACGTTTCAGCAGGCCCTACATTGGGAAGCTCCTGTCAGCTAGTGTTGGAGTCTTTAACAGTCCTTCAGCTTAGACCACCCCTAGCCTGATCCAAAATGTGGACTCTGGTACCCATTAATATCTTTTTGATCTCAAAAGGGTTTCAAAGCCTACCCCCACAGCTCAGGTTGCAGGATTCAGGTCCTATCTATCTCTTCATGTCTGCATGCACTGAAGTCCACCAAACACTGGTTCCTCAAAATTTGAATGGGTAGCATAAAATGCCTTGACATGAACATCAATGAAAAAATAGTTGGAAGTTAATATGCAATAAAAATGTCTCCCATTAATTTAGTAAGATAACTGGACTTCAGAGACACTGAATAAGAGGTTTGAACGCTGCTGTTTACTTTTGGTTTAGAAATTCATGACTATGTATAAAAAAAGCATAAATCACAGTGATTTAAGAGATTGGTTTAAGACACTGATTTGCTAAATCTTTATGCTCACCTAAGCTTGCTTGTAACTTTGTAAGACATAAGTGTCTTTGTTTTAATAAAACTTTACTGTATGGTTTAAAGATACATGCCAAATTTCAAACTGTAGCTCTGTTTAAGCACATAATAGCTTTTCTCTTGCTAGAAAGATCCATGTATAATACCAATAACCTTCCATCAAATACCAGACAACTAAATGTAATGAGAGCTATTAGCAATTAGAAAGCAGTGATATCATTTAACTGTAAACAAACATGAAAGTACATGTGCAGACATCAATGGGAACATGATAACCTAATAAATAATAAAAATGGCAACATGTAGACTTTGCAAGATTTCTACATATCAACATGACATAAGCACGTAGGTGTCATTTGCTTAAGGAAATTCATTTAATATCTCCTCTGTCATATGAAAAAATGTTTCTTTGTTCCCAGCCTAGAATAAGCCAAAGCATCCTTCCATAACACCAAATGTGACAATGCCCAAATTAACATCTCCATAGGGTGTAGTCTACTGAAAACAGAAGTAAACCCCAAAATTTGTTCTCTTGAATGGACTGTGGATTAGCTCCATGATTTGAAAAATCCAAAGAACTGCTTTACACCTTAACTGCTTGCTTTCTGAGATGTGCCAATGGATTTACAAAATTTAAAACAACAACAAAAACAACACAATGTAAGAAATTTTAAACCACCTTTTTCTAAAGGCTTGATAGAAAAAAACAACTATGTTTTGAAGTGTTCAAATTGAAGCTCAGTCTTTAAAACTGAACATGAACTAAAACATTTATAATACCTGAATACCAAGTGAAGGTTTACATCTTATTAATGTTTGTTGATTAAAAACTGCAATAAATAAATTATGATATGCTATTAAAATTTTGAGCGATTATACTGGATAGTTACAAATTGAGTCAATAAAGTTAAAGGAATATTTTTTTCTTGTCTTCCAGGAAAAGAAATAAATGCCTCCAAACTGCTCTCGACTCCATAAATTGTCCAAGGTTTCAATCTAACTTACAACACAACCCAAATAATGATATTGGACATAACCTAAGAAAAATGAAAGAATTAGTGATGTCAGATAGGAACTCTTTCTGGTGCTTAACTTGTACTACTGTATATACTGAGTGACTTTTCTCCCCTTGCAGAGATATGCACTGCACTTAGGCTACCATTTGCTGCTTTATGAAGCCTAATGAGATTCAGAAGACATCACGGCATTCAGATCTTCAAAGAAATACAGTCTGCTAGGACAAGGACTGGTGGAGAAGACCCTGAAATGGAATGTGGGGCAGAGTGGTGGTTAGTGGTCCCTCCTGTGTCTCAGGACCTACTTGCAGGTAGCTGAGCAGCCCTCAAACCCCAGCTCTTGCTATCTAGCCCCTGTATTTCACTTAGAATCATAGAATCATATAATGGTTTGGGGTGGAAGAGACTTTAAAGACCATCTAGTTCCAATTCCCTGCCACGGGCAAGAACATCTCCCAGTAGACCAGGTTTCCCAAAGCCCCACCTAACCTGGCCTTGAACATTTCACTCCCTTACTGTGAGGGTGACAGAGAAATGGGACAGGTTGTCCAGGGAGGTTGTTGAGTCTCCTTCTCTGGAGATATTCAGAACCCACCAGGATGCATCCTATGCAACGTGCTCTAGGTGAGCCTGATTGGTGGGGCGGTTGGACTGGGTGAACTTCATAGGTCCCCTCCAACCTCAACCATTCTGTGATTCTATGACTTCCAGGGATGGGGCATCCACAGCTTCTCTGGGCAACCTGTGCAAGTGCCTCACCAGCCTGAGTGAAGATTTTTTTCCTGATATCTAATACAAATCTACTATTTTATTTTATTTTATTTTATTTTATTTTATTTTATTTTATTTTATTTTATTTTGTTTTATTTTGTTTTATTTTATTTTATTTTATTTTATTTTATTTTATTTTATTTTATTTTATTTTATTTTATTATTATTTTATTTTATTTTTTAGTTTAAAGCCATTCCCCTTTGTCCTATTACTATACTCCCTGACAAAGAGTCCCCCCCCAGCTTTCCTGTAGCCCCCCCTTGGAAGGCATGTCCCTGGAGCCTTCTCTTCTCCAGGCTAAAAAATCCCAACTCCTTCAGCCTGCCTTCATAGGAGAGCCCCCGATCATCTTTGTGGCCCTCCTCTGGACTCATTCTAATATTCTAATAGGTCCATATCCTTGTTCTGGGGACCCCAGAGCTGAATGCAGTACTATAGGTGAGGTCACACAAGAGCAGAGTGGAGGGGGACAATCATCTCCCTTGCTCTGCTGGTCACACTTTTGATGCAGCCCAGGATATGGTTGATTTTGGTCTGCAAGCACACAATGCTGGTTCATGTAACCAAAACACCCAGGTTCTTCTTCTCAAGGCTGCTCTCAATCCATTCTCCACACAGCCTGTATTTGTGCTTTGGATTGTTCCAGCCCAGATGCAGGACCTTACACTTGGCCTTGTTGAACCTCATGAAGTTTGCACGGGCCCCCCTCTCAAGCCTGTCCAGGTCCCTCTGAATGGCAAACCTTCCCTCTAGCATGTCTACTGCACCATAGAGCTTGGCGTCACTGGAAAACTTGCTGAGGATGCACTTTATCTCACTGTCCATGTCACCAGCAAAGATGTTAAACAATGCCGGACCCAGTACTGGCCCCTGAAAAACACCATTTGTTACTGATCTCTACCTGGACATTGAGCCATCGAATGCAACTCTTTGAGAGTGACCATCCTGCCAATTCCCTACCCACTGAGTGGTCCATTCATCAAATTTATGCCAACAACTTGGAGACAAGGATATTGTGTGAGACAGTGTCAAAATCTTTTCAGAAGTCCAGGTAGATAGTAAATTACTCTTCCCCTATCCACCAATGTTTTAACCCTATCACAGAAGACCACCAGATTTGTCAGGCGCAATCTGCCCTTACTAAAACCATGTTGGATGTCACAAATCACCTCCTTGTTTCCCATGTGCCTCGCTTCCTAGATGACACTCTCACTTCCTAGATGGCACTTTAATGACTCAGTTGTAGGAGAAGCAGCAGCAGCAGCATGCAGGCACCTACAGGGAGGATTTGGGTTCAAATCTGAAGCTCACTTCATGGAGAGGTGAAGCTGCAGCTCTCAGATTTCCATATGGCAGCAGAAACCTGCAACTCCACATTATCTCCTTAGTGCAAGTGCACTTCTGAGATTGGGTGGGTGAGAGGAGGAGTGTAGAATCAGTCCCAAGAAGAATTTCTGCATCTTTCCTTTGACTGGTAGAACCTGCCTTTAGTCTAGCTTTTAATAAACTTGGCTAATCTATTGCTACAGAGGAAGCATTTTCTGAAAAAAAAAAAAAAAAAAAAAGATTCTGATCAAATCAATGTTTTTCTCACCTGCCATTTTCACAAATGTGTCTACAAGACTTTATCAATATGAATGTTAGCAATGCGTTTACTAGAATGTTTTGCATGTATATCAGTCATTGGATGAGATGATGGTGAAAGTGAGAAAGTATAATTTTAGTTAAAAACACACAAACAAAAGAGCTATTCATGAAAGCTCATTTTCAATTTTTACTGTAATATTTTTAAAACCATTTGGACTGAAACATATGAAACATTGTCTTCATTAAAGACTATAAAAAACAGAAAACATAAACAAAAACTTACTGTTTAAATTTCTTCATTTTCCTCACCTGCCTACAGTCACAGCTGTCACAGCTGTGACTTCGTTACTGAAGCCTGCTAAACGCATCCCCATCATCTTCTCATAATTGCAACCTGAAAGAGTTCTTAATTTCTTCAGTCTTGATCACCTTTTCTGATTACTTTTCTGTTTACATAATTCCTTGTTAGCTCCAGAAATTACTTTTCAGAAAGTGTTAATCAGAAAGGTCAATGCGTCATTCAACTTGATGGTGCCTAGCCCCTAACCAAATTATAAATAGTTTCTGAGGTGTCAGTCTTCACATGCAGGGGTGACTGTCTTATTGTGTGTTGGAAGTTTATTTCCCTTCTCTTAACTATGAAGATGAGAGAAGGGAGTGGAAAAGACAATTAGATCTCTTTTGTGTTTATGCTTTCAGCTGTCTTGATCTGGATCACCAAAGTACGAATTGCAGATATCCTGAATTATATTCACAGTGGACACAATCCTTTGACAATAGTTGATCAAGAATGTTTTTCCATACCAAGTTCTATTATCCAGCTGTTTATGAGCCACTGTGAAAGGCTAATGATACCCATACTTATCTGTCATGATTTTTCAGCCTTCCTTCAATTTATCCTTTGGTTAATTAATTTTCACAATTTGTCTTTATATAAACCGGTTAATCTTACAAAGAAGAACCAAACATATTTCCCAAGGCAATGTGTTCTCTTAGATTTTCCACAGAATAAAGAGGGAGCTAATATTTTGCTTGTGATACATAAGGGATCACTCTCTATCATTTTTATGTTTAGTACTGCTATACTTATTACATATTGTACTGCTATAGTAAATATATTTATTGTATATAGAAAATATAAATATAACAATATATTATATATGGAGTATATATATTATTATATTTATTATATGTTTCTCCTCTGCCTTTTAATCACTCCTATGCTATCTTGCTAGGGTTTGAGCAGCTTGGTCCCATTGGAGATGTGACTGTTTCCTTTTTCAACTTGAGGTTTTGGGGAAGAATTTCACTGCTTCACAGCTTCAGGGGAGGAGGATGTTTGGGTTAAGGCTGTATTTTCCAGAGAGAAAGCATAACATTTCTTTTCTCTTGATCTTTGTTTGGTACCTAGTATTCAGTCCATAGGGCAGAGAAGTGAAGATAAACTGACAAAGTCTATGACAGACTAATTGGTGATGAAATTATTTTGCAGAAAAGTGCTACCTGGTTTGACAGAACTTCAAAATGTAGAAACCATTTGGAAATGCAAGCACAAAGAAAGCTGCAGAATATCTATTTTCCTTACTTTTTAAAAAAAAAAAAGATTATATTGATTTAGAAATATTCTCATTATTCAGGCATTACTATTCTTTTACCCAGCTATACCCATCCTGGGAAAGCAGTGGTACAATTCAGCTGTTCTGGGGATTTTGAGTTTTGTCTGGAGTGCAGACAGCACACACTATATATGTGTATATATATATATATATTATTTTTTCAAACATAACTGCTTCATCTTTTGTTCTTTTCCTGAATTGACCTGGTAATCAGGAACCAGGCACCTTGATAGTTACCTTCCTTTGGATTTATGATGCTGAATGAAAGCATAATCAAATTAACACCATTCATGACTCAAATAAATATCACCCGCCTATTTATTTTAGTAAGCCAGTAGCAGCTGTTCAGAGAACACTGTAAATGTGCAGGTTCTTAAACAAGTGCATACCCCTTTCCTTTTACCTCTTGCACCTTTCTAATAGAGGCCTTCAGTACAGTCTTCTGAATACAAAGAACTCATTTAACACAACCTTGAGATCAGTACACTACCAAAAGGCTGTTTGATATCTGGTGATTGAACTGACATCATCACCTCCATCATCTTTTTTTTTTTTTTTTTTTTTTTTTTTTTTAAACGTAAGTTAAAATACTTATTTAACTTAAAAATACATTTGTTAAAAATGCAAGCAGGTTCAGTGACTTGTTTATAAACTAAACCAGAGAAGTATTAATTTTTTTCAATAATTGCTTTTTTTTTTTTTCTTTTTTCTTTTTTTTCTTTTGTGTTTAAGTACTTTGTCACATGCATTCTTTATTACTGGACAAAAGTGGAGTTTATGTCAATAATTAAAAACATGTAAATTATGTGATCACTTTGTATTTACACTGGCATTTGCTTCATAGTCTGCATTTTATTTCTGATTGCATAAATATTCATAGAGAAACACCTAAGGATATTTAGTGGTGAAGAGAGACTGAACTATGCAGTTCCTATTAATTTTAATAACAGTCACATGGTTATGTTCTCACACTCTAATTTGAAAATTTCACCCCTGCTTTCCACTATTTAAAATAATGGTATAAGTCTAAGTATGTGCTGTCTACATCTCCCTATCTACTATTTATAAATACACAAGGGACAAGCAGTCTTTTCATACAGATTCTTCAGGATGCCTTGGTGCCATTTTATACCCAGAGGAAAAGTCCCCAGCCTAATCAGAGTTACAAAACTCCTGCTGCTCCTAATCCTCATCTCTACAGATATTTCCATTAATTTATTTGCTGAAATGCTTATTTAGATACATTGAAAATTAATATCCTGGGAACCTCTGACGTAATTACAAGTACAAATGCCAAAAAAAGTATGAACAAAAGCATCACTAAAACCAGAATAAGATATAATCAACCTGGTAACCCATCATACAGTCCCAGAAACCATGCTTTAACATTCCTCCCTAAAAAGCTAATGACAGAGAGTTATAAATGAAAGATTTTTGTCATTTGACTATATTTGAGCTTTCCTCAAAATGTGCCAGGAAGGTCAGCCAGGGTATTTTAGAGCAAGGCTGTGAGTAGACAGAATTACAGCCTTAGAGTTACTTACAGTGTCTTGCCAGAGATTCCCACATTTTTACAGCTTGTAGGCTTCAGTTTTCTCAGTTATTGCTTCTAAGCAACTTTTATACATCTCCTGGAAACCAAGAATAGGTGAAGGGAGGATTTCTTTTTTCCATGCACAGAGAACCTTGAAAGGTTTGGCAGCAAGGGAGACAGTGGTGTTCACTATGGGCAGCCAGCAGGAGCACAGAGGGCTCAAAAGAGAACCTTGAAACAGGCTGAAGGGAGGTGGTGAAGCAGCTGCAATAGGTTTGAAGGCACCATAGTGAGAAAATTGGAGAGAAGATTATGGATGGACTTAAATGAGGGGAATCAGGAGAGAGAAGATGGGAAGGTTTGTTGATGAGGATGCTGTAACCCCTAAGGGGAGAGGGTTAGTATTCTGGGATGCAAGTTGTTTAGAAGTGCAATATCTGGGCTGAAAAGCACTGAGGGCATATGGCTTAGGGTTGACAGAAATGAATTCTGCTACGCATCTCTTAACAAAACCCTAGCTCAACTGAAGACCCGCATGCCTCCAGCTTTTCTGTGGTCAGTATGGGGTTGCCTTTCCCTATGGATTTACAGATGCCTACTGAAAGATACATTTGTCTTTAACCTACCACCAGCCAAGGACATCTATTCACATCCTCCACAACCCATCTGCCAGTTTAAACTACACCCTATCTGCCTGTTTAAAAAACTTGAAAGAGTGTGATGTTTTTGAGACTGTCAGATCTCCATCAGATTGGGTTGAGATTTCCCAATGAATTGAGACGTTATCATTGGAGGGCGTACAGCTAGGCAGACACATACAAAGAATGTGGTTGCAAAAGCTTTTCCTTAGATAACCAAGTTGTAACAAGAAACTGCCTGACCTCCATTTACAGTTCTGTTCAGTTATTTTAATGAACTTTTTCAGTTTGCTGACAGAGCAACTTTGTTTTACTTAGAAGGACAGTTCCCCAGAGCGTAAGATCTGTCAGTTGTCACAGGAAATCCTTTCAGACCCTACCCATATAAGCAGAGTGTTACCTTAAGAAATCAGGTTCATTCTGTAGACCTGCTGAAGGAAGGAAAACAAAATAATTTCTCAGTTTGGTTGGGTTCTTGCAGCTATGGCTGCAATCAAGAAGTCACTTCTTCACATTGTGTTATCATTTGGGCTTTCTTTTTAAGTCAGCATCTCAGCCTTGAAGCTGTACACAGCTGGAGTGTCCTGCCTTATGTGTTGGCCAGCCTGACCTTCTCTTCCTCACCACCTAGCAGTCAGTCCTAAGTAAGAGTGACATCAGTTAAGATCTTCCCTTTTTACTCATTGTTTCAGCCTACTTCAAAGAATAATAGAAAATAAAACAAAAGGCAGCACAGGGGTAATAGTGAGGCATGAGATCACTGGAAAGGAAGTAAAAGCCACAAGAACTGACACCATGTATGAGCTCATTATGAATCTGATTTTATATCAAATAGGTCTTGAAAGGGCTTCATTACAAAACCTGCTGGGAAGTCGTACATTATCAGATTGTTTCAAGGAAAATGGAAAGATTGTTGTCAACCTGAGAGCCTAAAATGGGCGCAAAGAAGCTCAGCATCAGGGATAGTGGGAGGAAGAGTCTTTCTTTCTGTCTTAATAACCCAATGTCCTCATGATTTTGCATTATGGTTATTTGTATTGGGAAAATTATCTATGTTCTGCTGAAAAGGAATCTTTTCCTGAAACAAATGAATTCCAAATTTCCAAAGCTTTTCCACCTGAGCTAAACAAAGGCTCACTTGTCTAAAAATATTTTAAATGCTCTAATGTTTTAAAACAAACAAACAAACAAACAAAAGGAAGGCTCTTTTCATTTAAACCATCCTACAATTTCTTTTTTTGTATTCTGTAATTTTCTGAAAATCTGTGTTCCTCTCCAAGTTATTTTTTTTTTCTTTTTTAACATAATTTCCATGATACAATACTATTTTTACTCATGTGTTAACTCCTCTGCAGAATCAAATTTCTAGTTAAGCAGCTATAGAAGGAGAAGGTGATCAACAAGCAACAAATATGGAAACTCCTTGTCTCCAATATTATCATTAAACTTTATATCCAAATTAATAGTTAGCTTTGCTTATCTTCACAAAGTACAGTGCTTTAATTTAAGTGTTAACAATACAAATACTCATGCCATATAAATGCTGCCTACACAAGCTACAGAAGAAAGCCACCAGCCATTACTGGCCTCTAATACCACCTGCACTTTCTTGCTATGCTCTGGGCTCTTTAGCAAACTAGATTTTTATTCTACTCTATCCTTAGCTTATAAATATTTTAAATGATGTCTGCGGCAATGATTCCCTACAACCACTCTTTTTCTCTTATTCCAATCAGTCTTTCATTCTCAGCTGTCTGTGTATTCTCAGACTGGCTTACTATCAACTTCCTGAAAAATATATTAAAATACTGCTTTGAATCTGAGAAGATGTCAAATGTAACTCATCTTTTCACCATCCAAGTGCTTGCAGCTGGTAATCTCATTGCAGTGTAATGTTGCAAAAGTTTTGCTCTAGTTCCTATTTTTATTTTATTTTATTTTATTTTATTTTATTTTATTTTTATTTTTTAGCTTCACACAGAGATTTGGTTCTGTGGAGAAATTGTCAGTGACCAAAATTACTATTTATGTCACCGCAACTCACTACATGTATGATCTTGGGACTTTGACAGAAGAAAGATAATTGTGTGTGAGTACTTACCAATCTGTTCATATGTGCAAAATCTGGCTTTACAAATGAGCATATCAATTCAAATGCAAGGTGGGAAATATTCTGGCAAGTCAGAGCTAGATCCTCAGCAGGCACAAGCAGCACACCAAAAAGTAAACTTCAGTTCTGAGTATCATCTGGAGACCTATCATGATGAATGTAATCTCTCTCGTAGGAATAAAACTATTCTACCAAGCATGCTGGGGTACACTGAGATTTAATTAACAGTCTTGACTCTCAGGCAGAAAGTGCCAAATAATAAGAAATAGTGATGCTGATAAATTCACAATTACAAGAAATAACTGTTTCGCCAAATACAGGCACTACCCTTTTTTTTTTTTTTTTTTTTTTTTTTTTTTTTAAACAGACACATCGTGTCTCATTCCTTCAAGATGATGACTGAAATGCTCTATAGAAATTTGTCTGAACTTTAGGGCACATTTACTTAAATCCTTTAAAATACGCTGTCTATTTGGCCAGCAAATTTCAAAGTTAATGAAGCAAACATCCTCTTACATACATAAGAGAGGGAAAAAAGGACATAAATCTTTCTGTTTGACCCTCATTCACATCTGAACATGAAACATGAGCACTCTCAAAGCAAGGTAGAATTTTGCAATGTATTAAAAGCATCTGCTAAAGCCTACTGCTCCTAAAAAACCTCCTGCCCCTAACTTTATTACTTCACTGCATATCTCACCTAGCAGGTGTCTGTGAGCTTTTATACATGCACTATTTCAAAATGTGATGAAAATAAAGGGAAAGAAAAAAGGTAGAAACAATCTTATGATGACTTTGCAGTTTGCAAGAGAAAGGTCTTTGAAATCCTGCCTTGAGCCACACAGAACTCCAGCTGAATAATTAATTACATATTGACAAGGTCTTATAAAAGAAAAGCTCAGAGCTATATTGACATTTACATCTTCTTAACATTTATCAGAAAATGTCATTCTGCTTAAAACAATTACTGGTATCTTTAAGGTTTTTGAATTCATATCCAAATTCTTAGCAAGAACATATGCAACTGATAATGTTTTTATGGCTATGTACAGTAGCAATATTCATAAATTTTAATCCTTATTAAAATTACTAATGTACATTAAAAGAATATTAGAATCTTCTATAAATTCATAAGAACTTCTTGTATGTACATAGCTACAAGCTACATTGTGCTACATATATTTCTTTGAACTATTCTAATTAGGAATTACATCCGAATTTTTGTGTAATTGGAAGCTATTAACATATAAAATACATCAGAAAATGTAAATAATTAAAAAAAAAAAGTCCATCAATTTTACGTGGTAGGATGTAAAATGCAAGTTGCACCAAATAATTGCAAAATGTGCAATTCTGTCAGTGTACTGTATTTCAAAAGGAGATAGAATAAATGTTCATATCTCTGTTTTCCTATCACATTTGTAATTAAATGAAGTAGGATAGCATACACATTTCTACTAGATCTCCTCTGTTACAGTACTTCAGATGCACTTAATAAATTGCACCTTCCATGAAAAGAAAAGGTGATGGATTGAAAAATGTTTAGCACAACCATGCATAATTGATAGGTTCCCTAGTGCAAATAAGTGTCTAATAAATAATTAAATTTAATCTCATTATAAGAGTTTTCATAATGGGATAATTTAATTAAATGAAAGCCAAAGGGTTTCTAGGGGTTGAAAGATGCTGCTGTTGCTATATTTGGCTAATGGTCTAGGGATAGTATAGTGAAGAAGGGTAATTCACATGGGTGCATGCATTATTTAATGAATCCCTCTGAGATGGAGGAAAGGACAGATCAATGATAACTTGTCATTTTATCATTGCTTACAATGCACATTTAAACAACCTGGGAAATGTTAAAAACACAGGCAGAATTTTGCAACTCTGAAACTTTCTGCCATCTGGCACCACTCTGGCAGACAAATAGCGAGCATTTTCTTTTGTACTACACATTTTCACTTTCATCTAACATTGTTAATTTTTTCCTTCCTTTATATCAAAAATAACAGCAAACCTTACAAGCTACTGTACAGTTAGGGCAAGTCTGCCCCTAAGTGAAAGTTATAATGGATACAGCATGTATATCTGATACTAAAAAATTGATAGCTGTGTCATGTGGGACCCATTAACAAGCTTTTTGAGTGGGCTGAGTTTTGAGCTTTAAGTCTCCAGAAGCACTTAGCTAGGCTAGGATACTAAAACCATACAAGTCTAAGTAGTTAGCTCATTTGCAGGTGATCAGTTATGAATTAATATGAATGGTGAAGGTTATATCTTTTCAGATAAGACAAGTGTCATCTTGCACACAGTAAAAGTGCAAGACCCAAAAGCTAAATGGAGTGGGTTTGCAATCTGAACTTCCGTTTACTAATGACCTGCACATGCACAAGGATTTTCTCATTTAGAAACTTTTATCTTAGTGAACTCTGAACACATTGCCTTCAGTCTTGTGGTCTGTCCGTTCTAGAGGGTCTCACTCATCTGACAGTACTGACCACTTTTACCAGAGAGATGAAAATCACTCTTCTGGAACAACAACAGGGATACAATTGATCATAGATTTATCATCTGCAACATGAGAGTTAAGTAACATCAAAAAAAAATCGTAATTTGTTCATATGATCAGTATTATTTTGTCAATATCCTTTTAAATCCTTCTGAATTTTTCTTCTATGGGAAACACAGGCTTATTACTTGAAAGAACACAATTGCTAGTATCAATGCAACCATTTTAATTTTCAACTGATATGCTCTAAGTAGGAGTGACAATAAGCTACACAAAAATATGCCTGAATCCCTCTAGGAGCTCTGACTGCTGTAGCTCACACATTTCATCCAAATAGTTTACATTATATTTGCCAGTTGTATCAGGTCCCATAGGAGTTCTTCAGTCTTTCCTAATCTTCTTCACTTAACTAAGCCTGTCTTATTTTTTCCTCCTCTTTTCTCAACTTATTTTTAACTGATTAATAAACATATTTATCAAAATATTTATAGCATACTTATAGCTGAGGGGTCTGCATGACGAATATCAATCTCCTGTTTCTATTTGTTCTCTATTCTCTCTGCCACTTTGCAGTCCACACAGAAGTTTATCATTAATGTGCTTCTTGAATTACTTCCTGTGAGAATGTAAAGCCTTTTCACAAATCCAAATATACTGTATCTGTTTTTTGTTCACCTTCTCAGTGACACACATGAAGAATGCAGAAATCATATTGTATCTCTCATATGTTCTTCAAGGATTTACACTCCTATAGTCTCTGCATACCTCAAACAAAAGCATAGCTCAGTGCTTTCCAGTATTGTTTCTCTTTTTTAACTAACCCCCTCTTAAGCTGAGCAAATACAAGTAATACAGTTGCTTGTTAGTTAGTTAGTTTAGCACCTCCTTTACCATTGTAAATGCAGTGGTTCCTCAACTTTATAGAAAAAGTAGGTGTTCAATTTTACACAAACATATATGAATCATTCTTGAGTCACTATAGAGGTATAATGCCTCTTTTCTTCTCAACTACTAATTTAGTGTCTTCCAGTTTAATAGCCTCACTGAATAACACTTCAGTTTTTATGAAATGAATAATTGGATTTTTTAATTTAATTTTATTTTATTTTAGTGGGAATTAGCAAAAGGTTCCTAAGAAAAAATATCACAAATTATTTTTTGTTATTTATAAGATAGCCTCGTCCATCTGTTTCTCTTCATGTAAAAAAAATATTTATATGTGTCTTGGGACAATATCAGGGGACTACTTTTGCTGACTTGGGTGCCCAGAATTCTTGATTCAAATCAAGCCTAGTAGCTTGATTTGTATAAATTCAATATTCTCAGTAACTATGAAATGAGTTTCAGAGGCAGTGGATCGAAATTAAGATATTCTTTTCTGTAATTCAACTTCCTCAAGCACTGTCTGCGTAAGGCTCTGGGAGGATTTGTGTACATTTACAGTTTATTTAATTCGAAGAGCTGGGAGGTAAAATCTCAGCTGATTATTCAATAATCTGTCTCATCCTCCAAGAATTAATGAACTTCTCCATCTACTTCTCTGCTTTTCTAAGAAGACCTTCAGTAAACCAAGTTGAAAATACATGAAGCATTATAAAATGGAGATTTTTTTTCCCTTGCTTTATATAAAATGCAGTACCAATAAAAAAGATGTTTATTTCTTCCTTTTATAGATTGCAATCCACAATTACCTCTTGGAGTATAACCTTAATTCTGAATTGCTGTGAATGATGTTCAAACTTTAAAGGGTTAGGGCTGCAAGTATTTCGTCTGTTTAAGAGTGGCACCTTCTTTTTATTTTTGCTATTAAGTAAAAAATTATTTGCCCCCTTCTCTCACCCCACCCCTCCCAGGTACTCTTATACTGAAACCTAAGCAGATAGCTATGTCCAATGTTTCAACAACTATCATAAAATAGATTTAAATTATAATCTGTGATTTTTACTCCACTACAATGCTTCCCAGACAGTACAACAAAATTCCAGTGAGTCATAAAAGGGAAAATGAGAAATAAGAAAATAACATGGAGAAATTTTAGTGGGAAATAAAACTCTAACTATATCTACGCAGTATAATTCCCTTTTTCATGGTTTCTGCTCCTTATTAAAATTCCCATCAGCCACTTTAAACTCCAAACTTTGGTGGTCAGAGGTTTCATGCAACACTCCTATATATTCAAGATTTAACATTGCTATGTGGCTGAATAGCGGCTCCATCTATTCTAAAACAGTAAAATAACCACAGCACAGTATGGAAATATCGTAACTTCAGCTTGCAAATCCACTTTGTTCTAACTAGTGATTCTATACGTCACTGTCTTCTAGTAAAGAGTTGGTGTCTGGCACTAATGAGTATGCCAATAAATGCTTTCATAAAGCTCTGCTTTTTACATACATGCACTACTGAAGCTCAACACACAGGCACTAGGAGGAAACAGAAGAAACACGTGAAATATTCTTCCTGTTAAATGTATTCCAAAACAATCTGAAAACTGCATTTGCATCTAAGTTATTGTGCATTTGGGGCATATTTGGTTTATCTATTTTTTCTCTTAATTTCTTTTAGAATCTACCTTTGTAAGCATAATTATTGCACTACTATCACTTAAAGCAGGATTGAGTCTATTTTATGATGACATTGGGATATACTTTGGGTGACCTATTCAAAATATAAAAATTAAACTTGAGAATGACTTCCCAGATGAGCGGGTATTTTATTATTTCCAAAAATTACATGAATCAGTATCCCAGACTGGCTTTTATATAAAACAACAAGCAACAGCACAGGAATTTACACATTTAATTGCTAAAGCTTGAAATACAGGAAGGATCCCAAAATAATTTTATTTTTCTCAGTGTACCAATTCATATCTTGTAAGCGTTCTCACCTAAACATAACTTTAACAGACCTCAGTAACTAATGAAAAAACATAGTTTTACTGTCCATTTCTGGACTCCTTCCTGCTGATGTGAAATCCTTCCTCAGCTGATTTCCATGACCTCAGTTCTCTATGAGACATACTAGCTGGCATAATGAACAAAAGAACTTCAGTTACACTGGAGACAAAGTCTACTTAAAATAGAAAGAAACCAAAACACTAATATTTTTCCTGCTTACAGCCTGGGAGGGATGTTCTGAATGGAATTGGTCAGAACCTATAGAACTTGGACTGGGTGCATTCTGCTAACTAAAACTTTCCCAATGTACTACTGGGGTACTGTCAAACAGCAGATAGCAAATATGTTCAAAGAGCTAACTGTCCATCTATGTTTATGTAGATACTGTTTATCAGTAACTAAATCTAAATGATTTTGATTTCTGCTATTCAGAAGGACCTGGTGATCTGCTTGCTCTCCTACCTTCCCATGTTTTTCTATCCATCCACCTAGTACAACTCTCTTCAGACTCCCAAAGCACTGAATGCCCTGTGAGTTTTCTGAGGGTGAGTATGAAACACTAAACTGCCATACATTCCCATAAATGCAGAAAGCAAAGAGAAAAGCTTTCTACCTCTACTTCTATCCAAAGTAAAATGGGTCTTTACGGGAGGAATAATACATATTGTGGTGAAAAAAATAAAAAAATAATAAAAAAAATCTCTAAATACCACGAATGAAACTGCCAGAGAATCTCTAGGAATTCATGTTTCTTGCCAACTGCTGATACTACAAACGAGCTGTTGGATATACTTCACTAGGGCTTTATGAAAGCTTCAGTTTCATGAAACCCAGCTACAAGTCCACAGTTCCCCTGCATGGATAAAAACACTGACATGGAAGGATAAAGTCATGATAGATGAGCAAGGTTCTGAAAATATCTATAAATCTGTTTTTTCCAACATTTTACACACATTCATTTTTGGTGTACTGTAACTGCTTTATGCAAACTTGTTAACAAAGCTGAGCAAATTGGTTCCGCGTTTTTGAACTGCTGGCCAGTAAATAGTAGATCTTCACTTTTACCTTTAAGCATGCTTAGGAACTCTTCTTATCACTAAAAAGTGATTCAACGACAGATGAATCACTTTTTATAGTATGAACATTTTCAGACACCTAATTGTAAAAATTAAATGGCAGAGCAAACTAGGTAAGAATGTAAGAGAAGAAGAGCAGAGCTAAGTGTTCCATAAAAACTACTAACTAAGCAAGTGGTAAAGTCTGGTGAAGATGAACTAAAGAGAAGTTCTCTGAAGATGAACTTTATTCCCAGTACCTTTGTGGATCTCTGTGGACTCAGTTTTTCACCCTCAATTTCTAAACTTAAAGCCTATTTGAGAGTTTAAATCACCACAAAAGGGCAGAAAGCAAGAAGGATATAAAAAAGAGAGGATGTCCTCCTGAACAGATTAAGTGGAAACAACACAAGAAAGGAGCAATCCACTGACCTTTGGAGGAACCTTGCGTGACTAATGTAAATAGCAGATTACTCCTATTATGTGAAGAGGCACTCGAAACCAAAACCCTTCTGGCAGGAAACAGAGACACTGAGTGTCCACAACCTAAAAAAAAAAAAAAAAGAGAGAGAGAGAGAGAAAACCCTACCATTTTAGTTCACTCCACATTGAACCTCTGGGCACAATGCTCACAACCTCTCACTGATTTCAATCCAACACTCAAACAGAGCAGAGGCACTGCATTAACAAACAATGAGGGCAAAAAGTCTGAAGGACCTGAACATGTGCTAAAAGTGAATTGTTGGGAGCTGTTTAAAGAGGGAAAAAATAGTCTTTAATCCTCAAAATAACATGAGGCTTGGCCAGTCCATTAAATCAGGTAAACTCTACCAAGTTTAGCAGGCTTAAGGTGCACTAATAGCAGCTTTCCAATACTTATAAAGACATCATCAAGAAGACAAGATCCAGGCTTTTTAGAGTGAAGCATGGTGGGGTGATGAGGGACAACAGGTATAAGCTGAAACTGAAGAGTCTCAGAGTGGATAACAGGAAACCCTTTATCACCCAGAAATGAAAACCTTGGAGATTTTAAAGACCTGGCTAGATACAGCCCTGAGCAACCTGGTCTGATTCTGCTCTGAGCAGGAGGTCAGACTAGAGACCTCCTGGGGTGCATTCTAAACTGAATTTTCCTATAAACTTAACATCCTAAATTATTAAAAATCTGAACAGATAATGGTTCAATAATTGAATATTAGTTAGAGAATTCATACACAAGCAAGAACTTGTATATGGACTATATCGCGTGGTATTAGTCACTGCATGGTAGTCTTTCAGATCTGGTACTTCCCTTATAACAGAACAAGAGCCTTCATCGATCCTAACACAGCATATATTAAAAGCTCAGAAGAAAACTATCACAATTTTTTAGTTGATAATCCATAAATTATAATGTCTCTATGTAGATTGTGGCACGATACATTACATACTCTTTCAGTGGGCCTTGATAGAGCAAGTTATAATAATTCATATGACATTAGCGTTTTATGAAATAATACGATATATGTAATCCAAAATTTTTGTTCAGACAGTGGAGAGGGACAACTACAACAAGTAGGCTTTTCCTCCAACTTCTTGACCTCCAGCTAACAAAAAAACAGGAGCTCACTTGTACTCTCCCAACAGTATATACAGTCCATCAAATGATAAAATATAGAAAAGTTAGCTCTACCATGTCTTTACCTTAAGTTCCACTTCTTCTAACAAGAATGATATAAAAAACCTATTTGTATTCTTTCCAAGGCAGCACAGGGATTCTCACTATCTATCAAGGATTTAGCAGGCCATACACTATGTACTGCAAAACTGCCTGAAGAGCTGGAGAAATCAGTGCTAAAGCAAAATGTTATAGCTCTCCGGTATAATTTCTGAATGTTTTTGATCAAAACTTTCCCCTAAGTTCTGAATATACAATTCACCGTTGTTACACTCCAACAGTGTGTGTGAAGTTGTACTTACAGTAGGACTGCAAGGGTAACTGGATCATCTAGTACCTGACTTAGCTGCTGTAGGTCTTCTACAAGCCATAATGATTTTAAGGTCTATATTTTATATCCAATGCTATCTATCTCTGTATGTCTGGGTATGTATTTATACAGATACGCATATGCATATAAATACCACAACCAATTCTTCTAGGAATTTTTAGTTTCCTGTCAGTGGTTGTTTTGCCAGACCTAGGTAGTCCCATTAGAACTTGAAGAATGGATAGCTAAAAAAGGTATTTATGCTCTATTAAATCAAAAGTATGCTGAAAATCAAATTATATTTACAGTATCACTTTATTTGCAGTATTCCTTCTGGTGTAGTGAAAGGTAAGGAAATAACTTTTTTTTTTTTTTTTCTTTTGTAGTTCTTCAGTAGTTATTTTGCAGAAGTATTTTCCATTTACCAAGCAAATTGTGTTTCAGAGTTTTCTTAAATAAAGAACTTTACTATTCAAACAGTAAAATTATGGTTCTATGCGTTATTTATATCAGTGATATTAAACATGCCATAACAGTTCAGAAAGGTACAAAAACATACCTGCACAGTATTATCTATTAAACATACAAAAAAAAAACAAACAAACATATTGTTTTGGGGAAGAGCTATCCTTGTTCTCTTGTCCTTGATGAAGGTACAGTTTCCTCAACCTGAACAGAAGACTTACTACTGAATTTAACACAGAACCTCTGCTTTTCATTTGAGGTGCATTCAAGTGTTCATTAAAGTGTCCTTACCGGTCATTTTCAGCATTTTTTTTTCCCTGCTTCACAATGGTTTGTCTCCTAACATTGTGGCAATTTCAGCATGTTACTAAAAATGGTCATTGTCATTGTACCATTTCCTTTGAAAAGAGCAAGAGAAACAAGAAAGAGAACCAAATGTGATCCTCATCTCATTTCTGCATTAAGTGTAAGAGCAGCTTCTATAGTTCACTTTTTCATACTTCCTAGGGGTGTTTATTTTCTACAATTACTCATCTGGGCTTCACTGGACTAGAATACTAACAAATCTCAAGAAGTGAAACAAGAAGCCTTCATATTGTCTTCAGGAAGGTACTGAGACCACTGGTGTACAAAATACTGGGGATGCCAATGGGAATAGCTTGGGGGATGACCATGGCTGTCCCCAACAACAGGTGCAAGCAAATGGCCGATATGCATTCACATTCAAATGTTCTGGCCAGCCCAATGACACAGCTATATACACTAAGTGTGGGCAGGGAGCAACTCTTTGATAAGCTGTTACTAAAGCAGATAAAAAGTCAAGGAAGAAAAACAAACAAACACATAGGATGGGATAGGAAATGATACAGGCATGCGTCTAAAGAGAAGATCAATGAACAGAAGCCTTATTTACAGATTCTGCATGTGATTACTAAAGTTAGGATAACAGGTACTTATTTAAGGTAGGACTATTTCTTGAAGACAAAAGGCTTCTGCATCAACATAAGAAAATGTTATCAATAATTTTGCTAAGTATAGAAGGTGGTTATTCTAAGCATATTTGTTTATAGGAATTTATATTCACACCACCTACAGTCTTCCTTTTTTTTTTTCTGCTGTTTATTTGAACTGACATATCCTTAATATCCAAAAAGTATTACTAAACAGGGACAATCCAGAAATCTCCATTCTTCTCAAGTCTTTGACTTGAGAATGACTACTATTACTTTGTTGTAGTCCCTTGCCTACAACAATGTCCCTATGTTTGCTGAATGCACCATTTAAGATCTCCTTACATAGCAAAAAATAGCATATATTAATTTAATATTTTTCTTTACAATTAGCTTAACTAAGTCAAATATCCAAGAAAACATAATTGTCAAAGGAGACCGTGAACAGGCTGAGTTTTCTCTTCCCCTAACAAAAGCCATGGCATCTGTGGACAGTAAGCGCATCACAGAACCAAGCTCATGATTAAACAAATATCCACAAATCCCAGCACTCACTTTTCCATGTGATATTTTTAAAATAAACCAAACTTAAATACATACTTTAAATAAGCATTTAATTCTTACAAATTCTACACAATCCAAATATTTCTTTTCTATCCTACAAGTGATCCATGTGATATGTCTGGCTAAACACTCCCATTTACTACAAACAGAAGAATAATTTGTTTAGCTATATAATCAGCAGAGAGGCAGCACACAATAAAATAAAGCATTCTAGCTTTAAAATGAATAAAAATTGATTGTGTCCCTATAAAAACTAAATTGGCAGAGTGTTAATTGCATTTCACATAAACATCTGTAGCAGTTGGTGACTCGTTACTGTGCTGTAATGCAATACAGGACACTTAGGAATAAATGCATCCTCCAGATGAGTTCATAGAGATTTTCTAAAAGCGCCTGATGAGATTGTAAAAATTTGATTAGTCAGAACTGCTAATGACACTTAAAACAAAGGCAAATCTTTAAATAAAATTATTTTGTTTTCCTTTTCTCTTGATAAATTATATGCAAATTACCGTTGATTGAAAAATGCCTGCCTTGAAGGGAAATTCATACTAATGAGGTAAAGGTCATCAGGCAACAAAAGTATTTGCTAAAGAAATCTGTGGGCACCTGAAAATTTGGAAGACCCTAGTTTTCTCTGTGTACAGCAGAATGCTGGAATAAGCAAATGCACCTATTCTACTTATTATTTATTATTACTGTGCATTAGACACTCTCCAGGGAGGAAAGTAGACTAAATTGCTTCCCTGAAGGCCTAAAAAGAAAGACTTAATACTCAAAAGATATAAACACATTTAAATGTATGTGCTGCAATCAGTCACCTTGACTTTAACCATATTAGTTACCTGCAAATGTATGTCTGCAATAACATGGTCTAGGAAAGCAGTGCTATGGGACATCTCCAAAGCCAGCAGTTCATGTCTTAGCATCTGACATAAAAATGCTAATTAAATTACAGAATTTATTAGTAAAAATTAATGTCTTTCCAAGATTTCCACTAAAAATATAATAAAAAAGGATTGATAATATTTTAGTTACAGGACTCTGACATCAAAAAAGATATGTAGGATTTAAAAACCATTTAAAATGTAGACTGACCGCTCTAGTTGAGGTATTGCTCTAAATTTAGTGTGTACTGACAGATATGATAAATCTCTACCAGTTTCTAAAAGTCTATCACAAACAGGGCAGAGAATTGCCATGTGCACTGGGAATGGAAAAAACTCCAGAATCACAGTTTTCAAAGGGTGTGTTAGATGAGCATCCACTGGTACAAAGGTAATTAAGGTATTCAGTCCTTCTTCAGAGATGGTGATAACCAAAATGATCCACTGAAGTTCTCTCACATTTTTGTTTCTATTAATATTGTTCAATTTACAGTCAGCATATTTAAAATATTATGTCAATATTTAATGTAGTAAAAACATCATTAGGAAAGAAAAAGTCCATTAAAAGTTTTAAAAGGCTGATTTCATTCCTATTCATATATCATTGAAAATTATTCTCAATTGGGTCTCTACATTTATTTTAAAAATGTCCTTTTTAGATTAATGGTAAAACTATCAATAACAAGATTAGGAGTTGTCCTGTATCATTATTAGTATTACCACTTAGACTACAGTATCAGCTGAAAATGAACTTTATCTTCCTTGTATTTTTACAAAAAGGAGTCCCACTCCTGACAAAAGTCTCTGAAAAACACTTTTCTATAGCTCTAAAAATAACAATTCCCAGCTTCAAGCACTGGTTTTAATAGCATAAACTCTCAGAAATTTAGGGAAGGAATTAAACTGCAATCCTTGAAGGGAGGATGCAAGAGTTTCAAATAAACATGTTTTCACTTCAGTGTTACATGGAGCATATCATTCTAAAAGAACAAAGCTCTGTGTCTTACCTCACTGCATATTCTTACCTCCGACAGATTATAATAATATTTTGTAAAGCAGCTTGGTCTGAATTGTGGCTAGTGCAGCACCTCCCAATAAATGAAAGAAGAGTGGACATATGGAACCACTAGAATCCATTCTATTCATCTATTAATGGAGGGCCCTAAATCATGAATAGTAAGTTTAGCATGTTGGTAGCTGCACTGATTATAATGAGACCATTTACTCCTGAGGTTAATGCTTAAACTGATTCAGATTCTTAAAGCAATCAGATAAGGCTGGCAAAAATCTGGTGCTAGACAGAAGTGGATATTCAGAGTAGTTCAAAGGGATTTCCCTATTGTGAAGCTAAATAGAAAGGCCAGCTGCAAGGTTTTAATCGAGCTGCCAGGTAATCTGTATTGCTAGCAAGGTTCAGCTTGCAGAAGCTGACATTTCTCAACTGCTTTGCAACTCGGAAGCAAGATAGGTCAGCCCTGTTGAGCACTGGGACTCCTCCATTACTTGTTTGGAAATCACAGCCCTTCTAGCCTTTATTTTTCCAAGTATGCCATGAACATCATGCAGCTTTTTATTTGGAAGGATTTTTGAATGGGGCTCCAGCAATGAAAAAGTTTGTCCACCTCTGGTCTAAAATCTGCAGTCCTGTGGAATGAAATGCACCAGTAAAATTCTTCCCCTGAGATCTCAGTACAAGACCTTTGCTTTTATTTAGATCACTGAATAGAAAGCACAACAGAAAATATAATGGAATCCTATCAATTAATATTTTTTTCTGTATTTATTATTTATTTATTTTTATTATTTTTATGGTAGCAAAAATTTTATCATTATACAATGATAATGCATTGTATAATGATAAAATGATAAAAATGATGGCATGCATCTTGATGAGGGAGTTCACTCTTTCTTCAGAATGCACAAGTGGACAATACCTTGAACTGGTAAGTTCTAGGTGCAAGAATGAAATTATAATACTTTTAGCATATGAGTATAGGAGAATGTATGTTTATGCTTCTGTATCTACCAGAAGGAAACCTGATATTTTCACAATGGCTACAACAGGAAGATCATTAGAAGACAGCTCTGTCAAGTCATCTTTTTGAAAAACAAATATAAGAAAGTGAAATAACTGTTTTTCAGGACACCAAGTACAATACTTTGGTCTGACATATAGCAAAGTATTTTTCAAATTCAGTTATTTAAAAATGGAAAAGGTACCCTGCTGAAAGACCAAAAACATTTCTAGATTTACTGATAACAAATAACTTCTGTTCTTTAAAATATTTAACATACATACAACCTATAAAAGACCCTTCTAAGATTGTGTGTTGTAGCAGTCTGGTATGAATACTTACTGAAATATTTCCAGTTCATCAGAAAATTAAATTGTTTTCCAAGCCATTGGCTCCTAATTTAGATAACAGAGTAAGATCTGGATTCATATAGTCTGTTGGTCTACGTGGCCTCCCTTATAAAGGATTGCATATTTGGCTATTAAGAATTTAATTTTAAGAGGCCTGTAATTATGTCATATACTTGAACTGAAAACAGGAAGAACATATTGAGAGAAAAATGATCAATGAGGTGCTTACGTGAGCATTTATGGGGAAAACATTTAGACCTGATGTTCACACAGACTGTAAACAATTTGTAATAGCATCTATGTCTTCACTATGAATAGGTCATACTTTCTTCCTTTTATAGATGAGCATTCAGATAAGAGGGACAGGGCTGGTTCTGGGTTAAGCATCATTTCAAATAAGCATCAGTTTTAAACTGATGTAGTTAATTGCTTCTCTCTAGCATGTAACTGAATCATCATCTTCTCCTCTGTAAGGAATAACTTAATGTATCTCTTCCATGGCAGCAATTTTCCATCTTGTCAAACCATTCACTCCTCACTGTTACACTTTAAATAAGTTCAGTGAGTGAAGAGTCTACCACAGAGATTTCATTTTTACAGTGTTAGTTCAGCTGCAACTTCTCCTGAATGATTTAATACATATAACTATTATGTAACTCAGATTGTCTTCCAATGTTTTAATTTATTCAGTCATTTCCTTTTTAAAACATGCGCTACAGGGTACAACATACTTCCTGGTTGTGATTTTGAAAGCTCTCAATCCATTCGTGACATTTCTGATACTAAAATATTTAGATTTATAAATGTAAAGTTAGAAAAGTTGGAAAGCATTGTTTTCACATTTTACCTGTCTTGCATTAACGGCTTTTGTCCCAAGGTGAATGTGGTAATGAAGTAGATGGGATTTGGATAAGCCCTAGATAAGGTATTTTGTTCCAGAAACACACAGTAAGAATTTTGTTGGGAGAAAAAGTTATAAGAATCAGAGCAACCCACCAAGGATTTAAGGAAGGAAACTTGGAGCTACCTCTCTTCTGGTGTTCAAGTATGAGGTAGTCCAACTCATTAGTTATCTTATTCAACCTTGACATTCATTTATATGGAGGACAAGGCTACAAATGACTTTAGCAGGCATGCAGTGTCTCTTCCTGAAAGGAATGTAGTTAGGAAGAAAACACAGTAATCATTTTACTGTAACTTTCAGGAGGAATGCGGTCAGTGTTAGGAGTTTATCTCAAGACATGAATTATTTGTTTCCCCTAATAAACATCTTATTACACTGGCTACTATGTTTAGGCTCAAGATTGACAAGGAGGCCTTGCATAGCTAAGATTTAGCTACTGTCTCATGGTGCTGCAGACCAGATGCTGAAAAAACTTGTCTCACACAGAGTTGTTTTAATATTTGTGTAGCAGCCAGGCAGGCGAGTTTCCTGTATAAAAAGAACATCTGAACTTTAGGCATCAACACTAGAAGAATTCTTGTTCTTTAATTAGGTCACTGATCCCTCTAAATTTCCATGTCTTGACTAGTGCAACTTTTTCTGGTCCTCAAGACAGGCAGCCTGTCCCCTCTGATTCATTTGAAATAGGATGGTTATAACTATCTTTCTGGAAGACTCATCCAAACGTTCTGCACTTTGCATTGCCATTTACATATACATCAACTGTTTTTAAAAGAACATAAATAAAATCAGTCAAGATATATGCTCCTTTACAGAGATGTATGTGATGAAACATGGAAACATGCAAGCAAGAATATGGCCCACAAGTCTCTGGATGAGGTGTGATCACTTTTAATTTTCTGAGAGTTATAGATAGTTGAAGATGACTTTTAAAAGTCTGTTGTCTATTAATGCTGTTTAATATAACAAAAATTGAAATAAATAAATATTAAAAGACATATCCAAAGTTTTATGGACCTGTATCATTTTTGTGTTGGCTAGGAACTGTTTTTGTTGTTGTTGTTGTTTTTAATTATGAATCATCCTGCTCTTAGTCTCTGTTCAGTCATTAAACACCAAGAAATTCCACCTACTATTAAGACTAGATATTACATAAGTAATTCAATTCAGAGGGATGACATGGTACCCATAAGACAATTACATGCATTCTTACTAAAACATATAGGACACAGAAGTCAAACAGTTGAGGTTCCACTTCCCTGTTAAGCTCCTCCACGCTTCCCATCTCGCATCTTCCAGCATCTTAAATGCTGGAAGGTATTTAATTTTGCTTCCTTGAAACATGGTATCCAGGTTATCAGTTTTATGACCAAACTCTGTGAAAGATCTGAATTCTTATTTTAGATTTTAAAAAATCTGAATTTTAAAAGGATCCTATGGAGTGCTACATGACATCTGCTTTCTTTCACTAAAAAGTACACTTCAGCACAGGATGAAGTTGAATGATTTACCTGTTAGTAATGACTTACCTGTTAGTTATATTTTCTATATACATTTGATAATGGTGAATATATGTTTAAATCTGATCTCACATGAAAAGAAAAATACTAAGCATTTCACAGGCCATGCATCTCATTCTTTGCTTGGTAACACCTCAACCTGGCAGACAGAGTGCTGCTTCTCTGGTGATAAGGGAAAGAGAACCCAAACTAGAAGAGTGGTTCTGATTAGCTCTTCCCTATAGAGCCAAAGGCTACCTCATAACCTCAGTCAGATTTTAGATACTAGAAAATTCTCACAGGAGACAGCTACTGAAGATTGAACTTGATAACATTAACATTCAAAGGTCTACATTTGATCAGATGTAAGTCAAAATGTAAGTCAAAAGATGTAAGTCTTTGAAATGCACAGTAGACTAATAAACTAATCCACTCTAGACTAATGGTAGAAACAGGCATGCCGTACAGTAACACTCTGACAGTTTTTTTTTTTTTTAATTAATTTATTATTATTATTTATTAAAAAAGTATTTGGGTCATGGAATTATTTCAATTAAGAAAAAATGATGATTGCAAAAAAATGGAAAAATGGGAGCTTGGCCCCTCTGAATTCACTAGTGATCCTCTTCTGAAGATCCAGACTTCAATGTGGTCACAATTTCTCTCATGATCTTTGTATTAGGTCCAATCATTAAAAATAACTACCTATCTCATCATTCACCTACATTGTTTGTGATGAGGCTTCTAGACATTACAGTGAACCATTTATACATTGCTAGTATTACAACAAACTAATAATACTTCATAAATATAGAAACAGAAGGTTTGCAAAAGCACTATTTGGTGGTAATACTAATTATAGTACCACTGAAATGTCCCACGTACACTCACTTTATACTGAAGATCTTCTCCATAAACTTTAAAGTTCAAAAAACAAATCATTCAACTCTGGAAAACAGTATGATGAATGACCTGCCTCATCATCACCTTGTCCATATTTCAAACATGTCAGTCACCTTAAAAAGGAGTCTTGGTACCCACAGGGTTTTCTCAGTAGTTTTCGTTCAATCAGATACCTAGAAAGGTTAAGTATAAATTCCCTCTTACAAGTACCCTTCTTCTGGGATATGCAATCTGCCAAATCAAGACTTTTGAGATTTTTAGTGATTGTAGTACTTTGCTCCTGCAAAGATAAATACAACAGGAATGAAAACAAGGGATTCAGTATAAAGAGTTCTAAAATTTAGATAGCATTTAGAATAAAAATTACTTTAATAGTTCTATTTTCATGTATGTAAATTTGAGATCCATTCACAACAGATGATAGTTATACTTTCAGTATAATTGAAATTTGTTTGACACATCCTCCCAATTCACTTAACCCACATATAACATCTCTATATGTATATTTACAAAATGCCCATGTTTTTACTCAGGTATGTTGTACAGAAAAATAAAATTTCCTAGCATGAAAATTTTAAAATCAATCACATCATCACAGATATTACCCACAGCTCAAAACTGCACTAATATTTACCTATGCCTCACTTTCCCCTTTTTGAATACTTGTATAAATCTTATTAATAAAAAAATCATAGCTGTATGGGATGTAAAAATGCTTTTAGCATAGAAATATTTGTTTCAAAAAGCAGCCTCAGTAACACCCACTTGTGTCTTAAAAACCTGCCCTTTTATTAAGGTATTTGTGTTGCTCAACAGAGTTTCAACTACTGTGACTATTCCACAGACTGGGAAAGTCTACCTCCTACTGCTAAAGGATCAAAAAGAGAAGAAACTTCAAGTCCTTTTCATATTTTTTTTTCTAACTTTGTGCAAATTTTAGAAAATAAATAGAAAATAAAAAAAGTTATTTTGGTAAGTTCTAGGTTCAACAAATATAGGACTTTAGAAGAAGCAACTGTGATGGTCCTAGTTTATTCCTAGATGCAAGCTACATTATAAAACTAGGTTTTCATAATTTAGTACAAATAGCATTTTGTGTTAAGGAGATCCCCAGGTTTAAGGTCAGCAGGGCAGCAGTTTACTTGCTGGAAACCTGACAGCAAGTAGGAAAGGACTACAGAATTTAAACTAGATTTTGGTAATTGTTCTTGAAGTTTCCTCAGCAATTTCTAAATTAAATGTGTTGCCTCTAGCATTCAGTAACATAGCCTGGCTAAGGTGCAAGACACAAAGCAATTACTAACATTTTAGCATACATATTTATATGACTCAATCTCTTCAACAATTCAGCCTCTTCCCATATCATCATGAATTCAGCACTGTATTTCTGATCATACCTTATCTCACAACGTGTGCATAAAAATGTCTACTGACAGTAACTGAAGAGTTACTATTTTCTGTCATCTTGTCAGTAAATTTACTCATTTATTGATTATTGTCTTTCTCTGAAGACAATAAATGGAGCAGTTACAACAATCTTCAAAATAAGAACAGCGTTTTTTTATTTATTTATTATTATTTATTATTTTTTTTAATGTTGTGGCTATTGAATTTGTTTTCTGCATTGCATAATGGAAAAATATTTGGGCCCTGGAGTTTAGCTGCATTAAATAGCTTTTGTGGTTATCAAATTTTGTAACCTAGCTTCAGCTTTTAAAGGTTGCCACAAGAGTGGTTTACTCTTTTGTACACTGTATGAGCATAAATATTAACACATAGATGAAATGATGTAGAAATTACTGGTCATTCAAAAGCAAGAACTTCCCCCAGGAATTTATAAAATTCTATCAGGCTCTCAGAAGTTGAGGACTCTGTTTATGCCATAAATATCACACAGAAAAAATAGTAATTCAAAATATAATAATTACTTTGCATTCTTTTGTAAAGGAAAACAACATTAACAACAAAAAAAAACAAGAACCCACATAAATCAATTTCCTCTTTCAAGCTAATAAACCATGGTTTACATCTACAATCTTCACTCATGTTTTACTATTTTATTTCTTTTTTCATTTAAACAGGCATTCAGACAGCTTAAAGTTTTGCCAATTCTAGGCAAATGCTCACTTATATAAAGCAATTTCCTTTGAAGCTTATGGATAAAAATGGACATGAAAAAACTCTTCCTTCAACTTGAGATAAAAGAGTTTGTCTCAAATCCATTAGCATGGCAGGGATAAAGCTGTCATAGGGAGCATCCTTCCAGTTCAAATGCAGCATGGCCTTGGATGAGTTATCGATGGGTACAACACGGTTATGGAAGATACAGCAAAGCCACAGCACTTCTCCTGTGATTGTTCAGATGTTCTGCATCTCACTGTTCTGTCATTGGCTCATCAGGGTCCCCCAGCCCCTCCAAATCACATTGCCACCCACCTGCTCCAGTCATACCTCCCTGGCAGATCAGTGCATGCTGCTCTCTGGAGCTGCTCCAGTTTGCTATATCACTTCAAAAGCACCTCAATGACTATTTTCTAATAAAATCTGCCTGGTGCCAGTAAATCTACATTTATCCTAACACTGAGAAGGTGTGATCACTTATTAAAAATACAGCCTGTAGACTGTTTTTTTGTTTTTTTGTTTTTTTTTTTTTTCCCTCAGCTAGGAACAAAGGACCTCAGCAAGGACATCGTCCACTGAACGAAAAGCTGCACATTTACAAGTTCTATCAAGCCTTATGCATGCACTAAACCTGCAGATTAAAAAGTGAATATGGACTTTTTTTTTGTACTTCATAATATTATAATCAAACATAAATAGTGTTTGTAAACACTTTTTTCCTCTTTGATTTAATAATTAATATAATTTAATTAATTTAACTTATTATTGCTTAGTTTAAGCAATAATTAAAACACAAACTCCAGTGTTTTTAGTTTTCTTGTCATCAAGTTTCTTCTGTGATACATTTTTCTAGTCAGTTTACATTAAATAAACTGATTTTTCTGAAAAACTGAGAGAAACGAATCAATTACTTTCTAAGGTTTAAAATGTCTCCTGACTCAAGCAATAAATTAAAAACTATGTGAGGTCCTTTTTCTTTGTAAGACTTAGAGTTTTCCATCCTATCTTAAGTCTGTAAAAAAGAGGTGCATGAATTTGGATTCAGCATCACATTTAACGAGCAAAAAATGCCTATCTATTGTTCCAGAAACATTGATAAAACAAGCATTATAAGATCTAGCTACTCTTCTGGTTTGATTTTCAGTGGGCTTTGTAATGTCTGATATTTATTGGTATTCTAGAAATATTAACTGATGTTGGGGGCAGGTATGCCATCAATGTATAAGGAAATTAACGTAGTGATAAAAAAATAGGTATTATTATATAATATGCAATTACCTCTTAGCTGTACAGAGTTTAGCAACAACCTTTTACATTAACACATTTACAGTGCATTATAAAATCACCTTTCTTATGAGGAAAAAGGGGAAACACTTTTGGCAGATCTTTCATTTCTACCTTTCTTAGATATGAGGATTCTTCGATCCAAACAATATTTGGATATTATTTCCAAAACATAACAAATCCTATATGCTCTTTGTAGCAACGATCTTCTCCATTTTTGGATTGCCTAAATCAGAGCTTGAAAATCAAACTTGCTAATGCCATCAGCAAGTGCCATCAGCAGCTCCAATGTCAACAGTAATAGTCCTCAGTGGAAGTTGCATACCTTCATTTCTTCCTCTCCATGTTCCCTCACAGTGATGCCAGCTTGAAGACCAGACCTACAGTCTCCCCCTTCTCATCTGACCTAAGCCATGGAGGTAAAACCACAGAGCCAACCGAACATTACTTCCTACAGATTATGGCTCAGACCTAATATTATCATTCAGAAGAGTAGCTGTTGGCTTGTTCAGGGACATACTTAGCAGGATCCCATGGGGCCCAGAAAAGCTGGTTGACTCTCAGTCATAACCCTACCATTGTCCTTCCCAATGAGCATGAAGCTGAGCAGGCAGGGCAGGAAGCCTGAATGGCTGAACAGGATACTCTTGGTTGACCTCAAACACAAAAATTAAGTACATGACAGGTGGAGGCAGTGGCAGGTTATTCATAAGGAGTATAGAGAGATGGTCTGAGAGCACAGAGGTGGAATTGGAAAACCAACACCACTGATCATCTTTGAGAGATCATAATGATCAGAAGAGATTCCTAAAGACTCAAAAAAGGCAAATGTCACACCATCTTCAAGAATAAGAGATGGCGGGAAAGTAAAGTCCAGTCAGCCTAACTTCAGTCTCCAAGGAAGATTATGGAACAAATCCTCTCAGGAAACATTTCCAGGCACATAATGGACACATAACTGGGAATAGCCATCATGGATTTACCAAAGGAGACCTGTGCTTAACCAGCCTTACCATCTTTACAATGAAATGACTGGTTCTGGAGACAACAATTTACAAGTCTCACACAGTATATTTTCAGGTAAATAAGTAGATGATAAGATGGGTGGAAAATTGGCTGAAACTTATGATGTTTTGATCAGCAATACAAAGGGCAGCTGGCAGCTAGCTGTCAGTGGCATCTCCTGGGTATTCATACTATGTCCAGTACTGTTTAGTGTCCACTAATAACCAAGAAGACAGGATGGAGTGCACTATCAACAAGTTCACAGATTGTGAAGTTCTCAGGTTTGCAACCCTGCCCTCCCAGATCGGTAGGGAAGAATTGCTATTCACCACAGGGACCTTGATAGGCTGGAGAAATAGGCCTAGAGGAACCTCGTGAAGTTCAACAAAAGGAAAAGCCAAGTTTAATGTGACAGTCAAAGCCAGGGGCCAGCTGGATAGAAAGTAGATTTACAGAAAAGGACAGGAGAACCTGATAGAGAACTAGAACATGAGCCAGCAGTAGCGAAGAAGGCCAAAAGTATATGTGACTATATTAACAAAAATGCAGGCAACAGATCAGAGGACATGATCCCCACTATTTTTCCCCTCTATTTTGACCAGATAAGCTGCATGAACTCAATCCTCAGAGATATTCCAACTTAACCAGAAAAGGCCTTGAGCTACTTGGTGTAGCTGGACTCACTCTGGGCAGACCAGACTAGCTCCAGGGGTCCCTTCAGGCCTAAATTATCCCATGATTCAACAGTTGACTGCTGAAAGTATCCATGCAACAGTGATCATTCTTTCCCCTGCTTTGAGAGGTAACGACATAAATCCACTTGCTTTCATTCTTCCCCCACATGAGAGACTGCTTCAGTTCAGTCATTCTCAGAGAATGTCCAATTTTTCTTCCTTGTTTATCAAGAGCCAGTGCAGCACCAATTTTCAGTACACTAATTGTGTCACAGAACGAAGAAAGCAACTCCATAAAATCTGATGTTTAAGCTGTTCATGCCAGTAGTAATATACAGTTAGTTGAAAGAATTGAAAATTTTGAAAAAAGATGAAAAACGTATCAAAAATCAGAGCATCAGTATAAGATATTTCTATGGACTGACACTTTGATCTTTTGACAAACTGAACACAATTTATCAGTGATACAAATTAATGTCAATGCCAATTTCTTTATGGCAAATTGGCAATTCTTTATTGTTTCACACTAGAAATCACTGTGTCGGAATAACAACTGCTCTCAGGAATACCTGCAATACATATAGAAAGACTGGCACAGCAAATGTTGGTCTCATCCTATAAATGTTTTTTTTATGTGCATGAAGATCACTGTCCCAACAAAATATCTCTTTCTTCTCAGCTTAATTACAGAACATAAATCATATAGTAAAAGTAATAACTTTCAATGGGAACATCAAAATATGACAACTGGCTATGCAGCCAGACATGTTTCTATTTAACACATCTGATGTAAGGAAGCTATTAATTTTCTAAATGCATGGCCATACTTCTTCGTAACACCTGACACAGCATTTTGCTAGGGTAATAAAAGAAAGCTTGACAGCTGCAATTTTCTAGAAATATGGATTAAGCTTTACACTATGCTCTTGGGAAAGTTTTCCCTTCCATAAGCTTCTATAATTTGTTTTCAGATGGCTTGCTTCTGATCATTCAGACCGAGTCCTACTATATCCACTCCAGCTACAACTCATCTTTTTTTAAAACATGCATAAAGACTGCACATATCACAGCATTAGAAAAACAAACATATATTCTTCTAAATATCCTCTCTGACATTGCTTTAAAAATATTTTGTTTAAAACATTTATTTCAGGTACTCATAACTATCAAGATTGCAGTAAAAATCATGCTGATAGTCTTGACTAATGCTTCCTCTAAAAAAAAAATAAATATATATATATATTAACTGAAGGGGAACATTGCAGTGAAAGTAGCTGGCATGCCCCTCTGAGAACGAGACGTACTGGTGCCTTATGCTGTCTGGTGACAGGAACTAAATATATTATCTGCGTTCTCCACGACATTCCACTTTGAATTTAACATGCCAGTAGTTATAGTACAACTGAATAGACAGCTGCCACGAGGAAGGCATTTAATGTTTGAAACATAGATTAATAGAGGAAAAACAGCTATATATAAGACAAAGATAAGATAAATATAAGAAATACATGTGGCAAACAGTTTTATATTTATCATTTTAAAAATATTTGTTCTAAAATTTGCATTGTTGAAAAAGCCATCAAGTTACAAGATAATAGATTCTTGTCACTATTAAAATTGTATCACATATACTTTTGGTCAGGTAGTATTATTGCACATAGAAGCAACAACAGATGACTAAAGTAAGACAAAGTAAACTGTGTCTTATTTTAGAAAGAGCTGAAGATCAAGCTTAAATTTTGCTTTATTTATCCTGACATTTCCTTCATTCATCTGTCAGCACCACTTTGTATTAAGCAAACTACTCAGTAGACTAAAAAACTACCAAACACATTGTTGGGTTATCAGAAACTACAATGTTGGGTTATCAGAAAATATTCCCATATAACTTTCTGACCAGATAAGAATAAAGACGTGTAAGAATTGAACAGTGTGTATTAAATATGTGCTCAGTATTTAAAATTGTCAAAGTCTGATAGAGAAAGTAATTGTTCTAAAAATCAAATAGTTCACAAGTAGTCTGGAGACTATAAAACAGTCTTAAGGTAAAATGTGTATGTACTTACAAAGAGGAAGAAATAATACACAAGAATATGTTTTAAGGGAAAATTACTGAGTTTTGAGAGTATAGGAAATCTGGATCAAATTCACAGTTTTAACCGTGTACACATAACTCCCACTCCCCCCACAGGGACAGACTATAGTGTCCAAATCTAGACTTCAGATATTTATCACTGCAAAGCATAGGGTCACTCCTTGTGTGTTTTGGATTTGTCCACTGCAACATAGCTGCTATGAGCATCTACACAGAAATGTCCACAAGAATAATATTTTGAGTTTCTTCATCTTTATTACTGAAAGCAAAAGCATAGAGAAGTTCAGCACTGGTGTTGGCACTCTCTCACACAGCTTTCAAAAGGGAACACAATTTCAATACTCAGGATTGGAAGACAGTGCTTAGCGCAACTTGTATACATAACAACCTCACCACAACTAACCTAAATTAGTTAGACTAATCTGACAGGAGAGAAAGCATCACTACCCCATTCTTCAGACAAAGAAGAGGCAGAGACAGGTGGCATGGTGTCACTATTGGAAAGAGTTTGCAGGACAGACATGGATTCATATATCCCAAATCTCCCAAATAAGTTTGCGTCTTAACCACAAAACCCTCCGTGTACCTAAACATTACATTCAGTCAGACAAGGACATCTCAAAGCAAATAAAGTTAATTTCTTCCTCACTGAAGTCTCAAATCTTTAAAAAGCATCACCAGAATAATCATGATATCTCTAGTGAAAACTTGGGCACAGTAGGATAACAGAAAGATTTTGTATGAAACACATCGGATGTAACAGCCAGTTAACCCAGTCCTTCAGTTTTGACAGATTCAGGGCTATTAAAAATAATAAAGTTTTAAAACTCCTTTGTGAACATTAAACTGAATGGCTGTGCTGAAAGAAAATAACCCCTGGTTCAGAAGCCCAGCACATGTATTCTACACAGTCAGCTTATTTGTGATCCTGACAGTTCTTGTTTAGCATGCCCCTAAGAGCATCACACACTTCATCACATGTTTATTTTTGTTGGCAGACCTGCACATGTCCTGTGCAACACTTCTTAGCACTTAATTCACTTACTTTTATACCAACAAATGGCTTAGAGAAAACAAATATTACATTATAAAATACAGCAGGTTTTTCAGTGCCACTTGTTTCTGATGATTCTCTTTGCCTTACAAAGATAACTCACAATTCCTCACTGGGGTAAAAAGGCTTGCAGACAAAGTAATAAAACACACTAAACAAGTTATCTCTCTAGGATTTGTGCTTAAAGGTATTTAAGCATGGAACATTTGCCAAATAACCCCATATTAAGAACTAAAAAGAAATAATACTAAGAAAAGAACTCCGCAACAGTACATCCCGTCTGTAATAGAGACAACAGCAAGAGTTTATAATCTTTTCTAGGTAACAGCAGTAACAACTACATAAAGTCTTGCACTTAGGAGTCAGTTTGACACAATCAACAACTGCTCAGCAAAACCAAGGACACAAGTTCTATTTCTAGCAGTTGCCTCTAATGCCATGTGCCCCCTGCAGAGATTGGAGGAAATAACGTTTATCTACTTAGCCACTGACAACGAGAAACTAGAGTGGCAGAAAATATCAGTGGCTGAAGATGATGAGTGCTGGAAAAAAAGAAAGAAAATCTCAAGAAGAGCATTGGCCTTTTTTCAAAACCAGCTGAAATCCACAGATTATTATTAGCATGATGAATGGGAGGAAAGCCAAAGCTGTACCAGCACTGAAGGAAAGGACTCAGGGTGACCTAAAAACCATCAGTTTAAATCTGACGTTAGTGTGAAGTAAGCAAATAGTCAAAAAGCTTATCAGCAGAAGATAGGTATATAATGAATACCTCTCAAATTTATTTCTGGGAGAATGTTTAACAAGTATTTCTCATTTTATGACAGGTCATATAAGACCTGAGAGCTCAGAGGCACAAATCATTTTTCAGGCATGACTTATGTTCCTTGGTCATGTGTTAACCTCAACTAATAAAATGACGGCACTGTGCTGTGAAATGTGAAAACAAAGAAGAGAAGGCAAAGGCTAGGAAGGGGAGCTGGATGCAGGAACACTTTCATCTGGAAGTAAAAGGAGGGATCAAATGACTTGTCCTTTTATTCCAAACTTACTTGCCTTCCTTACATTTTCCACAGCATTTCACGACCTACTCATGTACACAGGGTAGTTCCCACCTTTACCGTGCTCAGCACCGCCTCCCCCTGCTCAAGACTCTGGACATGCAGACAACAGCTGTAAAACACAGAAGAATGGGTGTGTTCTGTATAGGAGGTTTCTTGAAATCACGTCATTTATTAAAAATGAAGGTGGACAAAGAGGACCAGGGAGTCAAAAGCATTAGCCTGATCCTTCTCAATTACACAGTGACAAGCAGTCAATACAGCTTGGCACTGTAAGTACAGACAAACCATCATACCACCATGGAAATGATCCCCATGCAGACAGTCTGGAATTTTTAATAAAACAAAAATAAAATAAAAAAATAAAAATAAAAATAAAAATAAAAATAAATTAAAATGGAAGAAGAGTTAATGCTTTCAAAACATTGAGGTATTACATACTGCTTTCCTTGTGATAACACTTCTTATTCTCTTTCTACTTACATGTACGTGTACATTCTACTATTTAAGGGGGAATGTCCTGAGTGGGGTAAAAACTTTATGTGGTGTCATTGTCATCCAGATGTTGTTGGATTAACTCTTCCCCAGAAGATGACCAAGGAAGGGGTAGAAATAAAAAAAAAGATTCAGAGGTGCTGCATAGCTGGTGTCCAATCTTCCATTCTTGAAGTTTAAACAAAGCAAATACAGAAGGGGAGGGAAGCACAGTTAAGATAAAAACATAACTCCTGTATCTCCTGCACACTTTTAATTCTAGTTTGTTGAACGAGGGGCATTGAGCTCATAACCTTACCAGCTGTTCTCAGACTGACCAAACTGTGCTGGTAACAGACAATGAAATGGTCATTTTTTAGAAGCTTTGCCACTCAAGGACTTACAGCGATTTGCTAAAGAAATCATGTTGGTTACTTAGTACAGGTTCTTCTTGAAAATAAGGTAAGAGATAGGAAAGATGAGGAATAAAGGCAAGGAAGGAAAAGCAGTTGCTAAGTTAAGAGTAGAACCCCACATCTTGAACTCCAAGAGACTTGTTTGGTATTTGGCCACAGAGGATAGGGGTGGTGATGCAGATTCTATTTTCTGCCCCAGAAAGACTGTTCTGAGCTCTAAGATTTAACCAGTGACATTGCAGCACGCACCATCTCCAAAGACACACAGTACACTGAAGCCAAGGTGGCTGAACTACTTGAGGCCTGAGGGTCAATAAATGTCACTGACTAGTGATGCTCAACAACTGGAACAAAGCCCTGTATTAGAGCCAATCTTCAATTACTGCACCGGTTCAGTGAAAAGAAAAGCAAAAATAGTCACTGATTTACTTCTTAATATTGATTATATTTATTTTTCATAAAAACAGTAAATATTTTTTCAAAAAATTAAGTAATTCAGCTCTCAGTAGCTGCTGCTTGAGTAGATGGGCTCACATTGGTAATATTTACTCTTTCATCATATCTTTGACAAAAAGATGGTATCACAGAAGAAAGGAGGGACAGGTGGTTAGAGATGGTGTTTCTTACCACCCTAGCTATTCTATAATCCAAAGAATGCAAAACAGATTTTAAACCCTACTTCTGCCTGCCTAGAGCAAGCATGAGGTTCATCTCCTTGCTCTGACCCAAGCCATCAGTCATGACCATGCATCCCACGGCACCATTACCAGGGAACAGAGTGAAAAGCCAGGGGAATGACATCTTCACAACTTGCTACTGATGCCAGCACCCCAGGATCCTGGCTTTTAGTTAAAACTGCTAATGCCATTTCAACACAAATTCAGAAAGCTTCCATTTCAAAGCTGTTTTTTAAACTGAATACATTCAGTGAAAAAGATTCTGAATGGTTTTGCACCTAAAATCAATTTTATTTTTCCTCCCTCTTATTCCATCGTTTTAGAAAATTACATGACTTTTTCCTGCAAATCTCTATTACCTCTTTAGCTCATCACAGCTATAACAACACTCATATTATCCACTATAATGAGCTCTATTGTTCAGTTCATGTATCAAATATGTTTTGTATCATGTGAAAACCTCAGTCACCTCAGTTGTCAGCTGCAGAAGGGATCTCTATTGGTGACAGCTTAATGGTGATTCAGGTTAAATGTTTGGTGATTCAGCTTACATGTTCAAACAATGCTTTCTAACAACAACAAAAGGATTTGCACAGATCTGACACAACTGCTGTACCATCACATCTGCAAAGATTATAAAACCTCCCACTGTAGAAGTTGCTGGGGGATAGTAAGTTCTGTTCTAAGTCATTGGCACATAATACAAAAGCTTTACACATCGTCAAAGGGCACTCTTGTCTCATGCAGAACACTTTTGAGAAACAACAACAAAAAAAACTTGGAAAATCTCACACATAAACAGGAGATTCATAAAGAGAGCCAGTTGCCTCAAATAACAAAAAGTATACTTTGCTTGTTTTGCAGCTTCACTTCAATGGTTATTTATGCTGTAAGGAAATGGTCTCAAAAATGCTGTCTACATACTAGAGTTTTGTGATTTAATTCTCCCTGAAGTAAAAAAAAAAAAAAAAAAAAAAAAAAAAAAAGGCAGGAGGATGAAATTCAAAAACTATTCACTCTGGGATTTTAAAAATGCTTCACGGATGTCAAAATACAAAACATCTTGTTGTTTTTCTTGTTGTTTTAGCTTTGAGAGAAAGAAAAGTGTCATTGCCTGCATGACCCAATTTTCTGTTTTTAGTTTAGAAGAGCTTGCCAGCCCTGAGAACACCTTGGCAGAGTGCAAGAAACTGCCACCCCCTTCTACCTTAGACATGGGCAAAACTATGGCTGCCCACCTATAGGAAGCAAATCACTAAAATATTTCAAAGAGTGTATTAGACCATCTAAAGATACTTGTAGATTTCTAGTTAAAAGTTTGGCTAGACTCTATGGGAGATGACTTTCTGAAACACATAATTAAACAACAAACAAAGAATCAGACCAATAGTTCCAATAGCAGAGCTTTGAATACCAGGACTCCCATAGCGTATAAACCAGCAAAAGTTAATAACCAAGTATTATATTTCATTGCCCGGAATATTTCTTCATCTCCTAAGAAATAAGAAGAGGCACCAAAGGTGCAAGCATGCATTTGGCTATGCTATGAGACATACTCAAAGTACTGGCAATTGACATGGTAGGAACACTTTAGATATATAATTTCAGGAGGGTGGCCCGTAAGTCACAACTGCATATCCTGGAAGTCAAGATGCAATTAATCCACCCGTTTTCTGGTTTTGCATTTTTATACAAAATGCATGTGATCCATAGATCTTGCTAACCCAAGGATTTATATATACAAAATAGTGAACAACATTTGTAAGAGGTGAATGATCAACATTACAACAGTACATTCTCTCTATATGCTCTAAAGATTACAAGACTACAAGAAGACTGAATTGTGGGATAAAAGACTAATAAAATAAAAATACACTGGAAACAATTTTGATGCCCGAACAAGGCTTCTAGTGCTATTTTACACAACCTAAACACCTGCACAGGGTTGGGTGACCTGCACAGAGACCTAGGCTTCCCTGGAGAAGATTCTGAGGGTTATATAGGTTGAGTGCTATACATTTCAGCTAAATATCTGAAACAGGAAAAGGACTTAAACTTTGTAGATTTAAATGCAAAGCCAGGACAAACAGGTCAAAGTAAAAAACAACAAAACCATCACTGAATAACCACTCACTATGGGCACAGATAAATGTTAAAAAAAGAAAAATCATCAAAAATGTGTTAAAAGCCAATATTTGCGTGTAGTAATACAGAAATTTTCAGTCAAGACACAGTCACTGCAGAAAAGCTAAATGAATTATTTGCATGGTACTCATTATGTAAAAAGAGAAGATCTTAACAGCTCTAAACCAAGGTATTAGCAGAGGAAGCTTTGATGCAGATTGATAAAATGAAGAGGCACAAAACACCCAGACGCAAGAGTTCACCCAAGAGGTCTAAAACAATGGAAGCATGATCAAATCAGCTGGTATAATAAACAAGAGAATTGGTTGGCACATGGGAACATGATGTAATGGGGAAGAGAAAGCATTGCTTTGTAAAGGGAAGTCATAGCTTCAAGATTACTAACATTTCTGTAAGGAGTTAATGATTATTTGGATAAGGATGATTTGGTTAATGTAGTATATTTAGATTTCTGGAAAGCTCCCACAAGCCAAAAGCTCTTAAACAATTTGTCAAAAGGTAAAATAAAAGGTCTGTCTTGAATTACTATTTAAAAGATGTGATAGAATAAGCGTGTAGTTTTCACAAAGTTACCAGTGGAATTCCAAAATGACCTGCTCTATTAAACATATCCATAAATGCCCTGGAAAAAAATGGCAAACAGCAAGGTTATAATATATTTATGGAAGCAACGAAACAGAGTAAAACAGAAAACATAAGGTCAGAGTGCTCACATCTAGCATCTCTCATACAAAGCTCATCACCAGCCTCAGGAAAATCCTAGGCTCTTCAGCTTGAGAGAGAGAGCTCAGCATTGCTGATACAACAGAAGTCTATAGAATAATGACTGGTTCTGTAGGAAGTGAGCAGAAGTTGAAAATTCAATATTTCTCATCTCATAGGCGCTTAACACTCCCATATCTTTTCTGCAGTTACTAGGCAGCAAGCTTTAAACAACAAAAAACTGTGAAAAATGCTTTCTTAGAAAATGTGTAACTAACTTGTGGAACTCATTGCTACAGAATCTTGAAGTATAACCATGTTCAGATAAAAACAATTTCATGAAGGACTGCATTAGATGCAATGGTTTGGATGTAACTCCCATCCACCAACTCCCCTAAATGCCCATTCCCAGGAAGCATGTGATATCAAAAGCAGGATTTCTTTTATTTCTCCTACTCTCATTAAATTTCTGCTTCTGGTCCCTGTTAGATACAGAACAGCAAGCTGATTTATCTTGTCCAATTCAACATAGTGGCACTTACATACCTCTTGGTCTTCTCTGCCAGTCCAAAACTGAGTGTTCTTCAAGCTACAGGGCTTCTCTTTTCTTGTCCAGCCCCAGAAGAGTTTGCTTCTGAGTAGCTACTTAACTGTCTTTAGTTAGACCAAAATACTGTCAAATTAATCAGATGCAATCAGTTTATACATAATTGCAGATAGAGAAGAGATTGAGAAGATGGAGAGCCCAGCTATCAAAACTGCAAGACACTCATTATTCCTCATGATCAAAAGCGGATGCAATACTGGCAGATAGAAGATAGTCTATGAGCAACAATAAACAAGACAAGCTAAGAACAGAATGAGCTGGTGTCCAGTGCTGCAAAGATTTGGCAGTGTGCTTGTCTTCTGTTTATAGAAAGCATAATGGCAGTACACAGCCCTTCCAGGGACTGCACAGAGGATTTATGCAGTGTGTGCACTAAATAAACTGGCCTGATGTGCCACTTAGCTTTTACAATGTCTTGCTAAAAACAGAGAAAAAATAAAACATAAATCTTACACTTTCTCCCTTTCCAAAATGTTGTTGCAAATCACACAAATCTGATGCACCTATCAGCCTGCCACTAAATATTCTTTGTTCAAATAAAAATTATGCTTCAGACTAGAGCAGAAAAATAGAAGTGAGACAGGCCTTAAATTTAGATTCTTTTTCCATGTACAAATAACAGAAGGTGAAAGCAAGGCATATAAGCATTTAACTAGTTGATTCTGAATACAGAGATACTTTTAGATCTTTTAAATTATTTACAGGTCTGAAAGGGTGGTCAAACATGAAAAATATGTCCAATATTAAGAATAAAAATAAAATAAAATATAGATCATGCTTACTTTCCTAAAAATATCTAAAGTACTAAACCCACTTTCAGCAAAAGCAAATGCCTGAATCTACAAGTACGCAGGTAGTGCTTATTTGGAAGTTCTGTATTTTTTCATCCCCATTCATTTTGCCCAAATATAACAGATTATATTTAAAAATAATTCTGCAGCACGAAAGTAACATGAAAGCATGTCTGAAATGACTTACTTTCCTACTCACTCCCTTTAAAACAGATTGAGAAAAAATAAGCAACTTTTGTCTTCAAGCAATTTCATTCATTGACTCATGACTATTAACAACATTTATAGCTCTGTAAATTATAATCAGAATAATCAAATCCCATGCTTCAGGCTATGAGCTGATCATCACAGAACCTGGAAAGAAGTCTTTTCCCATCTGCTGTGCTTCATGGTTGTATAGGTGCATTGTTGGTATAATGGAAAGTTCACTCTGTGTGAATGAATGCTGTTGGCAAAATATAAGGCTTTGAATACCAAAATGTCATGGTGACAAATTCTACGTGATTAACGAGAAATCCCTGAGAAGCCTCCCTGCTCCCTGCCAGACGCTGCTGTTGTGCTATGTGCACAGACCACAAGACCGGTGAGTCTAAAACTTCCAGGACAGTCTAGACAACACAGTTAAAGCAAAGTAGAAAGAAATAGAGAAGCATCTCTTTCCTACAACCCCTGTATTTTTAATTTCTCCTGTTTTAAACAGGTTCTTGACTGAATAATCTTACCCCCAGCAAATATAATTTGATTTTACTTTAGCCACATATGTAAACATAATACAAGAAAATCTTGGCATTAACGTTATTAACTACTAACAAAATTATATTCCTCAAGTAAAAGCTGGAACATAACCTAATTTAATCTAATACATTCCATGCACACAGACACACATATATACACTCACACCAAATAACATTAATTTAAACATCATGTTTCTGAAATCCACTAATCTGAGGACAGTATATATAAGATGGAAAGCTGCATTTAAACAGGATTTCTCTGTCATTCTACCACATTTGTCTGTTACCCTGGCACAACACTAAGCACAAACATTTTAGAGAAATCTGGAACCAGGGGGGACTTATATATGAATATGCCTTGTAAAATAACTCACAAACTAAAACTAGGAGCTTGTTGTGCATGTAGGAGAGATACCAGCTGTATTTCAATCAAGCAACATAGAGTCCCAACTGTAAACTGCCAGATTAAAATTGCTACCTGTAAAGTTATCAGGACATACACAAGTGCCCCACAGTGATGTTTTGCAGACCCCTAAGCCTGCAGTATCAGTATGAGTACATAGGGAACGGTGTTCAGCATCTGCCTTACCCATGAGTGTTATATTCTGTATGGCTCCCAAGAGCCACAAAAGATATCTGAAGGACAAGAGTGAACTGGTGACCAGTATTCTTGTCAAAATACTGTTTTAAGGAAACATATTTCTATTAAGCATGGGTAGAGAAACCTGATTAATGGCTTAGTGATTCCTCTGTATAGACAACACTCTTTTCACCAGGAAGCCCCATCTCATCTATGAATCAATGTCATGGGGACAAAGCTCAAAGCTGTAGTCGGTCTGAGCCATTAGTGTTGCTAAATACAGAATTGGACCTATCACTTAAATCTCCATGGCAAATTTAATAAAAAATTTCTAGGAGTGTGCATCTAAAAAAGCAGCTGAAATCTGTGAAGTTGCTGAAATTGCCCCCACACCTTCTTCAACATGTACCTTTAAATAGATAGACATGAAGTACTTATCTGTAATGTTTTAACTTTGTTTTTGAATATTCATATTATCTTTCTCACCCTAGAACTGTCCGTAAAGAATTATGTTCTTACATACACATCAAAATGCTTCCCCTTTCTGTCTGTGAGACTACTTCAGACTAGGAATCTTACTTAAAATTTAACATAAATTCTGTGCTTATTTGAATGGCACTAGGAGAGGGTGTATGAGAAAACAGGTATGGCACAGAAGTATTTTCTGCTGAATGAAGATCCCAGCCTTATAAGAAGCAACATGTCCTTCTAATTAAAAACGATCCTTTCAAGAAAAACAGTACATAGGCATAGGCAGTTCTCTCACTACTACAGACATACTCCTTACAAATTTTTGTTATAAAAATGAAATTCAAAAATGAGTTTACATATGTGTATGAATAAATAGAGCCATGTGCATGTGCTTTCATGTGTAAATACTATACAGCTAGACACAAGCTCCTGATGCACCGAGTAAACTTCAGCTGTATACCTCAGTACTCCATTCTGAGTCTGGTTACCTTCCGGGTTGCTAAGTCTTTCTAAATTAGAACAAGCAATTTCTCTTTGTTTTACCTAATATTTGAAAATGGCAAAAAAGTCCCATGGGTCACTGAAAATTATCCCTTCATTCCTGCCGCCTGTTTCAAGTCAGTCAAAACATTCCAGACTTCAAAAGGGGGCTTTGCCTGCTTAGGCCATTTTGGTGTCCTTCTATGGTTGGCCTATGAGGGATTGGTTATTTGGATAAATTAGTTTGTGGAGCCTGCTGGCCTTCTAGAAGACCTCAGTGTCTGACTGCAAATTAGTTCTACTGAACATGTAGAAATCCCTGGGCAGACGAGAAGAAATAAATGGTGATAAAATCTAATACTACAATGTTTGTAATGCGATTTTATTCTGCTCTGTAGCTTGTAAGCAAAGCTAATGTTGAATTAAAAATTTTAAAATATAAAAATGTCCATGAAAGCACAAAATCAGATCAGTATCCGAGTCACAGCACAGAAGGCTGAATGCCAACTTTAAAGTTAAGCTTCCAGCAGGAATCTTTTACAAGAACAAACAAAAATCGTCCTGGTTTTCCACAAAATCAAGTAGGTATTTACATTACAGATGCACCCCCGCTCAAGCCAGGAAGTCACACAGTTGAATTCTGCTGGAACTTAGGCTGTGAATAAACTGTTATGCAGTCTTTTAATGCATAGTTGTACAACTGCCTAAGGAGAGTTTATCCTTAAGGAAGAAAAGTCAGAGAGCCAAAACTAACAAACATGGCTCCTCGAGCGGAACAATGGTCCAGAAAACTTAGTAAAAAAGAAAATAAACTTCACTGGCAGTTTGCTTTTTACTGGTAAGGGCTAAGCTACAGCTTCATCAAGATTTTCAAGGGGAGACTTCACACATATATATAGTGCATATATAGCAGCTGGAAAGAATCAGATGAGCTCTATACTTTTAGTTATATGTACCATTATATACCATACATATATATATATCAATTTTTAATAAAGCAATCTAAAAATGCCTCGCACCATAAAAAAGACAAAGATGCATCTCTCTGAGTAGGTACATCTAAAACCAGCAATGATATGTGTTTACTGACCCCAACCAAACCCCTGCAAGGCCTCTATCTCCCTCCTAAAGCTGTGACCGTAAAGTCAGCACTGATGTGCGTGCACTAAGAATTAACTAGAATTATTATTAAGAATTATTATTAGCAGAAAAACACAAGAATAAGAGGTATGATGAATGCTGTGTTTCTGCTCTGCTCCCACAATGACTTACGAGTATGCATGACACTACGAACTGTAAGTAGAACTACACTTTTCAGTGACACAAGCATTGCTGCTTACAGCACTGCAGGACTTGTGCCACAGATAAGGGAAAGCATGTCTTAAGTAACAAGAATTCCTCTGTGGTGTTATCCCAAACCCCAGCATAGTTTGCAATGAATAAGATATACTTCTCTGTCTACAAACTGTCCACAAAGAATTACAGTTTTCATGAGCATTTTCACTAAAATATTTCTGAAGAAAAAAATTCTGATGATTGTTCCTGATTGAACAGCTACCACAGGCTGCCTAACAGCTGCTCGTTTCAATTTCTAAAACTTGTATACATCAGCTAGTTCTGGCTGTTCGTTATTTTTGACACTTACTGAGTGTTAGAAGTTGGTTTTGTGGCTTGTGTCTCCAATATCCGACCAATTTCAGATAGCAAGGCGATGGGGAATGGGAAGGGTGAAGGCAGTTACATTTTTATAGTCTCAGTTACAGATTGCAATTGTATGGTGCTTGTTGGTTACTGCCCTGAAGATCTTTCCAAAAAGGAAGCATGTTATATTTCTTCAGAATAGCAAGGAAAGGCAGAAGAGGACACAGTGTTGTGTCATACTTGGGGACAAACTCAGGTAGGATGAACATACATGTACATAATCTTTGCTGGAGACAATGCTACAAGTTTTCAACTGAAGTTAAAATACTTGTATTTTCACTTGTTTTCCTAGTAGACATTGTCCCCCAAGGTGCCAAACAGGTAACAGGAGTATGTGTGCTGTTAAAGGTGTTGTTCAAAGCTGGGCCGTGTCTGGCTGTCACCCACCACTGCGACAGTGTCCTCTGCAACTGCTCCCTAGCGGAGCCCTAGAAAGCCTCCCTTCCCAACCTCAGCTCACCTCCAAACAAAATGAACTTTCTAGCCCTCTTAGTAGCAAAGATAACCTTGAAAATGTGAAGGGAGTGTAATCTGATGCCTCTGAAAGACTGCAAAGAGCTTGAAACAAAGACAGAGAGATGTGAACTGCCCCAGCCATCTCTCTCTGGGCCCCATAGACTCAGCATTTCTGTGGTTGTGGAGTCTGGCGTTGTTCCAAGATTCCATAGAATCTCGCAAGTTTGCTGCAAAATTCATTATTTTGCTGCAGCCAGGTGCTGGATGTTGGTTTTGTTTTGTTTTTCTCTTCTCCTTTTTCTTGCTGAAACCAGCTACTTGCTCTGCATCTTTCCATTAGCAGAGCAATGAAGTGAATTTGCCATGCAAGCGCCGTTCCGTGATACATGGCACCGCTGCGCAGCCTGGGGCAACCAGGAGAGCAGTGTCTAGGAGAAGCCAGAAGTTGGAAGTATGCAGTCAGGCTGCCCAGAGTGACGACTGAAAGCTGAGGTTTGGGGGCTGCAGAGGGAACTGGAGAAGACTAACTGCTGAAGCAGACTACGAGCATCTCCTTTCTTGGCTCATTGGGTGCACGCTGTTGGGATCTAACCTGACTGCTGAGGGCCTCAGAGTCTTCGCTTTGTTTTCCAGATGGGCAAAGTTGATCATCAGAAATACTCAACACTGAAAATACTTCTTGAAGTACAATTTTGCAATGAGTATTTTCAACTCTGAGCCTGGACAGGATAGGTAGGAATGAAAGGTATTGTATGTTACATATAATAACCTAACATTGCTACCAAAGACAACTGACAGGGAAGAAGTACACTCTAAAATATCCCCACAGGGTCTAGTAATTTCTGAAAACATGCTAATATTTACTTGTGAAAACTTCCTTGTGTTGAATCTTACAACTGCGTGAAAAATAAGCATTTAAAAAACAAAACAAAACGAAACAAAAAAACCACTAGACAAATCAAATGACTTAAAATGCCTCCTTACTTCCACAATGCCCTTTTGCAAGTTTTTAAAAGGCTGTTAACAAGGTACCTCTAATACAGGTATATGTCTATCTCAAGCATATCAAAACAGAATCTTAGGATTGTCAGTGTTTGTCACGTGTCTGAGGCTTCTAGGGTTTCTAGAGCAAAGTATTCATAGCAATGCCAAATTTGGGACTGGTAGAGATTTAGTCTACCACAATTGTAAGCCACAATAATTTTAAATCAATTTTTTGAAATCAATTTAGTATGCAATGACCCATTCTCAGTTTCCTTACATTCAGAATTTGTCTAACACCAAAACTGAAATTTTCATCACAAAAACTTTTAAACAGGATGTGTGATTTTTTTTCTTCTTAGGTATGTATGAGCAATGGGACTTAATGCAAGTAACTGGCAGGATCAGGGATGAGCCACCGTGAAGAGCAATGTTTGCAAACTCAGAGTCTGAAGCACTAGTACAGCAAATCTGTCATGGGATTCAACCCTATGCATGGAACTTCAAGGTTTAACCATGTTGACTATGTATAATACTTGCAGATTTCAGTACCAAGCTAAATTATGTTATTTTGTTAATGTTTGCTACAGATTCAATCAGCTGGAGAGGTGGATCCACAGAAAGATCAGCAAAGTGAGCAGCAAAGCACTTTGACATTTTTTGAGATCAAACAGCCCAGTCATTGAAGCAGCCCCACTGTAGTAATTTTCAAGACATTAGTTGTCACTGAGATCTCTGCTTCACTGAAAAAATGGGTTGAAATTAATGACCAGTTTATTAATACAGAGACGCAAATAAAAAAATAACCCATAGAAAACTTTAAAGATTCAAGAGTTCTTGAATAAAGATTTGAGAGTTCTTGCTTGATAAAACATGAATGGAACACCCTTAATAGATGCATATATAATCAGCAAACAACCTTCCCTCCATTGACAAAGCCCTAAGAGAACCTATCCTTCATATATCAGACACAGGCAACAAGACCATCTAGCTGAACAATAAACCTGATCTCGCTTGCATGTTCCAGTAGCAGTGTTTCTCCAGAGGAGCTCTCAGGAAGAACAGGTACAGCTAAAGCATGAGCTGTAGAGCTTCTACTTTCATATCCAATTCCAGTCAATAAGATGTAGACTTAAGACTATACTCCTTGTGTACCTCTTTTATTACTAATCAATCATTTGGATATAAACTACGTATATTGACAGAAATGTTTCAGAACTTCTTGTTTTGCTGTTACCTTTTGCCTTACACAGTAACAGCATGGACCAAGGGCAAAAACATGAAGAGAACACTCTTTCCTTCCATGAGAGTAACTAAAGGTTTTGTTTCAAAGCCTTTTCTTTCTTGGAAAGAAAGCAACTGAACATCGGTGACCTTTTCAGGCAGGATAATACACTGATATCCTCTGTCTAGGCAACGTCAAATCTGCATTGGGCTTCCTTCTCAGGCACCTAGTAAGAGAAAGGCAGCAGCAGATGCAGCACTCAAGTTTACAAGCACATTATGATGCACTAGCCAGGCACTTCCTACAGAACATGAACCAAATGCATTACAGTACCATTAGGACCACTTCTTCAGGTGATGAGAGTGTTGCTTAGATACTAAAATACCCTCTCAGCTGTATGAATATAACAGGGAGCAGAATCTAGCCTACTGGACTTACTGTGTGCGGTATCCTCTTGTGCTCATTAGTACTAACAGTCTGCATTCCCAGGTGAAACACCATCCTGTCTTGTACCTAACAGAGAGATCTTGGTCAAAGAAACTGTCATAGTATCTACTCATATATTCTTTCACAGTGTTGCCAGATAAACTTCTTTCCTTTTCCTTTTCTTTTTCCATCTTCTGCTACTTCCCCCATTGTCCATCTAGCTCTGTTTTCCTAAAACATTACATACTTTCAGTTCTCAGTTGTTGAATAAAGCTCCTCCCTTACCTATGTGTACCTCAAATTGCTTCCACAGCAAAATTTGCATTGGAAGTTTGCATTTGCAAGTTCCATAATCAAAGTATCTTTCAAATGGCACTCACAGAAAAGATTTCCTCTTTTCATGTAGACTACCAAGAAGCTTTAGGAGTGGCTATATGTGTTAGGGATCTAAAGCCACAAACAGCTTTTGGTTTGTGTATTGTAATTGCAGAGTGTTTATCTCTCCCAGTCTTTTTCTGTATTTTGTGTATACACACACAAAGAGCAAAATAAACAAAAACAATGTTCACACCATTGTCTTCATTTTCACAGAAAATATTCTCACTTCTGACTACCAATTTTAAGAAATCTCCACATTTACCTACTGACTGTTGCAAAAGTAGCAGCCTGTCCAATTAGGAATGAATTAAAGAGAGACCTGATTGCAGGATTTGATCCACCAGTGTACTACCCCAATTTTAAGCCTATCTAATGACTAGGCAGTAAGAAAAGTCACAGTGGCCCATAGGCAAAATACCACAGTGGTAATCCTGCCCTGGGTCATATACCTTTGGGCTGTCTGGTTCTTGCAGTTACTAAAGCCTAAGTGCTTTTTGATGCAGCAAGTCTATTCAGCAGTTACTGTTTTAGATTTTGATAATCCTGATAGCATTCATGACTACCACCCACTTGGGTAATGTGAGGGGAAACTCTGAGCAGATGAAGTGTTTTACAGGCTCTCTGGACTAAGTGGTGAAAAGAAGGAATGGAATGAATAACCCCAACAGGAGTGCTGGTAGTGCCAAACCATGAACAAATATTTCCCTTAATACTCCCGTTATGTTAAGTGACAGAGTGACAGTTACATTTGTCATTACGTATGGCTCCAGCAGATGATTACTAGACCCAAGCCCACGTCAGCACCAGGAGCACAGGCTCTGCTGGCCATCCAGAGGGACAGAACTGCAGTGGGAGCCGCAGTAAACCCCGTTGGCTTCAGGAAAAGGCTTCTCATGCACAGAGAAAACCCTGATCTGGGATACAACAAGGACTGGGCTTGGGTGGTGCTGAAAGCTCCATGCCTGCAACTTCAGCAAGGACCATCCCTGTTTAGCACTACTCAGTAACCATGGCCACTCCTTTCTCTAGGGCTGAATTGGTCCCTTTCACACATTGCTGTAGCAGCGATGGATAAATACCCAAATGTACACATAGAGACAGACTGTGGAATAAATGAACATTGGAAAATAATCAAAACCATATTGCTTCAGACAGTAAAAATGACACTAGACGAGAAGTGCAACAAAAACACAACACAGCAGGCTTGTTATTAGGTGGCTGATTTCTTTCTACTCTGTTGCTATGTGAAAAACTAACACAAGCATTGGGGAAACTGGTTATACAAGGGAAACAGTGAGAGATGACAGAAAATACTGTCAAATGCAGAAAATAAGCCAGAAAAAATGCAAGAAATAAGTCTAATCAAATTTACCAAATAGTAGTTGTTGGAGTTATTTTACAACTCATAAAAATAGGGCAGTTTTAATGTGTACTGTTTCTGTTAAAACAATCCAGCATAAAACCATCTATATGGCATTATAATGTTCACCGAGTGCCAAGAATGATATCACAAACTAAACTAACAAATCCATAACATACACTAATCATTTGACTGTGCATGAAGTATTATTTTAAAATGGTATTAACCATGTCTGATAGTTTTCAAAAATTATTACCATTGCGACTTTCTAAACAGGCATTGACATGAAAAAAACAAAGATGCTAAAGATATATATTCTTTTAATGATAAAAAAAATTGCCATGGTACACATGACTGCAGCTAAGAGTTCACATAGGCAAAATGAAATAACTTCAGATAAGGGAGTGAAAACCCTAACAGATCGAAATGTTAACAATTATATAAATGCAGCAACCTGAATATTTCTTAGAGAAAGCAATAATCATCACCTTGTAATGTGAACTATTGAAGAAAAATATTTTTAAATCTATACATATTTTCTTAAGCAATGTAGCTTTCACATAGGCCTCCACCACTGAAATAATTTCATCATCCACTGCTTCCAATCATTAAAAGTGCATGCAGCTTTCTAAAGCCTTTCAGTGACTTGGTTGCAACAAAAATAATTACTACTTTAAAAGCAATCACTTTTTTCTTAGGACTGACACGCTGTTTACTTACAGACTTCCCATTTATTCCCTGGGGATCTTCCATTGAAGATTTGTTCTTCCAAATTACATACGGACTATTAGTTACAGTGAGGTTCAAACTGTCACCTTCCACACCTGGGGAAAAGACAGTACCACACAGCTGTATTAATTAATTGGCATTAATTCCATCTAAAAATTTCCATTAACTAGCACATATTCATAAGTTAGGAGCAGATTTCTTCAACGAATTGGATTAATCTATAGAATAAATATATACGCTTGAGCTGTTTATTACAGATCTACAGGAGCCAAAAGCAGTCAGCAAGAGCTCTGTTGCGCTTGCTGTCAGCAGACAAATAAAAGTCAGCCAGAAACTCCTCCATGGCCATTATTTCTGTGCCAATGATACACGAAGGCTTATTTTTTCCTCTTTCTGTGAAGTTCAGCTTCTCCATATTATCTATAAATGTCAATTGTACTATAATGCTAAGAGGAAATAATATCAAAGAAATATGATTGTAGATTGAGCCAGGATAAAAGAAAAAATCCATGAAGTTTTCAAAACGTTACCCTCAAGCAAAGGATATTATTATACTAAATCTCTTCAAGTTTACATTAGGTTATAGTCCTAACCCCGTAAATTATAAATACCGGATGCTTTGTGTTCTCTCACCTTTGGAAACCATGTTCTTTGATGTTAAAAATAACAGTGAAGTACTAAAGTAAATTAATAAATGCTTATTCCCCTCAACAGACATCAGCTCAGAATACAGTTTCCTTACAGAGACTATTTTCTTTAGAATAATACAAGGTGACCTTCCTAAAATTTAGAACTAATCATTCAAATAAATCAATCAAATCTAACAAAAACATTCTTTAGACAAAATGTCACTTTTTAATAGGGGTAATTAAGTCTGCTAAAGGATAATCAAAATGTAAAGCTTTTTATTTTATTTTATTATTATTTTTTTAATCTTGTGTACTCAGAGATTTGATTATAGCATTTTATTCGTCTATGACAATGGACGATCTGATAGCCTGCAGATATTCAGTTTGTCCTTACATATTAAAGATACATGTATGTTTCAGGATCAGGATCCATAATGTTATTCTACATCTTTCTTCCTGAATGGGATTTTTTGCAAGAAAGAAAAATCCCTTCAGGACAAGTTGTTCTGTGCAGTATAAATTTATACCAGACGCTATTCATTGCACAAATTCAGCTACTTTTATAAAATTTAAACATTAAGAAAGTGTTAACAGGTCCAATCCACACCCTAAGGAAGATGTTAATATGAAACATGTTTCTGTAACACGTCCACTCCCTTATTTCTGGTTTACAATTGAGAGACTAATCCAGTCCTGCTCCTGCTGAGAACAATGGCTAATCTGAAATATTTCAGTGAGATCAGGATTTGGTGCTCATATTTGTTCTGACAACAGATAATAGGTTAGAAAATGATTCAGGGCTTTGAAAAGTGACAATTACAATTATGGGGGGAAAGAGAAAAATTTCTTTTAACTTAAAAAATAAATAAATAGCAAAGAGGAGAAGAAAACAGATCTCTGACAATGCCTCACTCCTAAGCAATGACTGACATCTGTTTCAAAAACTCTTTTATTGCAAAATTCAATAAATGGAAAAACCGCACTAGCTGAAAGTCTGCCACTTCAGCGAGGGAATAAAATGGAGCCTTTTCTAATGGAAAAATATTCAAAAGTCAATTGATGTAATGCTGGTATGTGGATGACCTGACAGATTTTCAGATCAGCAATGCTCTCTTTACTAATGGAAAGAAAACTTTACCAAGACTGGTAATCGTCTGCATTTAAAATGCATTTACTATTAAAGCCCATAAGGAAAAAGCATATATTCTTTAGTGTATACTGTAGTTCAATTGTAATTAGACAACGTGACTTGCAGAAGCTGCTGGGGGAGCATTATCTCTCTCTGGGAGAGGTTCCTATAACACATCAGCATCAAAAGAGTCCACTATTTCTCTGGCATATTTTGCCCCTCCAAGTCATTACAAAGGAGATTTGAGAAATGGTCCTATATATTCCCTCCCCATTTTAGGGGCAAAGACTTGTCTTCCTCGGCAGATACTAGAGACCTCTGGCAGCAGAATCAAGATAGCATTAACATGAGGGTTTAGACGTTAATGCAGGACAGCTGATTTACAAAGTAATTAAGTAATTTTGATTAAAAAAAAAAAATCAACTTTTAAACTTAAACAAGAGCAACTTTGTTATCCCTATTATAATTGTCATTTTGGGTTATTCTTAACTCTTAGTAAAGCTTTATGAAAACTAATTAAATTCCCTTGGGTTGTTAATGTATCAAAAATTACATCTAAATTACATAGAGTATCTATTACAGAGAAGTTGTTATATGCAAAATATGCCATTGAATATGAGGGAAAATACCTCAAATTATTGAGAAAGACAAGATCTAAATTGAAGGGAAGTCATGAACATATATATCCCCTTTTATTTTTCTCTACTACTTTTGAAATCATTTGCTTGGTTAAATATTATTATTAAATACATGATGGTAGCAGTTGGAGTCCAACCAGATAAAGGACCACTCATGCACCAGGCGCGATAACCAGCATCCCCCTTTTCCAAGCAGCTATTACCATTTTTAAGGGGAATAAAAACAGAGAGCAAAGAAGCACACAAAGCGGCTCACTGTGGGTTTTATTCCCTTCTTTCCGAAACGCTATCCAACACCGCACGATTGTCTCTGCATGCACAGATCATAATGCCTGCCTTTGCAGTCAGGCACAGTGAGGTTGCCCAAAGCTCCCTGTCCAGGCTGCCAAGGTGGGCCAGCAGCTTCACTGAGCTCCTTGTCCCATAACGGCTGTCCCTGTCCCCACTCCTCTGCTGTGTGCTAATCACCTACCTGGAAATCTGACCAAACCAAGCACATCTGACCAAATATTAAGCACACTCCGGACACACTGAAATAATCTCTGAGGACTGGGCAATGACGGTGGAGATGACGTCTTGCAGAGATGTCAATAAAAGTAAGGGTTTTACCAAAAAGTATCTTGCCATGGCTTACTCCCAGCACTTACCAATGCTGATGTTTAGGGATACTTAACACGATTTCTTATGCTTGCCGAGCTGTTCTCCATAAAAGCTTTGCATTTCCCATGCAAGCCTTACTCTCCCATTAACATATGCATCTCAGAGCTGTCTCAGGGCTGCCATAACACACATTCAGCTGCAGTGAGCCTCTACGGAAACTAACTGCAATCAGAAACAGCAGGAACACAACGATACCTTGAGCCACCTTCCAATTCCCATCTCCAAGAACGCCTGAAGGAGAGATTAAATATTCCTCCCTTTTCCTGTGACAGCGGTAGAGCTGCTCTGATGCAGAACCTCCTGGCTAGTCATGCCATTGCAAAACTCTCCAAGATGAGGTCACTTTTAGTATTAGCTGTGCTCTTTTTTTCGTTTTGCTTCCTTTTTCTTTTTTTTTTTTTTTTTTTTTCTCTAAATTGCCAAACTAATCATGCTTTCTCATGAACTGGTAGGATTTTCTGCTACTGACTACATAAAGATTGCATGTTCCCAAACCATACTCATTTGCTAAAAGAGAATAATAAAATAATAGCCACACATGTTTTATCATTGTGTGTAGAAAGAAAGAAGGAAGTTATAAGGCTGAGTGAAATGTGATTTTTTTTTTTAGTTTTTATTTTTAACTACTTAGGTGATAGCCTGTGATATTTTATGGTTAATGTTGGGAACTTGATGGTTTTGATTTTAGGTGCTATATTTGGGAAGTTTCCTTTTTAGCACTTGGTAAAGGATCACTACATTTACTACATTCCCAGGTAGGTCTCTTGCTCCCGCTTCCTTTTAAGGTGTTAAATTTGGCAGATATACTGCGTAGTATTTAGAAAACAATTATTTCCAAATGCAAGGAAAGTAACTTGCCAAGTGTAACAGCTAAAAACCAAAAAAAAAAAAAAAAAAAAAAAAAAGTGTGTGTGAGAGAGAAAGGAAATAAAGAGGAAGAGGGAAAGATATTATAAAATAAATAAATAAAGAAATAAAAAATTAGAGACATTTCAGCAGCTTTATAAACAATTAAATCCAGTGCTTGGACTGAAGACCACCTTTGATTCAGCCTGGAACTCCTGCAGATGCAATACAGCATCCTCCCTTCCAGTGAGCCTCAGGGACTACAATAAAACAGAGAGGTGCCCAGATGTGCAGGACATAACACGCACATCTGCTGGAAGACATCCCGCACCATCTGCAATGCTGATGTTGACCTAAGTGCAGACTCTGGGCCAGCTTCAAAACTCTCTATGGACATGCAGCCTGCAGGTAACACCCTACAACAGCACATGAGGTAGGTCACTGCTTTTGCATGCCCATAAACATCCACGTCCATCTCAATTCACCTTTGTTCCAGTAACCCTGACCAGAAATGCATGAAATGCATTCATGGCTGGCATAAACTTCGACAGAAGAATGCTGAGAAAATAGAATGTTATTGGTTTATTGGTAAGCTTTCCTTTCTAAACAAAGAATAAACACTTCCAGTGCCCTGGTCAGGCATGTGTTAATCCCATGGCAATAACACTTGCTGCAATATCTGGGTCTGTAGCAAAATAATCTCATTCTTTGTGAGTCAGTACTATAAATTAGACATCTAGATATTTTTTTTCTATCTGGGTGAATCCCTTTTAACTTTAAAATAAAGAGAAATTTTAAATTAAACCCCAAAATTTTGGTGTTTTCTTAATGTTTTTAATCTCAACAAAAACAAACATTACTTCTGAAGACACATGAGGTCTCATCAACCTATACAGCTTGTGTTACTGGGTCAAAATAATAGACAGAGGACCAGCAAGAAAGAAAATGGGAAAGGAGCACTATGAAAACAAGGAATGCAACCCAGGCAAATTATATTAGTGACAGACTGGGAAATATAACTGTACTACATTTCAAATCTAGGTTATATTTACAAAATTGTTAGAATACAGTACCCTAAGGATATCTTGAAAACATTTGACAATAGACCTAGTGTTACATTTCTCCCATTATGTCTAACAAGCTTGCTTTGAGAATACAAGGACCAAGATACTGGTTCAGACCAAAAATCCTTCTGGTCCCCTCTCTGGCAATGAGCACAGAAGATCAAGAACAGAACAAGCATATGTCATTTCCCCTATATTTTCCCATCTTCTTGCTATTTCAGCTCAGAGAACTTACTGAGCCTGATGTAGTTATCTGTCCTGACACCCTTGACAGAGCTCTCTCGTCTGTCTTCCTCTTGATCCCATGTAAACTTTTTGGATTCCTAACAAATCTGAACATTCACTCTTGGGGAACAGGGAACAGGAGCATTTCTGAGCACCAATCTTCTTTTCTTGTAACTATCTTTGGTGCTTAGATCACATTCCTGAATGGTGAGGGTCAACTCAGTACACATCACTTTTCATGTACATCTACAGCTGTTGGCTCAAGGTCTAGCAGCTTACATTTCTCTACACATAATTTTATTTGTCTTTGTATTTGCTAGTGACTTGTCTCATAATGTCCTTGCATAGTTCTTCACAGTCTGCTCTCACTGTTATTCACTTCAGTTGCTGAGGAATAATTTGCTGATTTAAATTGATAACCTGAAATATCTTCCATTCAAGTGGAAAAGACCCAGAAAAAAAAAAAAAAAAAAAGATTGTGCCTGATTAGCGCACTTATTCAAACTAAGCTATTTGAAGAAACTGGAATTAGAATAGTGTAAAATTTCTAGAAGAAATTTCTTCTATTCCAGAAGAAATAAGCAGACAAGATGGCATGTTCATCAAAGAATGGAATTCTGACTGCTAATTTCAGCAAGCTCATGAAAGCTCTCTGGTCTCCTAAAGTTGGAAAAGACTTAGTCAAACACAAAGAAACTGCTCCTGAGGAAGAGAGAGAAACACCCCCAAAATAGTTACAAAAACTGCCAGAACATCAGAGAGGGGCAAAATGTGGGGCAAAATTCCAAAAGTGAGGTTATTATTTTACTACTCTTTTTACAAGTTCTACAACTGAAATACAACTGGTTCAGCAAATGTCTTGATAAAGTTTTAGTTCTGATTGCTTCATCTACAATGGCCAGGAATGGTTTAAATTGCCAAGAGGAATGAGATCCTAGTGAATATGTGCATCAGGTATCAAAATGTGTGCCAACGATGACAGAACTGCCTCGTGCATCTCCTTGGAAGAGGCACCAAACAGGCAGGCTGTGTTAAGAAGCTCCACAAAGAGCCAAAGTGAGAGAGACACATACATATATAATTTTAAAGCAATAATGTTATTCTAAAAGTAGAGCTCTCCAAACATAGCAAAAGATCATATTTTTCATTGAACACTGAATACATATGAAAGTCTAACTGTGAAACAATGTTAAAATTATACTGGCAACTTGCTTGCCAGATTTCTTTTTAATGACTTACAAAATTAATATGATGTTTATACTACCCAGTTGGATCGACTTTATTTGTATCTGAAATGTAGTTTGAAACTGTTCAGCAAAGAAAAACACTAACAGTTTAGAGTGAGAAATAAAGAATATTCTTTTTAGATGAAAACATAAGGGACACTTATGCTTTTAAAAATTGTTAAAATCGCCATTTACAACCCAAATTCTGTCCCTCAAACAAGGATTAAATAACTTTGCTCTAAGCATCCGTGGGATCTTACCAAAAATGACAAGAGCCCCTACTTTTCCTGGATTTTTCAATGTATTACTAATAAAGAGAACAAAAAGAGAATGCAATAGCCAATTACTTAGCTTGTGAGGTTTTCGAGCAATTGAATCTTTTTCTGCATTTTATGTATCAAATATACTAAAAAAGCCAGTAGATTATCACTAACTATTAGACTAAGTATCATGGTTAATTAAGAATATGAAATACACACATGCTAAATGTTGAGCTACGAACCACAATATGCAACTGGAATACTTGCTTAGCTAAGGAAAGAAGTGCAAGATGCTTCACATACAAAGTTTACTTTCAACTTGTGTGGTTCTGTGCAGTGTTTCTAATAAGTAATAATTATATATGTACTTTAGGAAGCCTTTCTACACCCATTAAAAATTTAGATTAAAGGTAGAGCATTACTTATTTTACACATGCTTTTAAAGTAGTTTGTAAAATATATGCAAGTCTATAAAAGTTTGTGGCCTAACAACAAACAACTGTACCACTACTGCACATCACAGTACAAACAAGTAAGGATTTGCTAATTATAATTAACACAAGTCACATGTAAAAGTTGTAAGGCTTACACAGAGCAATTAAATGTAATTCTCTTTCCTTATTTTTTTTAATAATAATATAGATATATTTTTAACTTCTATTCATTTTTTAAAATAAATCAGATGGATTTGGATTTGAAATCACAATAACCTACATTAAAGCCCAAGCTTCCACCATTCTAATTAAAGCATTTAAGTAAGGAACACTATCAGCATTATTTTCAGCAGTGAAAGCCACAGCAGAAGAAATATACCCAGAAAGCAGAAGAATATACCCAAATAGGATGGGTTAGAGAAAACGTGTTTTAGTGAGTCATGCTGGTTATGGAAAGCTAACACTCAACCAGAAAACTCACAGGTGAGGTGACTGTGCCCCAGTCACTGCATGTCCCAGCACATGGGACCCAAGCACTGGACTGGAGCCATATTGCTTTGGGGCTCACTCAGGCATTGGGAGTAGCATAGATGTATGCACATGGGCTACCTAGCCCACCCAAACCCCAGCTGCCTCCCCATGGGACTAACACAGGTGTCCCCCCATGCACGCCACTTCCAGCATCCACCCTGGACCAACCAACAACTGAGATTCAGGTGAACATAAGCACCAGTGGCCTTCCTTACATATTCATGAGTAAGGCTGAGGATGCTGCTGTTTTGTTTACCTTCCTACATGCTCTGTATGATGTTCACTGTCTCTCAAGGTCAAGACAAATGTTCATGGCTAAATCACAACTTTCATGTACCGCAAAAAGCATCTTATCTGCAATCTATGTAACAGATCAAATGCTAGAATTTATGCTTTCAACTACAGATATTTCTACTTTATATCATGCAGTAAAGTTCTATCTTTATTTACAGTGGGTGTGAGTTTCACTAGTAGGTGGAAGAAGCCTATTTTCTCCATTTGGACCCACCTATGAAAATGGAAAAAGGAAGACATTTTTTCTATTTTATTATTATTATTTTTTCTCTTTCAATCTCTGTGAAAGTCCAATTGAAAGTGAATGAACAGCCCTAAGCCTGTGAAAACCAGAAGGCTGTATCACTGAACTGTCAAAGTTGTCAACATGAAGTCCAGTGGGATATTTAAAGGCACCTTGGGAAGTTAAACATCCATGGCCATTTATCCCTATTTATTTATTTGCACTGCAAGAACCCTTATGAATAACATTAAGCACCCAGCTGTGCCTTTACTTACCTAAATACCTATAGAAGCCTGACCCATGGTGACCAGAAATACCAACAATCCACTAACTAAAAAGTTATCTTTAAAACATTGGTGATGTTATATTTACCTAACGGCAATGCAAGCTGTCCTTCAGATCCTCCTGCTAAGACTTTTGGATCTCGCCTCTCAGCAGGCAATCCCAGAGCCCTGCTCCATCCGCATCACATCTCTGCAGTCCCATCTGGGCTGCCCAGGCAGTGGCAGTGACCGTTGTCCCTTGTCCAGAGCCACGAAGGAGCTGCCTGTGGGGCTGCCCTGCTCTGAGTGGGTACAGGGTGGAGGCACCGTCTGGGAGCTCTCTTCCCTGGCCAGCAGTCATTTCTTATGAAACTAAAACCTCACTAATAAATCTTTGCCAAATTTGGACAATTGGTGTGAATATTAGAGGGGAGGAGAAGGAAGTGATTGTGAGAGCATTTGTAGGACTCCCAGTTCCTTGGGAAACAATGCTTAAAAATATTTATAAATGATGGTTTGTACAACTTTGTCATATTTCTTGCTTGACAGATGACGTTCTGCTCCTCTGATTTCTGCCAAATTCTGTTTTCATGCAAATGAATTCAATAAATCATCATTTTTAACATAATAAAAACTGAAAACTTAAGAGTTAGGAACCTTGATAAATAGGTTCTACTTACATAACTACACAATGATGTATTTTGTGTTTTTGGTTAGCACAAAATATACCAGGTTAGTCAAACGGCAGTATATAGTTCCCACTCTCCACATTTCAAAACTGTTTTGGTCAACACAAATTACTTTTACGTACACACGTGAAAAAATGACAAATTGAGAAACACAACTGAAGTTCTTCAAGCCATTAAAATCAACCTCTCCTCTAGCAACAGCCACACTTATAACAAGTTTGCTTATCCTAATACTCTTGTAATCTTTTCTACCATCACAGTTCATGATAAAACTGCAGTTATTGTTATATATCACTGGCTAAAGTAACACACTACAAATGAAAAACATAGCAGGTGATGGATAGCTTTAGTCCATATGATATTAGATGTACAATTTGTTATAAAATATTACTGCTTCATTTATCAAATAATGTTAGAAATAAATTATATAAAATAGTATTTTGTAATAAAGGAGAAAGTAAAGAATGTATTGCATTAAAATCCTGAGCATAATGTTTCTTTTTCCTTTGAGAACTGTATAGAAACTCAAAATAATAAATTTATCTACACGATACCATGCAATCCTCTTCAATATTTAAATGACAAAGAACTCAAGCCTGAGTAATTGCAAGTCAGAAACTTCAGGAATTAGGCCAATTGCCCTAAGTGTCAGTAGGTGTGACTTGCTATGGAAACAACATAGGAAGGACAGAGAAACAACTTAGAGTTGGAAAAGTTTTAAAAAGCATATGAAGTACCCAGCTGTGGCTTGTTTGATTTTAAGGACTTTACACACAATTTCCGTTCATGTGAATAAAAAGAGCTTTCTCACAGCTCACTTCATTATAAGGGTAGCTGCAAAAATGCAGACCCACCTCCCAGGCTGGGAGCTCACCCCAGTGATTTTTCTGGGATGCCTGGCACGACAGGGCCCCACTGCCCATAGACCCCCTGGGCTGCCACAGGAATCGTCCCACATGCCACAGGACAGCTCAAGAGCTTGCTGTCACATCTCCAGATCTGGTCAAACATTGGTCTGAAGCCTTCTTTATGAGATGGTGATATCTTGGCCTGATTCATAGAAATTAATGGTAAACTCATTGCTACTGTTTCCATGGTTGTGTGGTATGATTAGCACTTGGAGACAGAGTGAGAAGTGATGCTGTGTCATAAAGAGGTTAAAAATGTAAAATGGCATTAAAAGCGTCTAGACATTTGAGAAATCATTATCAAGTGATGTTTGATATATTAGGTTAAACACTGAAAGATAAAAAGAATAGAGATGAAAGGAAGGAAAAACTCTAGCCTCTTACTCCAATTTAATCCCTTAATTTTATATCACTTTCCCTCTCTAAATCTAGAAGGAAAGGTTATTTTGAGCATTAATATTTATGGATTCTGTAATTAGGTAATTGAATGAAAGAAACAGAGAAAATAGCCTCAAATTCTCTAAATGCACAGGATGCAGGAGGCCCCAATTTCTGTCTGACTTGAAGAACTTTTCCAATGACCTTCAAAGATTTAAAAATTCTCCTGCCACAGGAGCCCACCCCTCACCCAGCACCAAGCAACAGGAGTTGCAGCACAAGCAGGGTAGACCCATCAACAAGAAAGAGTGGCCTGCTTCCTCCTTTTTCTTTCTACTTTTTTATGACACAGTTTACATGCAGATACTGAAGGAAATTAGAAATGAAATGTCAGGCCTGGAAGAAATAACAGAGCTGTCAGTTACCAGTGACTTAGTTTTTGCTTAGAGGGCTTGTAAACATTTTTAGTGATTCTATTACAAATTCTGCTTAAGGGTACTGCCTGGGAGCTGAAGATGCTGAACCATTCATTAAGACTAATCTATACATTTTGAAAGTTTGCTCAAGGGCACAGATACCTGCAGTTTACTTTACACTCAAATCCATAGCAGAATAAGATGTTTCCAGACTAGCGCAAAGGTCTGGGGGGTGTCCTGACTAATCTTAAATAGGCCAGCTCTGTCTATGAGTTGTAGTCCTCAGTTAGGGACATTTCCATACATACTGTCCTTCTGCCTCCTATTTTCTGGTGCAGACAACCTGCTCCATGGCTGCTCTGTGATCCTACAACTGCACTCATTGTGGTTCATGCTTACACAGCTCTTGGCAGAGAATGAACAGCTCTAATCTGGAAATTGTTTCGTAGGGACTTTCCACACACCACATTCTCTGTTTAAAAAAAGAGGGAAATCATAGTCCTCGCAGCACTGAATGACTGATTTCTCTCCTTATAGCCTTTTTCATTTATTTAAAAACACTATGGAAAGTGTGAGTATTCAAAGGCAGAGACTGCAATGATGCCATTTGTAATGTCAGTGCTAGGTTAAAGGTTGGACGAGATGATCTTGGAGGTCTTTTCTAACCTGAATAATTCTATGGTTATGTGATTCTAATGCATTTTGTTAGAGCATGTGAGGCCATGAAAGTATTTTGCTGCGAGAAGCAAATGTGTACTACTCTTCCCTTTGCAATTTAAATGCATCACTATGTTCCTCAGAGCCTTAATAAATAAATAAATAAAAATAAAAACCACCAAACTAATGTTAACCAAAACAATGTTATTTTTAATAATCGAAGAAATTCTAAAGTATTTCCAGCAAAAGTAATCCTCGACTCCTGGAACTAAGAACAGCCAGAAAGCACCCCGCAGCCAGCCGCATCCAAGCACCTTTCCGCAGGGGAGCAGAGGAGGGGGATGCCCGCGGTGCAGCCCCCGTCCCTGCCTCCTCTGCCCCTGAACGAGCCTCTGGGCAAAGCGGGGAGGGCAGCGAACTGGGGGAGCCCCCTCACCCCTCCTCGCCCCCTTCCTCCCCCGGCCCACCTGGGCGCCGTCAGCGGCCGCCCAAGCCCCCGGGGACCGTGCCGCGGCGCTCGGCCGTCGTGGCCCGGCACCGGCCGCCTCTCCCGGTCCGTCGGAGGAGGAGGAGGAGGAAGAGGAGGAGGAGGAGCCGTGGACACCTCCCCTGGCACTCGCCGCGCTCCGAGCCGGCAGGCCGGGGGACAGTGCGCAAGGCGGCCGTGCGAACCGCACCGAAGCCCCCGCAGATTTTTTTGCCCGCAAACCCGCGTTCAGCGAAGCCAAGCCCCCCGGGTCCCCCCGGACCCCCAACCCGTCCTCCCCTTCCCACCGGGGCTCCCGCAGCCGCGCCTCTCCCCGCCTCCAGTCTTGCAGCGCTGCGCACCCGCGGAGCCCCCCGCAGCCCCCGGCACAGCTCGGCACGGCTCGGCACGGCTCGGCATGGCTCGGCATGGCTCGGCACGCACTTACTCCGCGGGGCCTCCCGGGTGGAGGCTCGGGCCCGGCGGCTCCCCAGGCGCGGTAAGTGGCGAGGAGCCGCGCTGGGCGGGGAGGGGTTTCGCCGAGGAAACTTCCCCGGAGCCGAGCGGAGCGGTGCAGCTCGACTGCCCGCCTCCTGTTCTTCCTCCTCCTTCTCTTCCTCCTCCTCCTCCTCCTCCTCCTCCTCCCGCCGCTGCCGCCGCCTCGCCCGGCGGCAGCACCGCGCCTGCCCGGCCGCGCCGCGCTGCCGCCGCTTTCCGTTCCCGAGGCTGCAAATAGTCAGCCGCTTTTTTTTTTTTTTTTTTTTTTTTTTTTTTTTTTTTTTTTTTATTGTTATGAGTGGTGTTTTGAAAGGGAAGGTAGTGCGGAGGAAGGGAAGGATGGGCACCGGAGGATCCCGGCTTCCCGCAGTGCCGTGGGTGCAGCCCCGCCGCGGTACCCGCAGCATCCCCGGCCGGTGGGGATGCACCGCTCTTGGGAAAGATTGTCCCTGATGGAGGAGAAGAGTGAGTCCGGGGAGCAAGGACAGCATGGGAAGAGTGTAGGAAGCTGTGTTGTGATGAACGTGGCACCTGACCCCTCGGGTTATCCCCAAGTTCAGAGATGGTGCGCAGCATCCTCTGCTCAGTACCTGCGAAGAGAGAAAGTATGGGGTTGATTCTCCGGGTCTTGTACTTCAGGTACGAAGTCAGTGCAAAGCAGTGGTGAAACATTCTTTTTGCTTGTCCGTGCAGGGGGTATGAACTTAAACTCAGCATGAAGCACTGGCATCTGAGTCTAAAGTTAATGAGTGCCCTCTTCCATTCGGCAGGTTGGTCCCTGAGGAAGGAACACAGCTGGTGATTTTTTAACATGTACTATTAAAGACCAGCACTGCAGTCCAGGCCTCATTCTGCCTTTCTTCTTTCCTGAAGTGAAAGGTGTGCTTCCCTAGACAAGCAAAATAATAATAATAATAATAATAATAATAATAATAATAATAATAATAATAATAAAGTTGCCATTGCTTCAAGCTCTTCCACATATTTGAAGCATTTCCTTGTCTTCAGTACATACTGCTCAGCTATTTTCCTTTTCTAGATCTTCACAGTCCATTTCTATGACAATTTCAGAAAGTACAAAACATCTCTCTGACTATAGAGAAAGTGAGATCTTGTCCCCACAAACATTTATAATGTGTACCTTAACCATTGGTACACAAGCAACATCTTTCAAATCAATAGAATATCTAGCTGTTTTTCTTAAAGGATACCAATCAACTGGAATCTATTCTCCCTTCTTAATGATTTTATGGGATTTCCCCCACTTGTTTCTTCTCTAGTATAGCCATCCTGTCAACTAAAGGGTGAAGTAAAATGACAAGTATGGGGCCATGTACAAGCACACTGACAAGCTGAGACAAAGTGCAGGTTTTTTTTTTTTTTTTTTTTAATAAATGAATACATTAGGCCATACTTTTGACTTATTAGATACTGGATATTTTTATGTGTATATATATTTATTTTTCATTAAACTATATCTAGTTCAACACAATTTTAAGATATTAAACTGAGCTTACTCTAATTCACGTTAAATCCGGTAGTTGCAGTCACATTGATCCATGACAATGGGATCATGCTAAGAAATAAAAGATCACCCTACCTTTGGTGAGCATTTTTATACAGCAGGGAAGCAGAACAGATTGTTCTAACATACCTGGGGGGAGAATGTGATCTACAGGTTGTAAAAATTGTGGTCTATAGCCACACTTAAGAGAAGGTGACATGATATGTCTACCTTCTCCCTTCTAGCGGAACATGAAAAGGAAAAGAGCACATATGGGCCTATAAAAAGCTCTGGAAGCAAGAAGGACAACAGGACTTCTGTAACATCCTATCTTCTGGACTCGTGGTATAGATGTCTGCAACCTAAATTCTACATTGTATGGAGAAATTTCTTCAGAAATTCACGTTTGACTGAGCAGATGGTTGAATATCCACTCAGTGATACAGCCTTTCCTAACAGTCAGGTGTAGGGCATCAGTCCAAATTCTCTCCTTTTTCACCTAGAAGTCTTAGCTGCTACAAACTCAGAGATTCAGATTCCATTTACTAATTTTGATGAAGTAGTAGAATATGCAACAACCCTACATGTGTCCAAAATACATAAGAAAGTCTTTGCCAGAGCACATCTAAGACCCCATGGGGTGCACTTACTTTAGTGTGGGAAACCTAGGAATAAAAAATGAGCATGTGCTCCAGAGTGAAGTATAAGTGTTACATAGACCTGTGAGGATGTTGGAAACACAGCCCCAGAGAAGACTATGCTCTCTTGAGAGGTGTGAGACTGCTTATCAAAGTGAAAGTGTAGACCTCCTTTCTGTTGCCCTGGACAATGTGGTGGCAAGTGTTTTGGATCTCCTTAGGTTTGACTTTACAGTATTTCTGTTAGCCTTCCCCTTCTGCAGGTTTGACAGTTGTTCATGTTGTAAGAAGAATCAAGTGAAACCTATATAATTTTTAAGCATTAAGTTAAAAATCAGCATAAATATCATTCACACTGGTTGATTGATAAACATGTTTTATAGATCAAAATGTTTAAATTTTGTTCAAAATAGCACTCATATTGCCCTCCTACTTCCTAGAGTCCAGCCTCAGGAGTTGTCAAGCATCTGCTGTATCCACTGGAATAAAAACAAGTTATGCTCCTTCCCTTTCCAGAAGCTGTCATGTAACCTGCTGCAATTCGCCCCCTTATCTGTAGTAGAAACCTTTGAAATGTTAAGTGGTTACTACAACCTATAGTTTATCTAAAAACAATTTGGGGCTTTCTTATACAGCTAAAGAATTTAAGTAGGAATAGTGAGAAAATTTATTCAGACTGACAATTCAGAGTCCTGCAGATCAGAATACCAGTGCCTTTGAGAGCTGACAGGAGCTCCAATGTAAACGGTTCCTTTTCTGTTATTCTTTCACTCCTCAAAACAAGCACCTCTCCAGATCTGAGAGCTCCTGGCAGGTATGATGAACGGCAAATCCTAATGAGGGATCTGGTTTGGCTAGAAGTGTTAGGACTTAGCACACTGTACAAATTCTCATCTGAAATAGGAGTATCAGGAGCCAATTTCTTGAACATAATTTATTCCAGACACTAGCTGGAATAAACAGCATTCTGTAACCTCCTCAGATACTTTGCCAGTAGGGAGCTGTCTTTACACTTCTTTCAACTAAGTTAGTGATCCAAATACAAAATTCATCACTCAGGAACACAATGTGGTTTTACAGACTTGAGGATTTGAGTTCATTACCATAGACATTATTGTGCCTATCTGTATGTTTTTCCTTCTGTGTCAGATCTTCTGTAGCATGCTGCTTGCCTTGCCCTGAACAGTAAAAACAACAGCACTCAGCCCATCATGCGGTTTAACTTTCTAGAAGCAACTTGAGCATACACTCAGTTTCTAAAATACTCATTGTTTTACTTAAGTGAACTTTCATGCTGGAAAGGGAGTATAAAAATGGAACCTCCTTAGTAAGTGTTTTATTGCCTGCCTCAGAGTCCTTTTGGTTTCTTTCCGAAATAGAACGGAAATTTTCATGCTTTTGCCCCTAGCCCCCTGCACAATGTATGAGAATGAGCTAGATGTTGTCCCAGCACAGTCATTATGAACAAAAGTATTGCCTTGAGTGTAAACATGATGACCAATGCAAGTCAGTAGACTAGTAAAACCAAACCGTTCAGTTCCATTCAGATGTCGTCTTCAGCTACACCTAGATGCAACTAAAAGCTAAGTCCAACACATGGAATTTTTATTAATAGAAGAAATACAGGATTCAAAGAGAGAGTTTCTAATGAAACATGGGAACCTTTCTGAGGCTTTCTGAGGCAGTTGTTACTTCCTCTGAGTTCTGGTGAATTTTGAGCACTTTTTTTTTTTTTTTTTTTTTTTCAGTGTCTGTAAATTCATCTGCTTTCTAAGACCCACCATTGTAAACACTTGTGTTTGTGATTTTAGTGAAACAGTTTATGGACCTAGTTCTGAGTACATAGATTTACAGAAGTTCCTTCCATGAAATAACTGTCTAAAACCATGTTATAGAGTAGATTATCAATGAAATCCTATTCTATTGCCTTTTATATTTTAAAATTTCTGCTGATTTTTATTGTGTCTTTGCTCTTCCTGATGTTCATTAAGATCTTCAAGCTGACTACTGCATGTGAAATGGAATAATACCCTTAGCTTTCCTCCCTTTAAGAATGTGATCACAGTCAAGGTTCTTCAGCAGTAAAGGCCTGAAATTAGAAGCCTGTGTATGTAACAAAGATACTGATGGAAAGCTGAACTGTTCAGAGTGACAAGCCACTTGTTTAAGGTCATATTCTGCAAACATGGACTTGTACATCAGTTTTGTGTGAGACTACTCATGGAAGCAGTCTAGCACAGTTACTAAGGCAAATTTGGAACGGCAGTTTACCAAACACAGGATTTCAATCAAAGGTGCCTTATCTGGAATCTTGGAAAACTTCTTTGTGTTTAATGTACCTCATTTTCTTCAGAACATTATGTCTCCATTTAACTCCTAACAGTCCAAGAGGCTGGGCTGTATAATTTAATCATCTTGTTTACGATTTAAGTCTTGCTTATCTGTCATTACTGTATCCTCAGAAAGATTATATATACCCTCAGGAAGAAAATTGCATGGTATGTCCGAGAAAATTGTGTTTATAAAAGTGTGTTCAAATGATTTTATCATTTTGCCTGCAAAACTCCTTGAAAACATAAATTTACAATGGAAGTATTTCTAGTAATGATCAGAAAATAAAAGAACAGTGTAATCTTAATAAATGAAAGGATATGAAGTCATTGCAGCACATTTCTGACAGATTAATAGGAAAAAAAAGGAAAACAACACACATCCTCAGGTGTCTGGGGGAAAATGTTTGAATTTAAGATTACCTTTTCAGAATTTGTTCAGGTCTCTTCTCGGCGCACTTCTGGAGTTATTCCAGAAAGCGAATTAATAGTGAAGAAATTTAACGAAACGGTGAATTTTTAAAAGTCAATGATCCAAGTTAATGATCCCATGATCCAACTGGAGCCTGCAAGTGCACTAGGAACAAACTAGGGAACAGGGAAAAAAAATCTGTGCTGGGCAAAAGAGCTTCCGGCAGAGTTCTCTTGTGTTTTTCGTTTGTTTTATTTGTTTGGGGGTGGGCTGGGGGGTGTTTTTTTTTTTTTTTTTTTTTTTTTTTTTTTTTTTTTTTGGCGCACCGGCCACGGGGACGGGGCGGGAGGCCGGAGGGATGTGCTGGGGACGGCCACCACCTCCCTGCCTCTAGCCCAGGGGCTCCTCCACCTCACCCCGGCCGCGGAGCCGGACTGGGCGGCAGAGCTGGGGGTGGCAACCAGGCACTCCGGGAAATTATCCGTTTTCACACAACCCGGGCCGATCCCGTGGTCTGGCAGAGGTAATGTCCGGTAGCACCTTGGGGGGGCTGCTACTGGAGCACTACAATCAGTGGCTTCTTACGCCACAGAGAAAACTAGGAGATGAAATAGGGAAAACAAACAAACAAACAAAAAAGCAAACAAAATAAAAAACCACAAAACCACCTTTTCGGCTGGAAACTGAGTCATTGCTCCTGCTCAGTAATATCCCAGACACGAGTATCTAATGTGCCCCTGATCCCTGATTCACTGTTTGCAGCGATTGCCAATGGGAGCGTTCGGGCTTTGAAGTTATGGAAATTGTCTTCGCAGGCATTAGTCGGTATTTTAATAGCTCTCATTCTGGCTCGCTTGCTGCAGGATTTAGAAAAGCCAAAAATTCAGCGCTCTTCCGGGGCATCTAAAACGTTAGGTCCGTCCTCCGAGAGGCAATTCAACGTGAGGCCAAGTGCGGAGAGACGAAATGAGTGCATGTGTTCAAAATTACATTTTCGGCAGAAATTAAGATCCACCGGACCGTGTTTAAATGCGAGGTGGGACAACGGCGGGGGCGGGGGGGCTCGGTGTGCAGGAAACATCACTGGGAAACCTGGAATGTAACAGCGAGGATCAAAAGTTAATGGCCTATTTGATGTGAAAAGTGAGCCGGGGATGGCGGAGAGAGGGAGCGAAAAGAGCCGCCGGGACGCACGCAGGGCGCCCGCACCGCCGGACGATCTGCGCCCCTTGCAAGTAGCTAAACCAAAAATACAGCGCAGGTAGGAACGCATCTGGGGCGGGTTAGCCTTTCGTCTGGTGAATTGAGCCTTCCTGGAGGAGTGGCAGGGCGGAGAGCCGGCTCCGCGCATCTCCGCGCATCTCTCCGCGCCTTGTTCGGCCGCTCCCCGGCGTACCGCAGGGTGCTGCGCGGGTGCTGCGCAGCCAGCGCAAGGCGCGCAAGGGGCTGCGCGGCTCCGGGCGGGCAGAGGGTGCTGGAAGCATCCCTCCTGCCTGCACTCCTCCTGTGCCCCTGTCAGAGCCTGCTGAAAACCCAGGTCTGTGTTTGCGCGTAATTTAAGACAAGCGGAGAACTGCCGAGGAGGAGACCGTTTGCTGCGCCGCATCGCCAGGCCACGGCCGCAGCTCGCCAAAACTGGGGCACTGGATGGAGCCGTCTCCTTGCTGATAAAACTAGGGAAAATAAAATAAAATAAATATATATGTATATGTATATATATATATGTATATGTTCTCCGCTGGTGCAATCAACATATTTCGGCCACGCCAGTGTGCTTAATTGCATTTTTCTAGAAATAACGCTCTCCCTTGTACCGTTTAATTTCTCCTGCTCTAGCATACGCTTTGAATTAAAACCGTTGACAAGATTGTAACGAAAATACTGATTGATGTAAACATGGCCTGAAACAAATCCACACCTGATTCTGCTTCTCTGACGATGCTGATTAAAGCCAACCCCCGCCTTCCCCCGAGCCCGGCCAAGGTCTTCAGCTTCCAGAAAAACTCCTTGCCGGGGCGCAACGGTGGCAGGGAGCGAGCGCCCGGGGAGATGCGCAGTAGAGTAGCATTTGATGCGCCTGGGGGTCCCCGGGTAGATTTGGAGAGGCATTAAGTACAGTGGGGGCAGTCGTTTTCTCCCTCGTTGGTCTCATCCCACTCGGCTCCCGAGAGAAGTCTGCAGGCAGCCCATTGCCAGCGCTAGAATGAAAAGGCGAAGGAAAGCCAAAAATGCCTGTGGTCTCCTTAAACTACATTAAATCGCGGGAGTTTTATATTTAGGTTGATAATGAAGCGCGTAAAACGGTAGATAAAAATCAGTTGCTATGGACCGTCTAGGATTTCGTATGTTTTTATTAATTTTCATAGGAGATTTGAAGGTTTACGGGATCTCGGTGCTACAAGCGGGCGCTGCGGCGGAGCTCGCCCTCGGAGGGAGCAGCGGAGCCGACGGGGAGCTCTCGGGGCGACCTTTTTGCAGCCTCCCTGCCAACAGCACCGTTCAGCCCGGGCCCTGGAGCACAGCTCCCTCCGGCTGCCCCCAAACCCCAGCCCTTGCCGAGCGCGCAGCCACCGCGGGGCGCGGAGGTCGTGGGGAACATCCGCGGTGAGGAGCCCAGCGGTCCTTCCCCTCCTCGGAGGGGGGTCTGGCAACATGAGGCTTCCCCCTGGGGGTTGTGTTCTGTCTTTTTGTTAATGACACTGTGCGCTTTTTATATTTGTTTTCTGGAAAAAAAAAAAAAAAAAAAAGAAAAAGAAAAAAAAGAAACTATAATTGTAAATACACTAATTTTGGGGGGCTGAAAAGCCGCGTTCACAAGGGCTGGCTTTGCAGCTGAGCACATTCTCGCAAGGCGCTTCCGCCTAAATCCTGAAGCAAAACCTAAAATCCCCGAGCGACCTCGTCATAGGGGTATGGCGGGACTCCCTGCCCTGTGTAGGGCTCCCCCCAGCCCCGTGCGGGCACAGACAGTGCGTGGCTGCACCCAGGGGTTCCTCTGCAAGCAGCGCTCCGGGCTGCGCGGGCTTGTGCGGGGCTGCGCGGGGCTGGCTCGCCCGAGAGGGCGCGCAGGGGGGTCGGCGGGGCAAGCAGGTGTTCCCGGCTCCCAGGAGCTACTGTGTCGGTGTGACTGCGCGGGCTTCACCGGCCGTGTCATTTATTTATTTATTTATTTATTTTTCCGGGCATTTGGGGATGATTTAACTGATTTCCGTGCTCCACAGAGAGCGGTCCATTGCCTTACACTTTGCCCCGCGCGTTGCCTTCAGCAGCGCACCTCTCGCAGCCTGAATTCCTCTGCGCTGCTCTCCAGGCTGGTTCCTTCTCGTATCCCATTTTCCACGGGGAATTTATACACACAGCCGCACACGCTTCTTTCCAGGCGGCCAATGAACAGGGTTTCGAAGCGGGTAGCCTCCTTTGTTTAACGAAGCGGCATCATTAGCTCCCCATTAGCTGGCAGCGTCACAGCTCACGTCATCAGTCCAAATCACTGAGTTCTCACTCTCGCCGCGCTGCTCCCCTAAGGAAGCTGCCGGCTTTCTTAGCCCGCCAGCGAGAGAACCTAAGCCGCACCGGAGTGTTTAATCCGGTGTAGATATTTAATGTCATACCGATGGCTGGTTGCGGAGAGACCTGCAGGATGAGCAAAGAGGGGTTTGGATCCAAAGCCGCCCTAAGGTGGCGGTTCGCAAGCAGACAGGGTGGCTCCTCGGCTGAGATTCACCTTTATCGTTTTATAGTAAATAATAGGAAGAATTTTAAGAGCAGACCCCATTCTTCCGTGCGTACGTTGTTTTCTATTGCATTATGCTTCGTACAAAGGAAGAATAGAAAAGGCAGTTTCTGTGTTAGGGTGTTAGAATGGTTTCAAGTTATCATTTGCGGCAAGGACCATGGTCAGGGAAGGGGGTTTTGCTTGCCAGACACTCAGAAGCGCGCAAAGAAATTCAAACCCAGCAACAATCAAAGTAACAATAAAATACCCTAACCAAACAAGCCCCAAACCCCAACAAACCAAACCAAAACAAAAACAAAGCAAAAAGGCAACAGCAACAATAAACAGCAGATACCAATAAACCTTAAAAAAAATAGTTTAAGATCTATCTTAGAACACAGAAGCACTGTTACTGTACATAGAAAGTTGAACTATCCTCCAGGCACCAACAAACGTTTCTGAATAAAATACGAAAGCGGGGAGAGAGAAATGTGCTGAGACTGTGCTTGTCTGATATGCTTGTTCGCTTCTATGGCTAACTCTTCACATGTGAGGTAACAAATACCCATCTCAAAATTGCCAAACGACACTCTCTCAGCTATGCAAATAAAAGTACAGAACATATTACTCCTATAGTTTATGCCCAGTTTAGTATCAAGGATTCTGACGGCCAGAATATGCAAAGCGGTGGATTTCTCCCTTCCCGACTCTGGTGACACCCACGTAAGTCTTGAGTGTGTGCATGCGTGTGCACCATAGGATACGACGATGTGGAAAATGCATTATTTCCTGAAAGAGTAAACAATCATCTTGTTCAAATAATCCGGCTTTTGCTGTCTTTTGTGGGTGGAGGAGTGCTTACCTCAGGTCTACTCAGGTTTCCCAAGTATAACAAGTCTGTAAACATTGCAAATCATCTTCATGAAGTATTGGGTTGAATTCTGAAAATCTAGAAATAGACACGTACTGCTTTTTTTTTTTTTTTTTTAATAATAATAATAAAAAAGAATTGAAGAACACGCCGTTAAAGAAAAATATAGTGAAGGGGAAAAGTAAAGGAAGAGAAATTGAAATGATGTTGGAAAAGTCTTGGCTCTGGTAGGCAAGGAAACACTCTATCTTCTTCCAGCGTCACTTGATGAGACCATAAAGAGACCGATATTGTGCATTTTCTCAGAGTTTTCCAATATGCCACACACATATAACACTAGCAAGTTTCGACAGCTATTGCCAGTACTCGAATAGGTTTCCCTCAAGTGAAGAAATGCATCTTTAAGTGGGAAATCTGCCATGGGCTAACCACAGTCAGAGATGTCTGCTGGGATAAACAATACTGTTAATTCCTTCAAGCTCCATCTGTGGAAATGATAAAGTACAGCCATTATGGAAGACTGCAAGGTTAAATTAATTAGGTTCCTCCATTATGCTGCAGTCTTCTGAAGATGATTGCTATTTCCCTCTTAAATGCCATTATTCCTAGGTCTATCTAGCAGCTGATGCAATTAAAGTGAACATAATGTAAATTTAACAACACAAATAACACTTTCCTCCACGTATGCTTGAATGGCTCATGCAGGGCTATATCGCAAGCTTCAGCTTCACCCAGTAAACATCTGATGTAACCTAAAAAAAAATAAAATCAAACAAACCAGTGTGTATTTGGATACTTTTCTTCTGCGAATTCTTGGATCAATACTTTTGTTTCATGTTTTCATGTTCTCAGTAATGTTAAAGGATCCAGTTACAAACTCTTGCCAGTAAGAAAGAAAATATGCCCCGCTGTGCACCCTCCTAAACACTTCTAAGAAATAGTGTTTTCTTTTCATTTGGAATGACAATTTTGTTTGCCTGCTCTGCCACGGCGAGGGAGACTATAGATTATGAGCAGACACATTTAATTCCGCACCGCATCGCCGGCGGCTGCCGGAGTTGACACGCGTCCTGCCGGCGCGGTGATGTGCGGTGCAGTGCGGAGCGGTGCGGTGCGGCCAGGAAGCAGCCGAGAGCATCCAGCGGGGTCGGGGCCGGGGGGCTGCTTCCCCCCCCCTCCTTCACTCCTTCCTCCGGGGATCCCCGGCCAACCCGTTCTTGTGATGCGCTCTCTCTTTATTATTATTATTATTATTAATTATTATTAATAATTAATTAATTAACTGTTATTTTAAGAAAAAGCGTGTTTTTCTCTAAATCTTTGCAATTCTTCACGGGTCATTATGGCTTAATGCAATTAACGTCACCTTTTGTAACCCAATAGCAAGTACTTCCAGGACAAATCTTTAAACAGATCGCTAATCGTAAAACAAGTTATGGTGTCTGGGACTCAAAAGGGTGCTATTTGCTAGTTGCGCGGATACTTTCAAGCTTCTCCTCTTCCTTTCCCCCTCCCCCTTTTCTCTAGCTCTTGCATCTCGAGTTTATAGGGTTTGCTGAAGCGCTGCCTTATGTTACTGTTACACTCCCCAACCTCCGTGTTTTTTTTTTTTTTTTTTTTTTTTTTTTTTTTTTTTTTTTTTTCCAGAAAAAAACAGCGATGGGGTTTTACACTTTTCATGATGCAGGCCGACGGGACCACGTTCAAAAGCACGGGAATTAAAAAAAAAAGGCGGCGAGGATGCTGGAGGTGGTGAGGGTGAGTACCCTGGGCGGGCACCGCGTGTGCGGAGGATGCGACCAGCTCTGGGGCCCGAGGTATGGCCGGGGCAGAGGCTGGGCGCGACCTCCAGGGGCGATCCATCAACAGCAGCCCATCCAGCGTCTCCCGCCCCCTCACTAATTGCTGTGGCTTTTCTCCCAATTAATGCCTGCGCACTTTCCTGCTCCCCCAGCACGCACCGGGGTGAAAATGGGGCAGAGAAGTCCTGTGCTGTGAGGGGTAAAAGGGCAACGGTGCAACGGGTCCCCACATCTACAGATTTTTTAATTTTTTTTTTCTTTCCCCTTCTGCACAGTGAAGCAGGGTTGGCTGAGAAGTTTAAGTTTTATTGAATGCTGAAAGCCGTTTTCTGGCCTGCTGTTTGGTTCCTGCTGTGCAGTTTGGGAGGAAATCCAGGTGGGATATTTAAATCTGGTTCAAGTGTCACATACATAATTTATAGGTTGGTCAAGGTAGAAGCAGATCCTTTCCCCCAAATTTAGGCTTACGCATATAGTTCTGTAGGTCTCATCCATGCAACCGACACTGAAAGAGGCCCGGCTCAATGCTGCGGTACATAATACACAACAAATGGAAGGAAAAATTTGGAAATAAATCATACAGGAATTCTTGGTTCGGGGGAATGACATCCCAGTACTTAAATTATTAGATTATGTTTGGATAGAATATTTAATCTACCACACACCATCCCTGTACTTTAATTTTCCTGATTCCGTGAATAAATTTGGTCCTGATTTCAGTTTTACAGCTGAGTTTCAGTTTGTGTTCTCAGTTAGCCCTGAGAAATGACTGTCCATTCGTGAACCTGACAATGAAGGTAAATAAGTTGCACTGTCACCACGTGGTTGTGCATTATGCTACATTTTTGGAAGAAACCTTTAAAATCTGTCATCTCTTACTGTTTTGCAGTGGATTTTTGTAGGTTGGGAACAAGAGGAAGCTGCATATAAAGATGCATTTTCCAAAGAGGTCGTAACAAAGATAATATTTAAAAGGTCCTAATTCTATGGCATTGAGGGAAAAATAAAAGAATCACTGTACCTCGTCTGTCTTTGGAGACATTCAAAGCAATCCTGCAGAATGCACAATGCATTCACCTTGTCTGGTTTAATAGAGGCAGAAAATGATTAGAGTGTGTTTTAATACTTGCTGTACAAGTGACGTAAGAAGCCAAGCCTCAGAACAGTTTAAATGTTGATATACCCAGCTTGAAAAAGCTTGTCAAATAAATCAAACCGTTCTGGGGGCAAACCCATGTTGTTTTTAAACCACAGAGTGGGGCAGTGGGCGTGGTTACTCACATGGTTGAATGGTGAATGTATAGATTTAAAATACATTTTGCCACACTGGTTTCCAGAGGATTGTTTTGGCCTCGTATTCCAAGACCATGAGCCAAAACTCTGGTCAATGTTTTGACAACAGAGCCAGGAAAAACAAAAAAGGCTTAGCCTGTGAAAAAGAAATGAAGATGTAGTGAAGGAAAACAGTAGTCTCTCTGCCACTGCCTTACTCAATCCATATGTGGACTTAAACACAGGAAATACCCACCATTCACCGCAATCAAGCCAGAGGCTTGTGCATCAGAAAGTGCCTTGTGGAACTAATTGGACTCTATTAAGATTGTCATTGACATAGGAAAGCATTTTGAAATTTTAAATGAGAACATTTAGAGAACACACACAAAAAAAAGATAACTGCTGTAAGTGTTAATTTTTTAAAAATATGTTCACCACAGCACTAAAATTTTATGATGTGTTTCTAGTGTGGCTTTTTACATAGATTAATTATCATTTTGTGATGTTTGTGTTCTTAAACTCTTTATGCTTACTTTTCATCAAAAGTCTTTCTGTCACAGACAAAAATCATCGAGTGTTCTCCAGCATCAGTTCATAGCAGAATGGAAGAAAATCCAGACTTCACCAATTTAAAATGATAATCAACAAAGTGATGATGTCTTACATACTGACAAAGTTTGCAGAGGAAACACAGCTACAAATAATATGTCCTGGAATGATTTTTTTTTTTTTTCATTTTATAGACTTGAGTGAAAACAACATTTGTCCTTGCCAACAAGTATTTGGCAAAGTGTTTCTTTTAGCACATTCCTGCCAGATATCTCCTTGGGAGGTCTTGGTGTTGTTTTTCCCGACTGCAGTTTTTTGTTGTTGTTGTTGTTATTATTATTATTATTATTATTATTAGATTTATTTGTTTAGTTATTGTTGTTGATGGTTTTTAATATTTTTATTTTTATTTATTTATTTATTTTTACTATACCATTGCATTTATATTTTCAGCATGATGAGGCACAATTAAACATGAAAAAACTATGTAGTTTTTGCCAATTAAATTCAATCTCTACATAACTTCCACTGAATTCACAATCCTGTGAACTCTTACTGTCTTTGCCTGTTTGATTTTTTTCTCCCTCTTGCTTTGAAACAAATTAGTGGGATCACTTGTGTTTAAAAAGGCACAGGATCTTTAGTATGCTGCTGAACAGTGAGTCAAATTTCTTAGACTTCTTGATAGATGGAGAAGTGTTTGAGGAAGTGACATGTTTTCCCCATTTTTTAAGTCACCAAATAACACTGTTGTAGAGCTGTGTAAAAAAAAATATCAGTTCCTCCACATCAGCTACACAGGGTACTGTAGCAGGACTAGGGACACAGATGTCAAGTGTCTTGTCTGCTCTCTGTACCTCAGGGAATCTATTTATTTATTTATTTATATTATTTTCATTCAGTTTGCCTTTTTGATCTTTTATTATTATTATTATTATTATTATTATTATTATTATTATTATTATTATTATTATTATTAAATTATCCAAATGGTACTTTATCCAAATTTCATGAAAAATTCCTGTTCATAAATTTTTACCTTTAAAAGACTTGCAAAAGCAAACATGTTCACATATAGCAGGAGCTGCAGTTGTAAATGTGTTGAAACTCAGCTGACAGATATTTGGAGTACAGGTAGCAGAACCTCTGCTCCCGATGCTGCATGTTTGAGCCTTATGTTAATCGGTAGAGATTTTAACACATTGTCTATGTAAAATATAACAACAGTGGAAACTTTGTTTATTTTGGCATTTATAGCAAATGAAAAAAACAATTTTCCTAGCCTGGTCAACAGCCTGGGATGAGACTTGGAGCTCCTGAGGGTCACCACCTGATTTTCTTTGTTGTCTACTACTAGTGTGACAAGGCCATGGCAGAGCACCCCAGCTCTTCCTCCAGAGCCAGTCCCTGGATGACCACCTTCTAATGCCAACTATCATTTCTTCTAGCTCAGGCAGCAGCCTTACCCTGTTTTGTAACTTTTGCAGATTTGACTTCAGGACTTGTGACACCATTCCTTACATTTTATGTGGTCTGTTGAGGGAAAGAGCCGGGAGAAAGTCTGTGTGTAAATACATAAAATGTGATGACTTTACAGGCATGACTTAAGTCTGATTGTAATGTAAGCAAAGCTGATTATTGTGTTGGTAGATGTCTACAAAGTGTATTTGGAGTACAACAGCACATATGATATATTCAGAAAGCAATTGAATATATAATAAATTAAGAACAGACAAAACAGTTATTTCACTATGAAGTTGTTCATTCTCTACACATATGATTCTTAATTGTTTTTTGAATGTGAAACTGTATATGTAAAAAACTGATCTGAACAAAACTCTCAGCCCAATCCATGCATCCACTCACATTCCTGTGGGAACAAAAAAGAAGAAAAATTTGGCATCTTGCGATCTGGATTATTGACAGAAACACTATCATTAATTTTTAAAAATAAGAACAAGGGACTATAGGCACTAAGATCATATCTGGAGATTTTTTATTGCTGGCTTTGGAGTGACAGAAAATAAAAATCACCCCAAAGGTCAATATAATTGGACTTCTAAGTTATCCATATTTTCTCTGATGAAGTGAACATTAGGCTGATGTGAGTTGGAGGCATAGAATTTTGAGTTTTGGCTTTTTCAGTGACTTTGTAGACGAATTTCCCTGGCCATTACCCATTACAGTACTCTACAAAGGCAATGTTTACACCAACCAATTTTCTTTTGCTTTCTTTCTCCATACACGTCTAAACATATAAAATGGTGCCATTCTTTAAGGAAACAAGAAGAGAAGAACAGAAGAGATAGACAAAACAGACAAAGAAAGAAAAGAAAATGGGGGGGGGGGGGGGGGGGGGGAAGCGGAGGGGAGAGGGACAAGAGGAAAAGCAGAGATAAATGTGTCTGTGTATAAACATACTTCCTTTGAGTGACACTTGATGAAAACTATACATTGCAACATAAATAACAGCAAAGCCTTTGCAAGGTGCATCTGCATCTCAGACACTACTGATCTGGTGTCTTGCACCCTCAGTAGCATTTGATCGGATTCCATGGAGATAGGCATGGAAACCATTTGTAATTGAGATTTGTAATTAAGATGCAGTCATCCAAATTGAAACTGGTATGAAAATATGAACTTGAAAATAATAACTGGTATTTATTCATGACATCAGGTTACCAAAAGCAGTAAGCAGTCCAGGGGCTGTCCTGGACCTACTGTATCTTGATTTTGGCATTGGCATGTAGGACTCAAATTTCTTTCCACCCCCTGAGTACTGTCAGTTATTCCTGTGGACCAGTCTTCTGAGTCCAGTTACTTCAAATAAAGTTTGTTAACTCCTCAAAATTATAAACATCCTTACCGATGAACAGTGTGAAGCCAACGGCACAGACTATTCAAAACATTCCCTTTAGTTTGTTAACACATAGTATCAGTAATAGTTGTTGGGCCTAGAATATAAATTAGATAAGACTACTGAAGACGGTAGGATTTCTCTTATGGGCTATTGCAGAGTTCTCAAAATAACCATGTAATCAAGAATTAAGTCCAAATCAGTTAAGCTGTCTTGGGAAACATACTACTGCTGATAAGTGATAGATCCTCAGCTGATGTAAACAGATGTAATTCTACTGATGTACTCCTCACACAGCTGTGGATTTATCTCCATAGTAATCTACACGCTGGAAAGTTTTCTTACCCCCCACTTGCCAAATGACTCCCTAGTGTGTTATCTGTCCTTCTGGGAGATCAAAAAATGCAGAGCTGAAAGTGTGTGCATTCTGAATTGAAGAAAATGCAGCTGTCAGCATGTATGAAAGAGTTTACTGGATCAAAATAAAAAACAACCAATTTATGTCTGCTACTCTGTGTCTTTATTGAACAACAACGACAAAATGTTATTATTTTACATATTGAATTTTCTAATATTCCAGGATGAGGGGTCTGGAAAAATCCAAATGGTATTTTTAGCCCTGTTTTCTCTCTCACTCTCTCCCCCAGCTCTTCTGCCCCACAAAAAAAAAAAAAAAAAAAAAAAAAAAAAAAAAAAAAAAAAAGAGCCAATTTCAACCACATTTGAGAGGAGGAGAATTCCCAAACATTGTTAAGTTCCAAAAACTGCCATGAAAATCTGTAGTTGGATGGAGGAGAAGAAACGTATTTGTTCCTCCAGGTAACCTGGCCCTTGTTCAGTCAGCTTTGCTTTTGCTTGGCAGTGGCCAGATGCACAATGAATGCTCCTTGACACGTATTGTCCAGCTAATCAGTAAGCCCATAGCTTTGGGTTGACCTCAGGCTATGTTCCCTCTTGCCAAAAGGGATTATAAGGTAGGAATGTGAGAGATGGATAGGGTTAATGCAGCAGTAATGTATAGAGCTTATGAGACAAACATGCATAGGGATCAGGCTCTGTTAGTTACTCACAGAACAGCTTGTGTTTTTTAAATATAGTTATTACATTTTTTTACATGTTGAGTCCCATGTTTATGAGCTATAATCCTTGGATAATTTATTACTTTCAATAAATAGTAGTAGTCAATCTTTATGCTATGGTTCTTTCAATGAAGGCATTTAATTGAAACAGAATCTGTGGTATTTCCACACCAATACATATATCAGCTTCTTTTTAAGGGCAAAACATTAAACTTATGTTTAAAAACATCTTTTACTGCAGAGTGCATGTGTTATTGTTACAACTCTTTCTACTATTTTGCCTGTGTTATTATTCATTGTTCAAATTAAGAACCTCTTGGTATGTACACCTTTTTAATTAGAATGAAAAATTTTTAGAAAATAACCCATTAAAAAAAAAAAAGTAAATAGAGAAAAAAAAGGAAAAGAATCCCAATAGACATACAGGGTTAAGCTTTTAACATGTCTTTACTTGTAGATTTTGCTTTCAGCATAAGAAATCTAGAACTGTTTTGGGAGACGTGGAGCACCACCCTGTTGGGAGGTTGGACACCTTAGGTCCCCTCTGTAAACTAAGGAGAGAAAAAGTGTCTTCCAAAGGCCAAGGAAAGGATCTTGTGTTCAGAGCCTTGAACTGCTGTCTAGAGCAATCTGTCTTGTTTTGCTGACTGTGCGAAACTGGAGAGACCAAAGCTCTACTCAGACACTACATTCAAATGCCTTCAGATGGATGGTGTAAATAGCTTAAGTGATGAAGAAGCTTGTTCAGAGCATCCTTAGCACTAGATCAACAACCACAACAATGTAAGAAGAGTTTTTTTCCCCACAAGGAGGACCAAAATAATTTTAATTTCTCTCTTAAAGAACATGGTTAGGACCTTCAGCTGCACAACAGCTGAGCACTATAGCATCGCTTCTCCGTGGAGCCCATGCCAGAGGGGCAGAGGTGGAATGACCACTTGCAGAGCAGACAGTGATTCCACCAAGGTCTCTGTCATTTTCTGTCTCTTTGCTGCCTGATTCAGGGACTAGCCTTTGGCTGGTCTTTCCCTGAATCAGCTTTACTGCAGTGCTTTCATGAAGGCAATCACCACTTTCTCCAAGAGGATTTCTCTTGCTGCTTCTCCATAAATTCTCTTCTGTGTTCACTTGTTTTTTTTGGACAACTGAATTAGTTCCACCTCTGACCTCTTAATGCTTCTGGAGCTGCCCTGTACTTTCTTTCCTACATTTTCTGCTCCTTTTATTGTGTTTCCTCTCTCTGCCTTTCAGAGCTTTCATAGTCTTCTTAAGGCTTTCTTCTTTCATTGTTCTCTTTCTGCTTTTCCATCTCATCCCTTGGCAAACTAGCTCCTTCTTGTGGCTTTTTTTTTTTTTTTTTTTTCTTTACCATCTTTGTGAGGGTGGCTACCAAGTTTAAGTTTCTGTTCCTGACAATGTCCTTTTTTGCCTCTGGGATTCTCAGATTTCACCCCTCAAGTTAATCCAGTGTGCAGTTGCCAACATTTTCTGGCTAGGTCTCTTTACAGTTTTCTCACTATTCAAATGAAAGAAGAAGAAGAAAAAAAGACATACCTTGGTTCTCCTTTCTCAAGAATATGAGGGGGATGTTTCTATTTCTGGTGGCATAACAGGTAATAAAGATAAACCTGGCTTTATCCTGAAGTGCAGACTAGACTGAATATATTTATATGTAGCTGCTATGGTGACATTTACAACAAATCATTATCATTCACATGGAATAATCTGTCAAATATGCAGGGATTTAAATATTTTACCACTAAAAATTGCCTGTGCTTTTCTTAGTTTTATGTTGAAAATTCCACATAGTTCTTAAAACAACACTTTCTCTTCCAATATATATTTTCCAAAGCTGTATTATTGTAAATTGCTATAAATGATCATCATTTGTGTGGGAGGGAAGGATGGCAACAGGAATGCTCATTCCACCCAGACAGCCTTTGTTTGAACTGGCAGAAGACAATCAAGATCCTTCTGCCTTCAATATTGCACAGGATAGAATAGAGAGGTAAAAAAAATAAATAATAATAACAAAAACAAAACAAAACAAAATAAAAACAAAACAAATAAAAAACCCCAACAATTTATCAGTGGTAACCTGTCTCTAAATGAAGAGATATACAAGATCATCAGGAAGGTGACTCCTCTCCAGAGAATAACTGAGAATAATTCCATCTAGTTTCATAGATAGTGATGGGACATAGACAAGATGGATAGGTCAGTGTCAGGAAAAAGGAGAGACACTTGGAGGGTACAAGCAGATATCATGGATCAAATTGTCTTTGCTGCTGCTGCTGGGAACTGTCTACTGGCTCCAAAATGAATCAGCTGCATTTATTTCTATGGTATGCTGGACACCGAACTAGATAATGGAAGCTGTCCTTCTAATGTGAAAGAGTATGAGTTTCTACACAAAGATCATACTAATTTATAGGTCTGCTGACCTTTTGCTACAGTATCAATTTCTGGATGTGTATAGCCAAATGAGAGAGTGCTGGGATGCCACACACCAGGCCTGCTTGTGGTGCAGGGAAGAAGACCAAAGACACAAATGATGACAAATCCAGCCAGATATGAACAGGAGGAAGAGGAAAAAATTAGAGTACCCACTTTATTGTCATTAAGGTACAGACAGAAGTATATTACTTTTTATGTTGTATTAATTCTTTGGACTAATACCAGAAACAACACTTCTTTTGTCTGAATTGAAAGCTCTTATTTTCAATTGCCAAAAATCCAAGATTTTCTATTAAAAATCGCAGAGAATTGAAAACGATAAATGTTCTGTTGCCGCAGATCCACTGGTGGAGAGTTGACATGCCAAAGTCTTCCTTTCTTTTAAGCAAGGATTTCTGCAATGTTTGTCTTCCACTAGGGAGGTCAGTAAAACTGAAAACATAAGACATGCTTCATAGTTTTGTTTCAAAGATAAATATTAGGCATATTTATTGTCTTCTGCAAAATCTCGAAATATGTGATGGGCTAAATTCTGGCTTAGGAATTCTGCACCTAACGCAACAACATAGAATTTGATTTTGTGGTTGTTTTGTATAGCTCAAAGTCTACCTTTCTGCACATCCTATGTGAAGCAGACCCAAGGGCAACAGGAACAAAGGATGGACAGAGGACCATGGTTTTGCAATATGTACATGTACACACTGCCACTACATTTAGCCAGGGTTGCTGAACACAATGACTTCATGCATGCTGGAGTGCCTGAAGCGTGACCTCAGCTCACTTTGGCTTCAGTTCATGTTGAAGGTTCTTAGCAGGTGCCGGCAGCTCCATGGATGTGACAAAACATATATAGCTCACTTTTCATCCAAGATCTAGGATCAGTTTCATGCTGACCCTGCAAATTACATTTGCACTATGCAGAGTTTGTCCTGTTGTTGTAGCTTGGATGATCTAAGTTTACAACCAAGTCAAGGCTTGTAAGGAAAGGTAGTGTCTTTCACTAGACATAACTGGAGCAACAAAACACAAAAGCAACCCAGGAGCTTCCAGGAACAAAGGTCTGCTTGGTGCTTCATTGATTGAAAACCAGAAATGCTGAAGGTCCTGTGTCACTATCTAGAGACATTGCTTGCTACTTTGTCATTATACATATCTTTTCTTTATTATTTTTTTTTTTTTCCATTAATTCTTTCCATGCATTTTTAATAGGTATTTCCCCATGAAGGATGTTCACAAGAAAATGACACTTTTTTTTTTTTTTCCTTCAACTGAAACTTCACTTCTCAACAAACCATCCACTCAACATACAATGCTTCTTCATGAGCCAGGAAACTTTCAACTGATCTGAAATCTGCCACTGTGTTTCTACTCATGTAAACTTCCTCCTGTATGGCAAAACCAGCACTGGTCTCAGAACCTGTGCACACAGTATCAGGTCTATCACCTGGAGCAGATTGGTGGAGCAAATCTCTTCGTGCTGTCTGGTTCCGGAAACTGTTAGATACCTGTTAGCTGTTGGAGTGTATCGAGTACAGTCCTGGAGCACAATTCAAAATGAAATATCCTATTGTTAAGGTTTGGTGATGGAATCATAAGTTTCTAAAAAACAAACAAACAAAAATTGGGTGTAAAAAAATCTAAAAAATCCTATGTCTTCCCTCTCCCATCTTTCTCCCTTCCCTTCCCCCCCCAAAAAAAAATAAAAATAAATCAATCAATGACACTTTTAGAAGCCTGTGGTAATATTTTCAAGATAATGGAATTAGAAACACGGGTATGAACCAAGAAATAGATTAAGAAATTACTTTTTGTCAGGACCGCTATGGTTAATAGTAAAGCTGTCACTCTTGCTTTGCTAAGGTGCATCTGCATCTCAGCCACTACTGATCAGTGCTTTCCTTCTGAAAGTAGTCCCATCGATCGTTGCCAGAAGATGCTGTTATTTTCCAGCATACAGACACTTGTGTAAAACTGGTGTCAAACTTGACAAGAGGAAACTACGTTATAAAGCATTATTATTACTTTATCATTATTTTGGGTCATATTTGATTCTGTCTGGTGCGTTCACATTAGAGATGCTGTGGACACTGTTCTGGAGCTCCTGTGAGTGTGAAGAAGAAACTTTGAAAATATTGTAATGAATTTACACTAATTCCAACAAAATTCTGAAGGCTTTCTCCACACTTCTCAGTTTCAGCTGTATGTTGACTACTCTGAATTGCAAGACTTGGCTTTAAGTACTGTTTGAACTATAGGAAGGTATAGAACAGACAGCAAAAAGTACGATGTGTGCCTGAACACATTGTAAAATAAGTAATGTAAACTATGAATATGGAAGAAGAAAACAGAAAGTAGATTTCCAATGTCTTCATAAACCATAAAATATGTCCTACAAGTAAAATAAAATCCTTTGTCTATGCCAAGTATTACTCCACAGTAATTTTTCATTACACTGTATCCATTTGCATGAGCCACTAACTCTTATTTGTAGCCGTCCACTGGTCTAGACAGACAAATCTTTGGAGATCTATTCTTTTTGATGGATTTATCAGATTTCCAGCCCTATTCCCCCCTTCTTTTTAATTTCAGTTCCTACCTTGCTTTTGTGCTGGCTGCAGCAAAATACCTAGGTAGGGCCACATAACTAATTCTGTGGCACCAGGGCTAGTAGCTTTTTTTTTTTTTTTTGGTCTTCCCTTTCTTTCAGCCTTGTTTGAAGTGACCCTCCACCACTTACTTATCCCAGTGTGGAAACTGGCTGCCTCTGCAGAAAATTTATATCCTGTATGGTACAGACAATATGCTACTGCGTAGGACTGCAGAAAAATAACCTTGTCAGACTCCTGTACTTTGAGCGCCCCAGCTCTGTTAACACAATGCATCTTCTTGCTGTGCACACTTTTGTATAGCATGCACACTGTGTATCTAGCAAGCTTAATACTGCACTCTGAAATTTTTTTTGGTACAAGGTTGCTAAAAAGGGCTTTAATAAAACTGTTTTCTAACATGGTAGTTTTTGTTTATTTTCAGAGTTCAAGAACACAGTGCTTTGGTAGTTCTGCAGTCCTGGATGTGTAAGGTATTTAAAAATCAATTCCAGAAACCAAAGAAGTTCTATCCAAGGTACATCAAGGGCTAGATTCCAGCCACACATTCAGTATAAATAATGTAAAGCCATCAGTCACATTTTATAGTAAGCAAAGTAAAATTGAAGAAGTAAAGACAAGCTAATAAAATAATTAATATTAGTGGAAAATAATCGGTATACAGTAACAAATACATTTCTGTAGACATAACACTTAACTCTAAGAAAATATATACATACATATATGATGGCTACAAATGAGCTTGTGATTTTCTTCCAAAAGTATTTGAGCAGGAAGTAAAACATTTTCCCAGTGGATGAAATAACATTCATTTTTGCCAATCTAAGCAAGGCAGATTTAAATTTTATGTGTGTCCAACTGCTTGTTCCCCCTCAGCTAATAACCTGCCTGCTGGAAACGTTTCAAATGAAAAGGAGTTCACAGTTCCTAAGCCCAGCTCTGAATATATCTGCCATGCATGTAAACAAGTAAACCATTATGTTTCTTGTTGAGATAAAGAATACCATGATAAGTGGGGACTTTCACAAAACAAAGGGCTTCCTATTGCGAGTGTGGATAATCTTCCAGAAAACCCTGTGTTTTGGCAAATCACACCAGATTAATCTATTAGGCATCTCCTTTCATCATCAAATTTCCGCTGCCTATCACAGTGGCTGCCTTATCAAGCCCCCTGTTTTCAATAGCAGGCCCATTCCTAAGATTTCAGGTACTGGCCTTCCATGCTCGGAAAACAGGTGTCCCCACTGTTTTCGGGCAGGAAAGGTCCCTGCACAGAAGCCTGGGAAAGGGCAGGGGTATCAGCCGCTGTTCTACCTGAAGGAACAGGTAACAGGAAACTGTTGATTCAAGGGGCGAACTTAATTGGCATGCATTAGTTAGCAGCGAGCAGTTTTTGTGAATTACGAATCCTAAAACTTTTGTCAGGAGGAATACTTATAAGAAGGGGACAGAGGCACCCTCCCAGGAATAACCAGCTCTTGTAACTATTTTGAATGTGTATTCCGGAAAACATGATCTAGGGATGAAGGGTGTCATGTCAAACTTACATGTAGTGCCTGAACTGTCAGGCAAATTGCTTATATTCAGGAGGAAATGGATTTCAAATTTCAACTAAAGGCTAATATTCCAAACCAATTAGTATGCTGGATCAGGTTTTCGAGCTCTCAGTGCCTCCCCGGGTTTTTGTTTGCTTGTTTGTTTGTTGGTTTTTGCTTTTGTTTAATTAATGAAACCAGGCATAGTGTTTCTGACCAGATCATTCATCTATGAACCAGGGCCATCCACATGGTCACCCAGAAATACCTCAGTATGGAATGAAGACAAGGACAGGGATATGAAAAATGTCATTTTTAACATTGACAGAGAAATTTGTTTTACAGAAGCCAGCAAATCCACGTTCCTTTCCTTTAACTCCCAGTGCTTATCTCTTCTTGTCAAGGCAGCGTCCAGAGGTTTCTCCTGGCAGGTGCCTCGGTGCCTGGCTGCAGTCCCCAGCAGGAAGACCTTCATTCTCTGCTCTGAGCTCAGCTCCTGAGAGCTTGTGCAGGCTTTACTGTATTAAAACAAAGACGCTCAGGAAGGCCACTGTAGTGACAGCAGGAAGAGCCAGCCTGCTTTCAGCTTTCTGCTTTGACAGCAGGACTGCTCTGAAACATGGAGATGAGCCCCGCACCCTGCTCTGTGGGTAGGAAGGGTTTGATAAGCACATACCTTGGCATCCGGCACTCCACAGCGCAGCCTTTGTTTCATCCGCAGATGATTAAATGGTCTACAGGGCAATTACGAACTGAAGGAAGGAATAGCCAGCTCCCTCCAGGTTTCCTCAATCAGCACGATTGAATTTCTCAAAGGCAGGCAGCAGTAGCAGCAGCAGCCCCAGTGACTTTTCCTGAAAAATGTTCTCCAGTTTAGGATCGAGCTTTCATTTAACTGCTTGCTGTTTCATTTTATTAAGTGCAAATTGTGGCTTAATAGATTTACAGTTGCCATAAACTTCGGCATCATGAAAGCTGTCAGAGTGGCCAGTTGCACAGCACAATAGTAGCATGATGTTAGAAAGGGTGAGCTGGATAAGCCAGGCATCAAGAAACTCCGCAGAGCATTTTAACAGGTCTGTGCATAGTCCTGACAGGTAGATGTGACCCCGTGGAACTGAAATAGAAACAGTGGCTCACACTAGTTTCCGTTTGCTCTTCTATTTTCTAGGAATTAGAGGTGGAAGGTTTCAGAAGATTATCTGCAAATGAAAAATAGCATATTTTGCTTTTTTCAGACAAACTTTGTAAATTAACTCTGCTACACAGTAGTTACCAAAATCCAGATTTATTTATTTATTTTGAATACCTATTACATTGTAGCTCTGTTCTGCACTCATTACACTGTGTTTAGCTCCTGATACATACCAGCAAAAAGTGTAGACATACTGGAGGGAGTTCAGACAGAAGCATTAAGGATGATTAAAGGGGAGGAGGGACAGACTCCTCTGAGAAGACTAAAAAATGAAATACAAGTGGTTTGGTTAAGCAATGATGGGGCAATGAGCCACCTACAGACACTTTCCTGCAGAATGAGGTAGAACAAAGACTGTAGGCTGTGCAATTTTGAGCAATGCACCTCCAGGCAGCCTGCATTCCCAGCCAAGTGACCATGTTACCCAGTACACCTAGTACTATGGGGAAAGCTGGTTACTTTCCTTAAAAGAAACCATGAGAGAAGGCTAAGGAGGAGAAAAGATATATATATATTTTTTTTTCCTTCTTTCTTTCCTTGTTAATAAACTCTGATTTGGGAGGCTATTAATTTCAGAAGTCAGCAGCTTTTCCCACCAACCATAGTTTTTGACAAAGGCCTGGAACCCATCTGTGTGTTGCCAAAGGGTTGGCTAGGTTACCCAAGCGGACTCACCTCATAGCATACGTAGGGACCTGGGTCCTCCTTCACCCAGGTATGTACAAAGAGATCTTGGGGATCTTCAGGAAAGTTTGATACTAGAACAAAACAAGGCTGCTACAGCTCTGTCTCATCACCCAAGCAAAGAGTTCTCCCATGTAGCACTGTCATGGGGGCAAAAATAAGATTTGGTGTCTTGTGAAGGACAAATATTTTCCCTTTGCACAGGGGAATTTCACATCTTTGGCTTATATCAGTATATGTCTCCATATGCACCCCAGATATGAAGTAGTAGAAAAGGAAGCCACAAGTCAAAAGGGGAACACATTTCTTTCTGTCACAGCATTTGAAAATAATTTGTTTTTATAGTCAACTATTCAGAGAAGCACTGAAATGTGTGCATGAACTTTATTATTAAACCACGACAAGTGACAACTGTGTCAGAGGACAATATAGCTGAGGACCTAATAATTAACTGAAAATGTTTGTTAGTGTGATGGTCCTTCATGAAACAAGACAAATTATTTGAAAACAAACGTCACAGACAAATAATTGCACAATGACTATGATAGTTAAATTGCCTACAGAGTGTGTATTCATAGTCAGTAATGACTTGTAGGCAGACTCAGACCTACCAACAGAGAGTGAGGAGACTTTTGCTGTTCCATGAGGTCAGCAGAGCTGAGAGCCCACAGCTTCAAGGCTGTGGCACCTTACAGCCTGCTCATCCTCCTTCCCTGCCAACAGCTCTGCCCCAGCCTATGGTGTGGGGTGTAGGTCACAGCTGGCACAGAATTAAAGTGTCCTGGGATATGGTCAGAGGTGCGCAGATCATTTCCTATAAAACTCCAACAACCTCCCAGAAAGAAATAAAGGAAGTTTATTTTCTAGACCTGCTTGTGGTCTAGCTATTAAACTATACCTTTAGGGAACCGAGTAATGTTTCTAAGGCAATGTGACAGTACTGCAAAGTTAACTACAGTCCGTGAAATGTATCCTATTTATTCTAAAGAAAGCTAAACCATGTGCTTTCTATGTTTTTCAGCTAGAAAAGACAGGTTAATAGATACTTGTTAATAAATCAACAACATTTCTTTCCCACAGTGACTTCATGTAAATTCAATTTATTTGTATCTATAAACCATATTTTAAATTATTTTTACCTGTTTCATGAATAGCAGATAACAATTTTAGGGCTCTCAGTCTTCCTAGCTAACTGTAGCATAAAACACTTTGCATGTTTGTTGCAAAAGATGATTTTGAAAAAGCTCTATCTCAGAAAATTATGTACGTCTTCTATACTTCATTAGCAAATTTCATGTGTACAGGTTACCAGTGTGTTTAATGGTGACCGTGCTAACAGACAGCTGCCAGCATGCTGTGGTGAGCAAGGCCATTTGTAACTCTCATCAACAGTTCCACCATTTTCAGTTGTATGAAAAGTGATAACACACTGATCTAGTAGTCATTAAGAACTTTTTCTTACTCCTTTAGGATTAATTTGCACTGACCCAGAATTCTGTATTTGCTTAACACAAGCAGTGGGCTACTTTGATGTTATCTGCTTCTATAAACAATAACGTACAGTTCTCTCCTGGGCTAAAACAGCTCTTATTCTACTGAGAATTAGCTGTATTAATCATTCTGAAGTCCAAGAGTGCATGATCATAAATTGTGTGCCGGGACCTCACTTAGCAACTCCCAAGACTCTCATTTATCAACATTTTTTTTTCTCTTCCTGGATATTTAGTATGTAGGGAGTAATTTATTTCTGAGCCGGTGCTTTGTGATGTCTTTAATGTTGAAGTAAAGTTGGAAAACTTTCTGCAACAAATATAATTTTTCTTACTCCCTTAATGTAGAAGCAAAAATTATGGACCACAGCTACAGACTGATTCCCTCAAGTGGCCAGAACAGAGAACACAGGCCAAGCTTTAAATTGTATGAAGGAGGTGGTGGTAACTGAAAATTAGGAGAGCTGCATGCTCAATATGCCTTTCATTAATTATTCAATTCATTTTAAAAATGTGAGGCATCTTTGAGCTGATATCTACCTAACTTTTCTCATCTTTCTCAAACTAAGCAGCTAAAATATAGTTAAGATATAATTGAAGCAAGATGAAATCTTCAGAGAACACTAGTTTAGTTTGTATCTTCCAGGAAAGATCTGGCTTGATAAAAGATTTTTTTTTTTTCTTTACCATTTTTCAGTAATTTTCTCAGCTTTAAAACACAATATAAATTTGTCAGAAATGTAAGGGGAAAAAATGTTCTTTATCAGCTCAGAGTTGATCTGATACCATTTACTTCCTATTTTGCATGCAGCCAGGATGATATGTTTTTTAAAGTCTCCTCTCACATACAAAAAGTATAGAAAGTCAAAGCATCCAGAAATCAAGAATAGAGGCAGTGAAAACATTTTGAGTGAATAGATTAAAACCTTCAGTCTCAGATGGCTATCTTTGATCCATGCGGACCCAATTTCTTCAGATTTTGGCATTTTTCATTGCATAAAGCAGAAGTGGAAACAGAGGCCCTGATTCTGCTTTTCTTGAGACGAGCATACATGAAGTATCTCCATTGACTTACTGGGGAAAGTCCAGATTTAAGTCATTTTTGATGAGAGAAGAATTTTGGCTCAACTTGAGCAGAATCAAACTCATGAATACAGAAACATTTTTTTTTTTTTTTTTTCCCCAGAGTTTCATCCTGAGCTTAACTTTGATTTCAAAGCTCTCACTGTTTTATTGTAAACATGTGGTTTTTAAAATACTGCACTGCTCCAAAGTTATCTGCATGTGAGTTTATTTTATATTAAGTACTTCAAAAAATGTCTGAACATAAAATGCCAACAGAAACAACAAAAATATAAATAAATCACTACATTCAGCAGAAATACTTTAATTCAGAATGTAATAAAGACAGTCAAGGTTTAAAAAGTTTATGCCAAAGTTTAAACAGAAGGAATTAGTAAATTTTTCCCCTGCAGTTTTGCTGCCACAGCCAAAAGATTCTCAAAGGTTGTTAAAAAAAAAAAAAAAAAAAAAAAAAAAGACAGTGGAAAAATGTTTATTTCCCTTCAAGAACTTCTGGCTTCTGTGATTTGGCATCGTTCTCAGCCATTTAGAACATTTGTGCTAGCGGAGGCCAAGTACTGCTGTTATATTCACAGATTCTCCCTCTATTCCCATAAATAAGTTTTCAAGAGCTGTGATCTTTCCTCACCTAGGGCTGTGCAGTCTCCCTGATGTCCGTAAAACCTTGAGGGCAGCTGCCATGAAAGTTCCTCATTCTTCAGAGACTGCCCTAATTCTTCCTGGATTTCTAATTACAGAAGATTTGGCTTTTAGATTCAGGGGCAAAATTCTTTCAGCAGTGATGTGCAGGCACCCAGGCTCATTTTGACCCAGTAAAACTATCAGTGACTACCTGTGGAAGAATTTTCCTTTAGGACTACAGACACATGCTGCACACACTGAGCAGCTATAGCCTGTGTAGTGTGATGCCTAAGCCAGACCTACCTCAGCAATGTGAAATTCTGGGTATCCAGATTCACTGGACTGGTGATGTGTCTTTTTGTTAAAGTTATAACTTTTTTTCCCTGCCTTTTTCTTTTTTTTTTTTTTTCTCCCCTGTTCTTCACTCCACTGAGCACTGCACACATGGTTACAGTGCTTACAATCTTACAAACTTCTGCACGTCAGCTCATCTTTATTTAAAATTCTGTGGATGGAGGCTTGATGCAATCCTACAGAGTTATTTCTGCATCACCCATGCACTGAGAACTGTACCCCTCTCTGAAACAAAGGTAAACAGGGGCTTTCAAGTGCCGTCTCTTCAATGCATGGTCAGCATGCTTTTCATTGCTTATTCTCTGCTCCTTTGTATACTGCTGCTGCAGTGAGATTTGATCTGGGTTTATGCTTTGAACATTATCTACTGGATCCTGTGTCTGTAGCCTGAGAGAATGAAACTATCTATGTATTTAATTTAAGATCCATTTTAAGAAGTTATAGCACTTCCACTGTCCTTGTCACTCATGCTTGCATTAGCATATCTGTGAAGAATCGCACAATTTGAGTACAGCTATTTATTCATTGAAGCCTTGCTATTGTTATTAACTTCCCTGAGACTTAATTCTCTGTATTAATTTTGCACTTTCCATTATCTGCTACAATATATTCATTTGTTTTTATGGGAAATCTATCTTTTGTTCTAAAAGCATGTTCCCAAAATTTACAGTGTTGAAATATATATGAAAGCCCAAGGCTCACATTAAAGTGTCATCTAAATATAAAACTATAAACATGAAATTATATTCACAGTAAGTTTTATAGTTCATTCTTGTTCTTTCCTTTTCTGGCTGTATTTGGTTGCTCACCCGAGAGGACATAGATTCAAGGTTCAACCATTGAAAATTCCCTCACTTCTAGTCCCTGGAAATCTTTATAAAGACAAAAAACAAGGTGTTTAACAGCAAAAACACATATTGGGATAATGCCATGCCTATAGAAGTCTTTTTTTTTTTCAGATACATTATCCTACTAGCAAAAGTTATTATATCTCCATGCGAGAAAACAGAAGACTGGGGAAGACCATCTTCTAAAGAAAACCCAGCTATCTATATAGACTCTAAAAGACAGGCAGTGAAATCATATTTTCCTGTAATATCATACCTACATTCTCTGCTGTGATTTAAGAATGTGTCATACAGTATCTGGCCCTGGAAGACAAAGGCAGGTCTTCCAGTTGGCCTTCTCTCATCCCTGCTGAAGGCACTGATATCTCTCTGAACAGGATTTCCTTCAAAAGCTAAAAAAGAGACAGAAAGGAAAGCAGCTGCATTCAATTACTGAAAGCATGTATCTACTACTTAGAAAGAAAGGGTGGCTGCTCCTGCTCAGACAGAACAGCTCCCTGTTCTTTAGGAGAAAATTCTGGCAGATCAAAAATACATAGTAGTTGATTTTGGTGAGAACACTGGTTTGAATAAGCAAAGCAGAAACTGGAGGGGCCTCTGAAGAACTTCTATTTTGTGGTGGTCCCTCTAAAATAAACAAGCAAAATTCCTTCAAAAAATCAGTTTCTCCTTATAAATTGCTTCTGTTGTAGTTTGGGGTGGTGGGGGTGGGGAGGGTCTCTTTGATCAAGGTTTGTCTTGAACCTATAAAAATGAATAGACGAAACTTGATGGTCTGTGTGGATAATTTGCTCCCCAAACATCCTCCCCTAATGGTTCCCTTCTGGTCCTTTGGTCCCTGGAAGTTTGGTTTCTTTCAAAGTGAAATATCAAAGTGATAAATGAGGACTTGAGGAAGACATCACTTGATGGGAGGATGCAGCCAGATTTTAGAGGCAATGTCAAGAGCTTCATTTACGATCCAGTTGTATGTTGAACAGCAGGAAATGAGGAATCTGCTCCCTGTCAGCAGGTACTCTACATACCAAAAGTGATAACTCAGATGAAACCATTTAGACAGATACACTATTCCTCAAACATTGGCTCTGCTTTTGACATGGTGTATCAGATTCTTCAGGAGGGTGGAAGAGAGAGGATGAATGTGGGGGGGCTTCAAGAGCAGTTCACAAATACAGTGCTTGTGACAGGAAACAAATAAGCATCTCTCTGCTTCACTTTTTTTTCTAAAATATATGCTGACTACTTGAAAAATTGAATTGTATAAGACCACCAGAATACACTGAATTTAACAGAGCTCTGAAAGGGAACTGGAAAAAATGCACATACTGTGTGCTCTTTAGTTGGAAAGCAGCCAACATTGTTCTCAGGAGTTAGGTGATCTTGGATATTAGTGTATTTAATATTTGATTTGTGTGCAGTCTCCAGTTCATTTACTGTGGTATTAAAAATAAAAAAATAAAAAAATAATCCAGAATGCAGAATTCAAGGATTTTAAAAGTAGAGCAAGGAGAAGGTCATAAAATATTTTACAATTTCCTTACTGCTAATGAGTTATGGGAGGATATGCAGTTGTTCTAGCTTCTGAACTCTGAAGGGCAAACAGGAATACAGGTTCTGTTGCCTGAAAGCAAAATCTGGTAATTCTATTCTCAGAACGTTCTTTGTGAAGCACTTTCTGGCTAGGAATTCAATAAACACCTCACTTCCAGAAGGTGTGATGGTTTTGAAAGTGCTCAGTAGCAAAAAAGGCACAAAAAAATTCCTCTGAGCCTATTGACATGTAGCAGTTTAAGCTTTGGAAATTAAATTCTGTATCATTATTTATAGATAATACACCAATCATGGGTACAAGCCTTTCTGATGGGCTGAATGGGACTGACCAAAGGCCTAGGTGGGTGGTGTTACAGGTAGGGTTAAGAAGACAAGTCCGGAACACAACAGCTAACATCAACAGTGACAGCTGAAGCAGTCCAACTGCATAGGCAGATGGCTTATTTAACATACAAAGGAGGAGTCTCCAAGGGTTTGTGCTGACGATATCCGAAGTCTAAGACAACACAAAGAAGTGGCTTCTGACATCAAAGGAGAAATAATTCTTATAACCAGAAGTTTATAATGAAGAAACTTCTCTCACTGTTCCCTTGCTGTGAGGGAAGAGAAAATTACTGTTACCACTTTGGTGGAGAAGAAAGGGATAGATAAGGGAGAAGGTGAAGACAGTGCTACTTTGGCCAAGAAAATCCTATGACTGAGATGCTTGTGAATAATCATATAGTTACCCATGGGCCTTCTGCCTGCACTCAGCTTTCCTTCAATGCCAGTCTGGCTTCCCTTACTCTAGCATGAGTAGTTCATTCTCTTTTATCGTATGAAGAAGTTGCACCCATGCTGTTGTGCAGTCATTTAGACCAGAACTATGTCTACCTCTTGAAATTCTGTGTCAGTAATTATTGTATGTTTTAAAAAGTGAGTAATCAATTATATTAGTTCAATGCATTATTATTATTATTATTATTATTATTATTATTATTATTATTATTATTATTATTATTATTATTATTATTAATCAGCTATTTGGAGCATGCCCCCTCTGCTTCACATCTGTTTCAAGATACACAGTTAGCTCCTGTTTCCATGTTATACCATCTGCAGTTTCACAGCTGCATGTGTCCTACATGCTGCTCTTTTGTTCAGCAACAACATTTAGATTAAGTTATTATTTCTTCCTATAATCACCATTCTGATATATGTACATGTCTTTTCAAACCCACCTAGGGACTGAAATTATATCTACCTCGGTATAATCTACTACCATTAAGCACAGGCAAACCATATTTTTCCTTTGAATTAGTCACTCATTAAACAGAAAGCTTGAAGTATAGTAATTTTTAAGTTAACATTCCTTGAAGATGACAATGATATTTTATTTTTTATACACCAGTGACCTAAGTACTAGTAAAAAAGCTTTCAATTTTTCAAGATCCAACATTACTTCCAGGGACTGAACAGGGAGACTGTATGTTTGAAGTAATGGAGTGCTGAAGTTTTTCTTGAAGTACAGAAGTTTTGACCATTTTAACAGACATAGCTATATCTCAGCCACTATCATTCTGTTGTATCAGAGCACTTACTGAAAGCATATGATAGGTTCCCAGAACTGAAAAAAAAAACAATGCTGGTTATCAGATCTGGTCCGTGAGAGACATTTACTCACTTATATATACTAATGGAAAATTAATAAATTTTAATATTATCAAACCTCTAGGTACTGTTGGCATTTGAAGTGCCGATTTAACTTTAAGCCTCATCTTTGATGTGCTTACTTGATGACAGTGCATGATGGCCATAAATCCAACTTGGCAATGATTCTGGAAGGTCACCTGTGGATATTGTTTTTCATGGTGTTAAATAGGTTGTAATGGTGTCATTATTTCTCCAGAAGGACAAGTGAAAGTCCCATTGGTCTTCTTGCTGTCTCATAAATAATTAACCGGCTGTTTTAACTGGGTCTAACCTTTGTGCAGATTGGCTGAACTTTACTGCATAGCAGAGGTAAAAGAGATTCAGAAAAATATCATCCATCATTGATGGTACTAAAACTTTGAGGTAATCTAGGGATAAAAATAAAAGATGGATAATCGATTGATAATCAAAAGTCTATATACATCTGAATATCTTAGCATCCTCCAGTATCCATATTCTTCTTATTCTTTTTACATATTTGTACAAGACTATCAGCTTACTTCTAATGTGAGGAATTTAAGTAACTGTGGAACAGGTACAGGTGAGGAAAAGTTCAGATATATTTTTTTGTCTCCCATAAATAAAATTTCCAATGTTCAATAAGAGAATTAAAATAACGACCATATTCTTTTTATTGCCAACATAAAACCCAAATCTTTCAAGTAGAAGTGGCTGAAATCAAGCCTTGGTTATGAATATTGTAAATATTTCCTGTTTAGATAATAGTCCTCTTCAGACTTCCATTGTGATAATCTTCAACAAAATATCCTTATCTGGGTCTAACGTGTACTAGATCCACTGTCTAAAACACATTGCTGAAATCTGTCACTTCTCACCTGGAAACTCAGTTTTCTTGGTAACAATAGCTTGTGTTAGCAAGAAAGAGACAGGTCTGAGATCATGTAAGATGTTTTGTCATGACAAAATGAGAAAGAGAAAAGGTGTGCTTCCTATGGAAAATATCAAAGATTGTCTGGAAAAGAAATGCTAAATTCCATCCATGCAGTTGCAAAAAAAATAAAATGAAGTAAAGGGAATTAGGCAAACAGAATCAGAAAGAGATTTGAGAGAGAGGAAAAGAGAGGCAGAAGAATCTGTCTCTCAAAAACTTCTGTTTTGCAGAAAGTCAGACACAGGTACTCACAATTCTGTTCATCTTTTGAATGACTAAATTCTTCAAATGTAAACATCTCTATTTGCTGTTTGGAAACAAACAAACCAAACCCTCCAGTAAATTTCAGAGCAATGCAATACTCTTTGGCTTTGGTGATAAGATTGAGAAATGACTGTTTCCTATGCAACTCTTTCCTTTCTGGTCTGTTTTTAAACTAAAATTTAAGAAAATGAACTGCATGTTTCCACTACAACTGTTCCTTTTGTCTTCTTTGTTCTACATTTTAGGAAATGAAAATATCTTGCATACAAGTCATGGCAAGTTCATACAGAAAAAAAATGGTTAAACAATTTTGCTTTTGAAGTTCATTTCTGTGTAATTGTATTCTCTCTTTGGGCCCTATAGTCTTGGACTGATGAATACATGATAGCTAGAAGAAAGGGAAAGCTCTGAGCACCCATCACAGGAGGAGATGCTGTGCCTTCTTCCTCGATGCTTTTGGCAGCTCCACGAAGCACAGAGAGGAGGAAATATGTTATATGACGAGTAGCAGGAGACTCAGACAACATCTCTCAGACCCTTACAGGAATTTTAGCTCCTTTTCCAAGCCATTATCTGCTGGTGGCAGCACGTCTCCAAGGAAAACTCTGATGCCAGCAGTCAGAGGAGTCCAGAGTCAAGCAGTTCTTCATTTGCCCTATTGATCCTTCAGCTTCATGGGTGTTAGAGGATTTGCTCTCCTGCCCTTCCTGCCAAGAAAACAAACCTTTTCCTTCTAAAGAGACACTCATAAAATTTTCAGCTTAAAGACATTAAAAATGAACTCCCAACAGGGGAAGCTTCCCATGTATCTTTCTGGAAACTCTTGTAATGGCCAGGGAACCCTTTACAATCTTAAAGTCAGACTTTTGAAATTACTTCCGCATTCTATTTTTAGCTGTTTCCCACATTTTTCAACTACTTTATGGGGGAAAAAAAAAAAAAAAGTAGAAACAAAAAGGGAATGTACAGGTACTTGCATTAAACAGCTGTAACATGTAGTGGTCAGTTGCTGTTGCATGCCATAGAAACTCAGTGGTACTATCCAAGATGTCTCTGAGATGAAGAGGGACTGCTTGGAAAGCAGCTTAACTTAAAGTTGAAAAGGATAGATAAATATGTGGAAGTCTCCTCCTAACAGACCTCAGTTCTTTACAAATAGTCAGAAATGATTTGAACAGTTTACAATTTTTTATTTAAGTTTCATTACTGTTTATATTACTTGTCTTAAAGCTACGTTGAGGAATAACATTCAGACTGAAATGCAGAACTCCTTCTCATTTAAGGAAAAAAAAATAAAAACAAAAATGCAAATGAAGGCCAAGAACATCTTCCAACTGCATGTGCACACACACAAGCTCTCCTGGTCATGGCAATGCCTGCACTTGTGAACTTTTGTGCTGTACCCTCTTGTTCAGCAGCTCATGTGGGCAGATTCAAAGCTTTATTAAAAAAAAAAAAGTTCTATTACTGGCTTCAGGAGATCAAGCCTCATACAAAAGCAATTTGAGGGAAAAGAAACAAAAACCTATTAGTACTTGCTGACTTTTTTTTTTTTTCTGACCTGAAAAAAAATTGAAATTTCCTTTAATTCCATTTTAAAGCAGGATTACAGAAACCTAAAGGTGACAACTTGACTTTCATCATCAGACCAATGGTGAACATCAGTGCTTACTGATCATGACTTGGTGTTAACTAATGTGGTTTCAGCGCAACCTGAGGGCATAACTACGAGGTGTTTGCAATATCCTAAATTTCCCCCATGGTCTCTAATGTTTATTTAAACTCTAGAAACTAAGATGTGGATTTTCATTCATTTCAGCTTAGAAAATACTGTACTCTTACTGACTGTTACTATTGTCTACTGAATGCAGTCATGGGATAGAAAGCAAACAAACCCTGAAGATGCAGGTGTGTGATGTGTTGAAATCTGATACACCTCACTGCCTGTAAGTAAAATAAACAGAATTGACTTAAATTAACTTAAGTGTTGACTGTAACCTCAAAGTCATTTTTTCCTTTTATCTCTTGAATATATATATTTTGGTGACATTTTAAAACCCTAGGTCTTAATTAATTTTCAGGGGGAGTTCTTCCTAAACACACAGGACAGATTCTGATCTTCTCTGGTGTTTGGTGAGGTGTAATGACAGAGGAAGTTCATCCTGTTTCATCACTGGCTTCAAGGGATTTTACAAAATTTCCCTGTGTTATAGCAGTTGTATAAAATGAGACCTGGATCTGCCTTCTTATTGCCAGATTGCAATCATCACAAAAACTTTAAAACAAACAAAGACCCAGAGGCTACCTGTTCCTGTGTGCAGTTACTGCAAACTGCCAAGATTGGAATACAGCCAGCCTTCAGGTCAGGTTTACATTATCACCAGCAAAAAAGAAAAATCAGGTCCCAGAAAAGGTACTGTAGTTAATAAGAAATTGAAAAAATCTGATTAGCACATCTGTGATTAATCAAAGCAGTCACAAATGATTCAATGAAATATAACTCTGTTGAAATCTATTTTGATTCAGTTTACAACAGCCTTCACGATTGTGCTGCCCTTCAGAAAAACAAACAATTTCCCTGGCAAAAAAAAGCAATATTATTTTAACCCTGTGCTCAATGACTGCTTTTCTGTACACATGTTACTACAAGTCACAGAACACAGAACACTGGAAGATTGGACATGTTTCTGTACCACCTACCCATCAGATTTATATATTTCTTAAAGGTCTGTACCCTTGGTATGACCAACTGGGAGCTTGGGAGACACAACGGAAGTGTTTTTGCGTTGGTAAGCACCTGGAGGAGAGACTGCCAAGGAAAGTTTGGGGCCTATTAGAAATGTCCACAGCACAGCATACTTTCTCCAGACTGCGTTTGATCAAAGCTCATGTGTGGTTTCAAGAGAAGCTGTGTCCATAAGGAAATCCCCTTTTCATTTCATTTTTGTTTTATTTTATTTGAATGTAAAACTGAAGCTCTGACAGCTTGTTTTAAACCTTAAAGATCCCTTGCAGCCTTTCATAAGAAACTATAACATCAGTAATGTTGCTTTGGCTTCCTGAGTTTCCCTTGCAACTTTCTTGGATTCATTATTTTCCCTCTCTAGGAGAAGCAGCTGGGTTGTTGGGGGGGACCAAGCTGTCCCCAAGGACACAGGCAGGCTGTGATCCTATGCAGTGTCAAACAGCTCAAGGAGGAAGGGGAAACAGGTAGCCACAGAGATTGGATTGGCACTCTGATCTCATCTGTCTAACTTCAGCAGGAGCTAGAGCACCAGGAGGTCTTGCTACAAAAGGAGTATCTTAACACAACCAAAATGGTTACATGCAACACAGCTTCGTTTCCCACATCTTTCATTGTTGTTTTTCCAGCCTCCATTTAAAACCACTTTACCTCCCTACATCCACACCAGGTCTGACATGTGATTATGTGTCTCTGTGACAGAAATGATACTTTCAATACATGCATGTTGATGTGTGCCAGTATCTTCTCCAGAACTCTCAGTGCACAACTGTAACTCCTTTAGATAGTATGCATAGCTTCACCTTGGCTCTACACATGCTTTTTCTTATTTTTCTTTTTAATACTTTGTCATAATTTAAGATTTAGTGTTGAAAACTTCCGAAAACTAGTGTACATCAAGGGCACAGTCTGTAGAATCATGCCCTAGAAGTACAAGATCTTGTGGGAAAGGGCTGTGCTTCTCACATCTAGAAAGTATCTTAACCACTGATGTCTTTGAATGAAGATAGGAAGGCCAATAATAAATAGGGCAGTGAAGATATAGTGAATGTATTTTCTAGCTCCAATTTCACAGAATCCAATAGAATACTCATACACTGCCTTTAGTGTATCATAATAGCATATTTATCTCATCATAACCAAAGTGTAAACAAACAAGACAAAATATAACAGAACTCTCATGATGTTAGCTTGGTATGATGGAATAATAAAATTGGATATAGTGTTGTTACCCTTCTCTATAACCACATCTTTGGATGTTGTACAAGTCTTGGAAACAGCGCTTCTTCATGGATAATAAAAAATGTGAACAACGAATATCTGATCCAAACGTTGCTGGATAATAATTATTAGAGAAGCGAATATTCGCAGGAAGGAGGTCTTTATTATTGCTCATGGATATATTCTGTAACTTTTATATATATATATTGCTGTCAAAATGTCTAGGGTGGAAAATCATAGACAATTCACTTCAAGTAAAATGTGCAGGCCAGTTTTCAGTTTTGCATTAACGTTTCCGCTAGGCTGCAGTGAATTTATAACCCCTTAAAACAGTACAAAGTGTTTTAGTACTGGATATAAATTATGTATAAAACACTCAGCATGAACTGTTGTCCCTGTATTAAGGTAGGTACACCGGGCATAAAAAATAAATGACAAAATCTACATTAATGTTAAGAGGTTAACTTTAAACTGACAAAATCAAGGAAATGCAGAATTACTGCTGAATCCTTGTGTCACTCATTTTACCCCCTACTCAGTTCACACTAGGTCATCCCATCTCTTTCTGTGCCCCAGTAAACCTCTTCTAACACAGAGGGATCAAGAAAGAGTCACTGGCTTGAATACACATGGGACAAGTGACAACTGGGGATTGCTGGTACAGATCTGCTTGTCCTTCTCAAGAAAGCAACCATCCACTTATGTGACATGCCTCTTTCTTCTCACTTTACCAGCACATGTTATGCCCACTCAATATTTAGTCCATCGGCCCTCTATAAAAAGATTTCTGTTTTTGCAAAATGGAACCCCAACATATTTAGACTCTAAGCTGTAAGTGATAGCATTTCTAATTATTCTGGCGTTCTGGGAAAAAAAGTCTCTTTCTGCAAAGAAAGTAAAACAAGACAAAGGAAATATGCAACTATTACCAAAAGAAGAAATACATGATATTGAATATCAAACCAAAACTAGGTACATCACATTAATTTTCTATAAGTTAAACAATAAAAGTATTGTTAGTGGCAAGAAGAGAATGGCAAATGTGAAGCAAGGTTAGTGAGGAGAAGTTAGATCATCACAGTTACACCACAACTAATCACTAATATATCAACATTCACATTTTGGAACTAATATTACATTATAAAAGAATTTGAACTAAAGAGTGTTTAGTTCTCTAATGCAGTATCTCCCCTATCCCCCCCCCCCCCCCATAACTAGGGTATGTAAATACATACATATAAACAGACATATACAGTGAATATAAAATGTATTTTTAAAGATTTTGGTGGTAAAATTGGTTTCAGATAAGTCAATGTGAATATGGGTTACACACATAAATTTCAGGTTCAGAAGGGACGAATGTGTTGAGCAGTCTAGTTGGCAGCTCCTTCCAGAAGACAGGATTTCATTCTTTTCTGGTAAAGAATTGCTCTCCCTTGTGTCACCCTTATTGACAGTGATTAGATCAGCACTCAAATAAATGAACATTATCAAACTCAGTAACTTGTGACTGAAGAAGAACGATGTTCAGCTGAAAGGCTTCATGTGACAAAGACCGTATTCCTTATTCTGCTTCAGGGAGCAATTACACACTTAAAAAGTAATTTTAGTCCCACCTGTAGCCATTTTATATTTATATTATGTCCTAGTTTTGGAGACTAAAGAGGTCCCTATTGCCACGTGTAAGTAATTACAGATTGTGATCTAGTTGTTTTTGTGAACCTAATAATCCATAACAATCTAGCTGCCAGTTACACATGGAAGGTTTCAGTCATCTCCTCCCTTATCTAAGTCAATAATTGTCAAACCACAACCTTGACTTATTGCTGGGACACAGTGTGTACTCACTTAGGATTTCTAAAAGGTTTATTTATTTATTTATTTATTTATTTATTCTGCTACAAAATAGTTTGTGAGGACAAAGAATTTATCTATTTATTTATTTATTTATTTATTTATTTATTTTTACTTTCAAATTTTTACAGACAGAATAATGCTGATACTTAAACAGTTAATTGATGCTGAACCTTCTGTGAGACCCTGGGCACATTATTTTAGACATGGCTATCTAGAGATGCTGTGTCCAGCTGCTGTTCTATAGACATTTTTTTCAGGTTAGTTAAATAAAAATGTTTCTTCTTTCTGATATATTTCTATGGGAACAATTATATGTCTGGCATGTATACCACCTTTCAGGAAGATCGATATGCATAGCATGAAGCTTACATCAGTAAATGCCAGATAGCCAAAAACATTCATGTTCCATTTTCAGTAGAACTGCAGCACTAAAATAACAAAGTTTGTGTAATTGTGTATTATGTTATATTTAGACTTGTGGTTTTCAGCAGTTTTGCCTTTCTCATAGTGCTGATTGAAAGGTGGGTCCTCCTTGTACCCCAGAGGACAGGATCAGGGTGACCTGTAGATAGTGAGATGGAGGCTGAATGCAATTGTTCCAGCATATCTTTTCCACAGTTACTACAAGTTTGGCACCTTTTACAGCAAAACATAAAAATGAAGGATACATTTTCTGCTTGTAAAGTCATCAGGTTATAAGGGATTCTGAACAAAAATCTAACCATAATTTCATGTATCCAGTACAATTTGAACTGCTTTGCAGGTGAAACTCCTGGACAACAACGTCTGCCCTGTTATACTCTTGAGACAGTGTTATTGGAAGAATATTGTTGAATTTGGAAAGAGAGAGGACAGGGTAACATAACTTACAGTAATGAATATCTACCCTATTTATTATTATTATTATTATTATTATTATTATTATTATTTGAAAACAGCAGAAGAAAAATTTTATTTTCAGACAGTTTGTATGATATAAATTATTACCAGAAATTTTGGTGTTTACAGAGAACATTTGTGTCTTTCCAGGATTCCCTAGAGGAATAGAAACTTGAGTTGAAGATGATCCTCAAAATAATTAATAAATAGACCAATGATCTGAACCTGTGTGGTCCAGTGAATTATGAGGGGTCATGAGCTGAATGTACTCAAAATACATTTAGGACAAGAAACGAGGTTGTGATTTCTATTTGAAAGAACAGGCAAGGCATAACATGTTGTCAAAAAATCCTTGAAAAAGTAGCTAATTAACCCTTCCTCCCAAACCTAGAGGTCATGAATGAATTAGAAAGAGGTAATGATCCCCAAGCATTAGATACATAGCGAAGATGGTAAGCTTTGTGGTAGGAGAGGAATGATATGGATACTGAATTTGCTGACAGTAGGAGATACAAATAGCCATTATGGAAACATTCAAAATTCATTACTTTTTCAGTTCTAAGTGAGCACAAAAATTCAGCTGTGCTTTTGACTTTTTTATTTGAAGTGTAATAACACTTTAAATGCTGAAATTTAAAATCTGTTCTACAAATGTCTATTTTGTTACAGTCTTTCATGAGGGCATTACGGCTTTCAGGTGCAATAAACTACCCCCTTTTTGTAACAACACCCCTTTATAAACACAAAGCAAATCATTATGTGGAAAGGGGAGAAGTTAAAAGCCTTAAATCTTCCATTCCCAAGGATAGAGTTACCTTCAGTTAGAATGTATTTTTTATGTATGTATTTACTGCTTAAATGTAGTATAATTCCATTGGGTTTAACTGACAAGATTTTAGGGAGTTCTTTATTACTGATTTATATATACACATATAGACACATATATGTTCAACTACCTTCTACACTTTTTGCTTCTGTTTCCTAACATAAAATTATTACCTTCCCTGGAACAATGAAAATGAAATTGCTTTCTAGACCAGTGACTATTCCTTCTTTGAAGAGGCTCATAATAGGATGCATGAAACATCTGGAAGAATTAAATCAAAGGGTGATAGAATTCCCACTGGAAAACACATGTCAAACAAGAAAAAGAGTCTTGTGGAACAAATGAGATTTTGCCCTGAGAATTAGCAAGTACAACAGCTAGGCTTAGTTTTGGATTGAGACAAAAACTCCTAAGAGGCCTATTGATACAATTTTTAAACGTCCACTGTGTCTAAGAGAGAGAAAAAGAGAGAGAGGAAAAAAAAAAGAATATGTGTAACAGTCTGTTTTCCCCATCCACGATACAGAGCCTTTCCTAAGATCCACAGTGAAGTATGTGTCAGAAAGACAGCCTGGGAGACGGACTGCATCTAATAAACACACAATTCAGTTAGGTCTTGTCTATATCCCTACAGCTGCAGTGGGAAGGGGCTAACAAATTCAGTAGACACATAAGAGCCCACAAGGAAAGCAATAGAAATTCATACTGTAAGTGAGGAGGGATTAAGACTTGTTATCCCATTCTACTTATGTTGTCCGCTCACATATTGTGGCATGGAAAGCCACTTGGAGAACAGCTAGAATGGAATTAAGACTCACAGATTAAGTTGCTCATTTTGGCACTGGTGTAACTCCAGTTGGCGTGCCAAAGCTGAATTTCATTCTGTATTTCTCTTAGAGAATGTTTTATTAGGGAGAAGATTAAAAGCAATTTCAGAAAATTATCATCTCACACATGTGCCTGTTTGTTTTACACAATCATCTCAGTGTCAAACAAACAAAAATTTAAATATTTCTACACATCAATACCAATTGCCAAAAAAAATAAATTAATTAATTAAAAAAAACGTATGATGTAATGAACTGAAGCAATTTGAAGAGTAATTTAATTTTACTGAGGAATGAAAATGCTCCTTTATCCACACCCCAATTGCTTTCTTCATCCAATTTTGTTCTATTTCTATCACTGCATCCATATAAACTGCCTTACAAAAGGCAAGCTACAAAGAATGGGGAAGGTTATGGATACTTATATGTAACTTTGGACGAAGCAAGAGAGGTTTTCAAACCCCCTATTTCTCACTGGTCCAAAGACAGCTCAAGAGAGCAATGATGTCTTTTTTTCTTTGTTTCTGAAGTTGTCTTCACCCTCACTTAGTAGAGAATGCTTTGCTCATAGAAGAGGGAACAAAGAGCTGTGACTGAAAAACACTGAGTGATCTTGGACTGGGAATGTGTTTGGTGCTTGGATTACTTGATGGGGTTGTATTAAAATATTTTCAATTTTTGGATCTATAAAAAACATCCAAAATTTTGTTGCTTTTTGGAATACAAGAAGTTTTCTCTTTCCCTTACAGGTGGACTAGGAAGGTGGTCTGGTATTGAAGAAGGTGGTGGGAGAGCAGATGTTGTACTCTAGGTAACTGAATGCATTTGCAGTACTGCAAAATGTGAAACACCTCATTTCATCATTCTGTATCTTGTGCAGTGGTACCCTTGCTTCTCTAAAGAGAGCATAAGATTTATCATTATAAATTCCCTGATGCTTTTCCATCACCTGATCATGAGGAGGGAATAACCAACTGTTGCATTCATGTAAACCTTGGTCTGTTGGGCCTTCATTGAAACTCTGGACCACTGATATCAGTAAAAGACAGTAGGAAATATTTTAAGGATAAAACTGACTTTTGAAATCTCTGCAGAAAATGAGCTTCTTACAGAGGCATAACAAACAAACAAAAAAGTTATTTTCACCACATTTAAACACTGATACAATATGAACAGTATTCTGAACAGTATTACCTCAAATGTGAATAGTGTTATTCAGAGATTTCATCCCACAGTAAAATTTCTATTAACCGCATATAGGTTAGTATATAGGACCCTTAATTCTTTTTTAACACACCAGTTTCCTAGAGTATCATTTCTAAGATGGCTTTATATTTTTCCTTAAGAAAAAAAAAAAAAAAATCCTTCATCTGCTGCTATTCTTCATGCAAATTTAAGAACTATTTCCTCTTTGTAGGTCTTCAGAAGTACATTCAATTTGCAAAAGTAAGTTTCCAGACATGCTGGTTCTCTCTGCCTTTCTGTTTGCATTTCCAAATTGTGCCAGAAAGGCATGCTGCTTTTCTGCGATCACAAAATTAATTGAATTTGTCAGCAGTAGTCTGATTTATGTCTCCAGTTCAAATCACAAACATGTAATCAGTACTAAAAGTGGTGGTTGACAGGTCAGTGTGATGAAATCTTTCACTAATGCTTCATTTTCAGAGAAACTTCATATATTCAGATTGTCACTAATTTCCTTCTGACTGCTTCCTACTTCTCTAATCATCTCTTTTTCCATGAACCGATGATTTGTTCTACTACCACTGTCCTAAAAGTCAGCACTAGAAAATTGCTTTCTCTTTCAGAAATATCTTTTTATTATTATTATTAATTTCAGAAACACACAGAACAAGAGTGTGCATATTGTTAAATCTGAAAGTGATTTTTATTGCCTATTTTGCAAATAACTTGGATAACTTGGAACATAGCAATCAAATTGTGCTTCCCCCCCCCCTTTCCCTCCTCCCCCATAACACTCTATACACTGTTAAAAATGAAAAATTTTCATAATCATAGTTCATAATTAAAGAATATTTGTCTTTAGTATTACTAAGTATTGTGTTAAAATTGCACACTAAAAAATGCAGTAGAAACTCATAGGAAAAAAGGTTGTGAAGGTTGTGTTTATAGACCCAGTGTCTTCAATACCAGAGAGTAATGGAAAGCATACCATATAATAAAACATAGTAAAAGAGTTTAGTATATTTTAATAGTGCAGCAAGTAAGACTAATGCTCTAATTCTGCAATTTAAAAAGAAAGATTGAATTTCCTTCTGTGTAAAAATTAGTAATATTCATAATGTCAGCTGTTAATAAATGAAAGATTTTAATGTATTCCAGTAAATTTTCTTTCAACACAATTTCTGCTTCCCACTTTTTCTGAACAAGGAAGCATCTGAGCTGCTCCAGCACAGATTTTTAAAGCCTATTGAATGGCATTTAAAACACACACAACATACAAACTGAGCTCTACTTCACCTTCCCCCCATGCTGTAAAGGTGCAGAACAACTCCTGGTAATTAAAGTAAAACCTGAAATCTTGACCACTGTGGTTGCTAAAGACCCTGTGTGCTTTTCAGAAGAGGAGGGGCACTAACCGCAGCTTCCTCAACAAATTCCTCACCAGGTAATTGCCCTCAGCCTGCCTAATCTCCCACCCAGCTTCAACTGACTGAGCTATTTTCACTCCCCCCCTTCACCGAAACTGTTCAAGGGTGTTCCAACTGCAGGATGACAGCTGTGTTCTGTCTTAGTGCTCTTTGCTTTGCTGAATATGAAAACACTGCTACCATAACACAATAAAATGAACTAAGTGACAGAAATATATTTGCCATAAACTTTAGGAACAGCAAGCAATCTAATAAAAGCATTTGTAAACCAGGCCATTAATCTCTACAAAAGATAGCCCTGTGTAGTAGGTTATCCACTGCACGAGATAACACAAAGGTGAGGTGAAAAGTTGATGATCCCCAGTTCACACATTTTACTGTGCACATGTCATCTGGATTAATTGAGGCAAGAAGAAGAACAGCCTGGACTAATTTCAAATGTTGCCTATGCAAGTAAGACAAAAAATGAACAAGGAAACTCTGCCGTTCACCCACCCATATTCTCAAGCATGCTGAAGTAAGGGTTTTCTGGTTTCTATCTTCTTGTGACTTGATGGGAGCCTACAGGAGACTGAGATGTTCAGACAGAAATTCAATGATAGAGCTGAGAGTAAAGTGACACAGCTTCCTCGATACACTCCAGAGATATTTAATAGGTTCTGTCATAATCCATATGTTCTCTTCAAAAAATAAGAATAAAAACCATCTGCCTTACAATAAATTCTAACTGCAGTATGAGTTAATTTTAAACTGATGTAACGTTCAGTCAGTTTTCATTTAAAATGACAGTGGATATCTTTGCCAGAGTAAGTGTACATTTGTAAAAACAGATGAGGAACGGTAAAATGTTTTTCCTTCAAGACAAATATTTCTTTTTAACATGGAGCTTTTCAATAATAGTGTAAGTGTTCAAGCAAAGAAAGCCTTAAGATCCATTGCCATGCCAATCTATTTCCAAAGTAGTGTGCTCTTGGAGATTATTACACGGCCCTCAGGGACATGGCTGAACAGAAATGAGGAATGGTGTCCAATGCCAACCCTGCTAGCTCTGGCCCTGGGACAACTTCCCAGCTCTGGTGAAGGTGGGGTGGTCAGTGTGGCCAGCCCCTGGTGTGCTGCCTGCTAACTCCAACCCCAGATGTCAAGGAAGCACAGAAAGTAGTAGGCCAGGTTCTGTTTATTTGTTTATCCTTACTTGTTCAGACTGAAAGAGTTGCCACTGTAATGTTCCAAGTAATTTGGGCATTTTCAAGTATCACCCCATATGAACAGCAAAAAATAACAAAAATACAGATTGAAGTAACCAAGATCCACATTACAAAATAGAGAAGGCAACCCACTAATAGTTCTCATTCCTCTCATTCTAACTGCTTGCAGCTTCTCAGAAAACCACAAATGCCCAAGAAAAAAAGTAGGCTTGTAGCATGCCCCAAAGATCAACAAAAAGCGTTTGGCTACCCAAAGCTAAGGTCTTTACAGGAAAAAGTCCCAACAGTACAGCATGTCAGAGAACATTAACTATGATAGCCATAAAATTTAGACACATTCTGATATCTCAAAATATCTTCAAGATGATGTTTTGTCCTAGACCCGTGAAATAGCAGGTCAGACAGGTAACTATCATATATGCCTTATGGTGTAGACAAATGATTCTTCTTTCTTCCGTCCCTGAGTTGTGGCCCCAATTCCTACAGGGATAAGGCTGCAAACCTTAATCATAGTCACACCTGGAAACACGGCAGATATAATCAACATTGCAAAGGCTGTCCATATTCAAATAGACAACCTGAATGGTACATACAAAAGCTCTAAACTAGCTTTGAGCAGTCAAGAGAAAAGTCTGGGAGTAACTATTTGACAGATGAATAAAACAACTTAGTGTTGAGGACTGGTATTAATGCCATACAATGCTACTAATTGTGGAGAAAGAATTAGAAGCAGAGAACCCAGTTATGCCAAATCCTCTATGCTCCCATCTTTTGAATACTCTCTGCTTCCTGGCATCCCATCAAAAATTGAAGGATGATAGTTTTCTATCATACCAATGCACTTAATGGAATTATTGGGCTTGATGTTTGCAACAAATTAGAGAAGGAATGTTTTTACCTACAGTGTAGTTAAATTATGGAGCTCATTGGTACAGGATGTTCAGAAAGCCAAAGGCCTGAACTGGCTCACAAAGGGACCAGACAAGTTCCTAGGGAGCTAAGTCAATCAATATAATAGTTTATATTGAAACATAGAATCAGAAAACTCTAAATTTTTAATTCCTGTAAACTATGAAAATATACTCTTGGGTGGATTGTTTCCAGTGACTGTACTCTACATACTCTTCCTCAAGTATTTGCAACTGACACTATTAAAGACACTGCTGAGTTAGCAGATCTTTGGTACAAACAATATGGAAAGTCCTATGTTTTTGAGTGGGTGATGGGAGTGTAAGAATGAGCAGAAGAAACTACTTTTCATAAGCAGAAAATGCAAAGCCAACTACAATTTTTTAAGAAAATTTTTTGGAAATAAGTCAAAATGGGCTTGCTATTATGGAGAACCTTGCTATCCCAAAAATTACATGCAAATTTGGCTTCTCCCCATGACAGGTTAATTAAACCTTGAATGGATGACCTATCTTAACTCTAAAATAATTGTTTTTACTGTGTAAGCTCCTGACTATGCAAACATTATACACATGCTTACCTTCAAGCATGTGAGTGCTCCCTTGAGAGCCATGTATCTTTTTTCTCTTCTGTTGATATGATGTCCACTGGGTTCAGAGTTCAGTAAAGTGGACACATCACACATAGATGGTCATTATTCAACACTCTTTTGATGGTTAAGGAATCTACCACAAATCTTTCCAACCAAAATTAAAAATAAATAAAAAAAATAGCAATGCCAGGACATTTAATACAGGAGCAATGACACTGTATCAACACCAGACTAAGGTTAACCCAAATTGTGTAATTTACTTGATTGGTAAAACAAATCCTCTTGTTTTGAGGAGATGCAAAGGCAAGTATTGTTTAGCTGTTAGGCTGGCTGGCAATGCAAAAGGATTTTCTTTTATTTTCCATTTCTCCTTGCCTGTCTCTTCTATCTCTTTCTCTGACTTTTCTTTACCACATGTACCATAACAAATCCATGCAGCTTAAGATCTCTGGATCACAGAAGAGCCTAAGAGGAAACAAGACTCCCAATGATTCTTGCCACCCTTGGTAGTAAACTGCCTGAAAATGTGGCTATTCAAGACATTTCCTTGCTTGGATCTATTCAGCCTCTTTGGCATACAATACAGAATACCGGTATATTTCATAGAACCTCTTCTGTCGTTAATTCTTACAAGGATGGAAACTTCTGAGCAAAGGACAGCTCAATTCACACTGAAAACTGACACTGACACCTTAGTAAATACTCTGTCACTACTCTGTAAAATATTTCTCAGACCTTTTTAATGGCCTGCCAGCTAGATATGATGTACATTGTCAAAATATAAAGGGCAGTGAATTAGTGTTATTAGGTAAAAAAAAAAACAAAAAAAAAAAAAAAAAAGCTAAACCTAAACACTTATTTGAATAAGAAGAATACTCTGAATACTCTTGGATAGTATTGGTATACTATATTACAGAATACTCTTGGATACTCTAGATACTTCATGTTCCAGTTACATACAAGTGTCTAAAAAGTGTCATCATTTAAATCAAATGTTTCAGATTTCTTTTAACTGGAAGCCTCTTGAATGATGTTAGTTTATTCTGAAAGGCACACTGTCTGAAAATGAGTGCCCTGCACTTTCCTGGCACCTTCTTTCTGAAGTCTAAAATGTACTTCTAGTGTAAATGTACACTAACCTGATTTCCTTTTATGATAAGATCACCCGTATGGTGGACCAAGGGAAACCAGCTGATGTGATTTTTTTTGGACTTCAGCAAGGCTTTTGACACGGTTTCCCATAGGATCCTACTGGACAAAATGTCCACCATACAGCTAAATAAAAACATCATACGATGGGTGAGCAATTGGCTAACGGGCAGGGCCCAAAGGGTTATGGTAAATGGGGCTGCGTCAGGCTGGCGGGCGGTCACCAGTGGGGTCCCTCAAGGCTCCATTTTAGGGCCGGTACTTTTCAATATTTTTATAAACGATCTGGATGTAGGAATAGAGGGTATTTTGAGTAAGTTTGCTGATGACACCAAACTTGGAGGAGTTGTGGACTCAAATGAGGGCGTAAAGGCCTTACAGAGGGATCTGGACAGGTTGGAGAGCTGGGCGATCACCAACCGCATGAAGTTCAATAAGAGCAAGTGCCGGGTCCTGCACCTGGGACGGGGAAACCCTGGCTGCATGTACAGACTGGGCGATGAGACGCTGGAGAGCAGCCTAGAAGAGAGGGATCTGGGGGTCGTGGTAGACAGCAAGTTGAATATGAGCCAGCAATGTGCCCTGGCAGCCAGGAGGGCCAATCGTGTCCTGGGGTGCATCAAGCACGGCATCGCTAGTAGGTCAAGGGAGGTGATTGTCCCGCTCTACTCTGCGCTGGTGCGGCCTCACCTCGAGTACTGTGTGCAGTTCTGGGCACCACAGTATAAAAAGGACATAAAACTGTTGGAAAGTGTCCAGAGGAGGGCTACGAAGATGGTGAAAGGCCTGGAGGGGAAGACGTACGAGGAACGGCTGAGGTCACTGGGCCTGTTCAGCCTGGAGAAGAGGAGGCTGAGGGGAGACCTCATCACAGTCTACAACTTCCTCGTAAGGGGGTGTCGAGAGGCAGGAGACCTTTTCTCCATTAACACTAGTGACAGGACCCGCGGGAATGGGGTTAAGCTGAGGCAGGGGAAATTTAGGCTGGACGTCAGGAGGGGGTTCTTCACAGAGAGGGTGGTTGCACACTGGAACAGGGTCCCCAGGGAAGTGGTCACTGCACCGAGCCTGTCTGAATTTAAGAAGAGATTGGACTGTGAACTTAGGCACATGGTCTGAACTTTTGGGTAGACCTGTGCGGTGTCAAGAGTTGGACTTGATGATCCTTAAGGGTCCCTTCCAACTCAGGATATTCTATGATTCTATGATTCTATGATTCTACTTTGAAAGGCTGCAAGAGCCCTGTGGTCTGGAGAAGCTTTTCAGGGACTTGTTGCAGAGAGAGAAACAAAGGCTGCGAAGGACATGTAGGAAGTTCTTAGCAGCTGGGAGTGGAATAGAGCTCAGGACTGCTGGCTCCTACAGTCATGCTTCAGGCAGGAGACTCTTTCTCTCCTCATCTACTGTAGGCATTACATTTTGTTATTTATTGACTGCTAACTGTGCAAACAGAGATTAAGTTACTGTCATCTACTACAATTAATTAGTACAGGGAAGCACTGTAGCATATGTTGCAAAGGAAGTCAGATGATTCTACCACAGTGCTCCCTTTTGACCTTGAAATCTATAAATCTATGATAACTATAAAGAAAGACATACAGACATCATTAGGAATCTTAGCTAGTTCAGGGAGCTCTGCACAATATTGTTCAGGTCAGAGCTGTCTTGATCTTTGAACACTGGTTTCCAGGGCATGATGGCCATCACACAAGAAGAATTTTAATAACCAACCTTGTGATGCCCATGTCACTGTTTTTCAGACTGAATTTGTTTATCTTAAATCTGGGTAGCAATATTGATCTGTTCCCTCTCCAGACAGCAGCAGCACCTACTCTTCACATTTACTTATATGTAGAGCACATAATTACTGGAGTCCAAGTAGATGTGTAAATGTGTTGACAGAGATCTAGGTTGTCTGGGCTTTCCATGATGGTCTACATTAGTGTTGATGATAGCTCTTGACTTGATAAAAAGAAGCTTTCAATTTTGCATGTGAAGCTTGGCTCATGCCTGTTATGAGAATGGACTTCTGTTCGAGAAAATCCAAATGAAAATGTTTATAAGGAAGTTAGTAAGGTAGAATAAATCCCTCTAATTGAGTAACCTAATCTTTCAAACAATCTTTCTCAATGCAATGCTATTTACTTTGGATTTGGAGTAAAAAGGGAGTTAAAGGACTGATGGGGCTTTAGATTTCCCAATAAACTAGTGGCATTATAGAAAAGGGGCAGAGTATGAGGTGATATTTATAGAACATAAAACATCTGTTAAAAAGCACGAAAAGACAGCTATGCAGCAATGTTCATTATTTCACTGTGGGAACTCCTGTAGAAACACAATTCAGATATAAAGACATTCAGTGGATGCTGTAGAATGATAGAGAAGAAGCAGCAGTTGGTTTGCAGCTGCCCCTACAGAAGAATGCTCTGCAGAGCTCCAGGGGACAGATAATGTACCTCTCTGCACCTATGAGCTGTATGCACTAAAATCCATTACTTTTAACTTCCTGCACTTCCATATATTCTTTGGGTGTCCAGAGTCTGGAAACTCCAGTACTCAGCCCCAGGACATGGCCCTGCTGTTCCCCAGTCTCTCATGCAGCCCTGTGCCTCATACACTTCCTCCTCACAACACACGCTGCATGGGGATTAGACAGAGAAGAAGAACACACTTCCCCAAATACAAAGAGTGCAATTCTTCCTGCACATCTGCTTTGGCTCCTGTTCTCCTACTCTGCCACACCAGAGGTGATCACCTAGTTCTCCATTTTTCATTCCACTTTACATTGCTTAATAATGTTATTCTCACTGCCTACATGCCTCTGGAGGTCACAGAGTAGGGGACAGTGGCAGCATATTACCCAGATGTGAGAGGAGACTTGACAGTTTAAACTTTAATTTTTTATCTGAGGAGGTATAATTTGGGAATACTTTATTGTAGAGAGAAGGCAAATAACAGATTCTTCATTCACTTATGATAAGACCAGGGCAACATTCAGCTTCCATTTCTAGTTATGTAAACCTGAGCCATACACTTAAACCAATTGGAGCTATTCCAAATTTACACCAATATCTTGACTTTACATGTTTATTAGTGATTTTTAGCCACTTAAGTTAAAGCCAGTTTAACGATTTAATTTTAAATGCATTAATACCACCAAGCCTTTTGTTTGACCACCCACTGTTCATGGCAGAATTGAAGTAGTGGTATATTTCCTAGTCCAAAAATTGACACAGATGCTTATGCAGATAAGTACTACATATACTCTTCAGTCTGTGTTCCAGTGCTACTTGGGTATTAAAAACATTAATATTAAATAAGGTATAAACAATGTGAACTAGAGTGATCCCTAGTTTACAATAAATATCTGACATGCAGTTATAAGGATTAACTGACAATCTAGTGTTTGTTTAAATTGTCTGCCAACAATGTTTTGTTCTTTGAAAGATCCAGTGTGTGTATAGTACCTTCTGTTAAGTCTGGATCATTCTCTTAAATGGAAAATACGCCCTACTGACCTCATTCGAAAGAGCTGTTTGGACTAATATAAATTTACTGCAGAACTATTTACATTTCTTAGCTCTTCTTTCTACACTATGTTTACTGAATGTGACAACTTTAAGTAGATCTAAAGTGGGTAATATTTTTCACCATGTTGTTGCTTTAATTGTTACTTTTCAGACTGCTCCTTAATTTCCAAAATGAGTAGGAATGCAATGTAAAATATAACTTACTGACATGAAGTACTGTCAGGCACCAGTCTTCTGCCTAAGCAATAAGAAACTACTCATTCACAGCATACATATTCAGTATTTGTATCCACAGATTTCCTGTAAATTTGAGATGCCCAAAAGAACCGTGACAGATATTCTTCACAACAACAGATGCAACTGTGAGAAGGAGGCCTCAGTCTGCTTAGCCTTTGTGAGCACCATTCACAGTTGCTTTCCTAAGCTTGTTGCACTGCGAGTCCCTAGAGGACATATGAAGCAGGTGATATATTAGCTTTGAGCAAAGAAGAATTCATTTTTTAGGGAGCAACGCTCTTTCCTTGAATTTGGAGTGGTAGGTTTGGTGGAATTCAGTGTTGCTCTTGGGATGATAGCTTACAGACATACCTAGCCTGTGGCTTTTACTACAACTTTATTGAAATAAATCAGAGCTCACAGGTTGGATTTTATTTTTCTTAATTCACTCCTCAAATCAAATAGTGGAGAATCGCTGCTTCCAGTCATTCTCATGTGTGGGGTCAGTGAGGAACTGCAAGTCCTGTAGGAAGAGGGAGCTGCCTTCAGAGAGATGTGGGACTTTAGCACCACCTTCATTTGCAATGTCCAACATGGGATAAGACATTACAGAGGTAGGTCTCAGCAACCTTACAAAGTGAAAAAGGTTGAAGAGTGACTGGTCTGAGAAGAGAGACTGTACTGCTAGCCTCCTGAAAGCCACCCCATACTTTGTCTCAGAAGTTCCCACTGACATTGTGTAGCTTCAACACCACTGAATTTCTTTGTGCCCCCCCCCTTTTTTTTTTCCCCAGCAGGTTATATGAACCTCAAGAACCTTTCAGAAGCACATGATTTTAATAATACTGAGGAAAAAATGCTTAGATTTTTTTATTCTAATGTAAAATTGAAAGCTCCAGTGGTGAGAAAAGAACCTTAAATTACATCTACATTGTAAGAAAAGATGTAAAGTCAAATCCATATTTCTATACTATATAATAATTTAGTATTTCAATGTAGAACCTTTTCAAATTTCTATATAAAATTTATTATGGATATGTCTACACTAGCAATGGAGAGTCAGTTTTAGAGATCTGAGGTCAACATACAAAACTAGTGCAGCTCCATATCTAATACATTTATTCTTCAGGGTAGATTTTTTAATCTTCTAAACCTTTAAACACTTCCATATGAGTTTTTATAAAATGTTTGAGGCATCATATATGACATTCATTGTATCTTTGTGAAAAAAATAAGTCTTTATTTCCATTTCAAAAAATCTGTTTCCCTTTAATATGCAAAATGACTGATCATTGAGCCCTTTATGAATGTTTCAAACATTTAAGATAAAAATTTGCAAAAGAAAATGATTTTCCAAACTCTGTCAAGCAACCCAAGTATAAAGCTATCCTATCAACATATCTGACTTTCTAAAACCCAGCAGATCAAATGGTTTTGTTGTGTGACCTGAAAGGCAAGAGGCTCATGATGTGGTGAGTAATGATAAATTCCACAACTGGAAAAGCCTTACTGAAAGCTCCTTGTCTTTAACTTGTTAGTTAAATTAGACAGCTGTAACTCTTTACTGCTGTTGCAGCTGTTACTATGAATAAGTATTTGTGTTATCAAAACAGTTAGAAACAATCACTGACCACGACTGCACTTATAGAAGAGTCCTCACCTTCTTCCCTGCTCCTGAAATGCAGTTTGTGTCCCAAAGATCTTATAGTTCAATGGCAAGACAAGATTAAATGAGTGAAATCCAGCTACTCAGCTCACTCCTGGAGCTTCCCCAGCAAAGGAGGGCTTTGAAGAAAGGCTGAAATACTTTTATGGGGAGCAGGAGGAAAAAGCTTTTCTGTTGCTCTCAGAAATCACAGAATTACTTCTTTCAGAATGTCACTATCAGATGATAACGTAAGTACATATTTCTCAGTGACTGAACTTATTGGTGAATAAGAATTATAGGTAGGCTGGAAGTAGATTATGGTGGCTTTGAAAGTAAAGGTCATTATTATTATTATTATTTTCAGATATATAAAATGGAAGTGAGGCGTGTCATAGAGGATCTGATGAACTTGAGGGTATAAAATAAGCAGATTATCACAACAAAGTATATCCAGAAGTTATAGTATTAAGGGCTATTAGTCCAGGCTAGAGAAGGGAAAATTGAAGCAAAGAGAAAGTTTGAAGGATTTTTAGTTGTCCAGATAAATTAGAAAGGTCATAAGACCTTAAAAGCAAGCAAGCAAACAAAAAGCAGTAAGATCAGCTATGAGCTTGAGAGAAAGTCTCCAGTAGAAATGGTAACATCTTAAGTTAAGGAGCAGTAGCCTCTAAAGCAATCAAAGGGTAGTGAAGTATTTCCCTTAACTTTATTGAACCTGACTGACTGATAAAGTGAAGCATATGGTTCCTTTTAAGAATCCAGAAAAAGAAATACAAAACAAAACCAAAACAGCTTGCTAAGATACATGCAGGTGATGTAAATCAGCAAAAATGCATTCTGATACCTGGGAGCAGAGGTTTAAATTTTTTCAGCCTACACAGGAGCACTGAGGGAAGAACAACTCTACAGGGTGGGAAGTGGACTTTCTGAGCAGGATAGGTATATTACACTGCTCACTTAGAAGAGGTACAACATTTTCTTTAGACACTACTAGTTGGGTACTATTGGCCTGTTATTTGACATTTAGTATTTGGACCATTTTGGTAGGCATGGAACTTCTCCACATAACTGACCTAGGGGTAGACATGTATATGCTAGCAGACAGTAAAAGATTCCACAGCTTCAATTTAGACTAAAGATGTACAGAGGATATGCATAGAGATGAGTGGTGAGTTTATGGATTAGGCTTCCTAAGGGAGAAAAGACTGTCGTGTCTCTGCTAAACTGTTCTAATAGATGGAAGAGAGATAAGAAGAATGTATACCTACTTAATGAAAAGATCAAAACTAATACTATATTTAAGGCAGAATGAAAGCATATATGAAGAGAAGAGAGTTCATCTAAACATGATGAAAAGGCAACTGGGACTATGAATGTGGATTTCAATTTGTTTTGGTCACTGGGAAATCTGCTCATGCTGCAAGACATCTGTGAAACATGAGAAAACTAAATAGATGGGTCAAGCTTAACTTCTTTATGAAAGAAATGAATCAGTTATTGATGAAGAGAAGTCACAAGTAAAAATATTCTTCAGGTATATAGAAGATAAGAAAGGACAAGGAGAAAAAAGATGGGGAAGCAGTGGAGAAATAAAATGAAGAGATTGAAAGCCATTAGGTCAAAGACAATGTGTTGTAAAAAGAGATAACTAATGCTTTTATTCAAGACCAAATAGTTTTGGAGAGGAATTTGAATATGTCATTAGACTTCAGTTACCATGGTAAGACACAACCTCTCAAATTCCCTGTCCTGGCTGGATCTGAACTAACAATTTGGACAGAAGCAGCTGCTGTGTTAAAGTAAAGAGCCCTCTCCACGCAGATTTCCTGTTCTGCTGTGTGTCCAGGCACAGCATGCTTTGACTCCAAACTGAGATCACTTCCGTGATGTGGTTCCTCTACACTTAGCAAAGGAAGAAAGAGAGATCCTGTATTTAGTCCAAAGCAAAATCATCAAAACTACTACTTTTAGGAATATTTATACAGCTTTAAAGCCAAGTTAGAGTGTTCTGGTAAGTTTTCAAGGAAATAATACTTGCATTTTGTCCATTTGACTTCCATCTCTTTAAGTCATCACAACAGTTGTTTCAAGTGAAGAACTTAGAAAAAAAGGTAACTTTTGACCAATGGCTATCAAAAGCTTAATTAAAACAATACAAGATTCAATGCTATCCTTTAAAATAATTTATGAATTATTCACTACTCACTTATTGACAAGTTGCAAGTGTGTATTTTTGGGAAATAGGCCAGTTTTTCTTCGGCAGATAATGTTATATTAGGGTATCTGAATTAGTGATACATTCTTGTGATCTGGCAGTAAAGACTTTTAAATTCAGTCCACATTTGAATTTGAAGCTGATGGTGTAGAAAAAATGTATTTGTATTTATCTTGTATCTGGGAAGACCAAATGTAAGCAAGTCAGGCATTATGATACTTCTTGATAATTTAAATATATATATATATATAAATATAAATATATATATTTGGCATATGGTATTTGCATGTCCAAGATAAACATTTGAATTATGATGGTTCCTCATGTCTCTGAACCTCTAGAAGTAATTGGCTTCCAGGACCATGTAGTTCATCAGATTATTCCCAAGCCATGGTTCTACACAGAATTACCATTACTCTAAAAGGAATTTTTTGCAGTATGCCAAGCAACAACAAAACAACAACAACAAAAATAAACAAAAACCTGTAAGAGGACTTTTTGCATATTTATGTGGATTACTTAGAAACAACTTCAACAAGAGTAAGAAGTTCATTAAATGGTGTATAGATGGGAAAAATATGTGGATACAATATGTGTGGATGTATTCATGATTTGAATGGGAGGGAACAGGTTACATGTACACCTACACCTTTACACACACCACAGAAGTGATAGAGAACTAGTACAATATGATAGCACTCTGCTACAATAATTCCCTTCTAAAGTCATTAACTTACATCAGTTCTGTTCTCACTCAAGAGAGTTTAAATCTGAAATAAACCCAAACCCAGTCATACACAGTTCTGTGGGGTTAAGAACAAGGCTACTTTTCCTCAGATGGATATGCACCTTGACATTAATGTCCTTGCAATTTAAAACTGTTTTCCAGAAATGAACTATCTTGCATTTTTCCTGTTTCCATCCAGTTTTGCCAATAGAAAACCATCCTCAGATATACATTGCATAAAGGCATTGGAGTTATAGAAGGTTATGTTTTATTTCACACCATTATGAATTATATTTTTGTAAGAATTGAGACAAAGAGAAATCTTCTGAATATAAAGACATTATATTATGATTGCTCTGCTGTTAAAAAAAAAAAAAAAAGAAAAAAAAAGAAAAAAAAAAAAAGGGAAAAATACCCCAAATTTTGCTACTAGAATGTGATTTATATTAATTTCCTGCTCCAAAGAATGAACAAACATTATATTGAGGAAACTGTAATCTAGAAATTTTAAATTACTCAATAAAAAGAACAAAAACACATTTCTTTAACAGTTCTGTTGTTCTTTAAAATGAGAAGGAAATAACAACTATCATAGCTACTTGTTACTGTCTATGAAAGCAAAATAACTTTCCATTGTAGAGGATATCATTGCAAAGATTTCATTTAAAATATTTTAAATGAGAAAATTAGACAATTTTCCTACCCCTAGAAATAAAATAAATAAATAAATAAAATAAAAAATTAAGAATTATATAGGAGCTTAATATTGTTATGTGAAAATACTTATCTTTAGAGAACTCTCATTTCTCAAGCTGTTGATACTCTGTTTCATATACTCAAAAAGTATGTCTGAATAGGCATGTTAATTTTCTTATGCATTATCTGGGAACAGATGTTAGGCACACGTTTGATGTCTATACCTCAAAGCAGAGCCGTCACTGGTGTTAAAGATGAGTTTGTCATAATTTCAGCTGTATAGCTAGGACTCTCCTTACTACCTTGGAGCTGGATTGTAGGAGTTTACACAGAAGTGGATGAACAAAAGCAGGGAGGAACAAGGACAGTCCTCTTTGTGTGGCCCGCACAATTGCACTTACTTAGTTTAAGGAAGGAAGTGAGGTCTGTGACCCTGCCTTGCTGCACACTGTGGAGGGTACACCATCCTAAGGTAAACATTAATTGGAAGCCTGTTTTAGTGAGAAAAGGAAAGACACAGAAATTGTGAATATACGAAGGAAGCAAAAGGAAAAGCGAAGGGGAAAGCCAGTGAGAGTAGGCAGATTGCCAGGAATTTTTGAGCGTAATGTCTTTGCTATTCAGGGCTCTGGTGAGGGCAGACTTTGAATATGATGTGCTGGGACAACACAACAATATTTAGCAAACCTTCTGAAGGGATGACAGTGTAAAACATGTGGATGCAGGATAATTCATTTGCACTGGATAGATAGATTTGAAGAGGAAATGAGGGAGAGGATGGGCTTATACTCATCAGGGTTCAGGGAGCACAAGTTTAAACCCTTTGTTGCTTTTTTACGTAACATACCTTTGAAACAGGTATTCCATAGACCTCTCTGTTGCCTTTCCACTGCCTGCTGGCTGGTATACTGGCTTGTGCAATGGGTACTCACCAGCTGGTCCTTTGCACTGGAATCACTCACTGTTATGTGCCCTTCTCTTGCCTTTGCCATAAACAGCTATTACAACTGCACAAGTGCCAGTCTTTTCTTCTCTTTCTCACTGGTTCTGGTTTTGCTACTGCTAATGATCTGTTCCCTCTGGAAGTGTTTTCAGATCCAAGTGCCCTTCAAAAAATAGGATTTCTCAACTAAAATATTATCCAAAGAAGACAGATGGTTTATTGCCCTTACCTAATATACTTGTCTCCAAGTACACTGACATATCTGGATTTTTTTTTTCAAACTGTCTGAATTTTGAGATATTCTGTAGGTGACAAGGAGTTTCCATACTACAGTGGCAGAATGAGGTGCGAACAGTTTAATTGCCAGCAGGGGAGAAAAATTATTATAACCTGCATGCCTTATAAAGCTTTATATTTGGAAATCATATACTTGAACCTATCTTTCCAGGTAATTAATTGGTAGTATGGAGCCAGTAGAGAAAGTGGATGGCTTTTGGTACTCTAGTACTTTAAGTATTTCACTTTCCATGCATATTTACATCATAACCAAAAGCATCTGAACATAAAAGATTGTGCAGCATCTTCAGAAACATCAGCAAGCCTCAGTAAAATTGCTGAACCTTGACTCAGCCCCTTAGGAGCTGTTATAAAACCATTTTGTGAAGCAAAGAAGAAGGATGGGTGGGAAAAAGAAAAACAGATTTTGTCACTCCCAAAATATGCTTGGATTCAACCTTCACTAACCCCATTGTGTAAAACATACTGAAAATTATTAAGAGAAAGCTTGCAAGTGTAAATATACTTATTCTCAATGAAATCAACACCATCAAACTGATTTGTAACTATTCCCTTAATACTGCTATAAACTTTACTGCAGTGAAAACACTGGCTATACAGATTGCTTTCCTCTTCCTCAGGATGTGTTTCACCTTTGTGGCATTGCCACTATAAATCTCATGGTCCAACAACCCCTTGTCTGCAAGTGATTTCAAGCACTATCATAAAAACGAAACAGACAGACTTAATTTGAGTTCCAGACTTAAGGAAACTCAACTAAAATATTAGCATAATTTCACTGAAGACGGAGGAAATTGTTAAAATATGTGTATTAGAGAGTGTCTGCAATTCAATACATCTCTTAGCTGGCTCTTGGGTGCCACCCAGTGATTGATTTAACAGCAGGTTTGTAATGGTGTCTGTGGTGCACCACAGGCCGTGTTAATAAGCAGTGCTGATCACAGGAGATCAGAAACAAGAATGTTAGGAAGTATAAGGAGATTCATGACATGTTAAATCTGAACCTGTGAATAATAAGCTCTAAGTCTGATGGATTTAGTGCTTGGATAATTTCTATGTGGAACAACACTCCTATTTATTTCAAACAGGAACTGACTGATTAAATAAGCACTGTGCTTCTTTCTTCATGAAAGAAATTATGGAAATTTGTTGTCCTTTGATTTTTTTTTTCCTTCAAAAAATATATAGTTGCTGTTTTAAGATCATAGTAATGTTCTGCTCTCCACCAAAATAGCAAAGCATTTTTCATGGAGAAGGTATACTTGTTTCTCTGCAGATCATTCTTTAAATAATGTAATAATATTAAAAAAAAAAAAAAAAAAAAAAAGGTAAAATGCTAAAAGGGGTGTAGTGGCAATCTGGTGAACTAGATGTTGTTGATGCTGAAATGTCCTTTCCAATGACACTGTGTGACTGTCTGCCGTTGTCCCCAGAATGATGGCATGCAGACTGCAATACCATGCCAGTTGACAGATCTTTACAGGCAGTAATGATTTCTAATTGTTGAGTTAGGAAGATGGAAAGTATTTTTCAAAGTGGAAGAATTGTAACAACCTTTACTAAAGCATCAATACTGGAGTTTAAATCAAGAGATAAGATATCTTTCACAAAGTGAAGCTACAAATGAAACTAGAATAATGGTCTTGGTGCAGAAATAATTATGTTAAAGAAGTAGAGTTAAATTACCTAAATGAGCCTTTTTGACTGAAAATGGATTGCTTTTTAGACTTAAAAAAAAAAAAAAAAAAAAAAAAAAGATTAAAAAGAGACAGAGTAGAAGAGTTTTACCTTTTGTGTCAGCAAAGTATCTGGCTGCTGTACATATCAGCATCTCTACTACTCCATTTCCACAAACAACTTGCAGAAGCTTAAAATTTTACATGCTGCTTCTGGTGGTTTATTTGAAAAGCTGGTATTCACTCGAACCTAAAGTAAAAGTCTTTTCTTCTTGTTCTTTTTTACTTGTTAGCTGGGGTAGATAGAAGCTACCATATTAATGAATTAGTTAAACATACATTAACACCAGGAAATTAAAGATTATGGACCTAATTTCATATACCATACAACACAATGCTGTTTGTGGTTTAATACTAGAATGCCTAGCAGAGATTATTGCATAAGGAAAAAACTTTGTCTGGAATTTTAACATTAGATATCATGTTTTGTACGGTATATTTCATCACAAAAATCAGTTTGGAAGAGGAAAATAGGTAAGTTGGTAAGTGACCAGTGAGTCCGATGTTAGCACCTTCCTCCTATAAGTGAAGAAGGAGATTTTGAACTGAATACCTCTAGGCTGCAAGGAGAGAACAGGATTTTGTCAGCCTAATCTCATTATACTTGTAGCCATTACAGTCAAAATGAGTTTCCTCTGCCTTAGTTTGGGTTGGAGTCAAAATCAGTTCTCAGAGGAAAAGGGTCATTACATTAAGGTAGTAAGTTACTAAATTGAGCTTCCTATTATACTGGGGTATGTACATTCATGTTTTCTTTAACCATAGAGAGATGAGATGAATAATCCAGGTATTGTTCAGTGATTAGAGTCATACATTTTATTCTGTTGAATGAAATAAGAATAGACAAACAAATGAAATATATAAAATGTTAATTGAGCTAGAAATGGACTGGAACCAAGATCTTGTTGGGAACACCCCCACACTTTCAGAAGATGCAGCATTAGGCCAGCACTTTGTGGCTCAGCCTCATCTTAAATGAAGTGAAATGAATAAATATATGTCATAGTAACCAATATTCTTTTGGCCATGATCCTACAAACATATGTGAATAATTCTGTGCATGTGAGTTCAATTAGACTATTCATATGCACAGTGTTAACTCAGATATGCAAGTGTTTGCATTATTGGAATCCCGGTTTATGGATTTTCATGAAGAGCCAAAATCTACAAGGAAAAGCTCAAATACCACAAATGTTCACACAAGTAAGTATTTATGCAGAGAAATATAACCGTGTTGTACTCACACACATGAAGTTACTCACATGCTTCTACACACTACTCTGCAAACCAAGAAAGGAGGATGTCTCACATGTTGCAATACTTTATATACTAAAATATTTAATTTAATCAAGCATAGTTTAATGTTTATTAATTCTATGGTCAACACAGAAGAATTTTATTAAAACTGTAGTGGATTTGATATGACAGTCCTAAGTTTGGGGCAATTCACAATGGTTCAGAATGTCTTTTTCATTTTTTCCCTTTACATCAGACTGTAAGAAATTTTGAGCTGTTCCAGTCTCAATTCAGTATACAGAATTTCAAGTTAATGAATTTCTGATTTAGATGAATACCATATTACCAGCAGTCTAACTACTGCAGTACTCCTTCCCATACTTCCCTACAAATGTGTAAACAACTGCAACAACAACTAAAGCACATTTTTATATTGATGAAAATGAGATGGAATTAATTATATGAAAGTAGCTCATTAAAGTACCAATTTGTTTAAGTTTTTGTAACATCATCCATAGGTTTAAAATAGAAATCCTCTAGAGAACAGCTAGAGGGTAAGGGTATAGCTCAAACACAAAGCTTGCAGGCAGAGCTAAATGATGCATTGTGGTTGTGCAGCACTGCACAGAAGCATCAGGAAGCCCTGGGACTAGGTCAGCCGCATGTTGCCCTGTGTCTTGCCACTGTATTTGGCTTGTTCTTGGCAGGGAAAGATGCAGTTCTCATTTAGCAGAGGGGCTGTAAAGAGCATGATGTAAAGTGGGATGTACAGGAATTGGGGCACCAGCCCAGGAGACCTGACTCCAGATCCAGAAAGAACTTCCAGGAGACTGGGGCAGAAAATAGCTTTCTTTGCTGCCTCTTTCTTTCCTCCTTTCAGAAAGTCCAGCCAGGGTTCCAAGCCAATAGTTTCACTGAATTCTGAGTAAAACAGAGAGGATATAGGGTATGACTATAAGTTTGCTGGCATTTTTGTGTGTGTCAGAAACTAATAACTATAAAGAAACTATCCCAGGACAGATATCTAGAATATTCCCTGAAAGTGACTTACTGAGAAATTTGAAGTATTAATTTTTTAGTTATGTGCTGATTGGTCTTTGATTCTTGTATAAAAAGATAAATGATTTTGTATACTCTTTGTAACTGAACAGAAATCATTAGATCCTCCTATCACATTCTTCCCTCCATGTGAAAATAAATGCACAAGACATTAAATCTGGAGTAGCCTCTTCAGGGGAAGGCATTTTGTTAGATTAAAGTCTATGTAAGGGCTTGGATATTTTGCTAGTATCTACCTGGGTGATCGTCTCAGGCTCAAGGCAAGATTATCAGCTACTCTGTTACTTCATTCTTTTATCCACTTGGTCACCACTGAGATCTTCGAATTTTTCTCTCCATAGAAAAGCTGTAGATAACTTTGAATACAGGATTACAGTGGGCTTCCTCCTGTTCAGATATTCGCAAGTACTTCTTGGCCTCAGAGTGCCTCACCTCAGCCATGTGTAACTTAAATAGGTGTGTTAAAGATACTGTAAATTCTTCTGCAAAATATGCTTTAGATCAAGATGTTATTAAATCATTGTTTATCCTTGAGAAACACTTTGTTAGCAAGAAACTTTCCCCCCTATCTCTCCAACATCTGCTAACTGAAAATGCTGAACTCTTTTTTTCCTTTCCCAGTCTTTCAAACTAATATTGATTTTGCTTCAGCTAAAAATATCTCAGTGGGAAAATGTCATTCAGAGGTGCCAGTTGACTAAAGAAGAGAAAGGATAACATCTCATAAAACACAGACTAGAACTGAAAATTAAATTTTGATATTATTCTGCTACTCTCAGTGGATTCTGAAATTTTATGTGCAAAGAAATATGTATGATGAAAAGTTTCTATGATTCCTTTTCATTCTACTGCGGAGCAAAATTTTGTTGAAAAGACTGTTTTTAAAACTGTGATAAACATAGCAGATTGATTTTAGTTTTGTCTACCAAGATCCATATATTTCATTATAACTTTGCCATGAAGCATACTGATAAGGCACCTAAGTCTAACCCTCATGCTAACAGTTTTTGTTTTATTCCAATGTGTATTTAAAGCCATACCCATTTTAGAAGAACACTGCACTGCATCTGCTCCTATTGCTAGGATTCTCACTATTACACAAGATCATGATCCTTATGTTATTAAATGCTGTCTGTGCTGTCTTTTGAAACCTTCTCCCAGAATAAATAATTGAGAACAATGCTTCCTCAGGCCAGTTGCTGTACTCTGGGTAATAACTTTCTTGGAGGCAGGACAGCACACCTTGCTCAAACCCTTTTTTTTTTTTCTACTTGGAACACAACCATGATCATAACAAATTTCACTCTGGTCAGGTCATTACAGCAGCAAGTAAATTGGTTCCCAGCAGTGTGTTGTGTCTCTTGACCAATGTCTGTTATGCTTACTTTGCTTTTTCAACTTTATCCCAGGAAGAGAACTGTAAGCTCAGTGGTTTTTTTTTATTATTTTTTATTTTTTATGGTTTTATTTATTTCAATATGCACAAGACTGTGTCTGTCTGATGTTAGTGGTGGCAAGGTAGAAAGAACTTCCAATGGAGGTAAGGGGGTACGATAAATACAGGACGTTATTTTGTAGTCTTGGAAGGAATTCTTTCCTTGTAGATGAGTTTTACAGTTATGAAAGAAGTTATATAGTTATGAGGTACAGCTGTACTTAGAAGTGGGGAAATAAGCCCACTCAAAATCTTAAAGATGTGTTGCTGGCATTTAAAGTCATAAGAATCTGCATTTTCCTGGATGCTCTCTGGGAACTTAATGTCTCTATTGGGTCAGACCAAAGATATGATAAATTTGCTAGTGGCTATAGCTACTGCATCCTCTAGCTTCCTGGGGAATGTCCACTGATGAATGCTTAGGAAGGTATGGGTATAACGTGTTATTTCACATCATATTTCTCTCTCTTCTACGGCTTCTGGCAATTTACTGCTTGCGATGCTGTTGAGCTGGAAGATGGATCTATACTGTAGTCCATAGCTGTTGGCAGACTTTTGTTACATATACTTGTTCCATTTACTTACTGAACAATTCATACTTTTGATACTATATCCTGAGGTAATTGAATTAAATACAAAAAAACAGACAAACAAACAAACAAACAAAAAACAACAAAAACAAAGCAAAACAGAACACCTTTTTTTTTTTTTAATTATTTTTTTGAGGTTTTAAAACTTCTGATTGGTCATTTTTCTTGATGTGTCTTGGTTTTTTTTGTTTGTTTGTTTGTTTGTTTGTTTTTGTTTTGTTTTGTTTTGTTTCATTAGAAAGGCACTCTGAATATTAAAAAATGAGCCTGAAGTGCTTATAACAGTTAATTTTGGTTGAAAGTTGCATTCTAAAGTTCTGTATTTAGTTGTACATGTAATTAATGAATTATTCCCATAGACATGGCATGCACCTATAAGTTAGCAGAGAAGTGTCTGTAAGCAAAAGCAAATGAAGGGAGATGTTCGTGTTGCTCAGTTCTCAATCTAAAGAGTAGCACTGACAGCTATTTTAAACAAAATCTCATTTTTTTTGTGTTCATAGATGGATTAAATTATCCATCCTTGAACTAACAAGCCTTGACTGAAACTTCTTATAGCAATAAGTATGTTTGAGATCATCTGCAATGTAAAGCGTCCTAATAATGACAAAGAATTATTGAGGAGAAGAAAGGAACGCCTCTGACTGCATTTCTCTTTTGAAAAGTTGACGGGGAATAAGAAAATAGGAATAAGAAAATCACCACCCACCTTCTCATGCCCACTCTTCCCAAAAGGCAATAATGTCTTTGTGACAGCTCAGCCTGGTGAAATCTGGAGGTATAAGTTCTGACTGGGCTGTCCTGTAGGTTTTGTTTTGTTTTGTTTTGAGAAATAAAATGTTATTGCTACACTAGATTTTCCTCTGTGTTATTTTGCATCACTGGACCAACTCTTTTTAACTCACCAACTCGGAGCCTTTCAACTGTATTGGTAGTGCTGAGTGTGAGAATCACCCATCTCTGCAAGATTTTGTTGTTTCTAAATTTGAATTCATTTAAAAAAAAGAGACATATACAGAATATTCTAAGATAATATGACTTCTTATCATAATATTGAGGAATTGGTGTCTGTATTGTATAGTCAAGTTATGGATTTTTTTTTCCCTGATAAAATCCATAGCAGACTATTTTCTGTTTTTCTTAGTCTCAGACAGTCAGATAAAATAATGTCTTTTAATTATCTTTTACTCCAACCAAAGGTACTCCAACTTCAGTTGGAAGCATAGTATGCTAAGTAAAGCATATCATTTTTAAACTTGAAAAAGAAGGATAGGTATGGAAAAAACAAAAACAAAAACAAACATATAATATTTCTGTTTATCGAAACATTATTGAATAAGATGAGTAGAGTGTTTGACTAATCAGCTACACAGAAAACCTGCCCGTTTTAATGCTTTGGCTGTGAATCCTGAATATTGACATTCTTAGGTCTAGGTTTGTTCTTCAAAAGTTTCTTATTGTATGTTTTATAAGATTGTATCACACAGCTAGAAGATTACCTTAAAGGTCAGCTGAACATGCCATAAAGCATAAGTTCATTTGCATATTTTTGGAGTCTAAATATTTGCTCTTAACATATGTATAATAGTGCATTCCTTAGTATGAGCAACCACACATAAAGTTGGGAGGACTTGTATTCACTTTTACATTTTTCAAAGGAACAGAAAAACTATGATGTACTTCTTGGTGTACATCTTTCCATACTCCCTGACCAGTCCACTGAGCAAACTTCAAGAGAATGAAGATTTTCCATGAATCTACATGTTATAGAAACTATGAAAAGCTATAAAAATTGACACCTGCAACACTTATGTTTATTAAAACAGATGAAAACAGACAAATGTTTATCTGTTGAGTGATATGGAAAACTTGCACCTTTGAATGTTTTGGCTGCGAAGCCTGACAGTGATAAATCACTTTCCAACAGCTGTGGACAGCTGTTTAAGTCTGGGGTCTAGAGAGCTTAATTGGGGAAGTGTGTTATAAAATTAAAGTGCCAATGGCTCATTAAGTTATGTGGCGATTTTGTGCAGCAGGCCAATAATACTGCATTCCTGGCTTTGGGAAAGGACATGCCTAACTCTCTGTTAATTAAGGGCTTGTCTAAGAATGTAGGTTTACCAAACTGCAGTGTTTTCATAGGAGAGCATCTGTGAAAGAAGACTTGGAGAGAGAAGCTATTTACAAGTAATAGTTTATTGTGGTTAGAGCAGATTTCTCACTCTATATTTTGATGCCCTGGGCATGTTTACATTGTTTATAAACTACTGAAATACCTTAGGAGGAGTGTGAGAGGACTATCAAACCTACTTTGGTAAATAACATTTTCTCCGGAGAGATTAAATTCCTCCCCACATTTATATTAAAAACAAACAAACAAAAAAACAAACTAATAATAATAATAATAATAATAATAATAATAATAATAATAATAATAATAATAATAATAATAAACACCAAAAACAAACCTTTAATGCGCCTCACTAGCAAAGAGAAAAAGACATGTTTTCCAGGGTGACCAGAGTATTAAAAAATAGAGACACAAGGGAAATGAGGTGCAAAGGAGGAGGGGAAGTGTATTACAGCTATAAGGATTATCTGCAGGAATGTGTTGTCATCTTTTAAATACTTTGTTTACATTCAATTGTTTGCATAGAAAGGATTATAATTATTTGGTCATTTTAATTTCCAGAGTGCTACAGAACAAGGGTGAGTCACACTTGTTAGTGCTGCTATGAAATGTAGGATGGGAATATGAGGACTGTTGACTTTGAGTGCTTTAGTCTACAATGAGTGCAGCCAGCTTCCAACTCCCTGCTCTTGGCAGGGGTCAGAGGGTCACTAAACCTGGGTCAGTAGAGGGCTAAGGACACAACCCCAGGTAGCAGTAAGGCTTAGAGACAGTTTATAAGATGTTCTGTGTTGGAATTGCCCTGCACAGGCTCCCTGAAACAACTACAAGTGCAAAAGTGCCGAAGGAAGGAGCAAAATATGGACAATATAATTGGAGGGATGACCACACTGAATTATTAAGCAGTGGTGCCTAATTCAGGTGGCAGTGTGGAAACTTGAGACACTCTCTTACCATTTTTTTAATTTATCTGCCCACGTTTTCCTTCGAGTTTTATTTCAAGATTTATGCTAAATTGTAGAATGTAGAACTCATTCATACCATTGTCTTGTTCTTAAACTGCTTACTTACATGGCTTGGGATTTTTCGTATTCTCCATTTCTACCAATGCCTTTATCAACATTTACCTGGGTGCTTTATTAAGTTGGGAAGTTGAGTATCTATTCCTTTGTTTGCCTCAATCTAAACATCTTCTGCTAATAAAGTCTACCGTCAAAGACATCTTGACCAGATATGCTAGGAACCAATGAGTATTCCCTCTTACCTAATTATAAATATGAAAAACAAACAAACAAACAAAGAAAAAGCCAACACTGACTTCAGTGCAGTAACTCTGGAATTATGTCAGTGAAACAGAGTTTGTCCTGAGTAAACAGGATACCTAAATGTGTTTAAATTCAGTTTTGGAACATGGCTGTCATTCTGTTAGACTGTAACATACTGGTTAAAGAGTAGATTATTTCTGCATATGCCAAGATGTTCTTTGCAAACTGTCTATTTCCTCACTAATAGGCCATATACCACATTAATAGGTCGTTAAGTGCAAAACCAATTCTATGACTGAATTTCAAACATTATGTTCCTGGTTAGAAAATTAGTAGTTTTTTTGTTTGTTTGTTTGTTTGTTTGTTTTTCTGATGAAATGTGAAACTTTGCAGCACCTAGAAACTGGTTTTAATTTATGTATTCTTTTCTATACAACTAACTCCAAAGAGTCTGTTTCTCCACAAGTCTGAAGACTAACTGATGTGTTTATTCACATGCTGTGGCTATGTGAGCTATTTATTGCTGCATGTAGAGAGTTTGAATGGTTATAGCGTAAATATTTTCACAGAAGGTATAATAGTCCTTTTATGACATTACATTTAACTGCTTTGTTTTCTATCCATGCTTGAGAAAGATGAAAGCCCAGAATGAACAGCAATGCCAAAGTGGGTATATTCTATAGAAAGAAAGTATCTCGCTGAGGGGAGGATGGTTTATCTCTGTTTTTAAGTGTATTGTGACAATCAACCTTGCAGTTGCTAAGAGCTAGTTGAACTCCTGTGGGAATTCATTGCTGCATCTCATTAATCAACTGGAGATAATGCTGTTGGACAATGAAAGCTAGAAACATCCGTGCCTCTAGCAAACATCTGGCAGAAAGACAATTTCCTATGATTAGATACAACGCTTGGTGCTGGTGTATGTGGCAAATCTTCTTTCAAATCCATTCTTTCTGTCAAATATTTTCAAGACAGAATATGCAACTGTGGTCATTTCTTCACTGCTGTTTCAACTTTGGACTGGTACGAATGCCTGACTTTCCATAGTCTGTTAATATTTTTATTTTAAAATCTCCCAGAGGAAACCCTTGGTTCCTCAAGGAATTATCTGAGCCCTTTCATTTTGCACATTCCTACCGTCCCCTCTCAGGGATCCCAAGAAGATGAGAAGTCAGAATTTCTATACTGAAGGCATGTCAGATCAAGACTTTTGCATCCTTTAGTTGTTAATTAACACTATTACAGCAAAGACATAGTACAGACTGTTGCCTGCCTTTGTTTTAGTGCAAATAACATCAGTCAGCTTAAATCTCTTTCAGCAATGAATTAACCTAATCTTTCTATTCTGTGTTGACATAGATGAAGAGCTGTCACAGGGACATGTACTTCATCTCAGGTGAAGAATTATAATGAACTGATGAGCAGCAGTAACCTCTTAAAACACTACTGCTCTTTTGCAAATGAACATCAACTACAGCCTGAGTTTCCGTGTGTCTCACTCCATTATTTTCCATCCATGCAGTCGTAAAAGAGGCAACACACATCCTCTCTGTTGGTTAGGCAGGTGTGTACAGGCACATGACTTTTGCTTGCAGATGGTCCTGACCTGGGCCAAAACTTAGAACAGGTATGGAAATCAGATTTGGTGTATATATATAGACAAGCATATTCTGTAGGCATGTCCTATGCATAAATCCTGTCCGAATGCAGCAAAATATAGGGATACAGCTATTTCTCAAAGCTCATCAAAAATAACAAATTACTGGTCAAGTCTCAGTGTAAAAGATTCTCAGTTATATTTGGGTTTCCTAAAGAATGTGTGTTGCATTCCACATATGTCATGGTTTCAGAGTTCTGTATTTTCCATCTCACTGTAAGTTATTAAGAGGACCTCAGTGTTCATTTTCAGAAATACTAAAAAGAAATATACATTCCAGCTATTACAATATATTATAAAAAATACCTCAGGATTCTCTGTGACTACAATGAAGGAATTTGCAGGTGCTTGGGCAGCCTGACTGTACCCAAGAATATAATAAACTGGATAATAAACTAAATATGTCTGGTGTTCAGAATGAGGTTAAATATATATATAATTTTAAATAAAAACATGAAGATGAAAATGCAAGTTGAGAATAGAATACCAGCAAAAAGTACCGTAAAAGAAAAAAAAAGGTACAATAATAAAAGGACCAAATGTATTTTCCAGCTTTGCCAAGTGAATAATAAATTGGAAAGGAAAGTGGGGAAAGCAAAAGAGTTACTTAAAGGTCAAGTTCAACATTAGGTCTGTAACCATATTCACCCTTGGTTATGTTTGCTCTTGAATGGGGGAACTTCAAAAGAGCAGACTGGTGACTGACGTTGTGCAGACAGAGAGGCATTAAAGCTTCCTTGAGTTGATTTTGATGATATTCAGCTATTTGACAACATTCTCCTATTAACATGCTTTGCAATCATAACAAAAACAAAGAAGGTTGTGGAGCTTTTTTTGCCCTCCTCGCCATCCCCTCTCACACCCTCCCACCACCCCCACAGCATTTTATTTTTATTTTTCTCTCAGCACAGCTTCCTGGGAAAATGTTGGCATTCTTATTTTAATAGAATCTGCCATAACCATCCACAAGTTGCAGACAGGTTGCATGTGTTGGCTTGAACAGTAATCCTCTTCACTTTTACTTCACTCCTTTCATTCCTGACTTGGAAGTTTACACAAAGGAAATTTCATGGTCTTTCTGAGAGAATAATACTACTATACATCCCTACATAGAGAGAAAAAGTTGAGAGAGACAAGTTAAACATGTTGGCTGTTTACTTGAGCTAGAGCCTCATTCAAGTAAAGTATCGTACACACGTCTATATGCAATAGGGCACACATGCCTAACACGACACTCCTGATAAAATGCTTAGCTGTGTTTACAGTAACAGAGAAGACTCTTTGCTGCATCAGACCACTGTTCTGACCACAAAATGATATTTTTTTTCACAGTGGTTACATCATCTCCTACTAAAAATGTTCTTTCTGTAATGGGATGAGTAAACTGCACCAAAAGGAACAGACATCCTAAATCTTACATGTGTTTACAGGGGAAAATAAATGAACCCACAAAAGGATATATGTGTTGAAACAGTAGTTCCATAGAAATCTTAAACTAACAAATATTGACTTTCATATGTTGTCAGTTTCAACAGCCTATTCTTTTGCGTATGTAAGTCACAATATTTATGTGAACTCAGAATTTTTCTACAAAACCAGTATTTGAGCACCATAGAACTTTGAAGGACTCTTCTGTAAACTTAAACTAAATTTCTTCTTCATGCTTTTACTACTACTTCTCCAGCACAATGTCAATCATTCTTCTCTCAGCGGTCACTAACCAGATTATTTGTGTGTTTCCACACTGCTGCATCACAAAACATCATGCCCACTTGCCTCAAAAAGATAATATCTAACACATATGGAGACTGCCTTTGATCTCCACAGTCTATCCAGAGGTCACAGACCTGTCTTCTTCTCTCCCTCACTTCAAATAGCCCCTTTCATTTACTGTGAAACTAAACATTGGAAGGACAAAGGCAGGAAAATAAAGGCCTTGATTTAGTAGCGTTTATGTGTTTGGCTATTTCAAGGTAGATTTTTCTCTCTTAGGTCACATTATTAATTGCCATGCATTTCTGCATCATGGTATACTGTATTTGTTTTCATGCATAAAGACTTAAAAATTCAAACTTTTAAAAAAATTAATATGTGCCATGTTCATAACTAAACAGTCATTAAGAGTCTGCTAATCAATTCACAATACCCTGTACTGAATCCAACTCTGTGAATTGCATGGGAAAGTTTGGTAATTTGTTTTGGGTTTTGGAAAACTGATTTGTATTTATTAATGTAAAGTTAATGCAGTAGAAGTACTTTCAGTAATCTTTTGAACTGTGATGAAGTTAAATCTGGTTGGCAGGTTGAAGGTGGCAAACAATTTAATGGCATTTGCCAAAGGAAAAAAAAAAATATATATATATATATAAATTTCACCTGAAAACATCAGAAATTATTCAGTTACAACCAATTTATTTTTACTAAGGGTTGGCTCAGAAAAATGTATAGGTACCTAAAGAAAGATTTGTGCAATATGTAGTCACATGAGATCAAAACTGTAGGCTTGAAAATAACTGCTCAGCTGTGGCTCTACCATAAAGGGCTCTCACTGTTGACCCTCCAGCTCTGCAGGCACCTCATGTTCTCCATGTTCTCACTCTTGCTCAAAACCTCCTCAGTTATCACGACTCAATTACTTACTGACAATTCATAGATATTCATAAACAAGGGGCTTATCTTCTTAACTCCCTTCAGGAAGTCAAGCCAGTATGGATTTTCTGAGTACATTTAATGAATGAAAGTTTCACATAATGTATTATTGTGGAGTAGCAGTTACTGTTTGTTTGTTTTAACAGGTTAACTGTGAGAGATGTGATTTTTTTGTTTGTTTGTTTGTTTGTTTGTTTGTTTTTGGTTAAATTCTTAAAGGCCAGATCAGTCACCCAACCTCTGTAATCTTCAATGATGAAAGAATCCAAACTTCCTCAGAAGAAACCCTAAATATGAAGTCATTGCATGTACTGTAGGAAATCAAGCACAGCTGTTCCTCTTCCATTAAAACTTTCTGATCTGCATGACCTCACAGCTTAGTGGTCTGGGCAGTCAGAGCATGAAGAAGACCTTCTTCTGGGTTCACCTTCCCTTACAATTCTTTGGGGATTATTTCTGCATTTTATGTTAAATTTCCATTGGAAAAAAGCTAACCTCACAAAAAGTCTGAAATTCAGTGTCACCTTCTTCTCTTAGGTAATTATGCACTTTTTCTCTTACACAAGTTTGTTTTGGTACCATCAGAAACATGTTTCTTATGCAGTGAACAGAAGAAGAAGAGAATGTGAGCTCCAGAAAGTCTGCTGGTCCTGGACACTCTTCAGGGAGGTGAGAGTGAATCTGGATGTCTGGATCACTCTTGTCAAGCACAATGGCTTCAGTACCTACAGTATAAATTGAAAGTGGTAGACAACTCAATTTTCCCATCTACTCATTTTCAAAATATTTTTTCTATTCTGTTTGAGTTTAAAAATATCAAATTTTCACCTTCAGGAAAAGATTTTACATCAGCCTCCCAAGTAGAGAGCAAAAAATGTTGGAAGAGGACGTGATTTAAGATGACCCTTTCTACCAACACTTTCTCTAATTTGGTGTTTTCTCAGAATCAGGTCTATCTTAATTTTTGTCTTCAAGATGTTTTGTCTCCTCTGAAAATTAAGAAACACAACAGTTGGAACACATCTGGGAGCAGGTGCCTGGGAGCAAGCACAATGCATTCAGTACTGTATTGCCTATGTGACATTGTGCATCTACTTCTAAGAAGGACACATACATATAATGCGGCAAGGAAATAGCTGTATTTGTGTGTGCTCTTTGCAAGCATCTGCACTACATCAAACAAATGAGAGAATAGTCTCTCCAGTTAGCCATATATAATGAAATACTAAGATAGAAAAAAAAAAAAAAAAGAGTGCGTGTAGATATGTATATGCATTCCATCCTTTAACTTCAAATTTCTCCTACAGAACATTTGTTACTTAAGCTTCCTGCTTCACACATAGCTGGATACAGTTTACTCCTCTTGGCCAACCAACAAACAAGAGTCGCTTCTGCTTCTATCTTAATAACCTGCTAGGAAACTCTATTGGGTGTAATTATTTTAAGCTAGACAAAACTGGAAGTATCTACAGCTTTCTTCTGTGGTTATAATAATTTTCAGATGTATTTGTTTTTCCCAATTAAGCTAATTGTTCTTTCTTTATTTACATCATATATCTCTTATTAACTCTTAGTCAATATAAATCTGAGACCACCACTTCTGGATTAAGTCAGGGACGAGGTGTCAGCAGCTGGTCCTAATGATCTTTCTATACACTGAAAAACTTTGCTGATGAAAGCAAAATCTTAAATAACATTAATACTTTAAGTGGTATAGATTGTTCTCTGTGACATTTAAACACATTAAGGGAATGGCTGAAGAAATTGTTGATGGGTTTCAGTGTGAGCAAATGTTAAGTGATGTGTTCAGAAGCTAAAAATAGTAATGCTGCCTGTACATTGCTGAGCAAAAAGTGGACTGTAAAGGTAAAGGGAACTGAGTGGGTTGGAAGAACAGATACATAAGGTTGGAGTACTTTGCTCATCTGCGTTAAAAAAGAAAAAAAAGAAAAAGGCTAATACAATAAAGAGAAAAGCTGTGCTTGGAAAATCTTGCTCTGAATTTTTTTCTTCCAGATTTGGGCTAATGAAGTGTGAGAAAACATCTACAGTAGGATTGGAAACTGAGTAGAGGTTAGTGAGGCAGTAACTGATTTTTTTAAAAGTTAAGCCTAATATGCAGATTATATCCAAAGGAAAAATAACAAAAATAATTAAAGTCATGGGAACTAGAGAGACCTCAATATGAGGAAAGATTAAACATGCTACGACTATTTTGTTTGGAAAGTGAAAGGAAGTAGGACATCAGAATTAAAACTAACAATAACTAGAAAGTAATGTAGTCCTTCTAAAATTTGAAGAATGAAAAATAATTAAAGGCCAGCAGATGAAAAATAGTGAGCTTAATATACTATTCATGCAAATAGTGACATCACCTCCCAATTTTATAAAGCTATTTTTAAAAGTTGTTTAGTAAAATCGAGAAGAAAAATAGACACATGAAGAAAACAGAAATTTTCTTTTCCTGGAACCAGTAGAAAGGAAAAGAAAAATAGCAATTCTTCTCCATCAGGAAAAGTGGCAGTTTTGGTAGTTTTGAGCATGAGATGACATTTTTGAAGACAGAAGGGCTTCAGGAAGTAAGGCCAACATTCAGACATTACCAATTAACATTCTCACATACAAGGAAATGTATCCTTTCATGTTATGGGTCATTCAACATTATAGATTAAACTAGTTTGTACTTTTATTCAGTTAATCCAGATGCTATTTTGACATCAAATGTCTGCAGACATTTTCAACAGAGAGTGACAGTTGACAGCAGGAATCAAAATGCTATCTGTAAACCCTTCACAGCTTTCTGATGTCTTACGGAAATTTTGTTCAATGACAAAAGTGAAAATAATGTTTCCAAGACTAATTAAAAAAAGGCAAAAGAATTTGATATCACATGCTAGAAGGGCAAAACTAAAGAATAAAATTAAATCAAGTATGTTCAATATGAAACACACAATGTGCTGCAGGACCAGCTTGAGGACAGTTTGAGGTGGTCTGTACAGAGTTATTTCCAGTAGCTTTAATTTATGTGGGAAGGTCACCTCCTCTGGGAGTCCTGTTATAGAGGATTAAAAAGAAACTCTATGCCTTCCTCTGCCCACTGCTGGAAGCAGAAAATCAGCTGTCTTGGTGCCCTTACTGAACTATCAGTATCTTATACCTTATTTTTTTTACGTTTTCATGTTTGTGGTCCTGCATGTATTTATTTGTGTTCCAGACCAGTAGAAGTCTTGTCTCTTACAGATGACAGGTAGAGAGTCTGCTAGGTGGCACATTATGAAATCCTTGCTAACAGTTCCATTTCCAGAGAGACAATTGATAGACTTAATTAATTAACTTTTCAGGAGAACCTCAGTCAGGTAAGTTTTCAGAGTGAGCAGGGCACACTGTCCTATGACAAGACGGTTATTACTATGAGCCAAATATGATGGGCATTGGAGCCCTGCTCATAAGAAAGGGAATATCAAAGGTCAAAAAAAGGAGCATGTCTCTTATTTTTGTTCCTGACCTACTATGTCAGTAGCTATGCCAGACTACCGCTAGTTTAGTTTCATCTTTCTCTTTCTTGTAGCATTTTCTAGTGATTAAAAAAAAAAAAAAAAAAAAGTCATAATTTTAGGCTGATTTCCTATGGGAGTCAGTCTTACGCAACCACCACATGTCTATGTGAATGTGTGTTTATAGCTGTGTTTCTGTCTCCTTCTCACACAGCAGCTTCTGCACCTGCTGTCTGATTTCAGTCAAGACTGGCAAGTGAAGTCTTCTGAAAATTAAGTTACTGCAGATATTACATGCAGGTAGAGAAGAAAAACGTGACAATTGCCTGAAGTGAGGGAGAGTTTGAAGCATAGCTCATCAGTCACAAGAGAATAAACATAAGACAGAGATCTCATAAACATGTCTATCAGATTTCTTAGTCACCAAGTCAATCAAAATCTAGAAGAAAATAAGCCTCATTAGCCCTGGTACAAGGAAACTACTTGTTCTAACAGCACGATATGTCTGCTGCAATTTTGGATCTATTTCCCTATCAGGGCTAAATGAAGAAGCATAAATCTCCCTCTTTAGGCCACAAGTGCACACTGTTAATGGTGTGCTGCTGTTCTTCATATCCACTTTCTTTACGTATTTCAAAGCTAGGCATGAGAATAAGTTGACAGTACAGAAAGTCTCTCAGCTCAGACAAAACTCACTACTGAGGAGTGAAGAGGACTGTATGAGTTGATATATTGATTGTTTTGATGATAAAAGTCAAAGGTGGGGCAGGCCCAAACACATAACATAATAAAGGTCATTCAAGAAATAAACAGCCACTATATAAAGTCACTAACACATCTTTATCAAGGTGCATAAATCTCAGCTCAATCATGAAGAATTACAGAAAATCCTCTTCTGAACCTGGACATTTTTAGTTCTGCAATACAGAAAACCTCACGGTGTTACTGGAACATAGGGCTGGCAGGAACCTCTTAGATCATCAAATCCACAAGTACTGCGTGGCCTTGGTACCATCTCAAGGAAGAAGCTCAGCTCAAAGGTCATTGATAGACAGCTGCCAGGATACACTTGATCTGCACACAAGCAGCCAGGCTTACACATTGGACTGACTCTGCCAGTGCAGAAGGGAGATCAGTACTCAGCATGACTCCACCACTGCTGCATGCTTGGGTGCACGCTCTGTCTCCAAGGCTGGCTGAACAGGGCAGGGCCATGCCACTGTTGGAGGCAACCTACCGATGTAATCCCCTTCAGAAACTAAGTGGGCAACATTCTAAAATAACCCTACACATTTTCAGCTAAAATATACTAAAGACCAGTTTGTGCAAATTATTTTTGTGCCAAAATTTTTTCTCTGTTTTGCCTCCTCTCAGCCCTTCTAAAGCTAGACAAGACAGGGTCCTTTATGATTATCTACACACTTGTGAGGGATTAGGATTCAGAGATACAGAGCTAGAAGAGGCATGAATCAGGACATCCATGGTACACCACACAGCACAGACATACCACTCTGTGCCTCTCAGCAGGACTTGATAGATTGGTATAGCATCTTCTGATCATGGTTGTATTAGCTTTCTTCACCTTTCTTTACCTTTCTTTCACCTTCCTTCACCATGCCTGGGTCCAGCATCATCTTCTTCCCTCAGTTTGCAGTGTTAGCCTGGTGGGAACCAAATTAGGCTACTGAATTCTTCATTTGTTATGGCAGGCTTTGCACTCCTTAGTCTTCTCTACAGTTGTTTTCTCTATATTTCAGCTGCAGTTAACAGCTATGAACAGATGAACCTATATTTATGACAAAAATTGCATCAAATAATTCTACAGTGGTGTTTCTAATCCACCAAGGACCCCAAGCTCACATGTTTACTATGTCAGTTTATAACTGTATAGCTGTGTGTGTGTATTGGGTTGGTCTTTAACTTAGCTGACCTAGGATGTACTTTAAATTCAAAGAGGTCAAATAGAACAGCCGATGGTGTATAACTAGCTGGTCTGCAGATTAGTTACCACTCCTAGGACTCTTCCCCAAGCTCCTGAAGCCACACTGTACAAATAAACTTGTGCAAGAGAGCACAAGTTTACACGGCATTTTGCTGAGTGGTTGCATGGTGTTTTTCTTGCTGTCTTAAGACTTAACAGCAGATCTGCCTAAACTCCCCCAAATGGTAGACTGCAGAGGGGACACTGGAAATCCAAACACTGTAGTCCCTTTTCCTAACATGTGACTGTTATTAAAACAACATTTAGGCAATCTCATCACGTGCCCTGATGTGCAGCCTCACTCCAAAAAAAAAAAAGTTCCTGGAGACGTACTTGTAAGGTGACAAAGATACTTCCTTTTTGGCATGGGGTGGGTGCACTCCTGGTCACAGGCTTCTTGTGAGAGGGGTTGCTGTGAGCTGGCAATGGAACAGCCTAAATATAAAGTTCCATTAATCTGTTAACAGTAAGGTTCACCTCGCAATCTTCTCCTGCTTTACTTATGATAACATGAAAACAAACAAACAAACAAAAAACATGCAACAACACATAATCCACACTTTTATATGTATCTTGGATATTCTTAATAGCTTCTTCTTCACTATTTCAATGACAAAAGTGAAGGTTAGCCTACTGTTCCCTCTTTCTCTTCCTCAAACACAAGACGTAGTACCCCTTTCTGTCAGAACGATTAAAGTAGTTACTGTTAGTTGAGAAATTCTTGCTCATCACAAGATAATTATTCAAGAAACCAACCCTTTTTGCCTTACTTATTCCCTGACATTGCAGAGCATTGTCATTAAAACAAGTAAAAAGAACAAGGCAGCTAAGGAACAGTTATTTTTACCACTCAAAACAAATTAATCATTTCAAATGTTGTCTGAGGGGAAATTCTGCTTATTTTGTTACCCAGTACATGGAAAGCTGGTTCTGAAGTAGCTGAGCACATTTTACAGACCGATTCACCAGACCAACAGAAAACAAGTAGCCACTGATAAATAATTTTCCCATACTTCTACAAAACTGATTTGTAGAAGTTAAATTGTTCAAGGCTAATCAGGCTAATCTGAGGGAGAGGAAGTTTACCCTCCATTTCCCAACAGATTCTCTTTAATTTTGCAGTCACATTGACAGGTGGCCTCATCACTCAGGCATTACAGACCACCTTGAAGATATCAGCACTGTTGGCCTTTGAAGTCAGAATAATCAACAAGCCATTTGATACTCTATCAGATGAAATGGCTCTGTCAGAAAAGGCTGGCTCTCAGGTATACTGATTGTCTATCGAAAGGAGATAACTTGATACGGTTTACTATCGTACAGATTCATAGACCTTGTGGGATGTTATAACAGATGTCTTTTTAGAGCCATTTCTTCCCAATGTCTCTTAAAAAATATTCCCAAGCCACTTTTTATAGAAATGACAATACTCCAATTTCTTGTGTACAGTATTCTCACAATAATCTTGTGAGAAGATATGTAAATGTATTGGCAATGGTTATGGTCAGAGATGCACAGATTCATGTGACATATACATGAATAAATCCTGTCAAAGCCTTAATTCAGATATTGGGCAGAAGGACACTATGAGGAAAGTCTCTATTACAGTTTTCAGAAGGAAGAAAGTTTTAAAAAAGTTGCTATTCCAGAAGCTACCAAAGTCTGGCACATTATTATTATTATTATTATTATTATTATTATTATTATTATTATTAATATTAATATTTTACTTTAGGATTATCCAGGATATTATGTTTTTGTATTCCCACCCCCCACCCCCCCAGGTTACTTTGACCTCTCAGTAGATGGCATTACCCTTGATGCTAATAATCTGATGTGTGCTCAACATATATAGTATCTTAAAGAAGCTGAGGGGTTTAACATTTAGAAACCAAACTGTTAAAACCATTACCTCAAATTTACTTTCATAATTATCCATTGGTTGGTAAGATTTGAGTACTCTCTGAATCTGTAAGAAGGAGAGACTGAAAGGTATAGAGTTTTTTTATTATTATTTTTTTTTAAGTCATAAAATTTCAGCTACTGAAGTATAACAATAAAATTCCCTCTCAATGAACTATTATTTTGTAATGGCTCCAAAGTTAAAGATCATTCGTTTATGTTTAAGTGGAACTGGAACTGAGAGCAGGAAGTTTAAAAAAATGCAGAAAAAAAAATCATTTTGTTGTTTAATTGAGCTTTTGAATAATTCATAAGGTTTACTTGAGCAGAAATGAATAAAAATATTTGCTTCAACTTTAGCAGCAAGTCTAGAGATAGTTTATGTCAGTGGTTGAGAAAGTTATGCTATAACTTTATCTATTTTTAATACAGACAGGAAACTCACTTTTCCATGAAAGTCTCTGGCTTGTTCTAGTGGTAATTATTCATCAGAAACAATCACAGAATGCTCATTCAGTAGTAAATGGTCTATTTGACATCATTAGAGCAGCCCAAGGACTTAAAAATACCCTTTTCTCTAGCTTGCAGGTGCGCTCGGTCATGCAATCTGCATGCAGGATCACACCAGAGTCCCTGGCAGAGGACAGCTGCTCTGATTTATTAGACCTCTGGAAACAGTATTGCTCCTGTTATCTACACATAATCCCTTAAATTTGTTTGACAGCTAAAGCCTGAAGCAACACTAGTGAGCAAATCTTCAAGTATCAACTTTGAAGTTGACAATGAATACAGAAAGGAAAGGAAACGAAATGAAAGAAGAAAAACTGGAAGGAAAAAAAAAAAAGTGGACCTTAAATATAGATCACTTTTCTCAAGGGAAGATTAATAATCATTTTCATTGAGCTGCATTAATGATTTTTAAGCAACTTGCTTCTGTTTGTAATTATTCTTCATAATCTCATCTCTTGTAACAGCTACTTTCATGGTAAATGATGTATTGGAGATTTTCTGTGTAGGGTGAAAATAAATCAAGGAAACATACACGGATGAAACCTCTGTAAAGATGGAATACCTGGAGCAATTCCATGGACTGACTGCAACTGAGGCTTGTCAAAGAGGCCTTAAGAGATGTAGTAACAGACTGCAATGAAGATTTATCAGAGGTGAACTTCGTGCGCTATGTGCAAGGCAACATGCTTGGCAAGCAAGACATGAGTCTTTATGCTTACATTATCCTGTCCAAATGATGTGCATGACAGATAAATATGGATAAAAATGTGGAATGGTTCAGACTGAGATTTTTTTGGTAAAAAATAGAGACAATATGCATATAACATATAATAATGGATGTTGTCTCTGAGTCTAAGTGAGAGCTGGCCATTTAGGAAAGACAGGCAAAGTGGATGAGAAGAGGGATTTTCTGCGTACCTAAAGGAGTGGCTTGAATGCGTGCTCCATGGCTAAGAAAACGTTGTGAGCTTGTAGGTCAGAAGACAGAAAAAGGAGGAAGACAAGTCTCATGACCACAGGTCCCAGCTGTCAAAGGAGATTTTAACTGCACCAGCACCTGGTGGAAGATGCAATCAATATAAGAGATTCCTGGAGAGTGTCAGAGACACATTTTAATGCAGGTGCTGGACTAGGGAAGGTGGTTTTTTTTCTGGACTTGCTACTCATGACTATGGTAGAACTGGTTGGAAATGTGATAGTCAGCTATAGCAACAGCAAGGAGATGGTGGAGTTTAAGGATCCAGGGGGAAATGAGCAAGACCAGTAGCTGAAAAACAGCCCCAATCTTCAGGAGAATGCGTTTGGTATTTTTCAGTGTAGGTTTAAGTTGAACTGTTAGGCAAGACCCTGCAGGAACCAAAGGAGCCCAGGATAGCTGGCCAGTTTTTAAGGACAATATAAAAAAAAAAAGTTATTCTTACCATCTTGACTCTTTTCTATGATGGAATAACTGGCTTTGTGGATGAGGAGAAAACTGTGAATGTCACTTACTTAGACTTCAACAAGATCTTCAACACTATATCTACAGTGCCCTTGTAGTCAAACTGAGGGAAAATGTATTGGGTGGGAGGGAAAATTGGGTGAGGGAAAATTGTATTGGTGGGCTTTAATGTGGATGAAAAACTGACAAGAAAACTTTGGCAAAGAGAGCAGAAGACAGAGTTTAAAAGTCCAGCTAGTATCTGCTTGTGAATGTCATCCCTTAGGGACTGATACTGGGACTAATGTCATTTATCTTCATGTTCTGTTAATCTTTATCATGCTCCCTGATATCTTCATTAACAAGTAGAACAGTGTCTCCTTGTCACTTGTATGGATGACATTGCTCTGGGGAGTGGGTGACAAGTGGAAGGGCAGCACTACCATTCACAGGGACCTCTATGGGCTGTGGAAATGGGCAGACAGGAACCTCAAGAACTACAGCAAAGGGAAATACCCAAACCTGTATCTGGAATGAAATAGCACTATGCACTGGTATAGGCTGGGTCATACTGGATTGACACTAGATTTACAGAAACATTAGGGATCCTGGAAAGAGAAAGTTTGAAGGTGAGTCAGCAGTGCACTCTTGCAACAACGAAGGCTGCCTGCATACTGAATTACATTACAAAGAGCATAACCTGCAGGTTTTGTAAAGTTGTCCCCCTATCTGACCATGGTGGGTCACACATAGGATGTTGTGCCTTATTTTTGTGTCTTCTATAACAAGAGACAGGCCTACAAACTAGAGAGTCCAGTGTAGGTAATAGTGAGAGAGTTGGTGAATATGATGTATTAGAAGAACCTGCTGAAGAAAAAAATATTGTTTAAGCTCGGGAAAAAAGTTTGACATACGACATAATTGCAAGTTTTTAACTGTCTGAAGAGGGGCTGTAGAGAAAATAGAGCCAGACATTTTTCAGAAGTACACTTCAACAGGATAAAAGGCTATCAACAAGTTTCATAAAGGAAACATCTGACTAGGCACCACAAAAACAACAACAACAACCACAGAAACACATTTACAGTGCAAGTGGTAAAGTACTAGAAGAGGTTGTGGAATGTCCATTCTTAGACCTGTTCAAATGGTCCAAAAGTTGCCTTGTGCAACTTGGGCTAACATTAAAGTTGCTTTGAGTGGGAGAATGGACTAGATGGCCTTCAGAGGTCCCTTCCACCCTAAATTATTCTATGATTCTATGGCTATATGCTCTACCTCACTCATGTCAAGACCTAAATCTACAGACAACTTTATTGCAAACCTATAAAGCTTGTGTCTGAGGATTTTCCAAAACTACGCAGTTAACACATTGAACATTATGTACAAAATCATCTCTTTTACCCTGACATATTTATATCAATCCTCTCTCAGAGTCTATTTCCCAGATGACTTGTTGCTGCAACTCTACTTGGTCAGACTTGAAAACATATACTCACAAATGTGGCAGAAGGCACCTGCCAGCAGCAATCCTGTCTGCCACCAAATCAGGATCATTCTTAAGGAAGAATCTATAGTTTATTCCAACTGAACTTTCTGAATACTAGCATATGCACTGATCATCCTCCATTCTAACCTCTATAGGATTTCAGAGCACAAATTTGTAGTACAACACAATTTCTAATTGTATTTGCTCTTTTTTAATGCTGACTTTCAATCTGCATCAGCACAATTTTGAATTCTGTCTGCGTTCAGAGTATGTAATTGACTGCAAGTTTCAGTCAAATGCCAGCTGTCATCTTTAATAATGAATCAAGAACAACAGGCAAACAGAGACGTTTTAATAACAAGCAAAAACATTGTCAAACTGAATTTATTTCCAGATGTGGAGAGAGTTTCACTTCTGTTTCACTTCTTCCTCCAGCAGGACTGGTACTCTAATGCCTTTCAGCATGATTTTTAAGGCATTCATTTGTTATGTAACATCCATCAATTATAAAATATATTTATGAGGTCTTGCTAGCAGTCGTTAACAGCGGTATTGTGGGATCACATTTACAAGGCCTAATGAAATGGGAGAGCGAGAGTAATTGGATTGAAATTGGTAAATGAAAACTCATTCCAGGAGAAAAAAAGGTGTAAAATTGATGAGGTCTGACGTGTCATCAAATGCTGAGGATTAAATTAAGTTCCAGTGGAGACATATATTGTGCTTAGTGTAAGTGTTTAATTGAAAGAATAACAAATGCATTAAAAGAAAAAAAAAAAAAAAAAAAAGAAGCACAGTTATGCACATTACCCCTCATTCTACAACTAAACAGAGTCATGTGGATAAATCTTTTCCTATCCTCAGACTGAGCTTTTGTCCCACATTTTTATTTTATTCTTTCTATTTGCAAATATAAACTGTTTTTCTTTCAAAGAGAAAGTTAACTTGGTGAATTTAAATCAGATGTTTGGAAATAATTTATCTGTATTCTTTGGAAAAAAAAAAAAGTATTCCAGCTCACCCTCAGATGAAAAATTAGACATCAAAAAAATTAGAAGTATGAAAGATTTGAAGTTTTCCCCTTTAACAAAAAACAGGATTTAGTAATAATAAAAAAATAGCTACTGAGCTGAATTTTAACATCTCCAGTTAGTTCCAATTATCTCTGGCAGGAATGAAAAGTGCCTCTGGTGACATAAATTTGACCAGAAGTTTGGTGTGTCTGAAAGAGGCTAAATGGCCAACTATGACTATTTAAGAGTAATTACATGTAGTGTCAACAGGTTTCTTTCCCACCTAAATCTAAAAACACACATCTGTACACTAGAAAGAGAAGCTTGAAATCACTTGGCTTAATGGATAAAATGAAGTAACAGTAAATTGTTGAAGCTGTGTTCTCAATCTCACATAAGGCTAAAACATTCTGTTTTCAGGGCTTCTAGGCCTCCTACAGCCTTTCTTCCCAAATGGCCTCTCTCACCTTTCTTGAATTGCTTACCTGAAATCCTTGTACATAGTACATACCAGTAAAGAATTAACCAGAAACTACTCTTTGGTGCATCTTAGTTAAAGATCTAAGGAATTTTGCCTGATCAACAAGTTCAGCAGTTTGTCCTCTGCCCCTTGCCTTCAAATTACTTTTAGAAAACTATGGCAAAATAAAGTCCAAGCATCTGAAATAGTAAGTCTAGTTTTCATTATGTTACTAGCTATGAATGGTGCAAAAGACTAACAGTTACAAGGAGTAGCTAAAAGATGTGCAAAAGTGAAAATGCTGTTTTAGCAAGCAAACTGGTTGTAGTATCACTCCACCTTTTCTCAGAAAAAGGCAACAGCTGAAAATTTTGTGTAGGTAGTATATTCTGAATGCTAAACAATAAACAGTAGATATATGTGTATATATATATGTATATGTATATATATATATAAATATATATATATATATCTGTCAGGACATGTTCTTTATGAAAGACGTCTTGCCTGTTAGGAGACATACCTTTCAAATAAAAAAACACTCGTGCGTTGGTTATCCAGAGGTGCAAAGGGCTGACCATTGCCCTCTGTGGACATTCGTGCCTTCCATTTCTTAGTAGGTCAGCTATATGCATTTTCTATAGGATATTAATAGTCCTAGAACAGACTGCTTTAATCACTTGACTAAGAAGAAGTTACTAGCCTGGATTACTGTTCGACAAATGTCAGAAAATTTCTGCTAGTCAGTTCCACATTGAGGGTAATTATTTTTTCCTACAACATAACAGAATGCAATAGCTTGTGGTTAAAATGGAGCACTGAGTTTAGAAAGACAACCAATCTTGATTTAAAGATGCCAAGTGACAAATTTACAACAACCCTTGGAAATTTGTTCCAATGATCAATTACCTTCACATAAAAAGCTACATCTGATTTCAAATTGAAGTTCAGGTTCAAACTGACTGGGTTTGAAGGTTTGCCTTCTATAATGAAGTTCCCACAGTATCAAAACTGTTCTCCCTGTACAGGGATTCTCTTTTCTACCATGATAATGTTGCTGTGAAAGGGGGGAAAATGTTTCATAAAGACACACATTTTGAGAGGATGAATTTCCTCAACAGGGAATCTGTAGCACCAATTACTTTATCCTATCCTGGAAATCCTAGAACCGAAGGATTTACTAATTTACTAGCTTATACAGTAAGTACATTAACTACTAGTACTATGTTAGAAATACTTATTTCCTTTAAAGATTTTTATATTCATGCAAGGTGTATGTCTCACTAGCTTGCTAGATAGCTACATAAATACCTTGCAATAGTCACTCTGAAATGTCCTTCTCAAACTGCCTGTTTTTCTGAATGGTTGTTTCCCATCAAAATCTATCAGCAAGATAGAAAGTGCACAGTCAATGCCAGGATGTCTGTTTAGATTATGTTTGAGTATTTTTTCTTTGTTTATTCTGCTTCTCTTTCTAGGCTGTTTTGTTTAGGAAAATCATTACACAATAATCATAACAAAGAGCTACTAGTGAGGCACAAAATATCAGCAAACTTACAAGATGTTTGATTCCAAATTGAAAGGAAGCACCATAGGCACTATCCCATGCTGCAAGTTAACATGTCATTCTGCAGCCTCTAGCCTGACCTTTTCTTAACATCAGCTGAAAAACAAAGAGTCTATGCTGTTAGAGCAGCTGCTGTACCTCTAGGCAGGTAACAGTATCATCTTCATGAATGACATCAATGTCACATTTGTGGCATGTCAGGAAGTCCTTAAAACTCTGCAGATCAAAACAATGCAAGATTTTCATATTGACCTTGAGGTGATGATCAAATATGGTCACTTGCAAACTGCAGACATTCGGAAGCCAGACGTGAAAGAATAGAGCTGTTAGATATTTGTGTTATGTCAAGCATCTATTTATATTCTAACTGACATATTCATCCTTTTTATTTATTTATTTATTTATTTATTTATTTATTTATTTATTATCTATTTTATTTTCCCTGCAGGGGTAGCAGAAAAAGCACTGTCACCTTTGATAACAATTGTTTCTATAATTGTACTCATCTGTGTTGTTTTAAATGTGGTTGCACATTTGTGGAGTTTCTCATAGCCTTCTCCAATTATGACATGTTTAACACAAATTGGTAAATATCTTACCACATTCGCACATTTAAAATGACACTAACAATTATACTTAACAGCTGGCAGACAGATATGTGCTGCACTGCTTGCACATTTTATTGTTATCTTTCAGTAATGCTGGAAACTGACCATTTAATAATATACTTCTTTTTTTTTTAGTAATAGTAGTAGTTTAACAAGCTACACCACTCCCTCATCTGGAGCAGCAGTATAACAAAGCAGAAGGATTAGTGATGTACAGCTGTTTTACCACCTAATGAAACTTGTAAGTAACTAAGCACTCTAAATTGTGCTTGGCAGATTTTTATTTTATTTAAGAGTTACAACCATAAAACACAGTGTTCATAACTGTGAACTCCTTAAGCAGCTGATAGAAACAGTAAGGAAAAAAGGTTCTATCTTAAACATGTTTTCTTTAAGCTACAGGCATTTGCTGGTTACAGAAAGGTCTGCTTTCCCATTTGTCTTTCATAATCCTTGGTCCTCTGGAGCAGGAGGCCTACAGACTTGCAGAATCACAGAACAGTTGAGGCTGAAAGGGACTTGAGGTCCCTCGTGATGAGGTCTGTGCTTGAGGCAGCTTGCTTATTACAGCCTGCCTGAAATCTTTGAATCTTCACCTCCCGTCATCTAGGAGATTTTCCTAAGCTGGGGAATTTGGGTTTCTTTCAGTCTTTTCTGTGTCCCCATGCAAGCTAGTATCTTTAGCTGGTTTTACATGGATTAAGCAATGTATAGAGAATTGAAACTTCTAAGAAATGAAAAGAGAAATTTAGCATATTTCCAACATGATCTACGGTGGTAAAGAGGAAGGGGTCACTGAAGTTTTCTGTGGGACTCTAAAGAGAAATAGGTGGTTAATTGTTACTCTTAGGTGATGTTCAGAGCATGAAAATAGGGAGGATGACACTAGTTTTCAATAGGTCTTAATGGCATTTCGGTCAGCATAACTGACCTGAATTTTAGTAAAATAAGAACAGTTTTTATTACAATTCAAAGCAATTGTACATATTTCATGCTTTTCATCTTCTATCCCTTTGTCCCAATATGTTACCAATATGTTCTTGTACTGTTCTGAGATATGTCAGATAGAAAGCGAGCCTAAGTAGTGACTACCATGATGTTGGTTTCCACAGGAATAATAAATACATGGAAATAAAAGGAATATAAAATACAAGACCTGTTTGCAGGCCAAATGGATAATCTGCATCATTAAGGACCTGAATACTAGACTTATGTTAAAATCTGCCTAAAGTATGTTTTTTTTTTTTTTTTTTTTCCCTTCTTTCTGAAGAGGAGTTAACCTGTGAAGCTTGCGTTATAAGTCTCACTCTGAATGAGATCTGTTATTTTAATAGAAGTAATTTCTTAAGTCAAGAACATGGGCACCATAGAGGGCCTTAAAGTACAGGTACCTGTTGAGATTTTTCAAAGTAAAGCCAGATGTTGTCCTATGTCGAATAGAGAAATATGGGAGTAAATTTGTTATAGATGGTTTCATAAAGCTAAAGCCTGGTGTATTAGAAGCTCAGATTATTAAAAATAGCACAGTTTCAAGAGCAGCTCATATGGATTATTTAAATATCCAAATCAGAAATTTAGTACAAAGATTTCAAGAGTAATTTTCATTACTTTCATGCACTTACCTAATTATGAACTGACCAGGGAAGAATACACGGGATAGGAAATAAATATCTAAATGCTAATACTTAGCTAGGAAATAACTGTGTGACATGTTGACCTTCTAAAACAACTTAGCCATACATACAGGACAACCGGACTTTAGAACTTACTAATTAAATAATTTTTATTTTCTTCAGAAAGAGAGACCTTAAAATAAGAAAACTATACAGTACTGCATTCGTGATCAGAAAAAGAATGAAAAACACCCCCTTGCACAGTAGTCTTTTTGTAAAGATTGGATGAAAGCTGGGCCCTGGCAGTTTGGGATGGGAAAAAAAAATAAATTATGTACTAGACATGAGACAGTAATAACTCACGCAGGCTTCATTGCTTCATGCCAGATAAAATAAAAGTAAAGCCAAATAAGTGAGAGCTGCTGATGAAACCAGTGCCATCCATTTTTTCACCATGAATTAGAAAGACCAGAAAGAGGAGAATGAACACTCTAGATACAAGATTTCCACTCTTCCTGTAGCTGATCCAGCCAATCTGAAGAAAAAATACAGTAAATGCTCCTAGGAGATATTATTTTGGTTGGATGAGCATGGAGATTTGGGCTAGGTGATCAAAGGATCTTTGCTTAGAAAAAAATCAAAACTGTGCTTTGCATGTAATCCTCAGAGAGCTACCATCCTGTGAGAGCCAATTGACATGGCACACTGAAAAGGGGAAAGATGACTGTGAGAAAAATAGTTATCTTTTATTAACAAGCTTTTGGAACTAAAGAAGCTCTTTTCAAGTTACAAACACATACAAATGTGCTTAGACATGCACACACAACATCCTTTTGCTGATGTTTCAGATTTTCTATTTCTTTAACTTAAAGTAGAACTTACAGATCTGTTATTGGTACAGAAGAATTTTTAAGAAAAAGAAGCCCATAAAAAAACATTTTAAGATGCATGTTTTTAAAAATTATATTTTAACTATTAATAAATGTGTTATGTTTAGTATCATCATAACTGAAAAGTCCCTGAAAATTAAATCTGTTAGGAAGTTGAAATAAGATAAATCTGAAATACTGTCAAACATGTTTTTCTTGCTGGAAAAAAATGGAACAAAAAAAACCTATAAACTTGATCAGAGTTTCATTTTGGATACAGCTGAATGAACATCTCATAGTTTAAACTTCCTCTCAGGTTTTTGCCATTCTGTTCAAATAACGTCTGTAAATCAATATCTATAAATTTCCTCAAACCTCTTCTAAAATTAAGATACAGCTTTAATTTTACTAAACATGGGTACATATGGTACCCAAATTCCATTCCTACTCTTTGCAAAATATATGCATGTAGACATACACATTTTAAGTGTGCATGGACAACAGACAGAGAAATCCTTTTAGTGTAATTCAGGAAAAGATCTGAATACACTAGAACTGTGTTTAAATATAACTCATACAATCCTCAGACAGAATTCTTTCATCTAAAGTCAATACCCACAAAAGGACATGAAAGATGTTAAAATGACTAGCAGCAGTATTACGTACCTCTTTACTGAATTGAAAAAGCAAACCGCTAAGAAATTGTTTTAAAAAAATAAACCTATAACAATATAGGAAGCAGAATATATTCCTAAAAGGATAAAAGTATGGTAATATTTATTTTAGAAATGTTCTTAATACTTCCCTAAGTGGTTATATTACCAGTGTAATCAAACCACTATTTACAGGGAAACATCATATCTTTAGGTTCTTTCCTGAAATACTTCTTAAAACATATTTTGAAAGTAAATGTAGTAGAGTCTGAGATGTGGTCTCAATTAAAAATCATAATCTCGCATTCATATGCTTCTGAACCATCACAAAAATCCAACATTTTTAGTGTCTCTTCTATGATGTCTTTTTGGTAACTTATGTTCTTTCCTACTTGTACTGAAAAATACGTAGTAAGCTGTATATGTAGCTGTTGAAAAATAATCTGAGATTCTAAGAAGCATTTTCCCACTTCCTAAGTGGCTTCATGGAGTTAGATAATCATAAACAAATCAGGTGAATAGGAAGAAATTTTCTAACAGTACAGCACCAACTGATAGAAAAGTGTTTTTTGTTGCATTTAAGTGTTGCTTTTAAATATTCTTACAGAAAAATGGATGATCAACAAAATTTTCACACACACACACACAAAAACAACAACAAAAACAACAACAAAACAATAATCAATAGTTACAAAAATTCTCATTACTTGTGACTGGTTAGTACATATAAGGAGATATAAAATACATTTATAATAAATACTTTTATAATAAAATACATTTGTAACCAGGCTAGCTCTCTGTTCTTTAGTATACATGTAAGCATCTGAATCCATATGTTTATGTACGTGTAACTTAGAGACATTTTCTATCCATGAATTCAGAACTATCAGCTGTTGTGTAAATGGGCTGAGGTTGTTTAGTGGTTGTTTAGTCTCTATGCAGAGACAGTATTTATTTATTTATTTATTTATTTATTTTATTTTATTATTTTATTTAATTTATTTTATTTTATTTTTATTTTATTGTTTTCAAATAATTCTTTCCTGTGTTACAGCTTAAAGTGGATAATCTCTGATCCCATGAGGTCAGAATATACCCCTTCTGGGTACAACATACATAAATCAGTAGTTCACAGGATGGCCTGCATTTCCTGCAGCAAGCATAAATATTAGTGCTGGCAATGGTGTAAACACAAGTGACTATGTGTTCTGCTATGCTCTGCAGAAACCCTCAGAATATTTATTTAAATGTTGCCATTTCCCTGTCAACTATTTTTTTTCATTTGTATGTTTTAGAAAAGCCTGTAAAAACTTACCACAGCCACCTGAAGCCTTTGAATGTATGTAGTTGGCTCTCATTTCAATACACCTGAAGACCTGACAGGATATACAAAAATGAGGTTCCAGGTTGTTTATTACTTTCACTTTTAAATACATCAGTTAAACTAATTCTTACAACAGAACCCCACCTTCTAGATACTGTGCCATGATTTGATATTTCCAGTTTTTATAAGGTGAAAAGATTTCCTAAAGCTTTCTACAGCTGCAGCATTTCTAAGCAGGAGTAAGAGCAAAGGTGCAAACAGAAACTTTACGAGCCCTGCAGTCCCTGGCTGTATAATTAAAATAAAATACTTCTGAGCTTCAGAAACACCTGTTGTGTCCTCCTCAGATACTGCTGTTTCCACTAGTTTTCAAAATAGAAATAGAAGGTCAAAGGTCTCTGTGCCAAGTTTAACACCATTTCTGAGTGCTAGGGCTAGATTTCGTGCTCACTGTGCATCACGATATGCAAGCACAGCAGTGGTACCCATACCAGCAGTGAGATAGGAAAACCCCCAGACCCTACCAGTGCACACAGCCCAGACATGGAGGAGCACTAGGCTCTCCTGTGACATGGGAGGAGGGTCCTGGGTACCCAAGGTCTGTGGCAAGGGGAACAAATTCCACCTTGTGAGGGGCTCCATAGAGGGGCTGAATAAGCTGGCAGTGAAAAGAGGTAAAACAGCAGGGTCAGAAGGCGCATGGCTGCATTAGCATTGCTTGCACAGTTTGGTTGCCTCTTTTTTTTAAAGTAATGCTGTCAAGGAAAATGTTTGTGAGGGAAAGAGATGAAAAAGATGTTAAAGGTAGTACTGACTGATACCCAAGCTAACACTAGCACTCCTCTAAATAATCTGGGGGGATCTTTAGCAACCCAACATGGCTCAGCTTCTTGTTTGCTGCCAGACTTTCAAATGGCGTAGTATCAATGCTGTATTGGAACCTTATTAATACTAAGGAGATTTGGACATGTGGATTGTCATGCTAGATTAAGAGAAGAGAGAATCTTGAATCTTGCTCCCCCCAGTTTTTTTGTTTGTTTGTTTGTTTTGTTTTGTTTTTTACACATAGCATAAAAACATATGATAAGGCTAAACATATTGTTGAGAATTTTCACTAATGATGTCCAAATTTCAAATGGCTTTATTAAAGCATTCACAGCAATGTAGATACAAAGGACAGTATCTACCTACAGGCACTCTGTTTACTTATACACTGCTTTAGACCATTATAGTTGTGACAGTAAAAGTAGCATAATATTGTATTTCAGAAAATACAATTTATTCTCCTCATGCCAAGCCATCTTTGCCCAGACTTTCTCAGGAAGTTTAGCTTGATATAAGAATTCAGTATTTCAGGCCAAAAAATTACAGATTTGGTAAACAGAAGAAAACTGTCTTTTAATGATTTTTGGCATTTTTAAATCAAGACAATGTCATCTGTAAGAGCCTTATAAACATTTTGAAGAGGAATACAGAATTTCAATGCCTACAGGAAAAAAAAGAAGGCAAAAAAAATGGAATGGTGGAAAAATTGTGCAGGAACACTATTTAAAAGGAAATGTCCAAATTACAAGCATTATTTTGGACATACCAAGGTCTGTATCATATCAGATCATGAAATACTATTTCTGCTATGAAAAATATTTCATGCAAAAAGCCTGAAATTCTATTTAGAATAGAAATAAAGTACATATTTAAAAAGGAGCTATTATTAGCCAAGCCCCTGGAGCAATATTAAGAATTGTTTGGAAATATCAGCTAATTAATTTACTCAGATATCACCTACTGAACAGTATGTCACTAGGGTATGGAATAAATCAGGTGATCAGGACTTACAGGAAACTCATGTAAAGAATGCTCATGAGCTTAGTGATGATCCCAGCTGATTAATAAGACTTTGCAGCTGCTTGATATTTTCAGCTAACACATTTCACCCATACAGCCACAGGTGTATCTGTCTCAGAAGAGGATATGCATGGCTCACAGCAGACCCATAGATGTTACAGACTGTTGCTTCAATTCTGTGTTCATCTGTGTTGAGATGTGTATCTGCCATGGAGATTCAGAGGTGTATAAGAAACGGTGTCCACTTTGTACTCTCTTGTCTCAGCACTGAGCTGATAGGATTAATTCTGTATGGGTACAGAAAGTTAAATGTACAGAAACTCAGAACCAAGTATTTAGTCAGAATACGTGTCTACTGAAATTGAAATGTGTCATTATAGTGTGTTCATTTTGTTTTTCTGGTATTTTTTTCAGGATTTTGGAATTCTATGGGGAAGGAAAAATCTGAGGTTTCTTTGAGATGAAACATTTTGGGTAATTTTCCCAATGATTTCTAAACTTTCTGTTTGGTTTCATTTTATAACACAAAATGAAAAATTGGCATGGAAGTTGAACATCTCTATTTTTCATAGTTCTCTGTTTCTCATAGCCTGAAATAACAATCTGAATCTTCTTTCTTAACAACATTCTGTTTTGAGTCAAAAATAAGCAAAACTTTGAAGTCTGTCAAAAATGGAAATATTTTTGTACATATACATTAAAATTACTTATATAGTATATACACATCTAAAATATATATTTATTGATATAACAAATTGAAATTTACATTCTCTATCTTTCAGGATTTTGAAAAGAAAGGTGTTTTCTGTCTACCTCTTAGCCAGGATCTGCCAGGTTTACCATTAAGCCAGTGTTTTAACTATTTATCTGTGAATGAATTCCCCCTTAGTTCCTAGGAGAGAAATAAAAGGTTCTCTGTGCCCATTCAGACCTACACAGTCCCCTCATAAAGTGTCCTCTGGAACTGCATATAACTTGTGGAGTGGGAAAGATCTTTTACCACCCTTGTGGAGATGGGAAAGCTGCAAGGAGGTAATAGAAAAAGCAAAAGAGCTATATGATAAACATGGTTGTGTGACTGGCACAGGGAGGATGCGGGCAATATTTCAACAGCATAGAATAACAACCTTATGCCTCAATATAATGTGGGCTTCACACTCCCCAGTAGGTCTACCCACATAGCATATGAATACTTGGGGCCAAACATTTCCAGTGGGTGAGTGCTCAAATCCTGTGCACCTGCCTGAGGCTTCATTCAGTGTGCATTGGAGCCAGCACTCTGCAAATGCAGTCCCAAACCAATTTTCACATTGTCAGTGGGAGCTGCAGACCCCAGTTTGGACCACACAGAAGTCCCAAGGAAAAAGAGAGAAGGAGAAAATATCACTTAAAAAATGTGAACCAGCTTGCTTTGTCATAGTTGTGATGTAAATTGAAATTGCTATAAACCAGGCACATTTTGAGCTGGAATTTCAGCACCTCACTTATCTCAAGCAAAATGTAATATTGGCAGCTAAAAAATAAACATCTGCCAATTCAAATAGACTGTAGAAATAATGTTCTGAAACACAAACACCTTCTGACGGTTTATGGAGTATAGGCAGAGCTGGTAGCGACAACTAGAGCTGAGCTGCCCAGTGCCTACCATTATAAGACACTGTTTTGTTTATAAAACTTTGCCAAGCTTTAACTGTTTGGACTGAATTTTCCCAGACAAGGTATCTGTCTCAGGCTGACTTATTTTGGAAAGTTTCATTAAAATGGTTCAGTCAAGTCCAAATCATTTAGAGAAAAGCATAATGTTACATTCTTGCTAAAACATAAATAAACCTTACAATAGCTTTGCTGAGCAGTTCTAAGATTGTTGTGCTTTGGAAAGGGAACTTCAGAACTGCCTCAGCATCTAGGACATGCCTTCTGCTGTTCCTGCAAAAATCCAGATAATTTTTGCCAGAACATTAACTTCTGAAAAATCTCAGTAGATTTTGTGTTCTCGAGATGCTTGCTCAAGAGTGGTGGCTGAACTCCTTTCAGATCTCATTTTCATGGAGTGCCATCCCACCCTCTTCCAGCACAGCTGTGGCACACCACCATTGGGAGGCAATTTTACCTATAACTACAGCTCAGGTTAATGCAGGGTTTAGAGCTCAAAGCCAACATTTTACAGTCAGTCTCAAGGTGGGCAGCCACTAAATTTCTGTCCCACTGAGAATACTGACATCAATGGTCTCAAATGAAAAAACATACAGAGCAGTTTCACAAACATTTGGATTAGGTCTACAGTCAGAGGATCCCTTCCAGGGAAAGACTACGCAGACATCTGCAGATGAAGCTGGATACCTTACCTATGCATTATGTTAATCAAGCAGTTGTCAGCACTAAGGAACAGGAGCAGACTACAACAGTGCTGTGCCCAAGCTACTAAACCATCTCCATAGGTCATGTTGGCATGGGCCCAGAAAGCTTCTATTGCCAAAGCAGTTATTTGATTCCACCATCAGAGGTTGCTTGTATATGACCAACATGAAGCACAAACAGAGGAATTCAAGAGTACATTCATGAAGATGTATGTGCCTTTCTTTCATATTATCTCCAACACCCCATACTGTGTGTGTGTGTGGAAGCATCAATGCAATTCTGAGTTTTACATATGCTTCACTTCAATCACAAGTTATTGAGTGTTAATCAGATCTGCCTCAATTTGGTTCTGTGACTTACTTTACTGTCACCAAACTAGATTTTTTTGTTTCTTTCACGCCAATTTTAAAATGAATGAGTATGAAGTTATTCTCCAGTTTTATATATATATATAAAAGAAAAAAAAAAAGAAAAAAAAAAAAACTGGCAATACTGAAATATTGCCTTGCACTGCGCAAGAAAGGTTTTACTTCAGTGGTATCTTTACTCTATATATCATAAAGAACCTTAATAAAGTTCATAAAGTTCTCTTTCTAAACAACCTATAAGGCAGAAAAGGCAGAAAAACATGATCTCTGTTCCTTTCTTACAGGAATAATATTCCTGGACTTCTTTGAAGATCCATGGAAAGTCAATAGGAGGTCTAACCTCTTGATTGCCACTGCTGTCACCACACTCCCATTCACCTGAAAAATGTAACTGCTCTAGTGATTTACAAGATGGGAAAATGTGGATTTATTGTGTGCATCATAGCTCTCCTGTAATCGTAGTTCTCTAGTAAAAGTGTGAGGTTACTTTGATGTACCACAGCACAACATGACAGGCCATAATTTATGTCAAATGGCATTAGATGCAAGTGGTCAAAGGTAAAATTTTGTCTCTGCGGTATGTTTTGCTATTTAATTAATACCTGCCAGACAGGATGGTTCAGACATGCAAAAGTGTGGTAATGTCCTGGTCTTGTACAATACTAGAAATAAAATTGTTGTTGAGGGTTGGTTGTAGTCATATGACTTGGACTAGAGTTTGAAAGAGTTGTTTACTGGCTTCAACATTCAATGGCATATGGCTTAAATAAATCATACACTGTGGTGTGCTGATGAGTCTGATTTACCTGAGTTTGTACAGTTGGAGAATTTTCTGTGCTGATTGCTGGGCTGAAGCTGGCATTCTCAGGGAAAAGAATCAGAGAGGAAAAGAAGAGGAGAAAATGTTTAGCTAACAGACTCAGAAATGAATAGAGAGCTACGTGTAAGGGAACACATACATCTTTACATGTAGCTTTCTTCTAGTGACCTAAAGTGACAGAGATCTGTCACTTGGAATTGATTGGAAACTATTTGTAGATCATTCCAAAGAAAACAAACACAGGAGAGAAGATCTTCAGTCTCTTCCTTACGCAGAACTTCTGCCAAATCCCACGTGGAAGGATGTAAGCAGACTGGGTCAAGGTGGAAGCATTCTTCTCCTTCAAGAAGAGAAAAACCTGTCTGTAATGCAGTCTCTGTACTGCAAATGACCTAGGAGGACAAAATACGTGCAGGATTCACATGAGTTACTGGGATCGATAGCTTCTGGGAAGCCCTTGCCCATGTCTTAAAAAGGAAATCCAATTGAGGTGTGGAGGTGCTATTTACTCTGAACTGCTTTGTGTTGTGTAGCCGGAGCCCAAGACAAGTCTTTGAAAACAGAACTACAACCTTTGTAAAATTCAGCATCAGTGCTACAGGGAAAAGCTTTTTTTTATTTGCTTTGCAGGGCTTGGGAAGATCAGGACCCTGTCATCTGAAAGGTAGCTTACCCCTAGATGAGAAAACATCAAGTGGTTGGCTTTTTAGTCTAATATCCCCTCTAGAATACTGTCTTTTGACAGACTATGTACACTCACTGTTCTCTCAAAGGAGATCACAAGATTTAGCTCTTCTAACAAACCTGTTTAGTCCACCCAGACATGGCCACCCAACACTGACAACCTCTGGTTCCCCAGCTCCAAGCTAGATATAAAAGACTTAGAACATTCTTTCAATAGATGTAGTGACATTTTTCCTGGGTATAGGACAACAGTGGGAAAGCCACCACTACTTTGTAAACATAGTTTTTCCCTAACCGTATTGAGTCAAACACACTGAGTCATACTATGAACCCACGGTAAGGACAAGCTTTTATTTTATATTTATGATCTACAATGCTTGCAAATCAAATGTCATCTGCTTTCCTGAAATTCAGCACTGGTCATTCTGCTGCTCTCATCATTGCTATTAATATTTTGAAGTCTTTCTCAGCTGCAATTTTTAACAGACATTGAAAGGTACTACTAGAGTGTCTAGTTTTGAAAAATGTTGAAGTACGTGCTCACTTGAAGCATGTTTTATCCTTCCACCCACTCATCAAAGTGCATAAGTGCTTGGAGTTTAACAGCTTCATGTTAAGCATAGGCTTCAGCATGTTCGTGCAACTGCAGACCTATAACTTAGGCAGGGTACACAGTAAAAACCTGTCTGATATGCAAGTAAGCATAAGTAATATAGGTATATCAAAGAAAACTGTGCAGTGAATGTACAAGATAAGCATCAGGTTTGTCATGGTTTTGGCTGGGACAGAGTTAATTTTCTTCATAGAGGCTTGTATGATGCTGTGTTTTGGATTTTTGATGAGAGTAGTGGTGGTAACACACTGATGTTTTAATTGCTGCAGAGCAGTGCTTGCACAGAGCCAAGGATTTTTCGGCTCCTTGTGCTGCCCTGCCAGTGAGGAGGCTGGGGGTTCACAGGGAGCTGGGAGGGGACACAACCAAGACAGGTGAGCCAATGACCAAAGGGACATCCTATACCATGTGGCATCATTCATGGCAACAAGAGTTGAGGTAAAGAAGGAGGAAGGGGGGCATGTTCAGAATGATGGCGTTTGTCTTCCCAAGAAACCACTGCACGTGCTGAGCCTTGCTCTCCTGGATGTGGCTGAACACCTGCCTGCCGATGGAAAGCACTGAATGGATTCCTGGCTTGGCTTTGCTTGCATGCACAGCTTTTGCTTTACCTATCAAACTGTATTTTTCTCAATCCATAAGTTCTTGCAACCATCACCCTACTGCCAATATCACCCACTAAACCGTATCCCTAAGCACCCAGACCAACCTTTCCTTAAACACCCCCAAGGGTGGTGATTCCACCACTTCCCTGGGCAACCCATTCCCATGCCTTCCCAATTCTCTCCCTAATCCCACCTTGGGAGAGTGAGCAAGCTGCTGGGTGATGCTCAGCTGCTTCTTGGGTCAAACCACAATAAACTTGAAACCAAGATTTTATAGATACAGATTAAAAAGATAAAAGTGAAATCATTTCTTAAAAGTAAAGCACAGTAAAGTCAAGTGAGAGCTAAAAACATCAAGTTCCTAGCAGTTGACCCTTTTATTTTCCATGACTGGGTTGGCAGCAAAGAAAAAAAAAAAAATAATATAAAAAAATACACATTTGTATTTCTACTGAAAAAATAAATAAATAAAAATCTGTTCCATTCCATAGAGTCCAAATTCACCTATGAGTGACAATATGAAGGTACAAACACAGAATGGAAAGAGCCTGAAGACTTGTGCTAAACAGCTTCATAAGTGACTGAGCAGGTGAATTATTTACCAAATGCTAATATCCCACATACTAACAAAGACATTGCATTTTACAGAAACAAAGGCAAATATATTAATAAAAGTATTGGGCATATGGAAAACAAGCTCACATTTTAAAAGATGAGTGTTGTATATAGACTTAAATAAGGAACTCCAGTAAAAGGTACCTTTATAATTCGTATATATCTCTTTTGATGTTCAATACTAATTTATGAATAAGGGTTTATCAGAATACTAAGGATGAATTGTGAGAAGAAAGATAAGAGGAAAGACAGAATTTTTTTGTGAAAATATAGAAAATAAGGAAGAAGATTGTTATTAACTGTATATAGAAGAATGTTATCTAGGTAATATGCCACCAGGGTAAAGTTAAGAATAAGCATTCAACATTTTAGAATTTCCTGCCTTTAATATGCCTGATTTCTCAAACTAAGTGTGGCTGAACTACTTCTTGTTCTTTTCCCTTTCTTCCAGAAATTGGAGGGAAAAAAAAATCAATTAGGTTTGTGGAGTTTGTAAATTGTTTGAAACTCTAAGTGGAGTTACTCTTGAAAACTCTTCATAAAGTTCTCAGACAATTAAACAGTTATGCAGTCTATCCTTCTCTCCTTTCATTCCTATTCAGTATATCCCCACATTTTCTTACAGGATGCATAGAATTTTACCAATCAGCCATTTTGTATTACACCAGATTTTCAAGACATAATTGATAAATATTGTATTTATTTTTTGTTTTCTACTTTTTTTTTTTAGATCTTACTGAAATAGATCAATAAAAAATTAGTAAAGTATTGTTTGATTGCGAGAAAAAACAACTTCCATTATTCTTTACTAGCTTTCAATGATCATATTTCAATGATCATATTTCACGACAAATACACATTTTTCCTGAATACCAGATAATGATTTGCCATATTGTCATTGATCCATACACAGTATATTGTATTTTCTTTTTAAAATAAATACCATTTTGTTTTGTCCTAAATTTGCAGTTTCAGTGCAGTGGAGTCTAAATTTGAAAGTAAAATAGTGACAGCAAGAAAAAGTCATTCAGACAAAAAATGTCAAAACTATAAAAGTATAGCTTCTTCTTGCAATGGAGATGATTTATTACAGGTTCTCACTGATTCTTATGCAGCTGCTGCCAAAAGAATCTATGACAGAAAATAGGTGAACAGGAATGATTTTTATTTTTTTTTTAATGATGCTTTTCATTTTAGCTACCAGGTAATGACTTTCTGAAATGAATGAAGCCATTGTTCACCTGTCCTTATACTTCTGGTGTGGGGGAGTGTTTTGATTTTTTGGTAAAGTTTGGGGAAAGAAGCAGTGTTCAGGGTGAAAACATATAGCTTTCATAAACAGGAGAACAATCTGCTCAAATATAAATATAGTGGGTCCTTTTCTTAAGAAAAAAAGCTACAATAAAATGAACAAAACAAAGAAATTGTTATTCAACTGTGAGAATGCCACCCACTGAGTCAATCAAACAGATCTCTCCAGCATGGATCTGACTCCCTTACAATCTGGCCCTGTGTCAAAAGGATAACCTTAGTAAAAAAAAAATTAAAAAAAATCTAAACTCTATCCTCCATGGTGCATGAACATATACAAACCACCTATTTACAAATGTTTGAGGAAGTCAGTGACAATGTCTTGAAAGGGAATGGTTTAATCTCACCAGGTGGAATTTCTAAAGAGCTACTTGGACAAATTCTTGAGAGTAGCCAGAGCTTGTCCACACCACCCAAGTGGCATCTGTGGTCACAAACCAACTACATATTGCTGGCTACGTCCTTCCCCCACCACCTTCCAGATCCTGCCAGGTAATTGTTCCCCTTCCCCAGTCCAGGGCAGAGCTGCTGTGGTGTCACTTTGTTCTGCTACAAGTGTCTGTATCATTGACTAGTCATAGGTCTGGAACTGACCTTTATAAAATCCTGACTGATGTACTTCCCTCATTCTGACAACTATAAATCAATGTTCTGCTTAATGCAGAGGGAACCATGACCCATCCCACTGTCCCTTCATCTTCTCTCTGCCAGAGGTAGCTGCAAAGGATCAGTCCTGGTAACTTCAGTCTTACCCAGAAGAAGCATTTCTGGAGGGGTAAATGGAGGAGAAAAATAACATCCCTGTATCAAGGAAGTTTATAAGGCATGGGGATGAGTAGCAAGGGGATCCACGTCATCATATTAAAAAAAAATAATAATTGTTAGTACTCATATGCCATTTTACAAACAGGCAATGACATGATCATGGATTGTTGTGGGATAATTCTGCTCACTGAAGTACCTATATTGTGTAAGCATCTTTGTAAATAACATGAATTAACTCTAAATTTTAGGGGTGCTTACACATCTCCATCCAATTTCTTAACCCGAGAGCTTAAATGTTCAATATATATTGCACAGTTAAAAGCTGAGAGCAATGAGAGCAGGTACGGCTTCTTGTCATCTTTTCCCTTCCAGATCTCAGAGGCTCTTCCACATTGGGCTTTATTGTGACATGTAATGGTAAAAATTAGGTAGAAGCAAGGCGGCCAACCCCTGGCAATATTGACTATTGATCCAGCTGTACAGAGTCAGGTTACTTGGAAAACAACCCTTCAATTTTTCACTCCAGTGACGCTGCGGGGCAGTTGCTTTTAGGATCATTACCCTTGTCTGTAAAATAGAGGAATGTGAGAATGTGTTTGAGTAATTTCTGAACCCATTTGAACTTTGTGGGTTTGAAACTTAGTCCTAGAGTCAAATCATTGCTTTCCATGAACACATCACCTCCACAGCTAACCAAGGCATTCACACCAAGACTCCGTGGTTTAGCTGATCTATAAATCAACCATAAATCATCATAATACTAAAATGAATGTACAGAGAAATACGCATATTGCCAACACCTTATCACATATGAGAGTTGCATTAAAGTAGGAAAATCCAGAAGACACATGCTTCCTTATTATATTAATTTGCAAAATAATTAATGCCACTGATGTGTTAGCAATGGATGCCAGAACCCTGTCTCTTTAGCAGGCAGCTCTGCAGTGAAGAACATAGGCACTTACACAGTTTTTGGACAGCAGGAGCTTAAAGCTTTAGGGGCAGAAGCTGAAGAGAACACAGTCATAGGCCAAGAGAAGGAAAAGTTATGTATAACTTTTCCACACTCATGAATTTCCCTTTCATTTCTGTGTCACACAGTATTCTAGACAAGGAAGACAGGACTCATGTAAGGGGAATGTTAAAGTCAAGAGTAGCCCTAATCCAGGAGGACTGCAGGGTGCAAGTAGCAAGAGTGTGGGCAGGTCGAACATGTAGGAATGAAAACAATCACAGAGCAAGGAAAATCATGGGGACATTTTGACTGATGAAAGTTAGATGAGGGAGATTTTCTCAAACTATTTTTTCTTCCCTCTTTCATAACTAATCGCTGTACACTCAGCCTCTGCAATGAGACAGCCCTTTCCCCCTGCTCTTTAAAGACAATAATGAGATGTAGTGTTTTTTGCCAATTAATGCAATCTCTGAAAACTCAGTGCCCCTTATCTCCTTATCTCAGCAAACCAGATCATAAAGGTCCATTTTTTATTGGGGCGTTTGAGCATTTCACACTTTTTTTTTTCTTTTTTTTTTTTGGGGGGGGGGTGGGGTAGGGAGGGAGGAGGGAACATCAACACAGAAGGGTCCTGAAATAGATATCTTGAAATGAAGAAATAAATGTTATCAAATATATTGAAATAAAAATAAAATGGATAGGGTTGGTGGAGCATAGCAGTGCACTATAAAAGGAATGGACAGACAAAAAAATAGCTAGGTATCTCATTTATAGCTAGATAACTCCAACCTAATGGAACTGAAATTTAGAAAAGATCTCAGTCTCAGCACCTGTGTTTATGAGGCTTATCATAGAAAGAAGGGCATGATTCTAAGATTGAGCTGGCTTAACAAAAAAGAGTTCTGAAGAAGGTAACAACAACAACAAGAGTAACAAAAAAAAAAAAAAAAAAAAAAAAAAAGGGAAAAGGAAGGAAAAAAAATGTCAAAAGAAGTTTTCAGAAAGACAGCAAATCAGACCTTAAAATGAAATGAAGAAAATATTTAAAATATATTCCTGGGTCCCAGGTATACTGAGCACTTAAAATGTCCTCAGAGGAAAGAAAGAGCAGATGTTAAGGTACAAACTCTGGCTCAAGAAGCTGCTGTTTTAGACTAGGGACTAGAGGAAGATGGGAAGGTATGTCAGACAATGATCCCCTTATATTCTTCATATTTGTTATACTCCTTCCCTAAGCATTTGCTATTAACCACTCTCAGAGACAGATTGCTAGACAATGCAGACCTTCAGTCTGACCCTGCACTGCACCTCTGTCCACAACAACCTCTTAGCTTTAAGACCAAAAAGTGATGCATGAAATAAACCCAAGCAGCAAGGATTTAGACACAAGTGGCCATAGTGTCTAGATATTTGGATCTATTAAGAAGTGTGTGATCAAACGCCAAATCCCTGCTGAGGAACCAAAATTGATGAGATCAGTCCAGACACAGGGCTCTAATTCAGCTCGGCTTTCACACTACAAGTTGTAAAGTAATTTATCACTGAAGAAACCCACATATTTGTATCACATTAGCAAAAATTTCCCATGAATAAAACAAAGGTTTTTATTTTGAAACTTTCCTTCAAACATAAGAAGTCTCAGAGTAGTCTCCCGTCCCCCATAAAATGAAGAAAAAATGAAGAACAAAGATTAATTTTCAATTTATGCAGTAACTTTTACAGTCAGGCGTAGCAAATAAGATAACAGATTTTCCAGATGTCTAGAACTTTGAGGCACTATCAACAGGACTCGGCTGCCCTCTCTTGCACATAGGGAGATCTGCACTGGGATGTGGAGTTTGAGCCTTAAAAATACATGAGGCTGCTGTGCTCTGTACTGAAGGAAGGAAGGTATAAAATAACCATTCTCACACCAGAATTAATCAAATGAGGCCATAATGTTATTATATAAAGCTGATCACATTAGCAACTTTTATATTAATAACATTTTTAGAAAAATACTTAATTTTACACATTTATTCTCTTCAAGTTCACCAGGCAAAATGTGGTTCCCTCCTTGCAGACTCCACAGTTCAAATCCAGAGACTAAAATACAACACAAAGTCCTACATATTTCCAGTTTAGAGGGGGGACTGGAAGATCTGCTTGTTAATTGCCTCAATTGTCCTTCCTTCAGGTTTGCTCTGCCTCCATACAATCATATAGTCAGCCATGACTCCTGTTAGAAACCTGCTGAAACCTAACCCCTTATATGCAGTGCAAAGTAATGGGACTCTGTAAATTGAGGAATTTGCCTCTTTATTCCACAACACTCTGTTTTCACTTGCTGCACAATGGCAAATCAGTGAAAGAAAGAAAAAGAAAAGGAAAAAGGCAGTAAAGGTGCCTGTTTGCGTCATTAACCTTTTTAACTGTCCCTGAGAAATGAAGCAAAAATAACTTTTTTCTTTCTTAGTTCAGATGAAATGTTAATTTATATGGAGATTTCCTAGAGTTAATCTCCCTGTTCTTTAAATTGTGTCATAAAAGTGAAATTCTTCCCAGTCAGCTGGAGACACTGAATAAACAGGTTATAAGAGTACACTAGACTTTTTTACTGCTAGTGATAATTTCTCTAGCTCTTGACTAGCTTTGTCTTGGAGTGGGGGAATTCCTAGGGATCACATATAACAGACTTTCTGCTGTGGAAATGTACTATTATTACTGCTATGTCTTTCTTTTACCTCCTCCTCAGTCAACCCCTTTTCATTTGTCTACTGGCTATTGACCCAAGGTGCTTCTATAGTCCTTAATTTCATACAGAAAGCTGGTAGATTGATGGAATGAGCCTTCAAGTATTTTCAAAAGTTAAAATGGCCATGCCTTGGGTAAGAAGGAGCTGGAACAAACCAATAAATTGTATTCCAGAGATAGCTTTGTGCTACAGAATGAAGATCAGAAATACAGGATGCAGCTCGTGTAAATTCTCTGAATAGTTTAAACATGAATGGGAGGTCCTGTTTGATTTTTTTGTCTGCTGTGATACCCAGCACAGCTTACTGAGGAACAGGGTTGAAGGTATTCATATATGAGACACAGGTAGGTAGAGATTAGCAGGGCTAGAGTAAATGCAATGAACCAAGACTTGACTTCACTAAACTAAAGACCTGGCCAGCATGGCTGTGGAAACTTGGTGGTAATAGGTCATTAGCAGGCTACCTCCCACCTTGAACCAGGGGAGCCAGAAAGGAACTGTGGAATCACAGTTACCTCCTTGGTCTTCTAAGGTGGAGAATGCAGGCTAAATCTAGACCTGCTCTGGGAAAATATGAATAAAACAGCAAAAGCTGCAGTGACTTGGGCCTTCTCACTGGGAAAATAGTTCCCCCCACACACAGCCTTTCATTTTCCCCAACAACAGAGTCAATTAATGCTCTGTATGGCTAAGCATTTGCTTTAACCACACTGCTTGTAATTAGCAGTATCTATTAATACTAGGCATCTGAGACCTGCAGGGTTTGAGTAAAAAGTGCCAGGGCTCAAGTGTTTATGAGCAGTTCATATACAGCAGGAAATTTCTTGTTTTTCTTGAACAGTTGCCCTGTCTCTACTTGCCAAAGACTGCACGGTGAATAGTCATTACCCAATTTAATAGAGATGTGGGCTAAAATTTCTCCTACCTGGTTTTACACATAGGCTGTGGTTAGAGGGGAAAACAGAGAAAAGTCTCATTACTTACATGTTGGTATGCAATTTAAGTGAAAGCAAGAAGTTTAAATAAGTCGCTCTGTGTCTACCATCTTAAAGTAGGCTTTTAAATTATTTGCGCTGCTTTGGATTAGTGATAGATGGGAACAAATCCTACAGATTCTACAATCATCAATTTTATGGCAACTCAAATACTACTCTTAAAACGAATTTTGCTTTTCTTGTTTGTCTTTAATATTGATTAACAGTATGGATTTTTTTTCTGATACTTTCATTTTGCAACACAAACCACAAAAAACAGAGGAGCTTTGTCTCCCCGTTTTCTTTGTGTTGTCTCTCTCAAGAATTTGTTTCCATACTTTCTTATTCTCTTTATTTATGATAATTTTTAAGTATTGGGTGATATTATGATAATTTTTAAGTATTTGTGATCAGATTGAGTTGATACTAATTCACCAGGAACAAAGTAACCTCATGACTGTCCTGCTTACCCCTACATTTTATGTACAGGACCACAGACACATTATGAAGACATGAACTGACAATGTACTAGCAATCTGGTATATCATAACATTTGAGTTTGCATGATTTCAAGTCTGCATATTGAGTTTGTTCACAGCTCTGCTGAACAGAATAGGAATTAGGTGAATTAACTGAGCTCAATGCACAAGGCTCAGGGCAGTTTACTACATATGCCAATATCCCTTAGAAAAAAAAATAAAATAAATAAATAAAAAGAGAAACTGAAAGGAAAGTTACCTGAAAAGCAAGACAGTCTCTATCCAACTTTTTACTAAACTCAGCTCTTTGTCAAGAGATCATCTACATGGTAGAGATAAAACCCATATGGAAAAATAATTTGTTGCAGTCTTTTTAGTCTCCTTTTGCATACATATCTCACATACAGATATTTGGAGTTGGTCCATTTTGGTTTTAGGAAGGAAGAAAGACAGGAAGGAAGGAAAGAAAAAAAAAAATAATGCCAAATTTGCCATTCAACTCTGCCAAAATAGAAGGTTTCAAATGTCACAATCCATTGATGCAAATTCATATCGTTAGTTTGACACTTATAAGGAAAAACTCCAATTTTCCTTTTTCTCTGCAATGAGAAAACGTGCACAACACTTCTTTTTGCTACTAAAACAAAGAAAAACACCACCACCAACAACAACAAATAGTATTACATGAGGGTATTTTCTAGATGGCTGGCTAAGACCACTGAGGCACAGATTGCTTGTATTCATTTGCAGTTTAGATTTCTTGTATGAAAGTCTTATTCCCTGCCCAAACAGGCATTAATTACACCCCTAAATCCCAATCAGATTAAAGATTTAATGGCCTTGAGGGCAACTGTCACTGGTGCAGCTTCTCCCACATCACATGAGAAAGATTTGATCTGTATATCACTGAGGTAAGGAGGAGAAAAAAGGCACAGGATGCATCAAATCTGTGTGTTCTCCTAATAGACCTCAGGGGACTCTTGGGATCAGCGTCTGACAGAATTAGCTGGGAAAGGACCAAATGAGGAGTAACTATAGTTTACTTTTCTTGGGAGCTGTAAAAATTCTAAACGTACTTTCAACTTGTATTTCCCACCTACAAAGTTCCTGAAAAGCATATACCAGTAGGTGAAGGAAAAGTCTTGGTAGCAAGAAAAAAAAATCTATTGAAAAAAAAAATAATAAAAAGACATGACTTTTGTAATAATGCATATATTTTTAATGGATGCTGCAACAATTGTAAAAGAAAGTGGTGGATTTGTCATCTTCTGCTGTAGCCAGATGGGGAACCAAATCTTCTCTGTAAAATAGGCCTTTGTCAGGCTAATCTCTGTGGAAATGGAAGTAGGCAAGAACCTATAATTTATGCAAAGATGCTTTCAATATAAACTGTATAAAAGTGAAAGAATGGTAAGAAAACAAAGACCCAGTCTAGCTACAGACTACAGATAGATGTTATTTACCCATGAGTTTGAGAAGTGAAATTGCTTTTCCTTTTGGGATTTCCTCCTTCATGAGCTTAAACTAACTCCAAAGGAAGAAAAAGATTGTTCCAGAGGTAAAGAAAAATACTTAGAAGTTTCCTAAAATAGCAGATTTAAAAAAAAAAAAAAAAAAAAAAAAAAGCAGAAATATTGCAAGTGCTACACTGTATACTAAAAACAAAGATCTAAGTTTAGGAATGATGATACAATGGCACAAGTGGAATCTGTGGAACAGATTTTCACTCCAGATATGACAACAAACCATTTCCATTTTACTTTTTTTATTTGTCTCACAGGAATGCGGCAGATTTACTCCTCTTTATTCCAAAGCCTCTATTACAACTGAAGGTCATGTAAATTTCTAGCAAAGACAATGCAGATAAAACTGTATCATCCTCCCTGAAGGTGGATTTTGGATCCCTGATATACATTAGCAGGTGTTCTGAGAATCCTAAATTGTCAGAGCTGTAATTCAATAAAGAAGTCTTATTTTCAATAAAGAAATAGAAGTCTCAAGCATAAGAACAATACTACAAACTTCACAAAACAAAACATAAAAGAAAACCCAAACCTAAATCCTTAGCTTTTAAATTTTAGTGTTTTTTTTTTTTCCTTTTTTCTTTTTTTTTTTTTCTCTAAAGTTTCTTGATACAGAAATGCAATCCCTTGGGATACAAATCTAGTTGCGTGACTACGGATTAAGACCTGGAATGTACAAACAAAGTATTTTTTTATACCTTTAAACACTTGAAAAGCCAACTTCCCCCAAATGGCAACCTCAAGGCAGTAGAACACTTTATATACATTTATATACATTATATACCTTTATATACCTTATGTGAATTTAGAAAATAATTTGGAGAAGAATTTTACTTGAACAAGTGATGAGGATATCAGAAAAGTTTCATTATTTGCACCTATTTTTAAGTAAAGCACTTTGGATTCTGAAACACCAACAGATTATTTTTAATTTATTTTTGTTCCATTGCAAAATGAAATGAAATGTTTTCTCATTCCTTTGCTGCCCTTCCCAAATATACGAGTCACATAAAAAAGAAGGATGAAAACTGTACTAGTTCAGACTAGCAATTTAGTGTGGTGTACTAAAACAGGATGGTGGGCTTCCATGTTTTGTTGAGATTATGCAGACATTAATAATTTATTGTCCCAGCATTTTAAAGTCCCAATTTTGAAAATGTGTTTCTTTAATTAGGGAAAATCTGTTGAAAATTATTTTGAAATGTTATAATACACTCATTTTTAATTTTTTTTCTCTCTCCTGAATGATGGAGTAATGAAATGTAGTATCAGTCAGTACTAAAACTCTAATATAACTGCTCTTGAATAAGTGGGTCAAATAAAGCAAGTTGTGGTGTGCTGTGGTGTGAGACTGCTACTGGCATGAATTCAGGCAGAACTACATTACATCAAGCAGTGAAATGCAGCTTTTGTGAGTTGCATGGTTTAGTCTAACTGAGCAAAAAGCATAGCTCTTTTTACCCTAGGTTTTATAAAATGAGAGAATATGACCATCAGGGTGTTCAGAAATAGTCCCTTACAAAGATTACATTCTACTCCTTTTCTTTGCTTGAATTCTTCCAGACTTCGTGAAATAGAAACCAAATGATTGAGCAAATTATTTCAACCTCCAGTTAAATTTCACATGCTCATATTCTGGTTGCACCATTTTCCCCACACAGCCTGAAAGCATCCTCTTGAAATATATTTGTCATCATAACAAACTCCTTATAAAAACACCTTTCACATTAAATGCTCTTTGACATAAATAATGAAGTGTTGGACATAAAGGATTGCTCTAGGTACAAATGAGAGCAAAAAGTTGTTACTGTTAAGCTTTAAAAGGTCCTCTGAGTACTTCATGGTTCTAGCATAGTTTGGTTTGAACATTTGTCTATGTTTGGGGGGCTACCAGAAGCAGCACTGTTGAGTAAAATATGTCAAGTGCCCAAGGAGTAAATGGGGCAAGTCTTTTCTAGCTTAAGGAACAAGATACCAAGGAAAAAGGAATGTCATACTACTTAACTGGAGGCATTCAAATTATGCACTTAAATGAGGAAAGTAACTAGGATCCTCCTATACAGTGAGTCATGAAGAGCAGGTCTGTCTGGAGGACAAATCAGAGGGCTTCAGCTTCTCTGCAAATGATCTTAGCTCTTATCTAAATTATGTGCCCATTAGAAGGTGTTCATACTGCCTACAGTTTTAAAAGTGAATATATCACTTGGTGATATATTTATCAGAAACTAGAAAATGGCACTATAAATTTACAATTTGCTGTTTAAAAAGGCAATTTTTTACACAGATGAACAATTTCAGTGATTATATATATTATTTAGTAATTATTTAAATGGGAAATACATGATTAAAAAAAAAAAAAAAAAGCTTCTAAAATGTTCTGTAATCACTTCTCATGATTGTTTCCTCACTATGGTTAACCAAGTTTATATTCTGAGAACCTATTGAATCAAAGGCATTTTCAGCAGCTAGTTTCAGGATGTTCTACTCTTGAAGAAGCCAATTGAGGTTCCACAAATAAAACTCTGAATGTCATACTGAAAAACTTCTCACCTTTTCTTCTTTTCTTATATTAAACCAGAAAATAATAAACATTCAAATGAGCATTTAATCCCACAATAACAACAGGATTTATTACAGTGGCAGAATGATTGCTCCAGGCAAACTGTAAATACCGACATGTAAACAATACCTGCTGTGTTTAACTGATGCATAGTTGTGAATTATAATTTATTCTGGAATAAAATGTGCTTTTAGCCTGGGGTCCATTGTAAAGAATAACAAAAAACTGAGATTGAGAGAGTAATACTAGAAGGAACTATATGTCAGAGATATGAGACTCTGCAGTGATGCAATGATTCGGGAGTAATACTGTCCCTCCCCAGGATGAGGATTGCTCAACCTTGTCTTTCGCCAAGAGTCCACCTAAGAAAGGGAAAGAAAGTAAGAAAGGGAAAAAAAAAACAATGATTTGACATTGTCTCAGACACTCTTAGTTATCAGCAGACCAAGGCTAAAAGATCTAATGGGGCAGATGAGAAAAGAAGGCTTTGTATATTCTGATTCAGAAAAATTCTGATTCTTTTTTTCAGAAAAATCCAGACTTTCACCTCCTAGTCTTTCACAGAGTCTGTGAAATGGGCTTGCCTAAAGGATTTCACTACCACCTCTGTAAGGCCTTTTGCCATCTAAGGCATTCAAGATCTTCAGTCCAAAGCTATTGTCTATCTGCAGCTTTGCTTGGACAGATTTCCCCTTCTGAGGGAGACTGTTCTCTAGAAGACAACTAGTCTCTGACTCAGGATGAAATGAGTCTATAAATGAAGCTGTCAGTCTTTCCACTTCAACCTGGGAGAACCAGTGTCAGAAGATCATACATTAAAAATAATAATATATATATACAAAAAAAATAAATAAATAAAATAAAATAAAATAAAATAAAATAAAATAAAATAAAATAAAATAAAATAAAATAAAATAAAATAAAATAAAATAAAATAAAATAAAATAAAATAAAATAAAATAATAAAATAAAAAAACAGAGAGCCAGTCATCACCTCTTATATGTAGTTTTCTCTGTGCTCTTACAGTGCAAAGAACATTATTTGCACCATAGGGCCAATCTGTAGAAGTGGTTTACAGAGTTTTTTTTGTTCAGGAAATTGCTTCCCAGCATCAGGGATGCATTCTTAATAGAGCAGGGATTGACTTCAAGTGATAAACTATCAGGGCAAGATGATTGATGAAGTGGGGCCTTCTTAAGAATGCTTGGTTGTTTAAGTCTTGAAGAAATAATGAAGGCTAAAAAGTTAGAAGTGTTTTTTCTCAGGAGCTGAACAAATTAATTTCTGATGCATTATTATTATTATTATTAATTATTTTATACCAGTAGAAGTTTTTATGCTAGATCATTACTCCTAACATAAATTAGAAGAGCAGAAACAGATAAAAGTTGGATGTACTAAATTCTTAGAATGAATCCTATCCCACTGATGTCAAAAGGAATTTTGATAGCAAATTTTCATCCAAGTCAATATTTCATTACTACATTTTCCAGTCAAGATAGATTATAGCTTATCAGAGCAGAGTGAAATTGAAAAGGTGAAGGTGCAAAGAGACATCTCCAATTTCTGGAATGGCTGTGCTGTAAGCAAGAACACAGAGATTAAGTAATTCTAGGCATCTTAATAGTGCTATTTCCACTCTTCCTACAGGCTGGTACTGATCTGATACCAGTAGATTTTGCTAGCTGCAGTCACTATATCTCTGTTGAATCCAGTCTCTGGATGCAACTGGAAGAAAATTAATACTTTTTTTTTCTTGATCTTTCAAAGACCTTCAGGTTTAAAAAATGATATGTTCCCTCCTCTATGTTCAGACTGTATCCCGTGTATTGTATTTGGAAAGAGAAGACTGAAAATGCTGCCTAGGATGAGCTGATGTAAGATGGGATTCATTGCAAAGGAAAAAATATATATAGAGAGATAGATAGATATATATATCTTTCATTCCTGTACAAGGATGAGCAGCTGTGAGACAGGACTAGTAGTAATGGGACAAGTTTTATTTCTTTCATTCCTGTACTTAAGGCAATAATGGGAAGAAATATGAAGTGTCTTGTGCACCTGCTATGCCAGCCACTGCTGGAAGGTTGCCAGCTTCAGGTCTGCAGGAACTGAATGTATGAGGCTTCACTCCTGTTGCCTCGGTATGCAACTGAAAATAGCCATGCTGTACAGACTGTGCAAGATTGTGTTTGATTCCTTTATCTGCTGCCTTATGCATGTTCCCTTGGGGTTACTACTGCTGCATCACTACAATTGTGACAACTGGAGCCTTTTCAATATTGACTGACATATTGCTGGATTTGGTGATCATTTGAAATTGTCTGCTTTACTTTTCCTCCCTCACTACTTCATTTGGGTATAAAATTAGTATTTAGCAATAAACAAATAACACTCTCCTTATTTCATTAAAAAGTTCAGAAAAATATGCAAAGGAATTTATTCAAACAGGCATCTGTAACATCACAGAAGCCACAGGGGAAAAAAAAAATTAAAAAAAAGTCTTTCTCTCTTATTTAAGGAAAAGAGAGAGAAACAGAAAGAGGAGAACTAAAAAAGCCACTTAATCCATGAAAACAGCAACACAGATAGAAAGATACATAAAGTATTAAAAGTCATTTCAATACATAAATTTCAAAACAAAATGCTGCCATTACTTTTATTTGTTGTTTTAAATTTCTCCTAGAAGGTCTGAATGGCCTCTAGAGTTCAAGGGATATCTGAAAATTTAGGAAAATATGGCAGAGAGGAGTCAAAGGAGTCAAAAAATCTGTTATCTTTAAAACACAGCCCAGGAAACAAGAGTACTCCTTACCTTTCATTCTTTCATTCTAACCACTACCAGAGGTAGCTACCTCTACAAAAAAAAAAAAAAGTATATTATCATAGATTACAAGCTTTCACTACTAACCAAATAAAATACGCAATACAAATAAGAATGTCTTGGGGGAGTCTGTGCTGAAAAATTACACAGTAAGCAGGAGGCAGAGCCCCAGGGTTATGCACAGTGCAGCCTGCCCAGGGTCTTTCACCACAGGAGGTCATCAAGAGCCCTGTGCCCCATTAGCCATCCTGCAGTCCTCACTGCTCTAGGGACAACAACGAATAGGGTGTCCACGTCCCCTGTAATGGGCACGAAGAAGCAGAGTATCTCCAGAGAATTCTAAGGGTTGAAAGGGTCCTCAAGAGATAACTGGGTCCAACCCCCCTGCCAAAGCAAGTTCCCTATGGCAGGTTGCCAAGGTAGGCGTCCAGGTGGGCCTTGAATATCTCCAGAGAAGCAGTCTCAACAACCTTCCTGGGCAGCCTGTTCCAGTTCTCTATCACCCTCACCATGATGTTCTTTTGCATGTCGGTGTGGAACTTCCTGTGATCCATTTTGTGACCATTGCCCCCTATCCTGTCCCCACAAACCACTGAAAAGAGGTTGGCCAAATCCCACTGTCTCCCATACTTAAGATATTTGTAAACTCTCAGTCTTTCCTTATAAAGGGCTCCTACATAAGTAAGAAGAAAACACTACAGAAAGGAGGGTGCTGGAAATCCTCACACCCCCCTCCATGCTGCTCTACAGCCTGCTGAGGCTGCCACCTTTGGTGTCAGAGGCATGAGACAAAAACATGCTCGCATTGAAGAGTGCTGCTGCCATAAGGCTGTGTGGCTATGGACTGGCCAGAAACAATCTCTGGTGGAGTTCGCACGCCAGCTTTGTAGGGATGCTCATGGCAGAGCTGCATGGACAAGACAGGCCTGCGCATACAGGCTGGGCCCAGCCGCTCTGAAGACTCCTTCTCCTCCCCTCATCTTTCAGTGGATTTCTTTGTCTTGGAGAGTCCCTAATCCAACACTTCAGGGTGAATTTTCCAGCTGGGGTGGCGCAAGGTCTGCAGCACGCTGTATTAAGCCATGTGTACACCGAACATCCTCCCACCCAGGAGCTGTTTTTTTTTATTATTTCTCCTTTTTTTTTTATTTTTATATTTATTCTTTGTTTGTTTGTTTGTTTGTTTGTTTGTTTGTTTGCTGCTTCTCAAGAATTGTTAAGTTCGGGGCTCACAGCCCAAAACTCTTGCCCCAGCCATGGGCACGCACGTCCCCACTCCGGGCTCGCCTCAGGCGCACCTCAGCGCGGCGGCCACAGGGTGGCGCCCGCGCCATGCCGGGCAGGCGGCTGCGGGACGCGTGAGGCGGGGCTGCCCAGGCAGCCATTACACGCCCCCTCCGCCCTGATTATGTCGCCCGGGGCAGCGTTTTTCTCCCCTGCCGCGGCAGGTGGGACGCTGCCCCGCCGCAGAAAGAGAGTGGAGTTCACGCAGGGGGAGGAAGGGGGCAGTAGGGGCCCGCACAGCCGCGTCTGGCACGCCGGCGGCGGAGACGGGGTGGTCGGAGCAGAGGGAGATGGCTGCTTGGGCACGGCCCGGGCTGGGAAGGAGGAAGGGACGCTCTCAAAAAGCCTTAAAAAGCGTCGAGCTGCCGAACGCCTTGAAACGGGGGTGCACAGACCACGCGGGGGACTCATTTCATGCTGATATGTCTTTATTAAGTGAAGTCGTTCTCGGAAGTGCGTGAATAAGCACGAGTAACTAGATTGTTCTAGTGCTTTTCACAGTCGCATTTAAATACAGCTACTTGGCGGGGTGGGTGCACACCTCCCAGTGCAAGTTTCTTCCAAGTCTTTCCTAAAAGGCTCGATGCATCCTAACCCTTTCAAAGACACCCACAGCCTCTGCACGAAGGCAATTTTCCTTTTTTTTTTTCTACCTAAATTGCTTCCTTTCACATCTTTCTCCCCCAACTGCCAGTCATAGAATCACAGAATCATTAAGGTTGGAAAAGACCTCCAAGATCAGCTGGTCCAACCATCCACCTACCACTTAATATCACCCACTAAACCATGTCCCTAAGCACCATGTTCAGCCTTTTCTTAAACACCCCCAGGGACGATGACTCCACCACCTCCCTGGTCAACCCATTCCAATGCCTGACTGCTCTTTCTGAGAAGAAATGTCTCCTAGTTTCCAACCTGAACCTCCCGTGGTGTAACTTGAGGCCATTCTCTGTAGTCCTGTCAATAGTTATCTGCAAGAAAGGCTGACCTTCAGCTCCCCACAATTTCCTTTCAGGAAGTTTGTTAAGAGCAATAAGGTCTCCCCTGAGCCTCCTCTTCTCCAGTCTGAACAACCCCGGTTCCCTCATCTGCTCCACAGACGACTTGTGTTCTGGGCCCTTCACCGGCTTCATAGCCTTACTCTGGACATGTTCCAGGGCCTCAGTGTCCTTGTACTGAGGGACCCAAAGCTGAACCCAGTACTCGAGGTGCAGCCTCACCAGAGCAGAGTACAGGGGAACGATCACCTCCCTAGTCCTGCTGGCCACACTATTCTTGATAAAAGCCAGGATGCCATTGGCCTTCTTGGCCACCTGGGCACACTGCTCACTCATGTTCAGGTGAGCTTCAATCAGCACCCCCAGATCCTTTTCCTCTGCACAGCTTTCCAGACACTCTGCCACAAGCCTGTAGCACTGCAGTCCTTCCCTGGGAGCAGCCAGGAAGAAGCAGCGTGAGGGCAGAGGTGGCGAAGCGCAGCCATGTGTCTTGGTGGGGCAGCACCAATGCCTGTGCTGGCCACAGCTCCTGGAGGCCACCTAAGGCTCTTAGTCCCCAAGCCCACGTGATAATTCAGAGTCAAAGGCGCAAGGGAAGAGCTTTTGTGGGATTGCAAAAGATTGCATACTTGAGAAAGTTAAAATAGCTTTTATTTATTGAGATAGACACTGAAAACTTGAAATTGGACACTGGGGTTGTTACATTGCTTTGATGCTTCGTGTACAATGACATTTTAGTGTTATGCTGCAGACAGAAATACTGATCTGTCTTCTTTCAATCCACTGCTAACCATGTATGTTGCCACTGTGTCTTGAACACTGAGACATATATTATTGCAAGAGGGCTGGAGATAATACCTTCAATTGCTTACCTATTCAAAAGCAGCAGTAGGATCTTCAAATTAATGTTAGGATTTTCATTCATTTTGCTTCTGATGTTAGTTAACATCCTAATCAGATGTGAGACTTCTTTGTGCTAGAAACACAGTGAAAGGAAGTGTGGTTTCTGACTAGAAAAGTTTACAGACTAATCTGAAACAAATGTAAAACACAGGAAATGCTGTGAACTAGAGACTTCAGCTGGTACACAGGTTATGTCTAAACTATGATGTAGCATGGCATGAAGTGCTGTTCTTTTGATCCGAGACTGTCCGCTGGTTTTGAAGACACATGTCTTGGGGCAGCTTCTGTTCAAACTACTTGTGCCTATGTATTCTCAGTCTCAGGAATAGGATGACATCATGTAAACTGTATATTGTGAATCATCCCTACCCATTTCTGACTCACACACGTCTTGGCATTGTTTGGAAGAATGGCACGTGTCCCATACCAAAACCATAAGCCATGTAGGGACCTTTCCAACAATTTAAAAATAGACACTGAAGTTGCTGTGCCCTGGAATGCTCCCTGGCACCACACTTTTAGTATTATTACTGTTATTATTATTACTATTTATTATTTTTACTTGCACCATTGCCATGGGGCAGATTTAGTCTAGGCTAAGGTACAACCATAAAGTGAATATGTGAATACTGTGTTTCAATTCAGAATGAGTCTAGCTGTAGGGACTGCCTTTGCACAGAGGTGAGTGTCAGGAGAATGTGGGAATGGAGCTGCTGAATTGTCAGTCAAGTCTTTGGCATCTCTTCCAAAACCTAAAGTGGTCATCAAAGTAATGGCTATACCAGTGATGGTAGTTTTTGATAACTACTGCTCTCTTACAAACTCAGAATATCCCCAAATAATACTAGAAAAGTGTATGTGGAGTTTACAGAGGAAAGTGGTATGCTTTTACCTACAATGAGGGAAGGCAAAAAGCATAAGTGGTTTTATCTGCACAGCTGTTCCATCCATATCAGGGCTATATCTAGTCTAGAAGGGGGAAATATTTTTCTTATTTTTGTAGCTTGATGAACAAGGTGTTTATGACATAATTTGCATCAGAGATTCAGGCAGAATATAAAGACAGGAAAAGAAGTCAGAAATTATAGTTCCCAAAGGTAAAGGAACTGTTCTGGGCTGTATCACAGAATGAGCAAGCACCACAAACCATGTTACTATGAGAAATAGATTGGTAGCAGGTCCTGTGGTTACAGGTGTTTTGTCATGATTAATGGCTTGAGGAATAATCTTCAAAGCATATGTATGACACACTATTATGTCTTAGCCAATGTAAGACACCTCAGGCCCTTCTTTTAAGAGAGTTTGCAGTTCTTTTGTGACCTTGCTGTTTCCTTTTAGCTTTGTCTGTTAATGCTTCATGAACATCACTGTCATGCCTTTAACTATTAGAGTTGTAATATGAATATCTTTACAGAGCTTGAGACAGCTAAATTGTATATATATATATCTCCATGTGTCATTTGACTTTGTCATTTTTGATGGAGCCAAATTTATTACTGGGCAGTTATTCCTTATTATGGTCTACCTGTACATTTTGGCTTCTTAACTTCTCTCTCCAGTTGTTGTTATGCACAGAACTTTGCCAGTATGGCAGCTTAGCTTTAATCCAGAAAATTGTTCAATTTTCTCTGTTTTATTTATTTTTTCCCATGTCAAAATGTCATCTGCCCAGTCCTCTTCCAAATACTGCAAATTTTACTCTGTTTCCTGTGAAACATTGCAAGAATGAGGCACGACCCAAACAGATATGTGTTCCTCCCATGATGAAACCTAACTATGATTTTAGGGTTGGATAGCCACAGAGAATTATCTGCACGGGAAGGGATGGCCTTGTTAAATCTTAATTTCTACAAAGCTGTCCTGACGGGCCTTGCAAATCTCAAGCATACCCATATGAAAATGTCACATCCAGGAATACAACACATTTCCCCAGGACTGGACCTACCAAATTGCCTTCCAGTAAACAGCAACATATCTCTCATTAGTGTCTCCTGTCCACAGTCTCTCAAAGGTCCAGACAGGTCCAGACCATATGCATGCCAGAGTACCACCGATACATAAAGCAGGTTAAAAGGTTTGGCATTAACCATCTTTCTAAGGCCTCCCTTTTATGTGGTGGAAAACATTTCATGTACACATTCATTTTGAGGGTGAGATTTCATGCCTCTACAGGAGAAAAAGAGTGACATTGGGTTTGTTTTGGTTTTCCCCATAATGACCTTCTGGCAGTTATCTGCATTCTTGAAGCTTCCCAGAACATTGACCTACCCTTTTCCTCTTCAGCCTTCTTCAGAGGGCAAGAGGGACTTCCCTGAATAAATGAATCACAGGACAACTGGGATCTTTCAGCTCCTTGTTGCAAAAGACTTGTTTCACTTTGGTCTCCTTTTCCTCTAAACAGCATGCCCTCGTGATGATACTAAGGACGTGAACTACTTTGAACTCCACAGTGCTTATATTCAAGGAATACAGTAGTTTCTTGTGCTGTCACAAATAGCCTGGATTTTCTGTGAATATTTATGCTATATTTCCTTCTTAACTTCACCCCAAGCATGAAAGGTACATTCTAGTAAATCCTGAATTTTGCCCTTCTCTGACTGTGGGATTTACAATGTTAATGCTGTTGCTTCTTCCATAACAACAAAATGGAATTAAAATTAAAAGTAATAAATTTGTTTTCAGGATTTCTGGCCATTTATCTTATTCCCATAAGCTCAAGCTGCTGTTGTCCATCCCCTGTGTACTTGCTGTCTCTGTCTGGCCTTTGTAAAATCCTACAAAGTGATGCAATCCTTTGCTGTTCTTGCAACTTTTTGTTCCAGATGCTGAGCAATCTGTTTGCTTGGGCTGGGTTTGTGTCTGTTTATATCTTCAAACTTGCAGCTCTGCCTGTTGCCTGGAGCACTTTTCTTGTAATATTCTGAATTCTTTTTAACACTGGAAATTCGTATTCCTTTTAATACTTCCACCAGAGTAAGTAGATCAGGTAATTTGCCTTCTTGCTAAATTCCAATCACATCGTCAATGTTAATTATATTTCTAATACTGTCACGACATGTTTCTTTTCCCAGACCGTGTCAGGCATCCCAGCTTTATAGGAGTGAATCATCAGCCACAAGGTTTTCTCAGTTTTGCCTGTCTTGTTGAATAGATCCTATAAGAATTTTTTAGCAGTCTTGACTTTTCTAGGAATTTTAATTCTAGAGGGATTCTTATATGCTGCATTACAAATAAAGTATTTTTAAAATTATTGTGGTTTTGTTGTTGTTGTTGTTGTTTTTTTGTTTTGTTTTGTTTTGTTTTTGTTTTTCTAATTTAGGAGTTGTTCAGAACCCATGAAGTGATGGAGACCTATTTCTTCTCAGAACCTGAATCCTAACCAGCCTGCACTGTGGAAACAGACTCTGCATAATGCAGCAACTGATCCCAGTGAACAATTGTCAGAATATATTAAAAATATCAATTTACATAATGAGAACATGATTAAATTGACATATTTCTCAAAAACACACAAGTCATTTATGACTGTACATCCATTTTCAAATTCCTGGTATGAAAACATTTAAGCTCAGTTGCTTAAATATCTGCTTAAACTTTGGAAAGAAAATCTTTTTGGGAGTTGGATTTACCCTCCCAAATATTTCAGACACTTCCTTCCTTCCTTCCTTCCTTCCTTCCTTCCTTCCTTCCTTCCTTCCTTCCTTCCTTCCTTCCTTCCTTCCTTCCTTCCTTCCTTCCTTCCTTCCTTCCTTCTTTGTTTTGTTTGTTTGTTTTGTTTTGATGAATGGGCAAAGACCATAGCAATTGCGCAGGATATGGAAGGCCGCTCAGCATCCATCTTCTCTGCACTGAACTGCACAAATCTCAGCTGGAGTGGAGTGTGGTAAACACTGCCCAGTGATGGAACATAATTCTTAGGCATAATCACCATTAATTAGCATTGGTGAAAATCTGTGCTGCCACACTAGACCCAAATATATAATTATATAGAATTACATATACACTTGTGCAGGAAGTGACTGTTCTCCGGTAGAATGGATATCTTTCCATGTTATTTCATTCAAAAAATGTAAGCAATACTTGCTTATAATATAAGGTAACTATAAGTTTGTATTGGTGGATAGCTTCAAATCTGAATTCTTCCTTCTTTTTATCTCACTTGGCTCATAAGAAGTTCATTCACTTAAACCAGGATTTATCCTACAGTGTATGGAAACATGAAATATTTGGCTGAATCATCCAACTAGTCACTTTAGAGTCCTTCTACAATGAGGAAAGACCTTCTACAATGGCCAATGAGGAAAGACCAAGTAACTTTTTGGTAGTTAGTGAGATCCTAAAATGAATTTCTAGAACTCCCTCTTTCAACAGGGAGACCCCTGAGGCAGCCATTCTTCTAAAACAGTCACCTTTACTGAACTGACAAAACTGAAATTTTATTCCAACCCATAACATATCTGAGAGTTTTGAAAATAGTACGTATATAAAGTTATTACATGGGAAAGGAATGGCTTAGGTATGTCTTAAATACAAGCTATATTTCTTTTTCTCGGATCAGAATTGTTAACATTGGGAGATGTATTTTCCTTGTGTAAGCAAACACATGTATTGGAAAGGAATGGTTTCATGTTGGAAACGTGAGCTTTCTGGCTAATGATCTGTTCTGTCAGAGTCCCACATAAAGTAAAGACAAAACAAAATTCCACAAAACATTTATATAAAGTCATAAAAGTACTTTTGGGAGACAAATGTTCCTCCTTGTGTATGGACTGTCTGAGAGGAGAGTCAGTGTAGGTATTCTGCCTTTTAGATTTCACATGAAGCAGGTCTCAGGTGCATATAGATTGCAGATGAGTTGGCATTTTATTTGTTAAAGAGTTTTAGCAAAATTTCTATGCATTTATGCGATCAAGATGGGCTTACCTTGTACTTTTTCCAAGGAACAAAGATGTCATTAATATAACAAGGCAATCATAAAACAGATACTTGACAAATGTCAAAAATGTATGCATTTCTTACCTGCCTTGTTTGTGGACCGCAGAATTGGAAAGTGGTTTTTCATTTTAAGCCTCTCCTTATCCAGCTATATAGCTCATACCCAGTCAAACAAAAAAGACTTTAAAAATGAAATGAACTTACTCTATCAGGTTGGCAAAAACTTAATATAATAATAATAACAAAAAGTAAGGGGCTAAAACATACTATCTTCCTACGGAATCAATTAATGCTTAAAAAGTGTACTTTAGAATACTGTGGTCACCTCATTTGGATAAAGCACAGATCCAAATCTCAACTGTTCATGAGTTAAAAAAATGTGTGCATGTATTTTTTTGTGTGTCTTTATAGGTGAGGAGCGCCAGAACACATGGCCTGGCACTTCCCTGGGCAAGCCAGCAGCCTTCATCTCAGGACTAATCTAGAAGGAGTCTGTTCACTTCACATTTTCCTAATCATATAATGCCTCTCACTGAGAGACAAGAAATATTATTTTACTTTTAACAAAGAGTATTTATTAAACCAAGGATTAAAATTAATAATTTGAAATATCTGAATCAGTCCTTGTTAGGAAAATGTCTATCAGAAATGTAAACATACCTAATTGCCATAGTAAGATAAATAAGTATACACTGATACATGTATCTCTATAAAAGAACTGAGAGTTGTTTATACAATATTCACTATCTAAAAACTGATTTTGTCCTGAACTGTGATCATTTTATGCTTCTATTCTAAAATCAGTGATAGTCTAGTGGGGCATTGCCATCACACAGATGCGGCTGTTATGGCAACAAACACAGCAAGTGCATTCATTGTTTTATGAGGAAACTATTTTTATATACTATATAGCTGGAAAAAAAATATATATACTTCAGAGCATGTAGCATGATGCATGGATGGAAGCAATAATATGTTTTCCTTAGTGTCACACTCCTCACCCCTGATTTTGACCTACTGTTTTTACTTTATACAGCTACTTCATATTTGGGAATTTACCCTGAATGTTTTTTCCAACATTTCACATGGAGCTTTCTACACTGTTTAAAGTTCTCCATGTTTTCCTTGTTTTTCCAATCTCCTGGAGTCATTAACCAATTACAGCTGGGATCAAGGCCAAAAACAGCTAAGTATCACAACTCAGATTATCTCAAGTGGCACCTTAGTTAAATTGCTGAATAATCTTTTCTCTAGGGTTCAGATAAACATTGGTTGAGTTTTCTTATACCTTATGACTTCCTTTTTGATTTATATTATTTTCTTATATTGTTGAATGATTTGCTTATATTGTTTTCTTTATGCATGGTTTTCTAGACATGATTCCCCCTTCAGTTACATACCTACAAGTTAGGATAGCCCCCTTCCTTCACAGTCTTTGTCTAGGTAAAACTGGAAGATAAGTTAAATGATAGTCTCAGCACAGGTTGCCCTTAAATCACAGAAGACAACAATTTCAGCAGATACTGGATGAAGCCCTCATTTTGTTGGTCATGGATTATTTTACACTTCACAGGGAAAAAAAATAATAATAACAATATTAAAAGTAATCTGCAGTTCAGATACTACTTGTAAGATACTACCAACACTCAGTCCTGGGCTTCTATGCAGTATCTGAAAATAGAAAACCACAGTGCAGGATGATCTGACAAGAAACCAGGTTAAACTAGTTCTCGTTAAGCAAAAGCCATCCTGGTTACTAATATTAAGAAGAGGCGGTATGTTCTTCTCTAAAGCAATTAATCTTTCTTTCCTGATTGTGAATTAACCCTTGAGAAAATACTTGGAGCAAAAGAAAATCTTATCTCAAGAGTTTCAAAGTTAAAACAGAAAAAGACTGCTTCTAACTAGGAAAACCCAGCTGATTATCCCACCCCGCAAATACAAATAAAAGCAGAAAGGCTACACATGAAAATGTAAAATGAGAGGTCAGCAAAAGGAGCTATTACACTATCCTTCATGCTTTGAAGCAGAACAAAGTACTAAATCAATTTCTTAATCTACATTTATTTATTTTCCTGATTCAAAGAAACGGTTATGACAATAAACTGCATAAATTGTTAAAATGTGATTTTCCCTGCTGATTGACTTAGTACTGTACCTTTTGTGAATAGTTTGAGATGAAAATGTCCTTATCTGACTGTTGCTGGAGATGCATCTGCTCTCAAGAAATAAGGAAGAGAAGGACATGTTTACAAAAACAGGTTTCAAGAATCTGCATTGCAAAGATGGTCCAACATCGATACAGCCACACAGTATCACAGTACCAGTAAGTCATTGTAACCAAGCTTTTAATGCAATTTATAAAAAAATAAAGTTATTTACATTTGCAACTTATTTGATGGCATCCTCCTTTTATTACAGCATTTGAACTAGTGAAGAAATGTCACTAAAACTCCTTTGAGGGTAAACTTTTCAAAGATAAACATAACAGTACAGGAAAAATGTTTAAAACATTGCAAATTCTTGCTCTTTTGCAGCATTCATAGAAGATCATTCTTTACAACACATGCACCCTGGCCTTACAGTAAACTGAATTCCTCTTCCAGATTAAGGCACAGAAACTGCCACATTTTGAGGACAACCCCACCTTACATGTGGCACTTCAAGACATAGCCAAAGGAATCATTTTAATTCCTTTGGATGGTAGTCTAAATGCAGAATTTAGCTATTTACACATCTTTAAGAAGTCTCTGGTTAAAAGGATAAAAAAAAAAAAAGTATAACTGTACTTAATGCATAGTTGCAGTAAACCAAATTCGTGAATACAAAAGCCATCAAAATATATTATAAATCTGAGTTTCAAAGCTACTCTAAAATACTGCTTTGCTTTAGAATACAAATAACACTGTTTGGGGTTAGTTTGTAGAGTTGTATTTTGGTCCATGCTGTTAATTCTATATCATTCTGTTCCTCTTCCATTAGTTTAACAGCCTCAGAACAACAGGTCCTCAGGCAGTGGTAAGAATGGTGAAGCCAAAGAAGGGCTTTTCCAAATCTCAGACTTCAGCTGCTGCAGCTAGTTCATGAAAACTCTAATTTCCAATGTTTCCCTTCTTTACAGCTTCATATATATTTCCCTCAGAGCTCTAAGGGAAAGGAATGATGGGAGACATCAATTTAACCCTGTTAGAGTTGGGTTTTGGTCACCATCTTCTAGTCTTGAGCCAATAAATCATAGCTCTTAAAAACATCCAGCCCATAAAAAAAAAAAATCAACAACATCAAAAAAAAATATTACTTTGACTAAGCGGTAGTTCCACATAATCTGCTGGCAGTAGAAACTTCTTTGGTGTCAGTGTCAGGTCTTCCCGAAACCACAAATGGCCAAGTCTGTAAGGAAAAAAAGAAAAGAAGAAAAAAAAAAAAAAAAGGTATTTCATATCATGTTAGAAAGAAAGTTTATCCCAGTATGAAACTGGAGCTTTATTAGTGATAAATGTCTAAGTGTGGTTCAGTCACAACCACGTCATCATGTTTTCGTCCCTGTGGGAAGCGCAGAGAGCGCCGTGTTCCTCTGACAAATATTTTCATGAAGTTCTTCATTGAAATTAAAAGTTCCTCAACAGCACTGCTACGGTCGGCAACAAATTGTTCCCATCAAATGTGCAACATTTACAACTGTTTGTCTGGTTTCATAAATAAAAGGCCTAGGAACTCTTCAAATCCAACCAGTGGAGCAACCCTTCGGCAATGGGCATTTTGCTTTGTACCGAGCACCTAAGGACGACTCGCTAGTGCTCCGAGCTAGCCGGCAGAGCGAGTTGCTCCTTTTTGGGACGCTAAAATTGCCTAATACCAGAGGAATTTGTTTCGTTAGGATTCCCTGCCCCGACAGCCCGGAGCACACACACCCGCCGTCCCCCAGCCCCAAACCGGCCCCCGCTCGCCCCTGGCCGAAAGTCGCTGGGGGTCTGCGCGTTTTCTTTGACGGCTGGTCCAGCCGGGGGGCTACCGGCTCTGTCCCCCCGCCTCCCACCCGAGCCCCCCGAGGCCGTACCAGGTTGACGGGGTGGACGTAGCCGTTCTCGTAGCGGTCCTCCTGCAGGAGCTGCCGGAGGTGGGCGATGTAGCTGGACGCCAGGCGCAGCGTGTCCAGCTTGGAGAGCTTGGTGTCGGGCGGCACCCAGGGCAGACTGGTCTTGAGCCTGGAAAACGCCTTGCTCAGCACCCGCATCCTCGCCCGCTCCCTCGCGTTGGCCGCGTTGCGCTGCGACTGCTTCCCCTCTGCCGGCGGCCCCCGCGGCCCCGACGGCGCCTTCTTGCCCCCGGGGCCGCCGCCCCTCGCCCGCTTCCTCTTGCAGCCGCTGCCCGCCGCGCAGCTGCCCTCGCCGTCCTCTTCCTCCTCCTCCTCTTCCTCCTCCTCCTCCTCCTCCTCCGCCGCCGACGAGTTGTCCCCCGAGGGGTACAGCTCGCCGCGGGGCTGCCGCTTGCCGGGGGGCTGCGGGTAGCCCAGCTGCAGCCCCCGCAGCTCCATCCCGGGCAGCTCCTCCGCCTCGCTCCCGGAGCCCGCGGACATCGGCCCGGGAGGGCGGCGGGAGGCGCTCAGCGAGCCGGGAGGGAGGCAGGGGGCGGCCCCGTCGCGGACAGGGGCTGCGGGGGGGGGCTGGGCACGGAGGGGGGGATGCGCCCCTTGCCGGCCCTATATAGCGGCTGGCCGCGGGGCGAAGCGGCCGCCGGGCCGAGGGGAGGGAGTCGCGGGGTTTGGGGGGGGCAGGAGGAGGGGGTAGGAGCCGGCCGGGGGCGGCGCCTTCTCCGCGCTGCCCCGCGCAGAGCTGCGCGCTGCCCCGAGGGGGGGCCGGTCCCGCAGGCCGAGGGGAGGCGGGGGGCACTGGGGAGGGGACGGGGTCGTCAGGGATGAGCTTGTCTTTTTTTTTTTTTTTATTATTATTATGGGGGGGTAGAAGGACTGTTGTAAATTGTCGCTGGGAACGCGGGCACCGCGCTTTGTTAGTATCGGGAACCTGGGGGGAAACTGCAGGGAATCCCCCGCGGGTATAACACGTCTGAGAGCTCCGCCTGGCTGGGGGCAATTAACCAAAACCCATGGGGCTATGTGCGGCTCTGTGGCCCGGAGCAAACGAGGTTCTGAGCCACTCGCGGTTTGCTTTAAGCAAATCCCGCGGTACAGCTCTTAGAGAGTTGGCGGCGGAGAGGGAGACCCAGCGCCCGCTGGAAGTGCCGATAGGCAAATCCAACAGAGGCGTGCATTAGGGACCCCCGGCGTGCATCCCTCCCACACCCCAAAAAAACCTTCTTCCCCGGGTGAATAACGGGAACTTGCTTCCTCTCCGGCCTTCCCGGCCCTGCCTGCATACAGTTAAGCAGAACACCAGTTCCAGCTCGCGGGATAGAAAAGAATCTAATGACTACAACAGGTGGAAAGATCTGCTCCCGAAATTTTGCTCCCGTTTTTTTCCCTTTACATTTCCCTCCCCAGCAAGTGGAACCTTCCCCGCTGCTGCCGCCCAACTTTCCTGGCAGCGCCGGCAGGGTTTTCGCCCAGCGCCGGGCAGCAGCTCCTCTGCCCGCCAGCCCCGGGCTCTTCCCAGGGCCGTGTAAATCTGTGTAAACCTCGGCTTCGCCCTCCGGGGCCGGATCCACGCCGGGAACGGGGTTAAGAGCAACCTCTGCAAGGGAAACTTGACGTTGTCTGAACCCCCGGAACACGCGGCTGGGCTTGCAACTGGAGCTCTTGAACTCCGGCTGACACCGAGATGCTCTCGCCGGGTCCCACGGGCTGTACGGTGGAAGGGGAGCACGCTGGACTTTTTTTTTTTCTTTTCTCTGCCTCCCCAGTTAGCCTACATTATCCGTATAAATATATATATATATATATAAAGATACTGCAGGGGAAGAGATATAGGTTTACTTCCCAACCCCCCCATCTGGGTTGTTTATACAGGTGCGGGCTGAACGCTTTCCCTGCTAAAGATTAATGGGAGAAAGTGCTGAATTTCTTTAAACAAAGGAGAAAATGGTACCCAGCCTTAAAAGCCACAATGGCAAACCTCACCTTGCGCGTTTACCTCTTCCTCGGTGGATTAAAGGTGACGCGTCATGGATACTTCGTCTTGCTTAATGTCGGGATTGGGGCTGGGGGGGAAGGGAGGTGGAATAGCCCCATTCTCAGATTGTCTTTGCCTGCCTCTTGGTTTCTGGGAATTGGAATTAGAAGGGAATTAGAATGGGAATTAGAAGGGAGTAAATCTGGAGTGAGACCAGCGTTCGGATTTACACCCAATGAAGCTGAGCGGAGCTGACTCAGATTCATCAAATTCCTTTAATTTCTGCCACCCTGATCAAGGTATCGCTTTCAGGATTCAGGATCATTTTCAAGTCTTTGATGGGATTGGGGCATTACCTCATGCTCCAATTTCTCCTCTTTATCCTCTCCGTGTGCCTAGGAGGGAAAATATCCCTGCATATCGGGGCAGTTTTACGCCCGTTATCAGGTGAAGCCCTCTGTCTCCTTTACAAGGTAAGCCGAAGTCCGACCCGAGGGCAGCATCTCAGGGTTTGCGGTGCCGGGGCTGCAAAGCCCAGCCTGCGGGTGGAGTGCGAGGAGCAGTAGCCAGAGCAGCTCCTGGGTGGCAGAAGCAGCAGAAAGGGCCTTCCTCGGGGAGCTCAGCCCCCGTTATTGGCCCAGCGGTCACCAAAGTCATCTTCTCCCTGCTGTGGGGACACCCTTGATTTAGGGGGGATGCTGGAAGGGAGTGATTTTCTGCACGCTTTCCCAGAAAGGAAATAAAGCAACACGCCCAAGTGAAGTCCACGAAGCTGGACTCCTTTCTGTCTGTGCAGCAGCTCGGGCTGTTTCGTGCTGCAGCCCGGAGCACAGGCATGAGGAGCATCCCCGGCGCGTAGCTGGGATGGGGCAGAAGAGGTACCGACCTTTTATTTATTTTATTTTACTTTTTTTTTTTTTTCTTTCTAAAATAAAATCACAGCAAGACGAAATAGAGAGAGAGGAAAAAAAATGCAGAGGCCAAGTCCGTAAAAGCCAGGTTATCTTTGAGGATAGGAGGGGGAACAGCTAAAAGCCCCTTGTCTTTTGTATTCGTTCTCTAGGGTGTCGGCAGCGACAAAGCAGGGTGGAGGAGGGAGATGTGTTATCGATAAAGTGCTTTAAATAAGGCTTTCCTTTGGCATTTGTCCTTTCATCGAACTCAGCAGAGTTACCGAGTCACTTCGCTCCCACCTAAAGTGCACTCACACTTTCGGAAAGACTTCACTGTAACAAGGGCATTTTTATTCTGCTTCTCGCCGTGGTGAGAAAGGCAGGATGTCTGGAGGGGAGGAGGACAGCGTCTGGCAAGCATCTCAGTCTTGACCTCTCCACAAGCGCCCACAATAGGCATCCAGGATGCGTGAAAGGCATACGGGGCTTCTGCCACGGAGGGATGCTCGGCATCGCTGGTGCTGTAGGCACAGCAGGTGGATGGTCTCTAACCTTTGTTAAATGCAACTTGGAGCAAATACACCCCTACGAGACTCAGATCTTCTCGTAAAGGCGCCTAGAAAAAGGAGAAATGCGCCGTGACCTTCACTCCCCCACCACTCCTGCCCCCGTTAAAAACCTCTGTACCGTGCTGTGTCCTTAGTGAGAAGCCTGGCACGGGTCTGGGCAGCACTGAAGGATGCTCTTTCGTACTGTCACTTCACAAATAAAAATAAATAAATAAATAAACATATAAATAAACACGCGGGTCAAACTATGTCAAACAAAACAAACAGAGGATAGATGAAGCTCTGGAAGAGAAAAAATATATATATATAATTTACTATTTACTATCTATAATATAAAAATGTATACTAGAATTTATTTTGCCCATCGGTTGCCACCCTCGCCACCAGGAACATCCTCGTTCCCCACCCCACCCCGGTGGCGAGCTGCGGACCGGGGCTCGACCGGGCTCCGCCGCCCCCTTCTCGCTCCCCGGCAGCGGCCCCGCGGGGCCAAGGCAGCTCCGGGAGAAGCCCCGCGGGGGGAAAAAGGGCACCAAAGTGTGGGATAAAGGCCACGGGGCTGCTTACCGATCCCGCCCCGCAGCACAAGGCGGGAGTATCCTCCCAGCTGCCCTATCCTGCCTCCTTCCCCCCCCTTCCCCGCCACGTCCAGAGCAGAAGGACAACGGGACGGCGTTCACTTTTGCTCAGGTATCCCCAACTTTCAGCACGGTTTTCCCTGAGGAATAGCCAGGCAAACTCTCTAAATACCTCCTGGCGCCAGAAGAAAGTTCTCATGTAATAGATACCCGCTGGTGTGAGAACACGGATTCTGCTCACTTTGTCAATCAGCCGGCGGTGGGGGGAGCTGAGGAGGGGGAGATGGGGATTTCTTTTAATTAAAAAAGAGATAGATTGATTTTTCCCTAATTCTTTTTTTTTTTTTTTTTTTTTTTTTTAAAGGTTGTCTGGAGATGTGCAGTTGGCCTAAAAGGACCATAATTAATGGCACAGTTTAAAGTGCAGTTTATTTCTTCTCTTGAAGCAAATTAGCTGGAATAACAAGCAAACATCAGGCTAGAGGAAACGCTATGTTACTCTCCTGCTTGTGTTTCACTCTGAGAGGGAAGCCCACCAGAGCAAGACGGAAGAGATGGGGAGAGATAACACCACCACAGCACTTCATTATACTTGAATGCTCCACCACACTCCCTCACTTTGGCTGGGCTACAGCAGAGCAGACGGAGGAGCGCGGCTTCCCTAGGAACCGCTAAGGAAGGCACTGGGGGCTCTCAGAGGGGGCACAGGGCTGGTGAGACAGCTTCACAGTCAGCAGGGGGAAAGGGACAGCCCAGAGATGTCCAGAGTGAAAGTCATCCAGTGCTTTGCATCCCTAGCTGAATGGAGGGAGGGACCACACTTCTCACAAGCAGACTGCAGCCACAGAAGCCTCATGTTCAGTTCCTCAGTGAGATTATTTCTCATTTTCTCTGGGGAACAAATTCTCCATGGAAGTCACATGCTCCTGAACACCTGACAACCAGGCAGGTCAGCATCTTGTGACACCTTACCTCATCAGCACTCAGTCTCTGAACAAGCACAAGCCATGTCGGGATAGATGCTCTTTCCCTTATAACAGACAGCATCACTCTGTCTGTGCTCTGTTCCCCTTCATAGAATATTTCATATGCAATATTTTCATCTATTTGAATTGGTAGGTCTGCAGTGAGCCTAGATTTTAAACTGATAAAGTTTCAAGACACCGTGTCTCCCACTACTAGGTTAATTCTGGATTGGAAACATATGATAGATGACATACTGATTTTGCTGATGTAGTAGACATGGTTATTCCAGCATGTGATCGTGACATATATAGGTATGTCTGCATGTAAAAATGAAGAATTTAAACTTTTAGGTTAAGAATTCTGCTACAAGGTTTTAACACCAAATTTCCCACTTTCTGAATACTTATTTCCATATCATACACACTATTAAACTAGAAATTTTTGTTCTTTTCACAGTACTTCAACAAAGTACTCCGACATCTGAAAACACTTCATTACTGCAGTAGTGCTTTAAATTTTAAGTAGCTAAAATGTTCCAGAGTCTCACAGGCTGCTTCCTGTAACCATCCTAAAATATACTCCTTGCAGATACTTCTTGATGGCTGTAGTTAAATTCTTTTGCAAGTTGCTTTGTGGCTTGCTTACCTTTTTAGTTTTTTATGTTTTGGTTGAAGCCATATTAATGTACATGGCATTTTGTTTTATTGCCTAGGAAAAAGAATAAGACCTTAAAAAGGGAACGGATGTCTGGTGCCATCCATTATGAACAGCAGTGTAATAATGTTTTGCCTGTCATAATGAGAACTCAAACAGAGAACCCTTAAAGAGAGCTGCTGTCTTTCACTTCTATCTCCAGGAGCAAATTTTCTTTTTATTAGATTTCTTATAATGATGATCAGATTTGTAGGAGAGAGGTCCCAGGTGATTTAGTCCTTCAGAACATCTATTTCCTCTATTAGCAGAATATCAGCTCATTAACCAACGACACTGAGAAATTGAGATCTCTTTCTACTCTCTTCAGACTTTTAAACTCTACCTTTGATGGGTCGTTGTGTAAGTGAGGTCAAGCTTTTGTCCATAAACCTTTCCATATTTTACCAGAGGCATTGAGTTTGAATTATGTTAATAATTAATTACCATGCATAAACCAGGATTAGAAATGACATATTTCTTTCTTTCATAGTAGGTTTCTCTAGCTCAGCAGTTAGAAAAGAAAATGCAAATGAATTTACCTGGATTTTGCTAAGCAAAACAGATAGTCTATTTATAACACTGTTATTGACAAGGTGCTAGAAAAGGAAACCTGTATGCATCATATAACAACTTTTGTAGAATTATAAAAAGATTAAGAGCACTATTATTACAATATTAGTGTGTTGTGGTTTAACCTGGCCGGCAGCTGAACACCACACAGCCGTTCACTCACCTTCCCCCCTCCCTCTCTGGGATGGGGGAGAGAAATGGGAAAGTGAAGCCCGTGAGTTGAGATAAAGACAGTTTATTAAGACAGGAAAATAATGATAACAATAATAGTAATAACAATAATAATGATAACAATAATGTTGATAATAGTACTACTAATAATAATTTGTACAAACAAGTGATGCACAATGCAATTGCTCACCACCCGCTGACCGATGCCCAGCCTAACCCCGAGCCAGTCCGGTCCCCCTCCCCTGGCTAGCCACCCCTATATATTGTTTAGCATGACGTCAGATGGTATGGAATACCCCTTTGGCTAGTTTGGGTCACCTGTCCTGGGTCTGTCCCCTCCCAGCTCTTGCTGCACCCCCAGCCTGCCCATTGGCAGGACAGAGCAGGAAGCTGAGACATCCTTGGCTTGGTGTAAGGAGTGCTCTGCGACTATTTTAGGAAGAACTTCTTTACCGAAAGGGTTGTTAGACATTGGAACAGGCTGCCTAGGGAAGTGGTGGAGTCACCATCCCTGGAAGTCTTTAAAAGACATTTAGATGTAGAGCTTAGGGATATAGTTTAGTGGGGACTGTTAGTGTTAGGTCAGAGGTTGGACTCGATGATCTTGAGGTCTCTTCCAACCTAGAAATTCTGTGATTCTGTGATATTAAAGCATTGGGGTGTTATCAGCACGATTCTCATCCTAAGCCAAAACATAGCATTCTACCAGCTACTAGGAAGAAAATTAACTCTGTCCTAACTGAAACCAGGACATGATGGCAAACCTTGTATGCTTCAAAGGTATGCTTCTTAAACGACAAATGACAACAGAGCTGAGCAAGGTCATCAACTAGAACAAGAAGTTGCAGATCCATCAATTTTAATGGAACTGACACAGTGATTCAAATTGAAAACATGATTCTCAATGTCTAGGTCTTTTTTCTGTGGACCCCTGCTTAAAATAGAAAATACTCTCACCAAAATATATAAAATTAAATTTGGTCTAATTCTGAAAACAAAAGTAAAAATAAAAACACCTGACTAAGGATATTAGGGGGGTTGGAGCTAGATAATCTTCAACATCCTTTCCAACCTGATAAAGTTATACAAAAACACATTTAAAGTTGAATTACCTTGACTATTGTTACTTGATTGGTATTACACTTGCCTCTTTCTTTCAGGCTGTGATTGCATTGCCTGACCACAAGGCAGTTGGTTCAATATTGCTTTGCCCATCAGATGTCAAGATCCCATGATGCCATAATGTAATGAATGCCAAAAATAGTAAGCTGTTGTTTTGGTCTCATGAATCAGGACCATTGTGTATGTTACAATGTCCTGGAGGAGAAAACTGTCAGTGCTCCACTGCTAGTGGAGCAGGAAGGGTAATGACAGTGTGATGGACAAGACAGAAGTTAGTGTAACCTGCTCATCTGGAAAGAATGCCCCCAGAAAACTGTTATGATTGTTATGGAAAGTGTTGATGCTCTTTGGTCTCTATACATACAGAGCAAATGCATGTATAATCTATACAAAGCAATAAAGCAGTCAGCAGAAATAAAGCTAATTGGTTATATTAGGAGGAAATGCAGCTGATGCATCTATTCTAGAGCATGATCTTATACTTATCATATATCAATGCCCCAGTTTTCCAAGTAAAACCAGAAAAATAATACTCTTCTCACAATTAAATTAGAAAAACTTTGCTAGAAGTCTCATGCAAAGAGCAGTTATAAGTTTTATGAGTTTATCTTTTCATTCTTGTTGATCTCTGAAACTCTTGAACACACATACCTTTCAGCAGACAATCATAATATGATCTGATTCAAATTGCTATTTTGTCTGAAACCGATTTGTTTCCTGTTTCAAGCTAATACCAACGGAGAGACAGTAAATTGTTTTTTTTTCTCTGTCCCGACCCAAACTTTTAACAATCTCAGGGATCTGAAGTTTCATACACTCAAGATTAAGTCTAATGACTTAATTAGCAGCTTTAAATGCATCTGCAGATAAATCAAAGAAGATGCTAATATTCTTTAATTTACATGGACATTGGTATAGGTTTCTTGTTTAATTTTGGTGTAAAAGCTTTCCTAACCAAATTAATCAAATCCTACATTTATTTTGAACAAACTTTAAATAGAAGGCAGAAATGAGATATGTAAAGCATTTACCCCATGTTTCTTAAAATTATGATAAGCTATCCAATCTACCAACTTCAAGACAGCCCCTGAAAAGCCTTCTTTAATTAAGATCTTTTATTAAGGTCTCTAAAGCAAAATGATTAATCTAGTTTGAACCTGTGATAAACACATTAATCTTCAGAATGTTGGTTGAATAAGGAAGGGTGAACTGGTGAACTGGTACCCTTCCCAAGAAAACCAGAAAGTCCTAGAATAACTAAGTGTTTAAAATATGGAAATTATTTAACCTTGAAGCAGGGAAAGTCATATTTCTTGATGTAACCATTTTTGAGTGTCTTCTTTATCAAGTTTACTGAGTCTAGGAGCAAGGTGTTCATTGTTTTTGGAGAAATTATACATCTGATTAATGAGTAAGAGTAAAAGACTATTACACAAGATTATTTACAAAAATAAAGACAAAATGCTTCTGCCTTTTTGAGAATGCTCCTATGTTAATGTGCACATTATGTCTGTAAGTTTGTAAAAGACTCTGAAGATAGAGAGAACTGCCTGAAATGTAACTTAGTGCCTTGGCTGGAGCTGTCCTATCTTACTGCTGTGCTTTCTGCTTTCATGAGCACTTGATATACAGACCCAATATAAAATAAGGGCTGCAAGATTTGGCTGTTATTTATAAAAATGAAAGAATAAGGTGAAAGATGAGTAACTCCAGCTCTATGGGGAATTGGTAGGGCATGGATACAGAAGATAGTTTATTGCTCTGCTTGGTGGAATGCTCAGCGGGTTCAGTGAGTTCATCAGATTTTGAGTCTTGTAGTAGAATGTAGGTAATAAAAAATCTACAGGTGCATAAAATCAGTCTTTCAAGCACTGAACATTTCTGTGGCTGAAAAAGAGGCTTTTTAAAAACCTGTGATATCACAATCTGGTAAAAAATTTGGTTATCTTATTCCAGTGAAACAGAAAAGAACAAACAGAACAACTAACAGACATTTAAAGATACATGTATAACAATAATATTCAAGACTGCTGTTACGTATCACACTGTGGAAAGACAAACCAAATGCAGTATCCAAATGCTCAGCTTTCTTAGTTAAAAGGGCATATGAGGAGGGAACAGGAAGGTATTGATATTGCATATAACTTCTGGAAGAAAAACTTCACAGTAGTCTTTCTGAAGCATTCATCTAAACAGATACTGGGCTTATAGAACAAATGCTGCAGAGATTTGTGTAGCATCAAAAGATTGTTATTAGTGTTTGAAAAACTTGTAATATAATGAAATAGATATAATAACACAAAGGGAAGAACTTGGATGAATTATGTATTAGTTTGGAATATATACATCAATTGTACATTAATGTCGATCAATTCCTGCATCTTCAGCATGATTAGAAACACTGAAAAGAAGGTCCAAACACACCTTCTGAGACCGTTCAGTGAAACAACAGCTCAATTTTACTAGAAACATTTGAACGGTTTAGCAAGCTAAGATTCAACTGATGTTAAACTAAAATGTAAGTTAAGATAGATGATGACTACAATAACCAATTCTTAAGTGCTCCTGCAACAGGAAGTAGTCATGTGTGGTGAAAATGTGTATGCTTTCCAGTGAACAAATACATTAAAATAAAACTATCCAGAGGGAATATATTAAAGAAAATGGAAATAACAACTTACTCTTTGGTTTTATAATATGTCTAAAACATAATAAAATAAATAAAATAATAAAATAATAAAATAAAATAATAAAATAATAAAATAAAATAAAATAAAATAAAATAATAATAATAATAATAATAATAATAATAATAATAATAATAATAATAATAATAATAATAATAATTTGGCACCTGTCTGTAGCAAGACCAATAGAAGTAAGCAGAATAAGGTCACGTCCAAGATCCACAAGACCAATTTATGTCCATGATTTACGTAAATCATCATGCTCATAAAATGATAGGAAACTTCAAGGGAGTATGTTCTGCCACTATTTACCTCAAGATTAGCACATGTATGAGATACATAGATGTCCTGGTTTCAGTTAGAACAGAATTAATTTTCTTCCTAGTAGCTGGTGGAATGCTGTGTTTTGGCTTAGGATGAGAAGAGTGCTGATAACACCCCGATGTTTTAATTGTTGCAGAGCAGTGCTTATACCAAGCCAAGGACATCTCAGCCTTTTGCTCTGTCCTGCCAACAGGCAGGCTGGGGGTGCAGCAAGAGCTGGGAGGGGACAGACCCAGGACAGGTGACCCAAACTAGCCAAAGGGGTATTCCATACCATCTGACGTCATGCTAAACAATATATAGGGGTGGCTAGCCGGGGGGAGGGGGCCGGACTGCTCGGTTAGGCTGGGCATCGGTCAGCGGGTGGTGAGCAATTGCATTGTGCATCACTTGTTTGTACATATTATTATTACTTTCCTATTATCACCATTGTAACATTATTGTTATTATTGCTATTATTATTTTGTTATTATTATTTTCCTGTCTTATTAAACTGTCTTTATCTCAACTCACGGGCTTCACTTTCCATTTCTCTCCCCCGTCCCAGAGAGGGAGGGGGGAGGGTGAGTGAACGGCTGCGTGGTATTTAGCTGCCAGCCGGGCTAAACCACGACAATAGTTCACACCTCTGTTCATAGCTATGTGTAGCATTTTAAATGTAGATAAATTAGCATAAATCCTGTTTAGGGTGCAGTTCATTTCTCCTAATCCTAACAACCTAAATGTTTGGTATCACAATTCAACTAACTAGGAGTAAATGGTAAGAGTTACCACTAGGTTTATAGGTCATAATGTCATCTGTTAAATTTATCACATGAGATGTCACAATGCAGGAAGCATTCACCAGGCAGTACACTGAAACAGTGCACTGACATCTATTTCTTTCTTTGTGCAGGTATCTGAGAAAAAATATATCAAATTATTATTTTTTTTTTTCCCTCCCTTTGACTTCTATAGATGAATAAGACAACAAAGCTCAGGAACACTCAGACAGAAGCAGGCACAGGACTTGAACAGGAAGTGAAATATGGTTAGAAATATAATTCTTTTTAGGAGAACTTTGACTTTTAACAGAGGCAAAAGATCAGTGAGAGCTTAGACTTTGTAGCATGCATTTCAATTGAATGACAGAAACCTTCAGGAGATGTCCTTTGTGTCTCTAGAACTCTGTCATGAACATCAATATGGAGGTAGAACATGCTATAAAATCAATACTTGCATAATGATGATCACAATGATACTAATATTTATAAAATTTTAATAAACAATTAAACAAAAAAAAATAAAAAAAAAACTTTGACTTTTGTGCTTCTTTAGGTTCCTCTCCTGTTCCTTGCTATGCTGAAAAATATTGTTTGAACAAAACATCATTGACTGCCCTTTTCATGCAGCCACAGTACTCATCTTTTTAAAGACAAATTCAGGAAATATAAAGTATTCAGGAACAGGGAAGCTCTTGTTTTTAAGCACATCAAACATGAATTTAAGAAGAAAGAATAATGATATTGGGTCCTAAGGCCCATTTAATCCAGTTCTGTCTTAGTGGCTAAACGTGTCTAGAAAAATGTAAGTAAAAGAAAGAATATTGTGATATGCCTCAAAATGCTCTCTCAACACCCAACAATTTGAGCTTTGATAGTTCCCTGAGCCTAATATTTTGTCTTTAAATGTAATGGACCTTGATAAATTTTTCTTCCATGAGTTGACTTTGGAATTCATGTACACTTTTACTATTCCAGTGTTCTGCAGCAAGGCCTAATTAAATACAGAGGGTCACCAATAACTTTCGTTAATATAGGAGTCGAGTAAGGGTAGTAAGGGTAGATTATAGCTTATAGGACACTCAGGCTACTTCAGAACACAATAAATCATATTTTCAGTGAGGGTGGACTGTGCTGTCTGCACTGGGTATATGTCGTAAATCCTGTGTGCAATAATTTCTATGAATATGCAGTAGACTAGGGTGGGATTGATACAGTGGATTTGTCATATCAAGCACTGGACAGAAGATGGACTGAAAGCTGATTGCTGAGTCCTTATTCAAACTGTGAACTGAGATTGATGTAGGCTATAATCCCTTAGGTTCACACCAAACTTTCCAGCATACATTTTATGCCATCTGAAAAGCAAGACATGATAGCACTGTGTGCCTGGCTTGGCATTATAACTACCTCCAACTCTGGATTTCCCTAACTTTTCAAGAAAGATATGATGCCCTGAAAGCAAATTCTAACAATTCACACTACAATCAAAGACAGTGACAGAGTTTCGTGATTACTGTCAGTGTCAATAATTTTCCTATAGTGGCTTTAACCTAGGAAATTACTTCACATGTTGTTTAAAAACTGTATTTTCCCTAAACAAAGTTTATATCTTGGCTCTGAAAACACATGGAAAGTCTATATGCTTTAATTTGCCTAATCCTTTTTTCCATTTTAGATGGTATCAGCCAAGAAGTTTCTGTATGAATAGAGGATTTGCCCTCCATCATTGAAATGACTACTCATTTTCCTTTACTGTTGGAAACAGGACTGCAATTTTCTGTGAATGGTTTTATTTTAATTGAATAAACATTCATTTACTTTACTCTTTTTGTTATCTTCTACTGACCCCTTGTTTCTAAACAACAGATTTCAAGGATTTGGTTTATCATTTTTCTGCTACTGAAGACACACATAATTGAAGTTTCTTTGCGAAGACTTTAGTGTCATCAATCATACAGTGAAGTACTTTGCTGATGTTGTTGTAGAGGTTGCCAAATAAAGAGAAAATATGAAACAAAGTAAATCCTTGTACTCTGTTATTTAGGCAGCTAATTGGTTTATACAGAAGTTCAAGAAGAGAAGTCTACTTCTGAAGCAAGGACTTTTCTATAAAATGAGAACATGCAAGCTTCCTGATGCTGATTATTTATGCTATATACAAACCTTCATTCACGACTAATTCAATTTTCTTGTAGGAAGCTATCAACCACACATATTCACACATATATGTACATCACTTTTGCATAGACTGTCAAGGGATATCAGGACCAAAAATATTCCAACTGCTTTCTTTCAAATCTGTATTTCTCATACGAAAGTAAGCTGGAAAAAATTAAATAAACATACTCCTGTAGACTCATCTAGAAACAAGGCAAGTAGTTACCATTCTTCATTCTGGCTCTAAGTTCATTCTGAACACCTTCAGCCATTCCTTGAGCTTGGCAAGCGACAGCACTGTCTGAGAGGCCCAGGCTGCTTGGCTGCCTCTTCACACAGTGTTGCCATTAACACGTCTGTCCCTGCAGGTAGGAGTAAGTTTTCTGTCACTGTCTGAGCTTTCCATGCTTTGCAATTCATGGATCACACACTGAGATCCAAGTCCTTTAGTGTGGACAGAGGATCATTTGTATGGATTGTTTCTGTTTTGCAGGAACAATTCTATTTCTAATTCTTTTCTGTCTATGAACTCAAAATATTTTTGACTTTGTTGAAGTAAAAAAATATTTTTATTTTTAGGAAGAAGCAAAGATCATCTATTTCATCTGTCTTCTGGTTTTTAATAGCTAGGGCTTTGTATTGCAAGACCTAAAAAAGTCCCTGACCACAACTTTTTGAGAAGAAGCCCACTGATTTTGCATTGCTCCCTTTTATTGGATTCTCTGGACCTAGAATCAGAGATAATTCTGTGACTTAAGGTAACCACTGTCTCCCAAACCTGGAAGAAGACCATACTGAACAAACCAAACCAAACCAAACCAAACCAAACCAAACCAAACCAAACCAAACCAAACCAAACCAAACCAAACCAAACCAAACCAAACCAAAACACAACTGCCAGAAAACAAAGGTTCTTCTCACAGCTTGCTTTACTGCAAGATCTCCATCAAAGATGCTTACAGGACATTTTTTGTTGATCTAAGGGGAAAATTATCTTCAGAAATAATTGCTAGTTCTTCAGCAAAAGCCATTTGGATGACAGTGTTAAATTTGCAGACCTCTGCCGTCCTATCAAAAGATTTCTTAAAAAAGATTTAGGAGAATTCCATGGCAATTCAGGAGAAAAAGAGTGAATGAGGAATGAAGAGTTGTGGAACCTTCTCTACAATCGTTGGAGACAACACATGGCTGAACGTCCTTTTTGTAGTCATCTTTCGTAGAGTCCTGAAAAGAGATCTACAGATCTCATTCAGATTGAAATACAAGATTTCAGAAGTCACTACTACAAAATGCTAGTCAGAGTAGCAAACTGATGCTAATTTCTCACCTTTTTATTTCTTCAAGATTTTTTCATAAGGATCATTTACAAGAAGCAATTACCAGAGTAAATGAAACCAGAAGCTTTTTATCTTTGGTACTGAGGTAGGTACTAATAGAAAAATAAATACATATTTGAGGGAAGAGGAGGGATAAGGACAAGAGAGTGTCTAATGCTGCCCTTTTCTGTAGTTAATTCCTGTATCTGTGCTGGGTGCACTTTTCTTATGAAGAACTTATCCTCACAAATCTGCTCAAGCATCATAGACTCAATAAAATTCCCACCCAACCCAACTGATCAACCAAGGAGTGGACAAATATAGGCATAGTGTATAATTTATGGGTGTGGGGAAAAGGGAAGCAAAAAAAGATTTATGCTATCATTAAACAGTAAAAGCAATAATATTAAATCATGAAATCTTCTTGAATGAGGGACCAGACATGAAAGGTGACTTGAATAAATACATTTCAATTGCTTCCTGGGATAAAAATTAAAAGAATACTCCCCTAAGGGAACTCCAGCTATAAAAAGTACTTTGACAGTGTAAGTCTCCACCCACTTTCCCCATTTTCTCTTGGTGTTCAACTTTTTTACTGAAAGCACAAAATAAGTACCATTTATATAGATCTGCCTTAGATATAATTGATGTCCTAGTAATAGTTATCTATTGATTAAAGTCTACAATGTATGTTCTGGAAGAAATTAATACATTCCACCAGATATAATTGTATGAAATTGATTATATTAAATCTGAAATATGAGATACAGAAAGCCGTGATTGAACAGCTGTAAAATACATTTGCATTTGTGTGGTCTAAACAAATGAGGGACTCAGGAGTCAATATTTCTCCTCACCTCCATCAGTTTCATAAGATGAATTTTCCTCCCGTTATTTCAAAATTAAAAAATGATTTGTTGGATCGGAAAAATTTACATTTGACTTGGCTTGGCCATATAGTTGTGGTTAAAACAAATGGCTTGCCAGAAATCAATTTCCTATGTTAGGTCCAGCCAGTATGGACACCCAAAACAGCTCTTGAGGAAATCCAAGCAGAAGTTGCTACATTTATACAGGACCCTGATATATCCTCAGGGTGAATAATGTCTCTGAAATTGATGCAGCTTTCCTTGTGAAGATGAGTCTCCTTTTTTTTTTGCAATATTGCATTGAACTTGGCTGAGAAGTGCATTGAACTTGGCTGAGAAGAAAACTTTCTAAAGCCACTTTGACATATGCACCTCTGTTTGTCAATGTGATTTCATGACCTGGTTTGGACCCCAGAAGACTTATTTTTCAAAACATTTTGTCATGAGTAAAGGTTTGCAATGACACAGACAACACTTCTCAACACACAACATCCTATCTTAGTAGATTAGAATTAAATAGTACAAAACACTGAATTAAAATGGCAAACCAAAGGTACAAAGCCTGCCACGTTTTTCTTCTCTCAGTTAAATAAATCCTTTGCTCATTCTGGCTTCACCAGGAATCCTGGACTGCTTGTTCCAACTGCTTGGAAGAATATTTGAGGAGCATCCAGAAATCTCTCTAAAGATCACATTGCCTGTTTGTACAGAAAATTGGGAAAAGCATTTGAAATGTCTTATATATCAAGGCTTGACAGCTTGTGTGACTATCTTCATCTTCTGCATTCAGAAGATTTACAGGCTGTCCACCTGACAGTCAAATAGACATGAGGCAGAGCTGAGCGTGCAGTCACTTCCCTTGTTCTCATGTGACTGTTTATTAAGAGTAGTGCAGACAATTTCTCAGTCTGCTATCATCCTTTTTTTCTTTTATTTTCATCTCCACTACCAAACAATTACTATTACTATTTCCAATTTGGACAAATACTTAAATACTTTTTTTTTTTTTTTTTTCTTTCAGTCTTGACCATGTTCTCAGTTTCTCAATGTTACCTGACACTTTCAAGAGTCCAGTAGGTGTCCCTGGGGTTGTATTTTCCTACATTCATATGTGTTTATACTTTTCTATACTTTTACAATGGTCAGGTATCTCTAGGTTAGCCAGCTGGATTCTATACCAACAGATGTGTATGTGGGAACAGCAGTTGTTTCTAATCTTGCACTAAAAAATTGATTAGTGAATTTCAAATTCCTGGTAATTCAGACACCACTACTTTTTAGACGGTACCTTAAAAAGAAGGTGACAAGAAATCTTTGTAATTTCCATCAGTCTTGTGTTTTCAATCTGTTATGCTTTCTCCTTTCATTGTGATCACTCACTCTGTCTGGCATGTGCACAAACTAAATGTGTATTAATTGATTTACTTCACTCATAATGGTGGCTTAAATAATACTAGCAGTTATTCAGTGCAGTACCTAACTTCTTTGCAAGTCCTGTTATTGCCAATAAGCATGCAAATTCAGCTGTTGAATAACAGCATGTAAATACACCACCTATAACATTATTTTGTTGATTTTCTGCTGAGAATTGTGACTTTTTTTTAACATTTAATCCTCAGGACCTACCTCAGATTTTGCCTTTTTCATGTGTAACCTAAAGAAAATCACAAAATCCAGCATTGTTGTCATTGGGACTGATAGCATTTATGGTTGGTAGGCATATGACATCATGTTTCAAATTACAATAAAGTGTTTATCATAGAGATGAAAGAGATTCACTTAGGTTCTGTGACGGAGCTGATTGAGAGCTGATGCAGTAATTGGTCATGGTAAAGGTTCATTGAAAAGTATCAGCAAAACATGTTGCCTGATAGGACACTGTTGTCTGACATTGTCTCTGTTTCTTGAAAAGTTCAGTATAAAGTCAATGATTTTCTAATAGAGTTTGTGTCTGCCAGATTGTATGCTGACCTTTCATTTCAGTAATATCTTAGGTTGTTTATTGTGTCTTATATTGCTGTCAGGGCTACACATTTATCTACTGCTCTTTTACCATTTTCAAACTCTTATAAAATCTGTTAGTGATATTCAGCATGTACCTGTTACACAACTTTTTCTGAAGGAATATATAGTTTCCACTGGGACAAAAGACAGCAACAAAATCTGATATGTAGTTTAAATGCAATGATCCTATGATTAATAACATTAATATAATAAAAATATAGTCCTTTTTATTTATTTTTTATTTTTTTCCCTTGAAAGTCTCTTTTATTGGTTTCAAGAGACACCTTATCTTAGAGATAAAATTATGTGTAGTAGAATATATATTAAGAATTTAAAGGAGGCAGTGCTTTGTTGCTGGTACAAAGTATTTTATTTGATTAGTGCAGGTATAATCAAGAAATATGTTTTTTCCCATCTTGAAGGAACATTTTTGTGAAGTCACTTGCACACCAGGATAACAACTCTTTTTAATTCTTAGTTCATGATTTGTCTTGCTTATTTATTACTTGACTGCTTTTGTGATATGTGAGCAACTCCACATGACACTTAAACACTGTTCTTTAAACAATTTCAGTATGATTTGCAATGATTCATCTAGCCTCTGTGATAACTGGTAGATTTTTCAGTGTGTGCAATAACCAGTTCTTAATCAGATGCATTTGTTTTCTCAGCAAACAAGATCATCCTCATATACCTGTTCATGTTTCAGATGTCAGTTTTGGTATCTAATTGACTCAACAGTGTCTTAGAAAGTGCTTCTTGGAGACACTGTTTTGATGTACCATTCACTATAGACTGATACTGCTTCAGTCTTACCTATTATGACATCAAGTTGTTGCATGGCACTTTCTCAACTTGCTTTTCTTAAAATGGAGTTAGTGAGATAAGAGCAGTGTAGCTTCTGTTACAGTGGCTGCTGCTGACTGCCCCATTCTGTGAGTGTTGGACCAAAGTTGCTTCAGACATGCTGTGGTACTGCAGGGAAATACCTAGAAGTGTTTTTTTTTTTTCTTTTTTCCTTCTTTATTCCTTGCAGCGATAAAATCTGGCAGCTGTAGCAGGCACACAGTTTGGTGAGGATTTCCTGTTTGTTCACATAGGACCCTTCAACTGTTACTAGAAAATCATCCACAGTGGCTTTATAATAGATCTTATAGTGTTGACAAATTATTCATCTAGCCATATCTTCTATTGTGGTAGTTGAAATATATCTAGATCGAGATGGGTGCGAATGAATAACAAATACATAGAATCACTGAAGATACCTCTATATCAGCTTGTCTGGTACCCCTGCCTCACATCTGAGCAATCACATCTGGGGCCAGTTTCTCATAGATATAGCCAGTCAAGTTTTGAATGTCTCCAAGGATGGAGATGCCACAGCCTCTCTGGCCCACCAGTCCCTATATTTGACTACTCCCACACTAAAAAAAAATAAATAAAATAAAATAAAATAAAATAAAATAAAATAAAATAAAATAAAATAAAATAAAATAAAATATATATTTTCTTATATTTAAATAGAATTTCCTGTGTTTCAGTATGTGTCTGCTGCCTCTTGTCCTGCAGCTGGACACCACTAAGAAGAGTCTGGCTCAGTCATCTTTATCCACTCCCCCAAACAGGTAATTGTACCCATTTATAAGATCCTCAATAGGCTTCTTTTCTCCAAACTGAACAGTCCTGGGTGTCTCACCCTCTCCTCATATGAGAGATCCTTCAATCCCTTAATCGTCTTCTTGCCCTCTGCTGGACCCACTCATGTCACATACCAGGGTGCACAGGACTGGTTCCAGTAATCCAGATGTGTCTCAGCAGTGTTAAGTAGAAGAGAAGGATCACCCTCCTCAGCCTGCTGGCAACACTTTTCTAATGCAGCCCCAATGCTTGACCTTCTTTGCTGCAAGGGTGCATTGCTAGTTCGTGGTCACCTTGTTGTCCACAAGGAGCCACAGATCATTTTCTGATAGTCTGCTTATCCCTGCCTCTGGCAAAACAGCCTTACTGTGGTGAATATTTTCTTAATTTATCTTTTTGCTAATTAACACAAACTCCTAATCTTTTATTTGGTATTGATGAAAAGATAACACAGAAAATGAAAGAAACAAATGTAGGTAAACATCTTTCTTCCCCCTTCCTAGCCTCAGCGTTCTCTATGTTTGCTGCTTTTTGGGGTCATTCACATAAGGGTTTCTGTTTGACACTCAGTGCTTATGTTCTTGTTTGCTCCACCTTGCTTTACACTGTTATTTATTTATTTACTCTGGCCATACACCTTCAGGCGTGCATGTATGTATGGCTCACTCCCACCCCACCATTGTGGCTGCTGGTTTCCTAAATGCCCCCTGGATCCCCTGGGATCCTCTGACTGCCCAAGGCCTTGGTGCATACCGGGTGCTCTGGTTCCAACTGGCTGTGACTGGCACAGAGCAGTGCTGGCCCACTCCTGCACCAGCCACCCCCGCAGCCTCCTGTTGCCGAGACCCTGCCGCTTGTGGTCTACATACTTCCCAGGTGCAGGGACCTTTGATGAACTTCATGAGGATCATGTCACCCCATTTTTCCATCCTGTCCAGGTACCTTTGAAAGGCAGCACACCCCCCGGTGTATAAATCTCTCCTCCCAGTTCTGCAGAGGTTGTGTTCCATCCTATCCTCCAGGTCATTAACAAATATATTAAGCAGGAGTGGCCTTACTATCAGCCCTGAAGGGTCACCAGCAGTGACTGGCCTCAGCTGAAGTATGTGTCACTAATTACAGTCCTTGTAACATGGCAGTTCAGCCACTTTTCAGTTCACCTCAGTGTCCATTAATATAGCTGGTATTTCATTGCTCTGTCTGCGTGGATGCCAGGGTCTTAAGTCTTGCCAGAGTCAAGGTAAATATCTACTGCTTCCTCCTCATCCACCAAGCCAGTCACCTCATTGTAGAAAGCTATCAGATTGGTCAAGCATGATTTCTCCTTCATAAATACATGCTGACTGCTCTGAATCACCTTTTAATCCTTAATATGTTTGGAAATGGTTTCCAGGATTATTTGCTCCATTACCCTTCCATGGACTGACTGACCTGTAGTTCCCCTTATCCTCTTTCCTGGAATTCCTCAATATTAGAGTGACACCTGCCTTCTTCTAGTCCACATGAACTCTCCCAGTCACAACAACTTTTCAAAGCGTCCTTGTGATGTCAGCTGGATACCTCACCATGCACAGGCACATCTCATCAGGTATCATGGATTTACATATGCCAAATCTGTTTAGATGTTTCTTAACCTGAATGTCCTCCAGATAGGGTAGGTTTTCCTTTCTCTGGACTTTCACTGATCTCAGGGGCCTGGCATGCCTGAAGGCCTATCTTGCTAATAAAGACTGAGGGGAAGAAAGCATTGAATACCTTGGCCTTTTCCATGTCATTGTCCCAGGTCTCCTGCTCCACTCAGCGGCTGGCCTACATTTTCTCCAGTCTTCTTTTGTCTTCTGATGTACCCATAGAAGCCTTTCTTCTTGTCCTTTATGTCCTCTGCCAGAGTCAACTTCAGGTGTGCTTTGGCTTTCTTAGCCCCATCCCTTCATACTCAGACAGTGTCTCTATATTCCTCTGGCTCTTCTGTCCCTCTTCAACCACTTTAGGTTCCTTTTTCTATGTCTGAGTCCCTGTTATGTTATCATGGTGACCCCAGATAAATGCAGATGAACACTGAAACACAATGAATTTTAACTATGCATTTCTTTCACTCCTGATTTTGTGTAATATCTACAAAAAAAAAAAAAAAAAAAAAAAAAAAAAAGATTCAACTTGTGTAGTGAAATTTGTTACACAGAACTGGCAGGTCTTTTCCTTCCTTTCATTCCTTCCTTTCCTACATCTATGAAAAACATTCAAGATTTTTTTTTTTTTTTTTTTTTGTAATTTTATCTATTTCAGCATATAACACTAAAGAAAACAAAACAACAAAGCCAACATTCAGCTACTGGCCAATTACTCTGCAATGATAACATCTCAGAAAGTGGAACATCAAAGCATTCATGGGACTTATCAGTACACCAGTTTGGTCTGTATTTCCAATTGGTAATATGTAGTCTCGTGCAAGAAGGACAGAAATTCAAACTACAGGAAAGGCCATCTTAAAGGGCCTGATCTTTCTGTGTAATGAATAATTATGAAAGTGGAAAACAAGGCTGCCTTTATGGAGAAATAGGAAAGGACATAAAAGTAGATATTACCTTATCACTATGGGAAAAATATTTGGAAGATAGCCAAGACTGTTTCTATTTGTGTAAATATTAAGGAAAATTTATCAGTTGTATATCAGAAGACTTAAATTAACAAAAGCATTAAAAAAAAAAAAAAAAAAAAAAAAACAAAAACAGAGAGAGAGAGACTGAGAGAAAGAGTCCAAAAATGCTGTAGAATGTGTGACATAGTAGGTGGAAATACAGTGGGAATGGTCTTGTTTACCAAAAATTTAAGGAACAATGAAAAACAGAAGTTTAAGATAGTTAGATCTAAGATAGTTAGGACCTATCAGTCAGAGGGTTCAGCTGAGTTACAATCCAAAGGACTGGACCTGCTGATAAAAAATAGCAGCTCATGGAGCAATAACTTGGCAAAAGAAAAGAGTGGATTGTTTTGATATAGAGGAATAAAAATATACATACCTTTTTTAAAGGATGAAAATTTCAGGCTATTTTATTTCAAAGTGTTCCTAATGTAACCCCCATTTGTGAAACTGGAACAAGATAATGATAAAAGATTGACCAAACATAAACAGGTCTTGCAAGGGTAATACAATTTATGAATTGTTATTTGGGAAATTTGTGTCTATTAATAACAACATTACTAGAGGTGTAGTATAAATAGGTACAATGTAATTTTGGTCTCCAGTACTGTGCAGTACAAAGCCTGACTATATATAACCTGTCACTGTAGTACTGTTTGTTTCCAGATTCAGCTAGTAAAAGACATTTTCACTCCAATAACACTTCATTCTCTGGTAAAGCATGAATTGTTTAGTTGATGTTTAACTCTTTGGTTAATCTGAGCCCTTGTTCTGTAAACAGCTGGAAGCACTGAACTTGCTAAAGAGTATTAATGAGCTCAATTAAACTTCAAACTGTGTGTGTTTTTCACTGAGCGTCCATATGTGTGGGATTTCCACACAAACCCACTTAATTAAAATGTTGGGTTCACTGATAGATCTTCATGCAGGCAAATAATTACATGTGTAGTTTTTTGATGTTTACACAGAAGTCACAGACAAAGACGAAATCCAAAGTTTGTGTGGATAAACACACTCATGTATATAGAGCAGCCTCTCACAGAAATAGCTAGAATAACAAAGCAAGCAGTAAACCCTATATATAATATTTTTTTTTTCATCAATGCAACTGTTTTCTAGATTTATAATGACGTACCTGATTTTTTAACATATTTGAGTTTATCCTATGGAAACTCCATTAATTTAAATGGTGTCAGAAGACAATTTGGCAGATTTGTGTGTGTGTGTGCATGCAACCAACCAATTCCTCATATAACCACTTGCATCTGACGGCATTACATACATGCTAGAAGTTGTGTCCAAATTATGAAAATCAGCAATAAAGCCTCACTCTGCATTGTACCTAATGTTAAATGAATGAAAGTAGTAGTGGGAGAAACAAGAAAAATAAAAGGTCAATTTACAGTTAAAATTTATTATTACCGTTTAATTTATAAAATAAATAAAAACAATTGAAGAATGCAGAGAGAAAAAAAATAATATGCTTAGGCATCTCTAATAAATCCTATTCTAAACTTGACTTTTCCACCATCTAGTGTTTACTCTGAGGATATGTTATGGATGCTGTGGGCATCAAGAAGAGACATTGCCTACGTTCAATATATTGAGCATTCTTCAAAGCTGATGTAAAAACTAAATACCAGATAATAACCATAGCATTTGCTTTGAGGATGATATGGAGCCTGACTATACTGACAGTGATTAAATATCCTGAAAGATTGATCTGAGACGTATTGGGAAAACCCAGATTTTGAGAACATACACCTGCCTGCCAGATGTATGTTATTGCAACAAGGGTGAAGAAGGAAGGCTACTGTGACAATTAAGCTTCAGGTATTATTTTCAGACTTCAAAATACGAATTACAGTTTATTCTTTGTAAATCAAACTCCTCTTCATCAAGTTTCTCTTATTCTTCTCTGAATGAACATGTAAATGTATACACACAAACTTATTGCAACCCTAGCAACTGGGATACATATATTTGAATACTAGAACAGCTCAGAATAGTTTAAACATTTGGTATTGTAAAGAAAGCTTTATTATTGCAGCTTCTCTGTATTAAAGGTCAGAGCAGAAATTCCAGAATTCTATTTATGGATGTAGAACTCTGGTGGGAAAAGTCTCATAACAAAATTCACCCACAATACACTACAAGATGACCCCATTAAGCTATCTCCTGTGAAGGCTTCACAGACTCTATCTGGTCTGGGAGATTCACTGATCTGTTGTATTGGAAAGTGATTTTCTGAATAGAAATTTCAAGAAAATTTGTGCTGCAGATTTTGAAGTCTTACCTTACACATTTTGTATGAAGATGCATCTGCCCCATAACAGAGAGGAAGTATGTGAATCCCTATGAATTGCAGAGGTGTTTTTTTTTTTTTTACAAAATCTTGTGTTGTTTGTCAAATACACTAAGCTCCTAAGCTCCAAAGTACAAATAGATCTAGTGGTCTCCTGAAAACCATCAAGTGCTGCAAAAAACAAGTTCTCTGGTTGTCCAGGAGGCACCAATATTACACCAACAACTCCAACCAGCTGTTTTTAAATTTTTTTTTCCTCTGGTACTGCTTTAATGCTTGCATATGGACAGACTGTTACTGGGTCTCGTCAGTCAGACCCAGTAACTGAAGTAAGTTACTCTAGCTCAGTTTTTTGTCCTTGACAGTGTCTAAAAAGTGTATTACTACTAGAAAAGAGTGCAATATCAAGACAAAAATATATCAAATGTTATGATTCTCAACTGTGTAATGCACTGCAGGATAAACTATCCAAAAACCTTCTGCTGAGGAGAAGAAAACAAAGGCTGATAATTTCTTCTGACCCACATTCTGATTGAAATAACAATAAAATAAAAAATAAATAATAAAAAAAAAAAAAAAAAGGAGAGACAGAGAGAGACATTATCTTATGCTTCCATTCCCCTCAGGTTTTAAGGAGCAGGGCCTTAAGTCCTCTGCTTTCTAGGAACTGTGAGGAGCTGACCAACACAGTTTCTACTCATGGAGAGAGCCATATACTTAATATAAAGAGAAGCAGCCTATGTCCAAGTTAAGTTACCTGGTTAGTTTAAAGACATGTCTGGCAAGTGAATGCAAATATATTTATCAATAATGCTTAATGGCTCTGGGATAATCATATTTGAAAGATTTTTTTTTCTTTAATTTTGTCCAAGAACAACTATCCAGAAAAGGCCAGACAATATTGGGAAAGTAGGGTGTGTTTTAAACTGGATCAGCAGAAATGTTTTAGCTAACATGCAGACCATGATCCTGTCTAGAACATTCATTTTTAGGTTGAGAAAAGACAACTACGTGTGCATCAAAGCAGTCAAGTGACCCAACTTTCAGTGGAGGAGGGATTCCTGAAGGTAACCAAAGTCACAAGGGTGCTTCAAGTAGCATAATCTTAGAAATGCGGATAAGGAGATTTTATTTTTTTAAACTATGATACTGCAGAGGTACCAGGCCCACCAGAGTTGCTAAACACATCTATAAATGTGTGCAAATGCAGCTTGAAGACCTAGTGAAGAAATAGAGCTCTGGGATGTGGAGAAAGTAAGGAATAAATATCTATGAATATATGAATGTTTGCTGTAAAGTAGAAGAACTTGGGGAGATTTTTATTTATTTTTTTTTTTTATTTTTTTAGGATTGCTGATGGTGAAAGAAGTTCAATTATAAAAGGAAGAGGAAAAAATCATTGGAAGAAGAAGCAAAGTGAGAACTTTCGAAGAACAGTAATTTAAGTAAGGAACACTGAATTAGAAAGAAGAAATAAAATTATTTTTTTTCAGCCTTTTCTGAAACATAAGAAGCCTTGTCTTGCACTTAATTTCATCTTTAAACATGTAGAAAAATAGATATAAAGAAGATAAATAGATAGAAGAAGAAAATAAGAAAATTTTTCTTCTTTCACCAGAAAGATGAAAAGTAGATAGAAGAACGGGTAGAAAAACAGATAAAATAGACAAACTTTAACAGGGCTTACTTCTCTTCATTGACTCTACAGATTGCTGATGTGGATATATTTTTTTATTGCTTGTGTGGATATAGTGGGTGACTGCAGAGATGGCTACTTTAGAGACATCTAATTTTCAGGGCAGTTGAATAGCATCCTTTGTCTTGTGAACTAAGCTCAAGCTGAATGCAACCTAGCCTAGAAGAGGACGTAAAACCTTCCAGACAAAGGACCTGTCTTCCCTTCAACAGGACAAAATCCAGCTCAGAAAAATACTCACCAGCAAGAGAGAAAAATCAAGACAGAGGAGCCAAGCCAGACCCTGAGCAACCCACTATCTCCTGTGGGTAGAAAGGGAGGGAGGAGGTAGGAATTAAGGAGGCAAGGAACTCTTCTGTAGCCACCAATCACAGTTTTCCAGGGGAATGCTAGTAATTCAGCTTTTGAGTCATAGCCACATGCTGCTCTTCTGCAGAAGGGGTGGAATTTGAAGCAGAATGTCTTTAGTCACTCCTTGAAATTGGCCCAAGTGTGAACTCCCCAGGTCTGATGAAAATAAATACATTCAGCTTGGGCTGCAGGACATAACTGCGTGTTTCTTTATTCATGAGATTCTGTGATATGCTTGTGGCTTGCTAGCTCCAGCCTTGATGTAGGCTGAGTACTTTAGCTTTCCTCTGGGAAACAAATAAACAAACAAACAAACAAATTAAAAAAAAAAAAAAAAAGAGGGGGGGAGTATGTTAAATAGTTAAATACATTCCAGCTACATCCAGGTTCTTGATGCACAGTCTCAGAATAAAAACAACATAATAGCATTCACATTTTAATTTTGCCTCAGTCAGGACCATAGAGCCAACACATTGAACAGTAATTTCATATTTCTATGGAGTAGGAATGTATTTACATCAGCCTATGGATGTGAGAATCCATACAAAAACAGTCACATTTAAAAAATAAAATAATAATTATTATTATTAATAATAAAGAGGTCAGTAAGCTGGTTCTACAGTCATGATTATGGAACAAACAACAAATAGGAAAACACTCTATTTTAGACCATAAAAAGCAATTTGATTAAGTTGTACCATTTCAGGCCCAATTCAGGTTCTGAAAGTATTGCAGCTTTATTCATTTCCTCTGGCACAGGTGAAGACTTATGTGGAGGTACAAGATAGAACAAATACAATTTATGCAATAAATAAATAAATAATAATAAACAATAAAAATTACCATCAGCAATTTCTCTTATAGTGCTTATACTGCCACTGATACATGTAAAAGTTATTCTGAGTTCATAGGGAAACTAGTCATATTGAAATGATTAAAGCAAGCCAGAGGGAGAATTATCTGAGAAATCCATAGTATTTTATGGATGAGCTGGCGTATATAGTATTTACCATATCATAACTCATACAAGTCTTCCTTACTATCTTAATGAGTGACAATAGCATATCTGGAAAACATCTGCCCTGGAAAAGGACACATCAACTACTCTCTGTCTTCTTGAAAAATGTAGATATAGTATTACTCTATGTCAGCCATGCATATCATATGTGGTATGAAATATCTTCAGTGGTAAAAGAATAAGGAGTACATGTTTCATTTCTAAATACCCCAGACCAGGCTCTGATGTTCTTTCTCAAGATGAGTGCCCCTTACTCCCCGAGAAGTCTCATGGAAAACAGGATACAACTTTTCAACTCAGCAGGAATTTAGGTTACTCCATGAATTAAATCCCAGCAGAGCTAAAACCATTTTCTAGTAAATTAGCAAAAACTATTTTGCAATGAAATATAATTGTTTTTCATGTTCTTTTGAATAGATTATCATTAGGAAAATGAAGTGAGAAAAGCTTAAAGAAGGTATTTATATTGCAAATTTAAAATAAATCATTTATGATAACATGGCCATTTATATAGACACTCTCTTCCTTTTCAACTGTCATGCATGTTTTGGCTGGCATGATTACAATATATTCCTAATCCCTAGAACAGCATTTTTCCCATCAGAACCAGCAGCAGCTGCAGCTTGAACTTGTTTATCAACACACCCACCTGTGTTTTTGTCATGGACCGCCAATAATGCCATAACTCCTCCTGCTCTTTCCACTATGTAGGTGTTTTTAGTGTCTTTCCAGAGAGCTGGATTTTGAGGGCTAGGATATTTGATATAATGTTTTACTAAACTGAACTTTGTTTTAATGGGAAAATTCCAGAATGATCAAACCCATGGCAATCACAAGAGATAATAAGCACATCCTGCCAGTTTTAAACAAAAGTAGTGTCCACTCCTTAATGCTTTAAAAAGCCACTATTTTCTACTGAAAGAATCAGCACAAGTTTTGTGCTGCTCCTGCAGATGCTCATAAACTGCTGAAATACCAACTCAAAAGGATGTTAATGGTTTGTTTTCTGGCTCAGGATGCAGATATAGTAATGGGAAAAAGTTAGCTTTGTGGGCATCTTGAATGTTAGCAATAATTCTCTTTCTTCAGTAGTTATGCTTTGTCATTAGAGAGTGTGAACATTTTCATTCTTATTAACAGAGTGATCTTTGGCCAAGGAATTACCTAATGGAACAGCTGGGACACTTTGAACAGAACTGTGAACTAAAATTAAGTTCACAATTCAGACAGTTTTGCCTTGTATTGCATTTTTAATTCTTTTTTCATTGTGTAAGTAGAGCACAGATTATTATTATTATTATTATTATTATTATTATTATTATTATTATTATTATTATTATTATTATTTTGTTAGTCCCTGTGTTCATCAGTTATTCATATAGCAACTAAATTAAAGAACATAAGATGGAGATAAAGATGTATGCAGCAGCTGTGATGCTAGTGTTCATTTAAACTGGAGTTTCAGTTTGTTTTCTTCACCAAATAAGGGTTTTCATGACCATCTCACATGCCTTGAAATGTTATTTTTCATCTCCTTACAAAGGTCTGTTCTTAGATAGAAAAAGTTGTGGTCTAAACGAGAAATGTGAGAAGACTTATATTTATTATCTTGTTAGTTCCAGAAGAGGAATCTACCAGCACTTATAGAAGACTGAGCAGGGTTTAATGGTAGTTTATGGGCTCTGTCTCTTAGCAGAATCATGTACTGTTTACAACTGTTTCCAAGACATGCAGGTGCATTGTGAGAAAATGAGCCACTACTGAAGTCATATTATAGACACTTAGTTACAAGTGTTTCAGTCACATAGCAAGAAATTAACAATGCTGCATTTGTTTTCTTTTTAATATTTCTCATATTTCTTATTCTCATTCTAAAGGAATGCATTCTAATCCAAGGACACATTCTCATACATTCATTAATCCTGCTGCTCTAAAATGTTTCACATGAAAACTGAAAATCAGATGGCTTTATGCGTTCCAACTGGGCTTTTGTAAAGCAGGGTCATCCTTGAACTTGTCATCTGCTGAGGTATTAAATTCCAGATTTCACTCAATTACATGATCTTAAGAATGTGGCACTTTGCCATTTCTTTCTCAACTTTGAACAAATGTTATTGCATCTAACTGTTTAATTTCAGGAATACCTCAATTATAAGTGACCCTTAACAGGAAGTTGTACATCTTTTAAAAATTTACCTACGAAGGGAATGTAAATTTTATTTATCTCTTACATTGTGATAAGACTAAAGGACATTATTTCTTTTCACCCAGAATTTAGCAAGCATGATGTAACAAATTAATATCTGATTCAGAGAGATATGCAAAGTTTGATTTTCCTCACATTGGAAGACAGCAATATGATACATGTACACGACATTTACAAAAAGATTCATTGACCATTAAGATAATACATTAATTAAAGTTATTTTTAATTACAGGAAAAATTAGTCTAAAAAATTGTTCTGATTACCAAATAAAATATTTCAAACCAAGGAGACCAAAGTTAAAGCAAAATAAAACTAAGCATGCTATGTTTATAACACTTGCTTTAGAAAAACAAAACTCTTTCATAAACTAATTACACATAGTAAATTCCCTAATAAATAATATATATATTTTTTGAACCAACTTTATGAGATATTATTCATGTTTTCACTTCTGTAGCAGCATTCAAAAGCTGAGTTCACTGGATTATTTGACTGAGTTCACTGTACATATCTGATTGTGACATAACAATATCAAGGAATCTATAGTAATTATACTATAATTATTAGGCATAAAACAATTAACATAACCGCAGATTTCCACTGATTGATGGCATGTGTAATGCTGCTAGGCAAAAAGAGCAGGTTGCTTATTAGAGCAGAGTTTTACCAAAGATGTTTCAAACAAACAAATCTGTCTTTTAAAATTACATTTCAAATATAAATTTAATAATTTGAAAACTATTGAAAAATAGTCAGGGATGTAAGGTATATCCCTGATTACTTTTCAACATGTCTGCTTTTCAGTGCAGAGCATAATTGCTCTTTCTTTCCATTGTACTTTCTGTTGAAACAAAACACTGTGGACAAATGTGTAATAGTGGAATGGATCACGTAGTACTATTACAGGGCGCTGTCTCTGCACAGGAAGAGAGACAGCGATATTCAAAGGGTGGTGAGTGAGCTGCAAGGCTGAGTCAGTGATGCCCTAGGTGGTTGTGGAGGGAAGGCAGCAAGGCTTGATCAACACTTGCAGGAAGAATCAGAAAGAGATAAAGGAGTGGGCTGAGGCTTGGATATCTGGGGGGTGGGAGAGACTGAGGGCAGCTGGTGAGGACAAACCTCTACCCAAACCAGGGAGATCAAGAAAAGTGAACAGCTGCTGAAGTCACAGGGAGCCTAGGGAAAAGAGTGGGAAAAGACAGACTTGAAGTGGGCCATGTAGGAGCTAAAGCAGGAACAACTGAGAGACTGCAGCATGAAAAGGCTTCTGGGGAATGTCCTTCTGCAGGTAGAGGGCAGCACCCGTGCTGTAAAGTGACCAGCCACCTTGGAATGTTAGACAGCAGATGGAAGTGTCCTTTGAATAAGTAAGGCATGGAAAAAACTCACCAGACCTTTCAGATATGAATTTGTGAAGGGGAAAACAGGTTCCTGGACAGTCAGAAGTTGGAGTCAACTCCTTAGAATAAAATGAGAAGGCCAGTAAGAGCTTGAACTTTCTCTAGCAAAATGTACGTGTCTACATTATGCACTTCGTATGTCAAGGATGGAGCAAAAATGAGAGGTCTGGGCTCACTTGGTACGGATCTGCTGGAGGTCCAGATCTCCATCAGATCATCATCATATGAGTAACTCACATGTCTGACAGACCAAAAAAAAAAACACACACAAAAAACCAAAACAACAACAACCAAACAAACAAACAACAAACAAACAAAAAACACCTCAGACCTTGTTTTTAGTAGTAAATTAATCCTGCCCAGAATCAATGTCTGGGTTTAAGGCCCAGCTAGCACAGAACAGCCTGCTTCCATACTGTTAAACTCTTTTATCTCTCAAGAAAGGCCAGTCTTATCCAGCTGCCTACCTGGGAGTGTCCACAACCTATGCCTTCACCAAAGTGATGCCAGGGACTTGTCTGGGGTAACGCTTTTTACTCCAGACCAGAGTCATTCCCAAAAAACTTTCTAATGCTTAAACAATATCATCTATTGCATTCAAGTCCTCAGGAAGATTTCCCAAAACTAATAATTTACTACAATGCTTAATTTACTAGAATAAACATAGCTTAAGTACACCTTCCAACAAAGTTGGATGGAACTGAGCCATTCAACTACACTGTGACCTAATTAAAAATAATAGCTGTGGGTTGAGTGAGGATACTTGGTCAATAATTGTGGGTTAACATTAATTTCAGTTGTAATAAATCTGTATCTATAAGCATATTTTCAAAAGCATGTGCAGATTATTATGTTCTTTTCCAATTCCAATAATGACAGAAGGTAATATTGTTGGCGCTTTGTTTTGATATGTTGAACAGAACGAAAACAATTTCAGATAGTGCAAGATACCTACACTTGTAATGACTTGTTTTGTTCTGTGCCTTAACTAGTTCTGTCATGAACCTGTCAGAGAGTTAGAGAAGACTGGGTTTGTAGTGGATTCATTTTGCTGACATCATCTGCCTTTGTATCTCTACTACGCATGACTGACTGGAACCACAGTAGTAGAAAAAAAACAAAACAAAACCCTGTCCTGGGTGAATGTAGGCAAGAATTGGCCAAATTCAATGAAAACTGAAATCTCAACAATGTGGAGGTAATGTTAGCAGGTGAGAAAGGTTTGTCAGCATTACTCCAGAATGACCGGAGTCACCATTGGTACTGGACAGAGTACTGCAGAAAGCCCAGGGATGAGCTGTCTCCATAGAATGCCTCCAGGTGACCTCAACAAGCTTCTTCCTCCAAAGTGGCTGCAGTTCTCACCACCAGAAATATCCGTGCAAATTTCCTCTCCAGCTTTGGGTTGCTCTCAGGCACTCTAAAAATAGCACTCTCTACACACAAGAGTTTGGACTATTTTAGCCTGTTTTGGTGTTGTGATTGTGTTAGATTCTGGCAACTCTTGGTAGCATTGGCTTCTCTAAAGCATCTAGGTGGAACCTGGATTTTAATTCAGAAATCCCTAAGCTGCTTCACTGGAAAGACTATATGCTGTTGATATAGTCTCATGAAATTCAGAATCTTGAAGAGGGAGTTGCTGGTGGAATGTTTGCTGTGAAACATCTTCCATTTTTATGATTCTCTTTTCATTTATAAAACTGTTGAGGACAGCATGGACTAAGGAATTATTATTATTATCATTATCATTATCATTATCATCATTATTATTATTATTATTATTCCTGAACAGCCCATCTTTTCAACTTAATACTGAGTTAATGTCTGAATTCAAAATTAGAATTTTCTGCTGCCATCCAAAGTGAATGGCTAAATTAAAGTAGTTCTTCTAATACTTGAGTAAATAAGAAATAAATGCCGCTATACTTCTAGGAATTTAGAGGTTTGTCTAAAAGATGTGGAGTTTAGTAATTAGCATCACGGAAAATTTTACTTAAATTTAAATACATGTTAAAATACACATTAATGTATTTTACTGACTACACTGCACCTGGATGTGCACAGGATCATGCTTCCCTGATTGTTTAAACTGGAATAGCTCAGGGAATGTGTGGATTGTGGGGGTGAATATTGTGCTTGCTTTGAGTGAAAATGAGAGAGAAGCAAAGAAAATAGGAAATTATACACATCTAGGTTTAACAAGAAAGTTGCAGCAAGGCACTGAGCAAAAGGCTAAGCAGACCTCTCTATAACATAGTGCTCTGTGTCTATGTTAGTGCATGTATTTCTGCAGAGAGACCTAGGAGTTTCTTGACTAAACAGGTACAAAACAAAATTGACACGCAATACTGGAACTTTAAAAAATAGTACTTTTAAAATAAAGCAGCAATCCAGACATGAAGGTTATGCACAGGGACATTTTTGAAAATACTCCACCATCAGCCATGCTTTTCTTTTTTTTTTTTTTGGCTGAAAGTTAGTGAAGTTGTAGAATTGTAGAAACTGGTAGAAGGGAGGGGTTTTTTTTCAAATACTAGAAACAGGTACAGACCATTTCCTTTAACAGAACTATACTTTATAATAAACTGTTCCCTAATCACTCACATATTCAGCACAGCTGGTTTACTTAGTCTCTCATTCATAAGAAAGCAATATCACAGCATGGTAGCAGGAAATAAAAGGGATTTATAAAGAACTGGTCACAGAAGAGGTTAAGTAAAAAATCTAATTAAAAATACTTCAAAATGTGATTTAGTCTCTGTAACAGTGTAGTGGATTTATTTTAGGGAATACTTGATGCTTCAGTAATTACTGACAGAAGCATGTATTCCAAGTTTGTCTTTGCTATGGTATATAAGATTAATAATGTCATTCATATGAAGTCTACATTTTATTTGTAACTCTCTGAACTCTATAAGAATTTCCATAGACAGATTTTTCCTTTTAGTTTGATTATTCATTGGATATTAGGAAGATCTTAGTTTCAATCCCCGAAAGATCACTGACTTCCTAAGTGAAAGCGGATAAAACTGCTTGAAAAAGAATACTATGACTGCTTGAATATAAGGCTTTCTGCATTTGAATATAGGGCTTTCTGCTTTCTTTATCTTTTAATTTTTATTTTCCATTTAAAGAGCCAGCTCATGTGTTCATGTTATAATGAAAAATATTTCTACATCACAACTGATAAATATAGGAACTGTAGGAACTATGGTAGATACTTTGGACTCATCTTTTTTTTAAGCTTTAGCTAAAAAAAAAGCCCAGGTTGCATTCATAGTAGTTATCTTGTACATTGCTACAAGATATGTAAATGAAAAATAGAATTTTGATTACATATATGACCCATATATTACATATATAATTTGCTTTGTTTACAAGTGACTTTCTTTTGAAGAGCCACAGTTCTGTAACATGCCTCTGTCATTTGTCAGAAATTTAGTCAGGATAATTTTCTAAGGACACAAAGCTGTTTAATAACCCTGTAACAAATCACAAACTTTCCAAAATAACAGTGGGGTGTGAAGTTTCCAGAGGTAACTCATAGGACAATGGGAATCTATGCCTGGGCATGAGAAAAAGACCAGGAAAAATAGAGATTAACTCATTTCCACTTGGATCTGAAGCTTTCCGTAATTGAATTCAGTAACTGTGGACTTCCATAGACTTTGTATCAGGCTCCAGCTATTTATCTAAAATGAATTATTTTCTTTAGTTGGACTCCCCTGCGGCTTTTTTTTTTTTTTTTTTTTGCAAACCATGTAAACATAATAAAACTTTTTCCAATGATGCCAAAACTGAAGATATTCTCTTTTTCTATTTTTTGTAATGTCTACATGTGAAAAAAAGAAGAAATCCCAGCAGGGAATATTCAAACAACACACAATGCCATATAAGGTTCACATTTGCAGGATTTTGTCAACGAAAAAGCCTCTATGTTTTCAGTTCCACAAGGACTGCAGAATCAGGTCCCAAGAACCTTATGCAGAACTTTAGAAGTGCATTAAAAGGAAAAAGTTGAATATACATTTCAGATGTACGCAATGTGCTGCTGCTTTTTCCTTTTTAATGAGAAAAAAAAATGTAAAAGTTTTGAGTCATCTCATTCATCTCATTTTTGTACTTTATATCTCCCCTTACTTCTTCAGTATTTTCACAGGAAAAAAGAAGAGAGACCTGATTTTGCACCAGCCTCAGGAAGAGAGAAGAGACATGCTGTATTCTTAGATTTTAAAAGGAAATGAGGTAACAGGAAGAAATGATGCGAAATCATAGGCTATTTCATGTTGCTCTTAGTTCTGCTACTGAATAATCAGATGTGTTCTTATTTTCTTTTTTTATTCATATTATTAAATGAATATATTTTGTCTCTGTATTTTTTGTTTATTTTAGTAATCAAAGACCTAAGAAATAATTTTATTAAATGTGTAGCTCAGACACACGATACATTGATGGAATTCAGTCACTGGGAAATAAGAAGTTGTAATCCCAGAAAATGTATGCAAGTATTAAAACTAGCTGTCAAAATTTTTTCATAAATAAGTGCTTCTTATTTTCATTTTAAAGCAGAAAATAAGAAGATGTGATGTTGAAAGAAAGGTGAGTCTTTTTACTGAATACAGTTTGTGTGGTTATTGTATTCTACTTTGTGTAGACTTCAGTAGACTCATTCTTCTATTTGAATATGTCCTGCTAATACAGTGTGATCCAATCTCGGCAGGTGCAGAGGGTTCATTTTTTTCTTTCTTTCTTTGTTTTGTTTTGTTTTCCATATGTTTTCCATATCCTGTCACAAAAGTGCTCACCCATTGCTCTGTGAATTACCCTCAAACCATTTCCTGCTAATATCTTACCTTCTTTAAGGTTGGCTTTGATAACAGCAAGCTTAATGCTAGCAACTGCATTTATATAAACTGGCCATCAGTGGACTAATGAGAGAAAAATTGGCAGAAATGGTATTTTCTTCCATATTTTTGTTTCCTTTTATTATATTCTTCCAAGGTTTAATGACCTAATTCTTGTACCTGGCCTAGCAGAGGATTTTCCAATTAATATATATTGGTATTAATATTACCACAATTTATGTATCAATGTAAAAACTGTAATAAAATGATGCAGAATTCATCAGCCATCCATAAATGCCAAACAATTTCATAGTATTGCTTGTGACCCAGAATGACAGTTAAAGTCACTAAAAAGGGAAGTTTTTGGTTGTGTACAAGATAGGAATAATAATTTCTTGCTTATAATGGAAATCAAAAACCTCACAGTTTCCCAAGGAACTAACATTTCTGAGACTATATTGTTCTTAAATCAGCAAACATGGTATTTCAGTGCCCAGCATTCACTCCAGGCCTTTCTATTACTGAAACTGTCCATTTTATTTCTACCCAACGAGGATAACAGATAAAAATTTGGACTGGGAGAAACTGGATGCAGAGCCCCACACATTACACCTTGGTGGAAAGCTTGGAAGACCCTAGCCTCAGGCGGGACTGCGGGAGTCTACAGCGCTCCAGCAACAGTTCCATGGCAGAGCCAAGCATGCTGCTCTGGCTCTGGACCTGCAGGCATTGCAATCCTGGTGTCACTAGCCCTGGTATAGTCTTGTTGAATCACCCATGGTTCCATATCTGCCTGACCACGCAGTGACTGCCTAGGCAAGGAACAGTAAGGTGCAATGCTCCTGGTAGCCTGCTCCTGAGCCTTAGACTCTGGCTTTATAATGTTGTAGTCTTTGGGGAGATTTACCTAAAGCTGCCATCAGCAGCTGCCTTTGACTGTACCTAATTTCACTGTAAACTGTGGTTTACATCTGTGTCTGGGGGTGACTATGACCACTTGTTATACAAGAGAAACGTTTAATTACTGACAGCAAGAAACAGGAAAAGAACCAGAATGAATCTGTGTGTTAGGCAAAAACAGTGGAAATGAGGCAAACAACGTGCTAACCAAGTGCACTGAAGTGCACAAGAAAGCTCACTAAGTAACTGAAGGCAAGGAAAAGCCTCTAAATGGCCAGGGGAATTTAACAGTGAAATGAGAATTCACAGAGAATGGAGAGTACATCAGTAGATTTAAAAGAGGCCAAGGAAGGGTGAAAGTAAATCAAGTTGAACTTGTGCATCTTGGCTTGAGATAATAGTGGATCCATGAATCTTCTGATGTTCAAAAGGATGATTTCAGCAAATTGCTAAGAGGTTAAAGAAATAGACTATATAGTGTACAAAGAGGGCATGGAGGAGAGTAACTAACACACAACAGTCTCTGATATTCAGTACAGTCCTGGGGGTGATTGATGAGAGAAACAGAGTCTTGGTACCAGCAAGGGAGTCAGCACATAATTAGCTGGGCTCTCCTCATGGGATTTGATTTGCATTGATGTATTTTTAATAGCTGTCCGCGGATTTTCAGTCAGAGTCAGAGTCAGTCTGGGATGAGGATGAAAGAGAAAGTAGAAGATCATAACGGGTAAGCTGGCCAAGACCCAACTAAGAAGAAGTTACCAAGCAGGAAATGACAGACAAACTGGAGAAGTGTCTGTGAGAGAGGAATTCAGAGGAAAGATTCCTTAAGCAAAAGCTAGAGGTATCGAATAACAGAAAGAAATCACAGGGGAACAAGGTGGATGGTGTCACTGACTTGCATATTCACACCAACACACACAGTTATTAGAAAAAAAGTATCTCTAGAAAAAAAATCTCCTGGATTTTTTATTATCTTTTTCCTGTTTCAGAGAAGTAATGTGTATGAAAGTACCAACAAAATTGGGTTTTGCATGCAAAATAAGTTGAATTTAATGTATGAATCAAATAATGGCAACCCTGGGAATAAAATTGGATAAGGCAAGAGTTTTGTTAAAAAGGTGACTGAAACCATGTAAGAGGAGCTCCTTCCATGAAGCAATGAACATGGTTGCCCATATAAAATCAAGACGGGTTGATATACAAACACCTCATATGACTGGCTTCTTCTTAAATATTCCTATATCATGCATAACAATATTTTCTCAATTTAATATTGAACCAGTCATCAAAGTGCAAGAGGGGAAGGATGCAACAGTACATAAACTCTTGTTGTGCTAATCGTCTTTTTCAAATTGCCGTAAACAGTAAAATAATTATTGCACAGTCACTAATTCTGTCAATTCTTAAAGGAGCAACACTGAGACTACATATATATATGTGTGTGTAAACACACACTAAAATTCAGTTCTTTATATCAGGTCTAGTGGGAATAAGTTTGCATGTAACTTAAATTTAATTTTATTTTTTTAAACTTATGTTCCTGAAAATTAATCAGCATGTAAACAAAGATTTTCTCTTAATTCAAGCACCGTGTTGCTGATTATTTATTTATTTATTTATTTATTTATTTATATGGTAGAGATAAGCTGAAATTATGAGTATGAGAATACCTAGCTTGCTTTTCTGCAGACCTGCATCGTGATATAAAGCAAAGCATGTTTGTTCCTTGACTATCATGTTGTATATCAAATTTCAGACCTAGTAATCTTTTTAAGTGTGAATTATACACTTTAAAGCAGTAACTGCCTTTCATTTCAATCAAACAATGAAAGAGATAAATGCTATAAGAAGGAAATTTTATCTCCCTGTTCAAAGCGATGTGCTGTAAAATGTATGCTATGACTGCAAAATGCAGAGACTTCTGACAAAAGTACACTGTGCTTGGAAGACTGCAGGAGCAAAACCATTTGCAACAAGTTCAGTCAGGCTTTCATATTTCCTCTTTAACAACCTTCATTTTCCAAAATACTCTTTGGAGTACTTAAGTCTCAAATTCTTTGGGGAAGTCCAGTTAAATCTGGAAGAGGTCATTTTAAGGGATGAAAGTGTTTTTAACAAACACCTAACATTAAATAAATTTAATAATAATAATAAAATCTATTGTAAAAAATTAGTTTAAATGACTAAACATTGATTGTGGTCTATCAGATAGGATAAACTGAGACTTAAGAAAGAGAATTGTCAAAAACAGTTGTGTTTTGAGTAAGATTCCATTGACACATTTGATGAAATTATTTGGCAGAAAAAAATAAACTATTTATTAAAAGAGCTGATGACAAGTCAAAGACTATAGGAAGCATTTTTTTTCTAAAAGATAATATTGTTTATACATCTATTAAAGCTACAGTCAATGAAATTAAAGAAATGAGACAAGGTGGGTGTCAGAAGAGTCAAACTGAGTGATAACACTGTGCCCTTCTTAAATTGTTTTAATCTAAGAACATCTGAAATCCAGTCTTTCAGGTAGCAGTCCAGCCATGAAGAAAGTTAGAGGTGAGCAAGAAGTTAAAATTTCATTGTAGATATTGCTCTAAACATGTTTGAGTCAATACTGAGTTTACTTACTTGTCCAAACTACACTTCTCTAAATTCTAGGGTCTTGACTTCTCTCCTGTTTGAACTAGTCAGACTTTATTCTTGGTAATGCAAATTCTAGATTATAGATTAACCATAATATAAATCATAAGGCAGACCAAATATATTTAATGACTTTTGAGTTCCTTATTTGAACCATATCACAAATCTAACCCTTTTCCCTGGAATTCTGCTCAACCACAGTTTACAGAAATGTACACTGTAAACGTCAAACATCAGTGCACACACATACTATATTGTCTAACCATTGTCAAGTTGAGGAGCAGATTTTCAGGAAAAAAAAAAAAAGTTGAGAACCAAAGGAAGAAGTCAAATGTCTTTCACTAGCCCTATTTCTATATGGGATCTTTCTAATGCCAAGCTGAGTTTGCAATGCGGACTTGTGCTGTACCTTTCTTTTGCTATATGGTGTGGAGAAGTAAGCTTTTCTTGGGCACAACAGTCACTGACATCTTACTTGTTTTAACCATCTACCTTAGACTGAAGTTATTCATTCCTGGAAAGCGCCAGTCTCTCAACGTTGATTATAATGGGAGTCTAGGCGACTAGCTTGGATGAAGTCCTTTTCCCCTGCAGAGTCCTCCACTGGGAGAGATGGATTATGCCCTTACAGTCCATCTCAGCTGTAGTAAGGATGGACTCCTAAAGAGGGCATCCACAGCCCATCGCTCAAAATGACTCCCCTTGGATTGGACCACGCTTTCACTTGAAAGAGGAAATGGTCACTGCTCACGACCTCATATCTGACTGCTGCTTTGAAAAATTCATTCTAGTCAGTTTGTAGGACTCCCTTGTATATGGATAAGATTACTCAAGTGGGCAAGAAAAAATAGCTTGTGGAGGACAAGATTGCCAAAAATTACCAAAAATGTCTTCCTCCTTTTCCCTAACAACCAGAGAGGAAGCCAAATAAAGCAAGGAGGCTTGGACTGCCTCAATGATGACTTTCAGATTAGTTAGGTTCGGCTTAGTTGATTGAATCAAACAGCTTAGTAGTAGCTAAGAGTAATGGAAATACATACGTACAATAAACTTATCATTTCCAACAAATATTTCAGAGTTTTAAGTGGAACCTTTAGAATAGATGTTAAATGGCAGAGTAGTAAAATGATGTACTAAGTAAAGGCTTTGTTAGCTGGCATAATTCCCAGAACATACTATAGTAAAAATTTTGATTTGAGATATTAGTAGGTGATAATTTTTTTGAAAGGTTTGTGTATATATATATATATATATATATTTTATTTTTTTTTTTCCACAGCCTTTGAATAAAGACAAGGCCAAGCTATCACAAAAAGGGAGTATGAAACTGAAATTCCACCCTAAATTAAAGGTGTTTGGCTTACGCTGTCACATAAGATTTTCCTTCTGACAAACCAATATATCTGGATTTGTTCAGAGAGTGAACAAAAAGTGCTGGGCATTTCAGAGAGCTAATTAATTGCTAAAAGACTACAAAAACTATCTAAAATCACCTGATGGGTTTTAGAAAAGTTAGTTGAGATCACAGAACTTGATACAGTTATGACCATATAATTTTGTGCCCCTGTGCACTACACAGGAAGGGAGATCTGAAACAGCTCCCAGTGTAAGAAAGCATTGAATTAAAGAATGACACTGTAATGAACTTTGTGGAAATAAAGGTAGTCAGTACCAATTCAAACAGCTTCATTCTGTTTAATTAGTCCAGGGAGGCTCCCTGTGGATGAAGAACAGAATCAGAAATGCTCCTCCATATATATATAAGGAAGAATATTGTCTCACTGTCATCTTCTCTCTCAAGGGCAGTTTCCAAGAAAAGCACTGATACAGTAGGTGTTGAAGAGAAGGTGAACAGAGGAGGTGAACTGAAAAGAGTCCGGAGAACTATAGTACCCTTTACAGTAACAAGTTGGTCCTCAGGCCCCTGGAAATGAACCACAGCCATTTTTTCAATTAGATTGACAAAAATTTCTTGCTCCAGATCCTGCTGAAGGTTCATGCTTGCACAGAATGCCAAAAATGCACACTAATAAAATCAACCATCCCAATAATTCTGCACACACTCTCTTATTGCCATGCAATATCTAAGTGCTTTTTGGCAGATGATGAACGAGCTTTTGTCATGACTTAAAATTAAGCTTGTTTTACAACTGAGAAAAATAAGAACCCAGATACTATTTACTGAGATTTAGGGGCTATGCCTGAAATGTATTCTGGGATGAGAGACCTCCTCCACATATTCCTGGGCTACTGTCCAAACATGATACAAGATTTTCTGTTTTCTTTTCTTTCATGATAGCACTAGTAAAAGAAGGGATTCTATCAACTATTTTCCTTCAAGTTCCTCATCAGAAAATTGTTTCTAAACCCCAAAGTCCCAGACTCCCAGTCTGGGAAAGTAAAGAATAAATTCAAAGGGGTTTTAAACTCTCTAGGATTACTTTTTCTCTGACAGATTTGCCTTTATATTTCTATTGGCCCACCTGGTTACATTGTAAGGACGAAGAAGATGCCTTCTTCTCAGACTTGCATAGGACTGAATATGTCATATAAACTGAATAAATAACATGAATCAGTTTACATTTCATCTAAATCTGATTTATAAGACTGTTACCCAGTCATCATACTTCCTTTTATGACACTATATACATTGCCTTCTGTTTCTGGCAGGAGAGGATTTATTCATGCCTTGCTCCTCAATTTGCAGCATCAAATGCACACACATTTTGCATATTAAAACATACGGATAAAAACAATCTATGTGTTTTATAGTCTGACACTTTATCAGTGCTTAAGAATGCTATTCAAGTAACCTACAAATGCAGATATGCCTGAACTAGGCATCTATTGTAGATGATGTGTATGCAGTATTTACTCATTTACCCAGTCTGAACACTTCATAGGACTGCTGCAGATGTTTTCTTTGTCTTCTCCTTTACTTGGACAAGAGTTGCATGCACCCCTGGGGCACTTGGTTTTGGTGAGTGACAGGTTCAGAAGTAGTGTTTATTTTATGAATGACAACATTTATATTAAAGTAAGTTGAGAAGTTTTTTCCTAGCTATTTCTCTGCCTGCATTGCATTGTAAACTTCCATGCCATAGAAAGGCTGGTACCAGCAAAACAAGACTATGTGAATGTTAAAGTTAATAAAAAACAGCATCAGGTATAGAAATTCTGTGTTAGCAGCTGGTGCTTGAACACTGCTGGTGGAGTCTCACAGCTGACACTGGTTGCACTCAGGCAGACCCCAGTCAGAAAAAAGCTTGGTGAACATAGCAGGATATCTCTAAAATAAAATAAAATAAAATAAAATAAAATAAAATAAAATAAAATAAAATAAAATAAAATAAAATAAAATAAAATAAAATAGATATTCACAGGTCACAGCACTGGCACTACATTCCTTATGAATTCTTGCATGTTCCATCCATTGGACTTGTTTTGTGGTCATTCCAAATATTAGGACACTTTTTTCACTAATCTTTTTAAATCACTTGAATAAGTAAACCAACACTGTCTGTTAGGTACTAAGAATTAAGTGAAGTCATTTCAGAGTGGGGGAAGGAAAAGAAATGCTGAACAAAGTTTCAGATATCTTCAGTCATTTTGCAAAAATGCACTGATTTGCTGCCAAGGTAGGCTGACCTCTAACATATCCTTGGTGCTCTCCAGAAGATTCTGCAGTCTGTGGCTGACTATTAAGGTAATCTGTTGCTTTTTATGCATTATATTCCTACTGTATTTATCAAAAACCTTGAAGTGCAAGTCTTAAAAAATACAGCTAAGATTTGGGACTGCCCAGCTGTCCTACAGAAGTATCTTACTTACATCCTAAAGACCAAAGAGAGTTGCTGAATAGGTAGTTCGCATGAGTTTGAAAAGCAAAGGCCAAGAAATCGAGTTTTGCCTTGGCACTTAGCTTTAAGAATGGCCACCCTTTACATGTCTGAAAAATATTACTTTTATTATATTATTATTATTATTTATTAGACTTATAAATTTATGCATTTGTTTTAAAAGACATTCTAACAAGAGCCACATCATGGATAGTACATCTCTGGTGACAACCCATTACATTTTTTTTTGGACTCACGGGACTCAACATTTTGTATGCTCATATCAGAAACCAATACAGAACAAGACCATTTGAATTTGTTTGTTAATTCACTGTATCACTCAGCTATCAAAAAAGGTTTTCACTACATTGCAGATACTACAACTGTCTACCCATAAATAATATTTAATATCCAATCCGTATAAATACTATTAAGATTAATCTGTTACATTCCAAACTGATCTTTGATTCCTTCCAGTTTTAACTGGAAATTCTTTGGACTTCCAAATGTAGTGATAAAAATATATTTGCTTTAAAACATTTAACAATTTATAACCAGCTAGAATTTCTGTTTAATTTCTTAAGCTAAACCAAGATCAATTTATTTATTTTTCCCCAAAAAGTAATAATAAAAGCCAATAAAGTCAAAATTCAATTACTACTTTGAATGATGACTAACATTTTAAAGGAGTGCAAATAGGTTAATAGTCTTGATTTTCTTCCTAAGGTGTAAGAAGGCTCAGTATATATTCACAAGATTAATGCATACTTCTAATGCATACATCTAAGTGAAGTCTAAACTCTTTCTAACTATAACAGCATGTATCACATTTTTGTTTGTTTGTTTTGTTTTGTTTCTTCATGCAGAAAATTCCATGTATTTTACTTTCATTTGTCGACAATGTAAGATTCTTCTTTATCACCGTGTTGTTTTACAATTCCTTTTATTAATCTGTTTAACTGAAATAACTTGAGATCAGGGTTTATATGTTTAATTTTTTTGTGTGTCTGAATTTCTAAGTGTTTTGTCTTCCAGGATTTGTGCTACTATTATGTACAGAGATAGGAATAATTTGAATAGAACAAATTTCTAGAGTACAGTGGCTGTAAAAACAAAACAAAACAAAACAAAACACTTTCAAATAGAGAAATCTCTTATATTTTGAGTCAGCTTGTAGAATACTTCCTCTTCCCAAATATTTTTTCTTACCACAAGATAACTTAAGTGAAGCAAGAGATATGTTGGTGGTAGAGGGCTCAAATTCCTGTCTTGCATGATGAGCAAATGTTTCTCAGACTCGCTTGCAGGGATATTTACTGTGAAATCACTGGAGTGCAACACAGCATGACTAACATCATGTCCTTTAACAAGTGTGTTTACAGTAGCCAAATATCCACTTTGGAGTTTGGAACTATTAATTCTCTTACTGGTCCTAAAGGAATGAGAGTTAGAAGTAATGTAGGAGAAATTTATTGTGACTTAGTGCATGAGGGCCAAATCTGAAGGTGCAAAGTTCTTCCTGAACTACTAAATCAAGGCTAAAGCTTGAAAATACAAGCCTCCTCCCTTCTGCATCCTATGCCAATTACTCTCACTTTCTTCCAGGAAAGGTGAATGACTGCAACTTCAGTCAAAGGTCCCTTAATATATGGTCTGTTTCAGCTAGATAAAGAAGAGTCAGCACAATAAAAAATCCTCACCTAAATAAATAAGTAAATAAATACAATCTAATTTAGATATAAATTATACTTATCAGTTTTGCAAGAAAGGCATTCTTCTTCCCCACACACTGATGGTTTCTTCCTCTGGGCTGGGAGCCTGCATAAGCTTTCACCTGGAAAAGATACCCTTAAGCTAATTCCCAGTCCTTAGGTGTCCCATAGACAGGTCCATCTTTCCCACCCCCTACAGCTGGCCTATGCCTATAGCATCATAGCATCAGTGTATGAAGGAACACTCGGCACTAGTTTTAAAGTGCTTTTTTTTTTTTTTTTTTTTTTTTTTTTTTTAATAAGGGCTAAAAATTGACTTCCAAGTGGATGAAGAGGGAGGATCACATTTGTAGCAGTTATCTTTAAGTGACTGAAAAATGTCATCCCCAGGACGACTTAGTTACCAGAAATTTGAGCAGCCTGACAGAAGCTGCAGCTGTCGTACTCTGAATTATTTCCCATCTTATCTTGCTGGGTTTAACTGTTGTGGCTGCAGCAAGATCGAGTCTGAGTAATAATAGGATATACCCTGAAAGCATGGTGTGTGAGGAGAAGCAGAACTCCTTTAAACCTCCCAGCAGTCTGGAGGAAGGTTAAGAAGGAAGGGAGGTGTCTGGCGAAGATTATGTCCCTCTCCCTGACCCCTGTATTTACTGCAGCTTGAAATCAGATAGTCAGCTTACTTCTGATTAGTTAAACTCTTATTATGGAGACAAATAATTATGCTTGTGTGCAACTACATGTATCGAGAGCTTTCTGTGTACATACCACCAAGACAGGGACTGTTAAATATCTATCTATGAAGTAACTATAATTGTTTGTTTTTCTTGTATGAATGAGTCTGTATTACAATGTTTTTAACAGCCTGGTTAAAACAAGTTTATTTATTTATTTTTTTTTTACAAGAAATGATGTTTTAAAATGCATATGATAATTTCATACTTCCTTTCTGGTTTTATGATCTTAATTTATACTTGTACAAGTTTTATCCAACTGTTTTCTCAAAAATCAGTTAAATTTCAGATTTGAAGTGAAAGCTTTTTAATAAAAAAAAAAAACATCTTATATTTGAAAGATTCATGTAGACATTGGGGAAAAAAAAAAAAAAAAAAGGAGGGGAGGTATAATAAACTTATGCTGTACATACAGCCAAAGCTCTCTTCCCCCGTATAGAAATTCCACAGTTACAAAAAGCTCAGATGTTTTGTCTAGGCCTACTTTTCCTTCAGGAGTTTTAAGGAAATTAGTGTCCTTTACTTATACGTCTCCACAGTGCAATGCTGAGGAACTTGATGTAGAAGAGGGCAGTGTTAGCAATACACGTCATCAGTGCTCATTAGCCCTGGGACAAATACAGTATATTAGCTCCAGAAAGACGCACTGATAAAACAGATACATCACTCTGATACTCTTAATCTCTGCTCACATGTGTTCCCATATTTAAAAGTTGGCCTGGAGATACATATATCTATGTACCCACTTATGTGCAGATAGGTATGCATATATGTATATGCACACGCATATGCACATATAAATTATGATTCCATCAATTTATTGTAAGTTAAAATAAGATTTATCATTGCTGAAACTGTAAATAACTACGTCAAATATTTTATTCCACTGAAAGAAATACAAATGTATGTATACTATGGATACAGCCTTTACCATATATCAACATTTGCATAACCAATTACATGATCTGGGCCTTAACTTTTATAGCTTTGAACACTTTTATGAATTTCAAGTTAAAAATCCTATCAAGAGTCATGCAAAATATATAAATCAAAATAAATAAATAAATAAATGAATAAAGTGAAAGGAGTTAATGTCATAAAGTTTATTCTGAATTTTAGTTTAAATTATTAAAACCATAAATTCTGAAACAATTTTAAAATGCTCAACATTAATTGTTAAACAAACGTTAAATATTTAAAGACTCCAAACATGTCTCTGTAGTAATACTGGACTGGACTGAACTCATATACCCTGTCACTAGACTTTTTGTTACCCTTCAGTGGAAAATTTTCAATATCAACTATTTTCCTCTTGCAATAGGTAATCTAATTAAGTTTAATAACATAGCCGCCAGGACCATATCATTGCTCTACATAAATATATATCCTCATTTCCAGGGGTGCTGAGATCTCATCATGCTTCTAATAGGATCATTTTAATATTAAATTATATTAGTTTTATATTGTGTCCTGTCCCATTTTTAAGTTCTGCATTCAGTGCCTTAGCAATGTGCATGTAGTTTGCTTCTGGTTCCCTGGAGTATCATTTTGAACTAAATGTAAGCACTGCATTTATAACAGCATGTATTTATCAGTATGAATTTTTACTTGGTGGTGTAAGAAGAGCTGATTTATCTCAACTTGGATTTTGGTTATATGTGTGAAGACTTTTTAGTGTGGAATAAAGTTCCTGTTTCCAGATTTTTTTTTTTAAACTTTGGTCTTTGCCTCTAATTAACATATGAATCAGTAAGATTTCGTCAACCAACCCTGTAGAGCAGCCAGTAAATTAGCAAGGGCAAAACTCACTCAGATGACTCATTTTTGGAAGTTTCATCCAAAACTGTTTTGAAAGAGACAAAATCATCAGCTGAAATGTAGTCAAAGCTGAAGATTTAAACAATAAAATTTGGGAACAAGCCTGGATGTAAGTAAAGACAAGCCTCCTCGGGAAAAGCAAATTGTGTCTGAAGTGGTCAGATGAAAATAAAGAGCCAACAAAATGTAGGCTTATAGCTTATTCTTTGTAAGGGAAAACAAGTTTGTATCTTGCATGGATAGGGAGGAGAAGAACATGATGCAAATTTGAGCAATTCTGTTCTGGCTGAAAGCTAACTAGAAATTCACTGGAATGGAGTACCTCTTAAAACAAAACCTTTTAAAAGTCAATTCTTATGTGAGATTTCCAGTCTAGGAACCAAGATGAGTATTTACTGTGAACCCATCCATCTGGTGCAGAAATGGAGCAAGTGTGTGACAGTTCTGCTGCCGAACAGATTATACTTTGGCTGACTCACATCGTGGTAATGAGAAATTTCTGAAGACCCAACATGTACTTATATCAACTGGCAAAGAAATCTTGGCAATGGAATAGATCTATTAGGCCTTTGGATTCACCCTTCAAATGCAATGTCAAAAGAAAAAAAAAAAAAAAAAAAAAAAAAAAAAGAGTTTGAGCTTTTACAGCTGTTTAGCAGCTGAGGTTTTGGTTTAGGCAGAGCAGAGTCAAGATAAGCCACTAAAGCTTGATATGGTCACTGCTCTCCTGTGGGGAAGCCCAGAAAGTTGTTGTGTGGTTTACAGGCGGGTCATAGCTCTGATTTTGCCCATTTAAACTCCCTAGCAGATTAAAATTGATGGACTTATCAGCAGGTGCATTTCCTAACATTTCTAGCTAAAAATTGCCTAGTCTGTTTTCATACCACTCATTATGAATACAGCGTATTATAAGAATTGTGATGGATTATCCTCGCTGAATACAAAGTGAATTTCTCTGAGCTTATTCACATTGATTAGATCTGGTGCTCAGTTAAAAGAGCAGAATCTCACGTGGTAAGAGTTTTCGCAGTGGGCATTCACTAATATTTAAATTCTGTCTGCACAAACCCAAGCAGCTTTCGTTTCTGATTTTAAATGTTTTAGTTTCCATTTCTGCATTTGCACCAGCAGCAATGGGTTTCACTGATTATTTCCCACACGGAACATTCTAGCAGGCACTGCATTGTCAGGGTCCAGGTGTGAATTCTGCTACTGTTATTTCACTGCCACTCACAACTTCTCTGAAAAGACATTGGCCAAGAACCCAAGTTAACAACCGCCAGGTTTGGTGCAGCTCCTGTAAATCTCCCCGTACCAATGGCACCAAGCAGCCAAGCCATGATAACATACTAACTGCAACCCGCACTGAACAGCCTTCACTTTATGGCCACGCTGCTAATCATGCGGTGTCAAAATGAGCTCCCTTTTTGTGCTTAATTACATCCAGTGAAGCTACTGCATGAATTAAAGTTAATATGTACAATTTGTCTAAGAGCAAAGTTTGGGTGAAGTCCTTTGGTGTGTCCTTTCACTGCCTGTCAAAGACAGCCATAAGCAAGCAAAAGTGGACAGTGATATCATGAAAACATTTCAATGACTAAGAGACAGTCTCTTGCAAAAGAAGAAATTGAGTGCTCATTTTTAACCTTTGTTTGATTTCTTACTTTGGGAAAACTGGAAAACAAAACACACAGCCAGACTCTGACATCAGTCCCAGAGATGTACCTGGATGCCTCCTTCACCATGGAAATGATCTGCTTTGACTCTTAACACAATTCTGCCCTATGGAGATTAAAACTGAAAACTGCCCAATATTTAAGCAGGTATGGATCTTCTCAGTGGTTAGATACTCAAAAAGAAGGGGACACAAATAATGATGTTTTTGGTATTTTTTTTATATGAACCAGAATTAATTTTTATAATTTCTTCTTCTGTAGTTATTATTGCTCTGACTTTTATTGCTAACAATACTAATATATTAGTATATGAAATGAACCAGCAATAAAATGGTCCTGGGCAAGCAGTTCTAGGTGTCCCTGCTTGAGCAGGGAGTTGGACCTTGGACCAGATAATCTCCAGAGGTCCCTGCCATCCTTCTGCGACTTTGTAGAAATAATACAACAATGGCAAAGGACAACAACCAATGCTTATAGCTAGCATCTTACTCTATAGTTGTGTATTAGACTAACAAATTTTTCAGAGTAAATCTGTCCACACGAACACATATGTAATTGTGTATATATATTTACGGCTGTCAAAAGCACTTTTTAGTGACACATTTAAAAAAGACTTTGCTGAAAGGAATGGAACAGTCCAAACTCTCAGAAGAAGCAATTATATGAAAATTTGTATTGTAAATGCTTAATAAGCCATTTTTAGCTCAAAGGGAATCCCATTGCACTACTGTGACTCATAAACACTCAACAAACACAGGATAGGATAGAGCTTTATCTCACCAAGTGGCTCCCAATGTGTCTGGATATTTTTTTTCCTTGATCATTATGTTATATGTGTTCTTTGTAGTGAAAAAACAGTGTTTTAAAGAAAAGGAAGACAATAGCTGATTTATTATAATGGACAATTAGGAATTTCAAACAATTTGGCTCATCAATCAAAACATTCATATATATATTAAAAAAAAAAAAAAAAAGAGAGAGAGAAAGAGAAAAAGAGAGAAAGAAAGAAAAGACCCGTGTTGAGCTCTATATTCTTTTCACCTGGGGCTCATTAGTGCTGCAATTGTTTCTCTCTCCTGTTTCTAACTAATGCACTGCTGGGAGTCCAGGCCAGGTGCTCCTTTCAGTGTTGTCTGCTCCCAGCAACTCTATCTGAGAGCTCCATGTCTACTCACACCAGCCTAATGTAACCTTTGGCTTTACCCCATTAAATTAGAGCACCCTCCAACTCCACATTAGCAAATGGAATAATTAACGAGTAGCCTAAGTCAGCATTGCTTGGGTGCCTCAGTTACATTTTAAGGGGTTTTATGCTTTCTTCATGGGAATTGATCATGTAAACAGGTTATGGACTACTAAAGGGCACGTTCAAAAAGAATAATGATTTCCTTTTTTTAATTATTATTATTATTATTTTTTTTTTCTCATTCAGTGGTGTATTGGTTTTCTTTAAAAACAAAGCAAAACACAACCACAAAGGTTGAAAGGTTGATATGGAAATTATGAGTGGACTGATTCCCACCCTTTAGCCCACCAGAGCATGAATCTAGAGTCTATTTGACTGAAACTACAAATAACTGTAAGGGTTTAAAAATACTTAACTAAACATACCAGGCAGCAGAGGACTAATGTCCATTGAATTACAGTCATAGAATGGTTTGGGTTGAAAGGGACCTTAAAGATCCTGTGGTTCCACCCTGCCCTGCCATGGACAAGGACACCTCCAACTAGATATGTTGTACATATCATCAGTGAATCTGATGCTAGCCTGATTCTGAGAACATTTTCCCTTATGCATATAATTTCAATTAGAGAGTATAGAATCATTTACATAAATACTTCTATTGTTTTCTAGGCCATTGTTGCATGCCAGAGAAATAAGTAATGAAGTTTATGATTCTTCCTGGTTCTGCCTCCACTCACAGCAGTAGTACTCAGCAAAGGGACCACTGAAAGCTGGTGATGGTCATTTGAGAAACAACCCACAGAGCATTTACAGACCCTGAATTCCAGTACACATAATTTCCTGGAGTTTCCACTAGTGTATTGTATCATAAAGTGACGCAGTGATGCTGTGGTTAAAACTATAGTGTAGGTCAACATTTCTCACATTGCAGCCCTTAATTTAATGCTAGATGTTCCTTCATGTCTCATTTCTCACTAATGGGTGAAGGTGCTCCAGATGGTTTTGAACTTAAGACAAGAAAGTTTGTGTCAGATTGAAATTTCTCACTGAAAGTTGCATGAATAAGGCACACAAATAGTTGGACATTCTACTAAGTCTAAGAAGCACATCACATATGTTAAGATCTAAAATGGTCAGGAAATGAGGAGACAGAAACCTGAAAAACACTAACACTGGCTCAGGCTGATTCCATATATTACCTTCTCATTTACCCTGCTGCTTTTCAAGCCCAACCCAAAGAGCTGTACCTAGAGCTCTGTTTAAAATCTCTGCATACAGACTTCACAGAATCTTAGGATGCTTTGATAAAAATTTAATGGGGAAAAGGTCATGGAAGCTTTTAGGAAAAGACTCACCTATTATTTTCTGTAATTAGTATACTGAAGTATGATGTACAGAGTGATATATATTTATATTATTGTCAGGGAAATTTGGGATTTAACTAAAAAATCATATTGGGACATCCTTATTTAAGAACTCAGAATCAGAATCATAATGTATTGGTTAAAACACCATTTAGTTTGTGCCCCTTTAGAAAAGAGCTAAATGTGTTTCAGTATTATCTTTCATTGCTAACATTGTTTTTAAATACATCATATAAAAATCCAATGAACTCTGATGAAATGCTTTGTAAGAGCAGTGTCAAAACTTTTACCTAGAAGAGCACAAAATAGTGTTAAGTATGAGATTATGAATCTATTTGCACTCAGAGACAAATTTTCATAGGCATTGGCAAGCATCAAATTGGAAATCTACTCCTATCAGTAGAAAGTTCACATTTTTGGTTTGGCAACTGTGCTTGGCAGCCTATTACACTGCTATGTCTTCTTTAGTGGATCTGATAGAAGATATTTAAAGGATACACAAACTATTGTAATCTTTGGAAAATGGAATGCAAAAGGGTATTATGGATATCCAGGAAAGGAAGAAAAGCTGCCTAAAGTGTCTCTGGCTTTATGTTGGACTTGGGATGCCAGTAGAAGATTATAAATATATATTCATACATTTGCAGGATCCAACCTCCCAAAGCAATCTGGTTAAGGTGACAGGCCATAAGGGGCACTGATAATAATTTATAAATGAAAAGTCATAACAGAATATTAGGTTTAACAGTAAAAATAACCACGAGTTATGGACTGAGTAGAGGTTTAAATCCAGCTGTGTATTTAAATGGGGCAGAAAGTTTTACTTCAGGACAGGTATCAAATCAAAATCACTTGAGCACCAAAATCCTTTCAACCTGGAGCAGTTCAGATGCAGATCTGGATTCCAGCTTTGCAGCCAGATCTCTTCACTTGACTTAAGTCTTGATTTCCTTAGCTTTTGTGGATTTAAATTAAATCACATACTTCTCATATTTTCATCAAAGGCAATGTATTAATGTGTTTCTTTACCTGCTAATCTGCCTAAGACTAAGCAAGTACATAAGAAGCCCTTTTTAAAGGTTTACTCTAGATTTAATTGTTAATTTCATCATGGTATTGCCCATTTTGTCTTCACCTTGCCGAGCAGACCTCACTTGTAACATACACCACTTGTTAGACAAAGATCCTGCAAGTGATTTATGGAGCTCAGCATGTATTTTATTTAAGGGGAAAATCACAGCAGGGACAGATTTCATGCCTGTATGTGGCCCTCTCTTAGTTTGCCTACTTGCTGCCTCACAATAAATGACACATGTGCAGCTCCAATCATTTCTATGCTTTTACAAAGTATTTGTAGTATTTATGTACAGGCAAATGAGACCCCTGGGTACATCTTGGAGTTTGTGTTTGTAAATTTGAGAAATTTCATCTCAGGTGACTGTCATAAAAACTACAACAAAATTTATATTGAAAATTGTCTTAATGAAACACGCAGGAATGAGCAAACCTAAATGCTGCTAAGCAAAACTGATAGTGTTTGATGCATTAGAAGTCACAACTGCAAATCATTAGCATTTTTAAACAGACATTTTCCTGTGCAGCAGAGCTGCAAATGGACATTAACATTAACATCCAGAAACATAGCAAAACTAGTAGACTTGAACTCCTGCCACACTGAGGTTATTAAAGTTTAATATGTAGGGAAAGTACTGAGGAGGGCTGAAATTACACTATGGTGCATGGCCAGAGACTTTTCCTCTGCTGTGCAAAACTAGCACTAGTTCCTTTCAATCAGAGGGACTAATTGTCTGGATAAAGTGATTCTCAAGATGGTCAAACAAAGGGAGATTAGAGGCCCTTGCATGCTGTGGATAGTTGCTGACTAGAAAGTGTATCTTTAGCAATCTGTCTTTCCAGAAAAGTCCTGAAGGACATGAAAGAGACAAACCTAGTTATCTCTCCTTCAGCAGGGATCTCTAGGTCTGGAGTGGCCTGCAAAGAAGCTAGCAGGGAGCAGCCTCTCTGCTCAAGGTACAACTGAAATTGCAGGTGCAACCAGTTCTGCATTATGTCCTATAATGGTCAGATAATACCCATCATAGGGATAGGTACAGCTGACAATTGTCATAAATCTTCCCCCAAAGGGCAGAGGAATTTTTAAAGCTGTACTCTCATTATAGTTTCATCGCTCCTACGCATGTACTGTGGGGAAGCTCTGAAAAGTCTCTACCTATTTTATTTATCACTGCATACACATGCCTTGGAGCACTGTAAGAAAAGGACTGGTAACCAAAATAGGAATTAAGCTGGGTTTGACAGCTGCGAGGAATGTATGGTGTTGGAAAGATTGATAAGGTGCTCTCTGGAAGCAGATTTTTGGAATATTTGTCCAGGAATTCATGATACCCATAGGAGTGGACAAATAATATGAGAGAGTTAGATAAAGTAAAGAAGCAATATTATTACCTCTTTAGTGCTTCTCAATATGTTGTGTAGTCTCTCTGGTCTTTAATGGCAGAAGATGGGGGACAGCCCACTTCTACAGTACTATTGGGACTGTATACAAGAGAAATCCCCCATATGCCATAGATATAAACAAAATCGATGCGTTATATGATATGAATTACTGTGCAAATCATTCTGTTCATCTCAGCTAAATTCATCTTACAACTATAAACCAGATCACATCCTGTAAGGGGATAAAGCAGCAGAGTAGGGAAATGGCTTTCTGCTGGAGTCAATTTGTGCGGCATTTTCTGTGTAGTGAGACTAAGACCTTAGGAGAACACAGATTTCTATCTTTATAAGCACATACACAGCCAGGGTAAATCTGCTTTAAAATGAAGTATTGCATGTAAACTCTCTGTGGGTAGGCTAAACTAGGTTTCAGAAATCTCATTCATATAAGGGAATATCTTGAGTTATTAATAAAATTGCTCTTTTCCCATAAACTGCCTATCTTGGACATCTCTGTGTCATGTTGCTTTCCTGCTCGTTCCCAGAAGAATGTCTGGAAATAAGCTGCAGGACTGGAAGTGCACATTGGTGCTATAGGGTCATAATTCTCACAGAATTAGTAGGATCCTAAAAACTTTACTCATGATTAATAGGACCACACTTGAAGTAAATTGCTGCTTGGCATGGGCAAGCCTGTGCAACTTGGTTGGGGCCCCCAGGACCACGTGCTATGGTGGCAGAAGGTAAGGTTGGGAAGATTGTCCATCCTCTCCGAGCAGCAAGGGGAGAGAGTCAGAGACTTGCACAGTTGTAGTATCTGTCATGTGGGATCACAAATGTATATCCCACAAGATCAGTTTCCTACTGCTGCAAGGGCAGATGTTTCTGGGGCCTGATTCCTTCCAGTTGTCATCTTCCCAGCCTGCATGTGAGTGCCAGAAGCACTCTGTCTGGATGGCAATATTTCCAAAAATGTTGTTAGAGCACAATAGCTCATTAGTCCCAAGGATTCACAGATATTTTGTTTGCAGGCTGCCTCCATACTGCAATGTTGAGAAACAATCTGTAGATTTTTCGTCATTTCCAATTTGTAATCCATTATTCATATTCACATTAACATAGAGTTCTTGACATTGATGGCAGAGGAAGAAACAGTAAAACAGGCTTCCCTCGGATTGTAAACTTCAACATGTGATCATTAATTGTCTTATACATACCAAATCTATTAAGTTTATATAACCACAGCTATATTTTATAGCATCTCAGAAAATAAATCTCTTAAAAATACAGATATTTCAAAAAGTTTGAAAAGAGTTAGGACCAAAACTATCTCAGTTCATTTTCATTTTTTTCCCCCTTTATAAAAATCATAGGTATTTTTGAGTTTAGCAAATAAATTCTAAGCTCCATTTAAGTTGGACTGAACGTGAAGAGCTGAGCTTGAGAAGTTATAGCTGTGTCAGCATAAGTTAGCATAACTATTTAAGGTAGAGTGGGAAATAGATCTGAACAATCAAATCAAAATTCCTCCACAACACAGGAAGTTTAGAAGTTTACCCATTTCTTATCAGAATCCATTCAAAATCTAATTGGCATTGTAATTAAAGTTACTCTAATATTTCACAGTGGCTGAAACACTAGAATAAGAGAAACAACAGCTAAAACCAAAGTGCTGCAGAGATTTTTTTTTAATCATTTGTAAGTTCTTTGATCTTTTAGATTCGTAAGCTAAAATAAATGAGCACTGTTCCTTTCTTTGCTTTGTTTATGTGTCTAGATTTATCTTGCAGTGAACTAAGGTAAATGTTTCTCTATTTTTAGCTGAGCAGTGATTTTTCCTTTAAAAGATTCAACCCAGCCTTACCAATTACTAGTAACATCTTGAAATGAGGTTCTGCTAATTAATCAAAAACTTCTTATAAGCTCAGACAAGCCAGCCCCAACTGACCTCGAAAGTATATGAAAGCACAGAAGTAAAAACAAGAATTTCTTAGCCAAAGAAAACATCTTTATTCTTTTAATAGGCATGGAGGAAAAGACTGCTTAGTGCAAGAGGCTCCATACAGCTGAGTTCTTTTGCAGTTTTAGATGGAGCAAGTGAGGCCATGAAAAAGGAGCATTTTTAAAAGTATCCAGGCCCTCATTGAGGTCAGTGGTAAAGTTCCATTTTACTTCAAAAAAACAGAAGATCTACCAGAGCAAGGAAGATCTGGAAGACCAATTTTAATTGTGTCATTGCCATTACAAATGTTTTTCATGCCAGGAAAAGACTCCCTGCGGAAATTTACAAAGGCAGGCTATTGCCTGCAATTTAGTATCAGCATCCCACATATCATTATAATGGGGAGAATGGCTCAATTTTCCATCCACCTCATATTATTTTATGCAAAACAAGTAGACGATCTTTGCAGATACAAAGTCACTCCTGTTTATCAGATAAGCATGAAGCAAAACACCAGTAAAGTTTTGCTTAAACTTAGGGGAATGAATGTGCTGGGCAGAGCGTTGGGGTGGAGCTCCAGCAGATTCTTTTCTCTAATGCTCCTTTTAGGGCACGTGAATATTGGCCTATAAGGAAACATGTTTACAAGAAAGATATTCTAAGATACTGATTAAAGATAACATCCAAGATCTAAAAAAAAAAATAACAATGAAATTCTAGATTGTTTTTGGTTGTGTTTTTTACCTTCAGCAAACTGGAAAATATAGTCAAGAGCCTCCAAAAATTCAGATTTGCCTAAGATGGTCACCAATAACAATAATAATAATAATAATAGTAAAATACTTAGATAAAGTAGAGCTCAAGGTAAGGATCAGCGTACAGTAAAGTTCAACTTCACTTCCCTTGTGCTCTTCCAACAGCCTATTCCAAGGACATCTGTCTGGATGCAGCAACCCATTCTTGATATACCCTCATATTTATTCAGAGAAGTCCCAACAGTTCATCTCATTTGGTCCTTTAAAGAGATGTTTTATAGCCACTCAGGGGTCCTCTTGCACACTAAAGCTTTTAATGAGCCAGATTAACCTTTTATGCCTAGTAAATTTCTTTCTACTTAAAGCTTCCATGATCTTTGGCTGGTTGGTGTGAAGCAGCCTGACACTATTCAAGAGAAACAGCAGAACTGCCTCATACCATAAATTCACTTTGATTTGGGGATCAGTCCTCACAGCAGCCACAACTGAGTAGACTAATGGTTTAGAAAATTTGCTACCAGTGTGCAAAAGAAAATGGGTTTTGGGGTCCAGCTCCTACTGATGAAGGAGCTTTGTGTCCAGGAGAGCTGTTATGCATCTGTGTTTGGTCTACCATCTTCTCACGATGAATAAATAGCAAGCCACCTCTTGCTGTTCACTACTTTGGGTTCGGTTTTGTCTGGGACTGTGCAGATATAAGGCTGCAAGTGAGAGTAAAAGCTCCAGGCAAAGTCTGTAGATGTGGAAGAGTCAATCTTTCAAATGCTGCCTTGTGCATTGTGCCCTGCTCAGTGGGGCTCAGAGGTCCTTAGTGCAGGAGAAGAACAGTGATGACATTCAGGCCAGGCTTTCTTCATCAGTCACAGTTCCCTTTCTAACATACTGTTGGCTTTTGTCAGACAGTGCCTACATGTAGAACAAAACATGAAGATCAGGATAGAAACTATCTACGTGTCCCACATTTCACATCCCAGATGACTATTAATATGAGACTGCCTATCCTCTTTTAATTTTCTATCAGCATTTTCTGAACGAGACAGCACACACATTCCTTACTCTGAGCTATCTATGGCCAAAACTGCATTGCCAGCATTCAAACCACTGCAAGTCATTCCAGCACAAAAACAACTTCTGAAGAAAGGCATTAACTTTAAAATAACATTCTGTGTGTGTGCATGTAGTTAGAAAAAGAAGTAAGCAGCTTTCTTTCAAAAAGGAAAGGAAAGGAAAGGAAAGGAAAGGAAAGGAAAGGAAAGGAAAGGAAAGGAAAGGAAAGGAAAGGAAAGGAAAGGAAAGGAAAGGAAAGGAAAGGAAAGGAAAGGAAAGGAAAGGAAAGGAAAGGAAAATTCATTTTATAGCTGAGAATTCACTTTAAATATTTCATTTGATTTTTGGTGGTTTTTCTTTTTTTCCTTCTTTATTTCTTCTTTTCTCTATCTTTTTGAAGATGTGGTTACTGGAGTCTGCAGACATATTGAACAGACTGTTCTGTTAAGTCCATGCTCCCCATAATTTTTTCCACCCTCACTGTACTAACATCTAAAAATAACAAATGTGACTTTGTAAAGGATGCATATCATTATTTAAAAGAGATTTGTGAATATTTTTGACACTTTTTTTTTTTTTCCTTAACCCCCCCCCCCCTTTATTTTTTTTTTTTTTTTTAGAAAATTTGGTTGGTTAGGCTTTAAAGTACTGCCTATTTAAAAATTATTTACTGTTATGCAAACAGTCATGTGGTCTCCTCAGCCTTAACTTAGAATATCCATCCCCAGAGAACTCAACACCCTAAATTTAAAGATAAACTAAGTCAGTTTGTTTCACCAGGGAATCTGCTCTGCAGATACCGCAGCAGCCACTCACTAAAATGGCAGCAGTGCCACAAGTTCATTTGTACACCAGACTTTCCCTTTTGTTGCAACACAGCAGCAAGCTTTTGCACATACGCCCAGTGTGTTGTTATAGTCAAGAAAAAGGAACTACTACACTTGTAATGAAATTGTAGACCCCCAAATACTTTCAATATAGTTATAAAATGACACAGACTCGTTAAACAATTATTTGAATAACTCTGACTTAAAATACTTAAAGCCAGGCTTTCAGGTTTCAGTATTTCTACTCAAAAAGTCCATCCAAGCTGCTGTACCAGCAGTGCAGTTAATATAAAATTGCCAGCCCTCCAACAATTAAAAATCTTTTGCAGCATTTTTATCTCTACTTTCTTTTTACTTCTGATGTGGATTAAAGTCTGCAGTCACAACTCTGATAGTTTGAAGACATTTGATCCTACAGTATTTATCCATTATTGGCTTTGTTTACCCAAGGGAAAATTAAGTGCTGTGCCTTAGAACAGTGAGATCGGTGATACTCTGATGCCTTCAGTGATCTCTAGCAGATGTTATTTGTTGGGAAAAAAATGAAAAGCTACGTCACTGACTTGGGAAGCCAGTTTTGCAAACTGTCTGCCTTTGCAGGTGCATACATAATGATTTGGCATGGAAACTAAGCAAAGGTGAGAATGTAACCAGTGAAATGATGATTCAGTATTATTTAGCTTTATATGAGAAACATATCTTTCATTCTCCTCATTCTCTTTCTCCTAAAGTAACCCAATGAGAAATGGTTAGGGATTTGCAGTTTACTTGCTTTACAGAGTATGCTTTTCCAAAGAGAGACACAGAGAATTTCTTGGCACTCAGATTTAGAAATTGTAAAGTTTCTTTAGCCCAGAGTAGGTCATACATACCCTGAGACATAGCTTTTCCACAGAAGTGTGTATGTTTGCCTACAGAATTGCTAATCAGAATACCCTATTTTAGTAGGGGCTTTTCTTGAGAATATACACAATAACTTTGTGATTTACCTTTTATCCTTATTAATAAAAAAGACCCTGTTTAATATATATTAGTATTGTAATTAAGAAGTATTTCCTTCTTGCAATACTTTGCCTGCAGTAGGGAAGTGTTCTGCTTCATTACTGTTCAATCTGACTAGAAAACTGAAGTGATAGCAGATGGAATTCTGAAACCCCTCAGTACCAAATCTGGCAAACACCTCTGCTACAGAAGTAGATGAAAAGCCTCATTTTGATAAGTTCTGGTAAACCATGGGCTCCCACTGAATTTCTAACCTCCTTGATATTCTGCAGGTTAAAGTCTAAAGACTATCCCAGTCACCCTTGGGTAGTCTGGGAGTGTCCATGGCATTCATTTTTAGGTTGATTCATGGAATAATACAAAACATCAGCCCCACAAATCTGCTCTCATATACTTGTTTAGGTGGCAACATGATATAGTAATGGCCTAAATCATTACAGCAGAAAATCAGAATAAGCATAAAGGACATATTAAAATGTAAACTCTTGGCATGCTCACATTTAAGAGAGGAGAGCTGTTTTCTGGTATTATGTGATCAAAAAAAATAAGGTGATTTACACAGCACCAAGCAAAAGATCCCTAGAAGTGTTATTACAGAATATCTACTTTCAAAAAAACAGGCAAGCCTAGAGGACCAAACCTCTTCCACTGAATAGGACAAGTGTTACACGAACATAAGAACAGTGCCAATTATTTTGAAATAGGACTGCAGAAAGGTATTTTTGTTAACATAGAAAGAGATCTTTTCATAGGAAGAGATCTTTTCAATGTATTATTATTATTATTAATGTTAGGTGATAATTTAAAATGTATTTTAAATGTATCTACTCATGGGAAAGCCTATGAATAAATCTACAGATTAAGAAACTCCATGAGAAAATGAGATCAGAGCCTGACACTTAATTTGTATTGAAAATAAATGAGGATTTTTTTTTGTTTGTTTTTGTTTGTTTGCTTAAGAATGATATATATTACACCATTACACCATGATAGAAATTGATATCTACAAACATAACTGTAAGAAGATCAGGATCTCAGATCAGGATTTTTTTTTTTTTTGTTATTTTGTTTTTGTTTTGTTTTATTTTTTTTTCATTGTTGTTGTTTGGTTTTGTTTTGTTGCTTTTTTTTGTATGCATGTGTAAAATTCTCAGTAATGGCCCATTAGCAGGAATCAATAGCTGCCTTAACGAGAATTCAGCTTTGTTCCCAAATATATAAATCTGATAAGGCTCAGTTAGCCAAGCAGACACTTGAGGGCTTTTCTTTTATATGAACTATTGTAATTGCTTTCGCATATGGCAAATACAATTATGCATCTCACCGGTAGGGTGGATTATAAATATTATCCATGAACAATGACTTATATTTCAATAGATAGCAGCTGCATTTCTGTAAGGAGTGATGCAGGAAGTTGTGTCAAAAAAAAAAAAAAAAAAAAAGCCAGTCAGGTAAAGGGGAAAATATAAGTTCCCAGTCCTGAGAAAAGACAGAGCTGGCCTTAAATTATCTGCTTAGCTCACTGTACCCAGCCCTATTCAAATATGCAAGAATGATTGATTTAAGACAGTATGCAAAACTTCCCTCTCTCAGTAAGGGTACAGTTACTATTGAAACATGTGTGCCTTGTTTTAAACAATCTCCATGAAAGAAGGGCACAAAATGCTCATTTGGGCTAAAATTATTTCACAGATTATGGAATTTACTGTGTCTTATTTATAAAAGTGGCTACCATCACAGATGTGAACTGTACAAATGGACAGAACTGATTGATTACTGCATAGATAAACTCATTTTACACATAATCAAGAAAAATTAACTTTTGAAATATGGGAATAAGTACAGAATCAATTCAGTTTCAAGCATAATAATGAAGTTGTTCTAGATATGTGAGAAGTGCAATTAAAAGGGAATCCCAAGTAGATAGGAAAATGATTTGTTCTGAATATATTATTTTATCCTTAGCTTTTTGTTTTCTTTCTACCATTGGACAAATCATCCTATTTTAGGGATTCACCATTACATCTCTAGTAAATATTAGCCCTAGCAAATGAAGTCCTAAACAATATGTGAGCATTAGCAGTGAGAAGAGTCTGCTGTTCTCTGTTATGATAGTATCCAAATAATAGCATGGTTGTCTGAGGCATAAATGCCACCAGCAAGAGCCAGTCTGACTTGTACACATTAACATCTGTTTTGGAGCATGATGTAAAATTTAACCTACATTAAAAAGGAGGCAAGTTTCTTTTTCACCCTTTTCCCTAAAACTCAGGATTAAAATCCTGACTCTGCCAAAGTCAAGGGGAGTTTAGCCATCAGCTGTCAACTTCGGAGAATTAAGATCTTCCACATAAGGCATTACTTGGCATTTACACGACAGTAATGTTGAGATATGCTAGCACAAATCAGAATCTGTCTGTGCTCTACCTGCTATACAAACCCAATATAGTGAGAGACCATCCCAGCCTTGGAGATATTACCATCTACCTGGGCAAAGCAGATTGAGGATAGCATGGCAACAGAGGCAGGACAGTGATTTACTGAAGATCATGCAATACAGCCAAGTATTCCCTATCCTAGTTTGCTGCCATGGCTCTCATATTGTTTTGGTCCACATGTGAATTTGCCTGTAAAATGTACTCTTTAAGCTGCACCCAGAGAGGTAGGTGTTATCACTCCATGGTGAGTGTCACTGAGCACACCTCTGAGGGGTTGGACTCTCAGCACATTGAGAGTGGGCTGTTCAAGCAAGGGGGGCTGTTCTGTGGTGCTTCCTCCCCCCCATCAGTCTTTCTCCACCACTGCATCGTGCCCTCCACCAGAAAATATTTTCAACTGTTCATTTACATAGGCCTTACTGTATTTAAAACCAAACCAAACCACAATAATAGTAAAAAACAACAAATTAGTCTAAAAAAGGAATTTAAGATTGAAAGAAGATATAAAATAAAACTATCTAGCTCTTCTATTCATCTACAGTATAATCCCCTACCACAAGTGAAATCAGGAAGATAATCAGGAATGCTTTCCATTAAACAACTTCATCGGTGCTGGTAGTCCCAGCTTGGTCCTGCTCCCATCTTTTCTATTTACCAGGTGATTCCCTGAGATGTACTTAGGAAAGTTAGCCAGTAACAAGGAATTGCTTCCCATTATTTTCAAATATATTATAGGATAAGTAGCACTCGGCAATCAGCCTTATTAGTAATCTACTTAGTAATCCCCTCTCTTCTGAACTGTAACCAACCATGTCACCACTTCAGCTGTTTAGCCAGACTGTGGTTTGGGTGGAGAAGAGCCTGATTGTGGCACTGCATACCTTCTGGCTGCAGCCTGACAGTTGTATTGCCATGGGACCCTGACAGGTACCCTAAAATACTGTTTGCCCATTTCATTCTCCTTCCTGAGTAGCTGGTAGCTGCATGCTCATCACTTTTCAAATGCAGACTTCTTGTTTGGATGACTCTTAGAATTGCTTGAGGTTATATTGGGAATGTTAACCTCACCTTGTCCTGTTGAGGAGAACATGGGATGATATAAGAAAAAAAAAATCTCTGGTTGCTAAGTCAGATGAGTAGTCTCCTAAACTCTGCCAGTCTACCATGTTAAATAGACCATTCCTGTTCCTAGCAATGTCACTGTTTGACTCACCAGTTAAAAACTTGCCTAAAAGTGACAGTTTTTAATAAAAAGCTAACGTGATAGGTGGTCTGGAAAAAGTGGTCCTGAGGAACAAGTAGCTAGTCAGAATATATTTAAAGCAAACAAACAAACGAAAACATTATTTTGGTCAAGCGTTAAGAGGAGACTTGTAAGGAAAAAGGAGGCTGAGGACGGCTTAATATTCACATGAGTAGGACAAGCCCAGGAACAAAATTCTGACATTAAGAGCACAAGTAGTGCTCAGTCATGCAGCCTCACAGACTATTTCTGCACACTTTTCACTGCATTAGAAATCTTTCGCTCAATGTGTTTTGGAAGATCACCTGAAAGTTGTAAAGTTTAAGCAGTTTATCTAGTGCTAAATCCAGAGTAAAATACAAGCTCATTCACTGTCTCTGTAGCTGTGAAAGTAAAAACCTTCCTTTTCAGGACAATGAAAGGGAGAATACCTTAATTACTTGTCTGTGTTTAGTGCTGAAAGCATGGATCTGACCAATTCCCCATTAGGAGCCAGGTGGTGTTCTCAGAACAAAGCGATGACAGAAATGTTCAGATGGGAAATTGTACCACACTATCCTCCTAAATGTTTTTGATGTAGTGTTTGCATACTGTTTGCTGGACTGTTATGAATTCTAAACTATATTTTATGTTTGTGTTATAGGCAAAAATCCTTGCCTAAAGCCATTCCTGTGTGTGGTCTGAAACTGGCTATCACGAAGTCAATCAGTCACACCTTCACACACTGCCTCTGTAAGTCTGTGGAGTATGGAAAGAGTTATTTTTATACAAAACAACTTTATCTCCCTGTACCTCTAATAAACACAAATTGTGTCTCTTATAGGCGTAAGCAAACCTCTGTTCCCTGCCTATACAAATCACAAATTGTGCTGGAAACACTGTCATTTACTGGCTTTTGTGAAACTGAGCTGTATTTCCTTTCAGGATTCTACATATCTGATTTTCTCTATTTTTCAGCTAAGCTGTCTGCACAGCCCCTTGCTCAACCACTGAAATCATCGTCAGATATATGGAGAGTAATGCCCATGAAGGTTGGTTCTTCTGAAGTGGAAAGAGTTTTGGGATTGAGTGCCTGCAGGGCCTAATTGAGGGAAATACTGCACGCAGAAGATTCACAGAATCCCAGAAAATATTTTCAAGGAAACTTTAGCTCCATGCTGCATATATTCTCGAGGGTCTCTTAGAAATGACTAAGGAGGTGCTGCCTTCACTGAGTCTGTAGAGGACTTTTAACTACAACCTCTGCCTCAAAAACAAGGTGAAAAGTCCTGTGATGTTTGCTACTACCCACATCTAATTTAAACCATTTAGCAAGGCCTCCAGTTCATTGTTTTAAAATCATACATCTTAAAACTGCACAGCTGTTCATCTCTGATTGCCAGCTAGATAACAGCTATAAAATACAAACCATAAGACAAATATTTCTGCAGATTTGCTAAGTTATAACCATCCAAAAATATTCCCTCTGCTGCCCAATATGCAAACACCCTTTCTACTGTTAGATTTTATGACTGCCGAGGATGGAAGTTGTAAAGAATGTGATATCATTGTGTTATACTGTAAACTGCTATTTCACTAGATTCCCCAATTTCTTTGGGGAAATCTAGCGCAAAAAAGCAATTTATGTGGAAAAAAACTAATTTATAAGAAATACCTCAGATACAGTCAAGTACATTACCATAAATATGTTTTACAAATAGTGTTCTGAGCGCAGACCACCCCTATTACTGCCAGTGGGCTGAAACCTGGGGTTTGGCTGACTAATACTGCTTCTCCAGTTCTAACAGTTCTCCATTAATATGGTGTGAAAAACCTATATATAGAATGCTTTTGTTAAAATCAGATTATACTAATTCTGTATGAAGTGCTTTAATGAAAAATGTTTAATGGCTGAAATACTATAAGACTGCAGTTAGAGTGCAGGTGCAAAAATGATATTCTACACTCCCTGGAGAGCAAACTTGTACATACTGTGAAATATCAATTAAAGTTTATAGTTGCCTGTACCGGTTAAATGTCTTTTTCATGGGAAATTTTCATCTTCTCTTATGAAGCAATCACTTGGGTTAAAATGTGTACTGAATTATGTGGGCATTTTGAATTATTAAGGAATAGATTTGTTTTACAAGCAAGCTGTAAGCATTCTTTGCAGTTTTTATGAGGTCATCTACATGACTTTTAAATGACGCTCTTGGCCAACCTCGATTCTCAGATCAGTTCATTAATTCACACAGCTGTCTTTAAAAACTACAGGAATAATATATACTGGAGTCTGGAAGAAAGAGGTGGATTTTGAGGCTGTATTTCAATCATGGTGCCTATTGACATCATAAACTACAAGGGGACAGCCTAAGGTGTTTTGTGAACAGCAGCAAGCTCTTGATTGAAATAAAGTCTGGTTAATTGATTTCTTCTAGAATATATAGAGAAAGGATGCTAAACTTTTCTTTGAAGTGAGTACACCTTACAGAAACTGTTACCTGGGACAAAAGCAACATTTGGAGAGGTCATCTCAATAAAATCTTATATTCTATGGTATACGCTACGGTAGTCAAACTGCTGACATTCTTCTGGATCTGAATGGGGTCAATCTGGATTTAATTTCTGTCTCTGCCACACTTCCTGGGTGATATCAGACAGGTGTCTCATCTCCCTGTTTTTCTGCTCCACATTTTTATTTTTTTAAATAGTACATCTTCTGTTTTTCTTTCTTATCCTTTCTGAACCTCCTGCAGATAATTCACAGATAATATTTTAGAATTCATTAATTTTTTGTTTTCTGAATGTGCATGAAGTGAAAGTAGAGATCCTGGTATGATGGTACCCTGCTTATGCCTTTTCCTTTCTTTGATTTTCATTTTGATCAAAGTCAAGAGCTGCTAATAGCTATAGCCATTTTGTAGCCCACATGGGCACAGTGGATGCTCAGAAAACCTCCTATAACCTTTATTTTAGCGGTCAGCCAGGGTAGGCAGCGCAAATCCAGCATGTGCCCACTGTTAGTATGGCTGCAAAATCCGTGAGATCTCTGAAGGTTTATTGTGGGAAATAAGAGCACCACATACTCATTCCTCCCCCTCAGTGGGGTAGGGGAGAGAATCCAAAAAATGTAAATGGGAGAAGTCATGGGTTGAAATAAGATAATGACGGGAAGGGAAGGGAAGGGAAGGGAAGGGAAGGGAAGGGAAGGGAAGGGAAGGGAAGGGAAGGGAAGGGAAGGGAAGGGAAGGGAAGGGAAGGGAAGGGAAGGGAAGGGAAGGGAAGGGAAGGGAAGGGAAGGGAAGGGAAGGGAAGGGAAGGGAAGGGAAGGGAAGGAAGGAAGGAAGGAAGGAAGGAAGGAAGGAAGGAAGGAAGGAAGGAAGGAAGGAAGGAAGGAAGGAAGGAAGGAAGGAAGGAAATCACCCCCAAATTAAAACAAAACAGTGATGCACAATGTAATTGCTTAACCACCTGCCAACTGATGCCAATCATGTTCCCAAGTAGTGTCCCACCCTTCGCCAACCCCTCCAGTTTTACTGTTGAGCACGATGCCACGTGGTATGAGACATCCCTTTGGTCACTGGGCCACTTGTGCTGATTCTGTCTCCTCCCAGCTCTTGGTGCACCCCCAGACTCCTCACTGGCAGGGCAGCACAAGAACCTGAAGAAACCTTGGCTCTGTGTAAACACTGCTCTGGAACAACTGAAATGTCAGAGTGTTATCAACATTTTCCTCCAAAATCTAAAACACAGAACAATACCATCTACTATGAAGAAAATTATCTGTATCCCCACCAAAATCAGGACCAAAACCTAGCATAGAAGTATTTCAGTAATAAAAGCCTTACCAGATCCTTCTATAGTGATAATTTAATATAAATGCATAAATGTCTATCAAGTTTGCTTAAAACTAAAATATTTGGTGTTTTAGAAAGGATTTCCTTATATTTACATCTAAAAAGTGTACTGTTTTCAAAGAAGCCTTTTAAAGCAACTCCAGATCTGCAGAGAGGCCTGGTTGAGTATGGCCTGGAATGTCTCAGATCAGCTGGAGTATGGAACCGTATAAAGAAAATCAAACCTCTCCCAGACTCACACAATACTTGAGTCAGAAACAGTCAATGACATCTTTGTGAGTCTCAGGTATTGAGTGGTGCACGAAAAGAGTCCATCTCTTGACCTCAGAGCAAGAAACTTGGGAAAAGAAAAAAAAATAAAAAATAAAACAAAACAAAACAAAACACACATAAACACACACACACACACACACACACACAAAAAAAGTGATAAAGCCCAGATGTGACAAAGAGAACATGTATTTATGTCTTTAAAATATATGTATGGAGTTTCTCTTCAAACTGTTGATAATTGATAATTGAGCAGTGAGATGGTGCTCAGTCTGATCTTTCTTCACAGATGGTACAAGATCAGGTGTATCACAGCTCTACGTTGTGATTTCTGATAATTTTCCATCATCTTACTCAGCCTGACCCAGGACAAAACACAGAGGTGGGAGATTTTGTGGGCTGCAGACCAACACAGCCTGGCCTGCAGTGGGAGTCAAGATTTCCCTGCCATGTGATGAGAAATGTGATGAGAATTGCAATGAGTGCTATGGTGAACAAGCCACTGGTGCATCATGAAGGTGCAATACAAGTATCTGGCAGAGACACTGTCAACCAAGAAGCATGTACAAGACACTGGAAAGTGAATTACGGAAACTGGCTACTGATCAAACCTAGAGACTTTGAAAGATAAACAAAATTAATAAGATCCTTTATTTAAAACATGATGCAGTTAAATACAAATGAAAGAGGATCATGATGAATACTGAATAAAGAGAAGTGGGAGTACTCTCATAAGCTTCCAGGATAAGGTTTTACTAACTAGCCTGAAGAGAAACACTATAAAAAAATATCTAGGGCTCTATTACCATGTCCTGCAAGGAAGTCAATGTACACCTTAAAATCTATATAGAGTCCATGAATGACATTGTAACAGTGAACAACACCAAATATATAGCCTTCATATATAGCTTTCTTTTTAACTTTGAGTAAGAAGGAATAGCACAACCCACCCACACTGCCTAAAGAAAGGCCTGAAAAAAATATGTTCTGAAAAACATGGAAACTGTTCTTCCCCCACTTTTGCCAGATCTCATAGTATCTCAAGGTCTGGAAAGAAGAAAAGAAAAAAGAAAAAAACCAACAAAATAAAACAAAACCAAAACAAAATAAAACAAAAACAAAGAAGCAAACAAACAACAACAACAAAAAGTATTTTCTTCCTGCTAGCTATACGTCTTCAGGATCTCAGGGAAGGTACAAGGTGATGGCTTGTTGCAGCTGGCACTCTGCCCTCCTGCTGACCATGCAATACTGAGAAGAATCCAACACTGCATAATTTGAATACTGGCTACCTATTGAGATACATATATATGTAAGAGTGCCTCCTTTCCTGAAGAATCTTGCCAAGAGCCATCACTGCTTTTTTGACCCATTTTGCTGTTTTATGTTTCTCTTTATTAGTTAATTGTGTTCTCTGGGCCTTCCTTCTAAGACAAAATATCTCAGTACCATACATAGTAGATAATATATGCAATATATGGGCAGCTAGAGCCCTACAGTTTGTTTTGAGCACTACGTCCCAAACATCTTCTTCACCAGGGAACAAGGCTGTGCTTTCTCATATTCCTGTTTACCAGTCAGGACAAGATACAAATCTCCAGCCCACATCACCTCACATATACAAGAAGGTGCAAAGGCCTTTCAAGTATCAGCTTACAGTCTATACTTCTGCTTTCAAAAGTTGAAGTTGAAAACTGAAAAAAGTGTAAAGCTTCAAGTCTGCATAGGAGCTCGTGACAAGTATATGTGTCTAGGTTGCCCTTAAAATATCATTGGAAGTGTCTGGAAAGAGGCATAGGCTCCAGCCATGCCTCTGGAAACCTCATTATGGTCCTTGACTCATGCAGGGCAAGCAGGCAAGACCTCCATCATCACGTAGAGAGTGAAGAAAGCTGGATGGGACATGAGCGATGACATTTCACTGATTACACAACCTGTGCCTTGTGAGGATAAATGGTTTCCCCTTCCAGGACAAAATCCACATTTCTTTTCAAATCAGAATCCCTGCCATTGAACACATTGAAGAAAAAATAAAATAAAATCAAATAACCCAGGTAGAGAGCTTCCTTACTCCTTCACAGTGTTGGCATTTTGTGGAAAAGCAATCACACAGTTCATAAAATATTTTGTACTGTAACAGGCCATTTGTAACTGTGGAACAGGGAACACTGTGGCAGCAAACGTGCATCTCCAGACACCCTTTGAAAAGTCTAACCATTACTTCTCCACATTTTCTGCTGGGAAATTGGCTGATACGTGGAAAGACAACTTAGACACAGCATGATTCACTCTTCTCTACCTCTACAGTTACTTACTTCATGCTCCTAGGGCGCAAAGCAACACTGGCTATGGTGAGCAGTGTGGTTACTCTCTTTCTGCAGACTTTGCTATGTTTGGCTGGTACAGGCCATTAAAAGGAAAGAATAACATGGCTGCCCAGCATTGCTCAGCTTGTCCATGCCTTAACAGTTTGCATTTAACGATACCTTCATTATGTAACTCTGCCATATAACGCTTGGTTTTCTGGCCTGATAGCTGGCTTCTTAGAAGAAAATGTACCTTTCCAAACCCACTTTCTTCCATGGATCATGATATTCATGAACATTTTGGTGATTTCACTGAGCAGTTTGCTTTCCTTCTAATTTTCCCAAAGGAATTTATTGCAAGTCCCTAGCACCTTTCAGTCTGCCACATCTAGCAGTTGAGAAGACGGCACCATTTCCAGTATTTTTTTTTATTTTTATTTTTCAGCACCGTTTGCTTCCAGGAACATTTGAAAGTATTTAAGTCACCTGCTCCAGTTTTGTGCCAGTTCCCTTCCAAAATCAGACTGCTTCAGTTATTCCATTTTTCCCACTTATGTACTTTATTTCTAACACCGTGTAAAAAAAGACATGACACAGGAGTTTTGGCAAGGTTCCTTAGGGCTTTTCCTCCTTAGGTCATTTCCAGGACATAGTCACATGAGACCAGCAACGATTTTAAAAGATTCACCCCTGCTGCAGGCATGGATTGGCTTTAGAAGGTGTTGTGCAGCACAGATGATTTTGCCCCTCTCTCCTACTTAACTTAGCAGGATCTCAGGCCACTGGGTGAAGCAGACAGTCCTTCGCTGTTGTAACTGCTCCTACGTGACTTCCTCTTCTCCTACCAACTAGAAGTGAGCAGGAAAAGCAAATAGCAACAGTTTTTTTTTTTTTTTTTTTTTTTTTTTTCAGTGGTTGTTCTAGTCTGCAGCTGTGTTTAATTAATTACTTGGGTAACTGAGATGGATAGAAGAGCTTTTGAAAGCTGTTGAGAACAGAGCTGTCTGCAAGCTAATTATACTGTTATAATAATCCCTTGACATTCCTCAGACTTTTCATTCCCTAACTGAATCATAGTATAGCAAATTATCCAAGGATCCCCTATATTTTTGAATAAATTACATGGAAGAGTTCTAAAGAAATACAGTATTCATTCAGGAACAGTTAAAAGTCTTTTAGCATGTTTGCAGATAAATTGCAGAAGATCAGATCCCAGGAAAATACATAGAGAATTTTTAGAATGTTTCTCCTCCTTCACCCAAAATATTTATTTAAGTTTGATTTTTTGTGCTTTAGGTAGCTGACATGATTCATTTTAACAAAAATACTTACTACTTATCAGAACCACTTGGGAAAGTTCCATATAATGAACAGTGCTGCCAAAGAGGGAAAAATGACCAGAATGTCACGTAGTACTTTTGCTCATTTTGGGAAGAAAAATATATACATGAATACCACAGAGCCAAATGAAAGATTTTTTAAGGACTTTACAGACTGTATTTTTTGCCAGAACAAACTTTTATTGTAAAACACCCCAGGTTACACCTAAGAAATTACAATAAAATGTAGAAGGGAAATGCTGTCTAAGTACCTGCTTAATTGGGAAAACTGTGATAACAACAGGACAGTCTGGGTGGTTCTTTCATAAAGAGTTGTGAAACAGGTTTCTTTTGCTTTGTGCGCAGAACTCCATATTGTGAGTTACTTATGTAGTCAAAACAATGCATGAATCACACTGGGAAATAAAGAATAAAAATGAGATAGATCTTCCAGTCTGTGACCCCCAAGGTGTTTATCTCCACATAAGCCTCAGTGAGTTTTCACTATGTAGATCTGTTCTCAGTGCAGAGGACATAAAACACTCTAAGAACTATACATCTTCTGCAAACATATCAGAAAATAAAAAGCATGTATGGAAGATGAGTAAAATCAGTGCCAGCCAATGCCTAATGGTATCCACCAGAGCCATTTCTATTAAAGCTCTGCTGAGTTTTTTTTGCCAGAAAATTGTAACAGGAGGTGATGCTTAACATCAAGCTACATCACAGTTTAAACACCATCTTTTTTAATCTTACTAAAAAAAAAAAAAAGGCATGTTAGCTCAGCATGTTCTCTAGAGCATAAAAAGTCTAAATATTAGTGGAAGCATTAATTCAGTTATTAAGACACAAAACTAAAATTGTTAGAAATAACACCTAGCCTGTTTTGTCTCCAAGTGATGTTTTTAAGCATAAAACTTATTCCATGTTAGCAACAACAATAACGACTCTATAATGCAGTGACACAATGATGGTTTCAGTGGGCATGGCCAAAGCTCTTGTATTTTTAGGTTTAGTTTGGTTAGCCCAGCTCAAGTTGCAGATGCAACAGACTTTTTCTAGTGACACTTAAGGTTAACAAAATATATATTACATATATATATATATAATATAATATAATATAATATAATATAATATAATATAATACATTACATTACATTACATTACATTACATTACATTACATTACATTACATTATATATTTATATATAGATACCCAGGGTCTACATAAAGTTTTTTAAAACAGCTGTTGTAAAGCAAGAGCTTCAAAATCCAGTTGGCGATTTTCTCACATCTTGATAAACCCTGTTGTGTGTGAAGAGTAAACTTGAGAGTTTTTCTCTTCCTTCTCTGCCCCTCAGCTTTCTTTCAAAGGCACAAGGCCATGGTTTGGGTTTTGGGCATATCTCAAATCTCTCATACCTATTGCCAATATCTGAAGCCCTGGAGATGTAGCTCCCAGCCTCTAGAGTGTGCTGCCCATACAGCCCCATGGTGTCCTCTGAAAGTGACTTATAGCTTTCTTTGAAAGTGCATTAACCAAGGTATGCCCTTTGCCTGGACAGAGGGAGTTTTTCAGAGCTGCTTCCAACTCTTGGCCCCTTTTGGTTGGTGCAAAACAAGGTGGAGTAGGGGGTGAAATGCCACATGAGTGCCCACAAATGTTGTAATCTGACTACTCAATCTTCTCTAATAAGAAGGCACCTGTGAAGTCCTCTTCTGGACTTAAATACTTGTCATGTAAACAGAACCCCGGATTCTAGATTGGACTGCGTCTCAGTCCTCTATGGTTAGATGACAAGCAGCTTAGCTTGTGTGTCAAGAAGGAAATTAGTCTCTAGCTAAAATTAAGGGATTGATACTTCAACTGTAACAATGCAGCTCTAACCTTTTGTCATTTCCTTTTGACTGGTCCTTCCAGTCAAGTCTGTTCCAGCCCCTATCTGTTCAGTTCCTAGCTGGGATATCACACTTGTTTAGCTAACAAAAACACACAAAATGAGAACTTTCCTTGTGCTTTCCAGCTAGGAGTATTTGCTTCTTCAGTTAGCGTGTTGTTTGGTCCTACTGAGCATTTGAGTGATGGATTTCCCATTTAAAGGTTTAAATCTCACTGAGACAACTGCTGATCTATTTATTTCTACAGTTTTCTGTAGTATAAATGATGTCTAAAAAAGAAAATGTCACCACATCAGGCACAGAGTACAATCACAACACTTATGTGAGCAAGGAAGGCAACCAACCCCATTTAAGATAAAATGATGTGCAAGTTCCCTTGGAGATTTCCACTGCTAGTTACAGCTGAGTTCAACCAACCACCATTTTGCAATTTATTTTTTTTTTTATTATTTTTTTTTTACAGGACATATCAAGATACACACTAAAAAGTGAACTCCCCAGTGCAAGTAGGAATAAAGTAAATAAAGTCAAAGGCTTCCAAGATGGTATCTGATAGGCTGTCTCACATGGGATTTTCACATTGGGTACATTTCACCGTGGTCTAAACAACAGACTATTGCAGTTGTGCTGTAATGGGTCAGCTACAAAGAATAATCCTTTGCCCCCACACCCGAAAATCCCAAAAGTGAGGAGAGAATAAGGGATAGCCAAAATTGGACAAAATGGAAAGTGGAAGGGAAAGAATGTCCAATAAAATGTTCTTTTATTATAGAAGTATGACCAGCATATTTCTATAATAAAAAATGTGCAATGTCTTATTTGTCCATTAAGATGTAGAATATATGGGGTTTACTGCATTTTCTATTGATTCTCTAAGGTTATTCCCAATTTAATTGAAATATCCCAATTCTGGGAAATATTACTCTCAAGAAAACTCTTTCCCAGTCCTTCCATGAGTCCAGTGCACAGTGGTAAATGAACAAGAAAAAGGTGAATGAGGAGGTAATACTTGGTATCTCTCCCACTCCTCCTTGAGATATTTTCTGCAAAAGATAAAACTGTGAAATGACCACTGAAATGGACAATGTAGCAAATATGAAGGTAAAATATGTAATACTCCTAGCAACTCTACCAATGCTAATCACACATGACATTTATTAATGAACTGCATATAATACAGTAAGGCTTTGTTGATATGATATGTAGCAGGGGGATTTCAGGTTTTCTGTTTTACTGGCATATTTCATGGATCACTTCGCTTTCCACTACTGATTGCATAGCATTCCTGGTGCAGCAATGAGTGCTTACATGGTAAGATGATATTGGGGCAACATTTATGGAATAATTTAGCTTTCTTTTAGCAAAAATATTAAATGGAAACAAGGATAAGATTCAGCAGAATGTGACTAGCTAGCCCACCACAGATCAGGGCTGCCATTTGGCAGTGCCTGTCCTTTACTATACATTCACCACATGGAGAATCTGCTGCATGGTGGTGTTTATTGTCCTCACAATCAGACAATATTATTTGGATTTGTGCAGTGCTGTTTAAATTGCTCTGTGATTGTTACTGAGAAGATCTATTGAAAAACAAACAAACAAACAAACAAAAAAAACCCACCTCATTGCAACAACAGCATTACATTTATATTAATCTCAGGTAATTGAAATGATTTTTAAGGGCAGTCACCCTATATCTCATATTTTATGCATAGGAATGATTTAATGTTGAGAAACTACAACTTATTCTAATCAAATTTTCTTTAGAAATGAAACGTAAGTTCTAATGGGACTTCATAGATTACACACATTTCAGGACTTGAATCATAGATTTTTGAGTTGGAACTGAACAATGAAAAATCCTACAGTTATTAGCTCATTTTCTCTTTAAATTTTGCCAAAATCAAACTACTTTTTGAAATGCTTTCCCAAGAGCTTTCTCTGATGTATATTTAAGTGACTCATATGATAGTACTTCTGGCATTCCCCTTCAGAGTATATTCCCAAATCTAATCAAGTGATTAATATATTTTTCCTGCTATTCAAATGAAAATTGCTGCCCATAAATATTTTCTCTGAACTTCCATTTTAGTTCAAGGTTTTCATGTATTACAGTATTAAAATTAATATATATATATATATATATACCTAGTAATAATTGTCATACACAAAGCTTTTTAAAATGCCACATGATTTCTCTTAATTCATGTTCCAGCTCCTGTGCTGGTGGTACGAGTGTCATCCCAGTAACTGTGTCCTCCATTCAGAAGAACAGGATTGAAATTTCAGACTTATCCTGGTGGACAATGGCATGTGTGCAGCAGGAGCACTGATGAGAATGTCAGCATCCTGTCGGAGTGGGAGCACTTGAGGGTGAAATGAAGAACAAGTGAGTCGTCCACTGCCCCACAGAAATGCATCTGTTCGGCTGTGCAAGATCTCTTTATCTTCCAATTCCTTCTAGTTTCCACCCCCCTGCAAGGCCAGGCACTCGGAGGAGCAATTTATAAACTCACAGCTCATATTCTGGTTGCAGTTCCAGAACTGACACAAAATTAAATCAGTCTTGAGTGCAGTAGGATACAAAAATTACCTTCCCAGTCTACTGAGCCCTTCAAGACTTCCAATAAATCTCCTGGAGGCAACATTCCTGTGCTGGTTGCCTATCTTTCTTTCCTTACAAAAAGACCTTGAAATGGAAACAGAAGGGTTTTCTTTGAAGTCATATTTCATAGCACAAAAAGACATGCACAGAAGCAGCTGACTTAAGTGTTTTCCTCTCTTGTTCAAAGTATTTTCTAAAAAGTTATAAAGGGGACTTTTACTTAATCCCCAGAACTCCTAATTGCTGCAGCCACACCACATGTGAAGGCAGGAGCTGATGTCAACAAAGGTTTGTTTAAAAAAAAAAAAAAAAAAAAAAAAAAAAAAAGATAAAGTCAATGCTCTTTAAAAATATGCTGGCTAGCAGAAAAATTGTCGGGCTTCATCTAATTGCATTCCTTCCCTGAAAATTATAACACCCCTCCCTAAAAAAAAATATTAAACTTGATTAAATACGTCAAGATTAGCATAGAATCAGCGAATGCAGATGAGACATATCACTGTGTAAGTATGAAACTGAGCAAACCGTAATTATCCCTAGTGATTGTCCCTGGACTTCAGCAGAGATGTGCTTAAGTTAAAGTCTTCTTTGTCAGAGCAACCCTTCCATTTACACTTCATGAAGCAGCATGGCTTGCATCGGTCCAGAGCCTGTTTTGCTGGTGAATGGCCTTGGGCAGGCTTCTTGTGCTGCACTCACCTGGGGAATAAGAGGTGCAGCATATGGGTTTATTTCTCTTTCTCAAGAGCTCAAGGAGCTGATGGACTCCATTTCTTAAGCCAAGGGGCCCAAGAGATGCCTCCTGGCTGACCATTGTCTGGAGGTGAAGCCAGCAGAGTGAGGGAGCAGTCCCCAGCAGGAGCTGAGGTACCCACATCTGCTTCCCCAGAAGGGAAGTGGGTGGCTTCCCTAGTGGGTGGCTGTGAGGATACAGAAGCTTTTCAGATCCTCTGTGAAGGCCACTCTACCATTTCACAAAGGGTTATTGTGGTTCCTTTGGTGTCCAGCTCTCTGGGAGCAGCTTAAATACTGTGCAGTGGACATGGGCTTTCACCCTGGCACCTCCCAAACCTTGATCCCGATGCTGATCCAAGCTTTGGCCTGGTGCCCACCTCTATTTTATGTACAGAGAGCCTCCTTAATCTGCCTGTCTTTGTACAAGTGGGCTCCAAAAGGAACTCCCACGTGAAGGACCTGTGAAGACTTCATTTTGTTTTAGGCTGCCTAGAGTGTTATTGGAAAATTTTGTAAGGCAGCTCGTGTGAGTGAAAATGATTTGCTTAGGATGAATGTAACCACCAGTGCATTACTTCACATAATCTAAACAGAGTTTCAGGCACACTTCATCTATCATTCCTTGAAAGAGAGCGGCTGAGTTAATGCTCTCTGACAAATATTATGTTTCTCAGGCAGCCCTGGTGCTGTCTTCCACGTTTCCTGACCCACTTTGATTAGATATATAAACAGCACGAGTGAAACATAGGTCGAGTTTTGCTGTTAGAAATGCAAGATAAGGCCTCCACAACGATTTATCAACACCCCAGTGCTTTCTGTGCGAGACACGGTGCACTCAGGAGATCAGAGATTCCTTCTCGGTGCTGTAAGATGAGTCAGCTGGCTAATAACTGTGATTTATAACAGTGCTTTAATAGCTCCCAGGGCTCTCCGAGGAAGGCAAGAAAGGGTAGGGTGTCACACCTCAGGGTGGTTGCCTCTGGGGCAGGAAGAAGAGAAGAGAGCAGCCTTGTCCCTGCCAGGGACACGATGCTCAGGGCACAGGCGGCATGCAGATGTGGGTAAGCATCATATCTGGAAAAGACCCAAAGGAAAGAGAGGAACGGGTGAAAGGCAAAGCCACTGATGAGCTCTTAGTGATGGATTTGCTGATACTGTCACTCTCCTCTGCACCTGAAATTAACATCAGTGGCAGGGCTTGGAGCTGGTAACAGAGGGACAATTGCATCTCCTGTATGCTGCCTTCAGTACAAAATGTGTCTGACCAGTGAGCCACTCACCACTACTGTTCATGTAGTGAATGATAGAGGGGGTTAAATTTGCCTTAAAAACACCCAAAGCCTTGAATGTATTTACTAATTAGCTCTAAGTGGGCCCATAGCCACATCTCTGGGCATGTGTACAAAAAAGTAATCACAAGAAAATTGGAACAATTTTTTTTTTTCCAAATGAAAACCTCCCACATCCATCAAACTACAATTCCCCTAAAGTCAGTCCTCACTGCTCACTTTCCCAGAAAGAAGCATTACAGAGTGATTTGGAAGTCAACAAACAATGTACAAAACATACATATTCACTGTATTCCTAATCCAAAGGGCTTGGAGGTTAACGGAGAGCTGGCAGGAAGAACAAAAAAGAGGTTTCTCTATCTGTATTCCTTGATGCTATCTTCCTAAACCATTTGCTGGAGGAGCAAAGGCTTAAGACAGTGTTCCAGAGAGCTGTGCTTGTGCCCTATCTTCAGATCTTCTTGCAGTTTTTTGAGCAGGAGAGTTACTCCACCTTCCACAGGCCATCCAGAGGGGCTAGCATAACTCTGCCTCTAGGGGCTAAACAAGGAAAGCAGTATTTTCAGCTCCAGAGGTCCTGGCCGCAGCCATCTGTATGATGGGCAAATCGGGAGCACCCAGACAGGTCTGCAGATAGAGACAGCTGTGACTTCCTATGACTTCGTGCAGGTTTAAAAAATATATTTCATGGGCCAAATCAAGACAGTGAATTACAAATCTTAATCCAAAATAAAACCCATAAAGCTGATAGCTATTTAACAAATAAATAAACAAAACCATGGTATAGTGAACTCTGATACCTATCATTGTGATATAGCTTCAGTATTTATCTTTTCTTTTTTATTTACTCAATAACCTCAAATGTCAAAATTAAAATTAAATAATAATAACACCTTCTAACTTAAAATAAATAAATAAATAACCAAATAGGGTGTTTTCACAATTTATCATTTTTTTAAATGTTGCTTTTCTTGTGTATGATTTATATTTTCAACAATCAGTATTTTCTGATGAAAAAACTTACTTCTATTTTTTCTTAAAAAAAAAAAAAAAAACAATCCAATGACCATGTGCTATTGTTTCCTTTCTAGAAACAGCAACCTAATGAAGATGCTATGAAGTATTTATAAAGCACCTTAGGTTCTTTGGTGTTATAGAAATGGAAAGCTTTATTTGAGGTATGATATTTTTTGTTTGTTTTTGCTTTGTTGTGAAGAGAAAACAGAAGAATGGTAATTCCTATCTAAAAGCTTTCAGGCTCTTTCAGGCTCCTGAAGTGACATACTATAATTAAGAATACAATATATGTATCATAATTGAATCTCGGATCTTTATTTTTTCTACTAGGAGGGAAGAATCTATTATTTCCTAATAGATATCTTATGTTTCTACTGTATATTGAGATGGGGAGAACAGCTTCCCAGGGCCAGCGGTATTGTCTTACATGTATTGTAATAGATGTCTCTTTTATTATATTTAGTGAAATCCTTTTATAAGATTAGGCCTTCACCGGATGAGGAGGGAATCGTAAACCTTTTCTTCAGACTCCTTATGCCAAACCAAAGGAACAACCTTGACAGGATATTTTAAAGTTAGATCATCCAAGTCATCGGTAAATTAAGGATGTTGCAAAGTTTACTATGAGTGCAAGTGCTCTCAGCTAGCACAAAGGAAGCCAAATACAGGCATCAGAATAGAAATTCAAGCAGTCCTCCATCTGTACCAACAGATGAATTAATTTATGGGTTTTGAAGAACAGGCTGTCATTTTCCAACCTTCCGTCCTTCTTGGAACTACTTTCTTTTGGTCTATCTATTATACTGACTGTGCCTGAGGCATCTTCAAATTGCTTTCCGCATAAAGCCACACTTGGAAGATAAACTCAAGCTCTCTGAAGTAAAACAAATCTTTCCTTTTCTTTCAATGACCTAAGAGACTTGCAGCCATGGTTATGTTGTTGTAGTTTCTATGCAGCTCTTAATTAGCCTAACAGAAAAAATACAAGGTGTGGATGAACAGCCATTGATGGCTTCGAGGGCAGTTGCACCATCCTTCCACTCCCATGGCTGCAAACTGTGCTACAAATGCTGCAAAGTGCTAGCACAAGACATTAAGACTGGGCATCCACAAGGCTCTGTGACTCCGAAAGCCTTTCAGAAAACCTCATATGGCTTCAATTTGTGAAAGACCACACACATTGCAGTGCTTGTGCCACCTGTTACACATTTTTGCCAGTCACTGCTTTGCTTTGCTTTGCTGATTCTGGTGTAGAAGGTGATCTTGAAAACCCTCCTATTTTGATAACACCACCACAGTAATACATATGCTTCTCCTTATAAACATACTGAGGCTGTATTACAGGAAGAACACAGGCCACTTAACCAGCAAAAAACAAAGAAGTTGGTAAAAGTCCAGTTTCTGCAGCAAGTCAGAAATTTCTGCAGCTGACTGGGGCAATCACTTGGGTCAACACTACATTTGACCCACTTGGTGCTGCTGTGGGTGAAGGATGTGCTTGTGGACTATGGAGACTTTGAGCTGCCACCATAAACCAGCATAATTTGCTAGAAGGTTTGCATGAATCTACCAGCTATTTCCAAAGTTTTGTCAGGCTAGGAACATCTGTGTTTCCAGACATGGACTGGGGTAGTCACCTGCAGTCTGTAGGCACTTCAAGCATTTTCTAAGTTCCTAGACAACATGAAGATGAACGTGGCAGAGAAGTACAGAAGATTCACTGTGAAAAACAGCCCTAATAACTCAGAAGTGGACTACCTGAAATAAATTACCCTAAGGCTATCTCATTTCATTTGAATAAAGCAACAGAGCATCAATATAGCCATAGGCCACTTGGTGGAGATACAGGTGAACTCCAAAGGTTCAAAGATGAACACCTGGTCTGGGTCAGGGCTCAGGAAAGCAATCACGGGGCAGTATGGCCTAAGGTGAAGCTGTACAAGAATGACCCCCCACAGGCAAGATCCTCAAAGGAGCAATTGCTTGAGAGAAAAAGAGTTCTCAAGGAAATCGATTGTGGATTTGTCATGGGGGGCAGAATAACCAGAATAAATAATTCCCACCTTTATCTGCTGTTGTCTAATGCAGTACTATTCACATGCATACACTGGGACGTAACAAGATCTACGAGGACAGATAAAGATTGCAGATGCTGAATCTAGGAATGACCATCCCTGCTTTACATGTTCTTTAGTCTTACTGAAGCATTTCGCCTTTCATGACCCTAAGTATTTAGATACATCATAAAGTAAACCAAATATCCAAGCTTAAGTGATGTTTATTTTTATATTTTTTTTCAGTCCCTCTCATTCCTCTCTAGTTAGACATTTTAACTGTTTCTAAAGCCTAAGAGGAAAGAAATCCGTGACCTAGGAAAGTATTATTACTTGATTTTATAATTCAAGAGCAAGTTCCTTACCAATTATTTGGTCTTTTTTTTTTTTTTTTTTTTTTTTTTTTTTGTAAAGTAGGATTATAGGGAGAAGATTAAAACTTAGACTTTTAAATCAGAAAATATGCATGCTAGAGATAGAATTCTATTGTTTATCTCTGGAGTCATTTATACATGTTTTATGAGTTCCTCAGGAATAATTTGTGCATTGTTGTGTTTATTTAGATAAGTGGATGATGCTTTTATGATTCTGCTGGAAAATAAACAAAGCTCCTTGGTGACTCACATTCCTTGTTGTGGGCTATTGGCTCCAGCCTTAACTCCCTCAGTACCCCTTGCTTTTTCTTTCACCAGTGAAACGTGAAGAGCTTTATAGCATTGAAAACATTGTTATACCAAACCCTGACATGACCAGTGTCCTCTAAGCTATCTGTCCTACAACACATTTCATGCTGTCTTCTCTAAGTTCTGCCATAATTGCCTACAGCCCCAGGTTGGGTCAGCTAAGCTTCTTATGTGCATTGGACCTTTTGCGATTAAATCTCTCCTTCTCCTTGTCTTCTGTCACTGACACCACGTTGATCTTTCTTAGGCTCTTTGGCCACATCTATAGGTTACACAGTTGAGAAAATAGTAATTTTAACAATGCATGTTCTCTCTGGAGAAACCCATCTTACATACCTCAGGGGAAGCCTTGGGTGTGCCTGAGGCTTCAAGGCCACAAAGATGATTGGAGGCTGGAGCACCCGTCCTATGAAGACAGGCTGAGGGAGTAGAGGATGTTCAGTCTGGAGAAGAGAAGGCTCCAAGGAGCCTTACAGTATCCTTCCAGTACCTAAAGAGGGTCTACAGGAAATCTGGGGAGGGACTTTTTGTCAGGGAGTGACAAAGGGGAATGGCATTAAACTAAAAGAGGGTGGGTTTAGAACAGATATAAGGAAGAAATTCTTCACTCAGAGGGTGGTGAAGCACTGGCATAGAGAAGCTGTGGATGCCCCATCCCTGAAAGCGTCCAAGGCCAGGTTGGATGAGGCATTGAGCAACCTGGTCTAGCAGGAGGTGTTCCTGCCCATAGCAGGGAGGGTGGAATTAGATGGTCTTTAAGGTCCTTTCCAACCTAAACCATTCTGTGATTCTGTGTGCCCTGGACAGGAAAGGGTATTGAGGGGGTAGCACACCCTATGCCTGATCTCTCCCAGGGGTGATACCAGTTGTATGACTGGACTCAGGAAGAGAAGATATCCCAGATCCACCTCAGCTGCTGCAAAGCAACATTCAGGTTTGATATAAGGGAGGAATGGACACAGGGAACCACCAGGTCATGGGAGGTTTCCCTAATGCAGGCCACAGCTGATGAGTTTTGCCTATCACCTTCACTTTCTAACATCCTGTTACTGTGTTCAGAAACACGTATTTCCTCCTTGCCTTCCTGTAACAGCTTGTGGGAAACTGTTTCTTTCACTTCTCCAGATGATTTTCCTAGGTTGTGACAGCAAAAGCTTTGGATTGCCTTCAGCCCTTCCACAAGACCCATCATGCCTGGAGGATAGGAGGTTGGAAGTGCAGGGTTCTGATCACAGTCATTTCTCTCTTTGTAATCTAACATAATGTAGCATATATTTTTACATACCTAAAACTTTTTTATTTATTTTACAGAGAAGGCTTCAAAACAAAATATCACTTATTTGCTTCAGATGAAGGAATGAAAACAAGTACCAAAATCTTTTGACTAGTTTAATATGTTAATTAAGAACCATGAAAGTTTTTTCATGTTCAGAAAGAAAGACTTACTATAACTAGCCAAGGAACAAGTTGTAATGAAATAAAATCAGCCCATGTCTATTAACTAGCAAAGCTTGGTGGGTTGAAGTTAAAGGCTGAGGTAATGTACAACTCCCTGTCTTTTTCTTTGTATGTGAAACTTCTTCACAAAGCAGTGCATGTTCTACAGGAATATCAGCTAGCTTTCTTAAGGGAGAGATAGTCAATGCCCAGACTTGGACCAGATTTCCAAGAATTAAAATTTGAAACACATCCTAGGCAAGCATGTCAGAATTTCTCAAAATGAAACAATGTACACCTACTCAGAACACCTCCTACAAACTTACTAGAGAAGGCTGAGAGTCAAGCTCTTAACTTTTCTTTTGCATGCAGGAATAAACAAATAAATAAATAAATCATTTTTAACAAGCCAGCTAAAATTTGACAATGGAAATATTTTGGCCCTTGAGAACCAGATCCAGCCCATCCCACACATCTCAGAGAAGAGGTGCTCCTCTGCCTATTGACTACCTCTCTTTGTGCAGGCAGTCCCATATCCTCTACTCTTGGCTGTAGTGTGCCCCCCCATCCTCCACTTGGAGATGGGGGCCACACTCTAACCCTGTACATGGATTGCCACTATCACTGGTGTGAAATACCAACCATTTATTTCATATATATATATATATATGATGATGCATTATATAATAGTTAAAGTAATGTTATATTATATGTATTTGTATATGGGCAAAAAATAAAGACATTAATTATTTCAATATAAGTACATGGAGCATTACTAATCAGATGTTCAGACATAAATGCACATTTACACATCCTTTTGCTTAGCTCAAAGAAGTTGCCTCTGTTTTTTCCAGACAGTAAACTAGTTTGCTTTTTTTTTTTCCTGTATGAAACAGAGGCAACTCCTTGAAAGCTGGATGCTTGCAGAGTGCCAGAGCAAGGATCCAACCCTTAGGCAACTCTGTTGAGCCAAGATGTTGCTTCTGATAGACAGAGTATTGCCCTTAGGACATATTTGCTTTCAGGTATGCATTTTGTCAAAAAGCATTTCATTTGATGAACTGTCCACCATGGGTTTCTTTTACTTCACATACTCCATATTTAAATGGACCGGTTTGTTACTTTTCCCAGAGAATCAGTAGTTGTCCCTTCCTACATTTAGAAAAGCTGAGTTCTTATGGTCAAGGCTAGACAAAACCACCTTCTGGCCAGACAACAGACAAAACTACTAGCACAGTCCTTAACTTGGCAATAAACAATGTGAGGCCTCACTATAAATAAAATGTCCTTGCAGACAGTCCAGGCCACACTGAAACCTCATTACATTTCTTTCTACATTAAAAGTTAAATTTCCTATCAACAATTAGTAACAGTATTACACGTTCATGTGCTGGTGCGCAATGAACGTAGTTCATTAATGCTTGACTTCTGGCAGAAACTCATCATAACAGTGACCAAAACAGCTCTGGGATAACAGCACATTTAGGAGGCAGTGACTTTTATTCTTAGCTTGTTAGGATGAAGGAACAGCATTCCCATATTTTTTCTTCTTCTCTAAGTGATTTGCATCCCATGTGCCATGCTAAATGTGAGAAATGATCCTGTTCTGAAGAATAACAATGATTCTTTTGTCTAGAACAAATATTTCTTTTTTTGTCTCTTCATCATGCTCCCAGCAAGATCTGCCTTAAACCTGAAAGCACTTAATTTACTTCTATTTATTTGTTTTATAGAGGAATCTGTTTTGTTTACAGAGGAAAATAGATATTATGTATAACGCCCTGGATGCCGTGCTTCTGCAGTGGCACAGACCTGAAGACATGCTGAAATTTCCCCAAAGCAAAACCATTTCTCTCCTGCTCCTGTCAATGAAGAGGAGCAGTCATATTAAAGACCTGAAATACTGTAGTCTTGTCATCATCACAGATATGTGAGAGCATATCCTACTGGAGCAAACTGGGGTCTGGGGTTCTAGATGATAAGATCTCTCTGCTTCCCAGCTTTTATCTAAAATATAATGCATGCATACAAACCTGTTACCTACAGATACCTTGTTCTTAGGATAATGAAATGAAGGTGTCAGTGCCTTGGCCGAGTACTCTACCCAAGCTGAAAATGTGAATCCAATTCTGCCTGTCCCCTCACATAGAGTTTCTTCAGTTTTAATAACTTGGAATTTTGTTGGTAAGTTTAGGTGCTGAAAGGACCCACTCAGCTGTGGTCATCATTTCTGTTCTCATAGCCTAGCAGAGGCCTGGTGGCCACTGAAGATGGCATTCCAGCAGCAGATGCAGTGAGAAAAGAGGTTTAATATACAAAGCAGAAGGCAGAGCTACGAATGCTTCTGAGAGAGAATGTCCCTAGTGTCAAAAGAGTACTTGAAGGCTGATCAGTGCTAATGCAACATATACTATTTCAGTCTGAGAAAGTGCAGCTGTCTCTTGCCCCAACAATACCACAAGCCACCATCCTTTACTTCTTCATGCACAGATGTGGATCCCACCTTCCAGATGAAATACAGTAGACCAAATCCTTTGAAATAGATGCTCCTTTCCCCATGACAAAGTAACAGCGCCAGTGGTAACTTTTACCATGATTGCTTGCATCCATTTAATGCAACTGTAATTATCACAACCATGGGGAAAAGATGTCAATAAATGTTAAAATGTGGGTTGGCAGGAAGTGAGTCACCTCAGTGATGAGAAATTATTCTGCAGTCCATTATGCCTATCTATCACAGCATCGCTTCCATGCTTCCTTGCCAAATTGTTCCAGTGGACATTGCCAGCTCCAAGCATTGTCATTAGGACTGAGTTGCAAAACACGCTTCCTGGCTTTAAAAGTTTAAATGATCTTAGCTCTCCTTGTCCTCGATCTCACATGGCTGAATGCAGCTGAATCAGATGGTCCTTGAAGCACCACCGTGGCACTCAGACTGGGCAAGTGGTCTCTTGGGGCTTTCATTATTTTCTAGAATGATTACACTGTTGTCCGTGTCACTCCAAGTTTCTCTCCCTTCATTTTTTTTCTGGCCCATTTGCACTTTGTTTTTGTCAGTCCCCAGTTTCCTGCTATTGATCAATTTTAGACTATTGTCACCTCTCTGGATAAATAGATATTAAGAATACTATTACTTATGACATGAATAGCTTTAGATCTTTCTCTGCTTTCTAACCTATGATTCCCAATCTCCAGACAATACAAAATACCTTGCTTCTCATCACTTGCATTATTTCCTGTCTTGATTTCTAAACTCTTAACATTGCTGAGATTTCTCCCCTTCTGAGCTTGCCTCAAGTCTGCGCCTCTATTCTGCACCTCAATTTCGTCTTTCTTGCACAGAAAGACTTTTACCCCTGATAGCTGAGACTCTGGTTCATAGAGCGTGGGAGGAAGTTCAATTCTCTTCAAGTTGCTGGACCTGTTCAGGAAGCAGCCTCCAGCTGAGACCCAGGCCTGAAGGGAAGATGACAGACTTTCTTCATACTGCTTTTGACCTGCATATTGCGAAAACAGTGTTTTTTTTATGAACAACAGCACATTCTCATGATTTCCACTTAGTCAAAGTAGAAATCTTTCCATCAGTATCCATCCCAACCTGTTTCTACTTACCACAAGGCAAAATCTGCATTCACGTTAAGGCACCTTTTTCACACAGCCCGTTTTTCAATCTTCCAAATACTTAAGAACCTTCTTCAACTTCAGGCTGACCTGTGTGCACTTGGGCTTCTGAGACCTTTTTTTTTTTTTTCTCCAGTGCTTGGAAGGGAGCTTAGAATCCACCTAAGTAATTTCATAGAAAACAGACAAGGTGAAGGAAGTACTCAAACTCCTCAACAGTAACAACCACAAAACCCAGGAACACTTACCTGCTGTCTTCTGAACTCGAGTCACTTCCAAAGTGCTTCACAGTGAAATAGTGCCACCAGGGTTCTTCTGAAGAAGGCACCACCAATGTAACTAGTTCATAGAGTCTCTAAAACTACTTCACAGAGAGGGCAGAAAACATGAAGGAAAAGCAGCCTAGTAGGGAACACTGAGCCCGATTCACCATGAGAGAAAAGAGAAAAACACCCTAGACTACCCAAGCCTCAGTCTCTCCTGGGGAGACAATTCCCCCACAAGTCCTCAGGCTTCCTATATAGCAAAGGTCAAATGACCCACACCTGGCAGGTTTCACTTAACAAGGGTGGAGCCAAGAGACCTTGTGGAATAAGCTCGTCTACCTGGCTTCAAAGTTTTAAGGTCTATTGCTCCTTATCACTAGTAGAAATAACCTGACAAGGGGCTTAGTGGTTACAGTTGACCTAATGAATTAACTACAAAAGGTGCACAAGGGTCATATTTCTGTTAGTCACTCTGTGAGCAAAATTAGTACAGAGCCTGTTAAAAAAATAAATACAAATAAATAAGAGAAATTAATAAAAAATAAAATGACCTTAAAGGCAAACTTGCCATCATAGATTTTCATCTGTCTAGTCATGACAGATAAAGAATTTAGCAATCAGAATTCCTTTTCTTGATATTAATGTTATTTACATTTTCTTCTCTGAGATCCCTTCTTTATGCAGGACTTTTCTAAATCTAGCCCCATGACCTCTGACTACACTATTTATAGAATCATAGAATATCCTGAGCTGGAAGGGACACATAAGGATCATCAAGTTCAACTACTGGCACCGCACAGGTCTACCCAAAAGTTTAGACCGTGTGACCAAGTGCACAGTCCAATCTCTTCTTAAATTCAGACAGGCTTGGTGCAGTGACTAGTTCCCTGGGGAGCCTGTTCCAGTGTGCGACCACCCTCCTCTCGGTGAAGAACCTCTTGCTGACGTCCAGCCTAAACCTTCCCTGCCTCAGCTTAACACCGTTCCCGTGGGTCCTATCACTGGTGATTACGGAGAATAGGTCAGCACCTGCCTCTGCACTCCCCCACGCGAGGAAGTTGTACGCTGCAATGAGGTCTCCCCTCAGCCTCCCCTTCCCCAGGCTGAAGAGGCCCAGTGACCTCAGCCACTCCTCATACGGCTTCCCCTCTAGGCCCTTCACCATCTTCATCGCCCTCCTCTCGACACTCTCCAGCAGTTTAATGTCCTTCTTGTACTGTGGTGCCCTGAACTTCATGCAGTACTCGAAGTGAGGCTGCACCAGCGCAGAGTAGAGCAGAGTAGACAATCGCTTCCCTCGATCGACCAGCAATGCCGTGCTTGATGCACCCCAAGATATGGTTGGCCCTCCTGGCTGCCAGGGCACACTGCTGGCTCATGTTCAACTTGCTGTCAACCACCGCCCCCGGATCCCTCTCTGTGGGGCTGCTCTCCAGCATCTCGTCACCCAGTCGGTACGTATATCCAGGGTTGCCCCGTCCCAGGTGCAGGACCCGGCACTTGCTCTTGTTAATCTTCATGCAGTTGGTGATCGCCCAGCTCTCCAATCTGCCCAGATCTCTCTGCAAGGCCTTTCCACCCTCATCCGAGTCTGCAACTCCTCCAAGTTTGGTGCCATCAGCAAATTTGCTCAAAACACCTTCTAGTCCTACATCTAAATCGTTTATAAAAACATTGAAGAGGACCGGCCCTAAAATGGAGCCTTGAGGGACCCCACTAGTGACCATGCACCAGCCTGATGTGGCCCCATTTACCACAAGCCCTTGAGCCCTGCCTGTCAGCCAATTGCTCACCCACCGTATGATGTGTTTGTTAAGTTGTATGCTAGACATTTTGTCCAGTAGGATCCCACGGGAAACCATGTCAAAAGCTTTGCTCAAGTCCAAAAAGATCATGTCAGCTGGTTTCCCTTGATCAACTAGATGGGTGATCTTATCATAAAAGGAATTCAGATTTGTTAGGCAGGACCTACCCCTCATGAACCCATGTTGGCTGGGACCAATGACTGCATTGTCCCCCAGGTGTGCTTCAAGAACTTCAAGGATCATCTTCTCCAGAATTTTACCAGGCACTGATGTGAGACTGACAGGCCTGTAGTTGCCACGGTCTATTTTCTTGCCCTTCTTGAAAATTGGTATGACATTTGCCAGCTTCCAGTCCACTGGGACCTCTCCAGATTCACAAGATCATTGAAAAATAATTGAGAGAGGTCCTGCGATGGCGTCAGCCAGTTCCTTAAGCACCCTGGGATGAATCCCACCCTGTCCCACGGACTTGTATAGATCCAGGTGGAGCAGCAAATCCCGCACACGTTCAGGGTCGGTTGGGAGTTGATTATTCCCACCATCGTGGTCCTCCAGCTCAGGGCACCCGGGGTGTATTTACTTCGGCTGCGTAGAAGCTATCACGCACAAATGCCAGGCTCCGGATCCTCACTCACTATTCAGGTCAAGGACTGGGCTGCAAGTTTTGGCTTTAATTTGGTTACGTGCCTACATTGCTGTTTCCTGGCAGGTCATGGGAAGAAGGTTGGCTGGCTTGCGGCAGCTTACGTGCACGTCGCTTTTAGGCTGCAGCCAAAGTGTTCCTCTAGATCTGGAAGTTTGAAGATGGTTGGAAAAGCCATCTGAGTGGTTAGAAAGCTGCCTGGCAGAGAAGGACCTGGGAGTACTGGTGGCTAGTCGACTGAATATGAGCCAGCAATGTGCTCAGGTGGCCAAGAAGGCCAACAGCATCCTGGCTCGTACAAGAAACGGCATGGCCAGCAGGACTAAGGAAGCCATTGTGCCCCTGTACTTGGCTCTGGTGAGGCCGCACCCCAATTACTATGTTCAGTTCTGGGCCCCTCGCTACAAGAAGGATATTGAGGGGCTCCAGTGAGTCCAGGGAGGGGCAACAAAGCTGGTGAGGGGCCCGGAGAACAAGTCTTATGAGGAGCGGCTGGGGGAGCTGGGATTGTTCGGTCTGGAGAAGAGGAGGCTCAGGGGCGACCTTATCGCACTCTACAGATACCTTAAAGGAGGCTGTAGCGAGGTGGGGGTTGGTCTGTTCCCACATGTGCCTGGTGATAGGACGAGGGGGAATGGGCTAAAGTTGCACTAGGGGAGGTGTAGACTGGATGTTAGGAAGAACTTCTTCACCAAAAGGATCGTTAGGCATTGGAACAGGCTGCCCAGGGGAGTGGTCGAGTCACCATCCCTGGAGGTCTTTAAAAGATGTTTAGGTGTGGAGCTTAGGGATACGGCTTAGTGGAAGACTTGTTAGTGTTACGTCAGAGGTTGGACTATGTGATCTTGGAGGTCTCTTCCAACCTAGGTGGGTCTGTGTTGCGGTCTCCAAGCTGGGATACAACCACCTGTTAGTTCGGCATAACTGAATTTTGTGTTCCTTGCACTAGCTGTTCCTTCGCCTCCTCTTCAGAGACAAGGACATGCATCTCTTTCACGCTCCTTCATTAGTAAACAAACCAGGATAGATTAAAGCCCCTTTCTTCACGTCAGTAAGATACCTGCCTTTGGTTTCAGTGAAAATTCAGGCCCTAGCACCTGAAGTTTCTTCTGGATGGTGTTTCTTCTGTATAGGGTAATTTCATTTCCCTGTTGAAGACTTACAAGGACGTAGTAACAAAAGCAAAGGCATAAAACAGTCCAGGAGGCATAGGCTGCTTTTGATATTTATAGGTATGATATTATCATTTCAGACAAATACAGTCTACGTAACGTGAACTGTTTCAGCACGCTTGCACTCTGCCAAAAGCCAGAAAATGGGACCTTCATTTTATGACCAGATGGAAAAGAAAAACAACGACAGAAATTAAGAGAATGAACTTTTCCTTCACCTAAATTTTATTATTTTGCAACTCCTTCAGGTGTCCACAAGGAATTATCAACACCCTCCTCTCCCCTCCCCAACTCTCCCCCCCACCAAAAAAAAAATAAAAAATAGAGGGACATTGTGGCATAGAGGTATAATTTCAGTTCACACCAGAAGACATTCATCTCACTGAAGTACAGCTAAGCCCCACAAAGCACCAAAACAAAACAAAAACAGCCAAAAAGAGATGTATTTACGAGTTAGTTTTACGTGCCGGCATTATTTCCTTGTCTGGTCTCACATTCAGGGCAAGATCTATCTGGGGGGGAACGTGTAATGCCGTGCAAGGTTGTTTGGTGGTATGAGCGACAACATGACTTTAAAATTTTGAGCTGTTTGTATAGAAGCAAAGTACAGAAGAGTACACTATCCCCAAGGGCAACGTAGAAACTACTTGTTGCTTCTCAGGTTTAAAAGTTAAAAGGTGTAAGCAGCTGTTTGAGTACCATACTGACGTATACATGAACATTTTCCTCTCCAATGTCCAAGTTGGAGTGCAACATTTTTCATTGTGCTCTCAGATCAGGATTCTGATTCTAACAATGGTTCCTAGTGCAAATTTCCAGAGAAGGGGGAAGCAAACCAGTCCTGACTGCTTTGAATGAGATGGAGAGAGCAAACAAATGTAGACGAAGAAGATAAACCTGTAGGAATGTTTTCAGATAATTGCCACTGTCCAAAAGCTTTAGAGTGGTTGAATCCTTCAAAGTTTATTACTGAAAACTCCAGCAGCATCACTGAATTTGAAGGAGTAAGATAGACTTGCACCATCGCAGAGCCTCAGCCACAGTTTAAATGGGCACTGCCTCTAACTTCACAAGAATGAAAGAGAAGAGGTAACCTTTCTACCTTGTCAGCTACTGGCAGACCTAGAGAAATTAAAAACAAGAGTTGTTAACATTAGGATGTAATGCTTTTTTTAGGACATCTCAGCAAATGTGTAATATTGAGTAGTAACCGGACAACAAATGAAAGGGAAGAAGAAGGAGCAGAAGGTACTTGCATGGCCTTAATTACCGTGACAATTGACAACAACCACAATCCACAATGATTTCTAAGTGCCTTACACCATTGACCCTTGAGGCACAAAAAACGGGATTCCCACATTAGGTAAGGGGAGTACAATCCCTCTCAAAACACTCTGGGGACTGTGACTGAGTACTGAAAATCTTAAGGCTAGGATGTTCATGTACCAGAAAGGAAACTCACATTTTAGCACTAAACAACTACCTTTCGAGGCAGGCTGGGAACCGGTTCTTTTTAACCCAGGGTCCATTTCAGCATCTTCAAAGCTAAAGAAATGGTTGACTGCTCTGTTGAATTGTGCTCCAGGCAGAAAGACTCACGTTCCTATTAACAGAAAGAGCTTAATACCTTGCTTCTATCCTAAAGATGAGTTTTGGATTCAAACGTACCCCGTCCAAGATGAACAACTACCTTAACTTTGTGGGGTTTATATTCTGCATAAGAGATTTGTAACGTCAAGCTTCACAGCTTCTCCTCTGGATGCAGGAAGGAGGCTACAGATGTAGAAAAGGGCAAGACAACTTCCAAAACTAAATTGCATTGCCACAAAACTAATGTAACGCATCCCTGCAAGCACAGAAACTCCTTTGCAAAGGAGTTAAGTGTCTGAAGCACTTTCTCTCTTGACAATTGTGATATTAGATTTCCTGCATTTCCCAATTCTTTCCTTTCTAAACTAGATGGATGCCAACATCTTTATGCAAGAGGCTCAGACATTCTCAAGTTGCCCCTGCACAGACTACATAACTACATATATGGTATGGAGATGCACAGGAGCTCTCTGTCACCTCGTGAGCTGAGGTACAGCTTGGTACCACCCTCTATCTTTGTACAGCTCAGAAGATGCTGCCTTCATGTAACACTCTTACAGTTTCAATCAAAGATTTTCTCACATTCTGTGCCATCCATAATAGCTTTCCCTTAATTTCAAAAAGAGATCAAACTCCACTCTCCTTCTGTCAGTAACTCTAGGGTGGGGGTTCATACATTCCTACGCTTTCTCCATTTACTACTGATGCCTTGGTTCTAATTTCTGGCCACACCTGCCATCAGACGATTGATATAAAGATAAATTCAAATTGCTTAATACTATGTTGCAACTTTCATTACACTGACAGATGAAGTGGTGCAAAAGGGAATCAATCTAAAGGAAAATTTTGCTCTGGTTACTTCTCTAGGGTCCTCCAACTAAGGGTGTTCTCTCACTTCCTTTTTTTTTTTTTTTTTTTTTCTCCTCTAGCTGCATGCTCTACTTATGGGCATAAAGTTTACAAAACAAAATCCTAAGCAGTTAGGATGACCATCTCTTTGATTATACAGATTTCTATTCTTCATCAATAGATGTAGCTCCTAAGGTCTTTAAAACATTATTGGCTGATTTCAATGGGGGTTTTCTCCTCTACCCATCCTCTACAACAGATTTTACCACACAGCAGGTATTGCCTAGAGATCTGATATGGCTACGCTTGGCTCTGAAGTGTTTTTCACAGCCACATCTTCAAGATGTTGCAGGTAAGAACATGGCATCACACGGTAGAGAAAGGAGAATGCAAGGTTATTTATTTGGTGACAAAATGAGAGCCATAATATAATGTCGGTTTATAGTGCAGCTTTGTCTTTGTTCCAGTAGCATAACATCACACAAAGGACACAAATATGCACACTGCAGAGTTTGGAGCGGGTTATAACCTACCTACTGGGTTTTGCCATCCAAAAATAACCTCACTGTAGTCCACTTCCAAGTTGCTTACTTCAGGTTTGCTTGTAAGGATGTATTTCATCGCTCCAACAGATTTCAATTTGTGTGGGCACAGCATTATTACCATTTTAACAACAGTCTGATGCATTCACTAGAAATCCAGGCCTCTGGACCTCTGGGTTCCGCAGCCACCACACTGCCACTCATGTTACACAGCCCTGCTGATTTGTTTCAGACTGACAAATCATACTGCAGCAGCAAGCACTTCTTGGCCCAACTTGTGACCTTCCTAGAGCTATTGGAGATGTCCCAGAATGTCCCCGCACTGGTTTTGATAGAAGAACTTTATGCCATTGCCTTGCCCACATTGTTGCTCTCTTTGCTCACTTAAGGAGTGCTGCTGAGCAGAAGGAAATGAGCTGGAATACTTACCCTCACTATCAGAAATACTTGATGTAAGATCATGAGAGAGAGAAATGGTACCTATATGTGCCTGCAGTACCCTCTGCACCCTGAATAAAGAGCAGGAAGCATTTCCACATAGATTAACAGTTACAATGCCAATGGCATTCTTCATGGTTTAACTTTCTCTTCAGTTATCCACAGTGAAATCACCATAATGCTTCTGGCATTTGGATATTTTAGGAAAGACTACTAGGACACTTAAATGGTGAGCATGAAGAATAATTTGAAAGAAAATAGTGAAGTAAAGGTTGAATTACACACACATGTAAGCACATTCTAGAGATCTGTTAGCCCTGAGCTACTTGTTAAATGGAAGTGGGTGATGAAGATCAGATGCAGATAAACACCATTTACAGGTTGTGGATACATCCACAGACAAATAACCAATTCCAGTTGAATGTACCTGTAGTTAGATAATTCCTATGTGGAAAAATTCACACTTTAACACTTTCATTTAACATATATGGATGTATCCAACAGGATTGTTTATAGAGATGGCTGAAATAACCCACTGTCTTCACCTCAGCCTACACAATTCTTCTTAAACGTGCGATTTGTCTTCTGATTGATAATATGTGTACTAAGTTTTGTAAGCTCAAAACTTATCATAGAGTCATAGGATATCCCAAGTTGGAAGAGACCCACAAGATTCATCAAGTCCAACTCCTGGCACTGCACAGGACCACACAAAAATCATACCATGTGTCTGAGAGCGCTGTCCAAATGCCTCGAACTCCAGCAGGCTCGGTGCTGTGATCACTGAGACTGTTAGGTATTTCTATCACGAGGCAATCAAATAATCATAGTCTGATGATTTCCATACAGAGTTAAATATCTAATTCAATGTTGTGATATTAGATAGTTATAAAATGCCTTGTTTTTCCATATAAAAACCTTTGACAAAAATGATTTTTGTTTGAATATTAATTAACATACAGGTGATTAAACTGTTTTCTATCCACTGTTGTACCTGCTGAGAACTGCTCCGTCATTAAGCTTAAAATCTAGGCTCTACGTATCCCAACCTCTGTAAGCTTTTTTACTTTTTCCCTTGGTTTGTATAGCCCTACTACCACCAAAATGGAAATGACTACTCTTCTGCCACTCTACCCTCATGGCCTGAGAGTGCATACTAAAACCAGGAGAAACTACCTATAACAATATATTTATAGATCCCAATATCTACTAAACTACCTATTTGTATATAAACTCTCCAGTAAACAATGTATATATCGTAGTTTTTCCTTAAATCCAGATGGTTTAAAATATTACCAGTCTACTTTATAATGGCTTTTATATTATATGTGTAAATGATAGTTGATTATATGAATGCATTTTTCTTTTTAAAATGTATTATGACACACTTTACATCTCTACAGTTTTTCAGAAGCTTGTCCTTAAATAAAATCACTTCTATATGCCATGATATGCATTGGCATCCTAACTATGAACCAATATTGGGATTTAGACCCACACTAGACTAGTGACTAGTAGGTCACTGTTTTGTGGATAAGCAGATGCTATGAATTTTAACAGGCTGCAAGCCTGCTATGGCTAACTCACGGTAAATAAAATAAAACAAAACCACTTAGAGATCTGGAATTTTCTTATCTCCCACCATCAAATTGTCCTCTGTGCAGACGAACTATGCAGTGGCTTTCATATCAGGTTTGGATGCCTCCACGAGAAGGATGGATATGGTTATCCATATTTTCCGTCATAATAACAGCTGCTAAATGAATGAAAGCAGCAAAGCCTGAGAAAATAAAATAAATAAATAAATAAATAAAATCTCCAATCGAAATTTAACAATTCAGAAAACATTAAATCCCTGTCCTAAGAGGCTGCTGTGTGTAAGTGTATCAGAGTTCTGCTTGAAAGGCTCAAACTTCAAAACTATGTAATGACTACTTTGCTTCTGTTGTAACCATGTTGCTGTTCCCTTTCACTTAAAGCTATGCATTTAGGCCCAATTTATTTATTCAAAAATGTTATCACTTACTGCCATCTAGTGTTAATGGTACAGATTGTCACCAATTTGAAATAACTTTTCTGGCTTTAAGAATTAAAAATCTTCATTTTTTTCAAGTTTGCCCTGAACCCAAGAACCTGGACATTCCTGTTTCAGCTGCCAGAGGGAGCCATAGATGAACAGTAGCTCAGAAAATCTGAACAGTTTATTTAAATAAATACATTTGACTACAGTTCCCTTTGTTTTTACCTTCTTTACTCTGTCTGCTTACTCTCCCTGTTTCACACTGTCATGTGTCAGACTTGGTCCTGAACCAGAACCCACAGCAACTCCTCCTGCAGCCTGCAGGGCAGATGCCACGTGCTTTGTGGCACATGTTCCTCGCTCCCTCTCTGTCTAAAAAAAAAAAAAAAAAAAAAAAAAAAAAGCCACTGCTATGTGGCTATGTGCTATGATTCTCTTTCCATGTACAAAACTACTTTCCACATGGACAGGTAAGAGTGGTGGTACAAACAATTCGTCCAGAGGCAGACTCAACAAGTGGTGGAGTACCAAGGAGAACGACTGTGAACACAGTCATACAGCAATGCATATGTCCATGCCCCATTTAATTGCCTGAATGTTTTGCCTCAGGCTATTTGGGATTAATTTTATTGAGTCACACTTACATACCAAATGCCTGTTCAGATCTTGGGAGGCAAAAGCAGAACAGAGCTTCAGTCTTAACAGCAAACATTTTCAGTGATAGCTGCTGTGGATTTATGCTACAGAATTCAAAGGCATCACTGAATCTGGTGAGTGAAAAGAAACGAACACCAAGGGCTTCCTGAATCTCTTCAGAAGTCATTACCATTACCATTAGATATTAAGCTGTGGTTCACCTTAATAAGTACAGCATAATAGAAAGGAAAAAAAAAAAAAAAAAAAAAAAGAAGAAAAAAAAAGTGATAACCTCCTCCTTTTTCTATTTACCAGGCAAGGATTAAAAGTCTCAAAACTGGGATAAAGCAGTTGGATGAGAAAGCACTTTCCCTACTGAACAGAGCATTGTCCATGGTAATTTTAAGGTACAAGTCTCCCTGATTAGTAGTGCATCTTTCTGTGGTTTTTGAGGATTGGACAAGTTCTGTACAGTGAGAATTAATTTTCTGGTGTCTACCTTGGTTTTAAATAAACAGGAACAGTAATTGTTCCTTACATGAAGAATTAATGCATAGTAAGCTCTTAAACAAATAGTCTAAATTCAAAGGCATACCACAGAAGACTGCAACCACATATAGTCATAATTAGTTTATTAGCACTATTTTTGCAACAAATATACTCAGGTACTTAAACACAGTTTAATTCATGTTTATTTCCACATCTGGTATATTACCGTATATTACATAATTCATTGAATATCTAGTAAATAACAAAAACAGTGTGCAGATTAAAGCAGAAAGGTCAGTTTTCAGGATATCAGGAAGGCCAAAATCACACTAGCAGTATAAGGACATTAAGTTGTAAATTACTAGTATTTAGCATGTCATTCTATCATTGCTATAGGCATACTAGTCCAAATGATTCCTCTGAGAATTGCATATAGTTATCCACAAAAGAAAATGGTCCTTGCCTTAGATTACATTTTTGTAATCTTTTTTATTTCTTACCTTTCAGGCCTGATCCTGCAGTCCTTACTCAGCAAAGCTTCCAAAGAATCTGCCAGGTTAGTTTCTTACTTTTTGTTAGTCTACATAAAGCCCATTGGCTCTCTCAAAACATCTGAACACTAGATGAATTGGAATTTGAACTTCTAAAAATTCTGAAATTCTAAAAATAGTTGTAACAGAAAGCATCGTAGTTAAGTATATAACTAACAGCATTAGGGCCAAATTCAGGAATAGACCTAGAAAGAAGCCTTGGGAACTGTCAGGACAGCAAGGCTGGCATCTGGTGAGTTAGGCACTTTCCTGATTAGTCAGCTACTTTCAGGATCACAGTTTTGGATGTAGACATCTTTAGTCTCCTTAAATACTGTTTTGAGCACCTACATCCTTGTTTGGATCTGAATTTATTCTTATACTTGAATAAATAATGTGTCACATTGACATTATGCACAGACATTAAGATAACTGACCCCAAAGAAAAGCAAAATATTAATACACCATACTATCACAGAAATGTCTAGAAGAAGCTATTGTTCTTTTCTGTGCTTGGGTTAGGCACATTTGTTTTAACAGCTTTTAACACTGTATCCCATTTACTATTCTTATGTTCTAACTGCCTTTTCCTAAACTTGTGCTGAAATAAATCATTGCTGTCTTCATCCTCAGCCTCTGATACTATCTCCATTTTTTGTATAATCAGTTTAATGAGGTCGTGTTGCTTTTCCAACAGGGTTGATAGATCTTTGAGCCTAAAAGAAGATTAAAAAAAAAAAAAAAAGGGTGAGAGAGAGAGAAAAAAAATATATGCATAAAAGGGGCTTTGCCATTTGGTTTCAAAGGACAGATACAAAAGATCTGTCAGTCCTCAATTTCTCCCTTCTGCTAATTATCTCTGGAGTACATTTGATTTTTTAAGCTGTGGTACTTTTTCAGGTTCCAGGAAATTATATTAAAGAACAGATTTATGGATCTTGAGATAAGTGACATATATTTAATGTAAGAGCAGTCTCACTCTCAAATAAAGTAAAATTCTGAACTTTCTTCCATAGTTCTGACTCAATTAGTATGGCAAGGAAAAAAAGACCAGGTGTGCAACAGCAAATAAGCATTCAGACACCTGGTGGACTTCACAACTACTTTAACAGCACATGTGTCAAACTGATGAGACACATACTAATTTCTTTAAAAGTGCTATCCAAAGTGCAATCAATACAAATAAAAAGCATCATTTAGCATCACACATACAGAACACATTATCTGTTAACTTTTAAGGAACAATGGATTAAATAGTAAATGTGTGTAGAAACTGTCTTTATGAAAGCATGAAGCAGGATTTTTAAGATTCTACTTTTTAGAATTCACAAAATTACAGTACAAAGTCATATAGAGAGTGACTGAAAAGACTCTTTGAAGAACACTTTGGGGTTTCTTTAGTTACTTTTGTTTTCATCTGGCTATCAATCAAGTACCATAAGAATTAAAGTAGTGTAACAATTAGCTAGCATTAATGAAAACAAAATGAAACAAAACAAAATGAAGAGTGTAAATACTCGGTGCTGATTGCCACTAGCTTCAGCAGGAACTGAATGCTGTTTTGAACTCTGACAACAAAAACATGTTGGTAACACAGTAAAACGAAGTTTTGAGACATATTTTCAGAGCAGAATTTTCCATAGTGAAGTGGCCACAAGTTATTCCATTCCAAATAATTCTATAATTATAGAAAATATTATTTTTCTTCCCTCTTTGTAGAAAAACAAAGAGTATGTTCTATGCTGTTTCGTAATACGCCGATGTGGCATAGACTTGAAGAAAGACTTGTTAAGTTCCATGGCTTGCCAACATCTGTAGGGTGTATCCACAGCCCCTCAATTCTTGCTGTGTCCTACATGCTTCAGTCCTACATACTTCATCAGACTATGTGCAGGGCAAAAAAAAAATCAGTAGATTAAAAGGAGAGACAGAACGAGCTTGGGTATGGAGGCAGGGGAGGCATTGATGGGGGAGTGAGAGAGAGAGAGAAAAAAAAAATAGATTTTTCTAGCTGTACATTCATGGAAGGCTTTTCTGAAACCATTCCTATGGATAACATTGGTAAGATAAGTAAGAAAAGTACAATACAGAGAATTCTTTCCAAGGTTTTAGGAAACAGATGATTTGTCTGAAGCAGAACCAGGACAACAATCAATTTTTTGGGAAAAAAAGCTGAAGCAGATTTATCATCTGACCACTGCAATGTCAGTTACAGATTGTGTGTATCTGCAAACCAACTGGAATTACTTTAATTTTAATTTTAGAGTAACTCTGGAAAACCTCCATATCCAAACCTCTGATTTTGAAATGAAAGTTCATTTTCCTCATTAGTTTAGTTCAGTTTAATGTACAATTGACCTCCACCTCCTTTGCTGCCATGGGATAAAAATATTTCTCTAACCCTCAAGTATTTTGAAAGTAAATACATTACGGAATATAAAATAAAATACTAAGTTGCCATAGTGATTGAGCTTATTTAAGGACACAAGATACACTGGATTTTACTTTTCAGGTGTAGCATTGAGTTTTAGAACACTGCATTTAAATAATATATTTGTAATTTCGCTGTGCTTACTGTAATAAAGTAACACAATGAATACCTGTATTTCTGCTTCAGAACTTCCAGTTCTAAGGTTGTATCAGTGCTCTGTGCATCTGTGGTAGAGTCCTCACACCCAAAGCAATACTGGAACACACTCTAAACAAAACAAAATGAAACCAGATTTTATAGTCTGAAAACAGATTAAAAATCCCAAAAGGGTGAATGGTAACAGTTTCAACACACTGTTAAAAGTTGAAAACAATTTCAGTTATAAAGTTATTTTTAGTATATCAAACATTTGTTTTGCAAAATGTGTTTAATCAGAAAATTCATTCTACCAACAACAGTTGAAATTAAAAGTAAACAAATAAAAGAAGAAATGCCAAAAGGGAGTAATTACATTTTCAGTCTGAATGACTTCTGTAGCTTGTATCATCTCATAATGTCACAGATCACTAAGAACTCAAACACTAATTGTATTTGAACAAATTGGGCTGCACTCAAACTGAAGACTTGACTGTTCATTTTTTGTGAAGACAATCAAGGTTTAAACATGCTTCTAGTGATATCAAATAATGATCAAGTCTTATTAATACAACATTGCCAGCAATCTGTGTACAAATTAAGTCAATCATAACACATATAAATATGAAATCTTTAGTCTAAGATTCAACATCTTACCATAAATCCACAGTATCTTGGTCTGTTAGGATACACAGTGATTGATTCCTGGTCCACCCGACTTAGGAACCAAAATGGCAGCTTCTTCTCTAAGTTTGTGTGAAGATTAACCTAAACATTATTTCGCGTTTAGAGTAAGATATATTCTCTTAAGATAATGACACATTACAATATGAAAATAACAATTATGTCATTACATTCAAATCACTATTACTAGATATCAAGTCCTAGAGGATATCTACACTGCACACTGTAGTATAATATTTGATCTGTGTAGCTCAGACACTAGATAATAACAGTATTAATAATAATTAATAATAACTAGATAATAGTAGTTATTAATAACTAGACACTATTTATAACAGTATTGAGATTTTTTAGCAGAGTTAAGTATTCCACAGTTATGCACTCTTACAATTAAAATGTTTTGTTGTTGTTGTTGTTGTTTTGTTTTGTTTTGTTTTGTTTTTAAAAAATAAAAAACCTGAGTTAATTCTTGTGAAATGAACATCTTTTTTACCTTGAGGGTTACAGTATAGAATTACAGAGCAAAAAAGTTCAAAGACAGAATACTTATCATAGCAACAGATTTTGAAACCAAATAATGAGAGTGATCTTTCTCTCTTTAACTGTGCTATATTCTTTTATTAGGTTCTGGCAAAGCCAGTATAGATTAGAAGGCCAGTAGAATGCCTGTGAGCAAAGTATTCCCAAAGGTAAAATGAATATGTAAGTGGCCTTTTCAGCAGATGCCACCTTTCCATTCATTCTCACATTGCTACAGAAATACTAAGCATATGTATCTAAAAGAAAAGGACATACAGCATAAGCCTATAAGCAGACAATCATAATCCTATCAAACATACTAAATGTTATATGCTTAATAAAGATTTCACAGCACTGTCTAAAGTGGCAAGACACCACCATTCCTGAGCATTCTGTTGGCAACAAAATACTTAAACAGATGAAAAACATTAACTATCCTTATACCTTTACTTCAGTCATTTTTATAACTCTTGGAAGGAAATGTTACTTATTTCTTCAAATATGCTTGAACTAAGCCAGTACAGCACACAATTGTAAGTTATGTAACTACCAGCAGAAGTTACTTCTGAACTGTTCTTGTCTTTGGATATTCTGTCTGTGTACACATCTCTCCTTTTATAGGCACTATGTAGGCTCTGAAACTTTCTAGAAAAAGCAGAGCCAGCAGGGAACATGAGCAAAGACACTTCTCTCTGCAGCATATGAACAGCCAGTTTCTATGAACACATTGTGAGAAGCAATATTTACTCTTTAGTTGACAGGTGTATACTTAGCATATTTCCACTTGTGAGAAATCAAGCTTGATATGCAGTTCACAAGGAAAAAAAATATATGACAAATTTTGTGTTTCTTAAAATAAATGTAAAAAGGCATATAAATTACTAAACTCTTCTGCTTTTAATGCAAATTCTGTTAGATGTCTACATACATCTTAAGGTATCTAAATACACTTGTAAATGTGACCCTAAGCTCCTTAGTTATACCTGGCATCGCAGAGTATCTTCTTGGTCCACAAACCACCATGAGCATTCAGTGTACTGCAATGCATTTGGTTTCCTTTTGATTCTTGTGTACTTTGACCCTCTTTTGACTCACCTTAACATGCAACACTCCAATTTCAAACAGTGCACTTATTCACTTTGACATTCTGTTATTGAAATAACTCAAAATTCATTGATCTGGCTCTTCTAATTTCCTTAAAAATGCACTTGCTTACATATGCTTTTTTGACAGTGACTCCCATGATTGAAAATAAGGTTAAGTTAGGATGCTCATGTTCAACAATTTGCTTTATAGAGATGTTGAATGTTAGTTAGGAATGTTGATGATAAATTAGTTAATTATCTTGATAGTGTTCTAGTTATGCTATCTACTTCCTATAGTTGTTGCTTCTATGGTATGCTACTCACCTGCATTGCAATCCTTTTGAGTGCAGCATATTTTTGCACTTCAGCTATGTCCCCAACAGCCAAACCAATCTAAAAATATATCACAGGATCAAAGAAACATTTTATTGTGTTTTTATTGTTGTATTTCTCACTCACATTTAAGTCCAGATAACTTGAAAGTTAAATTTGCTTACTTGAATCTGGAAACACAACTCCTTTGTGCATATTTGAAAAACACATATCAAGAAATGTAGTAAGCTTTTTTAAGGTCAACTGTCTACTACTAATAAAAACAATGTAAAAGATTTGTCAAGAATAAAATCCCTTCTTCTGTAATCCATGATTGCTTTTATGTTAAGAGAAAAATACATGTTGACCACTGATTGAATACTATCACTGTGACAATAAATAATCTAAGAAAAAATAATTGATCATTAATGCTCATCTCTTGTGAAACCCTGATTTACTAAATACAATAACTGATGTTCAATGGAATATGGCTGAAAATGATTTAACTATTATTATTATTTTTATTATACATGCATTTTATTTTAGCCCTTTCTCACTACGTATAGGTTTTCCAGTTCATTTTGTTTACTTCATTTTGTTTACTTACTTTACTCTCTCCAACATGAAGTTAGACCAAAATGTGCGAATGTTGGTCCAGAATCACCCCAGAGCACTAAGCCTTAATTCTTACATTTTTTCCACTGTCAGTACAAAGTCAGAGAAATGTAGCAGAGACCAGAGGGACTATGCCTCAGCAAAGAATAAAAATAGTGCTTTTCCTATTCTAAAGTGCTTCTAATAGTGCTCCTGCCTATTCTAAAGTTGAACCCAGGAAATGGGGAAGACTTTCTTGAAGTTCAGCAAATTCCATACAGTTACTACCTGATACAAGATAACTCTACAACAATTAACTGTACAGTAACTGGAGGAAATGTGAGTCAAGGGAAAGGCAACTTTTTAATATGTTACTAAGAACGTCTATTTGTTAAATAACGAATGAATGTCACAAGTCAGCACTAAAGTAATGCTATATGCCAAAACTGTGTATAAATATATGCATAATCACTTCTGTATATTGAGAAGTAGTTTACTTACTAGCAAGTTCATAAGAAGGATTGGAATAAGCAAGGTAAATATAATGAGAACTGTGTAGCTCAGGAACGGATACGGCAATTCACTGCTCAGTAATGGATCAAGAAATGCATCATGATAATTTATGTCTCCTAGCATCATTGCAAATGTTTTCATTACAGAAAGCAGTGGCGTGCTGTATGTTTGCTGCAAAAAGAAGAAAAAAAAATCAAGAAAATACCACAAAACTATGAAATTTCTAAATAATCTCTTGACATTCTTTATTCAAAGATAATATTTATAATGATAAAAAATTAACTGTGCCATTCAACTAACCTGTGAACCCAAAAGGACAAAGAAACTCAGTCCAAAGGCCAATATCAGGAAAAAGAAAACAACAGCAATCCTAATCAAAGTCCTCAGAATTTCCCAGAACATTACAACATAAATGCCATAATTTTCAAACCTGGGCAATAAGTAAACAGAAAAAGATAATCAAAATTAAATACTGAAGTTACAGTCTCTTACAGTTACATTACAGTTACAGTCTCTTATATGCAATACAGTTAAATATGAAATCAGTTATCCTACTTTCTATGTGTGATAAGAAACATTTCGCCTCTGGACATTCTGAGATGGTCTAAATATTTTGTGTTTTCACATGCAAAAGAATGTTCTTATTTATGGCAAGATTAAATTACAGAATCTTATGCTTAATGCACTAGAGCTGCATTTCAAGATAAGTATTTTTCATCGACAACTTTTACTCTGTCCATAGTCACTGAAAGTAATATACTGTACAACTTGTTCTCTAAATATTAGGAAATTAATTGTATGGGGGTTTTTTTGCTGTTTTGTGAGGCAAATTAGCAATTAGAACAAAGGACAACTGGCACCATTATACATCTAGTAGTCATACACTTGATTTTAAAAGATTTTTCTTTTTATGACACTAGAAGTCATGGAAAACAAATGAGCAGAAAAAAATATTGCTCAGTAAGAGAAGGTGAGTAGCACTATTTTAAGTCACCTGTGTTTCTAACAACAGTCTGTACGCTGGCAAGCCCCTTCCATTCATGGTTTACACAAAAACCAATTCTCAGAACATGAACTGTTTTCCCCAAAAAGCAGATTCAAGGACCAGATAACTTTTTAATGCTATGAAAATAGCAACTGAGGAAATCCCTTCATGGGGTTCCTCCTCCTCCCTCTTCCCCCCAATATTATTTGCAAGTCTGAAAACATCAAACTGGAAGTAAAACAAACCTAATCTTAATACAAATAAATTTGTATTTATTAGATACAACACCACTGAAGTCAACAGAACTACTTGCTTTGAGAAGAGATGGCCTGACTCAGTTACAGAAACGTCTTGTAGAGTACCTGTAAAGTTCTACCGACATAAGCAGGGAAGGGAAGCATTTAATCTCACAAAAGAGGTAAGGTTGGGTACTTTTTACTGTTTAGGTTCCATACTCATTTTGCCCATTGAACACAGCCAAGAAGAAAGGATAAGCCCATTCACTAGTCATCTAAGGTCAGATACATGCAAGGCAAGGTTTGTCAACAGAGGCAATATCATAAAGAGACAATATCTTTATGATATTGCCTCTGTTGACAAACCTTGTCCTCAAACATCCCAACTACAGTAAAATGCTGTTAAAATTAATTAGCAAATGCATGTTTGTCTATCTGTCAAACCACATGGAATAAGAGTCTGAAAAGCATATATGCTGGGTTATCACTTAGATTCTTTAGCAGATCAAAACACTTTTTTTTTTTTTTTTCCTGTTCAGCCATATATCATCTTTATGCAAGACACTCCTGCTCAGGTACAAACATGTTTTATTAATATTAAGCAGTACATCCACCCTATTTTTCCATCTTCATAACTCTCCTTAAGTTCATGACTCTCAGACACCACTGTATTACCCATATGATTGGGGTCATTTATGGCAATAAATAGACTTAATGTCAACTAAAGAAATAATTTCACCCATTGGAATTCTTTTACAGGACATCATGGTGTAAAAAAGTGGGGTGTGCCATTCACTCTGTAAAATGATGGAAGATATTACCCTCCCTCAGGTGTTGTAACAACAGATTGTTGTCCTTTTGCCTCCTGTAATTTGCATTCTTTTTTTGTGATGGTATATATTTTTATTTTGGGTTGTGTTTTTTTTGTTTGTTTTGTTTGTTTGCTTGTTCTTCAAGTTGAAGTCTACATACTATAATAAAACACTTTTTTAAAAGACATATCCAGTGACTTTGCTCACTTAGCATTAAAATAAGTTTTGTTATTTCTTATGTTTCCATTACACACTGTGATTCCATACATGAAAAGCACAAAAAACTACTTCACAGTTCATAGGTTAAAAAATAAAAATACTTTAAAAAATCCTATGATACTAATCTGGAAACTTGTATAGTTTAAAATAAATACATAAATTAAAAATAGGATTATCACATGATAATCCTATTACACTCTAGAATATATATAATTTGTAAAATATTGAAAGTATTTATTGTAAAGCTTGTAAATAATTTTTACCGTTGAAGGTAAAGCAAGAAGTTCATCCAAGACAAGTATACAGCAATTGCTCCACATTCCCACTGCAAATGAGCTGGTGTATTAATAAATAAAGAAGACACAAAAATTATGCTTGTAGTATAAATTGTCCAGTCCAGTAGATTGGAGTAATCCAACAAATATTTCAATTTCTAGGATTTAAGAGAGAGATGCATATTTACAAGTCATGCATCATTAAAGGACTGAATTCAATAACAGGTTTTAAATCCTCTTCTCACTTGTAATCTCATATATAGGAATAAATTATCTTTCCCTTACAATTAGAGAAAAATCAGATATATTTCAATATAATATAAACTGCTATGCACATGATTGTGATTGATGTTATGCATATATTTCCTTATGAACTTACCTGCTGAATGAGCTGAAATATTTCTTTGCAGATTCCCAGTAAACTCATAATTAAAACTAAACACATACACACCCTTGTGAAGTATGAATCCTGAAACAAAAAAAAAAACAGCACAAAACAAATCAGAAATTGTTAAATGTTTATTTTTGCTCTACCTACTATATATACATTATATTGCCAAGTTAGGATAGTAATAAGCTTATCTGAAGCAAACAAACAGACTAAATTATATTTTACTAATGTTTATTGTGAAATTCATGTAATATATATCATGTTTAATGCAAACCAAATATTAAAATTTGCACATTCCAATGATAAACCACTGCTGTGCAGCTTCCTTGTTACTACTGTTCAAGATTGGGAACTGAAATTGCAGTATTTATGCCACGTTTTTTTTGGTGTGTTTTGCTACTACATGAACATAAAGATAAATTCTATGGTCCATAACTTCACTATCATATTGTAGTGTCAGGAATAGCAACAGAAGTCTTTGGAAGATGCACAATTTGGAGTCCTGGCATCCTTATGTGGCTGCTCCCTTTGATATCTCTCTTTACAATTAGTATCAGCAAAGCCAACTTTATTGTGAAATGCCTTATACTGGCATAGATAACAACAGGGAATTTTATCTTTAATAAATAAATTGTAAAGCCAATTTGCCATCAGAGGTGTTGCTGCAATACATGTCAGCATTTACCCCATTGTGCCCTCTTTAACCTGGATTCAGAGAACAGTACCATGTTCTCTAATGCTGTGCTCCCCTCAGGATCTGGTATTCCTGGCTTCATTCCCATTACAGAATCAGTACGACGCTGACTGCCCCACTGCATGACATATGCTGGTGTTGCTTTAGTCTCTCAGGCAGCAGCTTCACAGCTCCTCATCAGTACACTGCTTCTCCACCAGTTGGCATCATTCCTCAATAAAGGATAGAACTCCCTCGTCCAGTTACATTTCTTCCTGAGGTCTCAAAGACCTGGGGCAATCAGAACCTTTCCTCTGTCTGCTTCTGTCCTTCTCCTATCTTCCATCAGGAAGATTAGTTAATTTGAGCATGAATTATTCCAGTTCTTCTAGTCTTGGCTTTTGAATTTTTGAGAAACTTGCATGCACTGGCCTGGGTGTGTGGTTCTCCAGACTTTTTCATGCATCAGGATATCCTCATGGACCTTTTATATTCCTTGAGTTTACATTATTTCATATTTCTACCAGCATATCTTTTTTTTTAGTTCCTTTTTTTCTTTTATTTTTCTCCCCTGGAATGACATATAAAACATTTTTCTTGTCTATTTTCTTCAAAATCCTTGTTTTTAGTGATAAAAATCACCATTTTAAATTGATTAATTTGAAGATTTCACTGCACAACAATAACTTCTGTCCATTAATTCCAGTATGCCACAGCTTGAGACAGAGCTCTGGGACTCTCCTGCTCTTCGGGTGAACACAGGAGTATAACACTATGCATGATCTGTATTCAAAGGTCAGCAAAAAGCAGTATTTGCAATTTCTTCTTTGAAAGTCTAGTACAATGTTCAGCTTTGGGACAACACAGCCTTCCTAAAGGACAGAATACTGCTTAGTTTTAACTGCAGGAGGGAAACACTTACAAAGACATCAACCAGTCACACCAATGTCTGTGTTTTCTAAAATGTCATTTTGGATTGGGCAAATCTAACTTCTTCAGGTCACTTCAGGTCCTACTTATTGCAGTTCCAGCTTCTGAAAAAAGTTCATTTCTGTCTCCTAACAACCCCAAAGTACCTCTAGAGGACAGGTTTATCCCAAGACAGAGCTCATCCTGGCCTGTTTTCCTTACAGCCCCACCTAAAGCAGCATTTTCACCCAATGCATATCATGAACAAGATCAATATTCACAAATTATTAGAGTATCCCTACATCTACTGTAGTTTTGACTTGCAGATAAATATTCAGAAGTCAACATGATATGCATTTACATTTTTACCTAGCTATGTTTTTCCTTTTGAGATATCATAATTCCAAAACAAGGGTATGTCATTCACATTTTTGCACAACAAGATTATTATTTTTTTTTAATGTTTATACACAAGAAATGAGCCAATACATTTGAAAGTTGTTTTTTTTTTGAGAGTTTTTCATTCATATATACTGAATTCTGCTGTTACATTTGTTACTACTGTTGTACATAAAGTAGCTATATACAGACTAGAAAAAACTGTTTTGTCTTAGCCACACAGTTTATGAACCTACTGAAGAAATACTGGGCCAGCAAGGAGAAATAATGCATAACACAGGCAAAGAAAACTGTATTTGAACATTCAGAAACACTATTATTGACAACTATTTCTATGTTTTAAACTTAAAATGAGCAATATCCAATTATTTTTGCTGAAAATTAAAAGGATAAAAAATTCTAAAAACATCCACTATTTGCTATTTTTTCATGATTAAATACATGTTAATCCTTTTTCTTCAGTGTTAAAGAAATGTTGACTTCAGGGAAGAGGCTGATATAGCCATGTAGCAGACACAAACTTTTCAGAAAAGACTTTGAAAATAAGATATGGAAACTGAAATTTATCCACAGAAGTTGTTGCTCAATGTTTAAAAATAAACAATTCAATTCAGAGTTGCTAAATAATAAATAACTGTAGGAAATACATAAACAATCACATCTTCTTGCTATAAAAATCCTAAACATATTCTAAATAGTATGAAAACTCAGTACCTCATATTCTAATGGTCTTGCTTCATAGATTTCTGTTCCATTCAAAGGTCTTCCTGGCTGTATGTGAGTGACCAGAAGAGTCAATGGGATGAGACCCAGAGAATATATGCCTAGATTCATCAGATGTGCTCGAAACCCATAGGCCATCCTTGAAAGTAAAAATGTTCACAGTTACAACACTTTACAAATTTATAAGAGCCTGCATTTAAATTTAATAGCCAACAATGTTCTCATGATGAGGAAACAAGCATTTTTCAAACATCCTTTCAGGATGAATCACTGAGTTTTGTGAGGAAAAAAAGTATATCAGTCATTCTGAAATATTGTTCCTTTTCTTTTTAGCTCAGTGATAAGTGAAATATCAAAAAAAAAAAAAGAGCTTTTTTTTTTTTGTATCCATCAAAGAATCACTACTAAGTACTAAACCACATTAGCATAATCTAAGTATGCTTATGAGTGTGTTGTGCAAATACATTTGCTTTAGTAACATCATAGTAGTATGTGTACTTTACTAAACAGCTCTCAGGTACAATAGCCTTCATCCTGACATGCAATATTGTATCTATAAATTGTATCTATAAAAATACACCTACCATTTCATAAGCAAATATTCTTTGCACACAGGATGGCTAAGTAGCTCCATGCGATTGTGACGTACCATGGCCTACAAAACGAGAAAGTGCAAGGATCCAATTTGTTTCTTCTAAATGAGTAAAGCACTTAAAAACAAGTTTGACCACCTTCTTAGCCTGAATATTAGCCTAGTGAAAACCACATTGTTTGTAAAATATTGCAAAATTCTTTTGATTATTCACTTTTGTCCAAAGCTATTAGAATTCTTCTTATATATGAGAAGAGCCTACCCAGCCATTCTCTTCTCTCCTGTAGCTTGTTAGAATAACAGGTCTATTTCAAGCTTTAAAAAAAAAAAAAAAAAAAAAAAAAAAAAAAGGTAAAAGCTCTAAATGCTCTACAGAGACAGACTTATATGATTTTTCGGGAGTAAATATTTTGCCAGCCATAGATGTGAAATGACCATGATTTTCTAGTTGCGTTTAATTAGAAAATAATTTATTCTTAAAAACTATACCAAATCTAGTTGCCAACAGTAAGTCCAAAAAATAATCAAATATAACCTGCAATATTGTTCTGTAAATGTTTTCTGCCAAAGACAGCAAGAACAGATTGGCGGTTTGTGAGAACAGTAAAATTTGCTTTAAGCACAGATTATTTTTTCAGTTGGCATATTAAAAAGTCATCTTTGTCAGGTTTTTCAATGTCTTATATTCCTGAACATGGTCACTACAGGGACTGGAGAACAGTTTTCCTTGATGTACTAACTTTATTTACAGCATATTCTCTTGAAACCCATGAAACTGTTTAAATAAACCAAGAATTTATATCTAATCCTGAAAGAATAGTTATTTGTTATTTAGACTATATGAAGGCCCTTCCCGAGGGCTTGGTGCTGGGGCCGGTCCTCTTTAAAATCTTCATCGATGATCTGGATGAAGGCATTGAGTGCACCCTCAGTAAGTTTGCAGCCACCAAGACACCAAGTTAGGTGCGTGTGTTGATCTGCTCGAGGGTAGGAAGGCTCTGCAGAAGGATCTGGATAGGCTGGACCGATGGGCTGAAGTCAACTGCATGAAGTTCAACAAGGCCAAGTGCTGGGTCCTGCACCTGGGGTGCAACAACCCCAAGCAGAGCTACAGGCTGGGAGAGGAATGGTTGGAAAGCTACCTGGCAGAGAAAGACCTGGGAGTATTGGTTGATAGCTGGCTGAATATGAGCCAGCAGTGTGCTCAGGTGGCCAAGAAGGCCAACAGCATCCTGGCTTGTATAAGAAGCAGTGTGGCCAGCAGGTCTAGGGAAGTGATTGTCCCCCTGTACTCAGCTCTGGTGAGGCCGCACCTCGAATACTGTGTTCAGTTTTGGGCCCCTGGCTACAAGAAGGACATCGAGGTGCTTGAGCGAGTCCAGAGAAGGGCAACGAAGCTGGTGAGGGGCCTGGAGAACAAGTCCTATGAGGAGCGGCTGAGGGAGCTGGGCTTATTTGGCCTGGAGAAAAGGAGGCTCAGGGGCGATCATATTGCTCTCTACAGGTACCTTAAAGGAGGCTGTAGCGAGGTGGGGGTTGGTCTGTTCTCCCACGTGCCTGGTGACAGGACGAGGGGGAATGGGCTAAAGTTGCGCGAGGGGAGTTTTAGGTTGGATCTTAGGAAGAACTTCTTTACCGAAAAGGTTGTTAGACATTGGAACAGGCTGCCCAGGGAAGTGGTGAAGTCACCATCCCTGGAAGTCTTTAAAAGACGTTTAGATGTAGAGCTTAGGGATATGGTTTAGTGTTAGGTCAGAGGTTGGACTCGATGATCTTGAGGTCTCTTCCAACCTAGAAATTCTGTGATTCTGTGAAGTTTAGCTCATACTTTATTACAATGTACTTTAAATATACAGTTAGGACCTTAGGAGAAGAAATATTATGATAAAAATATAAAACACTTGATTTTATCTCAAACAAGACAGCATGGAATTATGTCAATTAAACAAACAAACAAACAAAAACAACAACAACAAAAAAACAACTTACATTTAAAATGGCAAGTGGTTCATAGAAAATATCTTCACCATCCTTTAATTTCTTGTTAAGTGTCAGAGGACACTGAAGATATCTGAAGTTATATTCAATCTGAATAATAAACATACATCAGCACTTAAATATGATAAAACTCATAGTCTAAGACTGAGATAATGTGCTAAATTTTAAAATACTAATCCTTTAGAGAGAAAAAAAATATTGTGTAGTCACATACAGTATGAACACATGCCATCAAAATACAATGTATGATTGCAAGATGTAAGCTTGTAAGAATAGTCATTTTAAAATCTTAGTCATTTTAAACATCGTTAAAAAAAAAAAAAAAGGGACATTTGTTCTTAAAATATTATAGCTTGAAAAGGTCATTCTTGTATCTATAATTCATTTTTTATGTTGACTTCAAAGAAAATATTGTATTTTAAAGTTATATGGCATTGGTAATACAATATAAAGAAAATGTTTAGTAGCAGAAAATTCTCAAGTTTTCTGTTAATGTAGTAAATCATAATATATATATATTTTTAATATGTTTTTAAAGATAATGTAAATGTAGAACATTCATGCCTCTTCAGCATTGTGGAAGCAATTTACTGCTTAAAATTTTGGACAAGAATTTACAAAAAAAAAATGTATTCAACTTGGAATTATTTATGACAACTGTATTTCTTATGACAGGCATGCATTTCATATACATTAATAGATATTAATGTTTCTGTCACTGTTTTTTTGCAATATCCATAACCTCTGACACTCAGCTTGACTGTAAGAATTTACACAGCAAGGTTAAAGTCAATGGTTTGCCCAGGTTTGATGTTATACTTGCTAAAATGCATAAGCATGAAGGTTACAGAAACTGAACTTCAAAGCCATTTGCAGCCCAAAGGATAAAATAAGATCAGTCACCAATGTTTTCTGATAAGATCTTATACTTTTCTACAAACATGCTGTATCAATAAGAACTTGACAAACATTAAAATATATGTATAAAATATATGTATTGTCTTTCAAGTAAATTTATTTATTTATTTATTTATTTATTTTACATACAAACATACAATAAATAGAATTACTGTCTTTGCAATATAGTCAAAGACTAACGGTTGAAGATTGCTAGTATCTGATGAAATGACTTTAAAAAGTCTTCCCAATACTGACAATTTTTTAACAAATACATATTAAAAGCATAAATCTAAATTTAATTATTTGTAACTATGGAATTATTAATGAATGAAGTTAAAATATTAGTCAATTTGAATTTGTATCAGGACACTTATGTAACTACAGAAAATACGTAAAATTATTAATATTAGTGGCTAAAAGGCAAGCTGATGATTTTCTAAGTTAACTATTATCCAGATAATGCACTGGTGTTATTACCAGGGACATTATGACATATTCCATTCTAAGATCATAAAATGTACTGTCTTCATAAATTTTTTTGTCCACTTACATAGAAGTCTCGACTTGTCTTTTCCTCTGAAGACTCAATTATGCAGTTGTCCAAAACCAACTTTGAAGATGAACAGAAAAGTGAATGAAGGTGATACAGATAATGTTTATCACAATGAACAGAAAACATTTGTAGCTAAAGAAAATAACATTCAAATATGGCAGTCATCTCATGGGAGTGCTCATTCAGTCAGGTTATATGGTAAATATATGCTTTATGTTATGAATACATAAAACTCCAGAGTTTACATGTAGGATAATAAAATTAAATCAATGTATGAATTCATGTTGTTCCTATTTTATAATAATCCATGTTAGTGAGGATGGCATTAGAAAAACAAAGGCAAATGATGCAATGTAACCAAAGGGGCTTTTTGGTGCAGTTCTGTTTTTAATATTTGCAGTGAACTTACTTTAAAAGAATCAGGAAGATACTCAACCATTTCCAGCAAAGGACACTTATTGGCATTAGAATAGTGAGAGAATGTTAGAACAGCTTCTTCCCATCTGCAAAAATAAATTGAAATAATCAAAAAGGAATGAGTTACTTCTCTTTTAAATTAAACTAGCTTTAGATTATTTGAGCTTCATTTTAGATATTATCTTGCAAATCACAATATGTAGTAAGTTTACATACCATCACATGGAAAATCAGCTGTAATTGAGTAACATTTTGGATGCTTCCATCATATCTAATTCTGTTAGCAGCTAAGCAGAAATGTTTCAACTGTGTTAAAACATTCTCAAGAATAAGTATCCTTCCAAAGGATACTTCCTACTCCACAGGAAACAAACTAAAGCTGAAATCTCAGGTTGCAAGATTAGATGAGTAAGATAAATACAGTTAAATACTGGCAGTGCTCCTGCAACTCTTACCAAAAAATGCACTCATCTAGCAGTGGTGCAATACTTTTGCTCCTGAAGTGGAACTTGGTTATATTTTAATATAAAACATTCTAAATTGCGGTTCAACTGACACATTTTTAAAATTTTGCAACATGTTTAAAAGAACAATTTAAAATTAATTCCCTTGAATGGTATTATTTTATATATATATTTATATATATATATATTTATTAAAAGTCTGTAGGTATTGAAACATATTGTGAAAGGACAAAATTATGTATATATGTAGAGAGATGACATGGGAAGGATTACTTATTTTTCATGGTTTCTACATTTGGCTTTTGTTGTTGTTGTTTTCTTGTTTTTGTTTTGTTTTGTTTTCCAGAATCTGAATACACAGTCTAATATGGAAAAAACATGCCACATACCTGATGTTCATTATAGTTATGCTATTTTATCACTAGATCACAACGCAATCTCTAGAAATTTAATATAAGAACTCAGTCCTACTTATTAAACCACAGATTTTCAAAACTTAATCAATCTTAATTTAAAAAAAAAAATAAATAAAGGAAAATTAAACACAAAAGCATTTTCTGTGTACTTTACCTTTTGTGCAAGATTACAGCTGATACTACATCTTTCCTCCTATTGTGTATTGCTTCATGGAAAAAAGAAGCTACTGCTTTGTTCAACAGAATTTTTGCACCATAGTCAAGAAGTAACCTTACTGCTTTTGCATGTCCTTCTTTTGCAGCTAGGTGCAAAGCTGTGTTCTGTACAGAAAAGTACGAGGGAAATGCAAATGAGACTCAAAAAAATAAAATGCCTTTCCCACACTGAAAACCACATGACACTCTCAGTTACAAGACCTAAATGCTTTTACTGGCAATATGAACAAGTAGAATCTTGTCACAGAGAAATTGTAGACAAATTCTTCATTCTACATCTACGGTCAGCATAGTTCATTCCATTTGAAGAGGAAACCCAACCGTAGATAAGAAAGGCCAATTTGTCAATATCTTTTACTTTTGTAGCTAACAAACAGTGAGTCACAGATAGGTAAAAATGACAGTGTTGCCAGACGCAAAAAGCCTGCATTTGATGATCAGGAAAAGAAGCATTCAATCCAGATGTACTCATACAAACAAATCTGTAGGCAGAGCTTTTTAAGAGAAACCTTTTTTTTTTTTTTTTTTTTTTTCTTTGTTATTTTCATAAAAGTAGGGCAATGAGTGGTATAGGAATCAAGTGACACTGAAATTGACATTTGAAAGCCTTCCCAAGTAACCCATATTTTCCTGAGGGAACTTAGAAACTAAACATTGGCTTCTGATTGATTTCTAGGCAACAGTTTTTCCTAAACTACTAGTTCTGGATGTCTTCATCATCATTTCTCTGAGAAATTAGCAACATATTATATATGCAATACACAGTGAAATGCAATCTACTAACAGTATACCACCGATATTTGCTCTAGAAGTAACAGACGACAAACAAATAACATTATGTGAACACATACCCCTTCTTCATCCACTCTGTCGGTACACTTCACATTAGTATCCAAAATTATCTGCATTGTGCGAGTGTATCCTCCAAAGGCAGCATGGTGCAGGGCCGTCCAGCCTTTATAATCACTTACATATAGCAGATACAAAAAATACTAGTTAGAAACAGAAAAGCCTTTCATAAATTTCAGATAAATGTAATTGCCTTGTTCTTTGACTCAAACATCTTTGTTTTGGCATGACTACCATAGAAATGTGCATGCCTTCTATCAACAATTATGTGATAAAAATGCATCACTCTGAAGTAAAAGGTTCAAGGCAATAAAAGTATTTTGGTCCCCCTCTCTCCTTTCATCTCTCTATTCATATATAAATGGGGATTGCACCCATTTTCTTAGGTGTCCCTTGAAAATGAGTCAAATATTTACAATATTCTGTTACTAATACCTGCAACAGAGATGGCATAGATGATGACCGTGTTATAGAATTGTGTGTTTAAAGGCAGTAATATACAAATCATTGTAAGCACACAAATTTATTCCAATTAATATTACTTCATTGTAGTTTAACAAAATTAAACCTTTAATCGCATAGAACTTAGGTCATTTCATCAAAAATGATAATTTTAAATCTAAATTAAGCCTAAATACATACATAAACACTAACCTGTGCACACACATCCCTATCCTAGCTAAGAAAACATGAAATAAAGAGCCTGACAGCAGTCTACTTAGTGGGTCCTCCACTGTTATAAATACTGAATGTATGACAGGTCTGTTTGGTATAAGATCTCTTCAGAACACCTAGATCCCTAGCTCCAAGGTGCAGATGCAGTACAGATTGTCAAGGATTTAGAAGCATAGCATTTGAAAATTAAAGCTCTAGAATGTACCATGTAAACAGGACTCTAAAGATTCTAAACTTTCACTAGGTTTGGCTCACACCAGGTTTTGCAGGGAACTTTGAAAATCCTGTCAAAATTGCGACTGAGAGTGAAAGGCAAGTTGCCTGCGAAACACCAATTCTGAGAACCCATCCCCAAACCTGTAAGCGAATATGAAGGGAATATCAGTGAAGCTGACATGATTATTTTATTTCTAAAACAGTATTTTTTCCATCAAAAAATACAGTATTTTTCTCTCAGTTGGATTTAGAGAAATCTCAGTTTTGCCAGCATTAGTAGTCCTGGTTCTATGCATGAGGCAGGAGGGAGGTACAATCAGCTTATTTTTATAAATATTATATAAATTTATTTTATGTATATGTATGGAATTGTATATACTATTTATTATTATATTTTGTATTAGCTTCCCAGTTACTGGACATAAACGTAAGGTGATAGTTCTTTAACTTAATGAACAGAAATCTGAACACTTACCAGAGGAAAAGGGCCCCTCTCTTCAGAAGAAACTGAACTACCTTCTCATGACCATTCTGGGCTGCCAAATGAAGGGGAGTCATTCCCTTCTTATCACCTTCATTCAAAAGTCTTGTGTCTTTCATATCTCTTATAAGTCGTTGACATGTATTGATGCGTCCATAGCTTTGAAAGATAAACATGTAAATTATTGTCAAAGAAATATGGATGGGAAAATGGCATTGGTTGCACAGCCTAGACTGTACTACTAACCTGGCAGCAAAGTGTAAGGGTGACTTCTTGTCCCTGCTCTTAGAATAAATGGAAACATTGAGGCTGAGTAAATTATTTACAGAGAGGGCCACACCTTGTCTGCATGCATAATGCAATGGAGTGCATCCTTCATTATCTTCATCCACTACAAGATTTTTAATATGTTCCATCTGTTACCCCCAAAAGAACAAAAGCATAGAATTACATTTATATCAATGATGCTCCAGCTTCTAACAGTTCCTAACAATTGCATTAATAATTTTAAAGCAGTATCTAAAAACAAAAAATAAAGAAGTGTAGTAATAATGAGCACTTAATATCTGCTGATTAGTGGGTCATCATTTTTAAAAACAATTACTCTTTGGAGAACACAGCAACTTGCCAAACTGTGCCCTCACTGCAATCCATCCATAGAACAAGTGTAACACAGGAGATTCTTCTTTGCTGCCATTCAACCACAATGATTAACAACTCATTGATGTTAATAGAAGGCTTGTACAGAAAGCAAGGGTGGTCTATAGTCTTTATTCAGCAGCAAAACTTCTGGCTGTCAGGAACTACCGGTTCACTGTTTTGTGGTATAACTTTTTACCCCAATTTCTTTTTCCTCATCTTCATTCCCTGTTTTTCTCTGTACCTTGTCTAACACTACTCTATGTATATCCTTTCTTAAAGAAACCAAGAATCTCCTCCCTCAGTCTGCTCCACCCTTTGTATGAATTACTAGTATGATCAATAATTAGAAAGTCAATGTAGACAAGCAAGAGTTATCACTCTTTAAAGTTGATTCCCAGCGTTTGCTGAAAAAGGAGAATAAATCCATTCTGCACTACTAATCAAAGTTGTTTACAGAGTCCAGCCAACATAAGATAAGTTATACGTGATTCACATTTAAAAGGTTGTTTCTAGAACTTTGGAGGCTAACAACTTTAACTCTTTCAAGCAAGCTTGGGTTCTATCAATATGAGTTCATCTCAGCATAGCCAAATACAAACCTGTATTTTAAATCATTTTAAAAAGAAATCCAATACTTCATTACAGTCCAGTCCACAGAAAATTCCTGCAGAATATAAGGTAAGCTATTTAAGTCCTAGAGCTTGACTGAATATGAGCATGTCCTCTAGTTTTACTGCATGCAAACTGGGAAAGTAGAAGTGAAAAGTTCTATATTTTTTTGCCTACCTCTTGAGCTATTCAATCCCCCAACAGCAAAATAATTTATGGGATTATGTTATTCCTTTGCCTGGCAATAAGAAAACTGTATTATTGCTTTGAAAAGTTTTCATGAGAGATATGTACCTGTTCAAACTATTTTCTGTGACACTGGGCAACTTAGAAAGCACCAAAAACTTTTACCAACATTCCGAAATAAAAAGGTAGTTCTTCCTTTACTTTTTCTAGTAAGGGTAACAGATAGACATAAATTGATGCTTACTGTACCTGCAGAAATTTCTCATTCAGATGCTGTAATCCTCCAGGCTGTAACACCGTCAAATGCAAGAAATTCCGACCAAGATGATCTTTTAATGATACATTTGCTCCTAGATAAATATGGAAATAAATACCAGCAACTTCAAAACTGCTGGTCCCTGGCACTAACTGACTATGTTTAAAACAGAGGAACAAATGCTGAAAATAAATCCATAAAATAACAAATATCATTTCAAGTCAACGTTATATCATTTTACTTATACCTCCCTCCCCCCCCCCAGCACAACTAGTGACACTCAGATTTATTCAATACATATGCATTTTGCAGTTCACTGAAGCACTAAGATTTATATGAGGCCGTTATATTCAGAGATACAGAGCACCCAGAGATCAAGAGGTAATTTAAAGATGCAGATGATCAACCTCTTCTCCTATGGGTTTTACAGTCCATTCCAATTGTAATCATACTGTCTTCACGTTTCACTATTTTCAAAATTACAGTAATTTTATCTAGCAAAGCTATTTAAGTAATAATCCACAGAAATACTACATAAAGCAAGCCACAGGAAATGGGAGCTTTCCCAGTTATGAAAGAAAAAAAAAAAAGTGTCTTATTAAAGTTTTTGACCTTGATACAAATTTAAAACTTTTATTATAAGGTTTATTAACAGTTATGTTACCGTTAACAAGAAGAAATACACTAACAATTATTAGCTTGCACCAAAGGTATAGCAATTGAAAAATATAGCTCAAACATTGTCAAGGTAACCATGAATCTATAAAGTCACAAGTAATATTTGAAACATGAGCTTTAACACTTAAAGATCGATTTCTGATATGAAACACTATTTTTTGTAAGTGGTGTATTTATTTCATGGTTCTTATTACTTTGTGAACTACTAAGGAATAGAGGGATGGGGTGCCAGTGCCACCTCTGCCTTGAGAAACACGAAACATAGCCCACATTTTTTTCCTACGGCCTATCCATTCTATATGAAAAACAGTGAAACCATCAGTCTAATTCTGTCTTTACCTCCAGAAACACCAGCACAGAGCAGCTGTTTAACTCAGATACGTCTGGACTGTATGCTGAAGTATTGCATTAAAATTGAGAGGAAAGTTGAATATAGAGATTTCATATGTATGAACCCTGCTCAAAGAAAGTATGTCATATGCACATATTCTTTTGTACCTTTTGAGAGCAGTAAATTCACAATTTTCCATGATGCACAAGAAGTTGCCAACAGAAGCGGGGATCGACCTTCTATGTCAACACTATCAATATTTGCTCCCTGCAATAAAGAATTTAAAGTTTATCATGAAAAATGAATAAATATGATTTTAAAATTGTGTTACCCTTTAGAAGCATAGCAGAACTATAGGCATTCTTAGCAAATATACATGCTCCAGATAAGTAAATTCAATAAACATTTTATGTATTTATATATATAAAAAAATGTTTTTAAACTACCAGCCACAACACAGTCATCTATCTGTCTTTAGATGCCTATTTCTAAGTATACTGCACTAACACCTCATAATTTTTTAATAGGATACCTTCCCATGCATATGAATACTTAAAATATATACTTCTAACTTGAAAATACTTAAAACTCTGGAAAATACAAAAATTGCATCCCTTTTGATGATCTTTTACCTATCAAGCAATTAGCAGAACAAGAGCCTTCTGAACTACTGTACTATACTAGATGAATACTAATCAAGAAGTGATACATCCAGGAATATAAAGTTGATCTGTATAGCTTGATCTACCTTCATTTTCTATTATTGATCATAAATTATGTAAGCCAAGTTATTTTTTTTAAACCCAAAGTAGCTGTATCAACAACAGACACATTTTTATTCTCCAAACTTAAGGTTTTTGATATGACCTTTTTCCTTGGGTGAAGCTCAAGGACTGGAATGAGATATTCCAGCAAAAGCACAATGTTGATGTTATCTATTTTTGCACAAGGTGCATAACGGCAGGAAAGTCTGGTCACCATGGTGACCTATGGTCATATCAGTACAATGTTATGAGCATAAACATATCTATCTAAAAAATCCTGCCAACAAGGGAGCATGGTGATACAAGTAAATGAAATAATGAGATATATATTTTATAATGCTGTAGATACAGTTTTTCTAGATATCAAGTGCAAGTGAAATTGGATGGAGTGAACAAAGCATACAAAAAGAAAAAATCTATTTCAGATGTTATCCAAAGATCATTGAAAAAAAAAAATCAATTGGAGTTTTCATATTAACATGAATAATCTTTGGGTCCAGTCCAAATTTGACAGAGAACTAATAATGATAATGATCAATATTTAATTTCTAGGATAGTAAAACCTGTAATATAGTAATAAGAAGTGTGTAATAAATGCACTATATTTACTTTACCAAAAGAAAAGAGGAAGCTTTCAATGTATGTTGATGAAATGTTTGAGGGTAACACGTGCAGGACCCTTTCACCAGTCACCTTTCTACAAGGTCTGGCAAACTCTGAAAAATGTTCTTATTGATCAAAGGAACAAACAGAAACCTGTTTATCCAAAAGGCTTGTTCATTTCAGTGAATACAGAGGCACCAACTTCTAGTCAACAACACAATCTTAAAATCACCTTCACTCTATTGTCCAGCTCTCAGCAAAACAAGTTCAGCAGCATTCATCCTGTATTTATCATGATACAGAGTAATTTACATATTACCACATATATTTACCATATTTACAATACAGCTGAATTAACAACTTGTAAATTTAGCTTCTGAACTCCTTTTACTCTGGCATGTAAATTAATATCTGTTAATTAAACAGAAATGAAGGTACATAAAAATATTATGTTTAAAGTTGTGAATATCATTTAGTATTTACAGCAATTTAATATGTTCCATTTGGTGAAAATTAAGATCAAAAAAATGGGGGAAAAGGGAAGTTCAAAAAAAAAAAAAAAGTAATAGCACTGCTCATTTACTTTGACTAAGCACATTTCAACAATGTCTATGAAAATAAACAATCTTTAAAGGAATTAAACTCAGGAAACAAAAGACATCTCAATGCTCAATTGTACAATGCACAGGCAATACACAGGAAAAAAAAAAAAAAAAAAAAAAAAAAAAGCTAACTTTCTGATTTTCATGTCTTAATTCTTTTTTTATAATTGTGTACATAACTTGCAAATACAATCATGCCATGTGCATGCACTGACCAGATACTGTGCATCTAATTGTCATACATGTATGTGACGAAGATCATTTTGACATTAGTCAAAGTCACTGTGCTTAAAAGGCTTAATTTGTAAAGCAATTTATATGCACCAATTTTGTAAAGCTATAAAGTTTGTAATGTTTAAATGTTAGAACGCTGACAGGTTTCTGTCTTTCCCTTTTGCTGAGGCTGCAGTGAGTCTTCAGTGACCTAAACCAGGTCACTGAAACACGATCTTTCACTCGTTGCTATGGTTTGTAGAAGCCAAATGCAAAATAACAAAGAACTGTGGAAGAAATATCTACCAATTTGGATTCTGAGTTTTGCATAGAATACTGACCTACAAGCTCCAAAATAAAACTGGTATAATTTAAATGAAAACAGTATAATTGTTCATTGAGTCTGGACAATTTTGCTTAGTATAGATAATAACCTTTCTACCTAGAAGAGCTACATTTAACACTTAGTTTACAATGATTTTTATTTTCAAATACAAAAATTACCAAAAATAAGATAAAGAAAGTAAGCAGTGTAAGTCAATTTCCAACAAATATGGATATTTAATGTGTAAAATAAATAAACTTTGTTCTTTCTTAAAACCAGAAAGCCATTCTGACCTGGAACATGGTATTCCTTCTGAGCAGTAAAAATCACTCCACTTTTTCTTTTTTATTCTCATGTATAAAACAGCATAGAAGAAAATTAGTGATCTCACCAGGAGTTCAATCAGCAGGTAACACAGGTTGCATGTGCTGCACCCTACTAATCTTGAGTAGAATATTTTGATCCATTTCCAGAAAGACAAATGAAAACAGTCTTAAAGCTTCTAAATGGTTATATTCTATACGGAAAGCCAAAAAAACCCTCAGCATATAAGAGGCCAAGACACTCAAGGAATTTAACTTTGTTTTCAGCAAATTTGTGTTCTTAGCAGTGTGAACTATTTTCCCTCTAATACTTTGTGCACACAAACTGCCAAATGTGAAAACATGTGCCGGTATTTCTCAGGTAATAAACTCTGCAGACAGGTTGTTTTGTCAGCCAGGTTTCAGCAGTCAAACCTCACCATTTCACATCTGGATTGAAAATAAGCACAACATCTATTTCTAACTAAATCAAATCCCTTTAAGAGAATCTTGGGAAAAGCAAAACTATATGCAGAACGGAATTGCTCTTAATGTAATTACCAAGAAATGAAGTAAAAAAATCCTAGCAGTCACAAAATGGGAAAGTCTACTGACTTCTGAAAGTTTCCTCAGCAAACAGAGTGCGGCATATAATGGTTGTATGAGCCTTAGCTTAATTTGTATTAATGGACACTTGGAGCACTGCCAGCAGCATCACCAGTTACTTTTTTTTCCTCATTCTCCCATGTAGTTACTCTGTGAAGAAATATAACCAAGCTACTCAGAGTAAAAGGCATTTCTAGATCATGAACAAGCTTCGATACATGGCTTTATAATCCAAGAAGAATGGTATGTGCATATATTAGACAATGATTTATTTCTGGAGAAATCAGATTAAATTTAATGCATGTTTAGCTTTTATTTCGTATTTCATATCATAAAAGTGAAGATGCCTGAACCAGTCTGTCATATCTGGTAAAAGATGTTTATGAAACTTTTCTAAGTAAGCAAAATGGAAATTAAAATGCAAGCTTTCATTCTCTGTAACTGTGGATTACTATTACAGAGCCTTAACTACCACTGTACTTTAACTGTCAATTATGCTTTATGAAATATATATATATAAAACCTATAGCTAAGAAAACATTCTCCTTTATGAATTTCTCTATGCAGACCTGTAGTAACAGATAGCAATAATCTCTATAAACATATCACTTCATTAAATATTTACCATCGAAATCAAATACTCTGCCAGTTCATAATGATCAAACAAGGCCGTCCTGTGGAGAAAAAAATGCAAAATTAGAGTAACATTAGAATGGACAATGAATTTTCAAACTGTTATTAGCTCTATTTGCTAATATTTTCAAATATATATGTATATATATATATTTAATAAAGTGACAGAAATACCCTTACTACATATTTCATTTTAAAAAGGTATTTCCTTTTTTGCCATTGGGTTTCATTTTTTAACAGTTCAGTTAATGCACTGAAAACACTATGGGAAACAAACACCTCATTGGTAGATGAATGGGCATTTTGCTACTGATTTTTAACAGAAACAGCTTAATTTCATATGCCAGATCTTTCTCTATCCCACACAACGTCAATATATAATTCCATATGCTTCGGATTTGAATCATTCTAGAACATTAACAGATCTAGAACATGAAACTCATTCCATCCATTCGATTCTCAAAATTTTTGTAATATATTTAGTTTAAAAATGCTGGAGCAGTGGTTAAAATTGTAATGACTCAGCTAAAATGTGTTCTAACTATGGCAGGCAAGCCTACTTGAAAAAAAAAAAAAAAAAAAGTTATATAAAACCTGACACAAATGGTGGTTACATTACCAAAATATATTACAGTTGCCTATATGCATGAAACATTCTTGGGTTTTATTCTATGATACTGAATTATGTGTTATTCAATAATAAATAACTAAATAAAGCAGGAAGTATAGAACAGTTAATACACACATTCTAAATTATTTCAGAAGTCAGACCTCTATGAAATATTTTTACTCTGTGAGCAACACAGAGGGACGATTCCAAGGCTGTACTGTATCTCAAAGATAACACTTCCCTTAAGAAGAGCTAATAACACAGGGTTTACTATAAATAGAACCAATTACTCAAAAGACATTTGAAAGTAGGTATCATGATTCCAAATGAGTCGACATGCCTCTATTATCTATAGCAGAACTCTCAAGCCAGGCATAAATACTGAGTGCTTCACACACATTTAAAACAAATTCCAAGGTGCCCAAACAGAGAGTGAAATTTTATAAAAATATGTAGATGGAAAATGACAGTAGGAATGTGAATGGATCACATCCAGCCTATGCTTTCTGGCTCCTTCACTTCTCAAAAAGTTAATGCTCTAATTCAGTTTATTTATATTCAGAGAGATTTGGGTGACTTTCTACTTTCGAATGATTCTTGATACTATATTTTTCCCTTCTTTCACAGACACAGGGAGCAAAAATGTGTCACTCTTTTTGGTCCAAAGTTTTTTCCAGGACAATCACTTCCATGGATGTGAGACCCAATTATCTATTAAGTAGTAAGGCTATATTGGGCCTGCACAATTTTCTTTTACATGCTGTCATCACTTTGTCTTCAGTAACATTCTATTGCAGTTACATTTCCAAATGTACTCAAACCTTATCTTAACCTTACAACACGCACCCCTTTTAATTTCTTCAGTTATCTTGGAATCATTTTACTTTATACCATGTTCCAAAGAACAATCATCTCTACTATCATGCTCTACAGCTTCCTCACAGGGGGGGCAGAGGGGCAGGCAGATATTGTCCTCTCTGGGGACAGTGACAGGACCCAAGAGAACGGCATGGAGCTGGGACCCGGTAGGGTCAGACTCGGTGTTAGGGAAAGATTCTTCACTGAGAGGGTGGTTGGGCACTGGGGTGGGCTCCCTAAGGACATGGTCATGGCACTGAATCTCCTGGAGTTCAAGAGGCATTTGGACAATGATCTCAGACACATGGTCTGATTTTTGGGTGGTTCTGTTGTCAGGAGTCGAATTTGATGATCCTTGTGGGTCCCTTCTAACTCAGGACATCCTTTAATTCTATGATTCTACTGCTTCCAACTTTCTACCAATTCATATTGTAAAACTCATCATAGAACAATACCGTAAAATTATCAAGCTTTACTTTAATACAGTGCAACTGCAAAAATGTGCAGATGGAGAAATATATTATCTTCCACAGAGCTGGTAGCTATCACATTTAAATATGTGCCTTTCTGCTGAAGATGACTGAGGAAAATCTTCCACAGTTTGGTGCTCTGGTTTAAAATAGACTGGGAAAGACTGTAAGTCTAGAAGGTTATTATTTACCAAAACACCATCTACAACTTTGCAATCATAGGGAAGTGTACCAACATCTACTTGTACTTGAGCAGGTATAAAATATTTTTTGAGGAAAAAATGTGGACATAAGCCACACTAGATTAGGACACTTGTTCCACAACCTCAGAAGCTGTTAACAAATCCATAGTCTTGTTCACTTCCTTATTCTTCACTGGAGTGAATTTTCAGTACAAACTGTTAGCAACCATTCCTTGACATGGTACCAACGTAACTAGACCACACTATTTTGATTTTGGTATCAACACCAAAATCTTTAACATTTTGAGCAAATTGCAGACACTTTCATATAGTACAAAACTCATCTCCCATCCCATAGAGTTCCAACACATTTGGAAGGGTGTTCCCAAGTACACTTTATAACGTGTTACTGGATGCAGTAAAAACTAAGAATATCATGCCAGTGAAGTGTGGCAGAGCAGTCTCCTACCTGTGAAGCAATGTTTCCTTATTCCCATCAACAGCATCAATAATGGATTCCTCACCAGCGTAGGATGACATCATTAACTTCACAATCTCAGTTGCTCCTTGAGTGGCAGCAAAATGAAGTGCTGTACATTTTTCATTCTATAAATAGGAAAATAAAACAAATAATGATAATAATAATAATAATAATAATAATAATAATAAAAACACATTTAAAGCCAACCTAGCCCCCATCATACTAAATGGGATTCATAATTCCTAAATGCCTGAATTCCTGTTTCATGTGAAGAAACTTTAGTCTTTAACTAAAATAGTGGAATTCTAAAGAGATCTTAAAGACCAAAACCATTAAAGAGACAGTTTTAAAGGATCACTACAAAACTCATCATTATTCTACGCCAAGCCTTTACAATATACCATAACGAGTCTTAACAATTTTCTACTTGAATTAATAAACAAGCACACACAGCAGCCTTAAATAGAAAAGATGATGCAGAAGAAAAACACAGAAAATCATTGGCAGAATGGTACAAATGAATAAGCAAACAAAATTGCCTTCATAATGGATTTCTGTAATACAGAAAATGTATTTTTTGGAATATCTTTGATTTCTTTATCTTCCTCAGAAGTGCTTCTTAATTACAATTTTCAGCAGGTTTCATTAAAAACAACTTGTTCTAATAAGTTATTAACTATTGTAATCTAAACAAGCATAACGACTATTAAACAATAAATAAATGATTGGAACAAGATTTGCCAAAACACAGTTTCATTTAGGTATATGGGACAAATCAGCTTTGATATATGCCCGAGGGTTTTGTCTTTGTCCATTTCAGAACATGAAAATTTCATTAAATGCATTGGGATGGGCTTTTTCCAGAAAGCCATGAACATTATCAAAATGGTTCTTACCCATCACAAAACCTTCAGCACAAACTATCTCATTCAAAAGCTGTGTGTTCCAAGAACCAAACAAATACAAGAAGGATAAACTCTTATCTTTGCTCTCTTGAGCTGGTTTCGGCCTTGCAAACAATTTGATTAATGTCAGATATTTTTTCAACACGAAGCTGGAAGCCTTCTATGACGGAGTGACTGCATCAGTCAAGAATGGAAGACCAACGGATGTCATCTACTTGGACTTCTGTAAGGCCTTTGACACAGTACCATGTGACATCCTGATCTCCAAATTAGAGAGATATGGATCTGAAGGGTGGATTTGACCATTCAGTGGAAAAGGAATTATGTGAAGGCTGCACCCAGAGTGGTGGTCAATGGCTCTGTGTCCAAGTAGAGGCTGGTGGTCAGTGGTGTCACTCAATGGTCTGTCTTGATACTGTTACTATTTAATATCTTTATCAGTGACATAGACAGTGGGATCGAGTGCACCGTCAGCAGGTTTGCAGATGACACCAAGATGAGTAGTGCAATCAATGCAACAGAAAGAAGGGATGCCATCCAGAGGGCATCCTGGATGTCCTCCTGGACAAGATAGATAAGTGGACCCATGTGAACCTAATGAGGTTCAACAAGTCTAACTGCAAGGTGCTGCATCTGGGTCAGGAATCCCAGACATGAGTACAGACTGGGAGAAGAATGCACTGAGAGCAGCCCTGCAGAGAAGGACCTGGGAGTTCTGGTGGAAAGAAAGCTCAACATGAACCAGCAGTGTCTGCTTGCAGCCCAAAAGGCCATCTGTGTCCTGGGCTTCATCAACAGAGGAGTGGTGAGCAGGTTGAGGGAGGGGATTGTGTCCCCCTAACATGCCATCATGAGGCCCCACTTGGAGTGCTGCATCCAGGTCTGGGGACCCCAGTACAAGAAGAATGTGGATTCATTAGAGCGGGCCCAGAGGAGGACCACAAAAATGATCAGAGGGATGGAGCACCTCTCCTAAGAAGAAAGGTATAGAGAGCTGGGGTTGTTCATCCTGAAGAAGAGAAGACTCCGGGGACCTCACTGCAGCTTTTCAATACTTAAAGGGAGCTAATAAAAAAGATGGAGAGCAACTTTTTACTTGGGCCAGTAACGACAGGACAAAGAGGAATGGTTTTAAACTAAAAGAAGGGAGATTTAGATGACATGTTAGGAGGAAATTCTTCACTCAGAGGGTGGTGAGGCACTGGAACAGGTTGCCCAGAGTTGCTGTGGATGCCCCATTCCTGGAGGTGTTCTGGGGCAGGCTGGATGAAGCCCTGGGCAAATTGATCTATTGGGTGGCATCCCTGCCCATGGCAGCAGGGTTGGAACAAGATGATCTTTAAGTTTCCTTCCAACCCAAGCCATTCTGTGATTCTGTGGTTCTATGATATGATTTTGCATGATTTGAGCTATAGACTTGTTTTCATTTGCTGCTCCCCAGGCATTGCATCGGAAAACACAATGACCAATGAATGAAGTTCATCTTCTCTTTGTACTACTCAGAGTTTCAGAGATATCTAGTCTTTATCAAAACTATATTTCACTACATTCCAAGTTTTACCTGTTTTAGATCAATTTGGGCTCCAAATTCAATACACATTTTAATCATTTCTAAGTCCCCACTTTGAACTGCCAAATGAAGTGGACTGCACTTCCCATTATTGGTAAAATTGATGTGGGTTTTAGCAGAGTGACCCAATTCTTCACCTGAGAGATGAAAATAATTGGAAAGCGAAGATGAGATAAGAGACGATATTTTTATTTTTATTTTTTTTAATAACAGTTAGAACAACTGTGGAATAACATTCTCCCCCTCCCATTTTTCAAACCTATCATTAAACAATCGATGGGCAAACATTTAGAAATGCAGTGAAGCTTCTGCAGTAATCCTACAAAAGTTACTAACATTAATTGCCCATAAGAATAATTGCATTAACTTATTCTAAGCTCCATTACAGTTTTGAGTGCTTGTTTACAGTTCTTTGAGATGTAAAGCTGTAAATTGGTATTGCTACTACAAATAATACATTATGAAGAATAATTTTAAACAAAGTATTTACCTTTTTTTAAAAGAATTTCCATACATGTTTTTGCACCTGAAAATGCAGCAGCGTGGATAGGCATACATCCTGTTTTATTTGGTTTACATATTTTCCCACCATTTTCAATCTGAAAAACAATGTCTGGATATAGCTTAATGACATACAGAAAATCCCCAGTAATTAATACATTGTTGCAGATATAGTCTCCTCTGCAGCTGTCTCCTTTTTTATGTTGCATATGTATTGTGAAGTTAGTATGCATCTTCTATGTGTTACCTCCATATTTTTATATATACATGTGTTTCTTTTTGTTTTGTTTTCTTTCTTTTTTATGACCTTCAAGGTTAGTAGTTTTTTGTTTGTTTGTTTGTTTGCCACACAAATATGCTTACATACTGTCTTAAAAGATTAAAGTTTGTTAGTAGCCTTGAAGACAATCACTTGATTCATACGCATTTTTTTATTTTTTTTTTTTCCACAAACCAGGCAAGACTTTTTCACACAATGTACAGACAAGTAAAGGAACTCAGGAATGCCTGATTTTTTTCTACTGTTTTCTAAATCACAAAATACAATGTCTCATTTCTTCCAAAGTACATATAGCCTAGGGATCGCAGAACATATTTAAGCACTAGTTCCACCATCTTTTCAAACAGTTCCTAAGTATTTCATAAACAGTTTTCTTCAGAAGCATATAAATGAAAACTATAAAACAGATTTGACAAAGGGGAAGATAAAACACAGTATTTCAGCCCCCTCCCCCCAAAAAAGAAAGAAAAAAAAAAGTTAGTTTTGAATTTTAAATCCCATTTTTTCCCCAGCTGATGTTGTCTTTATTTAATAGATGGGGATGCTGTAAGGGCATCCACTGAATATTTATTTGCAGTATAAACATCTCATAAAAGTAGCACACATAGGCACACACGTATGCACAATATCTTGAATGTTGTATCTATGATCCTTCCTCCATTAAGCAAAGAACATAGGAATAAAACATCACTGCATCAACATAAACAGAATCACATCAAAAAATGTGATAATTATACCTACCAGGAGTGTCAGAGCTTCAGGATTATCCTTGTAACACGCTACAATTATAGGTGTGTTTCCTGCTTCACCTTCCAAATTAACATCTGTACTGCTATGCTGGACTAAAATCTAGATATTTAAGAAAACATGCAGTCACACATAAGTAAAAAACAACGAAAAACAACAAAGGCCTATTCTATTACTTTAATTGTTTATCAGCCGTAGCACTCTTATGACTTGCTCTTTTTGCATGCAAAAGTTCACAGTGCTGAAGCAGACTAGGGACAAAATGAGGAAGAATGTAAAAACATGCAGGTGAAAAATGCTGGTGAGAACAGACAAATCAAATTCTTTATGGCAGACAACTGCCTAAGATAAACGCTGCACTAACTCCAGAGTACATGTATTTTAAAGTTTTATTTAACAATTTATCTAATACTGGGAGAAAACCTTTTCTGTAGCACATTGCAGATAGGGATTTTCAAATAAAGTTTGTTATTACGGTGATATTCTGTAATCCCTGCAAAGTGGCAATGCTGTAGACTCTAGTCAATTAGGCATTTATTGAACAGTTATATATAAGATCGAAGGAGATGAGACTTAAGAAAAACAGGAACCGTTCTAGTCATTAATCCCTATTTATTTAAATTAAATTAGGGATTTATTTAAATCCCTGTTGACAGCTAACACTGAGCTATCAGTGTTAGCCAGTATCTCTATGACTGCTTCCTACATACTTATGAGGAGCAGAGGATCTGGAAACAACATGACCATACTGTACCACATTTTTGTTTCTCTACCCATATATTTATTTATTTCTCCTTCAATAATCCTTTTTTTTTTTTTTTTTTTAATTTTCTGGTTCTGGATGAACTGACACATTTTAATCTTTCTTAGGGAATTTGATGATAGAAACCACATGAGAATTTGATTGAACAAAGAACTGAGTGGGGAAAAAAATTAGAGCATATACTTAGTCAAGGGCAGAGCTGCAAGACAAGCCAAATCAAGAACTTTATACAAAGCCCATTTTTAAAATGTCATTGTATTTTAGATTTTATAGTTTTATAATTCATAATTGATAATAAATACAGATTTTGTGAAAGTTGTGAGTACAGTAAAATGTTTTATCAATGAAAATCTCTAAAGGTTTTAAGTCTTGAATACAGGAATGTGATTTTCTTTCCTTTAGATGAACTAGAAGAAGAGACATCTTCAAAGTGAAAAAAAAAAAAAAAAAAAAAAAAAAAAAAGTGTTGTGGTTTCATTGACCTAGTAAATTCAATAACTTTACAAATTATTAAATTATATCCAAATACCATATATGGAATGAAAACATTCTCATTATACTTAGTCAAATGACAAAAAATAGTGTTAAAAAACCTTCTGCTGTGAGAAGACCCAAACTTTTCTTTAAGCATCGTAGGCTGTATATTCTGCTTGCCAAAGAAGGCATATGAGGAGCTACATCCAGGATACAGCATATATAAACAAGATCTTGCTGTTCTGCACACAGCTGCTGCTGAGCTGCTTATCAAATCTGTGTATTTATGTGGACTTTAGACTTACCTTAACAATTTCATTATGCAGGGACTGTACGGCCATATGCAAAGGTGCCATCATATTGGAGTTGAGAATGTTTGGATTGGCTCCTCTACTGAGAAGTAAACTAACACTTTCAACCTGGTTTTTCTTTGTGGCCCAGTGCAGTGGGGTATTTCCAGAAGAATCCATCACGTTTAATACTAGGTCAAAGGAGAGCAAATAAAACCAAAAACAAAGTAAAATCATCATATGTTACAATCATGTTTTCTAAAAAGGTGTCTTCAGTGAAGGTTTAGGTCTGTGCTACTGTGCTTCTTTAAAGAGAAAAAGAGAAAGATCACATTTCACACAATGTGCTGTGTTAAACTAACTGAATATTGTGCTGAAAACTGTATTGGTGAGAGAAAATGTTCTATTAAAATATTAGTGCATCAAAATATTATTGTGTTACAATAGCAGAGAGGAAGTTTGATAAGGTTAGGAAATAGCAATAAAGCTTTTTATTAGATCTTTAGAAATTATAATAGCAGAGGAAGGGTGAAACATCTGTCTCTTTCCTGCACATTATTGTACACTCTTTTTTTTTTTTTTTTTCTTTTCTTTTTTCTTCCCCCCCCCCCCCCCGGAGTTACTTGATTTACCTCTTTCCTTTCCTCTTTCCTATCTTCTTTGACTTTGCAGCCATTGCTGTTTCCTCTTGGCTAGTACCAACCATGTATCTGCAGCTTAACAGATGTATGTTTCCACTATATTATATTGAACTATATGTTCAATGTATTACTCCTAAGCTGACATTTTTATTGAATTATATCAGAACTCTGTTAAAACGGGTCGGAAGTGCTTATGTGCAATCAGAAAATATTCAATTATGTATCAAAACAAAATTAACTTGGAAGTATTTAACATGTGTTAACAACTTGAATGACAAGTACAAGAAACAACACTTTTCTGTTTCCAGTGTTTTAAATGTGATGAAAGATGATACATAATGCATATAAGGAAGATACTCAGGCCTGATGTACTTCTTTGAAGTTTTCTTTTGAAAGAAAGAAGACTGAAGTTTTACATCTGAAGACTGTAAAACTGAGTTCCAAATGATGTAAGATGCAACAAATCACTACATTAGAGAGCAAATAATACTAAGACAATAAGGGTGTCCCAAATCATACCCAAGACACTTCAAAATGTGACAGTTTCATCTATTTTTGAATGTAGAAACATAGATAACATACAGATTCTGCTTATGTTGGGTAACAAATACTTTCATTACTGACCTTTTGTTTGTTTTTTTTTTTAATCCCGTTAGATAAAATAATTCATAAAATGTGTGTTACCTTCACAGGACGAATCATCTATAATCAACTGCATTAATTCTATTTGACCTCCTTCTGCAGCATGATGCAGTGGGGTGGCATTTAATTCATCCACTTTGGTAAGTCCAGAACGATTCTTCTTAATGAAGCTCCGCAGCCTACAGGCACTTCCATCTGAAATCACCTATTTTGGACATATATTTTCTCATTTACTTTCATAAAGCAGTACACAAATCCTGATCAGATCAAGTCAAGAGTGAAACTGCTTTTACTGAACAGAATAAAAATTAACAGAAATTAAAATGATCTAGAATATATTATTTCATCTTTTGCAGTGAGATCAAGACCCTCTAACCCAGGAAACCTCGAACTAAAAAAAAGTCATCACTTTCTGTTATATACTCTCTACAGCTGTGGACAAATCAAACAAATTCAAGAGAGATGAAAAACTGATAACCTTGTTCTGAACTTTCTGAACTTTTCTACAGAGACTGACATTATGATATGGGCTTTTGATTCCAGCCTTTGGGTTTCTGTGATTGTAAAATCAGAGCATATAAATTTATGATTATATGTCAGAGTAACCAATAAATTCTTCAGTTTACAGCTCTATCCTACAAGCATCCCATGGGCCTCAGCTCAAAACAACGGAGCATCATCACACTCTAATACAATAAAAACCCACTGACAGCTCAGCCCTCTGATATCTTTATACATCTCTGGTGCTGCACTTTGCAGCCTAAACGCAGTATGGAAAGCCTGCAGATTCTTCCTCTAGGAAGTTAAAATATTTCAAAAAACATACTTGCGGATGAGGAAAGGTGGTAGTAAAAATGAGTGCAATAGAATGGGCAAAAAAATAAATTTATTCAAGTTATTAAAAAAGATTGAAAGGGAATAAAAAAAAAAAAAAGGAAAAAAAACGAGAAAAATGCATACCAAAAGTAACGCAAACTTCCTCAAAGATGATTAAGTAAGCGAACCAAGAAAAAAAGGAAATCCCAAAAATCATTGTTCCTTCCTCTGAAGCAAAAGAAAAGAAAAACTCCTTCCCCAGGACCCCTCAAACCGCAAAGACTCAACAATTTTTGCTGTCATTAAGCAAATACATGTTATGGGGCTGCTCATTCAAACATTTAAGCATGTGTTTAACTTCTTTCAGCTTAATAGTCCCATTGACATCACTGTGATTACTCATGTGAATGCTGTTAGAAATGTGTTTAAAGATTTAGGACACTGGGGCCAAACACAGGGGTAGCATCTGCTCCAAAAGTGAGATCAGAGAGGGCTGATAGAAAACAGGCAATATATCATTGTGAAATGGGTATTCAGGGTGACTCAACAGTCATAAAAATAAGAGGTCAATTACATACGCAAACATCTACACATTTTATACATACTGAAGGACTATAAGAAATTATTAAAAGAGCCCTATATATATGCATCGAGTATCTTCTATTCTTCCTTACATTATAATGTATTTTTAATTGTAAATAATGTTAAAATGTTTTACTGATTTAAATCACATTTCATCACTAACTTGGGACTTTTTGTCAATGTAAGATAAAATGTGGCTGAAATACTTTATGATGAGAATCTTACATCAAAAATTAGATTGTTTAGCTAATACTGCAGTGTTTCAGTAACAAAACAGGAAAGCAAGAAACTAATTAGGTCCTCTTTGTACTTTGTTTGGTTTAAAAAAAGATAAGATAAGATAAGATAAGATAAGATAAGATAAGATAAGATAAGATAAGGTAAGATAAGATAGGAAGAGAAAGAAAAGGAAAAGGAAAAGGAAAAGGAAAAGGAAAAGGAAAAGGAAAAGGAAAAGGAAAAGGAAAAGGAAAAGGAAAGGAAAGGAAAGGAAAGGAAAGGAAAGGAAAGGAAAGGAAAGGAAAGGAAAGGAAAGGAAAGGAAAGGAAAGGAAAGGAAAGGAAAGGAAAGGAAAGGAAAGGAAAGGAAAGGAAAGGAAAGGAAAGGAAAGGAAAGAAAAGAAAAGAAAAGAAAAGAAAAGAAAAGAAAAGAAAAGAAAAGAAAAGAAAAGAAAAGAAAAGAAAAGAAAAGAAAAGAAAAGAAAAGAAAAGAAAAGAAAAGAGCAATCAAACAGTTGCTGTTTTTAACCAACAGCATCTCCTTTCTGCTTTGCCTGACTTGGTCTGGACAGATCACCTACCTGAGCAGCAACTCACGTAACGCAGAGGAGGTGTTGCTTGGGACTAGAGCTGGCACATGGGGCTTGAGGTTGGAAATGACATCAAACCCATCCACGTACTTTGGCATATTTGTTTAGGTAACTTTGGAGACTTTGGAGATTTTTAAGAACAGGTTGGCATCTAATTAACCTCTGCTTTTGCTTAATTATTCTGACTGTTACAAAAGGCTTCTCTAGTATCTGGTTGAGGTTTCTCTCTTTGCAACATGAATGCACTTCTTGTCCTATTCTCCCTTTCCCTCCGTAACAGCTCCAGTACTCAACTTTCTGTTTAGGATGTTTTTCCTAGAGGGTGTACTCATGCCCACATCACTTTGTAGACCTCTAGAAGAGGGGTCTCCCTCTACAAAGCCATGCTTGGGGGGGGGGGGGGAGGGGGGGGCAGCCCCATTTCGGCTTCTCACACCCTCCCTTTGCCCTACTTTGACCTTTCCACCACCACCACGTCACCTCCCATCCCTCACAGCTCTTCGGGGACACCTCGGCATGGCCATGGAAAAGGTGTCATGGAGGGAAGGGTATCAGGAGCGTGGCACCTTCTTCCCATCTTGTCCACCTCATGCTCCTCGCCCACTTGCCGCACCCCAAGTCCCTGCAATGGGCAACATCGTATCCCCATCGGGCTTTACCCCCGCTACCCGCCACCCCGGGGACCTCCATCCTACCCCTCCGGGCAGCACCCCGCTGCCCTCCCCACGCACCTTGAAGACATCCTGCGAGGCGACGGAGGCGGCATCCGCCTCGCAGACGACGCCCTGGTAGGCGCTGGACCCGGCCGCCTTCTCCCGAGACTGGCAGAGCCGCCACAGAGAGCGCTTCATGGCGCCCGCCCGCCCGGCTCCGAGCAGCGCCCGCCCCGCCCGCTCCGGCTACCTGCGGGGCGAGAGACCGAGTGGCGGCCGCCGCCGAGGCACGGACCCGGCCGCCCCGCCGCGGAGCCGGCAGGAGGCGGGGAAAGCGGGCGGGGGCGCTCCGCCGCTGCCCCTGGGAGGGCGAAACGATCCCGGCCGGGGCCGCCTGTGCGGCCGGGGGCCCAGAGGGGGCTTCGGGTGTCGCGGCTTCGAGGGCTGCTGGCGCTCCCGGGGAGGGGAGGGGATCGTGCCTCCTCTAAAAGGCAGCGCTCGGGGTCGTCCCTCAGGGGGAGAAGCTCAGCTCTGTCAAGGGAGAAGCCCGGCTCCCTCAGCGGGAGAAGCCCGATTCCCTCAAGGAAGAAACCCGGCTTCTTGAAGGGGGAGAAGCCCAGCTCCTTCAGGCGCCGCCGTCGGAGAGCGGTGCCACGACCGGCCGCCTGCGGTGGGGTCAATGTTGGGAGGGAGCCGAGCACCCACACATATTATTTTTTTTTTGTTTAATTCTCTCAGTGCTGCGAGATTTCCGGAGTATCTGCCGGTCAGGCAGCCCTAGAGATCTCAGCGCATCTGTGAAGGCGAAACTTGCACCGAAAGAAGAGGCAGTGCAAAAATGGGGCACCCGGTGCGAAACTGTGAGAAGAAGAAACACTCCTCCGGGCCAGCCCCTGCCTTGTAGCGGCAGAATGGGGACTCATCCTTCTAGCCCTTGTTGTACCAGAAAATCCGGAGCAGTTTAGGAAAGCTGTAGAAAAAACGTAGAAAGAAGCAGTGCGACGTATGTCAAAGGGTTAACCACTAAAGCAACTTTAACTGAGTCATACTGAGTCTTTAATGAAATCGTTTGTAATTCAGGAAAGCTAACAGTTTACTTAATGTGATAAGAAAAGCCATACCAAAGGTCAGGCTTGCAGTCCTGGCTCAAAGTAGCGGCCGGGGCAGATGTTCGGGAAAAACAATAGGAAGCGTGTGGGAGCACTTTCTGCCTACGAGGTCATGGTTTGCAGCTCTCAACAGCTTCCTGACCCAGGTGTTGCACCCAGTCCAGCCTGTTTAATACCCATCATTTCGCAATTCTCCATTACTTTGCTTCTGCCCTTTTGGAGCCCTTTTTATGGTGTTCGTGCCACAAAATCCTGTGGCACTAAGTGCCATAATTTCATTGTGTATTTGTGGGAGAAAAAAAAAAAAAAAGTTTCTTTTTACCACTAATTTCACTTAGTGCTCCCTAGCGTTTTTATTTGGAGAAATGCAGAGTTGTTTCCCATTTTTTATTCCTGTTATTGCTCAATATTTCAAGAAGTTTTTTTTCCATCTCTTCTTGCTGATGGGACTAGGTTTGCATGGTTTCCTTTCTGAGGGAAGCCATTTAATATCCCTGAGCATCCTCATCCTGCTACTCTGCTTCTTTTCTATGCTTCTTTTGAAATGGGATGACAAGACCTACGAGCAGAAATCTTGTAGTCATGCAATGCTATTAATTAGTTGCTCATTTTTTTTCTTCATTCCTCTCCTAAATGTTCACAATGGTATTTGCTTTTTTGAATGCCGTTGAGCTAAGTCTCTAGAGAATTTTTTCTGCTCCACCACAATCCCTTTTCTGAGTGGTGATAGTATAAATAGCATTAATTATCGTGTGAGGGTAGTTGGGTTTATGGTTCCCCTGTGTGCCCACTTAGCATTTATCAACATTAAATTTCATTTGACATTGCATTACTCTATCACCAAATCTTGTGGGATACCCCACCGTTATCTTAATTTTTGGCCATTCTGAAAAATTCAACAATGCCTTCCTGATCACCAGAATATCTTTATACCACTGGTCCCAACACTGATTTTGTGCAGTCCTAAGGAACCTCCTTGAGTTGAAAATACTAACCATTTATTTCTATTCTGTGTTTTGTAGCCCTTAATCAGGTTCAGGAAATCCTGCCTGCCCATCCTAGGACAATTTTTGTTTCATTAAGAGACAACAAGGAGAGACCTTACTGAAGGACTTTCCCAAATGCATGTATCACTGGCATCATTTATACCTTTGCACTTGCCAGTTCCTTCAGATAATTCCACAGCCACGTGTAATGCCAGACTTCTCTCCATGAACACTATGTTCACTGTTTTGATCTCAGAGCCTTTAACTCCAGAACCATGTATAGTAAGTTGATTTAAGTTACACACCCTTAACTCAATAGTCTTAAAATCCTAAGACGTATAGTCCTCAAACTAACTCAGTGGTTTTAAATGCTTGTGGTGTAGACCTTCAGATTTTTCATGCAACATTAAAAAAAATGAAAAAAACATATATTCAGCCCACATTCTGTGGAAGTCATAGGTACTGTATATGTTCAACAGAAGCACATTTAAGGTACATTTTTATGTAATCTTTAACCATGACCATAAAAGAGGGTAATTTCTGCTACAGCAAGAAAGCTATATTCAAGAAAGTTGACCATTAGTGACTTCAATAATTTTAATTTTATGTCTTGAGATTAAGTCACTGGAGTAGCCCTTTGTATTTCATGGTACTTCCATTAAGAGCAGCCCCAATTGGTGAGATAGTTCACCTTTCCATGGTGAAGCCCCTTTTAACTCCCTTTCTAGCCTTTACCTTTCTGTTGTCTATAGCCCTCTTTATGAGAAATTCAACTCAACAAGTGCTGTATAAAGAAAACAAATGCTGTTTTCTGCAAGAATCATTACCTGGAAGTAGACAGAGATTGCTGAAACATTGGTAAGTATTGTTAAGTTCATATCATGCATTTTTTCTTAAACTACATTTTTTCTATAAACTGCAGTCAGAATAATGCTGTGAAAAAAATGGATGTCATGATCCTCAAACAACCAGTTTTACTTATTTTCTTGAATCTGATAATGCTGCCCCCTTCTTTTAGAATTACTGTTAGTTTTCAATCTTCTAGTAAATGTTCAGAAGAATGTTCAGACGACGAAAAATAATACAGATTTTCCATTCCCAGGAGGAATCAAATGGAATTTTAAGTAGGCTGACCACAGCTTTTATTTCTACATAATGATTTGACATAAGGAACTAATTCACATAAGTAGTCAAAGAGTAACCTTTTTACGACTGTTTTTCCCAAGAGTGGATTAAAATACACTTATACCATTCTATTTCAAACATGATCTTGCTAATGGTAGAATAGTGGATCCATTAGTACAATCAAAGTTCACTAAAAGTTAACACAGAGTAACATTTCATTAAAAATGATTGTTTAATAATTAAATTGTATATACAGTAAATATGCACCATTCCAGTCCTGTAGCCTTAGTAATAGTGTACTGCAATTTTGTTAAATTTGTAGGCATAAGAACTGCAAATTCAAGCAAATAACAGTAATGAAAAGAATGCACTGCATGTTTTCTGCTTTGGAAGTGCTTTGTTTGGCAACAGTGTTATACAAATTATGAAGTGTAAAGTTATATTGAGGATTTTGTGTTGTCATAATTCAGTAAGCCAAATGAATTTTTGATGTTACTTCAGATATTGGTTATGGTCATCTAGAAATTAGTCTGACCTACTGCCTAATCAAGCTTGGACACACTGTCTCTTACAAGTTTTTAGAAACACTGTTGTACTTACAATAGAGAAAAAGTTGAATTTCACTCATTTGACTCACATTTTACAGAAACGTCTAATAGATTTTTCATTGTATTTTTTCTTCTTGACATTTTGCTGAGGTAAGGAACATGCTGTAATCCTCAGCAGAAGATTTTAAGTTACTGACAGATTTATTATATACCTCATTCAAAAAAAAAAAAAGAATATAGAAAACAATAATTATTCCACTATGCTTCATTGTGTTGTTGTTTGTTGTTTTTTTTTTTTTTCTTCTTTTTTTTTTTTCTTTTCTCCTTTTTTTTTTTTTTTCCTGGTGATAACCAGATACAAAATACTATACTAGACATATTGAGTCTTGCTCTTAATTCTTCAGACAAATAACATACATGTATAAGCTGGATCTACAAAAGGGTGGTAGCCTACTGCAAAAGTGAATACAATCCCAAACACCCTGCTCCTGTGAGATCTGGATGTTTCAGAGTGGAGCGTGTGCAGGTGAATGTGACCCAGGTACCTGTTTCAAATAGTAATCCTCCTGTGAATAAGGGAGCTAAGATGTTCCTTGCAAGCTACCTTTTGCAAGCATAGGGCTTTTTGCATACCATGTACAGTTGAAAACTGCAACATAAGACTCCCTCAGACTTTTCCTACTTTTTAAGAAAACAATCATGGCCATAATATGGTAGCTTGCTTTCTGGCGGTGATGCTCTCTACTCCTCCTGATGAAGCTGTGCTAATGTAGAACCAGAGACTGAAACAGAAACACAGAATGATTGAGGCTGGAAGAGACCTCTGGAGGTCACCTGGTCCAACCCAAGCAGGGCCACCCAGAGCAGGTTGCCCAGGACCATGTCAGGGTCAAAGTGCTGATGTCTGGCTCACTAGCTCACTGGAAAACTTACCTTCGTGTTTCTGCCTCCAGGACTGTTTTTGCAGTTTTTCATTCAGCTATCGTTGACCAAACCCAGCAACCACCTTTGAAGTGGGGACCTCAACCCTGGACATCCCCTAACAGCCAAATTTAGGAAAAGTTGACCTATCAGGCTTCAGAAATTTTCTGGTCCATAATGTCCAATCAGTCTTAAGCTTGGCTACTATGTGCAAATTTGTTTCAGTTCTGGATATTGCAGAGATATACCTCTAGGTGTACCAGCTGTAAACAACTGGAGATACAGACGTGAAAGACACATGCCTCAGGATATTCATACATGTACGGGTTAGGATTTTGGTTTTGTACGGGTTAGGTTTGTTTTAGGCAAGACACTCTTATATTTAAGAAGCCTAAATATACCTACAGTCTAATTTAAGGACTTTCTTGCTGACCATTGACCATTGTTACAATCAGAAAACATTTTTTCTTAGTGCTATTTGTTCTTTCCTCATTAACTGCATATTTTATACCACCATTGCTGTCCTAACATGCACGTGGTTCTTCATCCTAAATGCTGAATGTAAAATAACAGTGCACATTATTTCCAACAGTATTAATGTCAGCATTTCAAAGTTATTTTTTACAATGGTAAATCTACCCTGTCTACAATATCATTCTGCCATCTCTCTCTTGCAAATTCTTCTACATTGGTTTCTCTGTTCATTTTTCATGGTTGCTTAATCCTCTTTCTTCTATTTTCCTGACATTATTTTCTTTCTGTACATCCCATTCTTTCTGTTACCCATCCAAAGCCTGTCTTACCCTTAGCCTCTGCTGGCTATACTTCCATTTTTCAGACGAAGAAGATTCACTTAACTCTCTAACCTTCTCATATGCAAACAGTTTCTGGACAGAGAGCATGCCTTTCACTCCCAGAATTTCTAATATCTAAAGTAGACATAGTTCCTACCTTTCCAGTGGTTAACCTGAACATTTTATATGAGTAACTGTGACTAAAAAAATAGAACTATATTGCCAAAGGAGAAAACACTTGAGGTCTTTGTAATATGCTCTCTGTGGATCCTCACAGAATGATATAACCACAACAGAATGTCAGTTTTTCAAAATAGAATGCAGTTCTTATGATCCATGTTTGACTACATCTCAGGTTTTCACTTCTTTCAAACATCAGTGTTATTTTTCTAAGTGTCTATATGATTTTATTTATTTATTTATTTTTCTTCTCAATGAATTACCCATGAAATTACACTGGAATCGTGAAGCAGAACTTTGGGTATATTAAATTATATTTCTGTAAAGATAGGAAAAAAACAAACAAACAAAAAAAACTTGTTCAAAACTAGAATTATTAAATTTTACGTGCAAATACAGTGCAAATAAACTATATATATTATATATATATACAAATACAGTGCAAATAAACTATATGTATTATTTTCATGTTAAAAATGGGTTTGCATATATAATTGAGTGAAAATGATGCTTACATATCTGAATTCATAAAATATAGAAATAGAATTTCTTTTAAAATTAGTTTAAACAAATATAATTCAGGAAAGAGAAAAAGGCCAAATTGTCTTTATGAAATGTCTTTAAATACAATATCCTGCATGTTAGACAGTCCTTGTAACTTGCTGATTCTTGATTTGATTTCCTCAAGTTCTGGACATTCACATCCTTGAGGATGGTAGTAATATCAAAGTCATTGAGATGTTGTGTTTCTCCAAGAATAAATTCTGTATGTTTCTTAGGTGGAATAGATATGGTACTTGTTTGAAATATATTTTCTATGTCATATATAATAGATATGAAATGATGATGAGACCGTCAGTAATAATAGTCTATTTTAGTCTTAGCAAATATAATTAAATATTTCAGTTACTAACAAAGAGTTAATATTTACTTGTAAGGTAGGTTCAATATTTTTAAATATATATATATATATTATTTTTTATTTTTTTTTTTTTCATACGGATCTCCTGTGGAAAAGAAACAATATCTGGTGGCCAAAATAAAAGCTAGACTCTGAAAAAGTATTGCCAATTAAAAGAAATGTAAATTCATACTGAACATGAAAGGATGGCACATTATTTGTACATTACTTTCATTTTCCTGCTTGGAAAAAGTAGTTTTTATTAAAATTCACTACGCTATGTATCATACAGTTCTTCAATTAGCTGAAAGTATGAGAAAATTACATTTAAATATGAATTCCAAATATTCTATACTGTATTTTTAACACAGACTGCTCCCTAAATGCGTAACAAAAATAGGCCCAACAAAAATTTGAGCGACAGAATTTGAGCTACAGGAAAACTATATTCCGCTTACCATTCAAGATGTTTGCAGGTGATTTCTCTCGGAAGCAACACATATATAATGAAAATAAAGATATGACTATTTGAATCCTTATCTGATTCTTATATCAGTAAGTTCTTGTGACGTGTGAAGCCACCAGGTATGTCATCCGGTGGCTTGCTCTGTGTAGCCAGACACTTATTTAAAAGAGGTGGGATGCATTGCTCAGCATGGGAGGAGCATCAATATTCATCAAGTGATCCTTGCAGCATTCTCTTTTAAATACTTCTGATCAAACCCCATCCATTTTCATTTCTGGCTGAAAATGTACCTTTTGTACCAGAAGTTTTTTTCTAATGCAATATCTTTGAGTAGTTTTTGTTTTGTTAGGTAGTCACTGGAGGGTACTTGTTTACCTATTTGCAGTGAACTAATTGCTTTTAATGGAAAATCTAAATATCACTGAAGAGGAATACTGGCTACTTATGAAGATTCACTTTGGTAATAAATGTTTCAAAAATTAGAGTTCGCATACAAAAAATAGTGGACTGTGATCAATACCTAATGCAATGTGGGGCAACATAAGAGTTACATGTTCCTACTTTTTGAAATATACATCATACTTTGTTTTCTGCACTTTATTTTGAAAATGCCACAAAATTGCTTCGTTCATTTGAAGTAATTCTCAGATGACTCCTTGGCCCCATCTGCATTAGACTGAAAGTCAGACTATATAGTTTGATGCTGGAACAGTTACTGTGGCTAGCCTTCTGATAAGGAACAATGTTTCCGTGTGCTAGCATGTATCAGTCAAATTATCTAACCACATATACTAAAATACATAATTGTGCAATCGGGAAAGCAGCTCATATACTCTGATCAATATCACAGATTTAAGGTCTGTGTGATTTCATCATCTTCATGCTTCAGAATCTAAGAGTCTTACTGATTTTCAAACCAGGGATTTGTTCTGTGGTTCAGAGAAGCACATTTTCAAGCTTTTCTATTATTTTGGTCGCATTGAAGCCTGACAACACCAAAATATTTAGTATAAAGTACTTAAATTTACATGAAGTCTCCTAAATCAACATTTGACAAGGGTAGACCTGATTCTGCAGCTCATCCTTCCCTAGCCTGCTGAGAAGCACCAAGCATTGTAACTCATCCACGCTAGCTCTGTTCATGACCAGAAAAGCTTAGTGACTCAAGAATACATGAAGAACAGCTTTCTAACCTACAAAAATCAAGCAACTTAGAAACTTCTCCTTACATAAATCGTCTATCATCACCAGGTAATTCTATGGGATATGTAGGGATATTTAAGTTTCTAATTTACAGATAGTCCCTGTAAGGAAAAAGCAATCAAAAGACTTTGTAACATGATGAAGGAAGAACTCCAGGATGCATTTATGTCAGCCAGAGGAGTGCCAAGGCTGCTTACACTGTGGAAATAAATTTCAAGGTTTATTTTATAGACCTGGCCACATACGTATTTAAAGCACCTTTTAACATTTAAAACTCATTAAGTGCTAACTTAAAAAAAGGCCCTAGGAATGGGTGGGAATTAGGTGCTTAAGTACCTTGGGGATCTAAACCTGAATCATTTATCCATTTTTAAGAATGCAGTTCCTAAGAACAACAGGAACGTATTAGGAAAACTTCATAGTCTATGGAATAAAAAAAGGCAGAGAAATTAGAGGGAATTATTATTATTATTTAAAGATAAATGTAAATATGTCTTATTATTTTAGTGAAAATACCTTCCATAGAGTTGAGAAAATGTGAAGGGCTAGTACTGGTAATGTCAAAGTAAAGATTTTAGATATCACAATTAATGAGTCCAGAGCTAAGGTTAAAAAGTATATAAATAAATAGAAAAGTGGCATATCTTTGTTAGGCAAAGGGGCCTTTAGAGGGTATTGTCATATGGTGGTGTAGTGGGAAAGGGAAAACAGAGAGGAATCAAGAAACTAGGAAGATACTATCAAAGTATTTTCTTTCCTGACAGAAAGTTGAGCTATAATAATAATCTTTATGAACTGAAGACGGGGAAACAAATTCATAGTATATGCATAAAGCCAAAGTGCACCAGGTACTCAGCACTGTAAAAGGTGAAAACATTGGACAAGTTCAAAAGGAAGGGTTTCATCAGAAAAATTGTCCAAATACATCTAGTTGAATATACCCTGGATAATTTATTGATTTTTCTTCAACATTTTCTCTGCCTAAAGACTCTATTGTTGTTTTCTGGAACAGAGATACTGCACTATATTTCAAAGCAAGAAACATAATGCAGAATATATATCTAAGGATGCAGCCTGTATTAAGTTCAAGTGTCTGCACTATGCTATCTTCTCAATGACTGTTTCACTTTTACGAAAAGGAAGATTTTTTGTATCCTATTTCATTATCATTTCATTTAATTAAAGTATAAAATTAATGTCATACCTCAAAAAGTGCATTACAATCTTGTTTCTTGGATAGATCCTTTCTTTTACTTAGTGAAAATTACGATACTGCTGACTTCAATGGGATGGCATTGTGAAGTATTATCCAGTGTATTTAAGGCATGAGGATGGTCATTTAAAGAATTTTAACTATTTCATTATAAATCATTATGAATTACCTTCATAATGAAAGAAAATAAAGCTCTTCTCTCAGCCATTGCTGCTTCTATACTACCCCTTTCTCTCTGACAATAAATAATTTGATTGATTAATATGTACATACCATTTTTTCATAAACAGTCCAACTGTGACCTTCTATGATATTTTTGCATCTGTTTGTACATAATTTCATGTTAGCAAGTTTCAAAGAATCCTATTAGTGGTAGGTATTCTATTAAAGTTGGATTTCTAACTCTCTTACACCATCTGAAATGATCTGTTCTTTTACAATAGTTGTCAGCTTTGCCCACAGTGTTAGATTTCCAAGTGCCTGTTTGGAGTGGCCATAGTGATTACAGTGCTTAAACAGAACAACAGATATGGTGACACTCATACACCAATCAATTACATTGCACAGGAAGTCACGAGATAGCAGCGTGCTTACCTGTGGTGACAGCCAAGACCACGTCTGTTAATATGACTCATTCTGTTTATTGAGAGTTATAAGCCATTCAAAAAAATATATATTTTTTTTCCTAAAAGTGTTGTTAAAATTACATGAAGATAAGCAGCCAGTCCATTTGAAAATATAACTGTCTTGCAGTGAAAATTGAAAATACAACTGAAAGCTGCTGCAAAACAGGAATTTGTAAGAAAGATTTGTACATTGTCTGAGGGAGTCATATACATATACATATATATACATATATGTACCTGCATATACAAGCTGGAAATCTAAAAATGCTTCAGACCTTTTAATTAGCTCATAGTAACTGAGGCATAATATCATAGAAAAATGGGCTCTAAGTTTTATGAATCAGAGGTATGTCAAATGCCTTGCCTGTTTCATAAGCTAGCTAAATGTGTTGAAAAGACAGTTTGCATCTGCCATCTCCATATCCTCTATCCATAAGCTATTTAAAGCTGTGTTTTAAATATTTACCCTGGGTCCCTTTTTTGCATTTATAACGTTAGTAGAAACTTTACAATGTGGATTTTTTTTTAGAACTGTAAATACTAACTTGGATATTAATAGCGTTCTTGCAAACACAGTAAACTGGGATTTTGTTTACTAACTTAATTGGTCTAAATTAAATATATATATATATATATATGGAAATAACACAAGAAGCAGAACACAGCTGATGAAGCTTTCAGTATATACGCAGTTTGTTTCTGCACTGCTTTAATCCCAGAAGAGAAAATCTGACATTAAGTTGCACAAAGTCATCAGTCTACTTATGCCACTTACAGTGAGCTGATCCAAACCAATTATCAACTCAGAGGCAATAAAGCTAGTGATCCTGAGTTCAGTGGAATGTTTTATTAGTTAGTGAAAGCAGCATAGTCATTGTTGATGATGTCCCTAGGTTTGACAAACTGAAGAAAAAAAGACGAAATAGAACAAGATAATTAGAAAGCAACAGGCAGGAAAAGCATAGAAGAAAATATCATCAATAATGCTGTTCAGCTTCAAAGGTAAAACCTTGGCTGTTGTAAAATAATGACTTTGGAAAAGTAATATAGCATGAAAGTCTCCTTATAGGATTTCTAAAAGCGGGTCCAGGCAGCCTACCTACCAAGTAAATTCAATAACCTGGGTCACAATGCCACTTGCCCCATCAAATGGGCTCAGTCCTTCCACTTTAAATCCATGGTGACTCTTAGTTCCACAGTGATTTTGGTCAGTTGCTCTTAGGATCAGCAATATTGTCCCCCTCATCTACATAAGTCTATCAAACAGATGGAGAGCTGTTTTTGCCAGCAATAGCTCTATTTCAGAAGAGTCTGTAAATATGTCCTTCCCCACTCTCGTAGCTGTGCCATGATGGCCAGGGAGTCAACTACCATTGCCTGCAGGATAAACTTTTTTTGGATCCTTTAAAATCCATGGCATCACCTGAGAGACTTGTTCAGATGCACTGTGTTCACCTTTTCGAACTCAAGCACACAACAATCTGTGTTTGTCATAACTCTAGAGATGTATTGTTGTCAGCTAATGTAATACAAATTATGTACAATTAACAGCACTCCAGCCACTTCAAAATGGCAAGTAGTTTGTCATGGACCCCACAGCTGCTGCTGCTGCCATCACTGGTGATGTTTGTTGCTGACACTGCAGGCAGCGATGCCAGCAAAATAGTTTGGAAACCTTGGTGTAACTGAGTTACAGAGTTAAGTTAAGTTACAGGTGTAACTGAGTTACAGGCCAGAAAGGACACTTAGAGTGTGGGTAGTTAGGGTCTGGCGGCCGGAAGATGTCGCGCTGTACGGAAAGGTGGAGCCCCTCCCTTGATGGACAGTAGCGTGTGGTCTGTGATGTAAGCAAGCAGAAGTGACGTTATGGGCCTCGGGTCTGACTCGACAATAAACGCCATTTGCCATCCACCACATTGGTGTCTGTGAGCCGATGGACCGAGCGGCCTGGGGTTGGTCGCCGTGCCGTTCCTGAACCAGGTCGCCACTGCCCCCTGAAGGCAACATTATAGACATCACACGTGTTTTTTTTTGTATAGAAAATAAAATGTTACCAGCTCTGTAATTAAGCCATGCTGCTCATGAGATTGAGGATCTAGACACTCAAGTGCAAGGCACAATATAGTTATGATAAGAGGATCCACAGATGATGAAAACAGTCATCAATTAACTGAAACAAGATCAGATTGGTTGCATGTAATATTGTCATAACCACTTATTTTCACTCTTCTCCAGATGTCTTTGTGCCCTTTTATACGACTTTTTTTTTTTTTTCTTGCTTATTTTAATGGACTTCTAGTTAACATCTGCATATATTTTTTAATTTTATATCTGTTGTGGTTTTTATCCATTTATGAACCATTTTATAACTTCTACACAGCCTACCCTCTGTGACCTTTTGGATCTGACTTTCTGTAGTGATAAAAGTATAGCATAGAGCCATCAGGAATACAAGGAGCAATTTAGTCATGATAGCTTGAAACAGCATAAATTGATTCCCCTCTTCTTAGTCTTTCCAAGACACAGGAATAAACTGATTCCTACCTGAAATATGAAAGAAGCTTAAACCATACAAAACATAAGACACATATTTTTTTGTGTTACACATCACACAGGAAAATGGATTTACCTGACAATTAAAAGTTTCTTTATTTTGAAGTTACTGCTTTAAAGTCAGTTGAGTCAATTTATGATAAAAATCCCCAAAATTTCAGGAAACAAACAACTGGCCTTGTAGGAACAACAAAAAAAGGATCCAGCCTATTGATCCTGTACAAAAGCAATCAAACAATTTGCTTCCAGTTACCTGTATATTAACTAAGGAGGGAGAAAACAAGCGGAAAGGTGAGGAACAATTCTACATATAAATGATGTTTAAAGCATGTCACACCACAATGTCTACTAAGGCAAATGTAACTTCTTAGAAACCATCATGGAGGGGCTCTCTGTCTCTCTTTGCATGATGTACTTTTTATCTATTTGAAATCTCTGTGCATCCTTATTTCCTTAGCAGCATCAAACATTGCTAGGTCCCTCCTCATCAGTTATTCTTTCATTATCTCTTTTCTGCTTTCTAGAGGAAGTTGGTGTGTGTCCTGCCCGATAGGTCAGATGAGGAAATATTCAGAAATATTCACATGTGAGAAATATTCACACAGCCACAAAGCAATGAACAGCCTGAATAATTACTAAATAGCTCGTGATGCACCCTCCCTTGCCATCTTTCACTTCATGGATTTCTTTAAAGTTGCAGATTTAAACATAATTGAGACTAATAAAAACAACTTGTGGCATCCAGATGGCCACAAATGCGGAAATGGAAGCCCTCAGAAACATGGGGAGCTGAGAAGATGAAGAATTATGTACTTAAATTACACTTAGACCACTGCCATTCAGTTCAAATATTTCATAAGTCAAAGTGTCATTGAAATTGTGATGGATGTCAACACACTGCATGATGAAACATAAGATCAAATCCGTTTATCAGCTCCTACCTTTTCCGCTTTTTTTCCCCTCAGTATGTAAGTGCTTCACAGCCGGTGCTGATATAAACAGTTTAGATTTGTAGTAAACTGTAGAAATAGCATAGAATGCTTCTTTTTCTTCACAGATAGATTGTGTATTCTGAGTATACACAGAAAGGAAGTGATCAAATAAGGTATTTCCAAAAGTAATTAATTTCTTGCCTATTATTCTGTGTAAGCAGCAGTGGGCCAGACTAAGAAGCTGATGTGGAGGATATACCAAGGGAAAAATCCTTTACTTCTTTTCACTGCTTAAGCATCTCAGGGTCTTGGATGAACAGACCAATGATCACTTCTGCATGTGTTTTCTTCCTTTGTTCTGCTTGAGGCTTAAATGCAAGTTCTCCTTCATTTGACATCTATTTATACAAGCATTTTTTTCTGAATGGACAGGGTTCTCCTGCTCTTTTGCCATTGGATTTTGATACTCAAAAGGGATGATGCAGTCAGCAACTTCCTCTTGAAGTTTCCTGCACCATGTAGTTATGTGAAGTTTATCCTGTATTATGGAATGTAGACAAGTACTAGAGAGCACTCTGAGTGTTACACAACTAAATCATGCCTCATCATACCCTTTTGTGGCAAAAAGTTAGTTTCTGATCTATACAAAGAGTTTTAATCTCATGACTCACAAAAGGCAAAGATTTCTTCATCACTGAAGCCGAAATCCTGATGACACCTAGCATCTAACTTCATGATGGCTGCAAAGTGATTTCACTGGACTTAGGTTCTTAATATTTGGTATATCCGGCTGTTTGTTTCACACATTATTCAGTCAACATAATAAAGAATAAACCACAGGTCTTGAGCTATTAACTTTTTAATGACTTTTTTTGTATTGTCTGGAAAAAGAATAAAATAAAAATTGAGCATTCAATATTAGTAGGTTCAAAAACATTCCTACTGCTTTCTCTTCCAGGTTTTCCATTCTGCATTTCAAAGTAGCCGAGAATTTAGTTTTGTGTTAAAATGTTTTCCCACTAGGTATTCTAAGCAATTTTATCAATTTAAATGCTGATTCTGAGGTATTTATGTGGGCAAATGTAACATTCATTATACTGTTTGCAGTAGCTTGAAAGTAGCTCTGGCCATTAAATCTTGTTTTATTGTAAATTTGAATACAGTGTAGGACACCATGGCTTGTCATCATTTGTGTACATTCTGTGATTTAGAAGAGAATGTACTGTTCCAGGGCTGCTAAGCTTGGCATTACTGAGACAGAGCTCATGCAGATTTTGAATGGAATAATACCACAGCGTCTGCAACTAAGATAAACAAGTATTTGCATGAGCTGCTGGCATGTTTGGGTAATGGTCATGAATTACTTTGAAATCATGGAACTCCCCATGATCATTGTCTATTTACCCACCGTCATACAACTATCATGTCTCTTATGATTTGCTTGCATAGAAAATACATGCATTTCTCACAAGGTCACATGAGAAATATCACATAGGTTCTATATGTGCTGTTTTTTTGTTTGTTTGTTTGTTTGTTTGTTTTTCTAACATAAAACAAAACAAACAAACAACAAAAAAAAAGTAGCAGATCTGTCCAGTAATCTTGTGGTATTATATATTAAAACTCATCTTCAGGAAAGTATAAAACTAAGCCCAGAGTTAAATTAATGTAAATATTGGGCTATCAATATGTAAGTGATCAACATATGGTACTAGCAATATAAAAACACATTTATAATACTGTGAAAACGAAATGGTCTGCACCAGTACAGACTCTTTCCAGTGCTGTTAGGGTTTCCTGGACAGTTGGTTCTGTTATGGTCACATATAGTTCATTCTTTTTGGCTAGAACCTCCAGAGATGCTGACATGACATCTCTTGTATTTCAAGGTGTAATGTAAATAACTAACAGTCTCTGATACTCTTACAGTGTCTAACACAGGCCAGATAGTTCCCTAGGTTTTGCTCTCTCTGCAATACTGTTAGTAGCACAAAAAACCCATCATACAGATCACCAAACTTGTTGTGAATCACATAGACATGAGGAGCACTAAACCATCATACCCTGACCTACACTTCCACTGTGGGAAAGACGCTACATTATTGGAGTTACAGGCACTTTAGCAACCTGTAGATGACTTATACCCACTGGCTTCCCAACAACTATCCTCCAAAAATCCTCCAACTGCTTGTTCTGTGGTCATAAGAATTCATGTATTCAAAATTCACAGAGAAAAATTTAACTGAGAAATGCAAAAGCAGTAGGGACAGCAGTTGGCCCTTTACTTTACAGAAAGGCTATAACATTTATGTTAGTGCAGGGTGTGATGCACTAATTGGTTATGGTGGAATAAGAAATGCACTAAATGTTCCTGTACTCCTTTTACTACATGTTGTTTTGACATACTCTGTTTGCAGCACACCAACAGTTTCATACACGTTTCAGTGGAACTGAGGCAGAGAATACACTAGCAGTGGTAATAATACAATGAAAAGATGTTTTTTGGATGCTGCAACAGTGTAAATCATGTCTGTAAATATGGCCAGGCTCACTCTTTTCACAAAGTAATGGTCACAATTACTGATCTCTTCCCTTGTAACAATAATTGAGGCTTGGGGGCAACTGAAGTAGAGAGAAGTATTCTTCACTTGTTTTATCTGACTGTTTCTGAATGTAAAAGGTACAAACAGCCCTGTTAAGAATCAGAGTTTTTGCCCGGAGGACTTTGCTAAAGCTAACATTGACACTCCGTCTAGGCAGAACATGCATTCTCATCTGGCAGGTCTTCAATAAGTAGCCTAGGGAATACTTGCATCTTAAATGTCTCCTTGTTTAGAGTTCTAACACACGTAAGTGTGAAATATGGATTTGGACATCTTTTAAGGTGAGCCTATGAGAGAATTAAATGCAAGTCTCTCACTTCCCGGATTAGTGAGATAAAAATGTTACTATTTAAGAAGCTGTATAATACATCCAGTACAAGATAGAGACACATGTACATGTATACTGCTTCAAATGAAATAGGATTTGACAACAGCATTTGGCAATAAACCCAAGGTAGCAAGCATTGAGAATGCCCCAAGCTCACCTCCTGCAATGGGTCACCCACAGCCCATAGGCAGACAAATGGTTAAGCCACACATTCTAAGGAAGACTGCATGAGAGACACGAGGCTGAGCATCTCCAAGCAAGACAACAGAAGAGCTATTTCAGGCATGTGTATAAACTGACGTCTAGCTGCCTTCAGAAGTATAAAAGGGACTTTGTCAGTCCCTACAGACTTTCAGGCAATCTACCTGTGGCACAGCCATTTTGAGGACTTTTCTCTTGGGGACGGGATGCACTTAAGTGCCTAGACCCTTTGGTTTATTGACCTATTTTGCCAACAGACAATATTTTGTGGATTCTGAAGTAAGTTTCATTCTAAATACTTTTCCTTGCCCACTCAAAAAGGAATAATTTCCTAAAGTAGTTTACAATTGTCATGAAAGTCAGGAAGACACTTCTAATTGTGGCTGAAACTGTCAACCTATGCTATTAAACAAAACCTCAGTTCTCTAAGGCAATGCTGGGATTGGTTGCTTTTAGTGTGCAAGTTTGAAATGTCTTCTTAAATCTTTTATTGCCAGTAAATTCCTTATAAAGAAGAATACTTGCTGTACTACAGAACTTTTCTTCAATTTTAAAATGAAATATATTGAAAATGTCTAGCCTGCTACTCAACAGAAAGGAACATTACTGGCCATTTAGATATGTAATTCTTACCACAAACAACATCCTTATGGTGAGATATACAAGTTTAGGGGACAGTTATGAGTTGAATGGGCTTTTTTTCTCTAAAATGTAAGACATAAGTGGTGTTTGAATGTCTGAATACAGAAGAGAAAAAATATAAACTTAGTAGATATGATCTGTGCTTTGCTAAGTGGCAAAGTGTACTTATTCTACAAATAATTAGAATCATGGTGAAGGCTGATTTTCAGCATCACAAATATAAAGTATTTATGTTCTGTCTTGCCTTAATGAAAGTTGACAGCAATAACCCTCTTATGACTTTGAAAGTTTCTTAAGTAAGTAAGGATATGATAGGCAGATCCCGTATTTAATTTTCTATTACAGTCCATTACTGAACAGTATTTTATGACAATGACCATTATAACAAAGAAGATTAAGTTTTTAATACAGTAGAAGCCTGAAGAGACTTTGTCTTTTAATGTATTGGGATTTTTATGAGATTGATTTCCTCTCAGTTCTCATAAAAACTCAGCAGTGTTAGTTTGGAGCATGTTGGACAAAATATCTGCCTACTACTTCTTTCATTCATACTAGCTTTGTAACTTTAATTATCCTACCAGTATACTCAGTCTGGTCCATGAACCAATGTCATATTTTGTAGGTGTCTCTTTTGCATCACATCCTGCACCTAGTTCTATCTTGTTCATTTATCTGAAAGAACTTTTATGCTATTTGCTTCTGTTTCCTTTTTTTCTCTTTTAGTCTTTTTCTTTTTTTCATTTTTTTTTTCTTTTCTTCTTCTTTCTTTTCTTTTCTTCTTTTTTTTTTTTCCTTTTCTTTTCCAAATGTAAATTTCCTTATTATTTGCAATGAGAAAAAATATAAAATACTAACAAAACCTTTAGGAGCATTAACAAATTCAAAAGACCTTTATTCAATTCCCTTTTCTAGCTTTCTCTTTGATTTGTCTGCATACGCACTGTCTAGATAGTAACAGAATACCAGTTAAAATATTCTTAGATAATACACACAGAAAATAAATTCACAAATAATTCAGAGTTGGTTTCAATATTCAGCTGGTCAAAAGATAAAGAACCTATGAAATGCAGCTTTCTCCACTTGCTCCCAGACTGGCTTCAGAATAACTCTAAGATATTTCCACAAGCATTCACTGTTTTGCCGTCCTTTTAAACATGCAGCCAACCTAATTCCTTTTGTGAGTAGTTTGTAAACACATCTGTCCAGCAGAAAGAGGAGATGACCAGAGTTCTTTTCACATATTTCCAAGAAAACAAAGGTTCAGGAAAACGTGGCTTACATTCACTATTTATCTAGCCTGGACTTGGATGAAATTCTCTGAAGCAGTAAAGAGTATTCTGTCTTTTCACTGACGAGCTTTAAGGATTTCAAAGACTGCCTATATGAGGGTGTGTACTTTCCTGTTACAAGAATGACCTTATTTTTTCAAAGATATCTAAGTTATCTAAACAGTTAGTTATATCTGAGCTATAGACCAGTTAACCACTTGCATAAAACAGGACAACTCTTCTACTTTAAATAGAAATACATTATGTTATATATGTGAATTTGGATCTTTATGTTTCATTCTTAGTCCTCAGAACAGATATCTAGATTCTTAACTAGTAAGTCTTATTTCTGCAGAAAACTGCAAGTGCAATTCAAGGGGCAACAATGCAACAATAGGTTTGAAGTCAGATTCTGTTTTCATTTTGTTTCACAAAAGTGCAGTCAGCTCAAACATAGCTCAGTTCTGGCATCAGAAATGTTATGCAAAATGAACTGACATTTTCTAGTGTTCTAGTGATGTGTGTGTGTGACCTTTTTAAAACATTTGCCCTCTACCTCTCAATCCAAACACCAAAGAATGATATTTTCAGGGTTAAGTTGACTTTGCTGATGTTCTGTAAATTCAGAGCATTATAAATATAAAACACACCATATTTTTAATGTTGTCATTTAGCAATTTTTTTTATTACATCTGTAATGCAATCCAAATCTACAAATTATGATCATATTGAGTAACGTTACATGTCCCTGTGTCATGGTCATGTCCAAATCAAACTCATTTGTTTCTCAGTGAGATTACTGCATTAAGAAATGTGACACGTGCCAGAGAGAAAACACTCAATGGAAATATTTATTTTCTTTAGCTGTTTGATGGCCTTTTCCTATTATTTCTACCTTCTCTCATTCTCCATTATTCTGAAAAAATGGTGATGAGAAAAAGAAACAATAATGTTTTGATAAAGATATAGGAAATATACTGAAGGCAGTGGCTTTGATTAGCTGTTAAAATGAGCATAACTCATCAATACACTCACATACTCTACATAAGATCAGAAATAGATTAGACTTCCCACGTACCAATCTATACCTTTCAAAACTCCTTGTGTTCAAAGCAGTGTTTTTAATTCCAAATTAAGTTTGGACCATTGTCAGTGAGATGAAAGAGTTAGATTTAAGCATGCTGCGTGGGCCTAACAGGTCAAAGACAAAAAAATACAGAACAGACAAAAACATACAGAACTGTGAAATAAAATAAGATTTATTTATTTCTTCCAAGTAAACTGAGAAGAAGGTGGATATAAACTATGTGTCTTCACAGAAAGCCTTTAATTAAGTCAACTGAAATATCTATTCACTGTATTCAAATGAATTTGGGAACTCAGTGAGCTGAACAGTCAAATTACCCCTGTGCATAAAAGGCACACTTTAATTACATAGCAATATACATTGAGTTTTTCCTTCATAAAGTCGGGAGAAATGGGTCGAGATGGACAAAAATATATTTAGGAAAGGTGTCAGAGAGGGGTTGCTTTTGCTGTACCTCCTTGGAGTAATGTAAATTACAGAACTGGATGCTTTAATGAATGGGAGCCTATGTAAGAATGTCCCTTCCTCGTGGACACCTAATCATACCTACACTTTTTTAGTGATGCCACAGCATCACTAAAAACCACTACTGTGGTTTGCTTCTGCTTCTTCCCTCCTGATAACACCAGGACCTCTGCTGGCAGGCTCCAGAGAGGAAGCCAGCGTCAATGTGAAACCCTTGAAAAGACTGTCTAAAAGCAAATTCCTCACACATAAACAATTTTACCCCAGGACGTTGGCAGAACTCACACTTCCTTAAGACTGTGCTAAGATTAAACTTCTGCCAGGGTGATGTTATTTCTGTCTGAGGAACAGCAGTTTTACAATTTCCTTGTGAATGCACAATATTACAAGAAGTTCAAAGATGTTTTCTGAATGTTTTTCCTGTGATCACAGTTTAATTCCTGGAATTTCCAATTGCTCAAAACTGCCAACCACAGTTTACATGTAATATCCTGTTTCAGTAAGCAGTAGATAATCACCAAAACCAGTCCTTCCCTTTAAACAAAAACACTCTAACTTTAATTTGGGGCACACAGGCTTTAGGAAAAAAAAAAAAAAAAAAAAAAAAAAAAAAAAAAAAAGACAGAAAATAAAAGGCAAAACTGGTAAAAGAACCGGAAAGAAGTACAATATTGTTTGACAGCTTGGGTAGATCACTGGAGATGTATCATTACTGTAGTGGCTTTTGTAATAATATGTTATTTATTCTCCTCCAACCCTAGTTAACCATAATAAATAAATAAATACATAAGTAAATTGTGTATTAATATAGCAACACTTTTGTATCTTTCTTCTCCTTAGCAGTGTAGTCTTACTTGAACTATCAGTTACCTTTCCTTCTATCAAAGCAACAGGAATTTTTTGGATGTATCCAAGAAATGTATCATGCTGAACCAGCAGTAGGACTTGATGATCCTTGTGGGTCCCTTCCAACTCAAGATGTTCTATGGTTCTACCATCCATAGCTTTGTCCCCTTGCAAACTCACTGACAAGACCACATAGTTCGGTACTGGGCATCTCCTGCCCTCCTATCCAACTGAGGGAAGAGAAAGAGGAAGCTCCAGAGTCCCCACTGCCAGTGCAGTAGTCACAGCAAAGCTACTCAGAGCCAGCAGTTAAGCAGCTTCCTAGAAAGCTGTCACAAAGCAATATATTTTCTTGAAACATTTCCCTGTCAATCAGTTGATATTTTCTGACTAATCTCATTTCAGTGGAAATTTTTAGCTAATTTTATTTCCAGACTGACTGTATTTGCTTAAAGAAAATCTGTGGGGTTTCGATGTTCAGCTTCTTAGCTACCATATCATGGGTAAATGAATGAGCTACTGGGAAAATAAAGCCTTCTGTTTTTTATGCAGATCTTCTCTTACACATCTGAAAAATCTTTGTTTTTATCATCACTGTGCCTCGAGGCACATTCATCTTCCTAAGATGCAAAAGCATCTAGGGTTAGTAGTACTGCATTGAGCTCCATTGACAAGGTACCAAGAGATTCAGGATCTGATCCAACAAACAGTCCTATCTTTAAATCACAAATGTGGGAGCATAGCTTTGACTCCATTTAGTTTTGAGTGTCAGCTATAGATACAGCCTAAATATTTTTGCTTAGATCCCTTAAAATGGGTTCCTAAATTGTGGGTGTCTGTCAAATATAGAAATGCCATTAAAGACAAGCAACACAAAACAAAACAAAACAACAAAACAAACGGTAAAAGAAGTAAAGGATTGTTTGCCTATACACAGAGTCATATTTGCCCCATATCTGATTCAATTTTAATAGAAAATAAAATGTTGGAAATAAAACCTGGTTACTTTATTTTAGTATAAAGTATTTTGTACAATAGAGATTGCATACTACTGAATGACCTACATCAAAAGATGTTGAAGCCTGAAGTAATCCAATTAATCTTTAGGCTTTTAATTGAGATATATTTATGGGAAGTTTAACAATCCTAAGCACCACCAGTGGAAGAAGAAGTGAAATTCAGCCCATATCAGATTTGAATGATAAAGAAGTTGAGGTTGAATATCATGATAACATCACAGAATCACAGAATTGAAGGGGTTGGAAGGGACCTCAAAAGACCATCGGGTCCAACCCCCTGCCAAAGCAGGTTCCTTAGAGCAGGCTGCCCAGGTAGGCATCCAGATGGGCCTTGAATATCTCCAGAGAAGGAGACTCCACAATCTCCCTGGGCAGCCTGTTCCCATGCTCTGTCACCCTCACCGTGAAGAAGTTCTTTCACATGTTGGTGCCATCATAACATAGCCATCTTCATTCTGAAAAATTAATAAATTGAAATGATGGACACCTTGAATTGGAAAGGATACTACTGTTTTGTATCAGTGATCTTTTTTTTTTTTTTTTTTTTAATTATTATTATTTTTTAAGTGCATTTTAATTAAAACATTGATTCAATGGATTTAGTGTCAATGATCCTTGTGGATCCCTCCCACGCAAGATATTCTATGATTCCATGACAATTTAGTTGCCTGGCCTCTTCCTAAAGGCCACTTCTTTCTCTGTACAGAAACATTTTGTGCTCTGAGCTTGCTGCAAGGATGTGGCATCAGTGCCCTCTCTTCCCACCTGGAGGCACTGGAAGTGCCCAGGGTGTAGCACTCCCCTGCCAACTGTGCAGTTTGCTTTTGCAGGCAGATGAAGGCAGCCAGTTTTGCTGGGGTGCCTGGCAGAGAAGCCAGGTCTGCCTGGCCTCTCCCTCTTCTTCCTAGTCTGGGTACCTGAATGCAACAGGCATCAACAGACAGGCAGGAAAAAACGTGGAGGCAGTAAAGATCCTTAAAATATGCCCAAGCAATGACAAATTCTGTTCTTGAAGCATGAAACAGCAATTTATCATTCAAAGTGAAAATATTTATCACATCTATCAAAAAAGCAATCCTCCATGGCTATATGAGCACAAACCCTTTGTTTACAGTTTTTAAAAGAAGAAAAGCTTTGTTTGTTCTGTTTCAAACCACCACCAGACCTTGCCTTCACTGCTTTCAATGTCATGTAGTGGCTACTCCCACACATTTTTTACAACATCCCTAGCACAGTGTTTTACTTGACCTGACATAGCCTTGTTCTTGGGAAAGACTTCATCATTTCCAAATTGTTTTGCAAAGCCAAGTCTATGTTTTGCACACTGCTTTCTAAAATTCACTTTCAAATTTTATCCCCTACTTCTGACTTCTGTCAATAATATATCTATGAAAACCACTATGTGCAGTTTCCAACAGTTGCTTTCTGAGCTTTGCAAACTTTGGTGGTGTTTGATCAGCTCGCTCTGGGGCAAGAAAGTTGATATCATTTACAGTGGTTATCTTATCTGGGCTTACACAAGTTTATATAGACATTATCTGTATCATCTTTGTCCTAAATGATATGACATGTTTACCACCTCAATGGCACCATCACCTTTTCAGGAAAAAAAAATATATTGATTTGTATTTACTACCTTCTAGCTACTTGTTATTTACTATTGATCTAAATATGCAGAAGAGTTAGGTATTTCAGACTGCTTAATTTATATACATTTGTAAGATTTCTGTCAAAATAGTGTGCAATAACAAATGATTTTCCTCCTACATACAAAGATCCATGTTTTTGATCTCTTTCTTAGGTTTCATCCTGCAGAAAATATGCACTCTTTAAAATTGAGCTGCTCTCAGAATCACTGTATCACAGAACAGTTAAGGTTGACAGGGACATCTGGAGGTCATATGGTCCAATCCTCCCTCTCAAGCAGAGGGACATCTGGAGCAGGCTGCCCAGGGCCACATCCAGACAGCTTTCAAAGATGTCCAAGAAGAGAGACTACTCAACCTCTCTGGGCAGCCAGTGCTCTGTCACCCACAGAGTAAAAAGTGCTTCCTGGTGTTTACACAGAACCTCTTGTGCCCAGTGCCTCTCGTCTGGACCCTGGGCACCACTGGACAGAGCCTGGCTCTATATATTATAAATATTGATGAGACACCCCCACACCCCATGAGCCTTCTTTACTCCAGGCTGAGCAGTCCCAGCTCTCTCAGCCTTTCCTCATAGGAGAGGTGCTCCAGTCCCTTCACTTTTTAGTGGCCCTTCACTGGACTCTCTCCACTATGTCCACTAGGTATCCCCTGTACTGGGGAGCCCAGACCTGGACACAGCACTGCAGGTGGCGCCTCACTAGTGATGAATAGAGGGCAAGGATCACCTTCCTTGGCCTACTGGCAAAACTTTGCCTAACACAGCCTAGGATACCATTAGCTTTCATAGCAGCAAGGGCACTTTGCTGACTCATGTTGAACTCGGTGTCCACTGAGACTCCCAGGGTGTTTTATGCCAAGCTGCTTTTCAGCTGGGTGGCCCCCAGCCAGTCCTAGTGCCTGGGCTTCTTCCTCCCCAGCAGCAGGACTTTACCCTTTCCCTTCCTGAGCTTCACAAGGTTCCTGTCAGCCCATTTCTCCAGCCTGTCCAGGTCCCTCTGGATGTCGCCACGACCCTCTGGCATGTCAGTCACTTCCCCCTGCTGTGTGTCACCTGCAGACTTGCTGATGGTGCCCTCTATGCCATTGTCCAGCTCACTAATGAAGATGTTACACAAGAATGGACCCGCTATTGATCCCTGGGCACTCCACTCATTACTGGCCTCCAACTAGACTTTACACCACTTATCCTTACCCTCTGGGCTCAGATGTTCAGCCAGGTTTTGATCCACCTCACTATCTGGGGGACACTGTCAATGGCCTTCCTGAAGGCCATCCATTGTTTTGCCCTCATCCATCAGGCTATTGTGGAAGCTAATCAGGTTGGTCAAGCATGACTTCCCCTTAACTAGTGATGATCTTTTTCTCCTTCATGTGCCTGGAAATGGTTTCCAGGGTTAGCTGCTCCATCACCTTCCTGGGGATCAAGGTGAGGCTGACTGGCCTATAGTTCCCTTTTTCTTTCTTGCCCTTTTTGAAGATAAGGGTGATAATTGCTTTGCTCCAGGCTTTAAGTACTTAAGTATTCCCTGACTTGATCCTTTTCTATTAGAGGTACATTTCCCTTGCCCATGGTCTTTGGGACCTGGGATTCCTGCAGGCCATTCTTGCTGGAAAATACAGAGGCAAAGAAGGCATTCAGTGCCTTGTCCTTTTCACAGGCCTATGAAACCATGTCTCCTGTTTCATTCAGCAGAGGGCCCGCATTTTCATAAAGATGTACTTGTAGAAGCCATTCTTGTTGTCCATGATATCCCTGGCCAGATTCATTTCCATTTGAGCTTTAGCTTTCCTAACTTCACCCCCAGATGTTCAGACAATATCTCTGTATTTCTTCCAGGTTACCCATCCTTCCTCTGTACATGTTCCTTTTGTGTTTTGGTTTGGCCAGTAGCTCCTTGTTCATCCACACAGGCCTGCTGGCATTTTTATCTGACTACCTCTTTGCTGGGATGCACCTCTCTTGAGCTTGGAGGAGGTGATCCTTGAATAATAACCAGCTTTTCTGGGCCCCTCTTCTGTGCAGATTTTTATCTCACTGAACTCTACCTGGCAGACCCTTGAAGAAGCCAAACTCTGCTTTCTTTTTCTTGCTCTCTCACACTTCTATTCCTGTACTGTTTCTCTATGTAGTATACAGTATGTAAGAAGCACACTATACACTCAAGTACAGGTATAGGAGGTGAAATTTAGTTTATAGCCATGAGTTTCAGAAAGGCCTCAGAAAGCTGGTCTTTTGCAGATTGCTGACAGTCTCAAGGTGCCATGGTAATCTAGTCACTGTGGAAGTATTTCACTATGAAACTATGCAGTTTGTCTGTTCAGTATTCCTGTGACATTTTCACAGTCCTTCTTGTTTGCTTGGTTTTTTTTTTTTTTTTTTTTTTTTTTTTTTTTTTGATGTATTGTTGATGTATTCTCTTGATTATTAAGACTGAATATAAAATATGGACTTCCGGTTTGAATCTATCTTTCCAGTATGATATTTTGATTGACTTCAAAGTTTAAGGAATTAATAAGTCTGTTGTTTTTTTTTTTTTTAATGCAGTAAGGTTGTGCTTTCCTCTAATAGACAAAAATACAAAGTAGATTTCCAGTCTCTGAGTCATTTATGTCCTTGTTAATTTAAAAAGTCAATGAAGGTTCAGTTAATTTAACAAACTTGCTCATACATGCATGCATGAAAGGATCATTCATATTTTAAAACTAAATTAAGCCACTGCTTCTTGCTGGATGCAGAAATAATAAACAGAACCAAGTTCCACACAATACTTAAAAATATTTGGAAAACTATTTTTTTATAAATCTTTGCCAAAAAGATGTGACCTGAGTCTGTGATAATATTTAAGTAGTAGTAACTTTTAATGCATATATACCTACAAATCTGGCTATTATTGGAAGTAAGAAATGGAGGAAGAAAGGGAGAGTGAAAGAAATAGCATGTAAAAGTTTAATCATAAGTGCAAAACGTAAATGACTCCAAAGAATGTTTGCATTTATAGGAAAACTATGAGCCTTGATTGTATTTATTATGAATTTCTCTCAAAAATAGACAAGTGCTGTTGGGGAAGAAAGTAACTTTTAACAAACTGTTGAATGCCATAAAAATATATTATTTATATATATCTATTAGGACATACAAACACAACACTTTTCCAGTTCCTTGAAGTTTCTCTCCCCCTAGACACATGTATGCACACACCCTCACGCACCCCAACTATATCAACTGGTATATAAATCTGGCCACATTGCAGCCTTTGGCTATCACAAGTACTACATTTTTCTACTCCTGAAATATTCATTGTTGTGATTTGGCACAATTTTAACTTAAGCAGGATTTTGCTCTATTGCTTTTTCAAATATTTTTTGCCAAAAAATAGAATGAAAATCAAGATTATATTTTAAGTCATCCAGATGATGGCAGTATTTTCACAGTTTAGTTGTGCAGTGTGGGGGAATATTAAAAAAAAAAAAAAAAAAAAAAAAAAAAGTGCTTCCTACTTAATTACATATTATAAAAGACTCAAGGGCTTTGTCTTTCTTTTTCTCTAATCTTCAATTATTCTTATATTATCTTTTTTTTCTTTTTTTTTTTTCCTTTACTATTTTACTTAACAAAAAGAGCTTTATTTAAGTTCCTAGTAATATTCCCCAAGTTATTCTGAAGTGCTTACTGCAGGGTTTTGTGGCTAGTATCATGTCGCTGATGTCTCTTTGCAAAACAAATATTTAAGAGCAAATAATGCCTGGTCAGGCACTGATGCACGGAAAACAGAAGGTCACTGGGGACTCATCCTGCCAGCCTCCAGCCTGCACCCTGTCTCTTTACAAGCTCAGCAACTGCAAGGGATGGAGGACATTTGTGGCAGGGGCTTCCTGCTCTGCAGCATGAAAAGCAATGGACCAGATCCCAAATAAGAATACCAAGGTACCTGAAATATTCTTTTCCCAGTTTTGGCTGCCTGTGCTCAGGGTCAGCCCTGCTACAGCACAGCATCAGGAAGGGGTCAGCTGTGGGAAAAGGCGCTGTGAGAGCCTCAGCTGGGGAGCTGCATTTAGGAGTGGACTCATGCATTCCCTCTTGGTCCTCATGCCGCACATGGCTGATGCTCCACCGTGGTTCCACTCAGCCTGCCCCATCACTAGAGACCTGGCTGCCATCCCTGGGCTGGGGTTGATGGCTGATTCCTGATATCTGCTGCTATGAGAAGTCAAGTTGCTAAGAAAAGTTACCACCCTGTGGGTGAATCCTTCTCTTGGCAGGAGGAAGAAGTTCAGGCTTATCTGATGTCCAAGTCCAAGTGAGCTCTGGAGAGTGGGTTGGCCCTCCTCCACCCCATCTCCCTGCAGACTCAACCCAGGGCACCTCCCCAGAGATGATGTACTCATGACAGAAGCAGGAGTGGGCCAGTCCTGTGCTTTATCAGTCACTGGAGGAGGCAGAGCAGCTCTCACAGGAGGGACAGGGAACCAGCTCCCTCTCGCCATCATTGCTAGACAAGTGCCCTGGTTTCAGAGCTCAGTGAGCTTTGAACTCCTTGCTTGGCTGTGGTTAAGAAGGAGCCAGAAGGATGGACATTGGCTCTCTCTTCCTCTATCTCTTGTCAAATCCACCACCAGAAAATTAGAAATGGCTATTACCTCTGAGTTGAGAAGGGAAATCTTTTAAACACCTTTGCAGGTATTGGGAAAGAGAAGGGAAAGAAGGAAATGAAAGTTTGAAAATCTCATTAGTATCCATACTACATACTCTCTTGATATGAAGGTATATTCGTTTAAAGCTACTACTACAACTACTGTGATAACATTACATATGTTCCTCTTTTTGAGATCAGCTCTCTTTACATGAGCTGACAACACCTGGATATTCCTATGCATGTGAGAGAACAGGTCTCATACATGACATTTAAAACTAAATTCATCTGTATACAGGGATTATAGCCTACTGTTATGTTACTCCATTAATAAATTATAAATGTTAATTGGAAAAAATTGAATGTGCTGCATCATGAGATAAATATGAATACTAGCACAGTACAGTATTACTATTGCATGATGACAACTCATCCTTCACTAAAGGAGAGCAGCTTTCTTTGCAGCGTAGTGATCACCTGTTACAGGATTCTCTTCCCTGAAGCAAATAGTATGAGCTGTTGCCAGACAGAATATATGACTAATAAATAGTGGCATGGCATTTCCCCTATTCTCATGTCTGAGCTGAGGACCTCCGAGGGGCTAAAGCAGCTCATGTCATTTTTTCCACCCACCTGTTATTGTTACGCACATCTCTGCCTTGTTTAATGAGTTTATGGATCCACTCCTATGTGGAGTGTCTCATTTGGCACCGGTATATCAGGGCTAAACCTGCCTTTGTCCCAGTACTGTGACTGCAGGCTTGAAATTAGTGCAGTACCCTTAGTCTTTGACTTGACCACAACTTTCATGCATGTTTCTGAATCTAATCATCATCCATATGTCCTGGATACATGCAGAAAAACTCTGCATTATTATCACCCCCATTCCCCAAATAAGAACAGTGGGTTACGACTAGTTTAGATTAATTTTAAACATTTAATTACAACGAACATTACCAAAGTTACAACTACTGCTACTTAAACAAGGAAAAATGTTATTTACTCTAATTAAACAAAAAACTTCTTTAAATTGATTTGTTGCTGAGTGGGTGATTGGGTTTGGGGGTTTTCTTTTTGTTTTTGTTGTTGTGTTGTTTTTATTCAGTGAAAAGCGATCATGAAGGATGTATCTTTCTTTTGTTCATTATTGTGTCTCATTATTGTGGTGTGGTTGCATCTTGCACTATCCTATGCATTTATCCATATGAAGAGTAAGTGCTGCTGCCTTCAAGTGTGGTGGAGGTGAGGATTGTTAGCAGCAAGCAGTGTCATGCAAGGTGGAACAGGATCTCTGCCAGGGCCTGCAAAGTCTTTTACAGATGCCCTAAACATTCTTCTCTTCAGTGAATTTGAGGCTGTTTTCTTTTAGCACAAACTTGCAATCAAAAAGAAATATCTCTTTGCTCAGCTATAAAACCACTCCAGTTAGATATTAATATACAAAATAAAATGATTTCTCAGGTGAAGATACAGTATTTGTAGCCAATTTTTCACATAAGCAATGATGTGTTACAATCTAATGACACAGCCGGTCACTGCATCACTGTTTGGGCACTTTTGGAGGAATCCCAGCCATGCCATGAGAGGATTGGAGAAATGCAGATTTCTCAAAGGAAAAAAATAATAATAGGAAGAAAGAAGTAGAGAAGGGGATGGAAACAAGAGAAAAAGAAGAGGCGAACAGAAGCCCTAGCCCCAGGCATTTTCCAGCCCAACTCTTCCTCTTCCCCATTGCTTTCTTACAAGGTCTCCACCTCCAGCAGCACCTGGTGGAGCACAGCAGGGCCAGTGGGCAACACTATTGTGTGGTGGTGGTAGTGATGATGATGGTGGTGATGGTGTTGAGGGATATAGTCTAGTTGCACACATCGCCCTAGAAGGTGCCACTGGGCCAGTGCTGGGCACGTTCCTCCCTGAGCTCTGAGGCTGTTCCAAACTGGATCTGTAACTGGGTGTGTGGAAAGATAGAAATACCAAGCCCGAAAAAAACAGGCTGGAGTTTTTCTTTTGATGAGGTAGATACTGAAAAAGTAAGGAATCATCTTGTTTTTCAGCATCCACTTCTTTCTCTTCACTTTTCAAGGACAAAAACAAATGAAAATAAAAACTTTAAGATAACCCATCTACATTCACACCCACCTCATTAGATTGCATATTCTGTTTTAAAAAAGATGTTTGAAGGCACAAATACTATCCACAGATATCTATGTGACCTAGGTACAGCCTCTGCTGGCAAGAATCACTCTGTTTCAAGGTTTAGACAGGACCTCACCATCAACAAAGGTAACAGTGAACCAGCAGGAGATGAAGATTTGGGGATCCGTAGTTGACCTCTACCAGGAGAGATCCAGGAAAAACACTGTGATTTTTTTTAGTTAAAAAGAAGAAGAGACACCCCCAGGAAAGAAGAACAGGCTAAGCAGCTGAGATATATGACTTAGAATTAGTTTTAATGAGTGTTTACAGCCGATCTTACACAATGAAGTACATGGAATTTTAATCACTTGCACACCCAAAGAGCCGCTTGTTGGTTTTTCCATATGCGGTATTTACAATGCTCATAACTATGTTGCTGAGTAACGTTAGGTTTCTGTGCCAGAATCAACAGCAGACTTCTTTGTCATCTGCTGCCAACTAAGTGCTTAGCAACTGATAGAACAGTTTATCATCCATAAATAATGATGTGATGTATATAAGAATTTGTTAACTATCAGTCAGTATTTTTCTAATTTATGCATGGTGGGCATGTTCTTTATCTCCTGGGTGATCTTTAGTTAATACTTCTGTTTCTTCTTTCATCTTTTTCCAAAAGAAATAAAAATAAAAAATTTTAAAAAATCACTACAAATAAATTTATGGTATTTCTACAAGATATATGGACATGAATATTAGTGTTGCAACATCATCTTCTTGTCTTTTTCCTGAATTCACAGTTCTAAGTTATTTCAAATCATAAAAATGTCATATACTCTTCCAGAAGAATTGAAACTTCTGAGACTTGCCAGTTTATGAATATCCACCAAAACAGATGTGCTTATTACAAATAGCTTTAATAGAAATCATCAGTGAAGAAATGAGTGGGAATGGAAACAGAAATACACACAGTGTACTTTCCAGTTTAGAAATCTATTGGAGGCTATTGTGAAGAAGTGCAATTTTTTTTATTAAGTGCATTTTTTTTTGTTTCTGATACTTATCCCTACCCAAGTTACTTGTATTCTTTAATTAAAAGTATATCCTACCATAAATATGTCAGATAAAAAAATAAGTTTGCATACAAAAAATACATAATGAGACTTTGATGGGTATTTTATTTAGAAGGGAAAATAATACTTTTGAGATCTGAACAAATATGTTTTCCATTGCTTGGCTTCATGTTTTCACAGCTGTGTATGCCCCTTTTTCACAATTGAAATAGGAACTAACTCCTTGCTGAGTGTGGAGTTTCTCCATGCTGAGTCTGTAGTTTTTACCAAATATATAATAAACATTGTGAGATTGTAAGCATGAGCATGTGACTTAGTCTTATTTTGTTTCCTGGTTCATGTAGCAAAGGAAAAATGATGAAAGTCTATTTGAACCCAGGATCTGCAACAACTTCACAGAACAAGCAACACTGATAGTTGGACTCCTGAATGCTGTTTGCTGCTTCTACATGAGGGTGTACAAACACGAATGCTTCATGTCTTTGAGTGCTGCTTTCAGAAGGCATTGAGCCTGAAACATGCTCATGAGGTCCTCATGGATCTCTTGTGGTTATAGGTTGCCTACAATCAGTTGCATAGAGACAGCTAACCCTTATCATGAAGTTCATCATGCTGGTTTTGTTATGTATTGTGAGAAAAGTTGCTTTTCCTTAGATACAAAGGCATGTTCTTCAACTACAAGGATAAACCGACACAAATGCCCATCAGATGGTTTCTTTGGATGTCTGACTTCTCAGCAGTTCTGAATTCATTCAATATTCTCTCATTTATTATACAATTGTTCAGCTGAGCAAACAAAACAACCCTAGTAATTACTTGCTATGAAATCAAAAGTAGTCAAATACTCCTCTAAACCAGACAGAGGAAGATAAATTAAGTTGCTCTGAGAGTTGTAAATTATTACATCTTTTACTGACAGTTGCTAACCGAATGGTCCTCTCTCTTTCTTCCTTTCCTAACAGAAATTCATTCCTTTAAAAACATCAGGAAAAAAGGAAGAATGGATCATATTCATATCTGTAATTTAAACTAATTTCTAAATCAAAACAGATGGCAAAAGAGACTGTGGAACAGCTGACTCATCAGCTGAGCTGTATTTAAAAGAGGAAAGCCAGAGCAGGGATCATCAGATTATCTCTCAAGAAAGTCTGCATCTGTCTGGAAGAATATTTGCAATATGATAAAGCCTGCTTTCCAATAATAATAATAATAATAATAATAATAAACAAAACAAAACAAAAAAAAAAACTTTGAAGACTTTTGTTTTCATGGAGGAAATGGAGGAAATCCATTGCGATCTGACATTTTATTCTATATACTCTATGTATTAGGTCTTTAATTCTAAAACAGAGATTTCCCAACATTAAGAAATGTGTGAAATAAACATACCTTCAAGAGATATGGCCTTAGAAACTGCCTTTCTCAAGAGCTCAGTGACAAGAATGCCCCATTGCTTTCACTGAGATTGTCCATCCTCAGCACTTCAAAGATGAGCCAAATGTTACTGCATTTGGTAATAATATTTATATTTATGTATATTTATGTTTAATAGTAAAATTTTATGTAGGTATAAGTCATTTCTAGGGCATATTTTCTTGTAAAATACATCTAAAATATTTATTTACAATAAAGCAATCTTGACTAGTCTTGTGCACTCATTTTGAATTATTCAGCATTAATGGTGTTTGTGTTTTTTTTTTTTTTTAATGGAAACTATTCTCTTTTGAGTAATTCTTTATCTGTTGTTCTATTATTATTATTATTATTATTATTATTATTATTATTATTTAACATTTTGGCTATATAGATGGAAATATGAAGAACCATGCAACAGTCCAGCTGTTAGGAGAATTAATGCAGAAGTACTACTGAGTGATTGTAACACCAGGCTTAATTGTTCATTGGCCTCCATGTCCTAGTGCCATTACTTTCATGAAAGATATAAGGTAGCTATTTTGACCAACTGTAAATGAGTATGAATATTCCCGATGAATAAAAAATTAGCCTATGTCTGGGTAATATGCTATTATCTCTTTATCATTTGAATATTTTGTAAATATTATATGACAGTCCCACATTGGCAAGTCTCCAGTGATCTACGAGGTTGCAAGGTAAGATTTTCTTCTTTGATGAAAAAAAGAAAATTATGCTTGGCTAATTTGCTGGAAGTCATGCTTGACCAAACTGACAAACTTCTCTGATGAAATGACAAGCCTGCTAGATAAGGGGAGAGCAGTGGATATTGTCTACCTGGATTTCAAGAAGGCCTTTGACATTGTCCTATAAGATCCTTATAAAGAAGCTTCTGAAGGATGGGCTGGATGAGTACACAGACAGATGGATCAAAACCTGGCTGAACATCTGAGCCCAGAGGGTAAGGATAAGTGGTGTAAAGTCTAGTTGGAGGCCAGTAATGAGTGGAGTGCCCAGGGATCAATAGCGGGTCCATTCTTGTGTAACATCTTCATTAGTGAGCTGGACAATGGCATAGAGGGCACCATCAGCAAGTCTGCAGGTGACACACAGCAGGGGGAAGTGACTGACATGCCAGAGGGTCGTGGCGACATCCAGAGGGACCTGGACAGGCTGGAGAAATGGGTTGACAGGAACCTTGTGAAGCTCAGGAAGGGAAAGGGTAAAGTCCTGCTGCTGGGGAGGAAGAAGCCCAAGCACTAGGACTGGCTGGGGGCCACCCAGCTGAAAAGCAGCTTGGCATAAAACACCCTGGGAGTCTCAGTGGACACCGAGTTCAACATGAGTCAGCAAAGTGCCCTTGCTGCTATGAAAGCTAATGGTATCCTAGGCTGTGTTAGGCAAAGTTTTGCCAGTAGGCCAAGGAAGGTGATCCTTGCCCTCTATTCATCACTAGTGAGGCGCCACCTGCAGTGCTGTGTCCAGGTCTGGGCTCCCCAGTACAGGGGATACCTAGTGGACATAGTGGAGAGAGTCCAGTGAAGGGCCACTAAAAAGTGAAGGGACTGGAGCACCTCTCCTATGAGGAAAGGCTGAGAGAGCTGGGACTGCTCAGCCTGGAGAAGACTCTTGGGGGGGCAGGGGTGTCTCATGAATGTGTATAGACACCTGAAGAGAGGGTGCAAAGAGGATGGAGCCAGGCTCTGTCCAGTGGTGCCCAGGGTCCAGACAAGAGGCAATGGGAACGAACTAGAACACAAGAGGTTGCCTATTAACACCAGGAGACACTTCTTCACTGTGTGGGGGACAGAGCACTGGCACAAGTTGTCCAGAGAGTCTGTGGAGTCTTCCCCATTGCAGATCTTCAAAAGCTGCCTAGAAACATTCCTGGGCAACTGACTCTGCGTGCCTCTGCTTGAGCAAGGGGATTGGACCAGATGACCTCCAGAAGTCCCTTCTAACCTCAAGGATTCTGTAATTTTATGATTTCGTTTCTGTTGTTCTGTGATTCAAATCCCCCTTCATTTTTTCAGAGCCTTTCATAGACAGACATTAGAAATGCTGATGCCGTAAAGTTATATTAAAAAAACTTTAAAAACTCTAAAGAGGTTGTTCCATATTGCATTAATCTTTCTACCTCTATTACTTTTTGGATCAAAGTTTTTTTGTTGTGCTCATCATAGAGAGCAGTATATTGTATATTTCTAATTATATGTAGTAAAAATGTTCCAGTGTTTAAATATCTACATAAATAAAATCAAGCTCTTTTGTGTAATATTTATTCTGTTTCACAAATATGCAAAGTCTGTATACCATATCTGACCATCAGAGGACAACAAACAATACAGACTGATTGTTATACCAGATCCAGCCATGCTACGTTGATTCAGTGTATCCAGCTGTAATTTACAGACCTCACAAAACTATTCTGTCTTGCATAATCCTTCATAAAGCACTGCACTGAGATCCTTGCATGGAAGATTCTGTGTTATATGGACCTTCTCATATGCATTTAATTTCTGAGGGTACGTGGTGTGGTGGTTTTATTCGGGTGAGCAGCCGAGCTCTACCACAGCCACTCTCTCACTCCCCCTCTTCAAAGGAAAAGGAGGAGAAAATACGATGCAAAGGGCTCAAGGGTTTGAGATAAGGATGAGGAGATTGCCCAACAATTATCCTGACAGGCAAAACAGACTCAGAGTAGGGAGGCACCAAAATTTATTGTCTAATACAAACTACAGAAGTGAGAAACAAAGGAAAGAAACCAAAAACACCTTCCCCTGATCCACTCTCTTCCACATCCTTTCCCCAAGCAGCACAGGGGAACGGAGAATGGGGGCTTCATTCAGTCCCTGACACTTCATCTCCACCATTACTTCATGGTCACTCTCTGCCCCTGCTCCACGCGGGGTCCCTCCCACGGGATGCCATCCTTCCCCAACTGAGCCTGAGGGGGCTGCCTACAGGCAGCAACTCTTCAAGAACTGCTCCCACATGGCTCCGTACCACGGGGTCCATCCCCCAGGAGCAAACTGCTCCAGAATGGGTCCCCCATGGGTGGGTGGCAGCTGTGCCCACCCCCCTGCTCCTGCGTGGGCTCCTCTGCATGGGCTGCAGCTCTGGCCCGGGGCCTGCTCCTATGGGGACTCTCCATGGGCTGCAGCCTCCTCCAGGCCACATCCACCTGCTCCACTGGGGCTGCATCATGGAGATCTGCTCCATGTGGGACCCATGGGCTGCAGGGGGACAGCCTGCTCCACCAGGGGCCTCTCCACAGGCCACAAGGGTACTGCTGTTGCATGCCTGGAGCACCTCCTGCCTTCCTGCTGCACTGACCTGGGGGTCTGCAGGGCTGGTTCTCACTCCTCACTCTCCCAACTGCTGTTCAGTGATTATTATTATTTTTTTTCCCTGTCTTAAACATGCTTTCACAGAGGCACAAACAACATTGCTTATTGGCTCAGCTCTGGCCAGCAATGTGGCCCTTATCTAACACAGGACAGATTCTGGATTCTTCTCACAGAAGCCACCCCTATGACTCCCCTGCTACCAAAACCTTGCCATGCAAACCCACTACACGTGGAAACACAAGCAAAGTCATATCACATCCGAAAATTTAAGGGATTATTTAATTGTTGTAGTAGTAGTAGTAGTATGCATTCCAGTTTTAGCCTTTTGTCCCCCACTGCAGTCTAGTAACTAGATTGTAGCCAAAACATTTTTTTTTCCTCCCAAGCAGTAACTGCACTTCTGTTTATCACTGTTCCTAGTGTACTTACCCTGTTCAGCTTCTATTGAACATCCCATGCTGTGACCTCCAGAGAACCTATGCTGCTTCTCTATAGTCAATCACAAAGCGCTACATGGACCATGGATGTGATCATACTACTCCACAGACCTGCCATGGGTTTGTCAGTGTAGGTAAGAATCTATGTTCTTACAGACATATGCCTGGTCTTTCTGAAGGTGATGACATTCCTCACGAGTCTGCACTTAGCAGTGTGACAAAGTACACCTCGTTCATTGAAGGTCTTATTAAGTGTGCTGATGTTCCCTGATGTCAGGAAGAATGAGTCTGTTCTTTTGAAGTGGTACGTATTTTTAACAGTGAAAAATTCTTGCTAGTCTTTGCAGATTATTATTTTCTTATTAAAATAGTCTTCTTATTTATCAAATGAACCAAATAATTTATCATTTTCATTAATCTCACCTTTCAGTTTCTCCCTTCTGTTTGCCAGTTTCATTGCTTTAGAAATTAAAATGAAAAATAAATGGAAATAGGTATTTATTAATGTAGGGTTCAACAAAAGACTGCCTATTGGTCTTCTGAAATACAATATAAATGGAATTTTAATATATATATATATTTAATCCAGATAAATGTCTCTTTCAGCCAAATTCATTACCTCAGTTCTGTCTTGCAGAAAGCTGTTCCTTCTTTGGGAATGGACTTAGGGTCTTTTAAGGTCTTCGACTTTCTATAGTTTTGTTTTCTCTAGTAAAGAATCATTTGGGCTAGATTATGGTTCACTTATTTTGATTTTAAACATGCTATCTTTTGACATGGAAAATCCCTCCATTTTTATAGAGTAGCAGATTAATCAGAAGTAGGTGGTCTGCCCTCACCATTATGATGCCTTTTCAAGTGTCTTTTCAATATATAAAAATCATTCCCTTGTTTCCTGTGTGTAAGCCTAACCTCTAAGTGTATATTTAACATCTGTGTTTCCTATTACACTCATTAGGTGCCAAGAACAACTTCTGTGTTTTAAGTCACATTTTATAATACAAGTCAGGAAGGAAAGATTAATGAAACTTTGTAAGACGCTATATATAAAGTCAGAACATGTATAGAGGACTAGGCTAGAAAAAAAGCTTTCCCACTTTTAAAGTCATGTGACAAAATGTCTATTTCTTCATGTGCAAATGCAAGACTCTTACCAACCCAGGTGTAACAATGCTTGCTCAAGCCTATAGCCAACCTATGCAAGAGATTCAGAAGGTATTTCACATTAACACTTTATTGTATCTGAAAGATGGACATAGCCCTGGTATGAGATAAGTTCTGTGGTAAGGTGACATGAATGGAAATGGCCACAGAGCTCAAAATTGCTTAGATTTAGGTTTGTTTCTTCTCCAGAGCATATGTAGTTTTATGCATAACATGTATATATATTCACACAGATGTATGGACTAATGGATGCATTAAAAGCTGTAACCAGTACTGATAAATTTGAACTATACTATAAAAATGTCCAAAATGGTTATAAACCTCTAGAAGTGAGGGGCAATCTTCATGCTCTAGGTATTAGAGGTTATATACATGCTTCACTAGGAGGAATAAAATTTCTGTAAAAAAAAAAAAATGAGTTTGCCTCTCCAAGCTTTGGAATTTTAAGCATACACTTCACTCTTCTGTTATTTACTTCACCTCATGCACTGCTGAGAAATTAATGGGCTTTTCTGAATCAGAATAAAGAGTATTCATGTGCATTTTGCTGTTTCTCTTGAATCAATACTCAAAGGGCAACATTTGTACAATCTTAGGACATGACAGTCCATCTTGTCCACCAAGTCCACTCAGGACTGCTAGAGGTAATTCTCATGCTAACAGCAGGCAGAGTAAACCTGAGTTTAGAGAAGCAAGATATTTTTTTCCTAAAATTTGCTTAGATACAAAACTAAATGAGCTTCCTCTCTGTCTGGACCACTTCATTTAATTTGCCAGCAAACAGAGCAGGATGACTTTGGGAGCTATCTACAGAGAAAATAAAACAAAATAAATAAATAAATTAATAAATTAAAAAAAAAAAACAAAAACATTTTAGGCAGTTATTAGTACCTATTCTTGGGAAGTCATTAGCCTTGTAAATTGGCTTGCTTATGCTGAAAACCTGATTCTAGGAATGAAACTTATTTGATATGCCAGATATCAGAAACTACAACTACAAACAAACTTGCTTTACTTTTTCAAACTAAAAGATACACTTCAGGTATCAAATAATCACAAATTGACATTTCCAAGCACTCTATAGATCAATGTATTTAATTACCAAATTATAGATTTATACTTTTCTATGGAATCTATTAGTACCAAATTTATGAACTCAAAAATGTCTAAGTATTAAATAAAATATCACTGTATGAATTAGTTCTCTAACCTCCAGCCAATGAAAGCATTCAGTTTCTTGAAATCACCATCTGCTCTTTTATTATATCACTAGAAAAATAATTCCATTAGAACTAGAGGCACATCATTTAACTCTTGTGTCATTCTCTGTGTCATTCTCTGTCAGGCTACATATAAATAGGAAATTTTAAGTTAGGTCTGTGTGGTACTTACGTAAAGTCTAAAGCTGGATTATACTAAGAACTTTATTTTTTTTTCCCTTTAAGTCTCATCTCTTGTAACTTTGACTGTTACCAGTTCCATCTGTAGCCAAATCCTGGCAGTCGTCATGTGCTGTATTTGGGCAAAATGTGGAGACATCATGAAAGAAATGCCTTACCATTGAACAGTGTTAATGCACTCCGGCAGAAATTTCACTGATGAGATGGAAAACAATCAACAAAATTGACTAGTAGGCAGTCCTTTCTGTTGCTTTTCAAAGGGGCTTTATATCTGAAAGTATGAATCTCTTCACCTCCATAGTGAAAAAAGCTCTTCTGTACTTAAAATTATGTAAGGCAATACAAAGAAATGATGAGGATATGGTGCTTTGAGAAGCATGACACGTCGACATAATGAGAAAGACAGAAGGCTGGAAATAAGAGTAAGATGAATTCTAAGGAATACGTATCAGTAGAAAAGCAGATACTCCTTAAAAACAAAATGGCATCAGCATTGCCTTAACATAATTCAGATGCTGTACAAAACACTGGTATTTGAGAAAAATTGTTCACTTAGTTACAGTGCTGGATAACAACATTTATCTGTAACATCCACTTGCAAATAAATTGTGCTTGGCCAAGAAAGTGAAAGCTAGAATAAATAAATGGCTTTATTTATTTATTCTAGCTTTCTCCAACAGCATCTGTTTCATAGCAGTAATTTATAATTACTGTGGCTAGAGTACAGAAATTTCACTTTATTAAAACAATTCAGTATAATTCCAAACAAAAGCTACCACACAAGTTTTGTTTCCATTTTAAATCCACCTTTCTTAATTTTGGTTGTTAGAGTAACTTCAGTTGTTTTGGTTTATCAACCTGTGATGCAGTGAAATGCTTCTTTATACCACTTGATGGCAACAAAGCAATTCAGATTCTAAAGGAGTTTTGAATACTTTTATGCCTGTCAAGGTCTACCTGTTCAAACAATTTTAAAAAGTCTGAGATAACATGCAAGTGATTTAAAAAGCCTGAATCACAGGCTTTGTCTTGTAGTTGTGTCTTTAAACTACTTAAACTGTTATTTCAACTGGGAAACAAAGACTGGCAAAAAAAAGAATAATTATCAGAAAAGCTGCTTCAAAACTACTTACTACAAGGCTCTGAGCTAGACCTGCACCGTGATACACCTCCTGAGTAGTGGGGTTTCCATCTGAATGGGAGAAGTGCACTAGAAGGTGAATTCACTCCATTTTCTAGTGATGGCAGCTGTGACAGCAGGAAAATGGGAATGGTTCAGTAGCCAGCAGGTCACCACAAGGAGAATTACAGATGAATGCATCCACCTTTGGTCCACTCTGCACATAACTCTCTGGATACTAAATCATCTGCTGTTTCCTGGATTAGCTAGGACTGTCAAGGGAAGAGGCTGTGGCACGGGTGTCTGATGGTAGCACTTAGCATAGAGAAATGGAGAGGAAACTAGAGGAGAGAGTCCATTCATCTAATTTATGACCTCTCTGGGCATGAGAAACCAAACAGAAAAGTGCAGTGTTCCCTGAAACAAAACTTCCACTTGTCTCCTGTTTCAAATCTATACTCAAACTGCATTACAGCAATCTCCAAATTGGTGAACTGACACATACATCATGAGGGAAGAAAACGCATCTCTTCTTGAGCTTTTTATAGATACAATCCATAACAAATACAGATTTAGCTATGTTTATAGATTAATTTATTATGTGACTAATGACAGCCAAGGTCAGCTAAAACAATAAGACTCAAGTGAAAGATAGATATCTAGCTGAATTTGAAATATGTTTATTTCTCACCAATATTTATAGATATATATACGTGTGTGTCTCCTTTTAAACTGCTGTTCTGTTATGGTACTCTTCAGGACTACATGCTTTATACACTCATTTAACCCCCTGCTATGGAGATGTACTTGAACAATCTTCTCCATAGGGCAGCAGTGCTCACTACATTTCAAATGTTTTTAAAATCAATATGGCATATTTTAGCCCATTTTTTACTCTGCTATATGTTTTTATAAACTGTGCTTCAGGGATACAAAAGGACTCAAGAACATCCTAAGGTTAATATGCTGGAAATCTTACTGGGGTAGAACATTCGCTTGGTTGATCAGGTGTATATTAAAAATATTCAGGAGGCCTGTATCCCCCGTTCTTCTTTCATTGGGGCTACTGTACTTTCTCCCCATTGTGCAAATCAACCTTGAAGACAGAGTCTTTTCAATTTTTATATTTCTATAAAAGCCTCTTTAGCTAACCCTTTAAATTAGCTTTACTATTACAGTAAATAATCTAAAGGCACTGATCATCACCAACCAAAATGGGGAAAAATAATAGAGATTTAGCAGTGATTATTGCAGACGTAATGAGATATCTACAAGTTATAGGCACTGAATTAAAAATGCTTATTCTAAGTACTGTATTGTTCTGGAAATACAAGAAGAGTAAACTGTTCAGGTATAAGCACATAAGGCAAAGATAATCTGTTTCAATAACTATGCCATTGAGCCTGTCATTACTTTTAAAGGGGATCCCTGGAATCAGCTGACTGCAGAGGTGGAGAGCCATCGTTGGTGAAGCTAATGGGCAGCATGTGATGTTCCTGGAGGCAACTGGGACCTGGGACTGGTTCAACTCCTTGTTGTTCAGTGTGCCAGTTTCTAGAGAGTGGCATCTGGTAGTACCAGCCTGTCAGGTAAGCATCTGTGCATATCGATAGGCAGAGAATGTTAACATTTTGAGTGAAAGGACTTTTATAGTTGATATTTGTCCTGTGACTTTGGTACACACCAAACTGTCTAAGAGGGACACGAGCATTTACAAAGGCTCCAGTCCATGAACCTAGCTAAGGGCACATTAAAAGAAAAAACAATGTAGAATGAAACACGATACAGCAAACAGATCTTCCTCAGGGAGCAGCTGGGAAAAGAGGAACCATGTGTGCCTGGCAGTGGCTGTACTGAATGATGCACTTCTGCTGCTCAAATGTGCTGATGAGGGCAGCAGAAGGAGTAGAGTAGAGTAGAGTAGAGTAGAGTAGAGTAGAGTAGAGTAGAGTAGAACAGAACAGAACAGAACAGAACAGAACAGAACAGAAAGAATATGAGTTTGTTTATTATCACAAACAACATTTTTTTTTCCCCAAAAAATTGAGAGTAGAAATAATTAAGGCAAGAGGAATTAAACCTTATTATTCTTCCTTCTCTAAGCTGCAAAGTAATTTCCTTTCACCTTGCTTGCATGAATTTCCCATTTCTGGATGCAAGATTAGAAACAATTTCATGAACATACTGTTTTTGCCTCCACACTGGAGCTAAAACCTGAAGTTTCTGGTGTGATGAACTCCCTGATGAGTACTCCAATAGCCAAAAGGCTGACATCATGCAAGAGGCTGCCACCACTGATGTCTGATAGAGCCTAACACATGTGCTTCAAACATCAGAATACCTGATTCCTACATTACCCAGAGCTTTGGCACATGGCAAATTTATGGGACTTGAATGAGTTTGGCAGGAATTTTCAGGAATGCTCTTGGGAACACAAATTTTAAAATATTTAAAATATATGGTGTTTTAAATGTGTATGCTATGACTTCTCTATTCATCACTGAGTATCTGTCTCCCACTGATGTTTAAGCCTGAACTTCTTGCCTTGACTTTACTGGAAGTTACTGCCCTAGATGCAATTAGTTACAAGAGTCAAACTGACACATGGTAGTTCTCAAAACTAAATTAAGTTGATCAAGTTGAGTTTGAGCCTGAGGGATTGTCCTATGTAAAGATATTATTTCTCTGATATGAGGTTTATCATTGGGTGATGTGAGGACAAGTAGATGTCAGTAGACTGAAGGCATTGAGATTCTCAATAGTTAGCCTGTGTAGTAGGTAGATAGAAAAATAAGGAAAATGAACAAGGTAATGAAGAAGGAAAAATATTTCTGTTAAATTAATTAGGCCAATTTAGGTATACTTGAATCTATTTATGCTTTTCTTCTCTCTGATTTCATTCTCACATATTTTCAAACCTCTCTAACCACAGAAGAGCCTGCACTTTAGAAGTATCCCCATGCTTCAAGAAATTTATTAAACAGTCAGGTATTATAGTGACTTTTTTATGTTATTTACAAAATCAGCCTGTATAATTTGCCTTAGATTTCTTCACTAGAATAAAATAAAAATAATAATAATAAATAAATTAAAAAAAAGTTCTGCATGTTTCTAGTTCCCAAATTAACAAGGCACTTCAACCCATTTCAGTAAAGTAACATTCTAGGTATATACCATTGTAGTCATGCTGCTGTGGGTATGCACTACACACTAGGTTTTGAATGTCTTTATTTTGGCTGTTACTATCTTTTAACTAAGATGCCACCCACTAAATCATAGTTTGACTTTCTCAGAGTTGCTGTGATGGTGTCAAATATAGCACTCAGACACAGCGAACAAATCTTATATTCCTTGCTGTTGTTCCTTCATTTAATTTGGATGTATGCATACTAGTGAGGAAGATGGTACCAAAATGAAATACTAGGCATATAATTGCACTCTATGCTCAAAGAATTCCTAAGGTAAAAATATTAGTAACAGATCAATAATTTCCATTTTCCTTCCTAATGTAATGCTCTACCTAAATTAACGATGCTTCTGTTCCTCATTTTTCTGTGTTGCAGAAATAAGAATGTGTTTTACTCTTTCTGAAGCTCTGCTCTATATTCGAACTGGATAAATTAAAATTTTAAACCCATAATTCCCAATCTCCCTCTCTCAGAAATTCATCTCATTCTTCTCACATGCTTGTAAAACAGCAGGTATTAGAACTGAAGCTAACACAAGTATAACAGGGTTGTACAGTGAGAGGAAAGTAGAGGCTGCTTTGGTTTCAGAATGCTAACACAGATTAATTATAAAGAAAAGTGCATCATATAGGATATTTATCTAATTTCAGCTATCCACATTTTCATACTGTAGGTAGAATACGACCACTAAACAAATATCATTAAAAAAAAAATCAGCAAAAAGATAACATAATTTACTATCATGACACTTGTTTATATTTATAGTAAGACCTCTTGCTAGGAATACTGCTAGGCAGAAATTCCTATGGTCCTGCGCTTTCTTGCACAGTCCTCACTCCGTTTTCACAATTTAGTCAGCTGGTTACATTAACCAAAATATATTTCAACAAGATACAAAACAGAGGCAGAGAGGCAAAGTCAAGTCTGATTACCAGATAAAAACAAACAAACAAACAAACAAATAAAAAAAACAACTGCAATCATGTTGTCACCCTCATTAGCAGCAGAGGTAAAGAAGGAAAAACAAAGTGAATTTGTTGCCAGTTTTCAAGGGAAATAAATCCTAACAATGAATCAAGTGTTGTTGGAGTGGTGCCCTGAAGAAATCAAATTAAATTTGTTGTTTGCTATGGATTTGCAACTACAGAAATAATCTTTAAAAGTGAATTGGAAACTGAGGATGGTACAGTCACCAAAAAGCTGCAATAGCAACTGCCACAGAAGGTGAAATTGGTGTTAAGACTTCCTGTTCAGAGCTCTGGAAGTCTTTGTGAGAACCATTAAGAGTTAGGATATCTGTGCGTTTTTAAGACGTTTTTAAAATTTTGCCACGTATTCACGTATTTATTTCCTAGTTTAAAAACAAACAAACAAACAACAACAACAACAAAAAACTATTATTTTCAATATCTCTGTTTTTAAGCAGAGATAGAAGGTGAAAAGCTATATAGCATAACAGTAAAAACACAGCTAACTGGTTAGAGGTGGCCTGCCACACCGGGCAAGCCATGTATAGTGGCATATGGCAAACTCACAGAAAGTAAGTCTGTATTCCAGTAAACCTTTCCTGGTGTAAATCCTTCATTGGGTGGGGATAATTCTTAATCTGATAAAAGCACCCAGACCTCTGAAGGTCAAAAATTGCTAAGAGAAACTTCAGGGTCACACAGAGAAGGCAGTTGCTGTGATTTGTATAAATCAGTACATTTATAATTCTGCCTTACTTACCTGGAATGAGGCTTTCTGTGTTTATGAACACAAAAATAATCATGTTTCTGTGTTCCTCAGGCTCCTCTCTGTTTCTGTTGTGGCATAGGAAGAGAGAGAGGAGGCGCCTTTTCAGTGTTGGATGGTACTTAAAGTCGTAGAGGTAGCAGAAGCAAGAAACCTCACATGAAGAACCAGCATTTGTTTTGAGGGACTTCTGAGGTCCCAGTGTATGAAACCCAGTCATACCTGCATATCTTCAAAAATAGTTGTGTCCACTATTGTGGGAGGTCATCTCTGTTGACTTTTCACATTCTAGTTTTCTGACAAGAATAGAAGGTTGCAGCTGTTCTCAGGTTCCTAGCACTATGGTGCTCCTCCATCCTGTGGGACATGGTTGTGCACTTATATTGGACACTACAAAGGCCCTTAGCCAAACTATCTTGCACCCCTTTTCTCGTAGTTTTCAACTTATTGACAAGCTGAAGAAATCCTTATTTTTATGAGGTTTGAAGGAAAGAACATGTTGGTTCTCCTAACTTGTGCATTCTTATTTTGTAAAGATTCAACAATAAGTCATTTTCACCAGTTTCAGGTGTTTTTATTGAGAGGAGCAACATGAGACGGTTTGTAAATACATTGCCGGAGCACAGGGCAGGGCTCATTAGGAGAAGAGATGCAATAGCATCCAAGAGACCTAGTGGATAACTCTACAGAGCTGATTGAAGGGCAGGTTGGCTGCATATGTGGAGAGAAATAGGAGGTAAGGAACCACGTAGCTTTCATTTTAATGGGATCTTCGCTGTTCAGAGACTCAAAAAAGATTTTACAAATATAAAATAAAAATAGAGTCTCACAACCTCTTGTGGAAACAGGAACATTGCCTATTTTTCTTCAGAAGGCTTTTTGGTTCTGGCCAAACTAAGATGGCAAACATTGAACCTATCACTTGAGAATACAAAACCTGCAATAAAAACAGGAGCTTGTCCCAGGTTTGTAACAGAGCAATACAACTGTCCTGGCTTAGTCCAAAGTGATCTGTTTACGTCTGCTGACCAGTGATTCACTTTTGCTTCCTAACCTCATGCTGTTGCACCTCCCAAAGGCATCTTAGACATCTGACCTCAGGCTTTTGTTTCACTGACTACATACTTACGGCGTTTCCAGTGCTAAGTAATTTCACAGTCCTGCCAGGGATCTATCTCGGAACATATTTCTTCTGCAGTTATATGCTTTCATCCGGAAGTATTATGCTTCCAGTGGTGTCTAGTATCATCCAGAGATACCTGCTGGTGATTTCAGACCTCATGAGCTGCTATTTGTATGCTTGCATATGCCAGAAACTATTCCCTAATGGCCTTACCCATGTCTCTGTCTTGCCTTCCTTTCTGGGGTAAAGCTTGCTTTGAGTTTGGACTTTTGCTTCTTCATCAGCCTAATCAGTTGGTTAACACACTACAGGTGTTGCATTTTCATCCCTTTGTTGGCTGTATGTTTCCTTTTACAGTGAGAAGTTTTTCTGGAAAAAAAAAAAAAAAAAAAAAAAAAAAGCAAATGTCAACAGCTTTGTTTGTGGACAGCCCAAATACACTGACCCACTTCAATAATCAACTCAGAAAACAGCAGAAGTAGCACACCTCTGCATCTAGACCACACACACTGCTATGTCCACCATTTTCTTACATGCCTACTGCACTTGGTGTCCTGTGCTATCACATGGCTATGGAAATGTCTGAGGTGTTAATAGAAGGAAATTCAGTCCTTAACAAATGTTGTTGCTAGTCATTACCCCTAAAAGCCAGCTGAGGCTGGAGAAAGAATATGGGGAGGAGCACACTGAGTAAGAATGAAGAAAGTCCAGGTGAACTCAAGCAAAACTCCACAAGCCTTGCATTGCACTTCCCTGGCCTCAGGGGCAGATCCAAGCCCTGCAAGTGCCACCAAGGGAAGGTTCAGGAAGGCTTGATAGGCTCTTGCTGGAGCAGAGCTATGCATTTCTGAGCTCTCTCAGTAATCCTCATCAGCTACTGGTGCTACTAGCAGTGCTAGTATACTTTTCATGGGGTTGTTTCAAGAATACGTTTTAATATAGCTCTTTCAGACGTCTCTCAGATCTTGTAGAACAGGAGAAGTTTTCTAGTTTGAAAGACTTTGTCTCTCCTGATCCATTACTACAGCTGGTCACGTTTCTCAATATGACCAATTAATTGAGATTTAAACTTTTCTCTGTTCACAAATTGTCCCCGATTCTACTTCATACCAATATATTCATTACACAGACTACTAAAACCAGTTATATTCATGATTCTCTTTGATCCCTGGATTATTCACAAATTGATCATAGTGACTATTCAAGTACCTAATCAAAGCTGAATTTAATCAAAGCTCTTCTGCTTTGTGGTTAGTCATTGAAAAAGTGACTTGATGTTGCATTATCATTGGAGGTACAACTGAAAGTATTTCATCCTCGGAAGTTGCTTCCCTCTTCTCACAACATCTCATGCATCAGAACTGAAAGAAAAGATAACATTTCTGACATGGGTAGTGTGCTTCAGCATCTGAAGCTGTAGATACTGCTAGAAAAACCTGTTGTTAAAAAACAGGTTACTTCTGCTTCAACAAAAGATGAATGACAGAATAATTCCTTGATGTTAGTAGTCAGGAATAAAAGCCTGAAATTTGCTTTCTTAAAATATTTATATGCACCACATTTTCAGTTGTTGGAGCATATATAAGCAATGAATAATAAGAGGGCAGATACAGGCTAATCAGATTCTTCAGTCACAATCTCCAAAGTTATTTTTTCATTATTTGATTCATTCTGCTTAGCATGGTCTGTGAGACTCCTCGTATATTGAAATCCCTGCCAGAGTGATGACTGAATAAATGAGAGCTAAAAGGAGGTCAGTAGCTGATGTCAAAACATGTGAAGAAACACTACCAGGCTTGAAGACCTGCCAAATCTCACATGTTGACTATTGAATCACATTTTCCAGCCTCCTTTGAAGAGTGCCAGCCCAAAACATGCTGCCTTGCTACCCCCCATCCTACATTCACTGTGGGGGCACAGGGACATGGCAAAGAGCTCTGTGTGTGGGGACACAGAGTGGGAGGCAGGGGCTGCACCATGGCTGGTGGACGTGGCTACTGCAATGGCCCTTCCCAGCTTCTGACACCTGTCCTGCATGTGGCTGCTTCATACAGACACATGTTCTCCTGTGGACATGTGGGCACCCAGAAGAGGTGAGATCTGACTTCCCAAATTCATGCCAAGGCTTGTATGTCTTCCACAAGAATGCTGTCACTTTGTGCTTTATGCTTACCATCACAACGTTAGGTTATGGGATTAAAGGTCCTCCTTTAAAGACATAGAGGAGCCTGGGAACACCATGGAAGGTGAGAGAACCCCAAAAATGCAGCAGGGAAAGGCTTCCCTGCCTTGCCCAATCAGAGCTGTCTCAGGGAGCCTCATCTCCATGGGCTGGGGGGACACCCAGCACCAACTGTCAACTGAAGGCTCTGCAGAGCACCTTATGGCCGTGAGATGCTTAGGAGTTGTGGGACACATTATGAGATGCTGGTAAAAGCATTTTGGGATTGTATGAGGTTTATTATGGAATGGTTAGGGGAGGAACAAGAGGTGGGGAAAGGGAAGGACGAATGTGGTTTAGGGGGCAACAAGCAGGAAAACAGAGTCATAAAAGAATAAATGGGGCCAGTTCCATGCAAACAGGCTGCTGGTCTGCTGGTGCCCTATCTGTCATATCTGCAGTCTTCCCTGGTTTCTTGTTGAAATCCATTTCTAACTGTTTTCCTGCGTTAGTGTCCCCCATTCTGTGTGTATGTGTGTGTAGAGGGTACAAAGGCCAGCGACAGGAGTCAGAACATGGGGCAGGGGACCCATGGGTCTGGGTACCAGCAGCTGGAGCAGCAGAGAGTTCCCAAGTCAGTGTGTGATCATTGGTGAAGATCTGGCCAACCAGACCAGTTAGCAAGGAGGAAAAGTGGTCCAGGAGCCAGGCACATGCGTGCCTCTGTGGGTGAGACAACAGGAGGAGCTGTCTACAAGAGGGACCAGGAGGTCCAAGCCAACATCTAGAAAGACCATGGGGCTGCTTGTGTGCATGCCTTTCTGCAGGAGGCCACATGGGAGAGGAAGGCTGCAGGGACTCAGGACCAACTAGTGGATGGGCTTTGTGTTTAAGGCCATTTACTGGATGGATCCATTGAATGTTCAAGCTATCTGTTGGAGGAACCACCTTTTACACATGCATGCATGTTTCCTACTAAAGGGCCTGCCTCTGTCCTTCACAACCTGTGAGGAGAACAAGATGAGACTGTTAGAGATGTTTGGATTTGGGTGAGTGCTCAGAATACTTGTCTGTGATCTATGTGTCTGGCCATGAATATATTTATATACATAATGTTTATGTGTACTCTGTGTGCATGTGCCTACCAGGAATATGTGCTCAGCCCCATTGTCAGTTGGACCTGGGGGTGGGGATGCAGCAGTCTTGGGTCTGCTAGGCTGCTGGATGCGGTGACTCCCTAATGTGTGCAATGTGAAAAGTACACCACAAGCTGTGTCATGTGCCAGAGAAACCCCCATTAGTACCTTCCTATTAATCAGTTAAACACAGAACTTTAGGCAAAGTACTTATCATATGCAGTAACATACTGAAGTATAAAAGCAATGTACAGAGAAACTAATGTAGTTTTGGTCTTACAGCTGCAGTAGAATCACTGAGGAAAGGAGATATCTAGCATAACTTCATTTAAATGTGTTATAGTTTGCACCCCATTCTTCTAATTACTCTGCTGAAGTACCTCAGATGATCGTTTCCAGATGTCCTGGTTTCAGCTGGGATAGAGTTAATCTTCTTCCTGGTAGCTAGTATGGTGTTATGATCTGGATTTAGGAGGAAAATAATGCTGATAACACATTGATGTTTTAGTTGTTGCAGAGCAGTGCTTACACAGAGCCAAGGACTCTTCTCACTCCACCTTGCCAGCGAGGACACTGGGGGTGCACCAGGAGCTGGAGGGGACACAGCCAGGACAGGTGACCCAATGACCAAAAGGATGTCCCATACCATGTGGCACCATGCTCAGCAATAATGCTGGGGGGAGTTGGCATCAGTCAGCTGGTGGTGAGCAATAGAATTGTGCGTCACTTTTTTTTTTTATCTTCTTTGTTTTTCCTTTTTTTTTTTTTTCTTTTTTTTATTAAACTGTCCTTATCTCAACCGATGAGTTCTCACATTTTTAACTTTTTTGATTCTCTCTCCCATCCCAGTGGTGGGGGGAGTGAGCCAACAGCTCTGTGGTGCTTAGCTGCCTGTCAGGTTAAACCACACCAGTCAAGTCAGAAAAAGAACAGTGTGAAAGGACTTTTCAAGGGAAGAGAAATCTATTTGAAATACGGGAGTAGACATTTGAGTCTTTTTCTGCCATCTAGAAATCAACACTTGCAATTCTCAGATGTCAGCCGCTGAAAATATACTAAGGATTTCAGAAAGCCCAGCAGAATGCTTTCACTACCATTCCCACTCACAACAATGTCTCAGATTTTATGATCAGGTTGGCCTCCAAATTCTTGAAGTAACACCTCCTGAAAGACCCTTTTATATTGGAGGATGACAAGGGACACTATTTAACCCAGATTAAGCCTCCTTGCCCATTTTCTTTCCTGGTGTATATTGCTGTGTTGCATTCTGTTGCTATATTTCCACACCTCCAAATCCCCTAGGTCTACACTGGAAGAGGGAGACAGAATCGCAAGAAGGGTTCACATACTTACGCTGTCATTCACATAAGTCTCTCAACAGCAACAGAGATTGTGTATTGCAGCCACACAGGTGACAGCCCAGGCTCAGGTTTATTCTGCTAACATCAGACACTTCTTAGGGGTACCTAAATTACTGGCAGTGAAGAGGCTGGCAGTGGAGAGAGACAAGTTTTTCTGCAGGGCATTCAGATATGAAGACCAGAGCAGCCTCCTGGAGATGACTGTTCCTCTCCACTGACCATACATGAAGCACAAAGCTATATTGCTGCCGACCTTAATGCTTCAAGGACATATCTAACTTGAGATAGGATGTGTCACATTTTATTTGTGTAGATTATGCGTAAGAGTTTGTGTTCACCTAATGCACAGATGTACAGATACATTTTCTCTGTTATCAGTGTATGAGCTAGTATCACAGATGGACTAACCTCAGAGTAGAGGACAGCTTTTGGCCAAAGTGGGTATTAGTGAGACTTAACAAAAGGAAGTGAACACAAGTCTGTCTTTCAGACCTGGGTTGTGTGAAGTATAATATTGCTTTAAGTCATGGTCCCATATAGTCATCTTGGCCTGACACCAAGACTCAGATGATATCCAGCTATTTTATAATCACAACCACACAAATTTGGAGTAGACCTTGTACAAGAAAATCTCTCTCTCCTCTCCTCCCAATCTTTTCCTAATTCCTCATAAGCATATGCCCACATTTAACAGCAACACACTAAGCTAAACAGTATTCTGTGCTCTAAGAAGGTCCCTTAAAAAACGGAGCTCTAAAAAATGGGTTTGCACCCATGTGGTTAAGTACCTTGCCCAAATACCCCAGAGACATTTGCAAAGCAGCTAGCTGGAGTACATCTGTGCTTAAATTTAAAATAAAATAAATAATAATAATAGTAATAAACCTAAGCCACTGAATATATTTCTCAAATATTTTTAGAATTTTCACATCTGAAATGCTAGATGATAACTTCATGAACAAGGTGACCTTTCACATTTACTTTATTTCATAAAATGGCCCCAAACCAAGATAGAAGCGATTTATGATACCTGCAAGTTAACACTGGAAGCCAAAAACCCTGAATATCAAAATCCTAACAAAAGCAGGGCTTTTTCATGCAGATTTTTTCACACACACACACACACACACACACACACACACACACACACACACACACACACACACACACAAAAACTGTTTTCAGAAGGGAAAAAAAAACCCTTAGCATATGTTTTGTCCATGAAATGTGGAATAAGCAGAAATGAAAGCACCCAAGCAATGAAAGAGAAGTAATACATAAAGAAAAGACTTTTATTTATTAATTGTACCAAGAGTTTTCTTTCAAAACTTCACCCAAGTTAAGCAGTTATGAGTCATGTGCAGATGGTTCAGCAGTGGCACATTTACAGCTGCATCCATCTCTCACATGAAGATGTCTCCACTTGTATTTCCTACCTAGCCACTACCAGCAGCCAGGACTGTGTGGGAGAGTATCCCACACAGATGCCTGAGACAGAAATAGAGACAAAAACCAGACTACTCCAATTTATGACAATTCAGTGCTAAAGCCTGAACAATTACTGCCATGTCCCTCCTGCCATGACACTGAATCACTGACTAATTTCTAAGGCACAGGTTTTACAATGTCTTGTGAATACCAGCAGTAAAATTATTTAACTTGAACCATTTCTTCTTCCCATCTGTTTGGGCAGAAGCTTTACACATGTGCTCAGACCAGCCAGCATCATGGAGACCCTGCTGTCATTTGGGTGGTGTTGCTCTGACAGATGGTTCCCAAGTGGAAGTCAAGAAGGTGATAATAATAGAAACATAATTCATACCCCTTTAAGTGTGGTATGGTTGGAGGTGCAGAGCCTGCTCTAGTGGGATCTGCAGGCATCTAATATGCTTTGTTGTCAAAGCAGTTACCTGGCTTTCAGAAGCACAGACTTTCAGATACATAACAGTGGGAGGAAGCTACTTAGACAATAGGTACAGAAAATGAAAGCAGTAGGAAAGGCTTCCCCAGAAGAGTGCAGAGATTTCATATTATTTAAATCACTTCTGAATAATGGCCACAGGTATATGGCAGATGTAAAAAGAGAAAAGCTAGTGCTGTTTTTAAATTTGTTACATAACATCTAAACATTTCTGTTAGTACCTGTCTCCTGGTTGGCAAATTGATTCTGATTATTTGCATGCAAAAATACAAAATGTCATGTGTCTTTTCACTTGCCACCTTCTAGATAAAGCTGCTTGTACCTCCCCGGTTCACAAAGAAGACCTTCGGTCACACTGAGGGAATTCCTACTGAACCTCATGGGATGCTCAGAATAAGGAACTACTGACCCAAGATAAAGGGGAGCAAAATCAGGACTATGAGGTGATCATTCAATTTAATTAGAAGTACTAAATTTACTCCTAGTGTTGTTTTTTTGTTTTGTTTTGTTTCGTTTTGTTTTTCCTAAATTTTTATTTATTTATTTATTTTGCTACATTCATCTGTACACTTTCACTTTCCCTAAATATAGATTGGAGAAAAGCTGTCCGTCACTCTCATTGATTTCCTTCTCCTGAAAGGCTTCCTGTAGAGTCTCAGCTTCCTCCTTAAGCAGCTTTCCTCAAGATAACAAGTACTAACTGCTAGGTGGTTATCTTCCTCTTCTTTCTCTTGCTGTTGCCATTGTAGAAGTCCTTCCCTTTCTCATGTCTTCAGTCACATCATGCAGAGCATCAGGTCTTGCTGCTTGGTGAGGGGCAGTTTCCCAAGGGAAGCAAAGCTCTCATAGTTCATTGGGAACAGAGTACTCACTGGTACAGGCAAATGCTTTTCTCAGAAAATGAAAGCATATAAGAGCTTGAAGAAAGAACTTCAAAAACATAATTTAAAGTGTCAAACTGGATACTCATCAATTATTTAAGTCAATTAAAATAATGGGAATCAAACACTAACAACAGAAAAGAAAGGATGTCTTAAAATGCTTCCAAACTGATTTTCTTCATCCTATTTTTGTCCCATTGAACTATATTTATCAGTAATACAGGAGGTTCATTCTTTCCTTTGGTTATTTAAGAAGGACAAACAGACGTTTACCTTGATAATATATCAACTAAAGCAGAGCAATACATCATTGTTAATGGAAGGGCAAATAAAATACTTGAAAATTTACCGAATAAATATTGAATATCAAAATACTGCTTTCAGGCAATAAAATAGAAAGCCCTTTCACAGCATGAAGAGACATATACTGTATTTTACCCTGGATTTTTGAGGAAACTTTTCACCGGCTTTGTTGAGAACAGTTCTTGGCCTACAAGTGGAGCATATATAGAGACAGGTTAAATGATAGTGTGATAGTGATAAACAGTGTGAGTAAACCCACGCTCATGTACTAGACTTCTATTGCAAGAATGCATCTAAACTGTCTAACCATCATGCAACATCACGTATGTACTAAATACTATGATTACATCAATTTAAATTTAGTACATTTGGAAATAGATATGTAGTTAGCTAAACCATCAGCCCAGTTGTCATCTTGAATAGGATGTTATGAATCATTTTCCCATTTAGCTTTAAGAAATACAATCCCTTTTACACAGACACTGTGTGAGAGTCAAATATATTTCAGAGAACTGTTTGAAATATAGAGAAGGATGGACCAACTTTCTTTTTGTTTCAAATAGAAAAGAATATTAATTGTCTTTTTGCTTTCTTATTTTTTTCTCTCTTTTTTAAAAAAGCCCAAGTAAAACCCCTAATTTGTTTTCAAAACCCATAAAAAGCTTATGGTTTAGAAGCTGAAATGTGCCTCCAAGCAGTGAGGAAGTACAGAGTGAGCCTTTGTACTATAAATGATCTCTTAAGAATCTGAGTTCTGTGCCAGAGCTCAAAATAGTTATTACCCAAAGCAGGAACATTTTCTTCCCCAAACAGGAGCACTGAAAGAAAGAAAAGGACTCACACCCAACCTATGCATGTTATCACACACCAGTTGAATTGATAAAGTGAAAAGCCTGTTTCTACAATCTTAAATTTTTACTTCTACCAAGTTCACAACTAAAGGAAATAAGAAGACAAACGTAGCAACTGAAGATGGAAAAAAAAGAGAACTCAGCATACTCAAAAGGATTGCTTCTTATTGAAAAGAAACTGTTCCAATTATCATGTGATGTAGATTTCCCAGAAAACACTAGAGGTGAGAACAAACAGAATGATGAGGGTAACACAAGATGAAATTTCTCTCCTTAATGTGCAATCACAGTAACAATTGAAGTTTTCTAGAGAAGATAAGAAAGAAAACCTTGAAACACTGAAAGCCTGGGCGAGTGTTTTTAACTAATGGAATATAATTCATTTTAAATATTGTCACTACTTCAAGAGCTCTGCTGCTTCTTATGTAAGTTTGTGAGATTTGCTATTGAGCAGTACAAAGTACTGTATTAGAAAGGGAGGAATGAGAATCTGGTAGTTATTAGCCATATTCTCTTTGCTGAAATCTTGTATTCAGGCAACTGCTATTTTTTCCACGTTTGCCTAAGACATTTATGTGTTCCCTGTATCAAACTCTCAGTCTGCAAAGTCATTTTAATAAAGATTCAAGTATAAACCTCATGGAAATCTAGGGCTTCAAGGGATCCAACATTCTGCTCAAGGAGAGTACTTCTTTCCAGCAAGAATGCTTCAAGAGACAAAGTGCTGATTTTGTATGTGTGCAAAACTTTCTGCCATTAAAATTGCATTAAAAGGCTAAGAGATTTTGGGTGGGAACAGCTGGAAAATTGAGTTCTTTAGAATTATGTTATACTACAATACACCATGCTATCCTATACCATAAAATTTCTCTTTTGCAAAACATAATTAAAAAAGCGGAAAAATTAGAACCCGGAAGGGGAAGAAAAAAATAAAAATAGAAATTAAAATGAAAAAAAAAATCAAAAGCACAGCATACATAGTAAAATGAGATGAGTATATTTAATAACAAAGCTGTGCTAGCTCTCTTTAGTTACAGTGAAAATGTTCCAATGGCCAACTCTTATTACCCTGTCCAGCGTTTTTGATCACTAACAGAAAATAGGCCAGGTAGTATCACATGGTGATCCTGTGAGCCAGCTGTCACTGGAGAATAGTCTGACCCTACAGTGACACAGGTTTTCTAAAACAGAAGGATTAAAAGAGAAATAGTAGATTTCTGTGATTGCCTGTCAGTGAGGTAAAAAGAAATATCAACCTTTGGCAGACAAATCCCTGCTCTTCTCCTCCATAAAGGAGACTACATTTTGAGTGGTTTCAGTACTGTCTGGGAAAATAAATAAATAAATAAATTAATTAATTAATTAATTAATTAAAGGAAAAAAAGAAAAAAAAAGGAAAGCGAAAAAGAAAGCAAAAAAGAAAAAGAAAGCGAAAAAGAAAAAGGAAAAGGAAAAGGAAAAGGAAAAGGAAAAGGAAAAGAAGAAGAAGAAAAAGAAAAAGAAAAAGAAAAAGAAAAAGAAAAAGAAAAAGAAAAAGAAAAAGAAAAAGAAAAAGAAAAAGAAAAAGAAAAAGAAAAAGAAAAAGAAAAGAAAAAGAAAAAGAAAAAGAAAAGAAAAAGAAAAAGAAAAACGTTGGTGATTGGATTGTAGTAGTGTAAAACTGTGTGAAAATTGTGTGAAAATTGTAACTCACCAGGAGCATTATTCTCCCTACCCAGGGTCTGCAGCTAACTTTCACAACCCGATAGGGCATGTGGTACCCCAATGCATGCTATGTCTGGACTGGAAATTTCCCAGGGCTGGAGGAGGCCCTGATGATGGATGAGGAGGAGGGATTACCAAGAGCTATAGACTGACTGTCCTTACAGCAGATTAGTGCCTCGTGCTCATTCCAGAAAATACATGAGGATTGTGTGTAAACTATAGTGCAAAAAAAGGCTGCGGTGGGAGAGCTGCCCTGTACTAACAGCAGTGTCTCCATGACTCATAGAGCTGACAGCAGCTGCAGCCCCAAGTAGTAGCCATGATTCTAGATGGATTTTGCAACCCATAAAACACTCTTAGACCATTGTTATTATCTTGTTTAGAAGCATCTGGGCTAAATGATTTACATTTTTAGCTTTATTCACCATGTGTCTTTCAAGTTTGGTAACAATAAAACAACTGAAAACTTTTATACTAGGAAACATCTGGGGCTAGCACAGAAGTCAGAGTCAGGATTCAAATCTGGCATTTGACAATTTGTCTGCTAGCAAAATGTCATATCACTCAGAACAGTAGCCCTCAAGCTTTAGGCAAATGTAAGAAGACATTCAAGCCTCAACAGAAACACCCATCAATACTACAAGCCTAAAGCTGCTGTGCACATTGAGCAGTCTTGCATGGAGACAGTACTGGCTGCCCATGTGCATTGAGGTGGATAAATCTGAAGGAACATTAGCAAGATCAAACAGGTAGATATTTTTCTGCTTCAGTTCCAGTCGATCCATCAGCCCATCATTCAGTTCTGAGAGCAGATGTAAAATTGTGAGGAACTGCAGTTTCCAGTCACAAGCTCTGAACAGCCTTTTTCTAAACATACCTGATGTTTATCAAAATGACCAACCATAACACGTTTATAAACCTTTGCTTTGTCCAATGTTATTTTCATATTATTATCTTGCGTCCTTCCTCAGCACTAGGCTCCCAAGTGCTGGCAATGGAAAGAGCTGACCCAGGCAGCTCTCAGGGAAGCCAGAAAGTTATCCATGCTCATCAGGTGCAGGGTTAGGGTCCGGCATGTGTCTGTTCCAGTTTTAGGCAGATGAAGTTCAGAAGCTACAGACAAAAATAAAAAAAATCCACTCCTTATACTTTCTCTTTAGAATCAGACCTCCTTAGATCCCTGCCCCTTTTTCTCTTCTTCAAAACATTTGGTTCATTCCTCTCATTGATAGAGATCACAATGCATATATGTGTGTTTTTCTGCATGCACAGAAGTGAAGCAAGAAGAGAAGGCAGGGGCTTAGCCAGAGACTTCTAGCCTTGGTCTTCAAAATTTTTCTTCACTCACTAATGGCAGCCAAGAGGCTCTCTGATAATCATATCCCAAGTAGATAATTAAGCAGATGTATGAATCACATTTTATTTTAAAGTAACAGCAATTGACATTTTTCCCACTTTAGAATGTGACAGACAAGTATGGACTTCATTAACCTTTTGCAATTTTTTTAGTGGTTTTGTGATTAAGGAGAGATGATAAAAAATGCAAGAACCTCCTTCTTCCTACATAAGTTCTGTGAGGCAAAATAAGTTGAACTATAAATCCAAATATCTTTGTGTGGCCAGGTATAGGTGAAGAGAGATTCTCATTAAGCTTCATTAAGGTTATCCTGAAAAAAGTGGCTTTTTAACTGAGTAACAAAAGATTTCTGTAAGGTGACCTTTGCCAAACATGAAGTATGAAGAGTATCAGTTTTGAGAAAAATTTAATCCCTCTGTGAATTAATAATCAAAAAAAAAAAAAAAAAAAAAAAAAAAAAGACTTTGATCAAAATAGATTTCTTCTGGAAATATGATCTCTATATTATTTATGTGAAAATCATTGACTTACTTTCTGGGGGAAGGACCTTGCAAGATGCAGGACATTTCTGAGGGCAGATCAGGGTTGATTGCCCACTGGAGTCACAGGACATGTCATTCAAGAGTAGAGCTGGGCAGGCCCTCCTTTGGCATTTGCTCACATTCCACAGTAGACAGTTGACACAGTAAGCAGTAAGACTGTTGAGCATCAACCGCTTTTGCTGGCTCACAAAAGAAGGTTGATAGGCTCTGCAACTTGCCATCACTTTCTAGTGACCATAATGACTTTTACCTTTGTTTTCATGCTCAACTACCCCTCCAGCTAAGATGTCTCATAGGGTGAGTTGAATGAGAAAGCTGCCTTTGGTATTTAGAGGAGATTTTTGAATGCACATCTCCCGTTTGGGACCCACTGTCAATTTTTCATGCATGTACTGAGCTTCCCCCCTCCTTCAGGAGACTCCTGATATCTAAATAATTCTCTTTTGGTACCCAGGGTTCAGATAAAGCTAAGATATTGCATAACAATGTCTATTTCACAGAAAAGTTTTAACAAATCCCAGTTTCCAGACAGATATGTAAAAAAGAATGTGTCCACATCTTTTGTGTGTGGATGCTGATGGTGTAATCATCTATAAAGCAACAAGAACTAGTTTAACCAAGTTCAACTCTGCTGTTCCGTTGTTTAACGTACTCCATCTATTGAGCTTGCCAGAGTTCTAAACTGTCTGTCAAACAGATGGAAACATATTGATATATAACATTGCTCTATTGTTTACTTGTCACCTTTACAGGTTTGGGCAGTTTTTACTATTCTTAGTTTTAGTTACATCATTGACCTTATCTAAGTTATTAAATTCTTCAAGCTGAGAACATAGTACATTCATTTTTAATATCAAACAAGAGAAATGATTGACCAGAGCTCTTTCTCTATTCTCCCCTAACTCCAAATCAAGCCTTGTGAATTAAGTACATTCTTTCTTGTAAGGTATTTATTACACCCTTTCAGGCCAAACACAAACCAATTAAAAAATGCCAATGGAAGAACTCTACCTGCAGTTTCCATTTGTTCAATATTAGTGCTTTTCCTTCCATCAGCTATGGAAACAAGCTTGAAAGCAGGTACTGTAACACTATTAGACCAGGGCGGTGTAACCAGAACCCAGCAGGAAAAAAAAAATAAAATAAAAGGGGTTTTGTTGAATAAAGCTGCATTAACTTTTAGGATTTGCATTGTCAAAAGGCTATGAAGGAGTTACTTTCAGTGGGAGTGGGGCACCTGGCTTTGAAATTCCCCAGGTAAAAGACGAACACAATCAGCTCCGTGCAAGGAGAAGCTTTGTACAGGTTGGATTGCAGTGTTTTTTGCACTTCAGTAGTATTTCTCATTTCCTTCTAAATTCATCAGTGTTGTGTGGGGTAGATCTAGTGGCCTTGTCTGAAATCCAATATGTTGTAATTTGTATAAATTCCCTAGCTATATGACTGCTACTGGTACCCACTAGTAGCAGGTGCCCATTTTGCTCCAGGTAATTCTTTTCTTCCTGCCTGATTCTGTTCACGTAGACCATTCATTACAGGCTAATAAACTTGGTTTGATTTACTTGACAGTTTTAGCTGAACTTTTTCCTACACTGAAGAGACGACCATCTGAGAGAGAAGTTTACTACCCAGCATTTGGGGGGTTTATTTAAAACCAATGTAGAAATGATACCTAGGGGCATACTCCAACCCCAGATCAGTTACTGTTGGTGCCTCAGATGCATCTCCTAACAGAGATTCCAGTCCTTTTTCAGAATGAGAGAGTTTTAGTTCTTAGACACTTCCCGACCATGTGCAAATTATTTCTACTATCACCTAAGTCACAGTTTTTAATGAGAAACCCAAAGTACCTTTTGTTTGGAACAGGTTGCACATAAAAAATCATGTTACTCTTCCCTATTAGCAAGTTGTTGATGGATGGTTGCTGTCTCCAGTGTACCTATAGCCATAGCTTCTGATAGGAAGCATCCTCATACTTCTCTTTTTCCATGACTTCTTCAGCTCCTTGCTTTATAGTTATTGATTACTTCTAAATGGTTATCTTCTTGTTTGCTTTGTGCTGTCACAGCTGCAGCTTTCCTTGTTTCAGTATAGTTACCATTTAAGTTAGACCTACTCAGGCCATTCTTACTTTGTTTCTTTTCTATCCAGATGATTCTTTAATTCTTTCCTACAATTTTATATTAATTATTTTTACATACAGATATAGATGAAGAGGGGACATAGAAGCTCACAGGATGAAGCACCCAGAGAAAGCTCTGGGATGGTAGAAGTAGTCCTCTAAAGTAAAAGGGGAGGAGACTATGGACATTGGCATTGAAAATTGTTTTTCCCTTTTATTTGTAAACAAATGTACAACATTTTCATCACCTGGGCAGAAGCCTATTTTAACACCTTCATCATGGACTATGCACTGGGTCAGTGCTTCCAGCAGAATGGGTAGGGTTGTATGCATTATTGTGAAGCACCTCTTCTTCCCCATTAGATTGCTATCAGTCTTAGAATTTGGCTATTATACTGTAAAGAATTATACATAAAAATCTGGGACCTGTATGGCTTGTTTAGGCCTCTTATACTGACCAGAATTCTAGCACCCTAACACTAGATGCATTAATTCATCCTGAAAGGTTGATGCATTTTTTTCCTGAATATGTGACTTGCAGCCTGACTAACAAGGAGTTGTTGTATTTTATGCTGTAACTACAAAATTATGCAGAACTCTTTAAAGAATACAAATGCTTAATGTGTTTGCTGTGCTAAGTGTGAAGAGGGCAAAATGTTTTGCATATGCTTGTATCCTAAGGGGAAACAGAAATTTCATGTCCCAACACACAGAAAAACACATAAAATCTGTTTCTTCCAGAACAACATCATTGGATATAACATCCATTTTCAGGATGTGCCTCTAGTAAAGACAGGGAAAGTAGCCTAACACTTTTGTATCTGTACTTACTTCCTCTGGCATAATTCAAACAATTACACTTAGTCTTCTGTTCAATCAACATGATGTATTGAAAGCATATTATTTTCTACAAATTTCAGCCAACTGAAATTTATTTTCTCAGCTTCAGTTACCACAAATTAAATCGTAGAATGGCTGTGATCTTCTAAGTGTCTTATTAGTGACTTTCTTACAACATGAACAACTTTAGCAACTTGTTCATGAGTGTGGTATGTTTCACTATTTGCAAAGGCAATATTTTTGATGTGTAAAGGTAATCAGGTAGGTAGCTGTCTGTGTTTCTCTGGCTGTTTTCTTGGGGATTCATTTAGAAAACAGTCCATTGACTTTTGGACCAGGAAGCTTTAATGTCGTGCACACTTATTTACTGTTAGCACTAGAAATTTCATACAGCTCTCACGTTTACAGCATCATATTCACAAGATGATATATCTTACCAGTCTGAATCTTTTCTTCTTCCTCACAGCATATTTTTCTTACTTCCACAAACTCTGAGGAGAAATCCCAGAGAGAATTTTAGTCAAGACATCCTAAGAGCTAAAGCAACCTTGTTAGTGCATTCATACAGAAGTGGGTCCAAATCAAAACCTGTGGTCTGTGATTCCTCTTCTGGAATTGCAGGAGCATCATACTAATGGTTTCTCATTGTCTACAGTGATCTAAATCTGTGCAAACTGGAATTGAAACACCACCACCTGGTTTTGATTACATGAAATGTTCTTTCACTTTTATTTTGTTCAATTACATATCAGTCTGCAAAAAATCATTGCTCCATCTCAGATTTGTTAGGAAAGTTAATCCTTTTTGCCCAGATGAAGACTTAATCGTAACAATCCATGTGCTTGCCACCTTCAGATAAACAGCTGTGATACATCATGCCCAAATTTGCTCATGATGGCTACCCACAGAAGCTGGACAATGCTGGAGAAGGGGCTGCACTGATAGGAGCCCATAGTGAGTTTTCTACAGTGTCTCATTGTATATCAATAAGGTCTGATGCATAGAATGATTGATTCTCCCATCTCCAGAAAGGTGTAATAGCAGCAGCTGCAGATTATAAAGAAAAGCAGAAAGGATGGACACAGGGAAAGAACATTTCCCATGGAGGAATGACTAAATAAACAAAATCTCTTTGGTTTCGAAGAGGATATGGCAGAGGTCTGTAAAATGGCATCAAAAAGAAGAGGAATCTGTTCTTCATTGTCTGCTGGAGGACAAGAGCCTGTGGACCTCAAGGGGTAGTAAGAGGAGACAGGTCCCTGGCAAACAGAGGGAGACCAGTCTTTACACAAGGGAACACAGGTAAGTTGTGGATCTTCTGGTTCCCAGAAACTGAAAAGTTTTAGATTTTACATGGGTTTATGGGCTACCTTGTGATAGAGAATTCCACTGAGGGCTACAAAAATATTTAAAAACAGGCCTTCTATATTAGGAAATCTTTGGGCTGGTAAGAGCTGGAGTCTGGGACAGTACATATACTTTCCTATTTTCTCCAGGCTGCCACTTTAGTCCACTGTAGTGCTGGTCTTCACAATTCCTAGAAACATTTAATATTTGGGGGATTTTTTTCCCCTGCTAATCCCCTCATGATGGTGTATGCCTATAACCATTTCACATAGAGGTAAAGATGTTCTTGTTTACAAATCAAAGATAAAATAAATAAATGAATAAATAGAAGAGGTTAAGAATGTTTGTTTTCACATCCAACAGTGTCTTTCTTTCTTAGTCCAACTGAGGAAGTGTCCAACCCCATCTGGATTCACATCTTATTTCTATACATAAAATCCTTTTGACATTATTAGGGCAGGCTCCATATTTTGGTGCTTTTAGCAGTCGTGCCTTTGCCATAAAGAAAGAGAGTAAAATATTGCAACCTGGATTGATATGTCCTGTTGCATCACAAAAAGGTACTAACCAAATATACGCAGCTCAGCATTTGAAAATATCACCGTGACCTAGTGGAAGATTTACTTTTTTTGTCTTTCGCTACTGTCTGCCCTTTCAGGTTGGAGAAACGAGACCATACCAAGCCAAAGTAATCTTCAAGTAAAAAACTGGTTTGAACTGGCAGAACTCCCTGTTCTACCCCCAGCTTGGAAACGGTTAAAAACAGAATATTAATTATAACAATAACAAACAAATCAGTGGGTAAATGCACTAATTATATTTTCATCATAGACAATCTGTGTTACATCCACTATCACTTTGTTTCAAAGAAAATATTTTGATATTTTCTGGCTAGTTTTTGTCAGGTTGAAGTAGAGGTTTTGTGATAGCCACATATAGAGCTTCTGTAGGCTTTTATATTTCTGCATTTTAAGTGCTTTCCTGTGTTTTTTAATTATTGGCTGGATAACGAAGTAGATAACAGGGGAAAGAGGGGAGATGTTTAAGGATCCACTAGGTGTTGACAGCATAAAACCTTAAAAGTACAAGTAGTTGCAGCTACAGACTTTTCCTAAAATAGCGTAATTGTTATTTCCCTTCTTCACAAAAGCATTGTGAGAATTCAGATGCTTTTTCTTTGTACAGCACATGAAAGGTAAAGAATGCCAAACAATTATACTTACTCATTTTGTAATGTATGGCAGGAGTTTTTATTGGCATATCCTTGTTAAAAATGATAGGTAATATCATTAAGTAATATCATTAACTGTCTGGTCCTACACAAATAATCTATTGTATCGATCGCCCCATAGAAATAAAATGCTGTAGCAATTATCTAGTTGAATGAACCAGTAAAGGCTAATTTCCTTTGAATGCTTTAGAATTCATTTCAAACCTTGTAACTGGTCATAATATCATTTCGGTATGGAGACAACTGCCAATGAAGGCATCATATTATGGTGTTCCTGTTTATAAATAGAACTGAATCCTAGTTGATTTTGCCCTTTAGACTCTATTTCGTCCCCATCCCCCGAACCCTGCCCCACCCTTTTGCTTTCAGCCAAGTGCCTGGGATCACTATAAATCAGATTATGAAAAAACCTTCTTCTGAGAAATGTAAAGCTGTTTTAAAGTTGAAATGCATTGAAACAGGAACAAGTAAAACTGTTGCTATTTATGATATTGTCAGGGAAATCTCAGCTACTGTCTCTGCTGCAATGAAAAGAAACAATGTCATTGGGAATATGTTTTCAAAATTCAGCTCAACATATATAAAAAAAAAAAAAAAGTTACTATATTAAAGGTTAAACTGATCCTTAAGCTAAGCCACTAAAATAAGTGGAATTATAGTAGGGATAAATATGGCCCATTAGGTCAAATTCTGTTTTGGTTTACACTAATGGAAATTAGAACAATCTGAGTGATTGAAAAAAAAATTAAAAAAAAAAAAATATATATGTATATATACATAAAAGGTATAAAAAAAGGCAGCGTATGCCTCTGTATAGAAATATGATGTTTTATATACTGTGACAACATGTTGACAACATAATCTCATGGTAGCAAAACATTCAAACCTTATTAAAACAAAATAGTAAATCTGCAATACTTAGTAGAACTGCATGTTTTCCACACACTGAGAAAGGTTTTTCACAGTTTATCATGGAATTCATATTGGGAAAAACTCTGAAAACTCAGAAATTCAGTTGAATCAAAGCTAGAAGAAGGAAATCATGATAAGTATTTTTTGTTGTTTGTGCAAAGATGATAATTTGGATGTAATTATTTATTTACTTGTTTACTTGGTTTTGACTCAAATATTTCAGTGGAAAACATGAACTATCTCTTCATATACAATTGTATGAACTGGTAGTTCTTTGACATTAAAAAGAATTATGGTGTTATGGATTTTATCATGATTCAGAAATCTTAAAAAAAAAAAAAAAAGTATTAGAAAGGATAATTTGATAAAACTTCTTACTACTTTTCTCCAGGGTAAGGTTATTATGTCAGTTATGAAGAAGAGAGGCACAGTCTGCAGTGCATTGCTCTCTTCACATTATATAGCAATTAAAGGAAATCACATCTCAGAGGTTATTGAATATGTTCTTTACTGTTGCAGGCTGGAGTTTTCTCTTCCATTTCTCTCGTACACCCTGTTTTCACTCCACTGTATCACCAAGAACACAAATAGCTCTTTATAACTCAAGGACAGTAACCCATCCCCCTGGGGGTGCCAGCTGTGCTTGCCACTGTCAGATGTTCTGTCCCTCCATCAGACCCAGTGTCCTGTCCACTCCCATGTAAGGCAGCAGTCATCTCCTTCTTCAGGTCCCTCTGAGTTGTACTAGGCTCTCTTATCTGCTTCTGTTTTTTATCTCTAGCTAGTCTCAGTCACAGATTCAAAATCAGCTGCAATCTCTGTGACAGCAACTCAGAAAACAGTGCTTTTCTTTTTCTTGCAACAAGCATTTAGGTTTAAAAAGTATTCTCTCTTCAAATAGTTCTGTCAGTCAGTCTGGAATGAAAAAATAAGTTGTAATCTAAAAATCCCTGAAAATAGATGACCAATGCCAACTCAGTGTTTTCTTTAACCTGCCTAGAATACAGGCTGGTATCCTTGGGACTTAAAAATGTAGAACATCCAGTTCTTTAGGTTGGAGTTTTCTGCAGCCTGTTTCATTCCCTCCTTTTTGCCTAGAATGATGGGTACTCTTCAGTGGGGACCACAAATAATTCAGTAAAATCTGATGCCTATTACAGCAGTGTGCAACAACACCCCTTTGTTAGAAGACTACTCAAAAGATATAAAAAACTTCAAAGAACATTAGCATGTTTAGGCACAATAACCTTTTACTAAATGCATGTTTTGCTAACATACAATTAAAATGTCATGTGCTTTTGTGCATTTCCTCTTCCATTACTTGTGATGTTCACCACTAAGATATATTAAGTTTCCTTTTGTTTAATCAGCTCATTCATCTTCATCAGCTATTTTAGGTATTCAAGAACCTGAAATTGTTCAAGATATTGTTATAAAAATATGACACATTAGAAATCTGTAATATTTCCTTGTCAAAATCTGAAAGGAACTTTGTAAACATTAATAAGTTTCAGATCATACTAACATCCCAATGATCTGGGAGAGTGTATTCCAATTTAATACATGGATTTAAAAGGTTAAAGTCTTGTCCTAAAGTCAAATATTCACTTTCAGTGCCAGCAGTCAACACCAGCCTTCCTGATTTACTGCCATCTGGACTGTTTTAAGAATTTTCCAATGTAATGTTACAACTCATTGTGTATCCAGTTGAGATCAATTATGAGAGAATCTCCACATGTTCAGAAGCTCGAGGCTCCATTAAAAAGATCCATAAGGGGTCTTTTTATATCTATAGAACAATTTATACCAAGTCAGGACCTGACTCCAGTTCCTTACCCAAACTGCTGTGAATGTTCCAAATTTCCGACTGAGTTGGACTCTCTTATCCACTCCTCTAGGATGAAAGTTGGCGAAAATGTCAGAAAAATAATCAGAAATATGTTTTTGCAGAGTGGCAGCAGCTTTGGGCCTTTGGCAATTAAACTGTATGCAGAGTTTATGAAGCAACAGAAATGAACAAGAGATTGTAACTATAATACCATATCTAGGGATCCAACCCTGAAAAGAAAAAAAGGCTGCAATATTTGTACACTGCATGACCCGCATTTGCAGGGTCATCTGAAGGCTTCCTGGAACATGAAGGGGGAATATTTTCCTAAAAAGTCATCACGAGTTTTTAGCTGATATGGAGACATCGAAGTTGTTTAAAAATGCCATCATGGCCACATCGACAACAAAGTCAGAGCTGACTTTTCTTGAAGGAGTAACCTCTACATGAAGCTCAGTTATTTATCTATACTGATGCAGATCTACTGGTGTTGAATAGTCCAGAAATGGTACACTCATACACTATTGTATGTCTGAATAGGAAGTCCCTTACAGTCTGGATGTATGAGAACTACAGCTTCTCTGGGCATGCAGAGTTGTTCTGCATGGGCACTGCTGCCTTTGCCTGGGACTTCCAGATGCCCAACAGGGCACTGCCCCATGCAGCACAGGGTGTATGTGCCACTGGAAGTTTGGTTCAGTGATATAATAATCTTTATAGAGATATAACAGTGTGTCAAAAAAATGTCTTCTGTTTCATGGTATTCTGTAACTGGAGATTTAACTACCATTAGTCCAAATTCTAGATTTTGGCACCTTCCAAAAAAAACAGTGACATATTATTTTCTATCTCTTCCACTCCATCCTGTAACGTAGACTAACCAGACAACTCTGTGACCATTTAACAATTTCCTTGTCAAAATATTAATTTGCAAACAGAAGCACACACTTCTATTTATTCAGAAAAGTTTGACAGTATAATGTGCTGAGTCAAATCAAGTACTTAGCTCTGCCTAATGTGTTAGATATACAGCAGACAAATCCAGAAATTTGCAGAGGTCTTAATTGTATGTATGAAGTTATTTTACTTATTGGAAAAGTAATAAGAAATATCAGACAGCAAAATAGGCAGTCAGGGACTACAGAATGCCAAAATCCCATCCAGAACTCCAGAATCAAAGTCTTTGAAATTTCTTTTGGAAAATTGTATGGAATTTAAGTGATCTGACTTAGAAAGATAAAAGGCCTGTGCTCACTTTGCCAGCACTTGATTCTATAGTTTTAGAGGGTTCAAAGCTGTCATCACTCTACCTTACATTCCAGCATTTTATTTTCACATAAAGTTATCTTTCATATAGCAACAAATAGTTTTTTACTTCAACACAGCTTGAAAACAAAATATTTCTCCATCCCAAATTATCCCATATAGCTGTTCTGAACTATTAAAATGACCTTTAAAATGGATTATTTATTCATTCAGTTCCTTGTCTTATTTGTTCACATTTAATTTCAGTATTAATAGTGCAGTCCACTGCACAATTTCATTTTAATGGAGATTTTTTTTTTCATAAGTCATATTTAATACATAGTTTTAGCCTTAGGAGACAGCTCCCATTTTCCTTTATGGCATATGTAAAGGTCTGTTTCTGTTCAATATTGTCTAGACTTGCCTTTTTAATATCATGCTTAAAATAGATATTCATGTAAAATATTCAGTTTCTGGATGTCAGAAAAGGCTGGTTTATTTTCTACATGCTGAAAGGTAACCCAAGATGGCAACCAAGGGGATCACAGCCTGATTTAAATCCTCTTGTCATGAATTTCAGCGTGCCGCAGATCATAACCTAGAGAATTAGAATATGAATGTCTGATGCTGTTTACAATTACTGTTTTTTCTGTAATGTGACTGGAATCTGGTCAGGTTGAATCAAGTGGAATCTGTTCAAAGGAAGTAAAATTACAAGCTGGTTATAGAAAACTTAGCAAAATCAACCCCCATATCTATGTGTACTGCCTTGTTTGGATTCTCCCATGTCTGACCATGAAGAAAACATAAAAAAAAAAAAAAAAAAAAAAAAAGTATCCTGCATATCAGCATTCCCTAAATCCCGTCAGTGGCCTGAGATGTCCTGAGAACTTCATGAAGATCCCACCTACCCCCTGGCTGCACTGGGGATCATGGATGTACCCAGTTACTCTGACACACCAGTAGCTACCCTTAGCATCAAGCTTGTGCTGCTCACCAGCTGGCTTGTGTTTGCTGGCTTTGGGTTTTGAACAGTGAAAAATGAATTTTTGAAAACAATGTTTTCATTATACTGTAGGGGAAATGCTGAGCTTATTTAGCACCACATTCTGAATGCTAACCCTGCCCAAAAAGCAGCTTTGCAGAAAAACCAGAACAGGCTTAGGTTCAAATGATTAGTTCTAACATTTCAGGGCTACAAATGCAAAAACATTCCTCAGTACGTGGCTATGAGATCACTCCTACCATTTTAAAACACTGAATGTATAGTATTTATATCTATCATCTACAGCAGTGAATTTTACAATATTGAATTTGAACATGAGGCGACTGTTCTTGGACAAGGATTTAGTCTGGATTCTGATGATACCAAACTTTCAAGTCATAATTTTCCAGGCTTGCTATCATAGGAAAACAGCCTTTGAATTGCTTTGCAATGTACAACAGCAACAATAACAATAACAAAATTGTTGTCAGAACTAGTGAGTTAACTCTATGGCTTTTGAGCTTAACTTGGTTTTGATGGTTCTTCATAATTCCTGTCTTTGTACATACATAGCCCAATTGAATTTAAATTAAAAATAAAACATAGTCTTTTTTTTCTCTTTTTTTTTGGAAACCGCAAATAACTCAGACAAACACATGACATTGTCATAAAAATAATGATAAATAGTGATAATTGTGAAGGAATTTCAGTGACATATTTCTAACATTTCTAAAATTTCCAGTATCATTTTTCTGAGAATGAAAGAAAAATAATGAATGACTATCTCAGGAACAGAAATCTGTCTGAAAATTATTTCTGCCAGATTACATGGAAATAAACTGACTAGTTCATTAAGAAATCAGATGTCATCATGAAACCATACTGAATATATGACAATGCTGCTTCTAAGTGGTAGAGCTAAAATTCATGAAATTGGATGAATACTATTGTCATTGTCAATACATCAGATCAGACAGGAAAAAAAAAAAAGAAAGAACACACTTTTTAAAAAAAAAAAAAGTCATAAAAAAATAAGCTCCTTAACAACAAATTAGTTAAATACATTTATCACTTTGAACAATTCTCATCATAATACACCTATTTGTATAGCAGATCTAATTGTACAAAATATAATCTCTCCAATCCCAGCAGTATTCCTAGCAAGGCAAAAATTAAAGGTAATTGCCTCAGTAGGTAAACCTGGATCTAATCTGAAAATTGTAGTGACCAGCGGAAGTATTTAATGTGTCAAGGATGGCAGACAGGATGTAATTAACTCTCTCATAGTTTCCTCTGATCGTTGTTTCCAACTGTGACAATTCAGGGGTATAAATACACTTGGGACAGCAAAAAGATTAACTCACAATCAAGAGAAATGCTTTAACAATGTATATTGAAGCATTTAAGACTCCTTTGAAAGACTTTAGAAGATTCATTGTTTGTCTTCAACAAACAAACAAATAAATAAATCACATTGCTAAATTATCCTTTCCATAATTATACACTGATATCAGTATGTGTATTTATTATAGTCACATGTCGTTTCTGACCCTTATATAAGAAGAAATGCAATCACAGACATGCACTGACATTCAAAGGAGAAGTATTTTTGGAGGATATGCACATGCAGTAGTTTATTCAGGATGTAAAGCTCTACTGCCCTGAGCCAGCCACAAAAGCTCTGGGTTTCCATGATAGCCTGGGTTCACCTGACAGCCTGGGCTTCATGGCCCAAGGGGTACACTGTCACAAACTGAAAACAAGTTAGGAACAGTAGAATTAAATATGTGTATAAGTAAAAAAGGGTATAATTGCTCTAGGCAGTCCCAAGTGGAGGTTCAATATTGCTAAGAACAGAGCAGGAAAACACTCATACTATGCTGTGCTATTCGATGACTATTGAAGTGGGTTACCCTGGTGTCAAAGAGAGTTACGAAGCACTGGTACCACTGATCCCTTTTAAATTGTATGTCTCATGTTCTGCCACATTACCAAAGCATTTATGGCTAAGTTCGCAATGTAGGTGAAGAGTAAATCAGATTTACTTTGGAGAAGTACATGTAGCAGTCTGTGCCTGACCTTGCCAGAACCATATTTGCATGTTTTCACTTGATTGTTTTCATACTTCAAGTCAGGGACCTTGAGTTTCCCTCCATAAAAATCTGCACTTAAAGTCATCTCAGTATACAAATCTCTAAGAGAAGTAAATATATCATTAAGAGTGGTACAGAGACAGTAGAAGATGTTGAAATCTACTCATGAACACCCCACAGTCAAAATTTACTTCCAGACAGTCTATCAAATCATTTGATACATACTATTACAACTAAGCTAAAAAACTGAGGTTTTTATCCACCAAAAAAAAATATTTTTTTTTTCTTAGTGCTTACTTTTATAACTGGCTATTCTTGCTGCCTGTGTAGCTATCTACTACCTTTTAAGCTTGCCACATCTTTGGTTTCAGTAGTGCTTCAGTTGTTGTTTAAAAATGTGGGCTTTAGAAAAGATAAAATGAACTGATGTATGTGTGTAAGTCTCATGTACTGGGGGCATGAAATGAAGTACTCAACTAACAAATTTCCATAAACTGATTGTAAGTGTTAACATTCTCGTCTTGCATCTTAAGATGCCCTGTCTTCAAAATTGCTATGCCTGAGAAGCTATAATTACAGAGAGAATCCAAAGAAAATCTTACATTTAATTTTCAGTGCTCTTAACAGCCTTCCAAAAACTATGATTAGCAGGGGACAGAAGCACTGACCTACGATAATTATTTCTCCTGTATGTCTCATTTATCCAAAAGACAATGCAAAGATGGAAGAAAGTGTTTCTTTTGTCAGATAATGTCCATGTTTTTTTTCTGTTGTACAGTAAGATCACAGCTGAAGTGACAATAGTTAGAGGAGTACTCAGAAATGAACCACAACAGAAACTGCCTGAGAAGTTAGTAAATAATTCCTTTGCTAATACTTTCTGCTGTCTCCTCAACTGCTGCAAGCTCAATGCCATAAACATCCAGCAAGCCTCTCATTAATGCTCACTACTGGCTAGGATTTCTCATGACCTCAGCTGAAATACAGCTCAGAGAGAAATCAGCAAGGCATCAGCTCTCTCTGCAGCCCATAATGAAATGACTCCTTTAGTTTTTGACTTCAAAAGACTATCAGTAATTTTTGGTAGTAGTAACCTGATACTAAGTGAAAATTAGACAAGTATCTCTTTTGGCAAGATTATTCAGATTCTTTGATTCCTACTTTTCTTCCTCATATATATGCACATACACACATACCCTTACACATGCATGTAGGCATGCACCCAGCTCTGCTAATGCTTAAAATTTGTCAGATTCTTTTCCCTTTATAGTTAGACATTAAAAATTACCTCTCGTAAACTTCTCACAGAAGATACTCAACCCTTCAGAAGAGAGGACAGTACATATATGATAATAATGGCAAGCACTGACTTATTTAATTAGTAGGTATTTTAAAAATCACATTTTTTATCTTCATTTCTGCTGTTTATGAGCTCTTTGTTTTTCTCTCTCTCTTTTTTTTTTTTTTTTTTTTTTTTTTTTCTTTTCCCTTGGTCCCTTACTTTCCCTTCACTTTAGATCATTAAAATTAAGAAAATTATTTTAACGCTGTAGTCATTTTAGGTTTCCTGCTGGCAGCTCCATAATGCTTGGTTGCAATACTGCAGAAAAGTGTTTTTTTTTCTTCAAAGCCACATTATTCTGTAGGAATGTAGAAATACCTTTTTGTTTCTTTAACTATACATGTACATACATAAGATACTTGTGTATACAGAACATACATGTATATATATATACACATGCATGTTTATATATATACATACAAAACATTTAAATATACATATATATGAATGTGTGTGTCTGTCTGTATGTGATTGCATGTTTTCATGTACAGAATCTCAGTGGTAAGCCTGTTTTGAATGGAGAGTGTCCACTGGTTAAAGGAATGAGCTATTTTTCCAATGGATTAGCAAGCTTAATAGAGTCCTTGGGCTCTAAGTGGTAGATCCATTTCAAGCTTTAGAGTATACCACTGTGTCTATAACATGAGTCGTAGTGAGAGACAGACTGAGATGAGAAAGTGAGGTAATTCGCGTGCCATTTTGCAACATCATACCACATTTTCCTTTTTTGGCTTGTTTTTAAGGACATGCAGGCATTCCCTGTCAATCTCATGCAAATAACTCCAATGCATACATACATGAGCAATAATCTTGCTATTTTTGTCACTCAAGTAATGCCATCAATGTAACTGAGAACTGAAGTGGAGATGACACATTGCTAGAAACAACTCCCTGGCCAAAGTGTCTGATGGAAGTTCCGTGTTTGGTATCCTCATTAATAAAAATATTAAGCAACTCCATTCATTTAATGTGCAATGACAAAACACTTCCCTGTGTTAAGATCTATATAGGGAATCTATACAGGGATTAAATAAACCATGGTGAAGCAGGAATATAGTTTCCTTAAATAACATTGGAAACATGTTTAGAAACTGCTGTGCTTCATGAGCATAAATCTTCTCTGTACAGTTACCAGGTCAAGATCGCTGCCTAAAGATCCCATACAAAAGTGGTTTCACACATATTCTCTGCTAGTTATTGAAAGCATTTGTAAGGCCTGCAATCACAATATTAGCTGAACATACCCAGCATAAAATAAATAAATAAATAAATACATACATAAATAAAATAAAATAAAAAAGTGCTAATCTTCAAAACACTGAAATAACAGCAACACCTATCTTTTCATTTTGATTGTTTTTTATATATTTTTCCCACGGCAGACTCCCACTTTTGGTAGGTCCATGAGTCAGACCTACCTTCTAAAATACAAGTACAGAATTTCACTTGTAACTTCCTGGTAATGCCACTCACAAAGCAGAAGCTGTTGTTTGATGTACAAATAGCATTGATTTCAAGTGCTTAAGTATTATCAAGCGCATACTTGGAAAGACATTTAGTCGATTATTTAGGTGCCTGAAGTGCCAGCCAGCCCTAAATACAAGAAAAACCTGTTTACGTGATGGTGGAACCACTAACTTTTGCAGGGTGGTCTGGACAGAGTTCCTCTTACAGATTCAGAAGGCTGGAAGGGAAGCCCAGAGAAAGAGGCCAGGGGAAGGAAGTAGCAGAAGTCCAAGGCCCTCCTGGCTGGATTTTTTTTCTGAGCTTTATCCAGCAATCATCTGCAGTGGAATACATGAACAGGCTACAGAAGGAGATAACCTTAATCATGAGTGCTAAATCGAGGACACAAGCCTACAATTCATCCTTGAGGCACATGCTTAACCTCATGCCAGAGACTGTTTCAGGCTTTCGCCTTTCTTTGTTTTTAACTTTATGCTGTTGTATGCAGCACAATATCCAATGGCTCCTAAAAACGGCAGCTTTGCAACGTTCCTACACAATCTATATGGAAATCAGGAGTTTAGCAGTATAAAAACCATTTTCAGGGTAGGTCCATAACTGGGTACGTATGGCAGAGCTGGATGGCACAAGCCTTGCGTTTCTTTGGAAAGTGCCTGCTGCCTCGCTGGGGAAGGATGTAGGCATGTAGTGAAGTACTTTCCAGAAATCTGTGTATGATTAGATTTCAGATACTGAATAATTTATTCCTCGTCTTTGCATGTAAACATTCTTAAAAGCTTTTTGATTAGTTATTTGGGATATATTTAATAAATGGGCTAGACTGACAAATCTGGAAAATAACTGAATAACAGATAGATATAGATCTTAACAAAGTAGGCTGCTCCAACTATGGTTTCAACAAGCACAAACTGTGCTCCCATGGTCTTCAGAGACATCCAGAAAGCATCCATTGTGAAGAAGTATCTCCTTGGGGAATGGGGTACTGTTCCTTCTACCAGGCTTTGGCCTTTTTCTAATTATCACTAATTGTGCTAGTGATCTGAGTGCCTTCTCTGCTAACAGCTGGATTCCATTCTTCCTTCTGAAGCCTGAAGTTTCATAGATGAAATCAAAATATTGCTAAGCTGGCAATATTTGCAACACATTCTCCAGTAAGCAAGATCACAGACTCACAGAACTGTCTAGGTTGAAAGAGACCTCAAGATCATTGAGTCCAACCTCTGACCTAACACTAACAAGTCCTCCACTAAACCATATGGCTAAGTTCAACATCTAAACGTCTTTTAAAGACCTCCAAGGATGGTGACTCCACCACTTCCCTGGGCAGCCCATTCCAATGCCTAACAACCCTCTCAGTGAAGAAGTTCTTCCTAATATCCAGCCTAAAACACCCCGGCGCAACTTTAGCCCATTCCCTCTCATCTTGTCACTAGGCACGTGGGAGAATAGACCAACCCCCACCTCGCTACAGCCTCCTTTAATGTACTTATAAAGAGGGATAATGTGGCCCCTGAGCCTCCTCTTCTCCAGGCTGAACAAACCCAGCTCCCTCAGCCGCTCCTCGTAGGACTTGTTCTCCAGACCCTTCACCAGCTTCATCATCCTTCTCTACTCGCTCAAGCACCTCCATGTCCTTCTTGTAGTGAGGGGCCCAAAACTGAACACAGTACTCGAGGTGCGGCCTCACCAGAGCCGAGTACAGGGGTGTCGTGGTTTAACCCGGCTGGCAGCTAAACACCACGCAGCCGTTCGCTCACCCTCCCCCCTCCCTCTCTGGGACGGGGGAGAGAAATGGAAAGTGAAGCCCGTGAGTTGAGATAAAGACAGTTTAATAGGACAGGAAAATAATAATAATAATAATAATAATAATAATAATAATAATAATAATAATAATAATAATAATACAATGATGATAATAGTACTACTACTAATAATATGTACAAACAAGTGATGCACAATGCAATTGCTCACCACCCGCTGACCGATGCCCAGCTTAACCCCGAGCAGTCCCGCCCCCTCCCCTAGCTAGCCACCCCTATATATTGTTTAGCATGACGTCAGATGGTATGGAATACCCCTTTGGCTAGTTCGGGTCACCTGTCCTGGGTCTGTCCCCTCCCAGTTCTTACTGCACCCCCAGCCTGCCTGTTGGCAGGACAGAGCAAAAGTCTGAGGTGTCCTTGGCTTGGTATAAGCACTGCTCTGCAACAATTAAAACATCGGGGTGTTATCAGCACTCTTCTCATCCTAAGCCAAAACACAGCATTCCACCAGCTACTAGGAAGAAAATTAATTCTGTTCTAACTGAAACCAGGACAAGGGGGACAACCACTTCCCCTACCCCTGCTGGCCACACTGCTTCTTATGCAAGCCAGGATGCCGTTGGCCTTCTTGGCCACCTGAGCACACTGCTGGCTCATATTCAGCCAACTATCCACCAATACTCCCAGGTCCTTCTCTGCCTGGCAGTTTTCCAACCACTCATCCCCCAGCCTGTAGCTCTGCTTGGGATTGTTGTGCCCCAGGTGCAGGACCCGGCACTTGGCCTTGTTGAACTTCATACAGTTGACCTCAGCCCATTGGTCCAGATTATCCAGATCCTCCTGCAGAGCCTTCCTACCCTTGAGCAGATCGACACACGCACGTAACTTGGTGTCATCTGTGAACTTACTGAGGGTGCACTCGATCCCCTCATCCAGATCATTGATAAAGATATTAAAGAGGACCGGCCCCAGTACCAAGCCCTGGGGAACGCCACTAGTGATCAGTCTCCAACTGGATTTGACTCCATTTACCACGCCTCTTTGGGCCCAGCTATCCAGCCAGTTTTTAACCCAACGAAGCGTACGCCAGTCCAAGCCATGAGCAGCCAGTTTCTTGAGGAGAATACTTTGGGAAACGGTGTCAAATGCCTTACTGAAGTCAAGGTAGATCACATCCACAGCCTTTCCCTCATCCACCAAGCGCATCACTTTATCATAGAAGGAGATCAGGTTTGTCAAGCAGGACCTACCTTTCATAAACCCATGCTGACTGGGCCTGATCACCTGGTTGCCCTGCAAGTGCCACGTGATGACACTCAAGATAATCTGTTCCATGAGTTTCCCTGGCACTGAGGTCAAACTGACAGGCCTATAGTTTCCCGGGTCTGCCCTCCGGCCCTTCTTGTAGATGGGTGTCACGTTTGCTAGCTGCCAGTCAACTGGGACCTCCCCCAGTAGCCAGGACTGTTGATAAGTGATAGTAAGTGGCTTGGCCAGCTCCTCCACCAGTTCTCTCAGTATCCTTGGGTGGATCCCATTTGGTCCCATCAACTTGCGCACATCCAAGTGCCATAGCAGGTCTCCAACCATTTCCTCCTGGATAGTAACGGCCACATCCTGCTCCTCATCCCCTTCCACCAGTTCAGGGTACTGGGTATCCAGAGAGCAACTGCTTTTGCCGCTAAAGACTGAGGCAAAGAAGGTATTAAGCACCTCCGCCTTTTCCTCATCTTTTGTAACTAAGTTCCCCCCTGCATCCAGTAAAGGCTGGAGATTCTCCTTACTCCTCCATTTTGCATTAATGTATTTGTAAAAACATTTTTTGTTGTCTTTGACGGCAGTAGCCAGATTGAGCTCCAGACGAGCTTTGGCCTTTCTAATTTTGTCCCTGCACTGCCTCGCAACATCTCTATAGTCCTCCCAAGTGGCCCGTCCTCTTTTCCAAAGATTGTAAACCCTCTTTTTCCTGCTAAGCTCAAGCCACAGTTCTCTGTTCAGCCAGGCCGGTCTTCTTCCCTGCTGTCTCATCTTTGGGCACATGGGGACAGACCGCTCCTGCGCCATTAAGATTTCCTTCTTGAAGAGCGCCCAGCCTTCCTGGACTCCTCTGCCCTTCAGAACTGCCTCCCAAGGGACTCTACCAACCAGTGTCCTGAACAGTTCAAAGTCAGCCCTCCAGAAGTCCAATACAGCCGTTTTACTGGTCCCCTTCCTGACTTGTCCGAGAATGGAGAACTCTACCATTTCATGGTCACTCTGCCCAAGACAGCTTCCAACCACCACATCTCCCACCAGTCCTTCTCTGTTTGTGAACAGAAGGTCTAGCGGGGCACCTCCCCTGGTAGGCTCACTAATTAGCTGTGTCAGGAAGCTATCTTCCACGCTCTCCAGAAACTTCCTAGACTACTTTCTCTGGGCTGTGTTGTGCTTCCAGGATATATCTGGGAAGTTGAAGTCCCCCACGAGAACAAGTGCTGACAATTTTGCAACTTTTGCCAGCTGCCTGTAGAACTCCTCATCAGTCTCCTCATTCTGGTTCAGCAGTCTATAACAGACCCCCACCAGGATGCTTCCCTTGTTGGCCTTCCCGTTGATCATAACCCATAGGGACTCAACCTTATAATTCCCAGCCTCAAGTTCCATGACATCAAAACTCTCTCTGATATAGAGAGCCACACCATCACCCCTTCCATGCTGCCTGTCCCTTCTGAAGAGCTTATAGCTAGTCATTGCAGCACTCCAGTCATGAGAGTGGTCCCACCACGTTTCCGTGATGGCAACCAAGTCATAGCCTGCCTGCCGCACGATGGCTTCCAGCTCCTCCTGTTTGTTATCCATGCTGAGTGCATTAGTGTAGATGCACTTCAGTTGGGCCATTGCCTTCTCTCCCAGCCTTGCCATTGTTATCCCTGGCACAGTTCTAACAAGCCTTGTTTCAGCCCTGTCCCCCTTCTTACCTAGTTTAAAGCCCTCTCAATGAGCCTTGCCAGCTCCTGGCCTAGGATCCATTTTCCCCCTAGGGACAGGGACTCGTCTGCAGCCATCAGGCTGGGTGCCAAGTAAAGTGACCAATGGTCAAAGAAACCACAAAATTTCTGTGTTGGCACCAGCCTCTGAGTCACGTGTTTAAGTGGACTTTCCGTGTCCTCTCTGTACCCCTCCCTGCCACAGTAGGGACGGACGAAAATACCACCTGTACTCCTGCTCCATCCACTAACCGTCCCAGCCCCTTAAAGTCTCGTTTGATGGTCTTCAGGCTTCTCTCTTCAATGTCATCACTGCCAGCCTGGACTATTAAAAAAGGGTAATAGTCAGAGGGGCGAACAAGGTTGGGAAGCTTTCTGGCAATGTCCCTGACCCTGGCCCCAGGGAGGCAACAGACTTCTCTATGAATAGGGTCAGGCCGACAAATAGATCCCTCTGTTTCCCTGAGAAGGGAGTCACCCACAACAATCACCCTTCTTTCTGTCCTGGTGGAGGCAGTCCTGAGGCATGGAGTCGACTTCCTCGCCGTAGGCATCCTGCTGGGTAGACTTCATACCTCTTCCTCAGCTACCCGTCTCTCAAGCTCCAGGGCCTCAAACCTGTTGCGTAAGGCACCTGGGAAGGCAGGGCCAGAAGGGGGGGGCATCGCCTGTGATGTCGAGCAGGGACCTGTTTCCACTCCTCCTTAATTCCTAGGTCCCCTTCCTCTGCCCAACAGCAACAGGGCAGGGAGTCCACCCCCATTTGGGGTGTCTCACCCCGGTACCTGTCCTTCAGGCCACACAGGGAGTTGCTCCACAAGTCTATCTCCTGCTCACACTCCCTGATGTTGTGGTTCCGCTCGAGTGGGCAGCCGAGCTCCACCACAGCTGCTTTCTCACTTCCTCTCCTCAAAGAGGAATGGGGAGAAAATATGTAAAAATGGCTCAAGGGTTGAGATAAGGACGAGAAAATCACGCAGTAATTATTGTAACGGGCAAAACAGACTCAGCATAAGAAGATAGTAAGATTTATTGCCTATTACTAACAAGCTAGAGAAGTGAGAAACAAAGGAAAAAAAACACAAAAGCACCTTCCCCCCCCATCCACCCTCTTCCACCTCCTCCCCCTGAGCGGCACAGGGGAACAGGGGAATGGGTGTTATGGTCAGTCTACAGCACTTCTTCTCTGCCGCTCCTTCTCGGTCACTCTCGTCCCCTGTGCTGTGGGGTCCCACCCACGGGATGCAGTCCTTGATGAACCGATCCGGCGTGGGCTTCCCACAGGCAGCAGCTCTTCCAGAGCTGCTCCAGATATGGGTCCGTACCACGGGGTCCATCCCTCAGGAGAAAACTGCTCCAACCTGGCTCCCCTATGGGCAGCAGCTCCTGCCAGGTCACCTGCTCCTGCGTGGGCTCCTCTCCACAGGCCACAGGTCTGGCCTGGAATCTGCTCTGGCAGGGGTCTTCCACAGGCAGCAGCCTCCGTTGGTGCAGGGCCACCTACTCCACCGTGGTCTCCTCCACGGGCTGCAGCGTGGAACCCTGCTCCACCGTGGTACTCCATGGGCTGCAGGGGGACATCCTGCTTCACCATGGTCCTCACCACAGGCCACAGGGGACTTCTGCTCCGGCGCCTGGAGCACGTCTCCCCCTCCTTCTACACTGACCTTGGCACCTGCAAGGCTGTTTCTCACTCCCTTCACTCTCCCGGCTGCTGTGTGGCACAGCGTTTTTTTTTCCCTGTCTTAAATATGCTCTCATAGAGGCGCAAAACAACATCGCTTATTGGCTCAGCTCTGGAAAACAATGGGGCCCTTCCCAAACATGGGGCAGCTTCTAGATCTTTCTCACAGAAACCACCCCTATGGCCCCCTGCTACTAAAACCTTGCCACGTAAACCCACTACATTCCTCAACCTCTCGACCTCCTCGAGTTCTGCCACGAGGCAGACCAGGTCGTCCACCTGCTCGCACCTCACACACACAGTCTCTGTGCCCCCCGCAGGTGGTAGCAACAGGCTCAGGCACTCCCTGCACCTGGAGACCGGAACTGCCACAGTTTTGAGTGGGCAGTCGGTCTGGGTGTATACAGACTTCCTGGAGAGCGCACTGTGCCTGGTGTACAACATTGTAGATGAGCTAGCGGTAGACCACTGTTAGAGGAGGTGTTCGTATGGGCAGGGGGGAACGCTCTGCCCTTCCTGCGCGAACCGCCGCGCGAACTGCTGCGCCTCTCCCTTCTGACATGCCACGCCCTGTTTGCCCGTCCTGGTCACCACGCTCCCTAGGGGCAGCTTATGAATAGCCGGGGGGTGGAGGCGCTGTTGGCTCCGCCTTCGCTGCTGGCTCTGCCTACGCCTCGTTCTCACCTCGTTCACCTCGCTCACAAGGGTTGTCGGGTCCTGGCAGCTCCCTTGAGTGGGCTCGGTGCCGGAAAAATTAACCCTGCCTGTCCAATCCCCCGCTCCACTGCAGAACGTGTCTGCCCTGGAGCCAATCGCCTCGGCAAGCGGCATAGATAATGTGAAATCTACCACAGAAATTGAAAAGTACTAGACTCCTCAACGCATATGAAAGCACAAACTATGACACTTGGTACAGTCTTAAAAACTGAACTATGTGAGTCCAGAACTGCAAGTCTCTTTTGTAAAGGTATGGCAGACTGTCTGGCACTCAACAGCTTTCCTTCACCTAGGCCTTTGACACTTCTACTCCCAGCATTAGTCTAAAATGATGCAACATAAGGCAGCAGCCAAGAATAGCTTCAGAAAAACAGCCATTTTTGGAAGTTATTTTAAGATTGCTTTGCAAACCCAAACACTTCAAAGGCAGCATAAACTGTGGTTGTCCTGTATATCAGTGGGAAATAAAAAAACATACACCAATGTTTCCATAAATAGAAATATTTTCATAATGATCCAATATTTTAGTTCCTATATTCATCCTTTTGATTTCTACTTATTTTGTAGGCTATTTTGATAATATTTTTAAAGAATTTTATAGCAAAAGTTTCTTTTTAAAAGTGCATGGTTTTCTTGTTTTCAGGTGAAAAAAAATATATATACTTTTGATACCATGATCATTACTTTAAACTTTCATTTTAGCTTTAAAACTTATGTGACAGAGCTCTCAGGTTGCCTTTCCCAAAATAAAGAAATGTCTTTTTTCTTTGACATGTCAAATTTCCAGCAAGTCAGGGTTGCCTATTATTTGATAAGGAAAGGCCAGGGGAAAATAAATAAATAAATAAATAAGAATAATAAGAATCTTTGAACCCTCAATGCTGAAAGAAAAGAAACTTTGATTTCTTCAAGAAATAGTTCTCTATTTTGGCCAATCAAGCAGAATGACCATTGCCCATTGCTCAGGAACCTTGTACTGTGACCAGCTTTTGCTGCAATGCTACAGCTTGCTTTTTCAAGCTTGTTTCATTGCAGAAATGTTGTACATTTTATTTCCTATGTGTGAGAACTTTTCTCCTTTATAGACAGACAACAGTGACAATTCTAGTAACTTCTGATACCAGAGAATATGAATGTTCTCTGCTTTTATAGGAGTGTATAAAAGGAAAATCCTGTTTTCCTCTCCCATGAAATGATATCAGGTCATACTGATCTTTTCTTTCAATGTGGCAAAATCCATGGTGACCATCTCTGTATCTGTTAGAAGCTGATCTGGCATATGTTCACTTGCTATTGTCACTTCCCTCTCCAACACACCATCCATTTGGTTACCAGGTAACACACATTGCTAGGCATTTGCATTAAGCATCGATGCTTGTCATGTTTTTTAAACTGGGTTTTTAAAAATAACCAAGGTTAAAATAGGATTGTGTTATGGCTGGGAATCTTCAGATTCATTCTGGTAACTTGTCAGGATATCAGCAGTATAAAATCCATCTGTTGACAAAAATATTACTGTTTAATAAGCATAGGACCAAATCCCTGTGGATGCAGCTGATTTCAGTGTTGATAGCTAGAAACAATTTGATCTAATGCCATATCACAACATAAGGCATTATTTCCCTCTTTACTTGAAAAGAATAATGGGCCAAGTCCAAGTCCAAGTTTCAGCAAGTGAAACTTTGAAGTTATTGGAATGGAGCTTGTGTATTTTATAGATGTGCTATGTTCATTAACTCATAATATTAATTGCCTAACACAGTAGAAGTAGCACGCTTTATGTTCACTCATACAACATGGTCCATGATGATGTGAATATTAGAGTTAACTAGAAATTTTAATTTACAATTTTAGGGAAAATTTTATATACTGAACATCATCCTCCACAGTTTCAAGTGGAAGATTATGACTTTGGGACAACACTAGAAAATTTCAGAAATGAACAAAGCAATGAAGAACTGTATTTCTGTTATCACATATGCTTGTTTTGTTGGAAAGTAAGGCAACCCAGTTCCCATGCTGCACTGTGAAAACTAATTCATTTAAATTCAGTGAAATAGGTTGCAGAGATTTTGTGTGAAGTAGAGTCCATCTAGAGAGTCTTGTCACAATGCCTGAGACTGTAGACAAGAACTGCAAGTTCCATATGGTTCTACAGAAAAAATAAATAAATAAAAATAAATAGAAATAAAAATAAAAAATAAATAAAAATAAAAATAAGCATTTTGTGTCCATATCAAAGGACTTTGAAATGTCAAAATGTTGAAAATGTCTTTAGAAAAAAAAGAAAAAAAAAAGTTGGTTGTATTTGAGTTGGTATTTATTCAACTTAAGTTCATATTTATTCAATATGCAGAAAATACCTAGTAATATATGTATTATTTCATATATTAAAATCTTATTTATTTTAAAGGGAGATAGTGATAAACTGTTTTTTGTCTTAAGTTTAGACGAGTCACAGATGAGCCTGTTTCCAGTAACACAATAGAACATGTCTGTGTTCTGTTCAATAATCAGGAGACCGGGAATTATTTTTATTACACAATCAGTGCAGAATTTCACCTCCTAAAATCTCTGGGGTTTTTAGCCTTAAATTTTGAGAGTTGGCATTAAACAAAACACTCAGGAGTATGATTCTACATAAAAGAATTCTGTGTCTTACATACATTTCATAGGTCATAACTTCAGTTTGCTATTCAAGCATGTTTGTTCCCAATATCTTTCCATTGTTGCTTCTGCGATTTTATTGTATATCACAAAGAATTAGAAGTATTCCAAACATGTTAATTTTTCATTTATTCTTCCAGTTCCAATTGGAGAAAGTTTTGCATAACCAAGATGTGAGTTTTTTCCTTCCAAAGTAATATTTGCATCTCCCAGATGATAATTTGGAGTGTCAGTTTATTCACTCAGTGTTAATGGATATATTTGCAACAACTTCAACAGAAGCCAGATAAGGTCTAGAGAATTGTAAACTACAGTGAGTGGCTGATGATGTTTTTTTCCACCACCATGATATGTGGTGATGATGAAGTTACTCGGTGAGGGTTCACTTTTGTATTTGGTCCCTGGCTGTGCCTTCAAAACACTTCAGTACATTAAAGCATCTGTGTGTTAAAATAAGAAAGCTATTTGTGGAAGTGACAATCTTGAAAAGAAGAAGCAGGTGTAAATAAATTATTACTATATCATGGTCTGCTTGAGTAACAATAGGATGGAGTCACTTGTTACTAACCACAACGTGTGCATGTGGGGTGGTGGTTGGGAGAGTGAAGAAAACATAGTTAAAATGCAGAAAGGCATTCATCTTGAGACAAACTCTACCATAGCTGTCAATGTCCTTCCATTGCATTCATATAACCTGCAGGGTCCTGTACTGAAAAATTGCTCTGAATGGGTGGTGTAATAACATTTTCATTCTGTGATTTCATTGATGGCCTTTCTTCAGCTGCTTGTGGAAAATGGAGTGGTTATTCCAGTTCACAAACAGCTCAAGGGAACAACAGAATTTGCAGGGTCTTAATTACTGTGCTGTTTCCCTATAGATTTCTCTTGTTATTGGTTCATTTAGATTGTAGTATTTCCCTTGGTGCTTCTTGTACTTCACTATTACCAAGGACCAAAGAAGTAATATCAAAGGCATGTGCTAGGAAACTGCATTTGTTTCCAGACAAATATTTCTGTGCAAACATTTGCATTTCCAGCTTGCAAGAGGAAATCCAGTATTTTGAAGAACTCTAACATCTATCTTCCTTAAGAAGGTGTTTTTCAGACTATACTAATAAATAGCAACACTGTTGGTGAGTTTTCCAAATGAGTTGATGATAAAGTATGACAAGTTTGTGGGGAAAAAAAAAAAAAAAAAAAAAAAAAAGACATAACTTGATCAGCATCCTAGATATGGAGTACCCCTAGAAATCCCTAGAAATCACCGGTATCATGAACCTGTTATTTATAATACCATCAGACAAACTTGGGAAACATGTTGTGGTACCTCTATGAAAGTATAAAAGACAGTTCTGTTTCCATACATCTTTAGCAATATATAAATAAGGTATAAATAAGGGAATCATGTATTTCTCCCCCTGAATTTAAGGCTTATTAAATCTATCACACATTTTAATTATTGAAAGGTTTGGACCCTCTATAACATTTTGGCAGATAAAAAAAAAAAAAAAAAAAAAAAAAAGTTCCTACTTAGAACAACTTTGAATTCAGTGACAATAAGGAAGTAATTTAATGCCTTTCATGTACAAAGACTTATTATTTCCTTTGTTTTGTAATATGCTTTTCCCCGAAGGATTACAAATTCCAGAAAGAAGAAGCAGAGTTACATTTAATGGTAGTGCTTTTCCCTGAGGGAAATCAGCTTATGAAGGCTATGAGGGGGAATGGGCTTAAGTTGCGCCAGGGGAGTTTTAGATTAGATGTTAGGAAGAACTTCTTCACTGAAAGGGTTGTGAGGCATTGGAACAGGCTGCCCAGGGAAGTGGTGGAGTCACCATCCCTGGAAGTCTTCAAAAGACGTTTAGATGTAGAGCTTAGGGATATGGTTTAGTGGGGACTGTTCGCGTTAGGTCAGAGGTTGGACTCGATGATCTTGAGGTCTCTTCCAACCTAGAAATTCTGTGATTCTGTGATTCTGTGACTAAAGCTTCAAAATAGTATTTATTTACAAAACGAAAGAACAGTTATCAAAAGGTATGTATGTACTGGTCATTTTAGGTGTACTGAATTTGCATAAAAGACTTGCAAAAACAGATATAAAAGCATTGTGAACTGAATTCAGCATTCAAATTCAGCATTTCAGCCAGAAATATATATTAGAAACACATTAAATAGTACAGAAAATTTCAGTATGATGAGCACAGGAGCCATGGCAAAGTTACTTTTTTACCAGCTGTAAAACCTGGTAGGGGAGAGAGGCCTTTGAGATGGTTTGGAAGATTGTGAGAGCATTCTTAGAGGGTGGTTGTGAGTGGAACATCTGCTGTGGGTTTGCCAGTTTGCAAAAAAGTTCCCAAGATACAAGCACAGCCAGAAGATGGGTGTTGATAGCCAGATGCGGAGAAAGGCATGGCACCTATATGAAGTCTTCAAAACCCAAGTGGAATTTAAAGCTAATATTTCTTGACAAAAATGACAAGAGAGGAAAGGTGGTATCAGCAGTCAGAAAACCCCCCAAGGAACACAGCAGGGGGATTTGGGCACAACAGGCACTTGGTTGGTATTTTCATGAGCAGAATCTGACCCTGAATTTTTGTCTTCTAAATGACCCAGACAAGATTTACTAGAAGAAGAAACTTTGTGTAAAGGAGTGCTTAAACAAGGCCTGCAGGATCAGGGCCTGGACCACCATCTGAATTTAAAGATGTATTTTCATAAACGTAGGTTCAAAAAAAAACCTCTTACATTATGAAAGGTACTAAATAGAAGTGTATTTATTTGTTTTTCTTGGTATAATGGTTGAATGACAAAATGGTCTGATGGTTCTTGTTTACAGTCATCACTGGCTAGGTCTCTGTGAAGCTTTTACAGGCAATAAAAGAGCCCTCAGATCAGTTTCTCTAGATACAGTAAAGTAAATACCCAGCTAATTTCAAATCTGGTGCATTTTCTTTGATAAGAAATGGAGACAAACCACCAAGAATATTGGTCTTCCGTGCCTATGTCTTCCTGGAAGGCTTTGATCACTGAGTGATATCATGAACCACTAATGTTATTATGGCATGATTTAAAGACAGTGATTACCTTGAGCTCATTTGCTATTACAAGCAAGTTTCACAATTTCAACAGTGATTCCTAGTAGTGTCACAAGGGCGTCTGATATCTTGACCTAATGGGTAGCTTCAACAAATATTGTGCCATGTTTGATTAAAGAGTAAGCCATTCACCTGATGTACTGAATTGTATTACAGGGACAGCAGTCCAGCATTATCTTAGAATCTGAAACCACAATTTCACTGTATATTAACTCTTTCCTTTGGAAACGAACTGTAACTTGGTAAAAGTATAGCTTATGATACATCTGAAAATCACCTTCATGTTGTCAGTGGAAAAAAGGGAAATGTCCCTGTCAAAGATACCTCCTTTTCCACAGCCTCCCTTCTAGGAATTACATGATTTTCAACGTTGCTGTTGTTGTTGCTGTTTTTATTATTTTTATCCACGGAACCTAATTTCCAGGCATGCAACAATAATTGTCCCCCATTTGCAATGTGATGGGAGTAAACACATTTTGCACTTTTATCTCCTTGTATCTTATACTGAGATATCATCTTGACTGCTAGAAAGTGAACCTAAAAGGGACTTCTCCTAAAGTGATAAGAAAATAAGCCATGAGCACAGATGTACCCAACACCAGTCTGAAAATTCAGCTGTCTGCATTTAGACTTGAGGGTTTTAAAATGAGAAAGAGAGAGTGCAAATATGCATAATTATTCCCCCCCAAATATGCAGCAAAATGGTTAGCTGAATAAATAAATACATAAATAAACATTCACAAAAACAGTTAGGAAAGTCTTTAGTTCTGCAACAGTGGCCAAGACATTAAGAAAAGCCACAGAAATAACAAGAACAGCATGAAGAAGGGCACATGTGCAACAGGTTCAGCTTTAGTTAAAGCAGCAGTACATTCCCACCCCTCCAGTCATCCATCAGTCATAGCTAACACAGGTTCATGAGGGGAAAGTCCTGTTTAACCAATTTAATTTCCTTGTATGACAAGATTACCCATCTATTTGACCAAGAGAAGCCAGTGGATGTGATTTGGATTTAAGCAAAGGTTTCAATGCTGTTTCTCACATGATCCATCTTGACAAAATATTCACCATAAAGCAAGACAAACACATAATATGATGGCTGACAGGTCAGGCTTGAAGGGTTATAGTAAATGGCGTTACATCAGGTTGTTGGCCAGTCACTAAAGGGGTTCCCCAAGGCTCCCTTTTAGGGCTAGATCTCTTCAGTGTTTTTTTTTTTTTTACAAATGACCTGGATGCAGGACTTGAATGCATACTAAATGAGTTTGCAGACAACACTTCATTAGGAGGAGCTGTTGACTTGCTCAAAGGTAGATAGGCATTGCAAAGAGATCATGGAATTATAGAATCATACAGTAGCTTGGGTTGGAAGGGACCTTAAAGATCATGTAATTCCAACCACCCTGCTATGGGTAGGGATGCTGTTGACTAGAACAAGTTGCCCAAGTCCTGATCCAACCTGCCCTTGAACACCTCCAGGGATGGAGCTTCTCTGGGCAAATTGTGCCAGGGCTTTACCACCTGCGTGAAGAATTTCCCCCTAACTTCTCATCTAAATCTACCTTCTTTTAGTTTAAAACCATTCCTCTTTGTCCTGACATTATCAGCCCAAGTAAAAAGTTGTTTTCCTTTTTTTATTTTTTTTAAATCCTCTTTAAGTATTGAAAAGCTGCAATGAGGTCTCCCCAAAGCCTTCTCTTCTGCAGGCTGAACATCCCCAGCTCTCTCAGCCTTTCTCCATAGGAGAGCTGCTCCATCCCTCTCATCAACTTTGTGGCTCTCCTCTGGACCCACTTGAACAGCCCCACATCCTGTGGGGGTGGATGAGAATGTTGATGGAAATGATTCATTACTAGACTTGAACTCTTAGATTAACTGACTAATGAAGTTGATATTTTTATCAGTACCTTCCAATTTGACAGGCTGAACCTATAGGTGCATTGTACATGTAAGGGCACAGTATTGATAGTGGAATTAGTTAAATTATTCTGCTTTCAGGCTAGAAAGATTAATTCCCAAATTCAATGCCCTTTAATTAAGCTTTTTTTTCCTTGTCATGATATTCACCATCCATTCTTCAGCTACTTGAATGAGATATTAAGGACCAAGATTCTGATTCCAAGGAGGTCCAAAAATCAAAAGTGGTGACAATGTATCTCTTTCCTGAACCAAAAATAAAAGTAAAAAATAGGAGGGAGAGAGAGAGTTCTGGGACTGGACAGAAATACAATACAATAAATACAACTAAATACAAGCCCTCATAAAGCTTTAGGAGATATAAAACACTTAGAATGATCACAGGCTTTATTCATTTCCTAATTGTGATCTCAACATTTCAAATATCATAAATAATTTCATATATCATACATTCATATTCATATATATCAACCATTTCACATATAATAAAAAAAATTCCAGATAACCAGTGGGCACTTTCTTCTAAATTATTGTTCAAAAACAGTTTAATATTTGTCCAGATGCCCAGCTAAACATGTCAATCTCAATCCTCAGTTATGTCCAAGGAGTATACTATATGACTCTAGTAAAGACATACGTGAGCGTGCCAACATGACTTTAACAGCTGAAACCTCCATGCTTCCAGTGTCTGCTAAGTTAGAGTTGCTAAGAGATGCATACATTTACGTAGCTCATCAAGAACTTCAAGGCACCTGTGACTCATCATGCTACGCACACGTTCTGTGTCCTTCGATGGTGTCTCTAATGCCTGTCACTGTGTACTAAGAGGCAGCATGACAGCTTTCCTTTGCTGGAAGCTGTCCCTGTGCTGTGCCTACCTCTTTCATTCACACAGTGGCATGGCATGATGCAAATCAAGCTGAGCGTAGCCAACAGCTCAGGCCCCAACTAACAAATTTTTGCACTGATTTTATGTCACTGAATCAATATACTGGAACTGTTCATTAGACTGATAATGTAATAAGAAAGCTCAAAAGAGTCATAATGTATGTAATTTAGGAGGAAAGCCAGATTATGCAGAATTGCCTATCTAAATATAGTAAGCATAATAAGTTTTTGTACGTTAAAGTCTGGCAATGAGATTGGGCCAGCTCAGGAAGCCTACAAAATTAAGCACACCGAAAGCATATTTACTACTGTAGTACAAGATACCTTTTTTGAGGGTGGCAGTGGTTTCTTTTATCTATTTATTTTTTCCTGTAAGAAGGCTGATGCGTATGTGTAAACATTAATCTGTAAAGAACTCAAGGAAATACATACACGTGTAATAAGGGTACGTTTAATGAACATCTGCCAATACAGCATATTCAAAAAAGCATTCATGATTTAATATATGGTCATTGGGACACTCTTGAAAGCTTAGAAAACCATTAATCATGATGGCGAACTTTTAAGTACATTTAATCAAAGCATTCTTTTGTTTCAGTTTATATGCCCTGTCCAGCTCATATAGTTCTTACTTATAGGCACATTTCTTTCTAAACATCAAACAGCTTGGTCAATAAACCATTTGTGAAACTGACATTTTCATCATGTTTAAAACATTTAATTTGCAAAGCCAGTGGTAAAAAAAGAAGCAAGGCAAGTAATACTTCTTATTTAGGAGTTCAGCCATGGTCTGATAAATGCCTTGATGCCTCCAATTTGACAAGAACTGGTGGCAGCCTCAGTTACAGTGTGACAGTATCTACAGTGAAGAAGCAGTAGAGTATTATGCCAACAGCGCTGTGGCTACAGTGACCCTTGCACTTTTGCTGCATTATATAGATATGCTCCAAGTGGAAATGAAATGATCTGTGCAGTAAGAGAAGGAAAAACAATTCAGCCCCATCTCAGGAGAAGGCAGGTGCTGTGAGGTGTTGAGGGTTGTGAAGGTTTCCTCATGCTGGACCCAGCCTTTCCAACAGCCCAGTCCCAGATGTCTTGTAGCTCTCAATGCCAGCTCACTGCACACAAGCCAAATTAGACATGTAACTGCTCTTCTGCAGACAATTGGATGCATTTCTGCTTTGTGTCGGAAAGAAAAGCATGAGTAGTGTTCGACACATTTTTACTTAGAGATAATTTAGCAAACAACAATTCTTCAAACATCAGAACCAATGAAAGCCAATTTCCTGAAGATCTGTGTCTGATAGTTAGTACTGAATCTAAATTGTAATGTTCATGAGAAGTCGTTTCTGTGACTGGGATATTTATAAGGGCTTCTCTGGGGTGAATTCTCTGGTGCCTAATAGCTCACAGTGCAGCTTTTTCCATAGTTACAGATTTTTTTTTCCACTACCTGATGAAAACCACAAGATTATAAAATTGGAACCAGCTGCTGCCTTAGGGCTTTTCACTCACTACAGGATTATTCTGCTAAAAGGAGCTAAATAGAATAATGCAGATCGGCATTACTCTGAGTGAACCTGCTTAAAATATTCAGATGGTGAGAACCATTAAGCATTTTCAATAATAATAACTGAAAGAAATAAGGTATTTTCTGGGAAGCATTCTCCTTATAAAGAATTTCAAATGTTTCTCCTAGTTGTACTAAATAACCAGAAACTTAGAGGCGAAAGCGGCCATGTATTTATTCAGGAATTGAAACAGAAGTCCAGTTTTGTAGATTTTGACTTCATCTAATCCACCTCTGTTTTCAACAAGTATGAACTTTAAAATTACCTCTATTTTACAGAATTAGATACAGATCTTATCACTCTGTTTTTTAGTCTGCCTGGATTTATTCTTTAGCTCAGGGAAAGTTAGTCTCTTATGTGTGAAAAGAAAAAGACTGAAAGAACTTTCCTACCAGAGAACTGGAAAAAATTGTCAATTCATCTTCAGTTTACAGAATGGATAATATTTTCTTTAAAGGATGGTGGGAATTCCTTTGAATAATTTTAAGATTCTCTAAATAAATGATTCTTTGATAGGTAGAAATGGTCATTTGAAAGTTCACATGAAGGGCTCACCCTGGATGCCCTCACTTGATTGCACAATGACCTAATGGTTTCTTGTTTGGAGGGTTACAAGTATTCATCATTGCAAAGATGATGTATATACAGTTTGTCACATCCATAGCAAATCCTTTTCATTGACAGAATTATTTTGTTTGCTTACAAAATAAAAGATTCAAGTTGAAAAACTTGTTCTGATAGATTAGCTACACTTTAAGTAAGACATCTGACATTAACATCTGTCTTAGAGAGTAAAAGAGTGTGTATTCACTGTAACAGCCAGGAAATCATGATGACAGAAAAGCAGAAAAAGAACTATATCCCTCCATGGCTTATTTCTGCCCTTCTGCAACACATCCTGTGAGCAGCTCAAGATAGAACTGTCTTGCCATACCTCTCCTCCACACCTATGCAAATAGCAAATAAGAATAATGAACATTTCAAGCAAGAACTGTGCACCAGGCAAACAATTCATAAACTGGAATATTTGTCTAAGCCATTTGCAGGTAAATTAAAATAATAAGCAAAATAATAATAATCACTGAAGTCTGTTTTGAGTGTCACTAGCAAAGTATGAAATCTGGTTTCCTGCTACTTGTATGCTGAGCTGTTATCTCAAATAGTGTAGAATGAGTATATTTTTCAATATACTTTTGATTTTATTTATTTGATTTTGTAGGATTTCCCACCTTCTTCAAAGTGACTTTGCAGTGATATAAATGATTATTCAGATAGCAGTGAGCAAGAGGGTCTTCTGAACTCTTCTGCCTGCTCAGCTCTGCATATGACAGCTCAGCTTGGCTACCTAAGGAAAAATCTATGCCTTTGCCTTTCAGGTCCATTTTCCTCCCCACAATCTCTTTCCCATCACTTCAAAATCCATTAGCCCATTTCAAACATCTTATCAAGTTTCTTGAAAAATAGTGACAGGGGAGGAGAGGGACCCACATTAGTGTTTCTGCTGAGGCTGCAATACACCTTTAATGTTATTTGCTTGTTTTAGTGGAAACACTGTCCTTTCAGTACATACAGTTCAGAGTCACCCACAGTGTGTTACCAGCAGCTAGAGTATAGGAAACAATGAATGGAGCATACTGAGTATACTTGTGCAAGAGAAGGAGTGTTTCAGGAGAGTGGAGCTTTGGGAATACATTTTAAGTACAATTGAAGGTGGTAAGAGATAAAGGTCACTAGAGCATAAAGAGCAACCCTGGAAATGACCTGCTTAATAGTAAGAACATGAAGTTCTATGACTCTGCTTCCAGTCCCAATCAGCAACCACATTGAAGTCACCATGTAAGTTCATAGTCCTCAAAAAACTTTGTTTCACTGTGGTACCTATGCAGTATTTTTGCATTCTTCCACTGATTTGCAAATAATTTACATAAGTAATTTAAGAATAAAAGTTGGGTGGTTTTGTTGGTGGTGGTAGTTTTGTTTGTTTGTTTGTGTTTTTTGTTGTGTGGTGGGTTTTTTTTTGGTGGTTGTTTTTTGAGTCAGAAATATGTTCTAGCCAATTTAGGAAAATGTGAATATGTAAATTTATACCTCCAATGCGGGGTTTCTTAACCATAATGCCATTTAACCGACTCTACAAATATATTTTTTTAAATAAATAAAATAAAAAAACAGCCATGAGAACTACAATAATGTCTAATGAAATATTTGATATACTGCAGAGAAACCTGAGGACTTGGCATGTAATTTTTAAAAGTTAGACTTCATTGACTTAAATAGCACACTATGATATTAATCATATCCCACAGAGCCACCATCTTCAGGTTCACAGAACATAAAGCAGATCCACAACACATATTTTCACCATAAGATTCTCTAAAACTCTTAGGAAAATATTTCAGAATGTTACTCCCTTACTGTTTATTATTTCTGAAGATAGTTATATATATATAGGGCTTCTAGAAATGTTCCAACAAAGCCAGTATGTTAGTATCAAAATGTTCATCTGAAATTATTTTGGTCTAGTGAATTTTTATCATCCCAAAGCCCAGCTTCAAACAAACTCCTTTTCCTGGCTGACAGCCTTGGAACCGGGAGCCATGTTGCTCTTCAAGGACCACTTCAACCAAAAATCGTCTAATCTGCTTAAGAGCCTGCCTCGCCTGGTCACAAGCAATCTTCATGGCTTGTCTTTTGAGTCAAGTAGTCAAGACAGTAGAGCCCCATTATCCTGGTCTATGTTCAGATGTCCCTGCGGAATCCCTGGAAAACTGGGAACCATCCACATAATTAGGGCTCTCCTCCAGTTTTGCAGCAGTGAGGTAGAAGCCAGATAAATTCCTCATTCCCCAAGCTTTCAAGGTCACACAGCAAGGACTAGAAGCTTGAAAACCCTCATTTGGGCTCACCATGTCTGTGTCCAGGTGGGGCTCATCCCGTTCCACCATTTCTGGGATTTCTCTGCAGCTTCTAAGGAAAACTGGCATTTTTTTTCAGTTGAACTGCTGCCACTCCAGTTGGAAAGACTTCTCATGAACAGCAAACTCTGCTTTTCAGACAGCTTTTAGAAAAAGTATGTCTCTTTCCCCTCTTTCCCAAAATAGACTTTACAGATTGAAAACATTGTCTGGTAGCAATTTCATTGTTGTCTGTCTTCAGTGAGGTTCCACTTGGGATAAGTGTCCCATTCACACATCACTCATTACTCTGTTACAGGCATCACAAAGGATAAAAATGCTGTAGGGAACCACTGGGGTGAAGGCCACAGGAAAAAAAAAAAAAAAAAAAAAAAAAAAGAGCAATTAAGTTACCTTATTACTCTATCAGATTAGTGTACAATCCCACTGGGAAAAAAAAATATATATATATATATATATACATATATATATATATATATATGCACACACAAACCCTGAAAAATAGCTGAAAGCTTTTATCTTGTTAGTTGTGTACAGCAGGCTGGGAGCAGATCGATGTTCCAGGGAATGTGTCAGTCACAACTGAAGAAACAAGGGCTTAATTCTGGGTCTGGATTTGCCAGAGATATCAAGACATTTCATTAAGAAAGATAATGTCCTCAGGTTTTCGGCATCTCAGACCTGAGATCTGATCCACAGGGAACAAGTTGAAAACAAAAATAAGGATGTGAACAAGAGCACAAAGTCCTAACACCTCCCTTGCAAATACAAGAAGTTTTAAACAAACTATCCACCTTTAATTTATCACATTTCTCAGCAGCATAAATTTATCAGATTTGTCAACCACAGCTTCAGCCTAATCTCGGGGAAGCTCACTCACCTTGCCGCTGTTTCTTCAGCTCCCATTACAATGTCAGAGGAGGGCTGTGCTATTTGTACATAGCCCAGTGCCCGATACCTACAGAACAGCCCAGGGAAAGGGTCAACCTGTGTTTGGGGAAAACTAATCTCCCTGTAGTTCCCCCAAAGAGCCTGTTAGAGTGAGTGATATGGAGGGAGCTCTCCTCCCAAATGTGGGGCCCCATCTCCCAGCTCTGTGTCTCTATCCTCTTCTGCCAGGCTGCAGGGGAGGAGCATAGGGATTGCCCGTATAATTAGAAGCTTCATACCTCACAACTAATCACAGTCTGATCCTCCTCCCTCTGCAATTGGCCTCTTCCCATTGCAAAATCCTCAGCTCCTGGGTGTTTCATTCTCCCTTGCTAATAAAGAGAGAAATTTAGCCAGTAATTCTGTGTGGCTGATGAACGTGCTTCAGCCTAGCTCCTGTCCTCAGCTTCTGTTTCTTTCACCTGCAACCTCAACAGAAAGACTTCTGCTTATGCCTAAACTATTGTGACAGATTACTTTTAATTAATCCATCATTAAATTGCACTTGACTCAGAGCAGAAACAATCTGAAGTGAAAAGTCTAAAAATTCCTACTCTTATTTCCTTGGACTGGGGAAAGGCAGATGAAGGGCTGTCTGTCCCGTAAACCCAGGACAGGAAACACAAGCATGCAAAGGAGCTCGGGAAGGACATCCTCCATGGTGGGTCACCTGGGAAGGGAGAACCCTGCTCTTGTGGTTCTGCCTCTGCTGGGATGGAAGAACAAGCCGGGGCTACCCCTATATAATACAATCAGGAAACACCTGGTTTTTAGAATGGCAGGATCAGGTTTTATTCAGCTGTTCTTTTGTCATAAACTTGGACGAAGACACTGCAACTTCCAGAAAGCATAGAGCAAGTCTAAAGCTGAGATATACCCTACCTGGGACTCATGATCAAAACTGAACCATTTCCCAGGTTGTGGCCTGGCATGGGGCCGAAGTAAGGGATCTCAGTTTAAAGGTCTGTGAATAACACTGGATAACATTTTAATTGACAGAGAGGATTAAACTTTGGCTCATGTTAAAAAGAAAAAAAAAAAAAAAAAAAAAAAAAGATTACATTACAAAATATATGTTTTACGTTTTTTTGTTGTTGTTGTTTTTTTATGTTTTTGTTTTTTTTTTTTTTTTTAATCAAAACATGAGCTGTAGGAACCCACTACAGAAGGTTAAAAAAGCAAAAAAAAGCACTTCTGAGTCTGTGGAAACCATCACCACCTTACGTTACACAAAGGACAGCACTATATCTAAATGTTGCAGGCTGGAGCACCAGCAGCCATTCAGTAGGCTTTCTGTCTGTTTGACAAAAAATGCCAGCCAGTAAATCCTATCTACTAGACTTCTACATATGAGAAGATGCTCAAATTTGAAGTAAATCAGTTTGTACAACTCTGATTCAGCTATAATCATATTGATATGCCTTTGTTTAGTTCAAATTTGTTTTCTGTTTCTGTTGCGTTGTGTCTAAAATTGATTTTATCCCTGACAGCGATTTCTATTTTCTTGTCCAGCTTTGTCCAGAATAAAAAAAGATTAAAAAAAATTAAATTTCCACCCAGAGAAGAAAGGAACAATGAATCAATTTTTACAAACAGACAAAAGAAAAACAAGACAACAACAACAACAAAAATCACCACCACCCTAAAAAAATATTCAAGTTGTGGCTAATTTGACAGTGGCATCTTGCCCGTGATTTGTCTTTCCTGGCTATGCTCTTGCTCAGCTCCACTGCTGTCTGTATGATACTCAGTCCTGTAAGTTTCCACTTAATGTGCTGGGGAAGTAAAAGCTGCCACTATTGCTCCTGTGTCCAGCAGCATACCATACCTTTATTATGTGTCTAAAAAATAACCTTTAGACAGAGTGAAACTGCATCCTATGGAAGAGCTGAAGCCCCCTCCAGGAGCCCCTGTAGAACCTGAGATTTGGAGGAAGCATGTTGGAGTCTGATCCAAGGGAAGAGGAACAGAGAACATATTCTTCTGAGTTTAAGAAGTCTGATAAAATGAAACCAAAAAAAAAAAAGAAAAAGAAAAACGAGAGAGAGAGAGAGAGAAATGAAACAAAGCAAAACAAAACAAAACAAAACAAAACAACATTCATTAGGAAGCAAGGAAAGCTATCCCATGATTCAGGAAGTCCCCTAATCCATACCAGACATGGTTTGAACTGTGGTGGGCTGTGCTACTGCCAGATGCTATTTCCAATGTGATTTATTTTAAGAGAATATTAGACTTGGCCAAGAATCTGCCTTTGTTTTACTTGTTTTTATCTGTAGGTCTTGGGTGATAGAAAGTACAATGGGATGGAGTTTGCTCTACTCCTAGAACAGAACCTTTTCCTTTTTGACATTTGTTGGACTCGCCACTGTGAAATCAGGAGACATTTCCAGACCACCTGACATTACATTTTGGCCTTGCAAGAATTATGGTGACTGCATTCAAGAAAACGATCAGCCATTTGTATGGATAGACCAATCTTCATGCTGATGACAGCAGCCCTTCTATTGCTAGTGCTTTTTGTAATTCCTGCTCCTCCAAGCAGCTAACAGCCATGAAGCCAGGCCATAGGAGGACCATTCCCTTCTCCATGGAGTGAGGCGCCCTTGCTAGTTTTCCACAGTAAAGATACGGATTTTGTTTCTGAAAGCTTCTGTGTATAAGGAAGGTCTTTGCAACCATTCAGAAATGTCTGCTGTTAGGGGAAGGGTGACGGCTGACTGCTCGTGAGAGAGAGGCGAGCTGGGAAATTAAGCACCCAAGCACAGGCAGTGTCCTCACCCATGGAGCTCCATCTCACGTTTGGCCAGCAGAACAGGGACCACTGACAGTCCAAGACAAAGCACACAAAGAAACAGCTCCAAGGTCCAACCATGGGATCCAGGCAGGAGCAGAAGAAATGGGGCCAGAGATGAGTCTGGAGAAAAGGTTGCAGCAGGAGTCCAAAGTCCACCCAGGACAGAGACAGAGACAGGACCAGAGACAAGCTACAGCATGTTTGTCGGGTCTGTCCAGGAAGCTGCCTACAGGGCAGGTTTGAGGCCCAGCAAGAGGCAGGGCTGGAAGGAGGGCTGGGGATTGGCACTCCTGCCTCTGGGGCAGGGACTGACAGTGCCAGGCAGAGCTGAAATGGGGACCTGGCCATGGGCAGGGGCTGGGGGAGACCCCAGGGGAAGTTGGGCATGGCCAGCAGGCCTGGTAGTGCCTTCATGGCCCCGGCAAATGCAAAATGATTCTTCTTTCTTCAAAATGATGCACATGTGTGGGTCACATGAGTTCACTAGTGTGGTCAGGATGGTCAACAGTGGAGATGATGACTACCTTGTAGCAGTTAGATTGTGATTTTGAATGATCCTTCTGCTGCAATTCAACATTTGGCTATATTTTTCCAAGCCCATTTCTCCATTCACACCTTCCTCTTCCTGTAGGGAGGCTTTAATGGAGTAAAAATGCCAGGGAGGCATTTGGGAAGCTCTGCCTCACTGAGAGCTTGTAGGGTCATCTGTGCAAACCAGATGTGAAGTGAGAAGGCAGAGGTCCAGCATGTTTATGAGCCTAGTCTTTGATGAAAGATACTCTGAAGACCATGGATGTAACAAGAGATAAAAATTCTGCAACAGAAAGCTCAGTAGGAAAGAGATTTCTCTTTCGTTCAAGCTGTGTCTTTCTTCCCCTTATCTGACCAATTGAAACAAAACTCCTCTGAGTAAATCTTTCACTCCTGGAAGTCACTGGTCATTAGCATGGCCATACTTTTTCTTATTTTTTCCCCTTCTAGTAAATAGGGGCATCTCTAAAGCTTCTTTTCAACTTCCAAACACACTGCTGTAAGAGCAGAAGATAAGCCTGTGTGTACAGAAAAAGCCCCAAAACTAGAAAAGTAGTGAGCCAAGAATGTTTAGCATATGTTTACGAAGGAAAATAGAATAATGTAGATACAGTGAAATAAACATATATTGTGGTGTGGTAACACATTTCTGTATGCAAAAATTCTTTCACGAAGAAAAGGTACTGTGGACTCAGTAGCTCGATAAATAATTTTTTGTTAGAGAATAATTCTTCCATTTTGAAAGCAGATAAGCTGCTTGTCTGGGAGCAGTGTGCACCAGCATAGCTGCAGAGCTGTGGGAACTCTCCTATCAACTGTTCTTTCTGACAGCTTTCCCCACAAGCGAGTCCTATTAGTGTCTGGGTGTATGTGTATGAGAGAGAAATAACAGAATCTCCCTTTATAAAACTACCAAAACCTCAACTATTAAAATCTTATGAAAACATTGTCTGCTTCTATAAAACACGCCCAGCCTTCAAAGCCACTCACTGCATCATGAAAAGCAGTAGTGGAGCACTGGAGCTCCTGAGAGGCTGGTATTTCATGAGCATCCGAATGAATGAACTTTTCCTACAGCTCTGCACCATGTGCTTTACTGACGGCAGTGACTAAGAAGACAGAAGCTCCAGCTGAACCTTTCTCATCGATGTGACATATACATGCAGACTTTCAGGTATGCAACACCACCTGAGCTCCGGATGACACCCTCACCACACTCTGGGCGCAAAAAGATGTGTAAAGAGCCTCTTCCCCTGACTGCCTTTTTTTCTCAAACTTGTAGGAATTTAATTGTCTTTGAGAGTTTTACCCACCTCTCATATTCAGCTGAAGATGATCTGTGGGTTCAAATATTGGTAAAGCAATACATAGACAGAAGGGGCACATAGGAGGGGCAGAACATATGGAATATACAGACACCTACATTTTAGTTGGTGATTGACCTCCTTGGTAGGCAGGGGCGGGAATGGACACTCGCAGAGCTTTGCTTGCCAGCTACCAGATCAGGAAGAGAATTTCCCCTGGGGTGGACTGCGGTGACCCTCATAAGCACAGATAGACATCTGCCTCACCAATGTCCAGATTTCAGACAAAGTGCATTTTGCTGGAGGTTTCAACACAAATCATTATCTCCATAGAAAATTAAACCTGGAATCAGCACCACTTAGGACTACCATTAATAGCCTGTCTCAAGCTGTGATACCCATTCAGAAAACGTCAGGGGCTTGGCTGGCAAAAGGTGGTTGACCTTTTTTTGAAATCACGTAGCTTTGTTTCTAAGCTGTTGGTCGAGGAAGCCAATAAAATGAGGGGAAATTAAGACAATAAATGAGCATTCAAAGTTTAACCCAATTTTTAGTTGGTTTTAATTGAAATTATAGTGGCAATACTGCCCCATCTGTTTCTTGGAGGGTTTTCAAAAGAATTAGGAGGTCTTTGGCTTAAAGAAAATAAAAGAAAATGGAAGCTGAGAAGCACTGTATTGGAAAGCCTTCACCCCAGCAGAGATATGTGCAATACTGAGGGCAGGACCTCAGAGCTATAGGAAGGGATGAAGCCTGAGCAATACAACGCAGAGGGCAAAGTGACATAGGAACTGTTATGAAACCCAGGGAAGACAGGAGAGCTTGAAAAGGAGAGCAGCTTTCTAATCCCATCCCTAAAATACAGAGGGGCAGCACTGAATGGGGGAGACAGACTTCCTCACATTATCGGGAATGATAAAGGACTTCCCATTAAAAAGCAATAAAGAAGAACTATTAAACCCGATGGGAAGGCGGGCGAGGCAGTGGCAGAAGCAGAAGCCTTGATGGCAGGCAGCTGCCCCATCAAAGACGCGGTGCTAAAAGCGACCCCAGGCTCTGCGAGGGGTCCTGACCGAGGGGGCTGCAGGCTGTGCCCGGGGGGCTCAGCCCCTGGCAGGACCCCCTCGCCCCAACAGCGAGGCCGGGCGGCTGGTGGCCAGCCGGGGCAGCTTCGGTGCTCCCCGTGGGGCATCCCCCGTGGGTGGGATGGCAGCGTGGGTGTACGTGCGGGGAGAGGGGGCTCAGTAACTGGGTGGGGGGGGAGAGAGGGGGGATTCTGCTGCGGAGGGAGTAGCGTGAGCCTGTGTGCGTGTGCATCCCCTGCCTCCCCTGCCGGGGGTCTTGCAGCGTGTGTGCACAACGCGCCTGAGGCTTAACAGGGGGGTGTTGGGGCGGGGGGGGGGAAGGCGTGTGCGCGTCCCCCCTTCGCCACCCTGGGCCGGGCACGGGAGCTCGGCGCGGGGGTGCGCGCATCCTGCGCAGGTGGGGGCAGGTGGGGGCAGGCGGGGAGGGAGGGTGCGGGGGTCTCCCCGCCTGCCCCGGCCGGGATCGGCCGTGCCCCCCCGGCTCCCCCAGCCCTCCCCAGCGCCGCCGCCGCCGCGCACAGCCGCAGACCCAGGCGGCCGCGGCGGCAGCTCGCATGCAGCCGGGGATTACAGCGGGGCGAGGGCAGCGCGGGCTCGGCTTTTATCCCCCCCCCACTCCGCCTCCCCTCCGCCCCCCCAGCTCCACCAGCGCTTCCCTGCCGGCCCCCCCATCCCCGCCCGCCAGCACAGCCGCTCGCCGCGCCGCTCGGTCGGTGGCTTGTCAGCTCCGGAGGAGGGGGGGGGGGAAGCAGGGAGATGCCTTTGCCGCGGTTTTTCCACCCCCAGCCCTCTCCGTGCCGGGGGGGGCGGTGATGTGGAGCCGGGAATGTAGAGCAAAGCCCTCCCCGGGAAGGAGCGACCGGCACAAACCTCTCGCCGGGGCTTTGGCGGCCGCGCACTGCCCGGGGAAGCCCGAGCAACCCCTGCCAGCGCCGGGGAATCCCTCCTCCAGCCCCCGGCGGTGCCCCGGGCTCCCGCGGAGCAAGGTAAGCGGCGGGGCATCTCTCCTTCCTCCCGCCGAGGGATGCGGGTTGGGTTTATTTTGATTTTTTTTTTTCCCATCATTATTATTATTATTATTATGTTTTTTTTTGTTTGTTTTTTTTTTGGAGAGACCGAGTCATCCACGCCTCCCGCACTGATGCGAGTTGCGAGGGAGGCGAGAGCTGCCGGCTGGCCCCCGGAGGGATGCGGTGCCCGGGCCGCCGGGGAGCCCCGGGGACCCCCCGGAGCGATAGGTTGGTCCCAGCCCCGGCCCCGACCCCGACCCCGGCCCCGAGGGCTTCAGGGGGCAGGCTCGGGAACGTGTTTTTCTCCCCGGCTGCTTGGATCAGCGCGAGGGAGAACCGTGTAGCCCTCACGCCGGAGAGCTTTGGAAACCGTGGCTTGTGTTTTTGTTCCTTCGGAGCCGCTAAAAGGGGTGGGGGGTAGGGGGGGATGACATTTCGTAGTATTCTACCTCCTGCCGTGGGTGAGCTTTAAAGATAAAGGCTCATCATTTGTTTCCGATGCTCTAATAGCGCTGGGGGAACCTGATGATATAAACCCTGAGCGGCTCGGAAGATAACTGTCATTTGAATTACCTCGTGTACCCAGCGAATGAAAAAATCCCCGCTACCAAAGCTGAAAGAACTGTATCATTGTGCTAGCCTGAAATATACTGGCATAAATTCTCTCTGTAGATATGTAGCATGCTGTCATTCCCCTGGCTTTAAAAACCCAAACGTCTGTAGAAATGGGCATATTCACTGCATGGTTTGTACAAACCATTCAGTACATCCTATCTGTATTTCAGTGCCTGTGTGAAGGTAGACCGTTGTTTATACCTACGTACAGACCATATTTATGAAGTCTTGGACTTCATTCAAGTTACATAATGATTAAGATATAAATAAGTGGTATATTTACAGTTTCTTGGACATTTTAGTTCATCACAGAGAGGACCATCTCTAGACTTCCTGCCAAAATTGTCACTTTTCAAATGTTTGTATAAAAATGGAAGTGTCAGTAGCATCAGGTGGAAGCAACATTCCTTAGCAAATCCATAGGCAGGCAGACCTGGCTACTAAAAGGACACTTAAGAGAAAGATTTCAGCAACTCCATCCTGAAGCCCTGAAGAGCTGCCAGGGCTGGTTTAAAAGAGGAAGAGTAACAGCGAGACTGGAGAGGCTCAGGAGTGGGAAAAGCTGTGTCTGGTGAGGTTTAGCTTTAAAAACAATAAGCTTTCAAGTTTGCTCAGCTGGCAAGTTGAATCCAAGTTAGTGCAGAGCTAGCACTGAACCTGAGAGGCTGGGCAAAGTCTGAAACCTCAATGTCCTACCAAGCTTGGGGTGTGATCCTCCTGCCAGGGAGTTTGACTAGACGAAGCTTTCAGGGTAGCAGGGTCAGTCAGCACATGATGCTCGTGAAATCTGTCTGCTCTGTGATCACCTAAGATGCACTGTCAAAGCTGTGGAAATCTTTGTCAGGGGGATGAAGAAAAAAAATAATAAAAAAAAAATGTTTGTTGCATGTTCTTAATGCCGCTGTCTTTTTCATTCAAACAAGAGCTGATAAACAGTCTCTTAGCTCAGCCTTACGGGAACTTGCAGCAGCTTTTTATTTCTTGTGATGCTTCCACATGCAGCTCCCACAACAGTGTTCAAATTTCTCTAGCCTCCTTCTCTCTCAGCTGGATGCTGTCATTGGGGCTCAGCAGGTTGGCCTCATTCAAACATATGCAGAGAGTGAAAATGAAAACATCCACAACTGAAGATGAGGGAGAAGTGATGTTTGGAGTAGCATGCTTCATTCTTAGCATTTCCACTGGCTTCAGCATTTTGAAATGTACTGTTGCTGTAACAATGCCACATCATATGTATTTATTTATTCATGCTCAGCCTTTTTTTCTAAGTGCAAGTTAATTGGCAAATTCTGGCTTGCCATTCAAGGCAAAGCGAGGAGTCGAGATTCGCAATAGCTTTCTTGCCAGTATTTGGGATTTTGCCAAACAGCTTGCTACTGTGACTTTTAGAAGAAAATCTTGATCTTATGTGACTTCCCTGAGCTTCACGTCAGTACATGTGCAGGTACTTTCCAAGCCACCGCTATATTTAAAGCTACCTGCTGGAGGACATTTCAGTCGGTGTTTTACTCCGCGTGTTGTTCTTACATAAACAGCACGCTGGGGAGGCTGTCTGGTCACCAGTCTGCATGGTTTAGGGGAAAAGGATCTTGGTGAATGAGACATGAAGGGTCTGGTAAAGTGGGCAGTGGCTGGGACCCATCTACAGACTCCTCTGGAGGTGTTTGCTGCTCAGAGTACGGACCTGCTGCTCTTCACAGGCAGAACCCAGGAGGGAAAGTTGGGAGCCAGAAAGGGAAACACTTAAAGTTGTGAGCCACTCCAATTTGGCTTCAGCTGGGTAGACATACACATTTTCTAAAAATGGTGTTTTGTTTTAATGCATTTTCTGGGGTCATTTCTATTAACTCATCACATTGTTGCATAATACCTTCTGACCCAGCAACAGTATGCTCGCAGCCCTTAAAGTTAAATAATGACCTCCTCTACAAGGACTTTTCCCTTTTCTATATTATTATGAAGGGGGATTTTTTCATTTTTGGGAATAAGGTTTTTAACCTAATAGCTGTCTGGGTAAGATGAAACTGGATGCAAAATAAAAATTATCTCTTTTTCACTTTGGGGGGATTGTGCTGTTTCTATTCTTATCAAGATATGAGCAACTTGTGAGAAAATATTTTTGATTTCCCAAAAGTAACTGACATTTTCCTCTTGTGATTATTGCTGAAATAGTAACACTGAATATTTAATTTCTTGAATTTTATAATAAATCTTTGGGACATATGGTTTTAACTCAATTTTAGCAGGTAGAAATGAGTGCCTACTTCCTAACAATAATTTTAACTGTTGATGCAAATAAATTTTATAATTTTTATTTACAGACATTTCTAAGATGTACAACAGTGTTCTGTGGGATACTGTGAAAAAAAATTCTTTGGGATGTTATAGACTGGATTCTTTCCTATCATGAATGTAGATTTTTGTGCAGTCCCATAGCATTGTATATTTCTTGGCCTATTAATTCTCTGTCTATATAGAAAATTTTGTTATTTTTAGTTTTTTTCCAGGGTATGCATTTTTGGATATTATCAGAAGCTCTGATAAATAGACAGCTTAGTGATGCTCGAATTTAATCAAAGTAAAATGTAAATATATTAAATCATATGATTAAATATGTATATAAAAAAAAAAGTGAACAGAGAAGCTGAGGAACTATTTTTTTTTATTATTAAACAGAGTTTGGAAGTTTCTTATCTTTGGTAGCTGTAGGTATAAAGACAAGCCCAGTTATCTTTACAAGTCACTAAATTAAATATTTTACTATAATATGCACCAGTCAAGATATTTAAAATATATTAAGCTTAAAGCTGTCTGTATTCTCCATTAAAGGTGGAAGGACAGCAAAAGTCTATTCTGGTTTTTCCCCTTCCTGATGCATGCTACAGTACATACAAAAACTTCAGTGCAAGTCACACACCGATATTTTACCGAAGTTAGAGTTCACTTGTTTATTGTACAATACATCATTTCTTCCCAGGCTTGAGGGATGCAGTAAGATGAGCAATTTCATTGCTACTTTTTCACTAGCACTGTATGAGGACGTTAGCTGCACAATCAGTAAATAATGAATACTATTTTGAATGCTTTTGTTCATGAATTATGGTGACCACATGAGCAGTATGAAAGCAGTAATGGAAAAGTCTTGGGCCACTAAAATATGTGAGGTTTTTAATTTATTTGTTTCTAATGCAGGAAATCTATATTTAGCTATAATGGCAGATCAGCTCTGACTTAAAGATCTGGCTTCTATACAGCCCTATTCCTCCTCCGGATGACTATAAAGAGTAGTTAGTAGCATCACTGCTGGCAGCAGAAAGAGAGTCAGAACCAACAATCTATTAGATAATAAATAATATATGTAATACTGGCATAATGCATAATGCTCCAAGTATCTAGGAGTAGTCTGTGATAAGCAGCAATTGTCATCTTTACAAGGAACAATGGCAATCTACCAATTTACCTTTCATAATACCTCAACAGTAGGACCACAGTCTATTGAGAAATTGCACAAGGGCAGGTGTGATCCAGGTCTAGATAGAGGGGCCAAACATCCCTGTTATCATAGCACTGGTGTGTGATGCAGGAGAATCCTCTATGCTGGCCTGGGAGGTCAAGCTCGCTATTGCAGCATATTCTTCATGCTGCCGTCATATTCAGGTATTACCTAGTTAGGAAATGAACATCAGCTCTTTAGGTATAACAATGTAACGAGGAAGTGAAGGCAAAGCTGTGCTGATAATTAACTGAACAAAGCTCTCAAACATAATCTTCTTTGACACTAGAGATGAGCTTCTCTCCCTGATTGCCTAACAAGTTAAGAAAGAGAAATCAATTATGGCAGTACAGTCCAAATACAGAATACATTTACCTCAGAACATTAATAAGACATCTTGAGGCAGCTCATAAAACAGTTTTTCACAGTACCTCATCAATTGTTAACTTTTAGAAAAGTAGCTGTATTTTAAGTAAATGAAGATAAAAATAATAACCAAGCTCAACAGCTCAAAATGAGGCCAGAATGCTGCTTCTTGCAGAAGTTTCAGTTGTGTCTTCTGCTCTCTTAAAGTGTGAATTTTTGGTTTACCTGCAAGGCTGATGATCTCATTTCACCTGGATGTATTCTCAGGTGACTGAATAATCCTACTATAATTTACAGCCATACTTTCAGTGTGAATTTGAATATATCAGACAGATCCTGGGACAGTTTGAGCAGAAAGTGTTGGCAGGCATCAGCAGCTGGAAAAATCCCACTAATGTATTTAAGCAGACTCAAAACAGTGAACTGGACTAATTGGCCTTGAAATAACAAAGCTATGAATGACACTGTTGAACGTGCTCATCCAGTGGTTACTGAGATTAATAGTACACAAAGTTGATCTGCCTCGACAGTAGTGCCATCTAGAAGGTCTTGCCTTCTAGAATGTTTCCATCTCATGTTTTTTCCACTCTTATTATTGCTGACATAGAACAAGCCTCTTCATTTTGGGTAGGCCTTTTGCTTGAATTTTTATTCAGGACACATCTGTCTACCTATAGTTTGTCACTTTAGTCCCTAGTTAAGCATTTAATTAGAGAAGGTCTAGCAGCACTCAGAATCTTCTGCTCCCATTGAAGAAGGGGTGGGTGTTTGTCTTCACTGATCACCTAGCAGAAGCAAAGGTGGTCAGTGAATAGATTACTCACTCAGAAGAGGGAAGATGAGCTTTTAGGCCTTTCTTAGATTAACATGATGCAAACAAATGTTTCACCTCTGGTAATTTGAGATTTCCTCTGGCCAGAGAGTTGTTCATAGCCCACAGATACAGAATCATGCTTGATCCCCTTCTAACGTGTTCTGCCTCAATCTGACACTGTAGGAACAGGGAAGGTGGTCTCCATCCATGCAGCCATTTTGTGTCTTAATGGTAGCAGCAGTAGTCTGTATGAACCACAGGGCTGACTCCCCAGGGACTAACATAGTCCCTGGGTAAATGTCTAACAACCAGACAATTACGTGACCGGGTTGTTGCCACCATCTCCAGGAGCACTTTATAGACTGGATTTTGTTCTGGTCCTCTGAAGGGCTGGGTTTATAGGAGGAGGCTTCCAGACACAGAACGTCAGGGTATGTTGTTTCCCTTTTGATCCAGACTGTGCACAGAGGGTGGGCAAATGTTAACAGTTTTTCCTTCTGACTATGTTAATCCTGCCCTAGAGGTTCCCACACTCTTCTTTAAATTTGGGTCTTGCGTGTTTAATATTAGAAACCGGAACTAATGGCACTTACCAAGCACATTCTTTAGGAGGATGTTGTGGCATTTAGAAAAAAAAATACATTTTTGAGAGCGGTAAATAAAATAATTTATTCTGGCAGTTTTACACAGATTTTCTTCTTAGCTTGTCTTAATTTAAGAATTACAGCAATTAACATTGTTGCATCCAGTTGTGCATGATAGTGAGTGCTCCCTTTTTTCCATTCTTAGGTCAATGTGGGGATCAAAATATCCATACCATCCTGGTATCTGCTGCCCTTAAGCTTCACATTCTGCTTAACAAAACTTATGTTGTTTCTACTCATGATTAAAAATTATTATGAAAATTTGTGCTGTAAGCAGAACCAAAGCCCCTTAGATAAGGTCAGGAATCAAAGTTTTCTGCTTTCCAGATAAACACCTGGCAAAATAAGATGACAGGTTGTCACAGGCCTCATGTGACAACTTTCAGTGACTAGCTTGGGTTTGTTTTGAGGCATTCCATAGGTTAAGAAATCAAAATGTTGAAGGGTTGGACTCTTCTGAATCAAGCCTATACTGACATTTATCTTAATTTTTAATGATAAAAGCTTTTTGTGAAGACTTGCTGATGCTATGACCTTGGGGACATTTCCAGCTGTGTACAAAGGCACTCGTCAGAATTGAGTCACCCAGAAATCCAAGCTTTGAATCATTTTTTTCCAGCTTCAGTGCTTCCGTGAAGCACCAGAGGTAAGAATGTAGGCTGTACTCCTGTTGGGTCTGGATTGAGACAAGAATCTCTTGAGTAAATATGCCCACCTCTAAGTGAAAACTTTGGATGTATCTCTTCCTGTCTATTGTACATGTGAGTCTAGGCCTACCATTTTGCTTGATTGAATTAGGGAACTGTCCACTTGTAAATGGCTCAACATGAAATTTTTCTAGAGGCAGAAATTGAACACGAATGTTTTCACTTCCAAAGAAGTCACATATGACCATGCTTTCCTTAATAACAGATGGGATAGGGGGGTTGCATGTTTACATTGCAATGTAAACATTGTGGTAGAATTCTGAGTAAAGTGCCATGGCTATAGTTTTGGAAGCAGTTTCATTCAAAAAGGGTTAAAATCTGATGCTTCTCAGTTTACCTCATTGCTTCAGATATCATTCTCTGTATATATAGTGTAATATTGTCTACTGTATAATATTTTCCTGCCTAGAAACCCAGAATCATAGTTCAGTACCACACTATGCAAGCTTTTGTTGAGGAGGACAAAAAGACATCTGTGAAGTTCTTCAGTGCTTTAAGCGCTATTATTGGTAGGGAGCAATGGAAGACTGAGGGGTGGTATAAGATAACTTGCTTAGAGTATCCTTAAAACCTGTTGTTTTAGGTCAACTGGTTGCAACAGTGCCTCCTGGAAGAACAATGGAAATATTAAAAGCTCCTTCATCATTGTAGTGCACTGCAATATAATTTGAAAAAAAATAAATAACTATATCAACTATTAGATAAGTTGCAATTCAAAGTTCTAATTTATTAATATTAATGTATTTACTATTATTACTATATCCTGCAAAAAGTATTTGTACATCCTTATAGAACTGTATGGGAGCAGTGATCAAAACTACGGATCCAGAGTGCTAGCCAGGATATAAATATGCAGTCTGATTTAGCCCTGAAATGGGGATCTTACATAATCACATTTCTGTAATATCTGGTTGTTTAAAATTAAAGAAAATGATCTGCCATTCGGCCTTGTACTTCTCTGTGACAGCTCATCTGCTCTGAAATTTCCAGGGAAGGCTAAATATGTAGTGAAAGACGGTACCTTTGGCAAAAGCAGCAACTCAGTACTTAGCAACCAGCTGTAAACACCAATAGTGAAGTGCAGGCACCACAGACAACCACATCCTAAACAAGATGCTTCAACCTGGGCTGTGATGGAAATGCAACCGTTTCTGTAAACTGAGCATGAACGCACTGGCATTGTTTTGCAAGGATCATATAGCCACACTTGTCAGGAGCACAAACAGCAGAGTGTTACTGATACAGAAAGACAAAGAAGCAGAGTTAGCCTGGAATAAAGGCTGGTGATGATCTTAATTCAGCACTGGGACAGTGCTGAATCAGGTGCCCCAAAACACAAGGAGAGCACTGGAATTCCTGTGCACTGCCTTCATGAGCATTTTTCATGCAGTAGGGGTATAAATGCAAAGCCAAAAGAATCCATGAAAAGGTGAGGTCTGTTAGTGCTGAATGTCTGTACATGCATTTGGTCTATGTGGTATATTGTAGTTGAGATAGCATCCTTTCATCACTGATAGTCTAAAAGCTCAGGGGATTTGAAGAGCAGCCTAAGGGGTTAGGGACATACTGAGATTGCATGCTTTGCTCATCATAACTTCTTGTCTGAGTTTGCTGGACAGGCATCTGAAGTGGGGTGATAGGTTGCCAAGTCATTCATCATCCTCTTGAGAGTTGTGCTCCAAATCCAGCTCTCAGCTTCGGCTTTTCTATGAGGTACTACTCAAGAAAGGAATACTCAAGGCCCAAATCCTGTAAGAATCTTGAGGTAAATTTACAAAGAGTGCTGTTGAGGGTGTTCAGCCTTTTGGTTTAAAGTTTTCCACATCACCCTTAGTGGAGGCTAGGGCCCACTACAACACTTTACTGGAGGGTAATTACAGTAAGTAATTAGAAATGATATTATGGTATTTAAAAATAAATAAATGAATCAGATAAACCAAAACTACCAAGCTTCTGTGACTGCTGGATTTTACAAACATTTTATCAGTTATACTTTCCCTACTTTTCCTGTCTTCTGTCTCCTTACCTATTTCTGTCTGGCTTTTCTTATCCAAGGTTCTTAAGGAATATATAAAGCCCCTGAGCATTATGCTTCTTGGTTAAGTTCAGCTCATCCATCTAAAAGACACTTCTGTGCTCAAGATGGTGAGAACAGGGAGCTAGCAGACAGACTGACTTCATTGGTTTGAAAAGTTCATCTATAAAAGGCCTCATCTTTTTTGAATGTTTCCTGTAAATCTCTCAGACTTCGTACAGCCAATATTTAATTTTTTAGATACCAGAAGTAGATCATCTGTGAGGTCTGTTATGAAATAGAAATAATCATCATCTTAGACCAGTTAGCTATAGTAACAACACAGAGCTGGTTTTGCAGGATTTATTCTCAAAGTAAAATCTTACTTTCCACAGTCCAACCTGTCCATAACAAAGCTCACAAGGCTACAGCTGCAATTTTGACTTAGTTCAGGAAACATCCCTGCTCTTTTACAGCCTCTGCCATGGCCCTGGCCATGGTCATGGTCTGAGCCAGACATTGCTTGCAGGGAAGCTCAGTCATGGGGGAGATGGGCTGAGGCTGTCTTTCCCGCTTCATTTCCTTGTCTCTGAGGACTTGAATCTAAGTGTAGACATGGTAGTTTGAACAGTCAAAGCTCAGCTTCCCTGCTGTGCATGCATGCATGCATTCCTGCATGTGGATGTGTGTCTTCTGAGAAATGCATACGATGCTTAGGATTACTGTCTCTTTGACATGTTTTATAGAATCACAGAATGGTCTGGGTTGGAAGGGACCTTAAAGATCATTTACTTCCAACCCCCTTGCCATGGGCAGAGACACCTCCCACTAGACCAGGTTGACACTTCTGTGCTTTCAGCTTACCAATTCTTAACTGTTTGAGATGTGACTCCTATCAGGGTGGGAAATTAAAATATTGAGTACCTCATCTGAGTGTTTTTTGATTGTTTGTTTGTTTTTCAGAGTTTTAGCTATGATCTCACTTTTTTTTTTTTAGACTGAAGTTAAGATAAAACTATTAATAAAGATCCTTCAGCTCACCATAGAGAAATTGCAGCTCTTCATATTTTGAAACAAAGAACAGAAATCTGATATCTGTGATGTGGGAAGCTTATGGTTAAGGAACTGGACACCAGCTTTACCTGACATCTCAATTATACGAAACTTTTCAGAAGTATTAACATTTTTTTAATTTCCTTGTGCTGGGGGCCAGGCTGTGTTTCCAGAGACACTGCACTCTTCTGCCTGGATGTGAATCTCTTTGGAGCAAGGTCTTGTTCATGTGGGGTGCAGCTTGGCTAGTTGGTAGATGGGTCCCAGTGCTGCTTGGGCCAGCTGGCATGGTGACCTGTGTCCGTGTGGTTAAACTCATGCAGGCTCCAAAGCAGATGGTTGCAAGCAAACCACTTGCTGGGAGCAGACCTTGAAGCATGCTGACTCTCCAGCCATCCTTGCAAACTGTTTGGGAGAGTCTTGACTGTGTTGTGCCAGGCAGTGTCCTAGCAATGTAACAGCACAGGCAACTGAGTTCCTCTGCCGGAGGGTTTTATCTGCTCATGTGGATGCGCCCATCAAATGTGATAACAATACTAAAGACTGAAAAATAGCAACTGGCTCATTTGAGCAGCCAAAATTATTGGATACTTCATGCATCCTGCTATTCTCCCCAATAAAGTAAGGGTAATAACAGCCTGATAGTGATATTAAGATGCTAAACTCTCAAGTACCCTGGAAGCACTCAGGTAAGACAGTGAGAACTCCCTAGGGGAAATTCATCACTTTGCTTATAGTGTTAGGTTTGCATGCTAAATAACATCAAAGGCCAAATTCTGAATGAGAAAGATAAAAAGAAATGGTAAATAATTACCCATTCATGTAATGCAGAACGGATTGGTGGTGGGGAAATTACACCATTAAAATCTGCATGCGTATGGTATGGAGGAAGAAACTTAACCTTCATTCTGGGTTTCTATAGGTTTTTGAGTAGTAGTCCTTGCAATTTTCACTTTTATTTAATGCAAAGAATTGACTTTGAATTGGAAGAGTTTTATTCAATATTATTGGTATTTTCCTGCAAAGTCGTTTCATTTTGGCAAGAAAGGAAACTTTTTTTGTTGTGTGTTGTTTTTAGTATGTATTTGTGGTTATAATTTATGTCCTTCTCTACTGATGGCTATGCAGCACTGGTAAGCAGTAGGCTGGCATCACCTGCCAAGGACTAGTAGTGTTTTTTATTTTTCCTAGGGTCGAAAAAGTGTATGGTGGATCTGTACACAACCAGAAAGTTGAGGCAATAAACTTAACCCCGAAATATTTTAAACCTTCACAGGAGAAAAATTTCAGTGTCTGAAAAATTAGTAGCAGTAGCTAAAAGCCAGAATAGCTATTTAATGAATTGTAAAGGTAACCTTGATTACATAATTTTGTTATAATGACAGATCTGGTGTTCTTATGTGAAATTCATAAATTAGATTATAAAGTTTAATGTGTCATGTAGTTAAAGTAGAGGCTTTTGATTATATTTTCGTTAAAGACACAGTTAGAGACACTCTGTAGTCCAGGTTTGGGGAAAAAAGCTGCACAGGAAGAAATTTTTAAAAATTATCCGCAGTAAATAAAATATGTGAAGAAAGAGACTTAGGAAGCAGACTAAAAGGATTTTCTTAAAAGTTATGTAGCCCAAGGCTTGTATATATCTCAATGAAAGGAGCTCTGTGGAAAGGCAATAACAGCTTTTAATTTTCAAGATTTTTAATTTGAGAATTCTTTTTTATTATTATTATTATTTTTAATTTTTTCGAAGTGCTGCGTGTTGTGATTGCTAGCATATACCTTAATACGTACATAGCACCTTGGATACAATCTTCTAAACACTAACTGAATGGTGTTTCACAGCTGACTTCAGTATGACCACAGTTAACCAGGACTGGTAAAGCTTTTTAGAAAAGCCACAGTTCCTCAAGTAGGGAGATGCAGCCAATAATTATACTGTCAAATCAGAAAATGTTTTATCAGCTGTAGACCAGTATCAGTGACACTATAATTTTGCATTATTTAACAAATGTGTGTGGTAACTACACTGCATAAAAGCTAAAACAATGCTTAGTCTTGCATATCTTTAATGTTTTTAATCAGAAAAGCAAATGAGTATGGTTAACATAAGACTAATCAGATCAACTGCTTGATTTCTACTGCTTTACTCTGTATTGTTAATATTAAAGAGCATACATTAATAAGAAAAGAGAAGAAATCCCTGAGATTCAATAGTGAATAAACGAGTGAAGCTGTGCAGAAATTGCCTGAAGACTTGACTGATTTCATGGAGAGTGACAGAACTTCTCTATGAATTTCTTAAATTCTTTTGTTTTGTTATGTAAGACATCTTTTAAAGGAGAAACATCATCGTGCATTAAAGTCTGAAAAGATTTTTCTTTAAAAAAAATAAATATTTCGTTTGTGGAGAAATATCCTCTTACAATTGCTTAGTATTTATGTGATGGTCTGTATGTTAGAAGATGTATAAATGCATCACAGACCACTAGGAGATGCTAAAGTGAAGAGACTTTGCAAAGACTTGAGTCCCCTCATCTACTGGGGTGCAGAAGGGCAGTTGCTGTGCTTTGATTCTGAGTGGGATTGGGTTGTGGTGCTAATTCATGCTGCCCAGCTGGTATTTTGGTACAATAGCAGCAGGCCCCATGGTGCACGGTTCTTGGAGTATAGAAAACCACCTGTGCTGCATCTCAGAAGTACCCCCCACCTCCTGCATCTTCCCCTTTCATCTAAGGCAATGAAGAGAAGGGTAATATCTAAGGAAAAATGAGCCTTAGGGGAAGACAATAAAAACAAAACAAAACAACAACATAAAAAAAAAAAAACCACCACACAAAAGAAAGGAATATATGTTATGTAAACCTACCGATGTCAGGGCTTTGGTTTTGATATGACATTTATCTTTACAAGTGAAGTTATCAGATTATCTTTTTAATGAATGAAGGTAAATGTTAAAGGCTTAAACCCTTATGTAAATAATCAGGTGCACTGGTTGATGTGGAGATAGATTTACAGTGAAGGGCTGGAGGCAGAATGGGAAGAGGCAGAATCTTTTGGCTCTTGTCTGAAGTGGGTTCAGCTTGACACTGAAACTGAGAACAGGGAGGTGTTTGGGGCTGTCCCCAGTAGCAGTGTCTGGTAGTAGATAATTTGACTTGTTAGGATGACAATTGTATGGTTTGGTGTGTAATTTTTGGTCATGAAATAATACAGTGAGTTGATATTTGGAATGGGAGGATGAGGGAAGCAGTTTGGTTTCACAGGAGATTTTTATATGTGCTAATAGTTTCATTCAATTTCAGAATGTATCTGCCAAAACACACAAGACAGTGTGTTATGTATTTGGAAGAAATAGAAATAGAAAAAAAAAAAAAAAAAAAAAAAAAAGAAATAGAAAATCTATGAATGTAAATATAACATCTGATGGGTAATTTTATAGGGAACTTTCATTTTCCCTGATGTTTTTGTACATGAAAGTCTGTTAATACCTATATCATATGGGGCTGAGCCTTACTATTAGTTTATTTGATGGTGAAGAAAACCTTTTAAAGTTTATATATAATAAGGTCTAATGTTTTTAATTTTATACTAGGAACATAGTCAACCTCATCATAAGTATGTCAGATATGACATTGAAATAATTCTTTGATTTTTGCTCTGTACTTTTGGTGGAGGATTATTCTAGATTCTCATTGCTCTAGTGAGGACCCGATCTTTGTGACCTTCTAATTCCCTTTCAGATTTCCATCTTACTTTCATGGTGAGTTTGTATCCATTTGTTCTTGTGCCATCATGGTCCTTTAGTAAAAATAGTCTTCTCCCTCCCTGGTGTTTACCCCTGATATATTTATAGGTAACAATCCCTCTCATCACAACCTTCTTGCTTACTCTGCAAAGAGGATCAAATTCTTGTTCACATCAAATGCTTTTTTAAAGCTGCAGTTTATTTCTTTTCAAAAGAAGGAGCAAAGTGTCGAATTGTTGATTTGCTGAGAAGGGGAGGAGGAGACATCAACTCATGGAAATTACTGAGGACTTTCCTACTTCGTAAAAGAAGCCTATCAAAGCATTCTTAATATTATTCTTTTGGGGACATGATACTATTGATAGGTTATTACTTAAGCACTATGTAAGATAACAAACCGCAGTAGACGTGGTGGGTGGGTTTTCTTCCTGTTTCATACAGATATTCCAAGTTTGGTGGTGAGCAGCTTCGCTTGAATTCATTGCAGCATTGTGCACAGTGAATGGGGATGAACTTAAATTTTACAAAAACTGAGATTGCTGATTGCTGTCATGAAGTCATGTCCCTGCAGTGGCTTAAGAGGTGGGACAAAGAGCCTTTCTGATGAGCTGGGAAATGGGATACAGTCATAGAATCATAGAATCACAGAATGGCTTGGTTTGGAAAGGACCTGAAAGACCATCTACTTCCAACCCCCCTGCCATGGGCAGGGACATCTCCCACTAGAGCAGGTCGCTCAAAGCCCCATCCAATCTGGCCTTGAATACCTCCAGTGATGGGGCAACCACAGCTTCTCTGGATAACCTGTTTCAGTGCTTGTTTCCCCCTTGTCCTATGACACAGACTCCATGACACAGAGTCCCTCCCCAGCTTTCCTATAGGCCACCTTTAGATACTGGAAGGCCACTGTAAGGTCTCCCCAGAGATTTCTCTTTTCCAGGCTGAACAACACCAACTGCCTCAGCCTGTTTTCATAGGAGAGGTGCTCCAGCCCTCTGATCATCCTGATCATGGCCCTCCTCTGGACTTTCTATAACAAGTACATGTCCTTCTTGTGGTGGGTGCCCCAGAGCTGAATGCAGCACTCCAGGTGGGGTCTCATGAGTGCAGTGCAAAGGGGAAGAATCACCTCCCTCAGTCTGCTGGCCACACTTCTTGTGATGCAGCCCAGGATACAGTTGAACGTCCTTGCCTACATACCTCTACTACTGTTGAGTGAGTTCAAAAGAGTTAGGATTCTCTTGACTAAATTGGTCTAGAAATCAGCAGTGTCTGGTAGTAGATAATTTGACTTGTTAGGATGACAATTGTATGGTTTGGTGTGTAATTTTTGGTCATGAAATAATACAGTGAGTTGATATTTGGAATGGGAGGATGAGGGAAGCAGTTTGGTTTCACAGGAGATTTTTATATGTGCTAATAGTTTCATTCAATTTCAGAATGTAACTGCCAAATTTGACATTTTCAGTAAAGGGAAGGTAGCCCCCATTTCACTTTTTCCTTATGCATATTCCTACAATCTTTCTATTAGTTTGCCTCACAAATTAATAATTAAATAATTAGATTTAGGTGACATGGCTGTATCAGAAACTGATAAAACAAAACAAGCTCTCCTTACAAACTGTCACATTTGATTTTCATTAATGTAGAAATTCTAGTTTGTTATTGTTGTTGTTTTGTTTTGTTTTGCTTTTTTTTGTTTTTTCTTTTGCTTAAACATAGTTCTCTTACACATACCAGTTGTTCCAGTGGTTCTTATACTACCACAAAAGATTCTCACTGCAGAAAGAGCAAATTACCATCATTATATTTTCATCTGTATATGAAACTGTGGAAGGAGAAGGAATGAGCATTTGGGGATTATATTCTGCATTGCAATATTCTGATTTTTTGTCTTTTTCAGCTTCAGGAATGGGTCAGTCTATCTGAAAAGGACTCTATCCAAATATTTATAGTCTCCAAGCTCATCCTCCTAAAGACTCTGGCATTACAACTGCACCCTTTTTAAAATGGCTGAGAAGGCTCCCCCAGGGATCAACAAAAAGTCTTCAAGGTCTACCCTTTCTCTCCCACCAGAACCAGTGGAGATCATTAGGAGCAAAGCCTGCTCGCGGAGAGTTAAAATAAATGTTGGTGGACTCAACCATGAAGTGCTGTGGAGGACTTTGGACAGACTTCCAAGGACACGATTAGGAAAGCTCAGAGACTGTAATACTCATGAATCTCTGCTGGAAGTATGTGATGACTATAACTTAAATGAAAATGAATACTTTTTTGATCGACACCCAGGGGCTTTTACTTCCATTTTGAATTTCTACAGGACAGGGAAACTACATATGATGGAAGAAATGTGTGCTCTTTCTTTCGGGCAGGAGCTTGATTACTGGGGGATTGATGAGATATATTTAGAATCTTGCTGCCAGGCAAGATACCACCAAAAGAAAGAGCAGATGAATGAAGAGCTGAGGAGAGAGGCAGAGACAATGCGAGAGAGAGAAGGGGAAGAGTTTGATAATACATGCTGCCCAGAGAAGAGGAAGAAACTCTGGGACTTGCTGGAGAAACCCAACTCATCTGTGGCAGCAAAGGTAGGATAAACAGTGTGTTTAATTCACAAGCAGGAGTTAAATGTCCAGACATGCATGAATCAATATTTTTCACTAAAATATTTAGAGAAAAGAAGAATCTAAACATCTACATATCATGAAATGAATACACCCAAATCTGTTCTAAAACCCACTGAAATCAGAAGAGGAATCCCGTTGATTTCAGTTGATTTTAGATATGTGCTACACTTTACATTTGTCGTATATAAACAGAAACGTGTGATTGTTAATGGACTTCACATTAAACTCTTTGATAAAAATGCATCTAGAGAACACTACTTACTTTTTTGTTAGAAATGCATTTGCTCATGAGAAACATGTTCTATTAAGCCCTCATTTATTTGTTACAGTTTTGATACCTGTTCTATTACAGGCATTGCACAGATGTGATATCACTGACTCATAAAGTGTGATAAGTGATAGTGAAAGAATAGTGTCAACAGCCGCTGTCTGTCATGGTTTTATATTGGGCAAGGGTTGCAGTATGTTCTCTCTTATACTGTGCTTTGTGGTCAAGAATTAGTGTTCTATATGAAAGTATTAAAGTACGTATATACACAATAAAGCATATATATACACATATATATGTATGTATGCACATCTATGTGTATATACAAATATATGTATATACAAATCTATGTATATGTATACCATATGCATGTTATATATAATATAGATATTCAGATAGAGGTAAGGAAGCATTCATGTGAAAGAAACCCTGTTCTGCTGTCTTTAAACAGACGAACTGATGAAAGTCTCAGTGATATCATGGAAAAGTTTCCCTTTGCATGAGTGCACACACTTAGGGTGAGATTTTGATGCTACAATTTAAGAAAAAAAAATTGTCTTTGCTTCTTGAGGAACTTGATTGTTCTTTTTGTGACATGAAGTATTATTTAATATGAGAAAAACTATCTCCAGTTTGGACCACTCAGAGTGAAAATGTTCAGCAGGTAGATGTCCATGTTAAGCTTAACTGTGGTTTATTTTTTTTCTGTCATTAATTTGTTGTTGAACGCAACCCCGTTGGACTAAGGTAAGTATTAAAATATGATGGTGGAATGTACTAAACCCCGCATCCTGTCAAGAACTTTTTATTGTAATAACAACTTCTTAAAACTGAGATGCAATATATGATTTCTTATTTTAATTTTAGTTCTTCATTGTGGACTGTGTAACTGTTTAAGCAGGGGCTGACCTTTTTCAAAATCTTATTTATGGTACCAAAATATAAGGTTTGTAACTGGACTAAAAGCTGATAGGAGAAAAAAAGGAGGGTATTAGGATATTTTACGAAACAAGAAGAATACATTTTCTGCTTTGGAGATTCATATTCTGGGCCATATGTTCCTCTCCAGGAGAAGGAGCAGAGGGGAAACAGATGGGCATAAGGTGTGCCAGAAAGGGTTCAGGGAGGCCATGTTGCACTCTGTGATCCCCTGGTACAAGTTAGCCTCCATCAGCCCCCCTCCCCAGCATTTTTGTGACACAGCTGCTACATGGCTTGCAGGAGTCAGGGACCAGCTTCTCAGTCCCTCACTGTTTAAAACACTCCCAATGTGACCTGTAATAGACCTTATCTTCTCCCAGTTGTCTGCAAGCATGAAAAATGAGGCAGCAGCAGCTGGATCTGGCTTCCTAGCATGCAGTGGTGAGCAGGAGACAGAGACTAAGATCCTGTAGGAACCACAGGGGCAGGACACATTGTGCCCAAGCTGGGACATGGCCTGCCATGGGCACTGCCTCAGCTACATGTCACACTATGCCTGGCAGGCAGGCTTGGGGGAAGTGGAAATGGATTGTGTGCTTGTGGAATCTTTTCTTGATTTCTTTTTAACATAGGGAAGGCTCACAGGGCTTGCGACACTTGTTTAGTTAGTGTTTTCCTAAGAATATTTAAAGTTAGGAGTCAGCACAGCAAGACGGAACAGATGAATAGGGCAAAACTAAAACAGTGATTCTACAGTTCTTTGCCTATGATTGATTAGCACTTAAACGCTCTTTGGCTTGGTAGATAAACGCAGAAACATAAGACAGTTAAACTAATAGATTTCTCTGCAGGTTTTGCAAATGAAGGTGGCTGTTTCTTTCATTTCCCAAGATGTTTAAATGGGTATTGTTTATTTTTCATTTCCCTTTTCCCTCATCTCCTGGTTTGATTGAATGTTAACATTCTACATTTCCTTGCTACAGGGAGTTTCACATTGCACTTATGTACATGTAGCAATGGATAGCTGGTTTGCATTATTTCAATCGCCTTCTGTCTAAGTTAATGCCATTTCATGTGATTCCTGTGATTCTAGCAGCTGGAAGTCACCATATTATATGCATTCAGTTTCTCTTTTTAGTGATACTCAGTCTGTAAATATATATATAAGCCAAAATTATAATCCGTTACACCCATGGCATCCTAAGGAAGGCTGTAGAAACTTGGCTGAATGACACGGTTGCATAGCATAAAGGAGAGCAAAACCTGTCGCAGCACATTCAGACTTCTGGAACATAAGCAAACAAGCAGAGCTGCATGTAAAACAAGATATGCTGGAGTCAGTCAGATGTACTCTCAGTCTGAAGCCATCGCAGGCTGTGTGAGGCTCCATGGCAAGATTCTTATCTGAAATGTTTGGATAACGTCATTTTCAGATTTCTCATCTTTTGTTTCATTATGTGGCAAATTGCTAATTTTTCCCAAAACAGGGGGCAGAACCATCTTCTTTCCTCTGTAGGAGTAAAGCCAACCAGCCACTGTCCTAGCAATCCTGTGTCAGGCTGTGAGCCCAGGACCACAGCCCCAGGCAGAAGGAAACTGGGCATGTCACTGAGGTGCCAGCTTTTTTCCCAGGGATGAGGGGTTTATCTCCACCACTCCTGGCAGCCGTGCTGAACAGCTGTGAGATCTGCTTGGCAATGAGCATCTCATCTGGAGATGATTCCTTGGAAGGGAGGTAGAGGCAAGTTGGGAACCAAAGTAGAAAATACTACTGTGAAGCTTTGAATTCAAATACTCCATCCTTTTCTAACTTCTGAAGAAGCAAATGAAAACATGGCAACGTACATAGCTATTCTACAGATACTGTTCAAGTAGTCATTCATGTACTGTGTAGCACCTAAGCAGTTGAAAGGAACAGATTGCTTTTTAATCTCTTTCACGTAAAAGATTAGGAAAGTGAGGTAAACACTCAGGTGTGGTTTTGATATGTGGGTGAGGCTTGCGGCCTCTTGATTCTGCTAAGATCCCTTCTAGGTCTGATCCAAAGCTTATTGAATCAAGGGGGAGTCCCGCTTTGGATTATGTATCACAGCACAAATCCTGCTTCTCTGGAGGTCAGTGAAGGCTTGCATTGACTTCACTTAGAGCAAGGTGAGACACAGCAAGGTCATAGCGCATGAACAGCTGGTATTGTACAGTATCTGTGACAACAAATAGGAAAGGATGATAGATATGCATGGCAAAGAATTAAAGGTATGGTTAGATAGTAAGAAAGTAGTATTATAGATCAAATTATGTTGTGCAACACAGATACTCTTTACTATGTGGGTTTTTTATTTTGGCAAACATAGGAATGTACCTCATCTTAGTCACTGGTTTCTCCTAGGTATGTTAATTCTTGCTTAGCTCTCACTCCTGCAAAGTTCTCCATGATTTCAGTTGAGGTTTTGAATAAGGAGTGAAGGATTTGGTTCTATTTGCCTGCATTCTTGTTCAAAAACTTTTCAAGTAGGGTTAAGAGAAAGAATTTCCAGAGGTTTGGCTATTTCACGCATGCAGAGTAATATGAAATGAGAAGCAGTCCTGGGGATTAGGAAAAGCAGGAATTTTGTGTAATCTACATCCCAGGGAATTTCTAACCCTGGCCCTCAAACCCGAGAGTTTTGTGACATTCTGTCATTCTTTAATTCCAGAGTAGCACCTGAGTTTTTAGACCAGCCATTTGATTATATTTTATGTGTAACCAGTATTTTGTGAAAACTGTTTGAAGAAATTATTTTACCAATTTATAGTGAAGAAAAACTGAAACAAAAATGTACTTTGAGTCATTATGGCACATAAATTTGAAGTGGAATCAACCTTTCCCAGAGTAGGGTCACAGTACATCCATTTTTCTCCAGAAATATCCTGTTCACCTTAGAGATTTTGTTTGGGAAATAAAATATACCATAATTTGGCTGTTTAGTTACAGTTTTTACACCTAAAACAGCTTCCTTACAGAAGCAGTAACTCTGAACAAGCTATCAGTAGTCTGAAAGTCCTCAAGAGACACCAGAATGAGTATTGATTTCCATGGACGTGAATAGACTTCAGGTGGATTGCACAGGGATATTAAGGATGAACCTAGATGAGTTGAAGCTTTTTTAATGACTTACGTGTTGTACTGTTCTGTACAGAACACTTAAAATCAGAGGAGCTTTACTTTGGAACAACTGTGAATCAAGTAAATCCCTATATTTAATTTTATTTTTTTTTTCAGATTATTAGTGCATGAGCTCTTCATGCCATTCTTGTTTATAGAATTTAAGAGCCTTATTCTTTTCTCACACTTGTTTTACATCAATGAGACTCACTTGAACTAAATCCTAAACAAATATGGAATGTTTCGAGTGCAGATGAGCTACTATAAACATAGTTAATGAGTTCAGAAATTAGTGGAATATCTAAGAGAAATACAGAGCCTATTTCTGCTTAGAGATATCTAAACTGCCTCAATCATCTTTCACTATCACTGGTATATACAAGATTATTTTAAATAACTTGCAGTAATGTTGTCAATAAATGTCAATATAATTTTCCTTTTTTGGTATTTCAGTATCTTGTATCACAGGTTGGCCCTTTGAATGTAACTGGAGAGTAATTGCTTGGGATTGACTCTACATGACTTGTACAAGTAATTCTTTCTCACATTAATATTTTCTTAAAGCTCAGTGTGAATATTAACTGATCAAATATAAAATATAATATAAATAAGTTAAGTCATTAAAAAAAATTACTAATCAGTCACATTCTATCCTTTATTTTCTCATAACCCCTGTTGATGTACATACACAGAAGGGTAAACTATTGGCCTTTGTGTCTCTGCAGCATGTGGTTTACCTTCTTTAAGGTTATGTGAAACCTGATGGGATTAAAAGTTAATTCTGTTTGTCTCACTGCATGGCTCATTTTTCCTTTTTTTATTTTGTTGATTTTTTTTTCTTTACATTACTGGCTGTAATAAGTGTTCTTCCTTTGTGAAAAGCACAATAATTTATCAGCTAACTAGCAGATTGTGGATTGCAGAAAGTATAATTATCCGAAGCCTGACTGGAAATCGTGAGGAGTTTGTGTCTTGCATTCAGTAACTAACCCTCTATGAAAATAAAATAACAATGAAAAAAATATTATTAAAAATAAAAGAAAGCATGATGGGGAGATTCAGGCCACTGACATTTATTTAGCTACTGAGTGCATTATGGCTCAGCTTGTCACACTGACTTGGTGAGAAAAGGCACTCCTATTATATGTTTGGGACTTTATTCTTATTTTCCATGGGTGTGTTTTACCTATAATGCACACTGACTCTTATTCCTATTCAGACTTTCTAGAGCAGCTTAAGAGTGATCATGGGATAAATGTGAATTAGCAGAGTTATTATGTGTGACTTCAAAACAGAGCTGAGTGTCATATAAAACATTTCTGCATTCCTTTGCAACTCCTCATAAATTAAATCCTAGATTGTCATGCAGAGTTCATTCAGGAGCAAACCATAATTGATGGTATGCTCCTGGTTCTTTTGGGTTGACAAACACATCATAAATGCTTAGAGAACCTCAGGAAAAAAATCATGCATTGCAAAGAGTTACCACAGATAAGAAAGGATTCTGTCAACAGCTGAATGTTTACACTAAGTATTTAAGATAAACTGTTCAAGTGAAAGAAATACATTTTCTTCTGTTTGCATCCTTTGTCACATTACACGAACAAAACACTTTTCCTGCATATGTCCTTTTTTTTTTTTTTTTTTTTTTGCTTTAGGTTTAAATGTTTTTTATCATCCTGATTTTGTTATATTTCTCCCAACAAAACTTATATTTTATGTACTTTCTAATCTAATTTTAGACCGAGTTTGAAGATGACAGAGAATTAAGTTTGTCTTTTTTTTTAAGCACGAGGAATGACTTTTGTATTACTTTAATTCCCACAAGTATTTGCATTTAGTATACTTCAGGGCATGATAGCTTTTTTTTTTTAAGATGAGTGGTATTTTCTAGCTGATATGTAGTTTGAACTTCTATTTGACCTCTGGTTTCAATTTATTTTACGGAGAACCTGTTATGAGCCTTTATCTGAATGTACTACCAGGAATGTTATAGTTTGCTTTGTCACTCCCAATACTTTAAAGACAAACAGTTGCTGAAACTAAGGTGCGGTAAAGCACAGAGAATGGTCACTGGTAATAAACATGTATCTCCATCTCACCATTATTTCTGGCCTGGATACTTCTTACCTCTCTATGCTTTTATGGTGAAGTAATTTTTTTGTGCCAAACAATAAAGTCAGTCAATGTGACTGTGAGGCAAAGATTACATTTGATCCTAGTCATTCATATTTAATAACTGAAGTGTTTTAATATCTTGAAAGATAACTGAATATATTGTTTTTTCAATAGATATCATATCAAGGAACACAGTAGACTGGCAGCAGATAATTGATTTTGTTTTAAGAGCTTGGGTATGCTCACTGCTGAAATGGTCATTAAAAGATTATTTACCTTCTTTACCTCTTCTGTGCAGTATCGTGTAACACATGATTCAGCATTTTTGGTCAACCTAAGTGTCATGGGAATGGAGCTCCTGTCTGATCCATCTTGCTGCAGAGGTGTTTAATGCCTCAGTTATATCAAGGTTCCCTCCAGCTGCATGATCTTATCTCTGCTGTGCTGAAAGGTCTTGCTGCAAAGTAGAACTTATTAAAAACTGCTATTAGAGTAAAATGAGTAAAATGTCTTTTGAACTGACCTGTTTATTATTGACACTTAATTCTCAGTAAATCAGCTGCTTAAATTATGGAAGCAGTGCCAGGGGCAAAGATGCAGTGAGTCATATTCAGACAGTCTACCACTGGCTTCAAACACTGGCACCAGGGAGTATCCCTGTTAATTGCATGAACAGAGGAGCACCTTTCCTACCTGCATCTATGAGAAAGCACTTCAGTCACTCTGGTTTAATGGTTACATCAAGGAAAATTAAAGAAGGTTTATGATAAGTCTTGTTAAAGGGAGAAAAAGTCAAGAATAGTTATATTAAAACTTTGGAAAATTTATTCTCTGTATTAAGATCTAGTAATGTTTTACAAAATGATGTATAAGAGTAATGACTAGAATGTGTCTGAATTTGTGTCACCATTCACAGAATTGCACACTGGCTCTTGCACAGAAACATGTGCCAGGATTTCAAATATACAAGGTTTCAGTGAATTATTGGGAGGTACAATCTTCATGAGAACAGCCTACTCTACAAAGTATACCCTTTCCTGTAATGGGTAGAAAGCATTATTCCAATTTACCCCAGCCCTATGTGTGCTTCTTAAGTTAATAGAGCAATTTTCTTCTACAATAATTGTTTATTTTAACCATTCATCATATCTTATTTCTGATAGTTGTTACCCTACATTGAGTCTAGTCCAGCATCAATATCTTTTAGAAGATGTATTGCAATATTTCTGGTTAGGATGGTCATATTTTGCGCATTATGCCATGCCCCTCTCTAAAGTCAGAAGCATCTCATGAGCTGGCTTTTCAGCTGTGACATGCCACTTAAGCTGTGTCATGTGTGAGTGGACAAACCAGACTGTTGTGTCTTTCACTTCACTGAGAGGCAGATCATATGTCCTAAAAATGTTGTATTTCCGTTCCGTGTTTTCATAAGCCTCTGGCAGTGCATTGTCTTTTGTCACGTAAGATATTTGGAAACAGACAACAGGGTGATACATACTCATAAATTAAATGACGCAAAGGTGATGTTATTTGGAGGATTATCCAGACCAAATCTCTTGGAAGCAAAGGGATGCACCTACTGACTGGATGAACAGGCTCTGTCTTCCTTTTGTAAACCTGAGAGCATAACCAATATATAAGCTATCCTGCAAACTGCCCTGTTTGTGTGAATCTCTGATTTGTTCCACGAGGTAGAAGAGCAAAAAACAGCTCCCAGGTGACCAGAAAGCCAGAGATTACTGCATGTTACTTATTTCTGAAAAGAAAAAAAACACACATGGTGTTTATCATGACATATGGCAGAATCAGAAGTCTTCTGTTTGGTGAAGATACTTGAGTCTTTGACGCTTAGTGCTGAACTCCAAGTCCTTTGAGGGAATATTGGAAACAAGCATGTATCACTGGCACAGCTGTTTCAAAGTGACTTTGAGATCAAAAAAGTATCCCAGTAGAGTCTTTTTAGGAAGACATCACAGTCTGCTCTTTATATGCATGGATAACTCTCTCTTTGGGGAGGCATACAATAAGGGCAGGTTTTCAGCAAGAATACAAACGTATATTTCTATTTAAGTTTATTTGATTTGCACCACTTGTAACCCAGACAACAGCCCTACATTTGAAGTTGTTCTGTTAAGTGTACAGTGCCTTCTCCACATGAATGTTATGGCAGTATGAGTGCGTGAATACTCATTCATACTCATACTCCATTTACCGAGACAGGTCTTCTACTGTTTTTGAGCAGCAGTGGAAGAGAAAGTTGTCTTTGAAAAACACATTTAGACACTGAAATGTTACTCTACATATTAACGTACTAGGCCTTATTTCCAAAAAGTGTGTTGGGTGTTGCTGGAGCTTTTAGTCATGCAATTCTTATGTGTAACTCTACATCAACATTTATGTTTTGTTACCTCTCAATACTGTACAGTGAGAAAATGTGTGAGATGGTGGAGGCAAACAGGTTTTCTACCTACAAACTGTCTGAATCATACTTGCTGAATTTTCAAGTCATCTTGTAGCTACTTGCTCTAAAAAGTTATACAAGATTTCTTTTAAAACATAGAGAAAGGCAGTAGCCAGAACATGAGATGCAAACCTGAAGCCTAAGGAAATTTGACAAGGTGAACTCTTGAAGTTGGACAAGTCTTGCCTGATCTTTGAGGCTCAGATTCATTCCTCACTGAGAATATTTTATGTCTGATGCTTGTGGGAAATGGTATTGTATTTCACTAAGCTCCTGCCTAAAAACTGGCACTTCACTGGACTAATAAAAAAACCCTTCTAGGATTATCTCAGCTTTTCTGTTCTAGCCTCTAAAAGGCAAGTTAAATAAAAGCCCAACAGGACTGAAGTTCTTCACAAAACAGCTTTTGAAGGAAGATTTTTTTTTCTTCAAGGAGTAATGATCTTCACTGCAGAACAGTTACCACACACGTTACCGAGGGATCAGTGTTTTCACTCATCTTTCATTGGGTCCCTCCTGATGCAACTTTAAGGGCTAGATACTGCTTTAAATAGCTCAGGTATGGCACTATAGCTCAGGCTGTCCCAAGGGCAGCCAAATTGCAGTGACAGTTTCAGGTGTCACCGGCCACATTCAGAATGCCCCATAGGAAGTGTTAGATGCTGGAGTACTTTGTGACAGTCAGCCCAGCTTGCCTTGAATTATGGTACTGCTAGAAGTATTTTCAGTGAACTCCTGAGATGGTCCTACTTTATGTACTTCTTCAGTCAGTCACGTTTCTGTGACAGACTGCAATGGCATCAAGTTTTGTTCTCCAGCTCACATTCACGTAGCTTATTTCCCAAGCACTGCAATCTACTTTTGAATTGCTTACTGAAGGGTCCTCCAGTGAGCTGTCTGTTCTGCTTTACTGAAGCATGTGTTTGGCTTTTGGGGAAGTTTTTTTTTCTGGAGAGCAGTGGATATTGCTAAATTAAAGTGCTTAAGGTATTTCTTTTGCAGACTGCAAGAGGTCATCTCAAAAGTGCTACAGATTTGTTCTGAGAACTGTGAACTCATTTCCATTTCTATTATTTTAACAAAACCTTTATATTGTCATATGCTATCTTTTAATTATTATTATTTTTTTTTGTATAAATTCTCCTGTGAATTTAATGTCATTTGAAAACACTGTTTCAGAAGTACTTTGGTCTATGTATGTATGCCAATACATTTTGTCACATTATAGCTCATGGAAACTTGGCCAACGCATCTGAACTCTGTCGGAACACTGGCATTGACTTCAGAGACCTTTAAATCATTCCTACCAACATTTAGCTGGCAAAATGAAGAGTGCCAAGGTATATGGCCAGTCCTGTGTGACTGGCCTGCAGCCTTTCTTAGAATTCAAGCAGGATGAACAAATGATTTAGACATAATTTAATACTGAGGCTATTTAGTAGTTTGGGATGTAGGTAAGCAGAAATATATTCTGTACTTAGGAGCCCTTTGGGCCACCATGGTCCCTCTACTGGCGACATATAAGGTAACTTCAATAATGGCAAGTATTTGCAATATTATGGCTAGAATTATAACTATCTACTTCTGGATCTCCAACTAAAAGGCTTTTTATTTTTTTGTTTTATTGTGTGTGTGTGTGTGTTATGATTCAAGATTTTCTGTGTCATTTTACAGCCTGTTATATAACTGCAGTTCTTTTCAATGTAGTTTGCTGTGTCTGATTGAGCTGAGGTCAGGAGAGTGACACCAAGTCCAAGAGAAAGATGGTTCTTCTGAAGATAAACTGTGAGGTTGAAGGTCTTGTGGATGAACTCAACAAGTACCTTGGGCATTGGGAAGAATGCAAATGTTTCTTCAGATAGGATTAGAAATCTAGATTTGTGATATTTTATTTTAACAAATAATACGTGAAGGCTTAAAGACAGAAGAAAAGTATGATGTGTGTTTTTATGCCAGAGCAAAGTTCTGTATGAAACACGTTATGTGAGAAAAATACCAGTTGTTCTTGACAAGAAATAGAATGAGAAATCCCTACATTTCTACTGTTTATTCTTTCAAAGGTCAATAAATGGTAAGGGAAACAAATCTGAACAGAGTTGGCCAATCATTTTAGAAGGTATGCAAGCTAAATCCTATGAGCTGAATGCTAAGTAGTAGATTTTATTTGGGTCTTTGAAATGCTTTCTTTCTTTCTTTCTTCTGTTTTTTTTTTTTTTTTTTTTTTTTTTTTTTTTTTTTTAAAGTTGACTTAAAAGAAAAAAGTGGATTTCTCAAAATAGTAAAACAGAGGAAAAAAAAAATGGGAACTTGTGGAAGGCATAGAGGGGCAAAGATACTTTGCATGGAACATGACTTCTTTAGCTAAAAAATATACAGTAGCAAATTTCAACCAGACCAAAGTCTGCTCTGATGTGGTCTTGGTCAAGTCACTTACATTTGTTACGGTTCAGATGGCCATTTTAAAGTGGGAAAATTCAACTTCATACCACAGACATACAGATAGGATTAATTTCATAACTGCTAGTTGCATGTCATTTCTTATGGTAAATATTATATTTTATCAGTGTTTTAGCCAGTATTTAACCCTCAGGTCAATCCTTACACATGCTTCAGTTTATTGTAATCAGAATTTTAGGCAGTTATATTCTGCTGCCCAATGATGAAGTTGGTGTGCATGGATTAAATTTTAAGCTACATATAGGAAATTAACCCAACATTATGTTGTTGCTACAATGATAGTTGGGGTGTGAATAATTCCTCTTAGTTTTTCAGAACCTTTTTCAGTCTTTTGATTCAGGAAGAAACAATGTGTTTTTTTACATACCTGCATGTGTACTTTCAGATACATTAAGTATGTTAAAATTTTAAGTAGTGTAGCTGATTGGAGATAAGAAGTCTTGGACGGAGGAGGATTTTCTGTGTAATGACTGTGCTATACAGAAAATAGATGAGGAGTAGATGTACTCTTTAGGAAGCTTTCTCAGTATTTGCTAACACCAGCAGGGACAGAATAGTGTGACAACTTTTACTACAATATTATGTCATTGATGTTAGTAACATCTGTGTGGAGGATAAGCTCTCTGAAATGTTTCTCTGTTATTTCTGAAAGCAAATGAGCCTCCTTTGAAGAGAGTTGGCATGTCTGACTCACAGGTCTCCTTTCCTCTTGAGCTGATTTCTGTCAGTATTTAAAAATAAAAAATTTAGTTTGAAAATGTAAGCCTAATGTTGGAAGTATCCATTATTGCACTGAGTTCTTGCTAACACGTCTGATACTTACTTTCCAAAAATTCCTCATTCACAGTAATTTAACTTCAGCATTTGTAACTCCAGCATCATCTCTTTCCTTCCTGTTTTGATTTAGAAACAAAAACTAGCCTTACCTAAGGCCAGCTTCCAGAAAAGGAGGCTGTGTGTGACAGAGAAGTGGTTGGCAGAACACAGTTGCTCACAGAGTGTTTTTGCTGCCTTTCTTTCATGGAGGTGTCATCCCTCTGGGCTGCTCCAGAGAGGGACCATGCAGCTGCCCTGGGCACTGTGCGGGCACAGATGCTTTCTGCCTGTGAAGTCAAGCTGAAAGCACACGTGCAAGCTGCAGGAGAGCCCACCTCCCTCACTGCAAGCAGAAGGCAGAACTGTAATTCTCTTTCATTCCTTCTCCCTTCTCTTTTTAAAGGGGAAGATGGGAAGAAAACCTACAAAATCTCTGAACCTTTGCTCATATTCCAGTTATCCAAAGAGGGACATAGCCTGTTGAGAGATGGACTGAGCTGAAGAGCATTCTTTTTGGGAGGAGAAACCCTTCAAAGACACACAATAATGGGGGAATCCCTGTGCAGGTCAGTGCACACACACCACCATACAGGAATCACTGCTTGGTCTAGCTGAGGCACTGCTGATGAAAGCAGAGGTTGTCTCCTTCACTGTCCTGTCATAGGCAGATAACATGGTCACATGGTCACAGAAATGACACTGAGCCTGCACAGAGGTACCTGAATAAAACTCAAAAGAAAAATAATGTTTTTTATCTGAATTTTCCCTTTTTATCCCCTATTTCTGTATAAGTACGATTTTTTTCCCTATGCTAATTAGAAAGGAGTCAAGCAAAATGCTACAGTGTTGTATTTCTGTTTTATTAAGGTCTAAGTAGAAGACTCAAAATATTTTTACCATTTTTGCTAAAATATACATTTTTAATATTACTTTAACTGCTGTTTCAAAACTTATCTAAGGTGAAACCTCCCCTCCAGAGAGATGTTCACCTAAGTCTGCTGAAGTGCTTATACTGGCTCTGGTAGGAACTGCTGTAACAGGATACAGTACTTAAAGAAAAAAAAAAAAAAAAAAGAAAATACATTTTTAAGTGGATGAAGAAGCCTGATAAATTTATACAATGATGTTAAATACTTCATTGTTTGGTGAGTTGTCACAGATAAGGTAGATTTCCTAGGCTTAGGGGTGCTATTTTGAAACACAGTTGTTGTTGTAGGAGATTTACAGTACTCTGAAAAAATGGAGTGAGATAATAGATCAAAAAGAAGTAAAGCACAGAGCCAGGTTGTGCCTGAACAGTAAAGACAGTCTTTTATTCCCTTTCCACATAAAATCTGTGGTAGCAGTTGTGCCAGTGAATACTGTTTTGTTTGCACAACAGTATATAATCTCCACTCTAGTCCTATGACCATAAAAAAAATCCCCAGGCTAGTGCCCTGAGTGATGCTGAGAGCCTCAGCTCAGCCGCTGTGCAGCAGAAGGGCACTGCACAAGCTAAAGTCTTTCTTTGGAGGCAGCCTAACTGCAGCCCATTTCAGAGATGAGCTGCCCTGGGGATGGAGCAAGGGATCAGTGCAGTGGCCGGACTGTCCTGTGTTACAGAGGAGACATGTATCTGCAGCAAGATGCATATTAGTTGGAATAACTCATGTAATTTGTATAGCTATGTTTGCATCCTTTTTGGTAGCTTTATTTTTGAGCTATAGGGCTGACATTATTTCATATGGTAAGGGTTCAAGAAAAATGCAATAGGTAGTCAAAGTCATTGGATAATTTCCACAAGGCTAGAAGAGATAAGAGATCAGCAGAAAAGAAGACCAAGTATAAGATAGGGAGTAAATGAGAAATAGTGACTAATGTCTAAGTATGCTGAAGAAATGAAAATACATACTTTTTTCTTTTTCTTTTTTTTTGGTCTAAAAGCACTGGCTATATTATTTATTGCCAAAATCCCTAGCTAGATATCTTACATAACTTTCTGGTTCTGTTGTCAGGCCTTTTGGTTAGAAAACAAAGCTAATGTCCGTATGATTTAATGCAAAGTTTCTTCAGTTTGCCATGTCTTAATTCCTAGCACAAAATTCCAGCACAGAATCACTGAATGGTTTGGGTTGGAAGGTACCTTAAAGATCACCCAGTTACAACCCCCTTACCATGGGCAGGAACACCTCCCACCAGACCAGGTTGCTCAAGGCCCCATCCAACCTGGTCTTGAACACCTCCAGGGATGGGGCATCCACAGCTCCTCTGGACAGCTTGTGCCAGTGCCTCACCACCCTCATAATAAAGAATTTCCTTCTTATAACTAACCTAAACCTACCCTCTTTCAGTTTAAAGCCACCCCCCTTGTCCTATCTCTACACTGCTTGACAAAGAGTCCTCCTTCAGCTTTCCTGTAGGCCACCTTAAGACCACAGAGCATAGTGACAGCTATCTGGAGTTATTTAGAGCATAGTGAAAGCTATATGAGAGATGGTTTGACAACTAACCTGCTTGTGAGTAAGCTTATTCATTCTGTGAAAGCAAATCAGTGTTTTCTCCAACTGTGTAACACAGAATTTTAAACTAAGCAAGAGACAAGTGTTCTCTTATGTTTACTGACAGCTCATGTGTTAGGTATGGGCTTATAAAAAATACTGCTCAAAGTGAGGTGCTTTGCAGCTGTGTGAGGTTACCTAAGCATGTCACTGCTCCAGCCCAAAGGTACCCCAGTGAGGCACATACAGCTTGCTTGAGAAAAATTTAATTTGATCTTGTGAGCTCTTTTGTGCTCCTTGTCACTCCTTGTAAAGATTAAGTGTCACAAGCTCACCTCTATGGCGAAAAGGCATCTATTAAAGAAAGCATCAACATTTTAGAGTATTTGGGAGTAAAATTAATGAGCCTTGCTTACAAATTAAATATGGACATGTGGATGTATGCTCTCATCTGTCCCTGATGTCATTGTTTTAGTACAAAGTGCCTCGTGATATTGAGTGAATCAAGATTTACAGTAGTTTGGCAGAGCAGAGAAGTACAAAATGTACAAATGTGGAAGTGACGTACAGTACCATAACTTTAAGGTCATACAGCAAGTCCAGGACAAAGCAGGGAGCTGGACTCAAATCTCTAATGTCCTATGTCCTCAACAGTCCCCAACACACCTGGACAGCCTTTTTTTTTTTTTTTTATTTTTCCCATGGAAATGGAAATCTGGTTGCACATATGTTAGCCTTGAGAAGACAGGCAGAGTTTATCCTCCTGTACCATTACAAATTAAATAATATCCTTGTTTGATAATGTTGGCAGAGATTTTCAGGCATACAGGTCTAAGGGACTCAGATGTGTTGTTTCTATTTATTTTAATGGGAAATAAGATAATTTAGCCATTATGTTAGGAGTCTGTCTGTGTAATGACATACATACTGATTGATCCTAGAGTCTTTTGACATGCTCAGCCCACTGCTATTGTTTAAAAGAAAATTTATATATTACATTATACTTATGGAATTTGACTGCTGCTTATCATAGCAACCATTTGCCTTTGATCAGATTTCTACAGTGTAGCATGAAAAGTGGATTAATATTTAATTTAAAGTCAATATAAAAAGTCAATAAAAAAGACTTTGTAGGTGGGAAAAGAAAAAGGAATGTTAAGAGCAAAGATAAAAGGGCAAGAAAGATGCATCCAGATTTTGCTTTAGATCCATATCAATAACCACCATCATTCTGTTCTGGTCTGTTAACTTGAAAATTCTTTATGTCCAGCAAGCAGAAGTGAAACACCTTCTTTAAAAGGCTGCAACCTGCATACTTTTCCAGTGTACTTTGAATTAGCTGAACTTATAATGAGTGCTGTCAGGTTCTTTTGTATTCAGAAGAGCAGCAAGTCCCATCCTTCAAGTAGTCTCAGACCAGTTATATTATTAAGCTCTTGCAGCTCATCAGATGGGATCAGATGTTTGTTAAACTGAGAGAGTTGTTTTACAGTCAGAAAGAGCCACTAGGAGAACATGAGTTTACTTGAAATTTGCACACCCTTACTTAGTTATCTTTTGCATTAAAGTAAGTACTTTGTTTTTAGCTAAAGTACTCTTTCATATATCATAGAATATCCCAATTTGGAAGAGACCCACAGGGACCATCAAGTCCAACGCCTGGATCCACACAGGACCACCCAAAAAAAGGGTGTCTGAGAGCATTGTCCAAACACTTTTTGAACTCCAGCAGGCTTGGTGCTGTGACCACTGCCCTGGGCAGCCTGTCCCAGTGCCTGACCACTTTCTGGGTGAAGAACCTTTCCTTAACACACAGCCTGACCCTCCTCTGTCCCAACTCCATGCCGTTCCCTCAGGTCCTGTCACTGTCCTCAGAAAGCAGAGCTCAGCCCCTGCCCCTCCGTTTCCCTCATGAGCTCCTCACTCCTTCTTTGCAAAAGGACACTAGTCTTTAGGAGTGTCTGGTGTTGGTCTGATCTCCATTCATGACAATTTGAGTTTCTTCTGTACAAAGACAGTGATTTTAATGGGCCCAGGCTGGGCTGTGGGTGTGTGTGGGGAGCTTGGATGCTCCTTTCCTGAAGGGGAGTTAGAGCCCACCATAATATCTCTCCAGAGTGTCATGAACTGTGTATTTTAAGCATGAAACTTGTCAGAGATGTAAGAATTTCCAGCAGGCAGGTCTCCCCATTGCTTTCCAGCCCCTGGACCATAATCTAACACTAATGGACCTGTAACGTGCCCAGAGTATTAAGGTTTGACTGCCTGACACTGCCTGTTTATGAGTGTAAAGACATACTTGTGTAGCAAAGCTGAAGCTGTGGAAATGTCATTGTGATGAGGGAGAGAAATAGTGAGATTATATCAGATTTTTCTTTCTTCCCTTGCTTACCAGATGTTTCCAGCAATGCTTCCCCTCAACTGTGGTTTCAAGTGGAAAATTAAGGTATAGTTATTGTCACAATGACGCATCAGAAAGGCCCAGAGCTGCCAGATTTTCCTTTCTCAGAGAGACAGATAGTGATAATAAAATATAAGCCATACAGGATGGTCTCTTGCCTACTGGTTTTGCAAGTGAAAATATGACCTGCTGTTAAGAGAGGAAGTTTCCAGGGTTTAGACAAGATCCATGATGCATTTTCTGCATTGCTGTGAATGTTTTTAGTAACCAAAAGACAGCTGTGAGTTGAGAAAATGTTGAAGCAATTTAAGATTCACTGTAGAGGATGATGTAGCTTCACTATGCACAGAAAGCAAGTCCTATGTAATGTCAGGTCAAGATGTGGTGCGGTAAAATAGCAATAACAAATTTGTCAAGCAGTGAGCTTGTGAGGTTTTTTTGTTTGTTTGTTTGTTTGTTTTGTTTTGTTTTTTCAAATTTTGAAATTTTAAAGTGGAATGGGTAAAAATTACTAAGCTAATGGATGACCATCAAGTAGATGGGAAGTAGAAAAAGCTCTCGCCTTAATTCAAAGGTCAATTGAATTTAAAGAAAAGCAAAAAGACAGTGTTGACAAAGTTGTTATTAATCCGGATATGTAAAAACAGATAAACCAACAGACATTAGGGTGATATGCAAACTTATTATCTATATATATATATGAAGTGTGTAAAGTGAAATGCCTAACTATATTCAAGGATGTTACCCAAATTAGTTCCAGATACTTACCTAAAGGAAACTCATCAACCTGTAATGTCAGGCTACAAAGTATATATATGAATGGCAGATTAAGTCCCAGCATTGGAGGGAAGCTTGCACACATTAGGAGTAAAGAGCTCACTATATGAGGACTAACCCGGAATCCCAGATACAAACAGAATGAAAAACTACAGCTGTACAATGCATTGCTTTGTACAATGCATCTGGTTGTGAAAACTGAAGGAAACCAAGGAAGCTGCTCCATTGGGTTTATGTGGCAAAGTTTTTGTAGCAGGGGGGCTATAGGGGTGGCCTCTGAACTCTGAGCAGAGCCCAGCAGCTGCCCCATGTCCGACCAGAGCCAGCTCCAGTTGGCTCCAAAAGGGACCAACTGCTGACCAGAGCTGAGCCAGGGAGTGATGCTGGTTGGGCCTCTGGGAGAGCAGATTGAAGGAAGGGAAAAAAACAAACAAAAAAAAAAAAAAAAAAAAAAAAGCTGCACAACAGCAGCTGGGAGAGAGAGAGGAGTGAGAAGCAGCCCTGCAGACCCCCAGGGCAGTGCAGCAGGAGGGCAGGAGGTGCTCCAGGCACTCAGCAGCAGTTCCCCTGTGACATGTGGAGAGGCCCCTGGTGTAGCAGGCTGTCCCCCTGCAGCCCATGGGTCCCACATGGAGCAGATCTCCATGATGCAGCCTGTGGAAGAGCCCCTGGTGGAGCAGGTGGAAGTGGCCTGGAGTAGGCTGCGGCCCATGGAGAGCCCCTGCAGGAGCAGGCCCCAGGCCAGAGCTGCAGCCTGTGGGGAACCCGTGCTGGAGCAGTTTGCTCCTGGGGAATGGACCCCATGGTATGGAGCCATATGGGAGCAGTTCTGAAGAGCTGCTGCCTGTGGGCAGCCCCCACAGGCTCAGTTTGGGAAGGATGGCATCCCATGGAAGGGACCCTGCTTGGAGCTTGGCAAACAGTGACTGTGAAGGAGTGGTGGAGACAGTGTCAGGGACTGACCACAGCTCCCATTCCCCTTTCCCCTGCGCCACTCGGGGGGAGAGGGTGGGGGAGAGGGGTGGGGAGGGAGAGGGGCAGGTGTTTTTGGTTTGCTTTTAGTTTCTCACTGCTCTAGTCTGCTAGTCAAAGGAAATAAATTATATAAATCTCCCTACGCTGAGTCTGTTTTGTCCATGAGGATAATTGTTGAGTGATCTCCCCATCCTTATCTCAACCCTTGAGCCGTTTCCATTATATTTTTCCCCCTTTTCCTTTTCAATAACACATAAAAATAATATTGCAAGCTAGAATGGTAAAACAGCTAATTAAGAGTTCTTTTTTTTTTTTTTTTTAATTGAAAATAAGTAAGCCTTCAGAAAGTGAAACTCATGTCCAAGCAAGGAAAATAGAGAAGAACATAAAGGATGGATCTCTTGAATGCTGTTATGTGCAATTAGATGGATTTAACTTCCAGCTCTGGAAGTCCCTAGTCCTGGGTTTCTGGGATTGGGAGTACGTGTTGGGGGAAATCACAGAACCACAGAATGGCTGAAGTTGAAAGGGACCTCAGGAGGCCATCTGGTCCAACCCCCTGCTCAAGCAAGGCCACCCAGAGGTGCTTGCCAACGCCGACGATGTCCAGGCAGCTTTCAAAGGTCTCCAAGGAGGGAGACTCCGCAACCTCTCTGGGCAACCTGTGTCAGTGTTCTGTTACCCGCACAATGAAGGAGTGCGTCCTGATGTTTGACAAGAAGCTCTGTGAGTGTTTGCTCTGCCCCAGTATGGACATTTTCATGCATGTTATTATGGGAATGCTCATTCACCTTTTTTGTGTCCTGGTATCTTGGTCTGCTGGGAATTTTCTGACTGAGAGGGCATTGCTGAGCATGTTTGAGATATTTCAAGGTCAAATGGCTTCTGAGATGAGTTTTGTTTGCTTGTTTCCTGTTAACAGTGCTATTTCATCTGTTCAAGTTTATTTATTGAATCCATGTCCTTGTGCTGTTCATACTCAAACAGCTGATCAAAGTGCAACTGTAGGGGCTTTTTGTCAATCCCTGGTCAGAAGGGGAAGCAGTTACTCTCCACAGCTCAGAGATGAAGTTAATTAGCAGAAACATAGTTATAAAAAGACACCCAAGGGAAATGTCAAGAAAAATATGCCGCCCCCCCAAATCACAGTAGCTAGGTTTGTTAGGAGGCCGGTGATAAGGCACAGCTGGGGCCCATTTCTAACAATGCGAAAGACAATGCTGCTTTCCTCCCTGCCAGCTGGTTAGCATCTTTGCTACATCATTGAATCTACACAAGATACCATTGTTTTTCTTTGCTAAAGCCAGGTTTTGATCTTATGAGGCTGTTGTGGTTTTGACTTTTTTTGTGCCTTGAAAACATTTAGCTACTAGGCTTTCTCGGGGTAATAAAATATTTGTAGAGAAATAGAGGAGAATGTTTTTCTTTTGAATGCTAGTGTGAATCATTGACAAATAGCAAAGAAATGATCCCTCATTAATCATAACAGTCCTTGTGGAAAGCAAATATTGAGCAGGCGCATGTTAGGGAGTGTCTTATGTCGGACCTGCTTTCAGGAAAAGCTGATGTGGAAATCTTCCCCCTCATATCGTGCAGCAGTGCTCCTTCTGTCCTACGATGCTGATTTCATTAGAGGTCAGCTAAAAAACAAGATTCATTTGGAAGGCAATTACTCCTTGCCTGCAGTTCCTCAGACAGATGTGTGGCTGGATAAAATTTGACAGCCACAAAGAATAAGTTCAGACTACAGAACATGTTACAGTCCAGTGATTTCCTCCCTCACTCTGTGTTCCAAGAGGCAAAATCCACACTTTTCAAAATTCTCTTATCAATGAAACTTTTATTGTTTGTATTGGATTTAAAATAGATTAAATTCTGTAAGTACAAATATGGCAATGCTTAAAATACCATGAGTGTAGCTTGTGGTTTCTGTATATTGACTCTTGCATTTAAAATTTTCTTTCTTGCCACTGATTTCATAAAAAATTCCATTCCAGCAGTGCAGAGCTACTGAAATATGACAGGTTTTGTAGGACTTCATTATATACTCAGGTAGTGAAGCACAGGCTGTATGTGATTGGAAAATCTGCTGAAGAAAAATAATCTCTCAATTGTTTGTCCTTCAGAATCTAATGTCTTTGGAACAAATTTTAGTCTACATATAGAGATTTTTCAAAGGGTTAGTAGGGAATATTTATTACCCAGTAGACTTAAGTATTTCAGTGCAATGAAATCCAACAGAAATTGAGGTATCAATCTAAAACAGAAAAGAACAGGCTTTTTTGTATATCTTATGGCATTTAAGAAATGTCACTTGACATAATATGCGGTGGTTTGGTTTCTCTAACAATAGGAAATAAGGTGATCTGTGTGAGGGAAAATGACATGGTGTCTGGCTCTTTAGGCTAACAACTTGTGCAAATAAAAGGGAAATCAAAAGAACATTTGAAGTGTTAGCAGGTCATGTGATAGGAAGTAATCCCATTCACCAACATTTTATAATGGCACAATGCCTAAAGACATTGTACAAAGCCAAAAGGTCTGATGTATAATTTTGGTTGACAAAAGAACTGTAGAAGGCATGAAAGGTTCCCTACACAGAGCCCAGAAGCAGGGTGGCAGCACAGCCTCTGCCCTGCAGTGGTGCTGCTGAGGTAGGTGACTGGACCAGCAATCTCAGCAGCATCTCACAGGAAGCCTCCAGGTCCCCAGCCAAGGACAGAAGCCCCAGCCCTGTACTGGAACGAGATGTATGATCCCCTCAGGTCTGGCTCTGAACTCAACTACACGGAATGCATGGGCATAGCAGGTATGTACTCATCATGCCACCCTACATTCACATTGACTTTTACAGCACTGGACTGCCCTAGAGAGGTGTGAGCACCAAAGATAGCAGGCCCTTTCTTTAGATGACTTTTTTTTTTTTCTTTCTCTGAACTTCTAACTGAATCCAGAGCACTCAGGTCATAGAGCTAGGGCTTTCTGTATTTTAGAATTGATTCCCATTTGTTTCTTTGCCATGACCTCTCCTTTTTATTTTTATGTTTGAAGAGACTTATCCTATATCCCATTGCTAGAAAAATATTCTAGAAAATTGTGTCTCAGTAAGCTTCCCTGTAAGCTTCTTCAATTATAGCTATAGTATGTCTATTCTGTTTGGAAAGATTTGGAGTGCTGTATTTTTATACATATGTGTATAAAAGTTTGTGCTTGTGTGCATAAATATGTATATATTCAGCTACAATCCTTGTCAGCAGTTTCTAGCACTTGTGGAGAAGAGAAGAAAACATAAGCAGTTCCTTAAGAAATGTTTTTGACATAAATCCCAGGGTGTCCTGTTTTGTAATATTTTTCCTTAAGTACTCAGTAGCTAAAAGTTATTCTAAACTGAACTACTGTTACTGCAGCTTCTGTTGTTGCTGAAATAACAACCTGTGGAAGGAGTGTTTCCTCCAAGGTTTGTTTTCAGACTTGCAAAACTTGTAGAGTGGAAGGGTAAAGGTGAACCATTTAAACTGGCCCCAAACTGTTTTATGTTGATTGAATTTTACTTAGGTGTCTGAATCTTGTTCTCAGCTTTAATTTTGAGATGTTTAATTTATTTCTGAAAACAGTGGCTCAGCTGGATTATTTTGCGACATTGCTGATGAAAAAATCTGCAGCAGACAGAACTCAGCCCTCCTTTATGTCAGCAGGAATCCTGTTGCTGGGAGCTGAACTGGCTCCCAGTTCCAGCCCTGCAAAGGGAACTGCAGCAGGAGAGCTAAGGATTCATCTCATCTTCAGCACCCAAGCCAAGATGGCTGAGTCAGAAGACAGGTTTTCTCTGAGCCTATTCCACAGCCAGGCAAATACTGGTCACAGCCTTGGGTAACATGCCCCTCTCCACAGACCACAGAAAGAGCTCAAGGTTCAGGTATGTGTCTTGGTTCAGCAGTATGTACCTCGTGCAGAGCACGAGCCTGGCACTGGTAAGAATTTAGGGATTTGCTAAGTTCCAGTGTTGCATCACCAAATGCAGCTCACAAAAGCTTAACAGCATCAGGCCTGGCTTTAACAGATGTATGAGAAATGGAGGACAAAGCAGTCTTTGGTGTCCTGCTCCACATTAACTGTGTTCAGGAGACCATTCAGTTTTCTTGTCCTTAGGCAACAGGGTGAATTGTCTGCATAGCTTCTCCCATCCTCTTCTGTCTGGATGAAAGCTGCAGCTTTTCCAAAATACTGGTAGGAAAGAACTGGATTTGGCACAAAGCTTTGAGGATCCTTTGGAAAGAGCATCTTCGATTTGTGCTGAAATAAATGAGTTACATTTGTCTCAGTGAATATCCATCATCTAATGGGCTACGATGCCTTGCTTAAGTGCACAGCAGTAAACAAAGTGCATTCCAGAGAAACTTAGCCAGATATTGGGAGACAGCAAAAGTTATACTTATGCCTTTTTTGTTTTCTTTTCTTTTTAAACTGTCCTTAGCTTCTGAAGAACATGGTTGCAACTAGTCACACAAAGGCGTGCTCCTTCCCAAGAGCTGCTCCACTGCAGTATATCAACAAAACAGTATGTTTGGTGACATGCATACAACATACCACATTTCTTAGAAATTGTCATAGCTGGTCTCTGAATCTGTGAGAGTTAACATTAAAAAAATAAAAATAAAAATAAAAATAAATAAGTTATTTTCTACAGAAGGAAGAGGGAATATCTTATTCTTTTCATCATGTTCCTTTTGGCTTTTTGTGTGTATTTTTGTACATATTATTTGGTGTGAACTTTAGCATGTACCTAACTGCAATTCCTCTATTAAAATTCATCATCTAAGTACAAGTGATTGATTTAGTGAGACAGAGATGTGCTGAGATAGAAGTGCTGAGATACAGCACTTTTTTGGTCTCATGATCCACCTGTGAAATGAGCAAACCGCGCTCATCAAAACCTTTTTTTTTTTTTTTTTTTTTCCTAAGTCCTTGAAACATCACTCAGGTAAGACTCAGTTCTGTTGATAGTTTCATGGAGAAGTGATTGACTTTATAATTCATCTGGCATCAAGTTTCAAATTCAGTCAACTAATTTCAAAGCATGCTGAATTATTTTAAACTATTCACTGTTAAATGGAATTCCATATAGTCACAGGTACAGAAATGCAAAATACATCAAAAAGTTTTACTACATTTTGGGGAAAATTAGAATGGATTCATAGAGATTGTGACAATGTGATAATGCAAGGGGAAAAAAAAAAACAAAAAAAAAACGCTGTGATGCACCCTCATTTATATGAATGATCTGGATCCTCTGTAAGACTGGTTACATTATCCTCTGGTCATTTTCCAGGTTCTTGATTTCCATCAGGGGTATAATATCCAAGCTTTATATTGTGGGATATGCTGTTAAGAAATGAATCAGCCTTACACAGAAATAACTAGTATATTTATATAGATCAAAGCATGGTCTGGCAATGGAAGTAACAAAAATACTATTTTCTTTGCCTCTTTTATTACTCAAGAGTTGCTTCTCACATACAGCATGCAAGCATCACACCTGCACAGCGCTATTTTTGATTATGACTGTTCACAAAGCTACTTGTCACACTTTAAATACTCCAAGACTACAGCCAGGTCCTCCATCCCCTCAGATGTTTGGCTTTGATTCAGTGATGCAGAATCTGAAATTAAACTTCTCCTTTTTTTTTTCTTTTTTTTTTTTTTTCTGGTCAGTTTTGTGTAGCCTGAGTATCACACAAGCTGTTGCCACAGCGTTGAGAAAGGAGCAGAAGCTTTTGGCATTGACCGTCTGAGAGTTTGCTGACAGGAATAATAAGGTAGCTCAGAGCCTGTTGAAATGCTGGTGGGATAGTCAGCAAATCACTTTGACTGCTTCGAGCTCGAGCCAAGTGTTTCATATTTACATCATATTCATCTGTGGAGAATTAATCTGGTACTCCAGAAGGGTGGAAACTGCTTAAGAATCTGTTACACTGGGTCCCAAACTGCCAATACTGTGGATGTCACGCTTCCAGGAATAAAAGCATATGTGCTCATTTTTAATTCAGAGTCTCTAAATATGTCTTCTGCTGTGAGAATAATTTGCTAGTCTGCATAAACTTTTCTATTACTGTTTCTGTTGAGCAACATAGAAACAGACAGTGTTCTATATTTTTCACAAATGAATCACATTGCAGTAACTTTATTTTATTAGCCATGGGATAGTTCAGATCAGATGTATTCTCAGCACTTAAAACATGCCATATATTGAACTAACAACATAAGGCATATGGAAGAAACAGTTCTACTCCAACTAGAAAGCCTTGGTCTGCTTCTCATGTTCAGACCTAACCTGAGAAAAAGTATTATTTTAAAGGAAGCAGCAAAACAATTAGCAAGATCAAAGGGCATCTGACATAAGGAAAGAATGGAAAATGGTTTAACATCAGAAGAAGCCCAGAAATTATATATTTTCTACTTATTTATTAATAAGTAGAATATATTAATATATATTTTAGTTAATATATTTATTAATGTATATTAATATATATATAATACATATATATATGTGTGTGTGTATTATTAAAATATATTTTTCTACTTCTACTTTTTCTACTTTTCTACTGGATAAAACTTAGAAATCACTGCATATTACAAGTTCTCTTATTCACAGCTGTTCTGACAAGATAAAGGCCACTAAACTCAAGTCCTTTGTTCTAATCTTGCACTAAGCTCACAGTCAAAGATGGGTCTGAATAAGAAAAACACTCTTCATTGTGGACTAACATTCCTATTATGGCTGAAAACAATTAAGCTAGATTTTGACTTTTGCAGAAATGGAGCACATTCGATTCCAAGCTGTTAAATGGGAGGAAATTAGAACTTTTTGCCAAGGTTTTGTGCAGTAAAAATTAATTAGGCCTGCAGGGCTTGCCCTGTTAATTTTACTGAAAAGCCATTGTCATGAGCATACACACTTGTACTCACCCATGAACAAACAAGTACACAATCTACACGCAAGATTGTAGATGTGTACAGAGAGATGCACAATTGTTGTCTTGACTATTTAGTTAATAATTTCATGGAGAAACAGAGGAACACCTGTACCTGTTCTACATATACCTGCTCTTGACTTTAAGATAATAGAGAAATGACATAGCCTTGGGAGAAACTAGGGCTTTCCTAATACAAAATTGGTCTCATAATGGAGCTTTGCTGTATTCTGGCTTTTAGATGAATGGTTTCTGTTTATATGCTCTCTGGGTCACAGTTGCTTTTCCTTTTGTAAGATGTGATCCAGTCTGTTAGGAATTTCTGAAAACTTTCTCATATCCATTAAATCCATTTCCCCCCTATACTCTGCTCTGGTGAAGCTGCACCTCGAGTACTGTGTTCAGCTTTGGGTCCCTCATTACAGAAATGACATTGAGCATGCCCAGAGAAATGCTATGAAACTGATGAAGGGCCTGGAACAGAAGTCCTATGAGGAGCAGCTGAGGGAACTGGGATTGTTTAGTTTGGGGAAGAGGAGGCTCAGGGGAGACCTTATTGCTCTCTACAACTGCCTGAAAGGAAGCTGGGGGTCAGCATCTTCTCACAAGAAGCGAGAAGATAGTGATAGGACAAGATAGTGATAGGACAAGTTTAAGTTCTTCCAGGGGAGGTTCATGTTGGAAATTGGGAAAAAATTCTTCTCAGAAAGAGTGGTTAGGCATTGGAACGGGTTGCCCATATAAATCACCATCCCTGGAGATGTTTAAGGAAAGGGGTGATGTGGTACTTAGGGACATAGTTTAGTTGGCGATATTGGTGGTAGGTGGACAGTTGGACTAGATGATCCTGAAGGTCTTTTCCAACCTTAAAGATTCTATGATTCTGTTCTATGATAAATACTCTCTTATGAGTTTAGTACAGAATTTGAGGCAAATCAAAAGAGCAGATAACTTTCAGTAGGCTCCTAAGAGTCATTATGACTCTTATGGCCATTCAAGGGATATCAACATCACGGATTTGTGTCGTGATTAAAAACTGCATGCCTATGATAGACCTGGAACATAGAATATCAAGTTTACAGATAGACAGACATGTCAGGTAGGTGAGGAAGCACCTTAATTTTTCAGGCTGATGGGAAATAGACATCTGAAGGAAACTGAGATATTCTTCATCACATTTTAATATTGCCTTGTACCCGTTTTTATAACATGAGCTCATGGTAAGAGCTCGCTTCTGGAAAGACACAGGGCAACTGGCTGCAGTGAGGTGAGATCCAAACAAAATGACATTGACCCGGGTTTGGATTAGCTAGTTACTTCCTGCCTCTCTGAGTTTACTGTCTATCATAGGAAGGAGAGACAGCATGCAATATTCTGCAACATGTAAAGCTACCATGGAAATACTGGTCTGAGGGCTAGAAATTGAAATTGTCACTGACAGATCCACACAAACCTGTTGAGAACTGGTGTTATTTACTAGAAACAGAGCTCCTGTTTCTTCCCCCAATTAAGTTTGCCAGTGGCATACTACAAAGGCTCTGGGCTCTGAGCTCACTTTGAAGAATATTGAAAGAACACAGTGAAGCATTCAGATGTTCAGGAAAATCAGAAAATCTATCAAACCACCTAGCAGTGTTTCGTTATCTATTAAATAGCTGGCCATGTGATAGTATGACTAGCAAGAGCTAAATCAGCACTCAGCAGCAGTGTGCGATGAAAACTGGAGTGCTGGGGCTTACTAGCACAGTGTGTCTCTTAGCCCATCAGTGACGTCTGATAACCATGTGCACGCGTCTGTTTCAGCTAATAGTATTACAAGACTCCAGAGTGGTTAAACAGCAGGTTGGCAGATACATTAAATACCCATATGGTACATAAACTTGGTTACTTTTCCTTCCTCTCCCCCCAAGGCTTTTACTTTCCAGCACCTATGTTTTGAGTTCATTAAAAAAAGAGTCAAATGCTAAGACCTGAATTTCTGAAGCTGTTGCATTTATTAGGAATAGTCTTCATCCTTTCTCTATGTATGCAGAGATTATAGGTTTAAACTCCCACACCCTTCCCAAGATAATGACATGAAGCAGAAATGTTGCCTAATTTTAGTCAGGTGCCAGTAAATTCTCCTGCAAAAATGCAGCATGTCATCTCTCTTTGAGGAGAAAACAAAACAACTAAATATATTACTTACGTTAACCTCCTTGCTAATGCAAAACACTAACAGATGCTTTAAAAAAAAAAAAAAAAAAGTTTTCTTTTTCTTTAGCTCAGCATTTTTTCACAAGGTTTGATTGGTGGTTACAGACAATACATCCAGAGCAAAGATATGTCAAAGCAAGAGGGTCAAACAAAATTATTTTTGTGCCTGTGCTGTTCAGCACTAGTCACATACTCTGAAACAATACTTGGGCAATGGTAGAGCATTGACTTTGCTACAACAGTAATGTATATATTTATTCCTATTATTTTTTCTTCACCTGAGAAGAGGGGCAAAAACAGAGGATGGGGATGCAGCAGCTCTCAGAAAATCTTCTGTAATCACGCTCTCAATGGAGAAGAAAAAAGAAAAAAAAAGTGACTGTCTAAAGCAAGACAAACACAACTGTACTAATCACAGCAAATGTCATGCATATAAACATGCAAAACCATGAAGAATTATGTCTATCAGAGAAATATGAATGCCAGTATTGCCTGGGCTTGTTTTCTGTACGTTAATAATGTCATATTGGTTTGGAGTAACTTTACAAATGTGTGGCCCTGAAATATATAGCTAAAAGTGCTATTCTGCCACCTGTGTTCATATCTGACTGTATTGACAGTGGTGAGTTGAATGACAGAATAGAATTAAAAAATAAAATATGTCCCATTACGTAAAAACAAAAACAAAAAGTTTAAAACACCTTGTGTAATTATCTTTGAAAGTGGATCCTTTCTTAGACCAACTGAAGGATTATGATGTATTTTAGAGAGATTTTGGGGTACAGTGAATATCTGACAGATAAGGTGATTTCCTTGCTGAATTAAGCAGAGCAGAGGACTCAGAAGACATGCACACTATAAGTGGTTGTAATCTGCTTTGATGGGTTTAGAAAGTCAACAGCCAAAAATAATACAAGAGGTCATTAAACAGCAGTGTGCAAGGTTTGGTGTCATCAAGATGTCTGATGCCATGTGCTGGATGTCCTGAAGTATTCACTGTACCTAGGTCATGAAACCCAAGGGAGGATATTGACAACCAAGTAAAGCTTGTAAGATCTATGTGGAGAGGCTTAGACACACCATGAGATTATGTTTGTCAGTTGAAACAGCAATGTCAAAGCCCTCACAAGCATAGTCAAACATTTTTGAAGCAATATAGTTATTTCACAGACTTTCAAAAATAAGATTGAATACTGGGTTTGCTTATTCAATAGAGAAGTTTTAAAACCATTCTAGAATACCTTGAAACTGGGTACTTTAAATCAATCTGGTAACTTTCTTGGTGCTCCTGCAGATCTTTATCCTATCTATGCTTTCAAATGCAGGACACAAACACAAACGGAGTATCACAAAGAACATCAAATTTTGGTGATGATGATTACATTTTCTCCTGTGGATAGATATCTCAAGAGAAACGGTAGATGATTTCATTCTGAATATGCCTAAGATTTCTAGGCAGGTGATTCTGACATGCATTTTGAAGAATGTACCAAAAGCATAGCCTTCCTTCACATTGGATGAAGGATGTTTAGAAAGAGACCTCCCATGAACCAGCATCTGCCTGTGGCATAGGGCAAATAACCATCCACCTGAGGATCTTCAGAAAGTTGCCATCTCAAGAGAAGTTTTACATTTATACTGCAAGGTCCTGTATTTGTTAAACAGGACATGAGTATTTATAAAATGTTGAGATCACAAGCAAATGCAGTTCTTCACTCTTTCTTGTGATACAGAAGAGTGTAAATAATGGAAAGACAAAGGACTGTTATGACGTGAAGGCCCAGGACTAAAATCAGTTCTGTCATAGATTGTCTCTCCATGTCAAGGTCAGATCCAGATGGATGGAACTTTTCTGTAAAAGCTACTCAGCATTTACAAGGATATCAGGGTGATAGAAGCCATGTCAGTAGATAATAAGCAGATAAACCACACCATGTTACAAGGAGAAGGAGAAGACAACCGAATTGTTGTGTTTTACTTCCTTGGGTCTCGATCAGAGTTAGTATTGCTTTGTGGAAAAGAACTTGTACAAAAGGTGAACATGTGATTAATCTAGGATCTGTTTGTGATCTATTAAATTTGTTCACATATCAAATACATTTTGATAGGACTGAGGCACTGTTTTTCTCTAGCAGGTGTAAACTGCTCCAGGAAAATATTTGCCTGCATATTTTTGTCTCTAAGAAATATGGAAACTGCAAATGAAAAATAGCTCCCTTCAGTGTTCCTAACTGTATGATCCAAATTTGCCATCAGGAAATAGAAGTCTGAGTACCTAAATTTTATTCTTGACATTAATACATTTCAGGTATAAATTCTGTCTGCAAAGAGATACCTGTCTTCTCTAAATTAAGCACCATTTCAGGCTTCTAGAGCTCTCGCTCACAAGTACCACAGATTTTATGCGTGTTAGTTTTTGTTTACCCGCTGTAAATGACAGATTAGCATTTAAATGCTTTTGTCGCAGTTATATCTGTTTTGGATGTCAAACCAAACAAGCCATTATGTCTCCCTCAAAATAACACTCTCTGTTGTTCACAATGATTTCCTGCCATTTTCCCCACTCTACAGGAACGGCTGAGCAGGGAACATTTCACAGTATGTATTGAAAAGTGAAGTTCTTCTCCAATCTATCATTCATGGCAAATTAAGTCTATCACACACTGAAAAAGCAGTTGCCTTCACTGAGGAGTCACGGAGTCACTCTGAGTAGCAGGGATTTGTCTTCCCCCTTTCTTTTCTTATTTCCCATCTTCGCCTGTCTCCTGATGCTTTCTTCCTTCTCTTTCTTCAGCTTGACTGTCCTTCACCAGCCTAGTCTCTTGTCTTTTCTCCAGCATTGTAAATCGCCTTCTCTTTGCCCGTCTCCAAGAGTTTCCATGACTTTTTTTTTTTCCTAATCATTTGCTCAGTTGGATTTATTCTTTCCATGGTTTTGTGGGTGTTTATATCTTGTACCCTCTCTCTGTCTAGTTTCCTTTCCTCCTGTCTGCACAGCATCTCTATTGCATCAGTAAGTAAAGCCAGAGACTATCCAGTGTTTCTGTCTTTGGATTGCCCTGGTGCAGGGGAAGTATTTGGCTGGATGTATGAGTATGACAGGAGTCCTTCACAGAATCCCTTTGTGACCAGTTCTCATCATACAGATATATGAGCAGCCTGACTCTGCTGGTTGTCTTTATATGCAGGGCACGATCTCTCAAATTTCAGGGAGTACTGAAATTATCCAGTGATTCTTGATAATTTTTACTTTAATATGAAGGAAGCTACTGCCTTATCATGCAGCCATTCCTCTGGCAACATCATACAATTCTGAAACAACTCCATGACATTTTTAATCAGTTGACAGCACTCCAGCAGGAATTTAAAAAATACTTGCCTAGAAAGAGTGCGTGGAGGAGAGGTGTATTTAAAATTGGGAACAGCAGCACTGCAGTGAAGTCTGCAGTACCTCCTCACAAGGACCTGTGGAAGATCTGCCTGTGGTTCTGATCTTTGAGAGTGTGTCAGCCCTCCAACATCTTCTGGGTTTGAAGGAACCATAAAAATATCAAAGTGATGTCAAAGTTGAAGCCACTTCATTTGACACCAAAAAAGGGAGTGCTGTGCATTTCTCATAGTGTTTAATTGTCTTCAGAAAGAGCTTTCAGAATCAGAAACAGAAAAAGACTTTATAAATGGGCTTATTATTATTAGATAATATTATATATTATTAGATATAAATATCAGATTTTCTTTTCACAGATTAAAGATTCAAATACCAACCAAAAGCCATTTTTTAAATGCAGTTGTCCTCACTCATTAGCATGTGATTTTTTTCAGTCTATTTTATTTCAAATCTTTCCCAAACCTGGCCCAAGTCTGATGGAACAAATGGACTTGTACAGCACAGAAGTGCACAATGGGTGATCTCTGTGTCATGTCTCATCATTGCATCCTCCAAGTGAGGGCTTTGCCCGTGCTGTGGGTTCAACCTCAGTGCTCTGACCACCTCCCCTTGACGCCAGTGCTGTTGGTCCCATACGAGTGAGCAGCTTTTGCAGTGCTCCTGTACAGGCACAGAGCTGACAAGAGTGCGCAGGGAGGAAGGAAGATGCCACATAAAAGAATAATGACAACACCAACCCAATTGTGGCACAACACATTAGATCCTTCAACTTGACAGCCTAAAAGCGCTTCTGATGACTGTGCCATCCCTCTGAAAGAGCGGTGCACACACGTGTCCCTCTGTTGTGGGATTTCCCCTCTCTGGCTTCCCCTTGTCTCACAGGCTAAAAGTGTATTCTTGTTGAAACCTGTGACATTTTTTCAGTGAAATGTTGGGTGGGGTGGAGATGGAGTGTCAACACATCAGTTTTAAGCATGACTCTGACCCCACCTCTTAGAACCAGGCTACCCAGGAGCTGTGAACATGCAGTAGTCCCACAAACTCCCCAAAATGAGCCCTGCTTTTAAAAAATGAAGCAACAAGACACTGAGGCCTAGTTCTGCTACACCATATATGTGTCTGTAGAACCAACAAAAAGTGGTGTGTTTGGGATTCTGATCATAACCATGAAAGATTCTTATCTGAATTCAAGCCTGCAAACTGAAATGCCAACTTCTGCCTCTGTAATAAGTCACCATCGTTATCACAATAAAGTACTGTCTGTTACTATTTCAAGGATTATATACTCACAACACCTGAAACTTTTTCTGACCCTTTCTTTGACTCATTGTTTGGCCTTAGCAGATTTTTCACTCTCCCGTGACTCAGTTTTCTGGTTTGTAAGTATTTGCTGCAAAACAGCATATTTCAGTTCCAGATGCTTGGTATCTGCAATTTTCTCCCAGGCTCGCACTCTCACAATTTAGTAACAGGCTGCTCACAGTAAATGCAGAAAAGAGGTATCAGCTGTGGTTTTATTTCCAGGTGCCAAGTGGTTGATAATAATAGGAGTGCTGTAAGTGCCTGAGTCTGAGAACCTGAGATAAAAGATGCTGAAAAGGTGCAGAATATCATTTTGCTTGTTTCAGGGCCAGACAGTGTAACCCTGTTGTCACACATGAGCCCTTGATCACACCAGTAATGCTACTGAAGTCACCGCACTATTTATGCAGGTAGATGCTTGCCAGCATCAGCTGTGAGCAATCTGACCCTTAGAGCTTTCTAATGTTTCCCAGCCACTTCTGGGATGGAGGGGGGAGATTTCCTGCTGATGAGTTCTTCCCTGACCTGCTCTGCCCTGGGTTTCCAAGCACCTCACATTCCCAAACATGCTTAATTTGTGTCTATTGGTGAAGGCAGTTGAGTTTCTGCTTTGGTTTCATCAATCATAGGGTACTCCGTTGTCTCTGTGCTTTACAAAAGGTTTTTGCCCTGTTTCAAAACAGTTCAGTCTGTTTAAGTCTGTTTAAGCATGATCAAAATTATGTAAATGCATGTTCTGAACATGACAGCTTTTGAGCTGTGACCCATGCACAGATTTCAGGAAGAAAGCTATGTTGCTTTTTGGCATTTAAGGAACAGTGATGGGTTCTTGCTCTTAAGCAGATGCGTTACTGTCTGTTTTATATGTAAATAAATGCTTGATATGACAGGTCACAATCTGAAGTAATTAGACTTGAAAATATTGTAAATTAGAAGCTTTCAGGAAAAAAAATGCTGAGGAGAAATCTTAGTCAAAATAAGAAAAATAATAGCATCATTCCTTGCATGAAGCCAGCTCTTACCCAACTTCATAATCCTTGCATTTGTGTGATGCCTAAAGCACTTCAGAGTCTTCAAAGGTTGTAGTTCAGTTAGAATACAGTAGTTCTGCCAGGAATTTATTAGAGATTAGAAAAATCCTGGCAAAATATCCAATACCTTTTCTCTTGAGAGGAAATCAGTGTGAAAAAAATATCTATATATCCATACAAATGTGTATATATAGAAGTATGTATTTAATTTATAAATCCTTATATTACATATTTTAAAATATTTATAAATTTTAAATGTTTAAATTTAAATATTTAACATAAAAATATATTTTTGGCTTTACTCAGGAAACTACATATCCAACATGCAGACATACAGAAATGCTCATCATTTCTTCTTTGGGACTCATGAAGTAATCCCTATGGCAGACACAGCGCTCTCCTTGCCAGTCTGGCTGTTGGTGCCCTCGGAGCCAGAGGCAGGCTGCACATGGCTCATGGCATGGGTTTTTCATCTTTCCAGCCTGCTTCAGGGCTGGGAGGGAGAGGACCTCAGTCCAGGATATCTTTATTTCTTTGCTGTATGTAGGGCATGCTCTTCAGGGAACAGAGCTGAGGGTTTGCACCTCCTTGAGCTTGATAGGGAGCTGAAACCCATTTTTGTCAGGAAGATGGATACCAGTACTGCTCCTGGGAGTTTTGCTTAGTTCAGCAGTTCCTTTTGTAAGATGACTTACATTATGCTATAAACCTAACAGAATAATTAATTGACCACTGCCTGCAACACCAGTGCAGATAAACATGAATGCTGTTGGCCGTCTGTGGGTGCCTTCTTCCCCACCTGCCTTTTGGGGGGTTCCCATCTCACCAGGACAGGGATTTGAACTTCTGCACTGCCAGTTCCCCTCCTGAGGCAAGAAAACTGGATTTCAGGCACCTCAGTACCCAGCTGGAGGCACTTCAGTGCACACCAAAGCCATCCAGCTCCAAAGGGCAGTAAGAAAGATTTTCCAAATAGGGGTGTAGCTCCATCTGCATCACTAGTAAAGTGACTTACAAATTAAGTTTGTAAGTTTTAAATACAATCAACATGAAAAGATGTTTCAGAATTTACAACCAGCCTAGTAAACAATGCAGTAAAAATGAAAGATGTGTTTTAGGACAGTAATTACATAATGCCCATATAAAAATAGCAATTTACAGCATTTCTAAGTACTACATACATCTTCAGTCATAACTAAAATGTCTCTTCAGTAACTATCAACTAAACTCTCTTGCTAAACTAAAGCTATACCAAATCATCATCAGTCTTCTCCATCTCTCTTAGTCTTCCTCCAACGTGTTTTAAATATGTGCTCATTTTCTCTTTATATGCAACAGAGTACTGGAATCCAATTTGGAAGGATATTTTCTGTTAGGGAAAAATAATCAAATATACATTTTAAAAGGTCTGCAACCTGAGCAGGTCTTTTTAAACCTCATTAAACCAAATATACAAATGTATTTGTTATTTCCCAACTTCCACTCAAAGTATATGTGACCACTATAAAACACCATGTAAAACTGGTTTTGCTGTAGATTCAAAAAAACAAAACAAAACAAAACACAAACAAACAAACAAACAAACAAAAAATCCATACATTTAGAAGCCAAGTTAAAACAGAAGATATAAAGAAATGTACTGTACCACACTATTGTTTCGAAATTTATTTGCAATAAAAGTCTGAATTACAACATGCAGCTGCCATTTTGTCATTATTCTAGGTTCATAACATCAGAATCCAGAGGCACTGAGACATTAGGACATCAAATTTAAATTTATTTGGGCTCTATTTAGGCATATTTTAAGGCAGGCATGGAAGCTATTAATGTTGCAAAAGAAGCGAGTTATCAGGAACAAGTAATTTAACCAGCCAGCAAAAAGGTGGTGGTATCAAGGCTGATACTAGACAGCCCGTATCAGAGGAGCAGAGAACATTTCTTCCCCCACTGCAGCCCATAATGGGGATATGAGAGACAGTCTTGCCCCAAAGATTCGAGTGATGGTCCACCCTATGTTTCCCAGTGCCTTGAGGAGGTGTGATATAGATGACATCAGCCAGGACAGGTGGGTCCCTTGCCAGGTGGACTTCCCAGCACAAGGAGAAGAGCAACACTACATGCACCCACGCCACCACGTGCTGACCTTGCTGCAGTGCCAAAGCAGAGGCTTGTGGCGGTGTGCACTGAACACGTGCTCCCACTCAGACCAGGACACTGAAGACTGGTGCATGCATGTACTGATAATTAATCTAAAGCTTCCTCAAGCCCAGGTGCAATGTTTCCCTCAGCTCTGGCAGAAGTTGAATCAAATCTATGGCCTCCTATGAGCTTATTCTAATGTTATATTTCAGTCTCTAATAACTTAGCACTAATATGACTCAATCTGCCTTGAAGCTCCGTTCTTGGTGACTACTGTGTTTCCCCAAATATATGTTAAAGGCACTCCTTCAGGTGTGCCTTTAACATATATATAAAAAGAGCTTAATTATCTTCTAAATATACACTTTCATTTTTTTTTCTTGAAATTGATTGTGGCAGGCAAGAATATTTCAAGTCATTTTGCCTTGTCTTAGTGTAAACAGCAGCATCAGGTGTTGTAAAAGAAAGGCACAGTCCCTAGACTGTTGTCATGAGGGGTAAACTTCTGGTTTTCACATAGTTTGCTTTGAAATACAAAACTGTAGAGCTAAGTTTTCAGCTACACCTAGAGCCAACAGCAAGGCTAGTTACTGTGATTATGTTCCAGTCATAATTACTCCAAATGCAAATGACCAGTTATACGTATAGCTGATCATTTGATAGTCCAGCTACTATTACTATGTATGAAATCGCAGCCATTATATAAAAGTACCTACATGTTTCTCATAGTTGAGCTTTTAACCCTTCACATGCTCTCAGCTAATATGAGTAACATGTATGAAATATTTCCTATGAAGTTTTTGATTTGAAACATTTAACTGGATCTCTGAATGATGTACCTCAGCAAATTGGCATTGTTTTCTGAAGTTATGCTTTGAAAATACACATTGTATTGTGCGGTGCCAAGCTGGAGGTGTGGATGGATCTCTCTTCCCAATCTGTGATTGCATTGGTCTGTGCACTTAGGTGAAACTTAAAAATGAAAGTGTGCATTTTGGGAAGTGTAGGTAACTGGCTGTAGCTCACACACACAGCCAGGAGCTCCTGCATATGGTATGCTCAAGGAATTAACTGAAACATCTATAGACTCCTCGAGGGCAGCTCAAGGAAGTCCAGAAGTTGTGCTGCATGTAGAGATGCCACATCTTCACAGTTCATTGCAGACCCTGTGATACTCAATGTAAAAAGCTCAGAAACAAGTGATTGTTAGAATCTCTGATGTAATTTTTAAATGTTTTTCTGGCTGTCATGTTTGTGGGAAGAAACTTAAATGCATTGGTTCAAATGCTCAGAAGTCAGAAGGCTAATTCATTTTATTTAAACAATGATATTTACATTTAAAACCCATCTTACATTTTCTGGAAGGGTTTGAAGCTGACTTCCATGTTGATTTAATTATCTGGAGAACAGTGTCTCTTCTAATCCCAGATCTGAGCAGGAAAATGTGATACAGATGATGCCAGATGTGTTTAAATCATGGTGTGTGTCCTGCATCCCTGTATTATGAGGGGAGGATATCTGTCCCTTTAGGTAGATTCCTTTTCTACTAAAATGAGCTTGGACCTGAAATTATAACCACTAGTATATACAGTTCTTACTGTACAGTGTTTTTCAGTTTTCTTCTGAGCTACACTCAACAAATGGAAAGTCTCAGGGTGAAGAGGTGGAGCTGTTTACAATTTCCCAAACAGGACCTGAGGGACATCAGTTAAAGTTTCTTGTGGGAATAATGTGAAGTGAACACAGAAGTAAATAAACCAAATGTGATTTAAGATCCACTTAATTTCTTTGAGTCATTCTTCTCCAGTTAGTCATTTTAGAAGAAGCTTGAGGGGTTTTTCTGGAAGTTGGTTTCCCCTCCAATATTAGCCTCACTTTTCACTTTTTCCAAGTTGAAACTGCCTTTGGTGAGCTAAGATAATTGCTTACCTTCTTGTTTTCTATTTGGGAAGTGATGACAATATTTGGGTTTAAAGGTCCTAGCTCATTTATTCATTGTAAACCTTTCAGCCTAGGATCCAGTGGTAGTACAGTGGCTTATGTTTAGTGACACACAGCAAGACTGACATAAGCCTGCAGTAGAGAAAAGGAGGTGTCCTTCCCTGCTCTTGGGTCTTGCTGAGTTGCCTGCTCTTCTGGACTGGAGAAGTACTGCCTCCTTCAGCTGTTTGGCTGAAGGACACTCCTTGGCATCGTTTGAAACTCCTTCTGAGTTTCTCACCTCTTCTTTATGTTCTGTCTTAGGTTTAAGACACTTGACTTGGGTTATATATTTTTATATTTTGTGTTCATATAAACGTATATCAGTGTTAGGCATCAAATGTGAGTCCTGTGAGGTATTTTTATCAGTAGATACTGGAAGCTGACTTTTCTCAAGATGGATTCCCTCCTCCCACCATCCAAGCCTGACATATGCTCTACCAATTTTACCTCCATTTTCTTCTTTGGAACAGAAATTTTCATAAGCACCATACTAGGACATCCATTTTCTTCTTTCCTTGTCATTAAGTGGATCTTACCAGGAATTTGCAACCATGGGAAAGAGATTTGCATTTACATCCAGGCTGTTTTACCTGGCATCTGTGTGGAAAGGCTGCCTCATAGTGCCTGAGAATGCAGTTTGTAGTAATGCTAAGGAATTCGTAATGCTAGCATAGTGGCAAAAAGTGATGAGAATTAGATCCATTTTGTGCAGATTGTGATCTTGTTGAACTGAAGTTTTTCTGTGAATTGTTTCTCTTTTCAGTGGTTACCAGGCTTGGAAAATCCATTTCTGATATAAACCACTTAAAGCTTATTACTGTTTTGGAAAGTACTTGCAGTCTTTCGTGAATAAATTTATATAATATTCGTTCAGGGTGATTTGCATGACAAAAAATACGTTTACTGAATAAATTGTTTGTAGAAAAGCCACAGTGAAAAAAGCTGATTGGTGCCCTTAAATTAAATAGCAGTAACCTACTCTTCCTTCCCTGTTTTTCTCCAATAATAAGCTCCATCTTATTGGCATATTTATTAATTAAAATGTAAATATTCTCTCACTCCTCCTATTAAGAGTATTTTGGATATAAGATACAGCAAGCATAAAACTGCTAACATAATGGGAAACAAAATCATGGATTCAGTATAATGCTAACATTTTACTTTTTAAAACTATTAGTCTTATGATCAAGGGTATACATATAGTTGAAAGAACCACTGCTTCACAGATATGCAATATGAATATATATGATTCTTCTCACACATAATATTACCTAAGACTTTTTGGCTGTGCCTGGCTAATAGCAAAACATCTCCAGTTGAAAGGTAACTTTGGGGGAAACTGTTATCTACAATACTGCACTCAAGTACCATAAATATCAGAAAAAGTTTTTTTTTTGATCTTGCTTGCTGCATAAGGGAACCATAAAAGGTAGATTACCTTATGGAGCTTAAACCAGCATAGTATTAAAATGTGTTAATTGCAAGCCTTGACTAACTTGGAATTAACTAGTTCAGGAACTGTAAGGAGTGAAGATGCAGTAAGTCAGTGGTCATATTCTCAGTACCCAAGTTTTATCCACATTCTTGAATAAGTTTTGCCCATTTTGTGCCCAGTGCCAGGACAATAAGCAATGCACACAACCTGGAACAGAGGAAGCTCCCTCTGAACATCAGGAAGCTCTTCACTGTGTGGGTGATGGAGCACTGGCACAGGTTGCCCAGAGAGGTTGTGGAGTCTCCCTCCTTGGGGATCTTCAAAAGCTGCCTGGACAAGGTCCTGGACCTTGACCATGGTCCACAGCCAGGTCCCATGGACCTGGATCATGGTCTTGGACCACCCCAGCTGTAGGTGGTTCTGCCTGGTCTAGACCAGACCAAGTGATCTCCAGAGGTCCCTTCCAGCTTCAGACAGTCTGTGATCCTGTGATCTGAAGGACTAAAGGGGACTATATGTTTCCTCAGTCACAGAGCAGGAGGAAAGAGAGGAAAGAGAGTGGTGGGCTCGTTGGTTTTGGTACTCCTTTTCTGACAGTTTATAAGGTCAGAAAGGATTTTTCCTGAGGGGGAAAAAAAAAAAAAAAAAGAAAAAAAAAGAAAAGAAAAAAGGATCATCAGGGTCTAGAAACTGTTGAATGTTTTTAAAATGGCTATGGATCCAGCTGATAGAACAGGAAAGGCAAATGCGTCTTTAGGGTTGAGACAGCGTTTTCAACACTCAGGGTGGAGGAAGGGGCAGAAGAGATGGAATTATCATCTGCTTTTACTGTTGTTTTTCCCTTTTAATGAACAATCTCTCTCCATTTCTTTCTTTCTGTATTTCTTTTGTAGGTATCCTTTTGCAGTTCCCCATCCACCAGACAACCAGTTAGAGCCTGCTGACCAGGCTTTCACCCACACAGCCCACATTTCAAAGGACTCTTTTTTTTTTTTTTTTTTTTTTTTTTTTCTCATTTTTGTCATAGTTTCAGAGAAAAGAAAGATTCTGAGACTTCTTACAGTTATCATCATTCACTTTTGCTGAGTGGGTTTTTATTTTATTTTTCTCTTTCTGTAATGCTGTGAGTAGTCTCACAGTCAGAGACAAGCTGGAATGGTTGCCAATAGTGTAAGAGAAACTCCTCCAGAGATAATGAGGCACCAGAAATATGAAAGGCCTGTAATGAAAGTTCCCAAACACCATCCAGATGGGAATTCTGAATTATCTGACCTAGGATTTAGTGGAATATAACAATTAATAATATATTTTGTTGTTGTTGTTGTTAAAGATGAGTTAACACATGCTCTGAAGGAAGAAAGGACACTTTGACCTATCTTTCATATTTTGATCCCTGTACAATAGGGAGAATTTGTGGATCAATTCGGTTTGGTTCCATACTTGTGCCAAATGATTTTTACTCCCCTCATTTTGTCCAGATGGGCAGTTGTTCAGGACATAATCATACATGACAGAAGTAGAGCTGCATGTAGGAACCTGTTGCAGTACAAAGTCTGCTGGTACTGCATTTATTGCTCTAGCCAGCTGTGTTGCTGCCAGTCATTTTGCACCAAAACCTTCTGTGTTCAAAGCCAAGTGGCTTTTCAATGGTCTTTCCTTGCATAAAGACTGGCACTATAGTTAGGGATGATCTACTTAGCATTTTTTTGATTTTTTTTCCATGCTTGAGTATGCAGACAGTTAAAATAAGTAACAACTCCAGCAACTTAGGAAGATATGTGAATTATATGCTATTATTTCGGGAGTTTGCACTTTAAATCATTCATTTGACTGTTAAATATATTCACTTTTTGGTTAATTTTGTCAGATTCTGAGTGCTGTACTTGTATTTGTCAGGGACTGCTTCTTGGGACCAGCCTCCCTCAACTGCTTTTTAAACGTGTAGCAATCGGTAGCTAGAGCTCAGTAAAAACGAGTTCCATTCTTGCAGTAAAACTAAAAATAAAACCTTGGAGTTATTTATCATTTTCTTTCAGACATATCTCATGTAATCTGTCTGTCTAGTTGTTTCTTAAAGAGTGAATTCTGTTTTGCCTAAGATTCTCTAAATACAAACTGGCAGAATCTTACATCAAATACTATTTTCTATTATTATTCAAATCAGTGTTCACAAAGTAGAAAACCTCACTTTAAAGTAAATGACATTTTTCAAGCATGATATGGCCTTTATTTCCATTTTCAGTCCAGCTATTTAAATCACTTTTTGTCTGACTGGTGATAAATATGTCTGGCTTGATCCCGTAGAAAGGCAGAGGTGTTCTGCAATGGTGCTGCTTGGGAAGCGTAGAAATCAGCCACACTGCACAGGAGTCTCAGTGTAAACCATTTTAACACCCCACCCTTTCAGGGCTTTTTCTACAACACCCACGCATTTTGCACAGATGGAGGGATGTGACAGAGCATAGAATTAAGAAACCCAAAGCTTTTTTGTTAAATTTTTAATCCACTCCTCCCACACTTCCATAGTTCCTTGATTTACAGTTTAATTCAACATGAATGAACTACCAGTCTTTACTAGCAAGCATCTGTTCATAGCATGTGTTAGCTTCCAGCCACATGTTGGACCCTCTAATATTTCTTTTATTATTCCTAAAACAAACAGGCCTACAGCAAGCAGCATTTATCACCAGATCATCACATCTTCTGGGCATTACTGCGGAGGCAAGCTTTGTCCAATGATACTCATCTTTCTTTAAATCACTAATAGCACCATTTTTACTTGTAATAATCACTGTTTCCTAATAAACAAGGAATGCTTCCTGTGAGAATGCCTTTTCTCATTTTGTGAAATGCCTGGAATAATAAACACAACAATAATAAATAGGATAAAGCAGATAATAAATAGAAAAATATGCTCAGACATTTATAAGTAGTAGATGATTATAAACAGAATGGAATTCTCGCAGTCTTCATCTCCTCTTTGCCTATATCTGCCTTTCCCTACACAGAAAAGGCGTAGAAACATCCCTAGCTACTTATCTCACACTAAAACAAGTTTAATTTGATCACTTCTGACAGAAAGTAGCATTCTGACTACACAGAAAATTTCCATCAAATAAAGTAGGGGAGCATGAGGGATTCAGAGGAAAAATAAGTAAAAGGGTTCACGTAGTGCTTAAAAAAATAAAAATAAAAATAAAAAATCTTTCCTGCCAGTTTAGTCACCTCTCCTTAACGTTTTGCAAAATTCTCTCTGGGCTTTTAGTTTTTCCTGCTGTGGAGGAGCTGTGGAGCTGGGGCAGGATAAGCCTAACGACGCTGCTTTGATGGTCTCTCAAAAGCATCATTAGCTGTGGGGTTTTGTTTTTCTTTTGTCATGGTGTATTTTTTCTTTTGTTTTGTTTTCAGGGAAGAACCCTTATAGTTGATTTCTGGACACTGAATTCTAACCAATGTAACTTGCATATTAATGCATTTTTCAGTATAGATACCTGATTTCTAGAATTTGCCAATTTATCATTTAAAAGCATACAAGATGCATTCGTTTTGCAAAACAAACCAAAATTATCTTATTGTTTGGGTTTTCTTTCCTTGTTTATATTTCTCAGTGGTAGGGATTTGAAACACATACTTGAACTATTGAGATAATACTTCTGTTTTGGGGATGCTGTTTTCTGAAATACAAAATGCAATTTAACACTTACTGAGTCTCTCTGTCTCATACACCTTTCATTTCACTTAAAACTGTTTACTACTTGGTTCTGAGCCCAGTTTCAGCTGTGTAGATTCAGAATAACAGCTTTGAAGTAAAAGTATTACTACTTCACCTTTATATGGGTATATTGTGAGATTATAAACTGGTAAGGAAATATTTGAGTTTTGCAGGATTTAAACCTAAAGACAAGATGATTCTTCTTTGTAGAAGTGCCTGTAAAGATATTCTGTGAGAATTTCAAAAGATGCACCTTTCTGATCTCTGCCCCAAGAGTAGGGACTTCAGTCGTATAAGAATACAGATCTACTGAAAGGGCCATATAAAGCTTTAGTTCTCCGCTTTTCTGTTTCTTTTTTTTTTTTTTTTTCTGGGAATTTTCCTAGTGGTCCCCATTGCATAACTTCTGGTAACACAACAGCTAGTTCCTTTGGAAGGCTGGTTTCTAGGCTTTCCCTTCCTTCACAGTGCCACAAATCCTTATATTTCACTGTATTTTCCTCCTTTTTCTTGGGAGGGAACTGAACTATGATGTGGCACAGCAATTTAACAAACATGAGATGAATGCCGACAGGCAGGGCAGGATGTGCCTGCAACAGCTAGAGGAATAAGGATTTGGAGGTGCCAGCCTGGAAGAGCAGTTCTAATGTGTGTCTAATCCAAGCAGACTGCTCCTTTATTGGTAATTCCCTGAATTTCTGCAGGACAGCTGGTATCTCCTCATCCAACTCATTGTAGTGAATGTGACGGCACAGCTAAGAGGTATTAGATAAATTATCAGCAAGTAAAGTAGCTTGGTTGCATTTAATCTCTCCAGAAATTAGAAACCTATTTTGAGAACAGTTTCCGTGCTGCAGTGTGGAATATTAGCCAGACAAATTGAGCGAAGTGCCACCTTATCATCCAGGTGGGTGTAATCCCCTAGTTTTGCGTCTGTCATAGCCAAGGGCTGCCCTCCCCACCCCCCATGTGTCTGTCATATGTTAAGGCTGAGGAGCAGCAGAAGGATTTTGTGCTCACAGTTTATCTCGTGGCAGTGGTAATGCTGTCTCAAGGGTCAGCAGGGCTTTTCAGTTAAGAAATAGCAGCTAGTGCCGAAACTTTGATACTTTTTAATTGAAGCATTATGGAATTGCTCTAGGTATTAAACATTAAATAGGCATTCATATGATGCTCGTGTGATGGTGCTTTTTCCCAAGACAGTTCCCTCAGGGCTCCCTGTGCTAGGTGACTGCCAGATAAGTATGGCCCTTCTGGGGAAGCAATTCTTCAGGCTGTGTCTGCATTGCCCTCTGAGGCTAAAGGTAAAGGATTAAAACCTTAGCTTTCCTTTTTGCTTTCTGTGGATACATAACCAATTATGTAAATACTTTCCTCTAATTTGGGCACTTCCTAGTTTTGCCGTCTTTCAATCCCTCTCTTCTGTTTTCTCTGCTCCATTTTCTGTTGAGAGCCATTTTATGGCTCACCTTCTTGACCTCTTCATAGTAAGAGTCAAATATTATGTGCTTCTGCTTTCCACTTGGTGTGACTCCTGCTGTGAATTCACCTTTCCTTCAAGTCAGGAAAATCAGATTACATGGTCTCCCACATATTAAGTGAGTTTTCATCCCCTCCTCTTCCCTTTGGGGTTGCCAAGGCTAATGTTGTTCCTTGTCAGGAAGTTTTATCTGGCTCTTACTCTAAATGTTTCCTTTCTTAGCTGCGTGCTATGATTTCTAGTGTCACTCCAAGAAAATTCATCTCCAGAGTCATGTATTTATAAAGTACTACAGGGTTCCCCACTCAGCCTGCTTTTAGCCAGCTCCATGTTTAACTCTTCAGGCCTCTCCTCGTGAGTCAGCTATTTCTACTGCTTCTTTTCAAATGACCCTCTGGTGCACTGAGTGTTTCTGGCAGCAAACAAAGCTCGGTGCCTCCTTCCTGGGACAGCCACATAAGGGGGCTGCATAAAAGGACCACCATGGGGAGCACCAGGCCACCTCCCTTGCACCCATCCTGATTCCCCTGTACCCCCAACACAATTTTGAATCATAAAATCATGTCTGACCTACCACCGAGAGAGTTTGCAGGCCCCTCAGCATTCCTGAATTTCTCTCTGGCTGGGTTTTAGGGGCTTTCCAAACAGAGGTGCTCTGCCACGGCAGAGCTGTTGTCTCACCTGCTCACCGGCTCCAGCACACATCAGATCTGCATCCAGTTACTCTGGCATAATTTCCCTTGGGAACATGCTTTTCTGGAATAAAAGTGGAACGGCTGCACAGGGGATATATCCTGGTAGTCTTACTAATGTGATTATTCTGTACAGCTGCACGGCTAACTTTTTATATGTAGACAAGCCTTAAAATACATTCCTTTTCATGTAAGACTCTGCATTTTACCAGAGCAAATCATTCTTCACTATTATTTTGTTAGTGTTTCTAATTTGAAGACCCCCTTTTTTTTTTTTTTTTTTTTTTTTTTTACTTTATCATCAACACTTGGATATTCCTCACTATTCTGCATTATGTACAAATTTCATTTCTATAACTATTTCCTTCCTCTAATGGAGATACTCGGCAATAACCATACCTTGCTCTGACTTCTGTGATCTTCAGTAAGCACATTCTCACGGCTTGAAGAGTTGTCATTCATCATCATCTTTTGTTTATGTTTTCAGCCAGTTTTCAATCCTCCTGATAGTGTTTATTTCCAGGGTATTTTGTATCAATTAGGAAAGTAAAACTTGTTTTGAGAGACTCTAGAATGCATCACTAAAATTGAAATGGCATCTTCCTTCATTCATTACTTTTATTAATCTACCTGATAAAGTAATAAGGTCTGTAAAAGACTTTTTCTTCATAATCACATACTACGTCTTTCTTAAGGTTCTATCAACCTCTAAATAAAGACTTTTTTTTCCTTCTTCTCCTAATGTACAATCAGTTGATCTAGACTTAAGTAGCATAAGGAGTCATTTCTCAGGTAACGCTTGCTTCAACCAACGTAATCCAGTATAATCCCAGATGACAGCCAACATGCCTTAAAGGAGTCTGCTATAGCATAACGAGTCCAAATTCCATTTCAGTCTCAGGTGCTTTTAGTGTTTAAGATGGAAAGAAGTGTCTTAAATCTGCACCTCCTCCAAACAGGGCTTCCTTTGCCATCATGTTTCCTATAGACTCTCAGTTGCATGCCCCCATTAAGTGGAATGAATGCTGTGAAGATGAATTGAATAGAGTTCTTATCTGTGTGAAGAAAATTAGGAATGCAAGTCATTTAAGAGAGATTGTTAATGGAATTTGTGTATCTAATTAATTCTTCGGGGTGCACACTATACAAAATTGACTAAATTGTGTCATGGATTGCCATGTCGGTCAGGTGTTTGGCACTGTGGGTAATGCTGTTTTTTAATGTATCGGTCTGTCATCAGAACTGGTTATTGAACATAAATTTACAGGGGCAATAACTGCCTTTGCAGAGGACCCTGCTTGGAAAGAGACATTTTGCAGCCACAGGCACTATAAAACAGAACATCCACAATCAAGTCTGGCTCCAGGTGCCTTCTGACTCCATCGTACCCTGCAGGAGTGAGGACATTGTTTGTCTGGAAGGACAGATAGAAGCAATTCATTGTATTGTAGTTGATGTTGTATCTCCTCTCATTTTTACATTCAGTGCTTGAAATAAGCTGCTGAACATCACTCTGTTAATGAAAACAGAGCAGCAGAGGCTGAATAGGTTATTTTCTTTATTGAACTTGTCTCCCAGCTCTCATTTCACTTTCCAAAATGCCAGTAGTTTACCACAGCATGAAATTATTGATAGATGCATGATAAGAAAAGTCTCATAGGAATGTCATTAACACTCTCCAGGACAAGACATAGCTTCCACGCTCTGGTGTATGGGATATCTTACTGTCCTCCTGCTAGTGACGACCACTCTCTTAAGTTCAGAGGGCACTGGTCCATGGCCTGTTATGTCCTTGGGTGCCTTTTAGTTGTGTTGGGTAGCAGTTGCCAAAGTGTCCCAGAGAGCATCTCCTGACATCCATTTCCAGGCCACAGGTAATGACTACATGCTCCATAACATTTTTTTTATTTTTTTTATTTTCCAAAAGCCCTTACTTTATACTCATACTATTCCCACATTAGACAGAGTGGGGCCAGCTTTCAGGAGTTCTGGAAGCAGCTCAGGTCTGTTTTGTAGGTGGGTTCCTCCTAACCCTAGCTGCATATATCTGATCTATGAAAGAGCAGATTTGAACGATGCTCTGTCAGATTTAAACTGATGTTTTCATCCTGATATGTATTTAATATTGATAGTGTATTTCCTTTATTTCAAGTTGGGCACGTGATTCCTCCGAGAGTAGTCTTCTTAATACTCTATAATACAGAGGTTCCTACCTGTCTGTAGTTACATGAGGGGCAGAGTGGTAACAAAAGCAGTGTTTTATTGCCCCCAAAAGAATAGCAACACATAAGGTTTTTTGTCTGGTTTGTGTGTGAAGTTAAAATTTTAGAGTCAAATATTCCACCACCTCTGAGTTAGACATGCATCCCTAGCAATCTTATGGTGCCTGGAAATCACAGCAAAGGGGATTCAGTGTAAGACCTACCTCGACATCATCACTGACAAAGAAATTAAGTGTGTTGCCATTTTTGCAGTTCCTGGAAATTCACCAAATCTAATACCTACCTGATTGATACACTGTGGTCCACACAGGTTATTAGCAGAAGGATTCTCTTCACCCTTCCCAGAGGTTAAAAGGGGCTTCCCAAAACCTGGTATCAAACAAGATTTATACTGGAATACACACACACGCACATGTGCGCGCACACACACACACACAAAAAAAAGCCAAAACAAAGCAGCATGAGAGATCCAGGTTTTCTCCAGCATGCTGTTTCACAAGGGTATTTATTTACCTACCAGATAAACCCATGAAAAAAGATTTTCAGTTTGTAACAGTGGATGCATGGGCCAAGCACCATTACTTCCAGCCACTGACACTGCTGTTATCACTGCAGATCACAGGCAGTGGTTCTGGTGGGCTCAAGTGTAGTCAGCACGTGCTACTGGCATCATTGTCAGAAGGATACCCCAACCTAGGTAGCAATGGGAAGTATTGTTATTGATGGATTGTGCAGGCCATGGAGTTGGGTAACAGGCACAAGAATGAACTCAACAGTAAATGTAGGCCTGCTCATCTTTGTTGGGAAGGCTTTCTGATTATGCTAATGACTTACTCAGACAAGCAAAAGCACATTTTTGTGTGTGTGTGTGTGTGAATCTTGTTAACCTCATTACATAATTAAATACACTAAAGAAATGCATTCATTTTCCCTTTCTCTGAAGGAAAAAAAAATTGTGTCAGTATTTTCAACTGTAAGAATCTTCATTAAAGAGTTACTCTGCATGTACACGTCTTAGTTTAATTGCATCCGATACAACTCTAACTCAGATACTGAAACAGATAAATACTTCACAGAGGGAAGATGAAATGGTACAAGTTACTGAATCATCTGGAGTGCAATAGATCACATTTTACAGTATAAAAGGACATTTTTTTGTGTATGGTACTGACAAAAATTGAATTTTTAAAACATTCTAATTCTCATTACATCTTCCTCAAGGATTTATGGGCATGGTACATGCTCTTGTAGGTTATTTTTTGACTGTTTCCATTATATGTGCACAAGAAAGCAGTGAAAAATCAGAGAGATCAAATGCAATGTTTAAAGTTAATTTGATTCTTTTAAACAGTTCTGCTGTGGGAAGGAAATGATCTTAAATTAATCAAAGAACACAAAAGCTATCATGAAATCTTGTTTTTCCATTTTCTTTCTCTTTGTCCTTGTTTTTTGTTGTTGTTGTTGTTGTTTTGTTTCATTGTTGTTGTTTTGTTTTGTTGTTATTGTTCTTTTGTTTGTTTTTTCTTAGTTTTGTTTTCTTTTGCTTTGTTTGGTTGGGTGCGTTTGTTTGTTTATGTTTTTTTTTGTTTGTTTGTTTGTTAACAAACCTCCCATTCCCATCCAACATGAAGTTTTCAATACCTGGATTAGAATGCATGTAGGCTTTTTCCTAGCTGTAAGACAAGAGCCAGTGGCCACCTTGCCCAGTAGGTGTGTGCCTGCGTCAGCAAGGGCATCACATGCTGGGGCTGTTTCACAAATGACTTAGGCACAGAAATAGCAGGCAGGTCACCGAAGGACTTCACCAACAGCGGATCACTTAATCAGACTTTATGAGTCGGCTGTCGAACCAATCCCTTCTTCCTCTGCAGCCCCGGCAGTGCCTCTGCAGGCGGCAGTCCTGGGCTCACTCTTGGGGCTGGCTGATCCAAGGATTGAGCATCTCAGCCAGCACATAACAAAGATTACTGACGGGGAGGAGAATCCATCTAGATTATGAGGCTTTGGGGTTTGCACAGCTGTGATGTGTATGTCTTTCCGTCATCCCTGTCTCCTCTTAGTGTTCTTTTTTTTTTTTTTCTTTTTTTTCCCCTATGCAATCCAGAAATGCTCCAAGATTACTCCTCCGAAATGCCTATGCAGAAAGAAACGTGTTTCTTGTTTACTTCATTGGGGAAGCTTATTACAGCAGGAAAATGGACTGGATGCTTGAATTCAAGGTTAACCATATCAAGGTTAACCATAGTTTGATTGTGACCTTCTGTATTGACCCCACCAGAGGCTTAAGGAGTCTTGTTCTCATAAAATACAGTTGAGAATAAGACAGACTGAGTCTGTTTACTGAGATTTTGCACTTCAAAATGCAACGTGGAAATGTACAGTTGTAGGAGCTGGTGGTGTGATGTTTTGTTCAGTTAAGTGGACACATGGATTTCTGCAGCAGTGTGTTGGAAAATATTTACGTGGATTTGAAGATGCTCTGCATATAATAAAACCAATAAAATTGGCGGTGCTCCTATCTCAGTCGGGCCAATAAAACATAGTAAGTACAGGAGAAGGAACAATTGGATTCACATGGATTCACATGTTTATTTGCAGTGCATTATTATTTTATGCAATAAAGTTCTATTATCTGCATTACCTTTCTCATGCATAATTCATATTTTTGCACAGTGAATGCATTTCATTCCTGGATGAGCTCCCACTTTCCTGATGTCTGCTATCCTTGCTAACAGTCGGACTCAAGACTCCAGAGCTATTAGTCTTAGTCTTTACAGCCACCCACAAAAGAGACAGCCTTTGTGTCTGAGGCTCAATATGTGCATTTCCAGGGCTACAGCAAACTCAAATCCACAGTGTGTCAGAGCACAGAAGGATTGCATGCTCCTGGTGAAGGTTGGTGATGAATGGGCCACATATAGAACTCCTGCTGCATGTGGAGCAGTTCCGCAGCCAAATATTTTCATCAAGTCTCTTAAAAGTCCAAGCTTGGTTCTCCACTTGGTAAATTGGAAATAATTCCACTGCCCATACAGCCAGCTGAGACAATCAGATGAACCAAGTGTAATTTCTCAAGTTCTGAACCAGAATGAAAGGCCAACAGAAATATTTTCTTTCTGAACAAAACTTTAAAACAATGAAATGTGTGAAAACAGCAATATAAAATGACTTTATGATAGTCCCAAAGCAAAATAATACTGATGATTTATCATTACCAAAATGTATTCAGTACTAAATTTCTATAATTGTATATGTTATAATTTATCCATCATTTATCATTGATACATAATTTGTTTATATTTTTGGTAGAATCAGAAAATCCTCATAAAATAATTGGAATTTCCTTTATTTGGAATGAAATAGTTTTAACACATCTGTATTTTTTGAATCCTCTTAAGGATGAAAAATAGGAATGAGGCACAATGACCCACATTTTGAGGTAAACATGCAAATTCATTAGGAAAGGTGAGTTTTATTATAAGAACTGTGTCTATTTGGACATGTCCTTGTATTCCCTATCAATCAATAAATAATGTTACCATTTATTTTGCAAATGATGACAACTAGGCATGTAGAATATTGAAAACACACTTTCAAAATTCCTTCAGAAAATAAATAAATAAATAAATAAAAATTAAAAGCAGGCAACCACCTTGTTTTCTTCAGTAGCATTAATAGTCTCTTTATTTACTTTTTTACTAGAAATGTTTACTTGTCAAAGAATGTTCATGGAATAATACTTTAAAAATGTGGATATATTGGTATTTTAAATGTAATTTGCTAAATTTGCCTTCATCTTGCACAGATATGTTTAATTGCTCGATTCAGGAGGAGAAGCAGTCTCTCATGACAGATGACTGACTATATCTTAGCCCCTGCCAAGAGTCCCTTTGATGTTCAAGGGTGTTTGTCCTCAAACATTGTGGACACACAAGTAAAGAACACAAGAACACCTAACAGATAATGGACAAACTAGTAAGAAAAAAAAAAAAAAAAAAAAAAAAAAAAAAAACAGCTAGCAGATAAGGAGCTAAAGTCTCCAAAAACATCCTTCCACCAGTGTAAATTGACAAAAACATCCTTCCACCAGTGTAAATTGACTCTATATTATAAATGCAACTAATGTTATGATACTGAAGCACTTCTGTGGATAGGAGCAGTCATACTGGCTGAACAGCTAACATCAGCTACAAAATATTTGGACCACATACTTTGCAAGCTATCCCTCATCCAGCTCCATAATATTAATCTGAGCAGTTTGCTGGGTAATCTCAAGAGTCTTTAACTTAGCAGCCATTTTCAAATGCCAGCTTCTTCCAAAATACCAAAGGGAGGCATATCACGGTAGGAATGGTACACTAAATTCTCATTAATAAGGGCATCCGTCAGCCATTTGTTGTCCCTCATTAAGCTGTCCTGATTTGAAGCAGCCATAAAAGAAGTAGTCTGAAGGATGTTAAGTCATATAAATATTATGTTAGCTAGCATGAAAAGCTCCATTACGGTTTCCTTGAGATCACGGTTTATGAGGCAGAGCGTTGGATCAGTACCCCATACCACAGCATTCATTGCTTTTTTCCAACTTTCTCCCCATTCTGCGGATGACCTGGCTTAAAGGCATGCTCAGGAACTGGCTTTATATCAGGGCAATGATAACCAGCACCCAGGCATGATGAGAACTGAAGGAGCCACAAGTCCTTGTTCTGCAGGGCATGCAGGGAAGGCATGCACTAGATCTGCTCTCCCTGCTATTGAGCTTAAACATTACCTTGGTCATGAGCTAGCAATGACCCCTCAGCTATCAGAAGCAGTTTCCTGTGAAATGCCACTGAACTGTAAAATACAATGCCTCTTGCCTGCCAGTGCAGCTTTGCTTATTTCTTGTCATGAAATTTTTTGGCAAATGGATTAGCTGAAGAACATTCACTGAACTTTAAATTTTAAGCCAATCTTGGAAAGCATCATCAGACAATGAATTCTAAATTCAGGTCTTGGCTTTCCTCATTGTTAACCCCAGTCTACACTATGTCTGTCCATCCTAAGACCAGCAATTTACCACATGGTCTCTTTATCTAGGTAAAACAGTTCACATGGGGAAGAGATAACCTTTGCAACAAGCTGCCTCAGGTTAACCTCAGCTAAAAAGTTATTTTGAAAAATTGTTTATCAATTGCTTCAAATAATGAGAGCAGCTGGACAATAGCAGTCTGTTCAGGAAGAAAAAAAGTTGTTTTTCTGAAGTGCATTTTTTGTGGACATAGCACTAGCACTCTATTGCTGTCTGTAAACAGAAGGCTACAAATTTTATTCATTACAGTTCATTTATTTTTTTTTTCTTTTAATTATTGTGCATCAATTTATTTATTAAAGGACGTGGTCTTGGAATTTCACACTTAGTTAAAAACCACTTAACCCCTCTGACACAATTTGCATGTATCCCATTAAGTGAAATTTTTGCTAATACTATCCTGGTAAAGCAGTTGTCATTACCATTCACTATCATTAAGCTAAACAGGTTCTCGGGGATGTATCCTAATAAGGCACCATCCTGATTACGCACATCCTAATTAAGAGAAGCATGTTCTATTACACTTATTTGTCTCTCCTGGGAGGAAAGGATCTTATGTTTCAGAGTATGTTTATACTTAATGCTACATTTGAGGCATTCATGGATTTGGTGAAACTTTGCTTTGTGGCAGCCCTTTTTTTTTTTTTTTTTTTTTTTTTTTTTGTGTGTGTGTGTGTGTGTGTTTCATTATGTGAACTTGTTTCTGGATTTATCTTTCCCTAAAAAATACATAGTTTGCTTCTTTTTGAGTTTGGACCCCAGCTGTACTACTAGAATTATCCTCTTGGTGAAAATCACGCTTTCATGCTTTAAAATGTCACCCACATCTTTAACCAATTAATTTTGATCTAAATATTGTTACTCGGTTGTAGCTAATTGCAGTGATTAATCCCCTCATTGTTAATGGACAAATCAATGGGAATTACCCTGTTCAATGGATGTTGTATCGGGCCTCTGTTAGATCTTTCCAGTCCAAAATATGTGTCCGTATTTATGCCTAATAGTGTTTGCGATATGTAGCAAAGTATTCACTTCTTGATTGCACCTTCCAAATTAAACTGTGAAATGAAAAACAGTGGAGTTATCTTTTCAAATTGAGTATCTGTTCTTTTCCTAATATGAGATGATAAAATGGATTCCTTTGTAAACTAAGGATTATACTCAATTAGTCTCAGCGCAGACCTTATTTGACAAAATGTCAGTTATGAACACTCCATCCTGAACACCTCACAGTGCAAAAAAATGGATGTATCTGGCATCCTAATAGAAAGTGCAAGGGTCCTGAGAAATAATGAAAGTCAATGGCATTTGTTTCACTACCTGAAGGCAGGTAGATGACACAGGTTATTCCTCTAAATGGCAGGTTCTTCCAAAGCTCTGTTTTTTCATCCATCTCTGGCATAAACCTCTGACATAGCTCATACAGTTTCCCTGGCCCCATAAAGCAAATGAATGAATCGGTTGTGCTTCAAGTCATTTTTACAACACTTTATCACTGTGTGCATGGCTTGGCTGTGAATTGCTTATTTCAAACAAGTCATGAAATAAAAAGTGGCTGTACTGACAGAGTTGAGTGCCAGAGCTTACTTTGCCTCTTTGCCTCAGAGACATATGTGTTTGAGTGAGCAATATACAGCACATTTCCCAAACTTGAACCTCTTTTGGTGCATATGTGCTGGTTGATATTCAAGGATCACCTCCTCCAAACTCAGGAATGATGCATCCCAACAAAGAGGAAGTCAGGAAAAATGCCAGGATGACAGCATGGATGAACAAGGAGCTCCTAGATAAACACAAACAGGAAAAGAAGGTCTACAGAGGGTGGAAGCAAGGACAGGTGGCCTGGGAGCAAAAACAGAAATTGTCAGAGCAGCCAGAGATCAGGTTAGGAAAGGCAAAGCCCTGATAGAACTGAATTTGTCAAGGGCAACCAGAAAAGGTTCTGTAAGTACATCAGTGATAAAAGGAAGACCAGGAAAACTGTGGGTCCTCCCTGGAAGGAAACAGGAGACTTGGTTACCCAGAGTATGAAGAAGGCTGAAGTATTCAGTGACTTTTATGTCTCAGTCTTCACTCGTAAGAGCTCCAAACACATAGCCGGGCACCAGAAGGCAAAGGTGGGGACTGGAAGAATGAAAAACTGCACACTGTAGGAGAAGGTCAGGTTCAAGACCATCAAAGGAACCTGGAGGTGCATAAGTCCATGGGACCTGCTGTAATGCATCCACAGGTCCCAAGGGAATTCATAGATAGGCTTCTAAATCACTTTCCCTTATATCTGAGAAGTTGCAGCAGTCCAGTGAAGTTCCCACTGACTGGAACTACTTGTTTGAAATAAGCAATTCACAGCCAAGTTATGCCCCATCTCTGGAGGTGTTCAAGGCCAGGTTGCATGGGGCTTTGAACAGCCTGGTCTGGTGGGAGGTGTCCCTGCCCATGGCAGGGGGGCTGGAAATAGATGGTCTTTCAGGTCCCTTCCAACCCAAACCAATCTATGATTCTATGTGCAACCACCTGAGACAGCAGTGTTTTAAACCCCACCAGAATGGGGCAGTGAATGCCACCTGCAACTACTGTCTCAAATATTTGCATGCAGTCCCATGTCCCGGAATTACTGGTACTTGAACTACTGCCAGCAATTAGAGATAGTTAGCAGTCCCCTGGCCAGTGTGAATACTTGAAGCCAGTAATTGCTGCAGGTTTTTAGTGCTGCTGCACTGCAGGAACAGAGCTGTTGGCTGCAGAGAAGCTGAATGTGTAGTTAGATGCTTGTTTGTGCCAGACCTGCTGGCTCACTGCTACTGAAAGGGGCAATCTCATTTCTCTGACCCTCATCCCCTGCTTTTCCTATCCCTACTCTCAGCCACGCTGTCCTGCTCTTTCTGTTCTGTCCCTCATCAGTTCTTAGAGAGAGCTGTTTCAAACATCTAGCTTGGAGGAAAACTATTAATTTTCTTTTGCCCCATTACTTTAGTTTCCTCTAAAAATAATGAATGAAATCAGCATGCAGTGAGGTCTGGTATAAGAGCAGTAGTAGGAGCTTGCAATCAGGAGCAGAAGAGGTGGGAAAAGAGTGCACTGGGACTCCACTTTGGTGACAGAAAGTTCTTAGATCAGCTTATCTGGCACATCTCTGAATGGAGAAAAAATACAAAATTAAAAAGAACAAAAATATACAGATTGACAGTATCTATCTCCTTGTCTTGGGTAGTATCATATTCAATATAAAAAAGAATATTTTGCTATCCCCTGCTGCAAAGATAGGTTGAATATAATGCTTTGCAAGAATAATCAGTTGTTTTGGAAAAGAGTGAGTAGAAACAATATTCCATCTTTTGTCACTGGTGAACTGTTTACTCCTGCTTTGCAGAAACTTGTGAATTAACTATCACTTTCAGAAACAACTAGGTCATCTTTGGTCACTCTCCCCCAAAATTTCATGTTGCCTGGTTATAAGCTTGCTTTTGGTGGCTAATTTTCGTCAGCTTCTAATTGGAACAGTCACTTAATTGGTGGGATTTTGTCCTCATCAACACACACTAATTGAAATGGGTCTGTTCCTGTACAGTAGTCAGATGGATTTGTGTTAATTAAACTCCCATAATGATATGGTTTACTAAGTATTTCACGAGACTGGCTACTGTAGTTTCTAATTTATGCACAGTACAGTGAGACATATTTAGCTCTGCAACTTACTGTCAATGGATTTTCTTCTGAAAATCTGTCTTTATCTGTAGGAAGAATCCATATATGTAAAAAGTGAAAATGGTGAAATGAGTATTTCAAGCTGGCTGGATATTCTGCATGTGTTTTCAGATATATATCAGAAGGGGGTAAACCTGCATGAGTTCCCTTGGAAGAGGTGAGTGAAGAGGAGACACAGAGGACATGAGGTGGAGATACCCATGCATTTGTAGCATATGCTGTGACTCCATTTTTAGGAGGCAGGACTTCCCAATGTCCCAGTGTCATGCATCAGGGAACAAGTCAGAGGAGCTGGTGCTGCTGAACATGGAGCCCCTGTACAATGGACAGGTGTCCTGGTGGTGGTGCAAGAATCTCCTCCCCCAGACCAGTATTTCAGTTGGGCCGGTCAGCTCTGCTTGCCTGTGAGATGCCTCCAGGAGAAGGGAGATATTGATGATCCACTGCAAACATGACAGTTGCAGATGTTGCAATGTTGCTTAATCTGGGACCAAATGAGTGTTTCTCACCCATGCAACTTGACCAGTGTGTTAAAAATCCTCCTGACGGTGTTACATACAGCCTCCTTTCCTGTAGCACTGATTTCTTGCTCCAGCCATTTCATCCTACCCTCAGGCTGCAACAACATCCCAAATTTTCAAGTGCTCCGCATCCTAATGCTGTGTGGCAAACTGATACATTTCCATTCCTGAACTTAATAAAAACAGCAGTTGTCATGGTTTACTAGCAAAACTTTAGTGCTAACTCAGAATCATGGCAAAGCGCCCAAATAGCCTACGCTCTGCATTCTGTACAGTCTCAGAGTAGTTATCAGTAATTGCATCTCCACCCCCTCCCTATTACATATACTCCATGTACCATCCAATTCTTCACATTTATTATTCAGGACTCTTTTTGTTTGAGCTTATTGCAGCTAACTTACCAAGAAAAAGGGACAGTCAATGGTTTTAAAATACAGTGTTCTCTCTTGGTTATGTTACCTTTATGCAAGCATACCTTGCATTTCCTGAAATTCATTTCAACTTCCCCATTCTATGGAGGCCTCCAAAAGGTGAGCTGGTGTGAGCTGATGTCATATAGTGACTTCAACAGTCTGATCCCATTCCCAAATATGTCTTGGACAGAGAACATTCAACTTCATATGTACCTGAGCTTTTGTTATGTGACAGGGAAAAGAAAAAAAAAAAAAAAGCAATTCTGTTTATATAAAAATCAGATTATTTTGTCTTGCAGTCAGGAACTATATGGAAAACTACACATGACCTCTAATACTGTCTGTGCAAGCAGGAACATCTGCTTCTATCAGCTTAAAACATTTATGACATGAAACTAACAGAAGCAGTGGGGAAGCAGGATGTCACGGTTCACAGTGGTAATTATGAAGTTCAAAGCAAAAATTATAGACCAGTCTTTACCTCAGAGTCAAGATATTCCTCTCTCTGATTTAAAATGTTTCTTTTCATTCTCCTATAATTCATGTCTGAGATAGTTTAGGACTAGATCTTTTGTTTAATTCTCATTCAGCCTCTGAGAGGATCGTAACTGCAATAACTAGAAAACATTCCTACTTAGGTGCAACGTAGTGAAAGAAGGAGAAAGTATTTTCCTTTTGGGAAGTCCTCCAAAATTTACATTTAACTTCCTGGGAAGTCAAAACTCTAAATCTGTAATGTGATGTAAAATTATGGATTGAGATATTTGCCATCCGATGCTAAAATTTCTCATTTATCCCCCACTGTTACAGATTACTTAACATTACAATCAGTAGCACCTTTGTGCCTGCTGAATTTGATGAAGACAGCTCTGAGCTACACAAGCCAATGGTATAAAAACTGCAGCTGCTTAGTGATTTGACAGCTGTATTAAAACTGCAACTGTATAGTGATTTGGCAGAAGGCCCAAATCTTATAAACATATAAATTTGACAGGATACTCTCATCTTCAGCTTGAAATACCTGTTAGAGTGCATCCAGTCAACCAAAGATCTGCATCTCCGCAGAACTGCTCTGTTAATCTAATCCAACGAACTAAATTAATAAAATGACCCTATAGAAAGTGACTTTGAGTATCGTCTGCTCCTGCTAAACTATCAAGGGCTGGTCACATACATAGATGGGGCATAAATAGAGTGACTGGGGTAACAAACACAAAGGGTTTGTTAGTGTTTTGACAAGAGGAATTGAACTTGTTAAAATCAGGTGTTTATTTTGTTAAATACCATTGAAACACATAAGAACAGACTCACTCAGTTCAGAGAGCTGGTAGACTGTAAGTAACCCTGCATCACATTGATGAGGAGTTTGATTGGGAGTTTCTGTACAGTCAGTGGTAACCAAAGTACCGCAATTCACTCTTCTGGACAAAAGTCTAACAGTGTGGCACAAAATTGATGAAACAGACAACAAGAAGGAGAAAAATAATTCCGACCTCTTACCAAAGGTGAGAAAATGAGACACAGAACAATTGCACAATTTCTGACACTGACCCACAAACTCCAAAGCCTCTTGAATCCTCCAAGGAGATGGCCTCCGTAGCAAATACTGTGACTCTTCATTTTTAGGAGATCCGATTTTTAGCTTAGTCCAATAAGTAGTAGTACAGTAGTCCAATAATCATAAATCTTTGTTTCATTCTAAAGCTCCTAAATTCCAAAAGAATTTAGATCTCAATGTCCATACAAAGCTGGTGGAGGGAGAGAGATATCTGAATCCAAAATCTGGAGCACAGCAGTAGTAAATCTTGGACACTGGCATCATTGTGGTCCTCTCCAGAGCTTCAGTGTCAGAGACAGGGATGCTTCTCTGTAGATAGGCTGGGCTCCAAGGTCTGTCTCCTCTCCTGGCCTGAGGAGAGGGGTCTGTGCCTGCTCTTCGAAGAAAATAAAAATAAAAATAAAAATAAAAATAAAAATAAATAAAGATAAAAATAAAAATAAATAAAAATAAAAATAAAAATAAAAATGGAATTTTTTCCTTACAATAAAAATAAAAATTAAAAAAACATCTTAAGAGATGGATCTTTGAACTGTAGCCCAGCCTAGTCAACAGTCATGTAGTCAGAGACATGTCTCATTTTCTCTTTTGAAAGAGCAAAGAGCAATACACCCACAACAGCCCTTCAGCAGGATGTCAAACCCAGAGTTGGGTTGTTCTGTGGTGTAGGACACACAGATCTGAGCACTTTTCACATGAGAAAGGTGTCAAACTCAGTTCTTCCCCTTGCTGGGCAAGTTTTCTACCTATGATTCATCAGTACAGGAGGGAGAGCAACCTACCCTTCTGGCTGTACTTCAGCACAAGCCAGTCACACCTGGGCTGAGGAAAACCAAGTGCTATCAGTGATGGGTGATCTGCTTTCCTCAGGGAAGCCCAGAGGTGCTGGTTTGTTGTTTCTGTGTCACCTTGTGTCTGCATCACTCCAGCCATTGCTCAGAATGACGGAGTACTGGACATGTGTGAGAATGGAAGGTGCCCAGAAAGTGCCATTACTTGTAACATCCATGAAATGGAAGTTCTTGAATTGCAGTTTTGGATTTTGATAACTGAAACCTGTACAAATCCTACTTAAGGCACTTGCATTCTTCTCAAGACCTGGCTCCTGAGTTTCTAGGGCTATGACAGCTATACAGGATGTGAGTTGGCACTAAATTGAATCCTTCCTCTGACTAATGCCAATATGAACTTCCACAAAAAATGGGCCAATGATCCACCTTTCAAATTTTCCTTTATTTTAATTTTCCATGTAACATTGGAAAAATAAAATAAGATAAATATTAATTTTATTCTGTACTATATTTCTGTGGAAAGAATAAGTGACTGGCAAGATGCAAACAATATGTCTCTGGATTTTCCTTCCTTTCATTGCATTTGCCATTAGCTTTATAACCATGTCTTTACTGTGGTGACATTTTATATTAAAGGAAGCTTTTGGATTATAAATTAGATTTAGCTAGTAAAAGCCATGTCATGTCTTTTATTGCATTTTTCATTTGTTGTTATTATTTTATGAGAACTCAGTCTGTGTACAAGCTTCCAGCAACTGTAGGTCTCTCCCTCACACTCACACACCCAGTGTTGTTAGGAGAACGAGTAAGAATAGAACTGAATTATCATCTGTGGAAGCTACAGAAAAGTTCATCAGGTCTTAGATCTTATAATTAAATTAAAAACCCTGGACAAAAAATCAGGCTGGGGCTGCTTTTTATGCTAATTCCAAAACAAAATTGCAATCACGGAAGTGAGATTATCCCACTTTTTGCAAATTATTTCATATACTTTCTGTTAAAAGCAACCACTGAATTGAATAAACACAAAACAGTTGCTTCTGCCTCTGTGGTGGCTCTTTACCTCTCATACAGAGGCCCCAAACTTAAACCCCTGTTGGAAGCAATCTTCTAATTTGAATTTGAGAGGATCCAGAATCTAAGTTCATCATCACTTCTTCCTGCAACCCATTTGTTTCAGATAGGCAGGTACATAATAACACACAGTAACAATAGATACTGAACTCATTAATTTGTAATTCTAATTTTCTTGGTGCAGAGTAAACCCTATCAAAAACAAATGCAAAATAGTAGGGAAAAACATTTCTGTAACAGCCCCTCCAAGTGTTAGGGTACAACAAGCAGGGCTTTTATCATAAAGGACTTCATGCCATTGCCAAACAGCCATACCTGTTGCATAAAGGAGCAGACTCTTCTAAGACACTGTCACACTCTTCTAAGCTCCTGCATAAACTCTGGAAGGGTTTCTAATTGAGAGGGAGGGAAAAAAAAAAAAAAAAAAAACTTACAACGGCAGAGTAGATAAATATGTGTAGAGAACTTCAGCCAAGCAACTACTAAGAAATCCAGAATTAAACGATACATTCAGTGCACAATTGTAGAACAAAGTTGCACATAAGTATGCATTGTGTATGAATTACTAACATATATTTATTTGTTCCAGTCTGATACTCACACTTCTTAGGGCAAATAGCATGAGTTTATCATGTCTCTATAGTATATAGAGAACCAGGATAACTGTTGTGCTGTGATCCTTAGAATAAATGTGCTCTGTGCAGTATAGCAGCTTGAGGAAGGTCCATTTATGGCAGAAAATTGGCAGAATTATTCTTCTGAGTCTTCCTCCACCCAATAAAGCTACACACTGAGAACAGGGAGGTGATGTCAAGGCAGAATGCATGTGGCTGTATACGTTAGCTTTGATCATACCTAAATGGCAGATGTGAGTGTGAAAGAAGACAAACAAGACTTCTCTAATTTCTACTTGGGTGAGCAAATACTGCAGAGCGACCTATACAGCAGAAATGTCCAAAGATAGCGTGAGCACAGACATCAATACCTGAGGTATTTTAAAATAGAATTTTCCTTTTATTCTATTTCCTGTAGATACAATCCAGAGTAGCACTTACTTTTAATGGATGACTCCAAATATCTTTCTCTTTTTAATTTGATTTTCTTGCTAAAATGGCTTGAGGCCAGATTATTTATTTTTGTGAACTATTTCTGATCAACAGCAATTAAATAGAAAACAAGACACTATTGCATGTACTGCCAGAGCTTGATAGATCATGGCTATATTGCCAATATATTAAGACAGTGTCTGTTGTGCCGCTTTGTTGGCCAGAAGTCCGTAGGCCTTACACAGTTTAATCTTGAAAGTTTTTTCATGCCTAAAAATGTAGCAAGGGGTAGCAAAAGAGCAAGCACCAAATGTCACTGTCACCTTGCTGAGGTATATCTTCACCATTTCTAGACTTGGTTCTTTCTGTATATATTAGAAATAAATAGCTCTGAAGCTCAAAGTGCAGAAGGAAAGATAAAAGACACAAGTTTACACTTGAGATTGTAGTGGAGATTCTTTGTCTCTTTCAAGCAATTATAAATGGCAGATGTCATCTTGGCATAAAATATAAAGCTTCCAAGCTACCAGGGAGAACCTGATTGTTAATGCTGCAATAATTCAAGCTGACAGTTTTCCTTAATAATGCTCACAGTAACCCTTTGGAGAGTAAGTATGTAGCATAGATGTCAACATGTATTTTCCAAAGCAGTGATTTTGCTGGCACCCTGAGAGTTCCTGTGCTCAAAGGGTTAAATAACCTTTTAATTAGTTTTTATTTTCCTTGAGATAACCATTTCATAAATTAATGATTGTTTTTAACCTCTTCAGAATCAAAAATTTCAAAGGCCACATCAGTTTCTCTCAGACAGTACAAGTGCACCAGCCTACCACTGTCCATAATAGAACAGTCATAGTATTATTGTTTATGTTCCTGTAAGAAGAAAGCTTTTGCAAGGCTATTTTTAGGACTTAATGAAGTCAACACTGATGCAGGAATAGGATTTATGAATAAAGCTTTATGTATGTATGTAGGTGCTATTTACATACATACAGACTATTTCTGTACATGCATTAGAAACTCTCAGTTTAGCCTGCTCGGTTGGTATATTCTGCCTCCATTGGGATCATAATTTTCTGCAGTCAAAAATAGGAGGTCAAACAAAAGGCATTATGTAGGCTTCAAAACTTCCATATACATTGTTCTGGCATGAACAGAATTTAGCTTTTGTTCTTTTTTTGTTTTTCCACTTTAGGCAAAAGTATTACCATTTATTATTAAGTAGACATTAGAAGAAGAAGAGTAACAAAAGCTTATTGCTTAAAAACTGCTTTCTTTTCAAAAAGAGTTTGTTCATGGCAGAATTATGCTATTTCAATCTCTAAACATAGAGGTTCACATAGCATCAGTCAAATGTCATAGATGCTCATATTTTTTTCAACATAAATATTTTAAGCAGTTCCTTGGTATTAACCCTCAGATTCTACAATCTAAAATAAATTCTCATTCATTTCATCAAGTTGGGCTTCTTTGAACTTCATGCAATTTGTAAAAACAGTCATCTTTATTCTTATATTGCCATTAAAATTCCAGTCTTACTGACTGACATAGTACTGAATTGTTACATTGCTTTTAAAGGCACAAACAGCAGAAGAAAACCTCATGGCTGTTGGTAAAATTGATGTACTATATAATTTAGAATCATGTAAGGGAAATGAGCACACTGCTCCCCTTAATTTTGGTGAAACTTCATCCCAACTTACATGTTTGTTTGTTCTATTGCATAGAAAATATGATTCATGGTCTGTAGTCATGAGCTCTTAAAATCCTCTTCCACACTGTTGTTCACAAAGCCATCAGTATTTGTTTGCTGTTATCAATTTTCCCCCTAAGGAATACATTTGTGAAGACTCACGACTCACGTACCAGGAAGTAGTTCTACTGATTATATTGTGAATACTTGTTTAAAAATCTGAAGGATCAGATCCTGACATCCAAACCTGCAAGCATATGCGCACATACATCACAAAATCATGAAAGCAGACCCATTAAATATTTTTCTCCTATGAAAGTGGTTGCAAGTGGAAATAACTGAGTCTGTATAAGGCCAAGTGAGCCCTATTTACTCTTTTAAAATTTATTGTTATAAACAATACCTACAGTTCTTTGAATTGTTTTGTAATTTAAATTCACAATAATTTTGTAAAGGCCTTCAGAGGGGACTACATTGAGAAATGGTTTTGCTTTATAGCTGTGGCTAGATTTATTCTCTAATTTAACAAGAATCAAAGGAGTTGTTCAAGTAATATTTGTGGTGCAGAAAATACTTGTTCAGAGATAGAAACCAGTGTAACAATACGTGAAGAACTCTTTTGATTCACTAGTTCCCAAATCGATAGAATCCAAATAAAAGATGTCCAAGGACTTCAGGGACTTTTTGGTCAGATCAATACATGTGTTTTAATGTCAGTGTAGTCACTAGATGTGATTTCTCTCTCTCTCTTTCTCTCTCTTTTTTTTTTTTCTCTTTTTTTTTAATACATAAAATTAAGTTGTTTGTGGGCATTCTGTACCCAGCTGAAATATTTCTTCTTAAATACCAGATGAATAAGACTACCTGGTGCCTAAATACAGACAGTAAAAGTTAACTTCACCCTTGAATATTTTGATTCATTGAGAAATTTGATCCAAATATACATTTGAAATCTTGTCTTTAATATAGAAATGTTATGTCTAAACTGTAAAGTATATACTCAAGTCTATGATTAAATAAGAGGAATTTAAGAAGAAGATGACTCCTTAGGGTAGTTTGGGGGATGGATTGTAGAGCTCTGCAAGTTAAGCACGCAACAATAAAAGTGCTTATATAACAACTCAGTCTAACAAGCCCATATTTCAAAATCATGAGAATGTATCTGTTTGTCATGCCACTAGCTCCCTTGCTGAAGCACTCAGAGATCTCAGGGTCAGAATCTCAGCCACCCAGTCTTCTCTGGACCTCCCCTGACAAATCTAGTTCTCAGGGAGCTGATACATGCGTGTCGCTAGATATCAAATAAGGAAATTAAAAACAAACAAACAACAACAAGTCACCAGAAAGCTAAAGAATTATAGGTAGGAAGGCTAAAAATAACAGTTGCAAAAGAGTTGTTATAGACCAGAGATATTCAAAACCCAAATGGACATGATCCAAGCTACCTGATGTAGCTTACCCTGCTTTGAGCAGGACAAAAAGATCTCAGGAAGTCCCTTCCAACCTCAGTGGTTTTGTGATTCTGTGGAAAGAAATAAAATACCTGTTCAACCCATCTAAACTTTGGATATATTCCTAAGGCAAACATAAAAGGCTGTAGTCTAATTCTAGAAACTTCTAGATTTTTGAAACTCATAAGAGTATATTAATTGTAAGAAAAAGTGAGGGGGCTTAAAATGAGAATCATGTAAGGATTAGTCAAGAAGACCTAGATTTGTCTTCTTCACATAGTATATTCAATCCTTTCTGCTTAAAAGTATTACTTCTTAGGAGACACAATGGTATATTTGAATTTCCCTAATGTTGTAAGAAAACTAGACCATACTTCAGTTTTAGAAAGACAGTTAACTCTGATATCTGGTATTTTCTGGGCATGTCACAGTAGCCTGATTTTTATTTACCTTTGTTCTGCTCTTGCTGGCATTGGCTGTATAAAATAAACAGTATGGAATATTGAAAAATACAAAATTGAACCTGGAATTCAAATTCCAGCTGAACTTAACTGATTCTGACACTACACAATCATTTGTTTGGAAAAAAAATAAATAAATAACAAAAAAAAATATAGTGGATCTCAATATCTCACACCTACTGTAAGCTAGAAAAAGCTACAACTTTTCTCAGCCTTCCCTTAACACTGAGGTTTGGTGTTCAGTTGTTTCCAATTATGAAGCTTTTTTAATGTTGCAGCTGTTGTTTTTGTACATCTTGATTTGCTTATTAGCTCTTTTGTTCCCTGTGGCCAAAGCAGCACAACTCATCAACCTGACCAACGCCCTCTACTCTTCATTCCTATTCTGCTCTCTGTTTTTTGATTTTCACCTTCTCAGCACTTGATCTGAAACACCCTTTAACAGTTTTTCTATGGATAATGTTAATCCAATCTTTATATTTTCTAGGCTGTACATAATGACAGCAAGCTCAAAGCCATTATCTTCCAGTTAGTACTCCTGCCTCAGATCTAAACATTCAACATTTTAATGAAGTAGTCAATAGATGAGGTTATTCCATGCAGCTAGGTCTTCTGATGTTGTTGTTTTACAATGACATCTTCATCTTCCAGAGGAACTCATGTGGGTCTGCTGATGTGGAGAAGAGTTAACCGCAGGGAGCAGATCAGTGCCCTGCAGCCAGCCTGGCTGGGTCCCCTCTGGCCAGCTGGAGCTCAGGCACGGAAGCCAAGTGCATAATTGTGCCCAGATGTGATGCATTTCAGGACCAAAATTACCCTCTTTATTGTGGCCTTCCTTCAAGTGACCAGCTCCCATTTTTAATGCCAAAGTAAACCACTGTAACGACATACTTAAACGCTAGCTTTTAAGTAAAATGAGTGGTGAAAAAAATTCACTTAAGCACAAGTATGCAAAGTATGTTCATAAGCCATAACAAATGAATTAACATCAAGATGGTATTAACAGTGTTTGAAGAAATTTGTTTCATGTAACCCAATTGTATCAGATGCATTAGTGCCAAACCAGCTGTCTTCTTGCTCTGTCTAGTTTTCACAAAGATGAATCTGAACTGCTTATTTTATCTACCCTGTAAAATTGTCACTTGAACATTTCCAGTTTTCACTCATCCAAGGTGCTGTGTCAGAGATGATGGACAGACAGAAAAAAGAAACCAAGGACATCTGAAGGAAAGCTCTCCCCTGTAAATATGTATTGGCTATTATGGAGATGAGATGAACCACTTTTCATCCCAGTTTGCACTGGTGGTTGGCAGACTTAGCCACCCTTCTTCCACATCTTTTCTTATAATTACAAAAGAGGGCTGGGGCAGAAGAAATAATAATGACACCAGGAGGCTGGTTATTATCTGGAGAAGATTAGATGAGACAGGGAGACGTGGCTGAGCCACAAGAGGAGGTAGAGGAAGACAAACTCCATACTAGGTCTGTGATCAGAGAACTTCTGGTGAGAGGGGCAATGCCAGAGGGTCCTGGCCACCTCCCTGCCACCAGCAAGCATCTCAGTGACTGCAGGAGCCTACTGCATTGCTAAAGGAATGTGGCATCCTCTGGCATGCACACAGAAAAGGCAGCTGAGGGATGATTTATTTCCCTGTATCCGTGTATCCCACCTGGCAGCCTTCACTGGAGCTTTGTCAAGCAAAAAAAGCCTTGGTTGTTCCTGAAACCCAACATAGGAGTCCTGGAGCTATTAGTGTTGTAAGAATGTCATTAAAGATCATTACTTGTCAGTGGTTCATTTTGTTTTGTCTATATCAATATGAAAAATGTCCTAAAGTGTCAGTGTCCAGCATATTCTCAGTGGTAAAATACTTTCAGTGAATTATAATATTTTTTCCCTTTGACTCCATTTTTGGTGCAGTATTTTGGTTGCATGTTTGAAAACTAAAATACATTTTTTTTTAGAAACAGGCAGAAATTCCAGGGAGACATAACATCTTGCATCAGACTAGATGATGGTAGTTGGAAAAACTGGACAGACTTGAGGGTACAGAAGTCCTTCACTGATCCAGCACTATTACTACTGTGTTTTCAAGGGGAAAATAAAATAAATAAATAAATAAATAAAGAGATAAATATAAAACACGTAATTACTCTTTCCTGAACTTCCCCCAGATGTCTCATAGAGAAAAAAAAAATAGCCCAGCAACAGAATTTGAACACAGACATCATGTTAAGTCTGTATTTTTTTCTCTAATGTGTCATTCCGAGACTACAAAAAATGTCTTTCCTGCCATGATCCATGCCTGCCTGCAGGACAGCAAGCATTCTGAGAGCATTTGAGGGGTGGGTTGGAACTGATTTACTGCTTCCACATACACTGTAAATTCTAACTTTGACTGGCTTCAAGGTGAATTACCATCCCATTCATGGATGTCTTTCTTGAATGCTCTTTGTACTGTAGCGTGTAGGCCTGGGAATATATACTTATTAATGTGGTCAGAATAGTCAGTGAACTAACAAGAGAAAGACAATCCTATTGCTATGGGTTAATATGCCTGAATGGATAGAAGTGAGCATAACTTATCTGGGATAATTTTATTCAATGTAATAAGCACTAGGACTTTTTTTTTTTTCCTTGATTATGATGAATGAGGTTTGTATAGTGAGATTTCAAGAAGCACGATGAAGTTACTTAGCAGGTGTTTATCTTTGAGCCATATTGTAATAAAGCAGAAGAGACACAAAGAGTGCTTAGCACATCCCCTGGGCCTAGAATCAAATACACCTGCTTTGCTTCTGACAGACTTCTGATCTTTTCTTAAACACCTTCAGTGATGGCACCTTCACAGACCTCCTGGACAATCTGTTCTGATTTTCCTCTGAGCTTCTTGCTAAAATGGAAGGCTGCTAAATCTTGTCGTCTCAACAGTAGATGTCGAGAGCTGATGGCAGCAGTCCTTTTTCATTTATCTGACATAAATTGTATTGTGTCATCCTTATCTCAAATCAAGCAACTAATACTTATTTCCTCATAGATCATGTTTTTGGACACTTGATCATATGCTTTGCTGTCTCCTGGGTTCTCTCAAATTGTTTGTGGTGGAATCCAGAACTGGGTGCCATAAGAGCACTGACCAAGGGTGCAGGAAATTGTAGCCTCTTCAGAACTGAGTGTAATGGAAAGATTTTGAAAAGTTCACAACAAAGATGCAACATTAAGGTGCCTCTTTGAAAACAGACTAAATGTGTCAGGTATCACTGGCTCTTCATGCATTAACTTTTGTATCATATATAGGAAAAGATCAGTAGCGGATGGGGAAGGGCCACAAAACTGAACAGGTTATGTTTCATGTGTTGGAGAATGCAGAGTGAGGAAATGGCTGTTAAAATCAGATTAGTCATACTCCAAGTGTTAAGAAAAGCATGTGTTTTTTTTCCAGTAGAGTTTGTGATGTCTACCAGGAAAGGAAAGATTTGCAAGGTCAAAAAAGCCAAACAAATATATGTACTACAGATACATAAGCTGATGAAAACATAAAGGAGAGATTTCTTAATTTTGATGAAGTATCAAAGAATGCAGAGCTAAAGTAAAGACTAGCTTGGAAAATTTTAATCATATACTTTTTGTATGTGTTGTCTAAACAAGGCTCAGTTAGCCTATTTGTCTTTCTCTGCATCTTTCCCTCTGTCAGTCCAATTATCCTCCCTCTCACTGTAAAGAAATTCTGAACAAATACGCCAGGGAAATAGGAGCTCATAGAACTTCATAAGAATCAATGTCTAGATAAAGGAGATCAAGATACTGGCCACAGGGTGATGTACCTCAATGTCAGACTTTGTTGTTTATAGCAGCTGGGTAGCTGTGGAACAGGAGGGTGGTAGAACTGTAACTGTTGCGGGTGGGAGTTGCCTTCAATATGAGAGTTGGAATAGATCCATCTTTTAGGATGGAATGTCCCATGCTCTGGAAATGCCTGTTTCCCACATTGCTTGCAGAGAATGTGTGAAGGACTTGCTTGGGTCAGATGCCTATCTCTCAGCAGAGGCCAGGTGAGATGAAGCAGCTGGGGCTCCCACAAAGATGAGAGAGCAGAGCAGGAGCAGGGGGAGCAGACGGTGGTAAGGCAGACAGGTATCCTTGTGGTGGAAAAAGGGATCAAAAAGGCTGGAACTGGAGGAAAGCAGGGAATAAAAACAGGGAGAGAAAGTGAAGAAAGAATGGAGGACAGCTGAAAAAAAAACTGTTAATTCTGGCAAACTGGAAATCATCGGGGGGTTGGTGCAAGAGCAAGAGGAGTTGCAGGTTGAAAGGGAAAGCACATTCGCAGAGAAGAAGCCCTCAGAAAGTTGGGATTTTATCTCCCCAGGCCTTCTCACTGGTGACCAATTTCCCAGAGCAATCTCCTCAGGCTTGCTGGAGCAGTCAGTCCAGTGGCACACACCCAGTCCAAACTTTCTACCTGTTGAGGCTTGTTTACAAACAACTTGGCACAGTATTTACAGTGCCTCTGAATTACATTTAACTGATGTTTCTTCCATACCACTGCATGTTAGTAGCAGCACTGCCAAGTTCTGTAAAAGACTTGCTAGTTAGCACAATCGAGCTGCCACCCACACTGGAAAGCCTCCAAGCATTTCAGTAAACATGGGAAGGTGTTGGCAGTCCCCTTTTAAAAGAAGCCTCAAAATGATCTCCTGCTTCTCTAAGGAGACCATGTACCCAGTATGTACACAAGTATATATTTTATATGAAAGAAGTCCAAGCAGGGTGACCATTTCTGACTGTTGGACTTAGAATGACATTTCTGATTTCAGAAAAAGGATCTTTTCATTCTTTAACTAAACTCTTGGGAGCTCTGAGCAGAAAGGCTTCATACTAGGATTTGGAAGACGAGCGTGGAAGAAGTAAGGGTTAGACTGGATGGAAGCTAATTTTGAACTCTGCTCTGTATTTATAAGGGCCTGCTTCCCATTTCCTGACTACTTATTAATGTTTTGCCTGTATTGACATCCATCAAATGGCAATGTGTTGGACCGCTGTTGGAACTAACACAAGCTCCAAGGCATGCGAGCAGGAGTATATGTGAGCTAAAGGATCTAGGGCAAGTCTTTCACACAGACCTCATGATACAGAACTTTCTAGGGATGAAGGTATAAGGAAAGTTTAAAGCCCCATTAGACACTGTCAGGGGTCAAAAAGAGAAACAGAAATCCACAGCACCAAAGAATCAGTAGTTGGAGCCTTGTTGTAAATTAGCACTTTGACAATAACAAGTGAATTATGTGAATTATTTTATGTTTCAAATGTACAGACCTACAGCCTCAGTAAGCCAAAACCACCTCATAGATATGTTGGAAGGCAAAATATGAGAAGGTCCAATGGAGACAGGGAGTGCTGGATGCTGTCACAGATTTTCTGAGCATTGCAGTCCAGGTTCTGATCTAACATTCACTTTGCCATGTTAGTTACTTTCATATCAACGGAATCCCTCCTAAACAGCAAAAAGATCAGAATCTGGCCCTGCATATTTTGTTCCTGTACTTCTAATCCTCCATCTTCAATAATTTTTAAATAAATCACATTAAAATAAATAAATAAATAAATAAATAAATAAATAAATAAATAAATAGAGAGAGACTTCAGAGATTTCCTGATTTTTTATTTATTTTTTTTTTAACTGGGCTAAGGACAAGTCAGAACCTACAGGAAATGATTAAGTAATGTTAAGTCACTATAGAACCCTGGTGGAATAATTGTGGCATTAAGCTTTGAGAGACTTAGAATATATATTCTTTGAAAACAGCAGGATCTTTGCATTTTAAAGAAGAAAATGTCTGCATTTATAAAATTCAGTTCATGTTTAGAGAAGGAAATTGTTCTCGAAAAGCAGCCACCCTGGAATTGTTAGCATAATGTGTTATTACTTGTAACATCTTTTAATGTTTTTCTAGGAGAGGATGACAAATCTCTCAAAGTACTAGGTTAATAACTCATAAACAGAAGGAATGTTGCAGAATGCAGTATGCACAAATAATCGGTCTACTCCTCAAACATCTAGCTTGCTCCTCATAGAAGAACTTAATCTGTTATTGTGATAATTTATTTGCATAGCCAATAGAAGTTGTTTACAAAAAAAAAAAAAAAAAAAAAAAAAAAACCTCCAAACTGCAAACCCACCTCAGATTCAGATTGTGCTTATTTAACAAGCTCCCCATCTGGATTTCTCTCAATTTGTGGAAGTTGAGCTTATTTCAGAATTCTCAGCTTCGTGTGGGAGGTTAGCTGAAACCCTCTGTAAAAGCCCTTTAATTTTACTTGAAGTGCATGAGGAACATTCCTGTGCCTGACAGCATCAGTCACACACGAGGCAGTAAAAGGCACACGGAGGAAGCTGCCCTGCTGCATTGCTCATCAGGGCAAATGAGTACTGTTCAGCTGAGTTGGAAGAGTCGTGGCTATTTCAGCTGCCTAAAGATCATGTGGGCTATCAAAACATTATGATGAAGAGGCTAAAAATAGGTTTGAAAGGCTTTATAACCCTTGGTGGAAATTAATTATCAATGTCTGTTTCAAATTGGATGAGTGCAACGATGCAGATCTGAGCATCTCTGGTGACAATTCAGAACAGCGTAGGAAGGTTCAACCATGAAGGCTGGTTGAAAGGAAACCTTCCCTTACACATCCCTCAGCATTTTGGTGGCAGGTTGTCATGACAGTACCAGAGCCACAGAGTGCAGGAGGGTTTCTTCCAAGGTAGATCACTGGGGACCACTTAATGCTCTAATGCTGGTACTAACCCTGCAAAAAATGTAATAGAAAGCAGACCATCCCAACATACATTTTTATTCCCCCTCTTTTTTTTTTTTATTTTTTTTTTCTGTACTGCTATATTTAGAACAGTTTCAAGCTTGACCTGCCATTTCCTCCAAGGAAGCATTGAAAAAGCTGTCAGAAGAAAGTTGTTGTTTGTCACTGTGAAATAAAGCCCATCTGCACCTTTGGGATACAGGTGGCATATCTACTTATATAAACTGTTACAGGACAGCAGCCCAGCAGTTGTCACTTGGGTTCTACTTCTGGTCAGACCATGCTGTTGGTTTTTAAAGTATTGACAATTCACTGAAATTTAACCTTACAAAATGTACAATTAAGTGATTCCACGCTCTATTTTTCAGTTGCCCATCAACATTTCAGGACTGGTCTACATTAAATTTTGTACCTGATTTTGCTAAATCATGTCATCTAATGTTGACAAAGTTATTACTTATATTTTATGTCACTAGCAGTCTGGTCATTGAGTTGGATCTGCATCTTAAATTTTGATCTGTATGGACAACATGAAATTACTGCAGTATATGTCATTACCTGAAACCCATGCTTATTATGTGGGTAATCGCCAAAACTAGTGTACAGTTTTAGAAACTATGCAACTTTATAAGAACTCCTTTACCTCTCCCTTTCCTTCCTACATCGATTTTCTCTACTGCTCTGATGGGATGTAACTATTTTGATTTCTTTAATATAAACTTACACAGAGATAATAATGCAAACATGATGTCTGAAACCTCTCTAAGCTCCCCCTAAGCTCCCTACTGTGTTCCATTTTCTTTCTTTTTGTTGAAAAAGCTCTCTGTATGCAGGGAACAAATTTGTTCTCTGCAAGTACATTGTCTCTACTTGTCAGCAAACAATGGCCCTGCACCAACACATCCCAACTCAGACAATTTGTAATCAGCTCAAAACTCCCAGAGCTCAGACTTCCCCAATTGTGTTATTTTAAGTCCTTTTCCATTTTGTTCATTTCTAAGCATTTTACTGTGCACATGCATGGAAGGTGCCTGATACACAGTCTTACGCTGTTGAGTCCTGTATGCATGGCACATTTTCAACAGGGCTGTCAGCCCTAGTAATAGCCTCAACACCATGCAGTGTGGCTTAGGGGTAAGAAACAGTGGTCTTCAGAGGTCATTTTGTATATGGAAGCTGACCAAATTGGGGTGGATTCGGGGAAGGAAACATCCATCCAGGAAGAAACAGGTTCCTCTTTCTTGGTGCTCATCTTATATTGGGTGTTTTCCAGATGAGCCATGCGGTGCTGAGAGAGGTCTGAGGTGGAAGCCTGACTTTTGTTGGCAGTCCTGCTGACTGTCCCATATGTGCCACTTAGCTGTTAATGTTAGTGATAAAGAAGCACCCTGAGTGAAATCTAAGCTCCCCACACAAAGCATGCAGGATAGCTTTTTAGAAAGCAAAATTGAATGAGAGGGTTTTGTCTCGAAACACTTGTCATTTGCCCTGGCAAACAGTGATGCAGCTGCATCTGACTTCTGACCATCACCATCTAAGTCCAAAGCAGCACCTCACATTGGGGTTTGTGTGCAAAACTCAACAGTACCTCAGTGCATGATGCACAGCAAGTTCTGCCTGTGCCGCCCCTGAACGGCACCACTGCCAGCTGGAGTAGTCATAGACTTGGCAGGGCTTTCCTGCCCTGATACAACAGTAGGTACGCCTCCAAATCCCATGATTAATTATGGTGGTTGTTCAGAAATAACTCCAGTTATTGTCCCTAGCTGATAACCTGGTACTTGTTTTTCAAAGCAGCAGGCAGTGCTGTATATGGAAGCAACGTGAACTCCTTAGGCACGCTCTAGGATGTAAGAAATGAATTTTTGGCTGTGAAACCTTCTCCTGGCATTGTTAGAAATAAAAGCTTAGATTGCTCTTAATGTATCTTTTCTAGACCTTGGAAAAAAAAAAAAAAAAAAAAAAAAAAAGCTGTCTTGCTGGAAAACATCACATTAATCCTCTTTTCAGCTCCTAGCTTGCACTGTGGCCAGTAATCTCTTTTGTTATTTACTCACAACCAGACAGAAGTTGCCCATCCCCTATTTTATTTGTAGCTGAATAACAAGGCCTTTTTTGCAGCTGCCCACATTATTAACTAGTCTCTGACTGCTGTGAATCTGCCTTAGCATGAAAAAGCCTCTCTTTCAAGTCTGTTTAAAAGAACATCTATTTTTTTCTGGAAAGAGAGAAGTGTGTTTAATTCCATATAACTTGTAGTCATGCTTTTCTGTGTGTTGACAAAAGTCAGCCTACAGCACAGATATACTCACATAAGCCTATGCCTTTCCTGAATCAGATCACTACACATACTGCATCACTGGGAAAAATGGGCTTTTCAACATGAAATAGGTGCCTCTCATACTTTTCATTGGGATGCTGGCCCATATCATCCCATCATGATCCCATATTTTCTCTTCTCACTCAAAAAACAAGTTCTGGTCTTGGAGTCAAACTGAGGAGTTCTGACTCAGGCAAAATTTCTTGTTGTTGTTATTATTTATTAATGATAATAAAATAATAATGCATCATTATTTATGTGTTGGCAGATTTGTATTTAGAGCATGACTGTGAATTTGCAAGTTTCTTAAATGCAAAATAAGAAAAGGTGTAGATTTTGCTAAGTTTTGGAATGTGAATTAAATGTGTCTAGTTCATTAGTTCATTCCAAAAGAATATAGGATTCAATTTTATCTTAGTATTGAAAGTCCCTAAAGCTTGCTAATTTGAGAAATGCTAAAAAATAATCCAATTAAAAGTTTCCTTTATTTCATAATAATAATAAAAAAAAAAAAAAAAAAGAGAGAGAGAGAGAAAGAGAGAGGAATAAAAGAATAACAACTTGGTTTTGTTATAATATAAATTTGAGGAAAAGGTTGTTTTGTCTTATACCTCTGTCAGTAATTTATGCAAGGTTAGAGGGCAAGAAGGCTAATTAACAGTACCAGATTCAGGGTCACCTGGATCATCTTACTGACATTTGTCTAGTATTTCTGTGTTTACATTGGGATGGTCCATATCTGCCATCCTCAGAGGATATAAATAATAGTGATAGTGTATAATTTATTTGATCTTCTCTGTTGAATGTTTTTCACACATTTTTCATTTAGAGAAAGTTGCATTCTTTGATCCACACCTCTTCATATTTTTCCTGTTTACTGCCATTAGTGACAGCCTGGTCTACACCCTTGGTTTCAAGCAAGCTCCAAAAAGATTGCAGCCCTCTTTGTGAACATCTGTTTGCAGATAAAAATTAAACTTCAATCTCTATCTCTTGGTAGACACCCCAGTAAAGGGGGCCTTTTAGAATTTCATCTGATTCACCGTGTGTCTTGCAATAGCTATTTGTGAGTCTTCAGAAAGAAGATGAAAACTTTAGTTGCCGTATTTCCCTATTTGAATTTTTTCCATCATCATGCACTGTTATTAGCTCAACTTTTATTAGCTCTTTTTTCTGAACCTGCAGAATCGCTTATCTTAATGTTTTTAAGAAAACACTAACTTTCAGTAAATAGCTTCTTCAGAATAAAGCATTTGAGCAATCAGCTGCATGATGTGTTACACAAATCTCATATGAACTTTGTCTAGATCTCACTGACCTGAAAAGTAACTGTCCCAGTGAAGACTGAGACTGAACATGAGTTTCTGTCTCATCGATATTGTTTGTCTTCCATTCTCTGGACGGCTTGGTATTTCTGGTTACTTCTTTCTAGCAACCATGTACCAGATGTCCTCTTTCTGCCATGACATTAAGCAACTGACGTGCTCTCCTTCATACCTGTGCAGTAGATCCCATCAATACCAAGTACAGGTTTCTTAACCTTTATGCTCTACTTTTCTGGATTATTAAAATAAAAACATGTTTTTATTTGAAAAAAAATAACATGGTCAAATGTAGAAAACTAGCCTCATTCTGGGTATTCACCCAATGGGATTAGTAGAAGTATACTAGCCAAAAATTTATTGCAGTGAGTCATGTATGTTTTCCTAAAGTCACCACTTAAATCTGCTACCAGCAAGTGACAACCTAGAAAACTATCTTCAGTGCTGGACTTAATGCCAAAGATGCTCATCTTTGGGAGGAGCCAGGTTATGCTTTTCGTGATCTCTTCAGTCTATAAGGTTAAGGGCAAGGCTGAGTAGAGTCCCGCCGGCAAATCCTGAGTATCATTGCTCATTTATCTCATTTGAGGAGAGGAACTTTAGAGCTCTGCACTGCCACCCACATACGTCATCCCTTTGAGAGGAAAATAATTATGCGGAGAAATTAGACCAAAATAAGATTCCTTTAAGTATAATTTAACCCCAAGTTTTTGCCAGCAATGTGACAAGGAAATGGTACATACTTTTAATTCTGCTTAGGATTTCTTCTAATCGTGTGAAGAAAATGACTATTCGCTGTTTGCTCCTGCTTTCTGATACTCAGGGATTAGTCTTCAATCATAGCACCCTTTCTTTGCAGTAGCAGCACTCTCTAATCAAGGTGCAGTTGCCAGGACTGCTGCATCTACATGTAGCCTCCCTATCTCACCTCTCCAGCTTGCGGTGAACTCCAGCTCCCAAAAACATCAATGCACAAGCATGAGCCCAGTCTCTGTTAGCATGTGGCCTTATTGTGGATTTATTATCTTTAAGCATGGGTTTAAACTCCTTTGAAACCAACAAGATGCAAACACATGCTGAAATGCTTTGCTAAATCAGAACAGCCTGCTGAACTGGGTCCTGTTTACAGGCTGTTGGAACAGACTGTGTCTGGCTATTGAGCATCACAGAAGAGGATACGCACAGACGTAAATCCATCTGCAAAATTTGGAGGATGATTAAACATTGTCTCCCCATAATGAGCCAGCTTTGTACTTAATGATGATGGTGGTGAAAACAAACCTAACGGACCATTTCATCTGTTAATTTTGTATGGCTCATTGGAATTGATTTTATGACCCTGTCATGTCTCACAAGAAATGATGTCCAAAATGCAAATTTACAAGTAAAATTGTGTGATTATGACTGATGCAAAGCAGTCATGGGTGTAAAAAAAGCTTTAAGAGGATATGGGTTCAACAATGGATTCAGAGAGGAAAGATAGCAATGACACCTGAAATATATTTTATATCACAGCTTGCTCAAAGGCACATATGTTTACTCTTTGTGGAGAGGAAGCTGGCTGGTGTCTCTTCTGAAATTCAAGGCTTTTATTATTATTCTTAATTATGCTATTTTTCTGATGACCTAATCAAAGAGAAAAAGTAAATCATACCTCTGACTTTTAGCAAAGTCATGAAATGCCTTACTGTGTCCTTGAATGTAATTTTTCCTAATTGCTAGTTGTTCCCCCAAATAATTATACTGCAGATTTATTTTTATAGCCTGAAGTTCTGTTCTAGGTCAATTTCACCTCTTGAATTTGTTGTAGGCGCTTTAGGGAAAAATTTAAGAAGGATGGTAACCATTGAATTATAAAAGATTTCATTGATTACAGTGGACCGTTTCATTTTTTGATGAAACACCAAGAGGTCAGTGAAGTTACAGAACAGACTAATTTTATTTAGAATATTTGAATACTAACATACTGGAATTTCTAGGTTTACTTTATTTCTGTGAATAATGACTAAAAAATAAAAATTGTTAAAAATAACATTAACAACATGTAATGAATAGCTGCCCTTCTTCAACAATAAAGTAACTTTTATTGTTGTTGGTGGTGGTGGTTTTTGTTGTTGTTGCTTGATTTTTTTTGTTGTTTGTTTGTTTTTATTTTGTTTGTTTGATTTTTCTGTTTTGTTTTGTTTTGTTTTGTTATGTGAGACCTGTTGATCTGTCTTCAGGTAGTAAAATGTTTTCTCTGCTCAACTCAGAAGAAACAGTTGCCTCCTTTTCCCAAGCCTGGGGCTTGGATAATAATTAATAACTCACAAAATTATATGACTTAAAAACTTTAATCAACTATGTAGGTTAGATTTGTGTAGTGAAGCACCACCTCATACAACAGACTAGCATAAGCATTCGCTGGAGAGGACATATTCCTGCAGAGTATGAATAGCCTTTTCCTTGAGTTTTCCAGTTCTTCTAATGTGGCCTGTGTAGTTTTATGTGTGACAGAGTTTTATCCAAAAGATGTGCCAAAAGCAACACAGCAAATGTTGCATGGTCTCATGTGTCAGCAAGGCACCATCCCAAAATTATAACAGCACAGCAAAAGGCAGTTAGGGTACTCATGTGGTTATCACCTTCCAACAGCATATAACACATTTTGGGAAAATTTTCATGAAAAATGAACTTTTTTACTCATTTTAACAGTAAGTGCACCAAAACCAAAAAACTATGCTCTTATTTGTGATGCTTCAAAAGAGTCTCGGCTGGCAATTCTACCTCCAAAAGAGTCTAAGAAAGTGACTGTCCCCACCTCCATGCAATGATTAAGCAGACCAGGATATGTTGCTCTCACTCAGAAGAGAACAAGGTGACATTACCTCAGGGTATCTACTTGCACAGAAGGAAACTGGATTTATTTTTCTGATAGTCCTTTGGGGCACACCAGGACAATTTCTAAGGGAAATTGCTGAGACTAGCTTTGACCACTGTGGCCAGTAACATTATATAATATTCATATAAAACAACAACAAAACAAACAAACAAAAGGCAAGCAAAAGCCCTCTGCAACTGACAGTGCGAAATGATCACTGCTGAATTATTTAACATGGTGCATTTACTACTGTACTACACAACAAATGAGCAACTGTAGGAGATGCCCAGATCTTGACTGGAAAAACATTAAGTCCAAGATAATAAAATATAACAGGGCACCCCTTTAAAGCAATAGCAAGTACCATGTACTGCTGATATATCAAGTCTTAATAATATTTATACCATTAATCTCAAATGACCTCTGCCAATTTGCTTAGGTTTATAGTGATCTAAACTGCAGCTGTTTCATGTATAATTAAATGCAAGAATAATGGTAACTTCGAGACTGTATAAAAAATATTGAATACACTGCTTAATTTGGGGTATTTCTGTATTCTTACAGAGTCCATCTGCATCTTTCCTTCTATCTACCTAAGCAAATATTGCTTACTGATCACACTGATTTCTTTTTAGATAATGTTGGAAAGAGTTTATGGGTTATCTATAACAAAGACAGCACTAATCTGAGGCATAGAATCTGCAACAAAACTGTATGCCCCTAGCATCACTAGTGTACATAGTCAGGATCCAGGTCTGTAGTACTTTACAAGAAAATATAAATGCAAACCCAAGAGGTGGAAAAAAAAAAAAGTGCTACGTGCAGGATTGCTATGTATAATTGTTTAACTGTGTAATTCAAAAAAGCACAGACACAAAGGCACATATAACATGAATAAGAGTAAGAATAAATTTGTATAACTCTTACATTCAGATTTGACTTGGAATTTTTCAGAAGTGCAGTTCAAGTGCCATGTTTCTTAGTTCTGGCTAATTACTGCTCTTGAAGTCTCCTTTTAATTTCAAAGTGGAAAACAAAAGGATTTAGGATTCAAGTTTGAACAAAAGACCTGTGATACATATGTTTCTGCAAAGATCTAGTAACTTAGGGTGGAATTGTTCGGGTATATTGAGACTTTAAGACTTCACCCAAAGTTACCTATTATTTCTTGGTTTTCTTTCAGATATTTTTGTTCCTTAATTTCTGTTCCAATGTTTGAGAAAATGTTGACAGTCTTCATCTTGCAGCTGATATCAGTGGTACCCTTGATTAGCTCCTGCATCCATAGCTGTTCTGGGTATTCTGACATATCCTTACTCAGAAATAAATGTGAGCAACTGGTAATCTGCTAGAATAGTCTGTGTGTACTGCAAGATAGACATTCATTTCATTCTCACACCAAAGTACCTGCTACGCAACCCTGTGGCCAGGTGATCCCAAGAATTTCATTTATTTTTCAGCACATATAAACATATATTCATTTATTTTTCAGCACATATATCCCTGCATATTATATTATAGGATGACAAGAACAGCAGCATGCAGCAGGATGTAATGGCAGTCACTATTAACATAATGTCACAAGTGGAGGAGACGCAGTAAAGCCCTGGCATGAGGTCTAGACTCCCACATGGATTGGATCAGGCCATTCAGTATGCCATTCTGTCTCTTTATCATCTCAATATTTTTCAGTTAATGGTACAAAAACAAAGCAGTGCTACTATTCCTTGTTGTCCTTATGAATAGCTGGTGTATGGATGTAGGCAGACTATGAAGCTAAAAGAAAAACCAGAGATATTACAGGTGTATTCAGCAGTAATTTATATTGTGAAAGACTTCTTGTATTCAGCAGTCCTGTTTTCTTATGATACGGTCATACCTGGTGTCTCAAGATGTAATTTGGTATTGCACTTTGCTGCATAGTAAACACCTATGGTGAACTGAGACAAAAATGATACACTGGGACTTACCTCATGATAGAGGTTCATCCCATGACAAGACTGTGGCTGAAATTTGACTCATTTCTATCTTAATCTTGGACTGAGACTGCATCTTGGACTGAGACTGAAGAGACCTTCATTGAAGTTCTGATTTGTCACGGCCCACCTGAAGTGACTTTCAGCAAATCTTTTCATTTTCTGGTCCCACATATGCTCTTTGAAACATGAGCCGTGATGTTGACATGCTTTGTAAAACAGTTGAAAATCCACTGGCAAGAGTTCTCTAAATTGTATAACACCACTTCTACAATTGAAGTGTTTCTACAGCACAAAGCTGCTTCTCAAGTGCAGAAGACAGGTAGGTTACACCTGTCTTTCCTTTTTTTTATATCCTTTAAAAAAAAAAAAACTCAAACCAGATTTTTTGGTTTTAAAATCAAATATCTTATTAGGGTCTCTCATCAGTGCATATTCATGTTCATATAGTATGTTAATTCTAATCCTTAATGTTATATAAGAATAAATGGCATTCCTTCCACGTTAGTTCCAACCATCTGTTTTCTGTTCCCTGTCTTCTTTTCAAGACTTGGATGCTGTTTTGCATGGAATTCATTTTAGAGCTCCACATACTCCCTTGGTCCCTTCCACACACACCAAATAGATGAGAGCAGTGTTGATAACTACTGAGAGAGATCATTTCCTCAATGTGGTCTCATCAGAGATCTCTTCCTTAGGTTTACAGCTCAGAGCTCTAAAATGTCAGAATGATGGCAGGAGAAAGGAAAGGCCCTTGAAGTTGGGATCTGAACAGACAAAGGCTCATTTAGCCTTAGAATTGGGCTGGAGACTGTTCCCAATAGGATTTCAAAATTTGGGTTCCTTCTTGCTGAAGAATATACAATGTGGGATTCTAAGGTCCCTTCCTCATTTAATTTTAATTGAAATATGTCTAGAGGCAGATGCTGAAATAACAGCTTAGCTAAGACACACAGAGAGCAGTGAAGGGACCTGGTCAGTAAAGCCTGACCAGCTTACTCTCCACCTGATCATGCTCCCAGGATAAACAGAGTTTGCCATAATGTCCTCCTTTATTAGAAGCTAACAGGGGCCCAACCATGTGCAGGCAGAGAAGAGTGGGCATAAGAATGCATGACTGTACCAGGACCACTAGAGTCCATCTGATTTTATGCAGACAGAACATTAAAGTCAAACCTTCCGCACAGAAATCCAAGGGTTTGGTTATCATATTATTTTAGTCTCTGCAATGTGAAAGAACAAATAAAAAAGCAACTAAAGGGATTACAAATAAATCACACTGGCCTCTTTACTCTAAAGCCGGTTTGGCTGGCTACGTATTAGTATCCAAAATTGCAGTAACAATTCCTGTATTTATCTGGCAAACTATTTCACTTGACTAGAACAGTGAATAAAGTTGATTTATTGCCAGAACTGCTAAGTTTAGCACAAGTCACATCTTACTTCCTCTTTTTTGAGTATATCCTATGGCTAAAAGCGGATTTTGTAAATCCTACATAGAGATTAATCATGTGTTGTGTTCAAGACAAAACAGAGCCCCAAAATTACAGATTTGGGAAAAAAAAAAAAAATGTATCCTGGTATCTTATGGTACCATGCATGCAAAATAATCCACAACTGAACAAGGCCTACTTTCATCAAAATAAGGCTTGCTTTTATCACTTTTTTTTTTTTTTTTGAAAAGTTTACACCCAGTATTTATATCTCCAGGAAGATGTGCCTGAATCAAAAACAAGCTCCATCTAATAAACCATGTTGACTGAGCTTTCAGGGATCTGAACAGAAAAGTGTACCAAGCCTAGAGATGAAATCCCTCATGAAAACTCAAATAATCTTGGACAAATAGTACACATATGATATTTACACATAGAACTGTTTAGGGTGGCTATTTTAGAGCAACAGCTTTTTTTGTTATTTTCTGCCAAGGCCTTTTTCATCTTATTTTCTTTTCTCTTTATTCTCCGGGAGCTATCTCTGATTTCAGTGAACTCTTCTTCTTACAGAGAAACACAAAAGATCCTGAGAAAGAGAGATTCTTTTTCTGTTCATGTTATCCTCCCCTCAGTCTTTCCTGTTTCATATTCTAACTGTTTTATCCATATGGTCCTTCTCTCAGTCGTTCCATGCCTCCACAGCAGTATTAGATACTTTTTCAGATTAAAATAACTGTAAAGTAAATGCAATTTTTCCACCCTGTGTCATGACCATTCTTCACTGCTCAATAAGCAGTTATAAAACACAATGGAAATGATCGGTGAAAGACAAGATTTGGTGCAAGTACTGTCTTTTTGAAATAGTTCTATCTTTCATTTCTATTTGTGAACACATTATATACTGTGTAACATTCAAATATAAATATGTTCAATTGTATGCATAGTTGCACATATACCTATTTATCTCTTTATATAGAATGATTAGAGATCACTTCTGTATATAAACCTACATGGATACACAGAGCTACAAATACATATATGCAAAATCAATTTCAATCTTCATAAGGCTGTAAATAGTACGAGCAAAATGATTTTCCAATACAGTGCCAGATATGTTCAAGCAAACAATATTACCAGTGTTATCGTGTAGTTTTGGAATGCAGTACAACACAAGAACAAAAACATTCATGTCATTGAATGCAGTATAAAGAGACTTGGCCTGGTTTTGATGTGTGCCCCTCAGAGGACACAAAGTTAGCACCTTCAAGAATACCCAGCTTTCTGTACCCCAGACTACACTGCAACACGGCTGCCCCTCCTCAGGACATGCCAGCCACACCAGCAGCCCAGAGAAGCTGGTAGACAAGAGTCTAAATCCTCTTCTCCCTTCAGCACATCCTTAGATCGATGCTACCCTGGTGTTCTCCCAGACACAGGTTGTCTTGGTTATTGAGATCCTTCTCAGGGGTAAACAACAGAAGAGATGGTTAGAGCAGGGAGCTGAGGCTCTCATTGTTATTCTCTCTTCTCTCCACCAGGAACAAGTTATATGAAAAATCCAGCCAATAGTTTCTGTCCCATCATCCACTTTTGATACGAAAGTTCTAATTAAACATAACTGTTGGTATGACAGCTGCAGAGAGCCCATCAGAACGAAGCTAACATATAGAAGAAGAAATATATTTCTGTCCTAAACATTTGCAAAATCTAAAAAGGTGGCAAATAAGTAGTAAAATAAAAGGATTAAAAGCAATGAGATTAATGGCATTTGGTGTGCTTATTCCTGGTGCCTGTTATTTATTGATGGAGAAAACCATACATGATAGGCTAACTAAATTAATTGTCCTATTTTTTTTGTAGTCTTAGAACCATAAAACAGAGCAAAGCAAAACTAAACTAAAATATTTCCCAAGCAAGGAACAAGAATTATTTGCATTTAAAAGCCGTTAGCCAAAACAGTCCTTTTAGGAAAGGTTGATACATCTCAAAACTAGAAATATTCTTGTCTCTTTCTGAGCAGAAATAAAAACAACAAGAGCAACTCATTTTGTCTGTAATAGCTCTCCTTGGTGCATAAATTCCTGAAAAACTATGTTGCTTTTCCTCGCATCCTGTTCCTTATATATGAGTATAATTATCCTTCAAGAGCATGTTGGGCTTGTTTATTTTCCTTTTTCCTCCTTTTGCTTCAGCTTTATATTACAAACCTGTCTTGGCATGATGGTAAGATTACAAACTTTCAGGTGAAGATCTTTGCAAGTTTTGTTTTAATTTCATATAAATAGTTAAATTAAATAGGGGGACAAGAAAAAGGGTTAAAACTCAATCTCCAAGTATATTAATGACTCTGTAGGAGTTACACAAAGCTCGTACTGAAGCCTACAGAAGATTTGTCTCAGAAAAGACTTTAAGATTGAATATTTGTTTAATATATGGTAGCTCATGGCTGGAGATAAATAACAGAAAATATAGCCTTTGTTTGAAATGTTTGAAGGTGCCTGAACAGGGCCGGCGCCCTTTCCCTAATAGCTCCCGGTGCCCATGGGGGCCTATGGAGACCCCAGGTGCCCTTCTCTGGAATGAGCCATGCGTCCCTGAAGACTGACACCAGGCAGCCCAACAGAGGAGCCAAGCTGGGATGCTTGCTCCTCTTGTTGTTGGAGCCATGTAGTTTGCTTTGTTAGCCTTGCAGCAATTAGCATCTTCTGCTTGACAACACTGCAGTCCTGCTCATGTTTTAAATTCTTCAGGGCAGATTTTCCTTGGGGTGTGGAGGTGTCAGGTGAGAATTCCTGCCTGTTGCCCACTGTGTGGCACTCCTCAGCATCCCACCTGATGAAGGGTGGGGAGTTCAAGTCACCCAGCAGAGGAACCATCCCATGGCACCACGCTGCCATTTGAACGCACAAGAGATGTAAGTCCATGCGTGGGAAGCCTGCCTGGGCTGGGTGTTATATGCATCCTGCAGCACACTTTTGTGCTAACTGGCAGCAGCTTTGACAACAGCAAAATGGAAATGCTCTCCACAGAACACATTCAATATTTGTGCGAAATTGACCCTGGCCTTTTGTTCTGGGTTTCTTTCATGGAATTCAAAACAATAGAATAAAAGAGAAAGAGCAAGTGCTGTACACCAAAAGCCAATGCACATATAAGCAAGTTCAGTATGAAATATGCTTGATAGAAATTTGGAGGTGTTATATGTCTCAATGACACATCACTACAAAACCACTCTTTGGTGCAGAGAGATGGTTCATATCATTAAAATTTGCAGACTTATTACAGAAGATCCTTATTCCTGTGCCACTCTGCATCATAGATGTTGGTATAGGAGATGTTTGCTTGCTTCATAATTAAAGCAAACAACAAGTTTTGCATTCATAGCCTGTTGCATAATCTTTTTATGTATATGTCTTTATAAGTGTAGATAGATGCATGCCTACTGACATATAATATATGACATAAGTAATACTTTGTAAAGTAGATGAAATATTTACATTCTAATACTATTATATACATTTATAGGCATGTTGTTTATGTATTAACAATTCTTCCCAATTACAGCAAAGTGAAACACTGCAATGCTAAAAACATGTACAAAATATAATCGGGTTGGTTGCGCAGCCCAGTGACCAGGTGTTATTTGTACAGAGCTGTACAGGAGAGCCATTTCGAGGAACAATAGTAGTAAATGTGGTTCAGAAAGGTGAATAAAAACTGTCATTGTAAGAGCAACTGGCTCTTACAAGTGGTGAGAAGAAAGCTTTATGGTCACCTGGCTGGGCACCCTTGTGCTGTCTGAGGCAGAAGATGACCAAGAGCAGAAAAACAAGAGAGGTTTTGCTGGGTCCTTGTAGACACCAGGCTGCAAGCACACAGTGGGCACTGGCCACCAGCTGCTGAGCTGAGATTTGTGCTCTGGCTGCAGAAGGAGCTCACCACCACCAGGGTCCTGCATCTCCCACCTTTGATCCAATTTGAAAGTAGATTCACCAGCTGGAGAAGACATTGGCTCCCCCTCCTTTTAGCACTGCAGAGCACCATGTAGCTATACCCTGCAGCTCTGCTGAGCATCCTCTTTCCCTTCCCTCTGTGCTGTAGCTCATCCCGGGGAATGTGCAGCAAATAGTCTGTGGAGATGGAAAAAAAACATAAGCCATGGGGCTAGATTCTTTCCCCATGTAGTGACACTTAAACACAAAGAGAGAATTTCTATATTAAATGTTCGTCTTTGACATAGTGCCACGGGAGTCAGGGGGAAGATATCTTTAAACTCATCTATGCCTGCTGGAGCTAGCTGAAATTGCCCCCCTTTTGGAGAGGCCAAGAATTACCATGGAAACTCTTGCAGCAAACTCTTGTGTCAAAGCAAATATCTCCATGTTAGTTAACAGAGATTTAATAAGATGCTGATTGAAAGAGCAGCACACTTTGTTCCCTTTCTGAGGTCACTTAGCTAATCTGCCCACTAAATCTGTGTGCTGCACGTGTTGCTCTTTGCTGACCTTAAAAGTTCTTGAAAAAGATGGATCAGAGAGGAATTTAGAAATGACACAAAATATTCTCAATGGTGGCCCCTGCCTGCGTGATAGGTATGAAGAACAGGTGACCCCAGCAATGCTTTCGCTCTTGAAGTTAATGAAAATACACATCTGAGAGCAGTTCCTGAGCAGGAAGCTCCTGACTATATCATGCCATCTACAAGAGTCTGTTTGCTCTGTAATAGCAGTGTGAGCTGAGCACCAGAAAAGGCTTTTCTGAACAGGGTCTGTCTCTGTGCATTTGTCTAGATCATGCCCAGAAGTGTTGGGCTCCATTTACAACACAAACAAAAAGCCAGGGTATTTCAGACCGAGGTGTTACAACTGACAGATAATTTAGGTTGTGTTGCTTATCACACACAAAACCACAGAAACTTTGTGTTTTGCTGAGGGGTGGGAGGAAGTCACTCTGTAAAGTGATTGTTTTGTGGCTACCTGGCTCACTGCCTCCAGTACGGCCCATACCCACAAGCTCCTTCTGAGACAAATTCAGAGAGGAATTAAGCATTGTGGATTGAGTAAGTAGCTGTCATTTGGCTTTAAGCCCAGATCCATGTACCTGCCCCTTTTTTATTTGGCAGTACAAACAACCAGTATACACAACCCTCCTCTTTACCATTTTGCTTGGTCCCTGTTTTTATAACAATACTCGTTTCTTTGTTCCTGTGTGATGTTTTGGTCCTTACCCAGTGGACATCACGTCCTATTTTGGTGCAATCATCAGCTTTCATTAGCACGCTACTATGTCTTGTGCAGAATTTATTAATGACAATTTTACAAGCTGTCTTTTTTTTTTTTTTTTTTTAAATTTGGGGATCATCCTTCTCTCATCCCTTGTTATTTTTCTTTCCAGACATATTGCTTATAAACACTTTGGCAGTGTTAGTGCAACATATGTTTTTGCATGAATAATTTAGTAGTTGTACTAAATCACTATCATCCTGTATATGTCAGCCTGAATATGCTGAATATAGCGGGTACTGATTAGTATGGAGAAACTTGGGTAGAAAACACTGTGAGAATGTGTTTAACACAGGAAATATTTCACATGCAAAATGTGCTCAGTTTTTGCATTCAAAAGTATGAATAAATATACTGTTTATTTTTGAATGACTCCATGTTAGTTATTGCACAACAGTAGAGCAGAAGAGGATTTAAATTTACAAGTAGTATAGAAGGGAAAATTTGCCAAAACATAGTTTCAATGCAGCTCAATGCAGCTCAAAATATACATGGACTTGAATCAAATTTGCCAAGTAGTTTCAGCTGCAAACATGTTTAGGCTGTCGAGGAGCAAACATATCTTGACAGAGGGACAGATAATGTCCTTTCTGCTGTTTAAGAGTCCCATGATTAATGTAGTCAAGGAAGATGTGGGAAAGCTGCATTCAGATTCTTTTGCTGCCTGTGCTGATTTAGACTATAATTCACCTCAGCAGAGTGCCTTAACCATCAGGGTAAAATAAAAATCCCAGTGTGTGCTTCCCTCAATATTTACAGCTCTGAAACTGATTTTTATAAATACTGAAACACCAGCTGTCAAGTGAGAGAATGGCATTGTGCAGTGGCTAGCTCATTTTGCAGGAGATGCAAATTCAAAGCCCTTCAGGCAGAGCTGGGACCTGAACTTGGAGTTCGGCTCCCAGGAGCGTCCTGGTCACTGGCTCTTCTGCAAAAAGGATGCATAGATAGAGGTGCAGCTATTTCTTCATTCCCTCTTGTTTCTTGTAAGCCTGACACAAAACAAAATGTTTTGTGGCAGATTAAAGAGATGTTCTGACACAAAAATAGTCTGATAAGCAAATCTTCTTGTTTTACTTTGGCAGAACAAAGTGGGGGGGGGGGAGGGGAAAGAAAAAAAAAAAAAAAAGATATTGTTCAGTATTGTTCTAACTGGAAGAAAGCAAAAACATACTTTTTTTCTCAGCACTCATATCATCGCTTTTAATAGGACCACTGAGCCTGCCTCTGTGCTGCTGCTGCTTAGCATGGAGCAGAGCATCTCTTCTTTCAGACACTGAATATCCTGAGAAGGAGAACAGTAGAAAGACTGCCACCACCAACAAGCTGATGCTGTCTCCAGCACAGGAGTCAGAGAAATGGAGCCAAACCATGCGTATAAGAGGTAAAGAACAGACTGAGCACCTGGAGGAACAGCTCGTGAGAGGTCAGGGCTGACTGAGGCCACTTGTTCCCATGCAAAGCAGGGCTGGGACACCATGACGCTGTGTGGGACACCATGCCTGTGCTGCTCAAAGCCACTATCCCTGGCTCCAGCACTGCATCGTGTGACACGAGTTACAGCTTTTGACTTCACATGGCTTCCTAAAGACTGGTTTACCAGACAGATCGACAGGCAGGACTTGAGCTATTCATCCGACTGTCACTGTGTGGCATTTATTAAGAGGCCAAGTTGACAAGAGGTTTACTTGTGTGATCAATCTTTTCAGCTCCGGTGGAACTACCTATCCAGCACGTACACTTTCCTAACAGTACGAGCAGATCAACCTTGGCCCTAGAGACTACACAAAGAAAAATATGCTAATTAAAGGTATACTGGAGGCCACATTTTATGTAAATGTTGAAGGGAATGTATTTATTATAAGGGTACTGTTTTGATTGCCTTGTTATAAAATGCCAACAGTCTAGCATTGTTTGGCCTAGAAAAATTATCTTTTCTTTTTCTGTGCAGTCTGTCTGGAATTAAAATTATGCCTACTTCTGTTTAATAATAGTGGTTCGCTGAGAAGAAATCAAAAGAGATATTGTGCCTTTCATGAAAACTGAAACAAGTAAAATGAGAAAAACTGCACAGACTCATCAAAAGTGAATTGCTAGAGTGATGGAAGAGGATATTTCTGTCCCATCTTATGCTTTTAATTGCAGTTCTTATGAATGGTCTGAATCCCTCATACCTGATTTGCAGCACAGAGGAAGTTATTTTTAGCATCTGTAGCCCAAAGATACTGTTGCTTCTCTACAGTGGCATATCCACAGATACAATTTCTGTCCTGTGGCTTCAGGCTCAGTAGGTAAATTAAATACATTACCTGATACAGCACCTTTAGCAGTAATTAACAAATGTTAGATAAATATTAACTGAAAAGAGACAGAAGGAAGATTAATGTGGTGAAAGAAAATGCAGTCTTTGAACTGTTGTTCAAAGTCTCTGTAGATACATAAAACCCCAAAAGAAGAGATTCCTTTTATAGATGGTGTAGAGGAAAGTTCTTCAAGATTTATCTTTCTGCTAAATAAGCACAAAATGAACACCATTATTATTTAATTGTTATTAAAAAAAAAAAAAAAAAAAAAAGAGAGAGAAGCATTTTCATTGGCAAATGAAAGTTAAGTTTTGTTTAGAAAAAAAAAGATATGTTGTCACTTGCTTTGGAGATTTTTATGGTTTTCAGTACAAAGCAGTTGGGTAAAAAAAAAAATCATCTCTGCTGTAATGAATTAGACAGCTTCTCCATTACAGAGTGCATTTTCATTAGGGTAAACAATGAAGGCTGCTGGGTGGATTGTGATGAGGAGCTTTATGTTGAAGGACAAGCTGCATTTATCTAAAGGCAATTCAAGGGTTTATAATGGACAGTAGGGCCTTTGTCTTTGGTGAGAGCCTTCCTGTGAATAGCTCTGTGATTCACAGCCAAATTATAGTTGCTTCCTACTATCATGGCTATTTTAATAGCAATGTTCACGAAAGGCTCTCTTCAAATGTTAAGTAGCGTTAGTGCACTTGCACACATTTTACTAGAATCAAATTAAATAAATAAGAAAAGACCACATTTTTGATCCTTCTAAGAATTCCTTGTGAAAAAATAAGTTCAAAGCACTAGGATAATGCCCAGCATAATTTTTTTTTTCATTTAGGACTGATAGATACACTAGAAAATCCATCAAATCAATGATAAAGATCTTACAGATGCACAGTTGCAGAAAAAGAGTTAAAAACTTTTAAAGTTTTATGATGAATATATTTCAAGTATTTTGAGATCTTTTGATGCAATGTACCATCTACTCTCTACATGATAACATCACAATGGTGCTAATAGTTCATTACCCAAACTCCAGCCTACATAACAAAAATATCTTTGAGATGAGTCAAAATAAATAGGTATAAAATGATATCAATAGTAGTAGTAAATGTTTACCTCTTAGCAGCATGAAAGGTCACAATAGGATTGAGATTCTTTTGTGTTATGTATCCACAGCCATAGAAAAAAAATGTTCTGCTTGAGTTTCTATAGCTTCTGTTTAATTAATGTACAATTTCTGGGTTACTTTTTGTAGTTTCTGGGGTTTCTGGGGGCAGCCTAACACTTGACTAATAACTGGCTCAGTCAGATGTTTGTCCAAATTGTGCTTTATTTAAAAGTGCACTCTATTTGCTTTGGAATATTCAGAGGGCACGTATGATGCTAAAGCCTGGTTGCTCAGTAGATTGGCAGAAGCTTTAATCTTCCAGTTTGCTTAGAGGTAAATGGGATTACTACTATTATATGCCATTAAATACATATATATATATTCCAGGACTGTATGAGTTTAAAGTCCAGAGATTTAAACCTATTCTAACTCTGCTTATGCTTCAAAAAGTAAGATAAAATTTCTCAAATCTGCCTTTTTTTTTTTTTTTTATACTATGAGCTATCCTGAAAAACATGGACTCCAGGCTCTTTATTCTTTCTCTGGACTTGGACACCACTGAGGGTTTTGGAGATGAGAAGAATAGCATTTAATTCTGATTTCAGTCAAATGAACGCTGTGAGAAGTCATTTGCTCCTTTCTAAACTGCTTGCTGATAACCAAGGGCATTCCTATAGTGCAAGGACAAGATGAGAAAACCCAACACCCCTAGAGAGCTGCTGAATTGCTTCTTATGGAGAATTTATTTCAGGCACTGATTCAGCCTGGCACTTGAGCACGTAGTTTTGCAGCAGCTTCAGACAGAACTGTAATCTGAAGCTCTGGTCCAAACAGTCTCCTGCAGAATATTCACATGGTAGTTTCCACCTTGCTTTTGTCCCCTTTACTGGAATGGAGTGTCCATCTGAGCTGCTTCAGTGGGTGAGCACAAAGGGACAAAAAAGTCCACAGTAGTCTACATATCTCGCACTGCCTGAAGGAGGCACACCTGTCATGGATGTCAGTTACTAGTAGAATGCCTGCTCTAGAGGGTATGCCGGACAGAAAACATTGAACTCTTGTAGAAGAGGGAGGAAAAAAGTCTTGATGTCTTCTGGTAGAACAATATTAAAATTTCACATTAAATTTTCATGTTTTGTAGAAAAAAACATGGGGCAGCTTAGGAGGATCTCAAACAAAGTTCAGGTATTCTACAAATTATGTTCTGGTCTCTGTTAAAGAGCATTTTCTCTCTTCTGACCCTTTAACGGAGACATTTTGGTTTGTTATTGATTCTGTCCATATTCTGAAAACTGTTGAAGTGATGGTGACTTCTGCTGTCCAAAGGGTTATAGTTCTGTATGATGATAAATGATGGGTGAATATCACTGGTGATAAACGGCTAAAAGGTTTAAAAAAAAAAAAAAAAAAAAAAAAAAAAAAAAAAGCTTATAATGTGATGAAGTTGGCACCAATTCAGAATTAATAGGGACATAAGATTACATTTTCTTGGCAAGTAGGCTTTTTAACTAGATTTGCTTACTAAGATACAGATGTAGAAAAGACAAGTTCTACTTTGTTTAAAGTTTTACTTTTTTTGTTTGCTCTTTGATACTATCTTAGTAACATTAGACTGGAAAGCAAACATAACATTAGTCATGGAAAGCAAAAATAAATGTTTTTTTTTCCCCAGTGTTGTGCTTAGGAGAAAAATAATTAAGATATTTCTGAAGACTTACAGCACAAAAAGATGAAGAAGATATAGGGTCAGAAAGAAAAGGCATGCAGTTTTTCTCAAGAATATGTGGTGAATATAGAAAGACTCAGAAGCAAGAAACACTGAATGAGAGATGAGCAAGAAAGCAAATACAGATGGTTAGGGTAAAGTAGGGTCACAGGTTAGTGTGGAAATATCTCGCTGGCAGGTTGTACCTGACAAGTTAAGATAGGAAAGTAGGAGCTCACTTTTACCCTTGGAGCCCCAGACACAGGAGTGTGGGAATACTTGCAATGCCAGAAAAAAAAGAAGGAACCTAACATAGATAGATTCCCAGCTAAATTTGATACCCAAAGCTCATTCTTCATCAGTGGGAAGTACAGTCCCAGTCTTTGAGGCCTCTTGACAGCCCTGCCTTTGTCCCTTGTCTATGCAAGATGACTAATCAACACAAGCTGGTCTGAAAGTGTTAAGTGCTATTTTCTCTGTATTTGAACCCACTTTGATACATCCAAGACTAGTCTTATTGCAGTTGATCCATATATCTGCATCAGCAATCTGTCTGCCATGTCCAACAGTCAGTATCACCAAAAACAGTGACCTCCCCTTTGTAGAGGAAGGGTTGGCAGCCATGGTGTTGGACCAGATTCAGGTTCCTGTTGCTAGGCATCATAAATACTCCCCAACGCACAGTATCAAGGCACTACCATTAAACTGAAGTGGTCCTGATGTTGAAATGACACAAGTGTTCTCTTTGTTCATTGGAGATGAGATAATTGCAAATGGTCCCTTCTTACCCTTAAACATATTCCACCATCAGAAGAGACGGCATTCACAGGCAAGCTGGGAATTGCTGGGGCTAGATCTGGAGCCAGCATGCATCAGCAGCAATTAATGCCATTTGAAGCTGTTTAGGATTAAGCCCCCTTTCATTACTAAGGCTCATTCTGTGGCATTTGTGGAAGTGCAACTCAATCTGCATATCATCTGCTTGCCACTAACTGTATGCTTGTATTAAGGCACCTCTTTGAGAAGTGAAAGCTGTCATCCCTGTAAATGACTCCATGGACAGATTTCATACAGAATTATGCCCTTAATAATGCACACTAGACTACGCTGCAGCCACGGGAGGTTGGACATAATTTCATCTTTCTAGTTATACAGGGTTCTATTCAAAAGCCAGAAGCTAGAATTTTATAGCCATTGACTTTGGTGAGTTTTGGAGCCTGTCCATCATAAACTCTGTTCTCTGGGAGGAGGCTCAGGATCACAGTGACTATGCATGGATTCTAATACCACCTACTGGGAGCCCAGACATCAGAATCTGGTCTCCTGCTTCAGTCATTTTTATGTAGGGGAAAATCATCCCATCTTTTAAAATGTCCTATCAAAAGGTACTTGTAATGAAACTGAATGATACATGGAAACTGAAATAGGGTTGAAATAAGCAATTTTGTCAACAACATTTAGAATGTAACTTTTTGCACTCTTAATACAATTCCCATAGCTCTCTGGAAATGCCTTGCTTGACTGAAATGATTATTCTTCAGAGATAATGGAATCTTTGATTTCAGGCACCATTTGAATTATACAGCAGGCTATATATTTTTTTTTAATCTGGTAAAAAAAAAAAAAAGTGACTACATTTTTTTTTTTCTGGGGGGGGGAACAATCTGGTACTATCTTCAAAGCAGTTATTTACATATCAACAGCTTTGTTCAGTTCCTCTGTTCTTTGGCCAAGTGTGAGATTACAATGAATACCAGAGAAAGGGGTGGCAACTCAATTGAGTCTGATCAAAAGAGGCAGGAAAGGAGTAAACAGGACTATTAGGAGGAATAAACAATGGTGGTATAAATAACACAGTTATGTATTTTTTTATATTATTTTGTTTAATTTAACTTCCCATTTCTCTGTTAAATGAAAAAGCTTCTCAGAAGTTTGAAAATAATTTTTTCCCTGCTAACCAACTTGGTTCATTTCCATTTGGCAAGTACAACACTGAGTTTATTTTTCCCTCCCATATGTTGACTGGTAATAAAGTAAATATATCTGTTAATGCTTTTTGTGTAGGAAAAACTTCCCCTGTATACTATCTTCATAAAACACCTTTGTTGCTCCATGATGCTGTCATGGTTAATGATAGCTTGCCTAATAAACTCCTAATGTAACAAAAATTGAGTATGTCATGATTTACTAGCAGCCACTTACATAGTGGAACAGCATTTGGCTCTGTGTTGGTATCATTTCAAAGATGTTGAACCACATTCAGATATGAATTAAGATGATAGGAAAAAAGAAAAAAAAAAAAAAGAGAGAGGGAAAAAAAAAAGAGAGAGAAAGGAAACACTGAAAAGTGGGAGACACTGATTTAAAGAAGAGGAAGGAAAGAGGCAGGATGGTCTTAGATGGCACTGCATCAGATACCAGGTTGCCGAGCTACTACTTCCATAGAGAAACAAAGAGTCTTTTTCCATGCCTTATAGATAAACATTTTAAGACATTAAATAGATTTAGAAGCAAACCTCCCTTGGTAGTGAAACCTAATTAAGAAATGATAACGCTGTGACAGAAAGCCCTAGCTGAGGAAAGGAAAAGGGGAGGGCAATTGGCAAATCAAAGAGGAAGATTGAAAAAAAGAGAATAGTGATGAATGGTAAGGTCCTTTCTTTACAAAACACTTGTCTTGTCCTTTGACTTTCAGTCAAAGGTACGGTTGCTGCATGTACTCACACATTAGTTAGTACTTCGTCCTGACACAGTTTGCCTAATGCAGAGTCATAAGGATGCTCCCTAGCATCCCACTTGAAGTGGGATACTGGACATGAAAAAAGACAGAGGGAAATTTTCTTCCTTTGGGAAAAACAATATATTTGAATGTTCTGTGCAGATGTGAGCTGTTCTCTACTTTTTGAGGTGAGCTTACAAAGGGATATATTCTATGTCTGTGAACACAGAACCTGCCATTATGATCTTGAGCTCTTTTCCTCCCCATTGTTTTCTCACTCCTTACACAGTCATGGCAGCACTAGATATCATCCAGGTGACTCACTTCTTCTGTGAGCAAAGCTTTTTGCAAAAGAGGGTAAGCACCTTTACACAAGACATGCAATATTGAAGTCTGTTCTGTGAAACAGGGCAGTACGAAAGAGAATACAAACTACAAGTACAAGGATTGTTTCAGCTATCACTGAACTGCAGCTGTCTCTGAGGCTGGGCACAGCTTTGAAATAAGCACCACCACAGTACAATGTGTCAGGATGAAGAGGGAATACTCTGAAAAGAGAGAACTTGGTATGAGCTAAATTATTCAAATGGATGTCAGCCAGTGCACCTGGGCTTGCTTACTGTTAGCAAAACCTAGTTCCTAAACAAAAATTCAGGAGAAATGTTCCGTGGCACTATATAAATTCTCAGAACTGTTTGCATAGTTTGTATTTCATCTTCAAAATGCTCTTATCTCTCTCACCTAATGATCATAGAAAAGTTTCTCTATAACTTTGTGAGAACTCCGCAGCACATTGCTGAAACAACAAGACAGTAAACACTGTAATTATTTTAGTTCAGATATTCCAATGATGCAAAATACAATGGATTTGTTAGTAAAATTTGAACAAAAAATATGAGCTGGCTAATGTTGATTTTTGCCAGCTGGGGATCAAGCTCAGTAATCTGAAACATGTCACATTGCTGATAAAATCCTGGTTTCTTCTTCTCACAGCTTGGACAGAGGATCCAGGAGTTGGACATGATGATCCGTGTAGGTCCCTTCCAACTCAGAATATTCTATGATTCTGTGATCTTTGTTCCTGCTGAGACTGAGCTGGCTACTCACATTGAAGCAGATGGACCAAAACATTGCAGGTCATACTCCATGCTGTCTAGAAAGAAGTCAGCAGTAGGCCTGAAATCAGTTTAGAACAATGTTGTGCCTGAGAGAACTTTGCTGGGAAGATAATAAACTTCCCTGGGAAGGGTCTGACTGGCATCTCCCCTGTTGGACATATTCTACCACAAAAATGCTGAGTCTTCACCTTCTGGACAAACAATGGCACCTAATTCTTTACTCTTGGCTACTTGCCTTCAGTGCTAGATGGACCTTCCAGATGGACAGGGTATTCTCAGCTGCAAAAAGGAAGAGTGTTCTTGACTGATAGCTGATTCTGGAGGTGTGTGAAAGCACTGTGCCAGCTGAGGAATAAAGTCAGGACACAGCTCTGAAGCAGTCCTTCCGTCACATAAAGTTACGGTACACGTGTACTGAAAGCCACTCATCTGAGGCCTAATTTTCAGAGCCAGTTATCATCATCCATTACCAATAACTTTAGTTAGATGGTTAAGGGTTTAAATTCAGGGGTTTAAAATCAAGCAGAAGAAATTGCTTGCTCCAGATATGGCCTTAAATATGACTGCAGTTCAGGCTGTTCATGCCAAAGGAAGATTGAAAAGTAGACAAATTTGTGAAATTCTACTGTGATAGTCATGAAACTTAAGGTGGCTGCTTATTAGAGGAAGTAGAAGATTTTATCCAATACAATGATTTGTGAGGTAAAGCACAGTACATCAACTAGTGTAAAAAATCTCACAGCCCTGAAAGTCAATTGAATGCCTTTTTGAGGAAGAAGGGGCTGTATTAGCCAGGGCAGCATTATCTCTAATGCACTCATTTCCTCCATAATTGAAGTCATTAAAGTACAGATATTTGGACGTGTACTGGAGCGTCAGATTGGATTTTTAGCCTTTTAAAGTTTTCCTTTTATGTTCTTTCTTAGGATCAATCTGCACCAATTGGCTTAGAGTAAAATACCCTGCTGTGGCTTGTCCCCTTCACCGCCCCCGTAAGCAGTGTTCCAGCAGTATTATAGTTCCATTGTATTTGCAATTGCTGGCCTGAGACTGGATATCTAAATGGGAAGAAAATTAAAACAATCTGAGAGGAAGATCTATCCCATGTAGACAGGGCTTCAATAACTTTTTCAAAAAGATCTCTAACTTCTGACTATGTCTAATGAAATTTATCTTTACTGTATTTCATCAGCAGGTATCTAGGACAATGTTTTGTAGTTAAATTATATTAAATTCCTGATATTGATATGTGTAAAAGCAGTTGTGTGTATGCTCACTGTATTAAAAGCAGGTGTTTCATTTTTAGTAGGATAACAATATTAGATTACACTAGTCTTTGTATAGCTATGTGATATTTGGATTCAATTTTCTGGCATATTATAATGAAGTGAGACTACTACGTAGCCCAGAAAACTAAGGAAGATCAATGAATCTGATTCAAACTAATTCATTAAATTGGATGAGTTAATGTGTTTCTTGTGGATGATGACAGTAAATCAATTCCCATATAGCTTGTCATGTTTTCAGTTCAGTGGTGTTTTGCACACAGGTGGACTCCATAGAACCAAACTGAATGTGACTGCCAGAATATGTTGTCAGTCACACCAACAGCCAAACTGCATTAATGATTTCTAGAGTTATTCCACCTTTAAACCTGAATATCTGAAATACAATGGTATTTGTTCTTCAAATTAGTTCGTCTTTATCCATCTTTGAACCACTTCTGGCCTCACAGCAGTTATTAATTCTATTTTACACTGCTTATATATAGATTAACTTTATTTGCAGGAAAGGAAAAGGGAAAATATAAGAAGATATATATTTGTGGAAATTACTTGACTAACATCAAGGTTCATCTCTGTAATTTTACTGAAGCTGGTCAGTATAATTCTTTTTTTATTATTATTTTTTAGTGAAAAGTATGCATGTACTCTTATTTTAATGCATAAGGTTTTCTATTTGGTAATAATAAAACCTGATCTCAGTATATTTATCTTAACCAGTGTTACAGGACATAACCTTATGTTTTTGTTAAGGTATTAATGAAGATTTAACAGTTCAGGTTAGTGATGTAACATTATGGACCCTGCACTGCTTTCCATCTTAACCACAGCATCTCTGAGCACTATTGATTTTTTTGTGTTTTAAAGAAGCTTTCAACCTGCTTGTTTCAAGGGCACAGCAAAGTTCAAGTGTGAGACTGTTTAAGGAAGTGCAGATGAGAATGTGTTTTCAACAAGTTCTTGTGGAAAATCATATCTAATGTTCAAATTAAACATCTTTTTCATGTTCTTATCTAAGCATTTCTTCATTATCTCTGCTGACTGAGATATCCAGCATGATCTAGGCAACTATCTCAACACCTTCATATTATTATTATTTCAGTCTATTCAAATTCAGAATTGTGCTACAAAGCATCACATGAAGTATTCATATTCATAATGCCTCATATTTATCATTCATACTCATGCTGAAAATAAGGAAAATCTGTTATTTGCATTGTTCTCGTGTCACATTTTGTACATACTAACTATTGCAACAGCAGTGTCACCAATTGTGTTGTTCTCTTGTGTCTTCAGCTGCCTTAAGGGTCGAGCAGTCATATCAGGTGGGTGTTTTATGTCTCATGGGGACATTTCCTTTAGTTTATCCTGACTGAGCTCAGTATCAGTCTAAACACCTGTGAGATCTTCTTTCTTTAATAGATTGGGGAAAAATAAATAAATAAATAAATAAATAAATAAAAGGCATTGCATTTGGGGAAAAACTTAGGCTTCAGAACTGAATTTTAAACTCTTGGTTCACCTCTGACAATGTTCTGTGAAAGAAATATGGGATTCTACCCACCTCGCTTCAGCAAGCTAAAAACAATGTCTAAGCCAGATGTCTATGGTCTTTTGATAATCTGCAGCAAAAGGTGGCACGCTCCAGAGGGTCACTGATTCCAACCAAACATATCTAAAAGAGATATCCCTCTCCTCTGACTGTAAGCATAGCCTTGAGGACTAGCTGGTACCATCTGCCTAACTTCAGACAGCTGACATTTGGTAGGATGAATCCCTCCCTTCTTGACTAAGATGTCTCTTACATAGCTTGATAAAAGATGGGTAAATTAGACCTGGTAAAGACAGTTGCCTGGTGGCAGCTGGTACAATAATTTGTGAGTCCCAGACCTATATGTAGAGGACAAGACTGTGCTCCCTGCCATTGCATTAGGAAGCTTTATTTTTCTAATGGATTTACTCCCTGAAGAAAATCACTATACACTGGAAAGACTATTTTGCATTTCTTATCTATGAAAATTAAGTTACATGGGACTTTTCAAGATTTGCCATATAGAGTTTATGCTTCTTAATATGCTCATCTCAATAAAATATATGGCAGTCAAAGACAACTCATGTAAGATACAGGGTAATTAGTCATTTATATAATTCATCATTGTACAAACCAAATCAGCTTCTATATAAATGTCTAGACAGCACATTAGTGCTATGCCCAGCCAGCCCAAGGATACATAAATGAGAAAGACGAAAGGATTCTGGCTTCCTAAACTCCTTGTTAGCACTTGCCATTCTTCTCACTGTCACTTGTATTTTGGCAGATAAACCTCAACTGTTCAGATCCCAAATATTCCAGCCTGTTAGAAGGGCTCACATGAGGTTATATTTCCGTAATTCACATTGAAATCATTATTTGTTTGTGTAACACATTGACTTTGGAGAGATTTCAGCTGTGCCTCAGCCTGTGTAAAATTAAAGCCTACTTTATTTTCAGCATCATTATTTCAAATACATTACCAACTAGCTCATGATATACTTCATAGAAGACTGGTCAATGGGTAAGATAATAGACTTACATAACATTTTATTATGTAAATGGACAGAGTCATATATATTGTGCCAAAAGTCTTTGTTCCAAAAAAACAAATTATTGCTTTAAGCAGACATCTCATGAAAGGCTGGCATGCACAGGCTTGGCACACGTTGGGGAGTAACTTCTGAAGTTTGTTACAGAGAAATCAAGGTAGCTAAGAAAGCCCACCTGAAGGGTATGTGCACTTGAGTGTCAGAATCCAGCTTGTAGCACTTGTCTTAGTGGAGCTTCACTCAGGGCCTGGGATCAGCCACCTGTACTAACATGGCTCTTTTCCCCTGCATCTTAACATTGTTTATTTGCATGAGAATGCTGACTGGTCAGGGTTAGCATTGATTAGGGTTTCTTACCCTAATTCTTCAATACCACCATGGATATTGTTACATTAAACGACCTAAAAATTTCCTGCTAGGTCTAATTCTGTTTCACTAAAGGGATGTAACGATAGATTTTTTTTCTTGTTGTTGTTCAGAGTCCACTTCAAAACCAAATATTAGTCAGATCAATATGGCAGATAGACATTTTAGATTTTCTTACTCAGATGGAATTCTTAATTCCATTCACTCCCAGCTGAAGAAAGTAATTATTTCAACAGAAAACAGAATATGAGCTTTCTTGTGCTTGTCATAAAAGCCTATGGGAAACGAGCTGGAGACACAGGAGTCTCAAGACAAAAGTACTGATTTTACCCAAGAGCTCAGTAATTATGTTCCTTGCAAAGGATGTAGAAGACTACAGTTCTGTCCCCTGCTCTGCCTCAAGCCCCAATTTATGTCACTTTTGATTGTCCATCTAATAAGCAGCATTTACACTAATTTATTCTCCTCAAGAACATGTCTTCAGGATTAATAAACAGTTTCACTGCATACATTATTTCTTTTTCTGCAGCAAAACAAAGTGAACAACACCCAGAAAAGCAATCTGGTAAACGATAAATATTAACATAATGTGATTATAACTCAGAGAAGACTTAGCTGCACATCTGGAATGTTCTTTTACAAACTCCACACAGGCCTGTCCTTTGCAGAACAGGAATCTATCTTCATGTGTCCTGCTGTGAATAATTAAAATTAATATCAAATACTTTTTAAAATGCTTCTAAACTCAGAGGAAATAATGGTAGCTTTCTCTTGGTATCTATATGTAATGTGCATGTCTGTTTTTTTGGGGTACATAGGTCAGAAATAAATTTTATATCTGAATGCCATCATTTTACTGGTAGTTTAAAACATGAATATGGATCCAAATTCTGTTCTTCAGTCCTATCTCTATTCCTGCTCTGCAGATAACTGGGGGGGTGGGGAGGGAGGGGAAGTTGGCTATTTATTGCACTCTCGCTACCCACACATCCTATTCCTATTTTGGAAGCCTTTCTAAATTCATTACACAGGCAAAACTCCCACTTAAATTCTTTATTTGCCTGTGCAGAGACTAAAAAATACTTCAGAGAGAACTGTCCATTGCTGTAAATATGTCAGCGATTGCTTTGCTGAAACTATGTTCTTTTGCTCGCTCATTCAGGAGAATCCAGAGAGATCTGAAAATCTGGAGAGAAGTTACAAGTCAAAGCCCTCTTGCATATTTAGTGGCTACAGAAAAATAGCCAGTGCTGCCAAGGACCGTTGGTTTTCTAAATTTGATGAATCTTCAGGGAAAAAATAAAGTGTTTATGGTGAAAGGAAACTGGATTAAACAGAACTTTAACCTTCAGCTTTCAGCACCAGAATACAATATCAGCTGAAACATGAGCTACCTTCGACAAGCCTCACCTGATGAGAGGTCCTTTCATCAGCCCTCTCTGGAGTGACTTAAGCACAGATCTTTGCAGCAACAGAGCAGTACTCACCAGCACAGCCCACTAGCTAGGAAAGCTGTTGCACTGATTTCAGAATAAAATGCTCTTTCTCTGCTTTTTCTGCAGCAGAAAAAGAGCGATCATCTAATGTCTTTGCTGTTGACTATACAAGGCTCTGTATTGATTTACTTCCACAGCAATATTGATGTCATAGGGTAATAGAACCTCATTTACCTTATAGGTCTAATAAGCTACCAGTGTATTTAGGAAAACACAATGTTCTCAGAAAGATATTGCAGAAAAGTAGCTAGGCTGCAGTACCAAGACTGGGATTGTGATTCCTGAGTTTATAATTTGATTTATGCTGTTAAGACTAGGGAAGAGTGACACTAAGGTAATAATTCTATTAATGCTTTCTGAGACTCAGGGAACCAGGTTGGCAGCAGTCCCCAACTGCTCTAAGTTATTTAAAAATGAAAGAAATAGCTATTATTATAATGAGTTTATGTTAGAAAGTTAAAATATTTTCCATTTGAAATAATGAAATTTCTAGGAGTAAGTGGCAAAATGCAACTGGTTCCTGTCATCATAAATGTGGGGGTGGATATGGCAGTCCAGATTCTCTGAACTAATGAATCCATTCAGATGAGGCTTGCTTCTGCATATATTGGAGATTATATTGGGAAGTTACAGATACATGTCAAAATAGATAAATAAACCACACATCCCTTGCTCATTCCTGATGACTGCCACTTCGTTCCCCTTCTCTGTGGACTGTGAACTAAATAATACAATCAGGTCCTGTATTAATTGTATTTATTACAAGAATTAGAATAGTTTGTTCAAATTATTTTTATTTTATATTTTTAATTAAAAACATTTCTGTAATTTTTGTCAAGCTAGTCCTGACAATTTCGTTATCTTTGGAAGGGGATCCTCTTGCACTGTCATAAGGGAGTGCTACTTTATGTTGCCATTTACTCAGTCAAAGTATTAAGTATCATTAAGAAGAGTGCTGTTCTGTCACTGTGAAAGCTGAGGTGTGTAATGCATGATACAGGGAACTACCAGAGGAGATTGTATATTTTCATATTTAAGGTTATTTTGGTCCGCAGAAATAAACTTCTTTCCTTAGTTCCTGCTGCTTCCTTTGCCTTAGTGGGCAAGTCACATAAACCAGACTTTGTGCAGTCACTCAGTATATTTCTTGGTATATTACTGCCTTGTTTCTTGGTATATTTTTGCCTATCCAGAGAGCAATACGGTTTTTAATTGGTGGGGCATGGGCAATGCCAGCCATAGGTGAACTTGCAAGCTGTTCTCAGAATATGTTAACCACTGTACAAACTGTGCCAAAAAGTCCATTCTACAGCATCTCAAAATGACAGCTTAAATCTAGTAGATACTTTTAATTTTAATTTTGCCTCGGTTCCCCTCATTTTACAGGTAAAGAAAATAAATATATTTAATTTGCAAAATATATGGTGGTTATGTGCATACCGCAGAACAGCCCAGGAGGATATCTATTATATTCAGGAGATAACTTCTCTGCTGAAGTGTACACAATGTGTTGAGCAAGAAGAAAACAGAACATGATGCGCTATTTAATGCAGGCACTGAATGAGATAGGAGACATATGGAAAAAATCATATGTGCTCAACACATTAAAAACTATTATAATACTTGAGGGGGAAGGGTAAATTAAGGACAAATGTTGAGTAGAAACTGTTCTAGTATTTCTTAATTCTAGCATTTCCTAAACTCCCCGTGCTTAATATCTTTACATTTATGAAATTGTTTAATTGAAATGGGGTCTTTGAATGTGAAGACATCCCCAGCTTCTACATTTCATATTTTCTATCCTGCCCCATATTCCTTGCTTTTGGTTCATGCTGAGACCCTACTAGTTCTCTCACTTTAAGGTAGTCGTACTGCAGCTTGGATACAGGTTACCAGTAATTAACCACAGACAGTATTTCTGTTCATTCACTAGACCATGTTCCTGCACCTAATTAACCTTCTCCAAAGAGTCCAGAAAACACAATGGAAGCTGTATTATAATTCTTGAGTCATTAAAAAATCCCATGACATTTTTTATAAGACTAAGTTTGCTAGTCCCTTTGTCCTGGACAAATCCCAATTTTGGTTAATTGTTTGAATTATATGAGAAATGGGCAAATGTATTCATTGTACATTTTTCTTAAAATGTCATGGAACACGTCAAAGAACATATTCAAAAATGTATTTGTGAGTGATTCAGCCAGATCTCTAAACTGGGTATATAACAGTATTTTTTTTTTTTTTTTCAAAAATATTGTAGAATTTGTCGAAAACACTATCTGATATTAATTAACTGGCTTTCATGCATTCTATCTAAGAAATTCCCTCTGGAGTTTATCTAAAAGAAAAAATATTTTTCTTTCCTCCTCTCTAACCATTTCTGCAGTATTGGTCATTTTGTTCAAACTAGGTGTCCTTATCTACATTAGACCTGGAAATATTTCAATTCTGGGGAAAGTGATGCTCATGTGGGAGTACTATCAAATAATATACATATATATTAGAGAGAGAGAGAGAAATATGCATATTTCTGAGTCTTGCCTTCATCCTCCTGTATTCTATAAGCAACCTTAAAAATAATATTTACACATTAATTAATAATTAATTAATAAAGATTTCCTGGCATTAAGTCACAAATCAATTAGAAATTGAGCTAATATTTTTTTAAGACACCATAGAAGGCATTTATTTTCTAAGTGTGATCGTGGGCGAGTTGGACAAGCCGTTCATTTCTATACAGAACATGAGATACGTTCCAGACTGAGGACTACAAAAAAGAACCCATTTACAGTATGCAATCAAGAGTTTTATTGACTTTACAAAATCCAAAAAAATCCACTTCTATTCTTACTGTTTTCTTATTCTTTCTGTATTCTTATTATCATTAGTTAACTACTTGGAGATACATATACATTTATAGATTCTTTTTATAATGCAGCATTTGCCAATGTCGTAGTGAATGCACAACATTGTGCCTTTTTTATGTTTTTACAGATGACAAGCAGACCCATTTTTTAAATGAGGAAATTAAAATAAAATAAAATAAAATAAAATAAAAATAAAATTAAATATTGATCCAGGCCATTACTTCTTATACTCTTGTATCTTCTTTCAGCTAGCAATAAAACAAATGAGTTCTTCATCTCATTTGCTTATGGTGATGTAAGGCATAAATTACTAGAATTGACAAGTCTAAGATAAGTTTTGTGGAAGTCACTGTTCTGTGTAATTGCACTGTTCCATGTAACGATGTATTTACTAGTGGTGCTTGACTTAGAGTAATAGCATGTTTCTTCACCAAGTGTCTATGTAGTAGCGTAATAAAAAACAGAGGCATTTTTTCATCCTTTTTTGTTTGGTTGGTTTTGTTTTTTTGGAAAATGATAGTTTTTATCCTAAACAATACTGCTACTTTAGATTAATGTGTTATCCTTACAGATATTTTACCTCTATGTCCTCCTCACTGCATTGTTATGTTTTTGGTTTTGGTTGTTTTTTTCAAAGGACTATCTGAGGTGTAGGCATCCTACTATCATTTCCAGTGATAACGCAAAATCATTTGCAATTTGATAAGGATTGTTATGTGGAAATTGAAACATTTTTCATGAAGTGTCATTGTTCTTTCTCATGACTGGAACCAAAAATAAAATAAAATAAAAATTAAATGTTGTTCTCTCTGAGGATAAATTATTTTTATTTATTTTTATTAGGTGCTCTTTCTTCAAACCAGGATTAAATTTTATTTCCTTTTACTTAGGAAAAAAAATGGCACTGTAGTTTGGTTGGATGCGTGTGAAATACAGGCATGAGTTTAAATAGAAAACTACAACTACTGTCATAAAAGTACATCAACAGGGTGTGTTGTTCAGGAGAGTTCCCCCAAATTCCTATGATTTCTTTCCTTTGTATCTGAGCATTAGAACTCAATAGAAGTTATATTTGACCAGAAACAAGACTTAGACATTAAAATTTCCATATGAAATCTGTGGAAAGTGAGGTATGGAGGGTCATGGACCACAACTTCTCTATGACTGTGAAGCAGCTGTTTTACAAGGAATGTGTATACAGGGGTAGTGGATTGCCCTCAATTGCCATGCAGTTTGTAAAGAAATTTATCATCTCTGTGAGTAGGATTTTTTTTAAGGTTTTCCTTTCTGTCAGCATTTAAATGCTTCTGGATTTAATCCAACCCCGGGTGCCTACTAGCTTCATTTGTTGTTGTTTCTCATCATTATTTCATACAGCCTGTTCAGTGGGGAACTCTTCTGACCAGCTGGCATAGATTATTCAGCCTCAGAGTTCATCTGGTTTCAGAGACTAATCTGAAAAAAGGCCTAGGCCACAATGAGAGGTCACAGAGTAAAAAGGTTTGTGGCTAAGATCTGTTTCTCTTATCTCCACTTTTGCCTTTGACCTTTCCCTTATCTACATGACAGAAATCCAGCCACCTTTATAACCCAGTGCATGCTGTCCTGGTGATAGCTGCCCTAGTGTTGACATTCAGGAGCTGATTTTTATATCACTTTGGGAATGTAGTCACTGAGTCAGTGACATTAGTGGTTTCAGGAAAGATGTAGAAAAACAGGTTTCCAGTTACTGAAATGAAACCTTCCTCTTCAAGCCAAAAATGAGACTCTGGAAACCTTAATTCAAAGTGCCTCAAACTCAAATTGCATTCTCCTGACAAATTGCCAAGACACATTTGACCTGTGTAAGAGCCTCTTCCAAGAGCTAAATGAAAAATGCATTCTTGTAAATATCATTGAAATTGTTCTCAGGTTCTTCTCATGCTTTCAGCCATTAGTCCCTTCCAGAAAATGGTTTTCAGATTCTCTTTCCTTCCCTCCTACTGACATAACGGGTTTTCAGCCTCTGAAGATGTTATGAGCTGTCTTTATAAATCTCTTTAAAATAACTTGGCAGGAGTCATAACATGAAACTTCATATAGTTGAATAAAAATATGCCAGACCATTCTGTATAAAAAGAATATGAAACTAAGTGTGAAATATGAAGGCTACACTGCACCTGAGGTGATTGTTCTTTCACATATAGTATACACAAGGTCAAATATCTAAAATTAAAAAATAAAAATTATTTAAAAAAAAAAAAAACTTAGGACTTGCTACTTACCAAGAACAAATTCTCAGTCTCTAAAATGGAACGTATTAGCAAATCAAGCCATTAATGTGACATTCAAAAGAAGCCGAGAAATCTTCATTGCTGATCCAAAGAACTTCCTTCACATTACAGAACAGACCTTTGGAAGACTTGTTTGTAGAAGAATGTTTTGCCCACAGACTGGCACGTTGTCCCTTATATTGTGATTGTCATGTGCGAAGGAGAAATAAGAGCTATTGAAGTGGAAGGGCATAAGGGTATCTCCCACTGGGGAGCAAATAATGTAGCTGTGAAATGTCATTTGAATTTTGGTACTAGTTAAGATATGCAGAAGGCTAGGTTTAGAATCGAGAAGTTTCAAAAGTATATGAAAGATAGTTTTTCTTTGGTTTCCTGCTCACATCTCTGAGGTTTCAAATCCTGAACAATTTTGGAATGTCTGCTAGGCTTATCATTTCTGGGAACCCACATATCTTGTTATTCACCTGAAAAGAAGTAAGTCAAGTAGAAGTTTAGGAGGACGAGTATTCCTTCCAAACCAGGATTCAAAGAAACGCTGTGCTTAGATGTAGGCAAGACAAAGAATTACATATGCTTCTTTATTCTGGTTTTATTAACATAACTATGAATAATGAGACAAGATTGGCATATTCACATTGTTTGAACTAAGACCATGATGTGTGTGTATGTCTATTTATATGTGCACACATACATTAACACTCAAAAGCCCATTTCTATATAAATTACTGCAGCTCGGAATAGTTAAACAAAAGTCCTGTATTAAAAAAAAAAAAAAAAAAAAAAGCCTAACCATCTTTACCAAATGTTCAATTTGTAACCTCTTCTACTTTTCTACTTTGTACACATCTATCTTATGACTGTACTCACAGAATAGTCTTGATGCTGACTTTGCTGCTGCTGCAAATGAAAAAGTCAGCATCCATGTCACCGTGGACTAGACTGAAGATGTTGCAGAAAGCATGAACTTTTTCTAGAAAAAATATTTCTTTATAGTCAGTGGAAGCAGGTTTTCTTTAAAAACTGACAGGAAAATGAATTAAAACTTTCTAGTTTTAATTTGAAAAGTAGTAACCACTCATTATTAGCGCAGTAGCTACAGGCTCAGCATCATTCTCTCCATAACTGAGACTCTAACTTCATTTGCAGTAGTTCAGCCAAAATAAGGAACTGAAGGAGACTCCTCATTGTCTACACCATACATACAGTCTGATGGCTACAGTTCTGTGTTTAGAGTAGAGAGATAAGTTTGTATTGGGTTTATGTTGCAAGGTTTTGGTAGTGAGGGGGCTGCAGTGTTGGCCTCTGTGAGCAGAGCCCAGCAGCTGCCCCATGAGACAGAGACATGTCAGAGACAGCTCTGGCCCCAAAAGGGACCTGCCGCTGGCCAGAGCCGAGCCAGGGAGCAATGCTGGTTGGGCCTCTGGGAGAGCAGATTGAAGAAAGGAAAACCAACCAAACAAACAAACAAACAGCTGGGAGAAAGAGGAGTGAGAAATGTGAGAGAACCAGCCCTGCATTCCCCAAGGTCAGTGCAGAAGGAGGGCAGGAGGTGCTCCAGGCAGGCAGCAGCAGTTCCCCTGTGGCCTGTGGAGAGGCCCCTGGTGGAGCAGGCTGTCCCCCTGCAGCCCATGGGTCCCACATGGAGCAGCTCTCCACACTGCAGCCCATGGAGCAGCCCCCAGTGGAGTAGGCCCCAGGCTGGAGCTGCAGCCCATGGAGAGGAGCCCACGCAGGAGCAGGGAGTCTGTGGGGAACTGCTGCCCATGGGGGACCCCGTGCTGGAGCAGTTTGCTCCTAGGGGATGGACCCCGTGGTATGGAGCCATGTGGGAGCAGTTCTTGAAGAGCTGCTGCCTGTGGGCAGCCCTCGCAGGCTCAGTTTGGGAAGGACGACATCCCGTGGGAAGTACCCCACGTGTAGCCACAGCTACATACCACCACAGCCCCCTTTCCCCTGTGCCCCTTTCTTGGAGGAGGTAGAAGAGGGTAGATGGGGGAAAGGTATTTGTTGTTTGCTTTTTGTTTCTTACTCTTCTAGTCTGCTAGTGATAGGCAATAAATTATTTACATCTCCCTTATGCTGAGTCTATTTTGCCCATAATGGTAGTTAGTGAATGGTTTTGCTGTCCTTATCCCAATACACAAGTTTTTTCCCATCGTATTTTCTCCCCCTGTTCTTCTGAGGGGGAGTGAGAGAGCAACATGGTGATGCCTAGCTCTCACACTGGTGTTAAACCACCACAAAGTTCCAGTTACTGCACTGAATCAGTCAGACTATTTGAGCAGGAGGTTCTCGTGCCAGGGAAATGCCTTGCTCATTGTTGGCTAACTTGAGTTACAGAATATAATAGTATCTGCACAGGTTGCATAGCTACATCTTCCTTGGTGTTTGAAAGGTAATTGAATCTTGTTATGCAAGGAGTTCACAATTTCCTTACTCTCCTTAGTTTCATTGTAAATGGTCTCAAATTATTACAGTTTTCAGATATTCTTTTCTATTTAGTGAAGAAAACACATTGAAATATGATTGTCTGCATCAACTCAAATGAAAATTTTCAGTTGTGTTTATTTTTATTCAGCTGTATGCTTTTGACTCACACAAGGCCTAGTTTCCATGGGTACCTAAGGATACTTGATGCCAAGAGCTCCTAAATATGAGATACCATTTTAGCCCTGAAGAAGTTGTGTAAGTTTCTGCTTTTCATTCTTTCATGCCCTGCTGTTTTGGTTTTTTTTTGTTTGTTTGTTTATTCCCCTCAGGCAGTAAAACTTTCCAGCAGTGGTCATAATTCTGGTGCTGTAGGTCTTTGCCTTACAAACTGATTCATGGCTTTTGCTCTCCCCTTCACCTAGCTTACCTGAGGAAGACGACATGCGACATGACACCCGCACAACTGCTTATTCAGCCTACCGGCTGACAGGGTGCTAACTAGAACTGTCTAGCTGCCAAAATGAGAGTTAATCCTCCAGAGAACTTTAGAGAAGACACACAGTGAGGTAATTTGATATTTTTTTTCTTGCAACACTTTGGTTGTATTATGAATTATCCCTCTTAAACACAGGGAAGATTTTAGGCAGAATCAGTCAGATGAGATATGGAGGGTAAGGAAATCGTTGCCCTTATTCTGTTACTTTAGATGAATGCTTAGCAGGGCTTTGTTGGTTTGCAGAAAATTCCCTTATCATCTCTGTATAATATGTTCCGGTTTAGTTAGCAAAACAATTTTGAATTTTAAATTTATTTTGGAAGAAGCAAAGTTGGACAAACCCTACCAGGTGGTCATTAATGCATGAGAGCAGAGTCCAAAACAACTGGCCTTTGAGCAGCTTTGAGCTGGAACAAGGTGGGGATCTTCAGTCTCAGGAACCAGGCAAACTCTACTTCAAAGTAAAATCCTTTAACTATATCTGAAATTATGTAGAAGCCTCAGCACTGAGTCTTTTGATCCACTGGTCATATCCTGTCATGCCAAAGTTTTTGCTAATGAGTTATAAACACCGTGTTTGTTTGGAATTGAGGTATTGACAAGCTGTAGAATTAGCATTTTAAGCAAACTATAGGTCACTAAGTATTAACTGAATGCAGGTTTTAATCAAAGGTACATGAGCTCTCTGCTGTTCAAGAGCCCTAGTGAGTTCCAGAGCTATAAGGATCTATTGCAAACCTGTCCTCAGGAAAGTGTTTCATAACTTGGTTGCATTGTTCAGTGATGCCTAATACAAAGATTCAAACAATTTCATTATCCTTGTGATTGTTCTGCTTTCCTGCAGCTGAACGATGTATTTCCTGTCTCCTATATATGAAGTGAATTAAGTCTTTCTGCACTGAAGAACTATTTCTTACACCATTTCATCTACTAGTTGCTACTTACTATGACAATGTGCTTCAGTATTCATCCAGTCATGTGCTCGATTTGTCTGGTACACATCCATGATGACTAACTGGAATTATACCCTATCTTTTAATTCCACGTCAGTTGATGTCCATATTATTTTTTCCAACAACCTGTGTTGTTGTTCAGAAGATCCACTGCCTTTTTAGAATGAATACCAGCATAACATTTAGTCTTTTTCCAGTCATTGGCTATCTTTAAAATTGCAACAGTTAGGCTTATATCTCTCAAACATTTCTACAAGGACTACTTGATGCAAGTATTTCAGGACTGCATCTTGAAAATTACTTATTCCCTGCACATGCAGTTTGAAAGTGTGATACATCCTTTGTAAAAGTGACCTTAAGTACTTAATCTTTCTCTTACAATACTTCATTCTGCTGTTTTGTGAAAACTTCTGTCTTTGCCACATCGTTATACATTATCTATGTCCAACTGAGTCTATTACAGTCCTAAATTTATTCTGTTCCTCTTTTTTTTATAATTTTTTATTACTTACATATAGATTTTATATGTATATTATAACAAACACTTCCATTAAGTCCCTGCTATTTGTGGTGTACTGATTATTTTTGTTTTCCTTTCTGCCTTGTTTATTGTTTTTAAAAGTTCTATTCCAAGTGTTACCTGCAGTTTGACACTGAATTTCTGCATCCTTTCAGCCAAAATTATCCTTTTCTAAACCTTAAGGTTTCAGTTAAGCCACATCCTAGTGCTCAACATTAGAATGACAAAGTTCTTATTGCCCTCAAGTACATCAGCAAACTATCTTACTGAAAGCATAAGGATTAATATTGTGCACTTTGCATTGTGATATCCTGCTAAACACCATGCTGTCTGTACTTGATGAAAGTTAATTTCTGAAAAATCAGAACTGAGGAGTGATACATTTGTTTTGCTTTCTTATTGAACTCCTGTGTTGATCAATAAGCAGATAGAAAAAGTGGATGTGTCGTGTAAGTCCCTTTTTTCTGTTTGTAGTTTTTTTTCTCTGTTGAAAAATCAGTTGAAAAGTTTGAATAATCCACATCTTGGCCTTTTATATGAATGTCCATGTTCAGATGGTCCTTCCCTACTGCTGGAAAAGGTAGTGAAAAGAAAAAAAAAAAGAAAAGAAAAGAAAAGAAAAGAAAAGAAAAGAAAAGAAAAGAAAAGAAAAGAAAAGAAAAGAAAAGAAAAGAAAAGAAAAGAAAAGAAAAGAAAAGAAAAGAAAAGAAAAGAAAAGAAAAGAAAAGAAAAGAAAAGAAAAGAAAAAGAAAAGAAAAAACTACCAAAGGCTCATAAATTCTAAAGTTTCTTCTACTAAAAAAGTCACTGTCCTGAAATGAATATTCTCAATACCACTTAATGCTGCAAAACAGGTCCTACTTGCACAGACACAAGTAGTACTTGGCCTTGTCCCTGTACATCTGATTCATTAGGCAGCGTAGAAGGCAACCAAAATTATCACCAATAAAACATGCATGAACTTTGAAGTAGGGGAGAGCATGCAATTGGCAAGGACAGGCTGGCAGAGACTGCTGCACTGACGTGATAACTGGTAGCTGAGTAGTGTCCCCTGTCGCATCACAAGACAATTCACCCAAGTTTTCCCTGAGCTTCTCTAGTAGCTATCCCTATCTGCCTTCAACATGTAGGAAGTGCTCAATGAAAGCTGCCTTTGCATTAGCCTTCACAGTTTTACAGCAAGCTCAATGAATCAAATGAGAACAGATGTGCAAGCTCATTAATATCTGTTAGCCAAAGCAGATGTCATGCACTTCACGCAAGGGCAACATATTCTCTTGCAGTCTAGCATATGCAATAGAAAATACGCAAAGAACATCAGTATTTTTTTAGGAACCATGTACCATGCTTCATTTTCATCCCATGCATGGGATGCGCCTCTCTCGGAGAGGGGTAAGGATCTTTGGTCAGGAGTTGGCAGGGCTGATAGATAGGGCTTTAAACTAGAGTCGAAGGGGGAAGGGGCTAAAACCAGGCGCGCCGGTGAAGACCTAAGGGATGGTACGCTAGAATCAGAGGGGCTGTGTGCCAGTGAGGTCCTTCGGTCAGCTCCACAAGGTGCTGAGTGTAAGGAGACGCACTTGAAATGCTTTTACACGAACGCACGCAGTATGAGGAATAAAATAGATGAGCTAGAAGTCCTGGCCCAGTCCCGCAACTACGACATCATCGGCATAAGCGAAACCTGGTGGGACGAGTCCTGTGACTGGGGTGTTGCGATAGATGGTTACAGGCTCTTCAGGAGGGACAGGCAGGGAAGGCGAGGTGGTGGGGTGGCGATGTATGTGAAGCAGGGGCTGGACTGTGTGGAACTTCAGGTCGGCGATGGCAAAGTTGAGAGCCTCTGGGTAAGGATCAAGGGACGAACGAATAAAGGGGATGTCGTTGTGGGAGTCTATTACAGACCGCCTGGCCAGGACGATAGCGCCGATAAATTATTCTTTACAGAACTAAGAGAGGCCTCGAGATTAACTCCCCTTGTCCTTATGGGGGACTTCAACTTGCCGGACGTTAACTGGGAGTGCCACACAGCTGACACAAGCAAGTCCAGGAGGTTCATGAAGCACCTAGATGATAACTTCTTGGTGCAGGTGCTAACGGAGCCAACTAGGAAAGGTGCCCTCCTAGACCTGTTGCTAGAAAACAGAGAGGGTCTGGTGGGAGATGTGGTGATTGGTGGCCGCCTCGGCCATAGCGACCATGAAGTGGTTGAGTTCAATATTTATGGTGACAGAAGGAAAAGTGCCACCAAAACCTCATCCCTAGATATGGGGAAAGCGGACTTCAGGCTGCTCAGGGAACTAGTCAGCAAGGTCCCCTGGGAAACTGCTCTTGAAGGCCTCGATGTCCACCAGTGCTGGTCACTCTTTAAGCGATGCCTCCTAGAAGCACAAGATCAGGCAATTCCAAAATATCGCAAGTCAGGCAGGCGGGGAAGGAGGCCGGCGTGGCTGACCAGGAATGTTCTAATGGAGATTAGGCGGAAACAGAGAGTGTTTTGCTACTGGAAGGAGGGCCAGGCGTCATGGAAAGAATACAGGGATGCTGTTCGTGTTTGTAGGGAGAAAGTTCGAGTGGCCAAAGCACAGCTAGAGTTGAAGCTGGCTGTGTCTGTGAGAGAAAATAAAAAGGGTTTTTTTAGATATGTAAATGGAAAAAGGAGAACTAAAGAATACATAGGGCCGCTCCTTGATAGGGAAGGTCTCCTCACAGACGATGACATAGGCAAAGCAGAGACGCTTAACGCCTTCTTTGCCTCTGTCTTCAATGCCGATGATGGGCTTCGGGACCGAGGGTGCCCTGAGCTGGAGGACCGGGACTGTGGGGATGACAAACTCCCAACTGACCCTGAACGTGTGCGGGATTTGCTACTCCACCTGGATCCCTACAAGTCCATGGGTCCGGATGGGATTCATCCCCGGGTGCTGAAAGAGCTGGCGGATGTCATCGCGGAACCTCTTTCAATTATTTTTCAACGATCCTGGGAATTTGGAGAGGTCCCGGTAGACTGGAAGCTGGCAAATGTTGTGCCAATTTTCAAGAAGGGTCAGAAAGAAGACCCTAGCAATTACAGGCCTGTCAGTCTCACGTCAGTGCCTGGTAAAATCATGGAGAAGTTGGTTCTCGGACTTATTGAGGCGCACCTGGGGGACAGAGCAGTCATTGGTCCCAGCCAGCATGGGTTTGTGAAGGGTAGGTCCTGCCTAACTAACCTGATTTCCTTTTATGATAAGATCACCCGTATGGTGGACCAAGGGAAACCAGCTGATGTGATTTTTTTGGACTTCAGCAAGGCTTTTGACACGGTTTCCCATAGGATCCTACTGGACAAAATGTCCACCATACAGCTAAATAAAAACATCATACGATGGGTGAGCAATTGGCTAACGGGCAGGGCCCAAAGGGTTATGGTAAATGGGGCTGCGTCAGGCTGGCGGGCGGTCACCAGTGGGGTCCCTCAAGGCTCCATTTTAGGGCCGGTACTTTTCAATATTTTTATAAACGATCTGGATGTAGGAATAGAGGGTATTTTGAGCAAGTTTGCTGATGACACCAAACTTGGAGGAGTTGTGGACTCAAATGAGGGCGTAAAGGCCTTACAGAGGGATCTGGACAGGTTGGAGAGCTGGGCGATCACCAACCGCATGAAGTTCAATAAGAGCAAGTGCCGGGTCCTGCACCTGGGACGGGGAAACCCTGGCTGCATGTACAGACTGGGCGATGAGACGCTGGAGAGCAGCCTGGAAGAGAGGGATCTGGGGGTCGTGGTAGACAGCAAGTTGAATATGAGCCAGCAGTGTGCCCTGGCAGCCAGGAGGGCCAACCGTGTCCTGGGGTGCATCAAGCATGGCATCGCTAGTAGGTCAAGGGAGGTGATTGTCCCGCTCTACTCTGCGCTGGTGCGGCCTCACCTCGAGTACTGTGTGCAGTTCTGGGCACCACAGTATAAAAAGGACATGAAACTGTTGGAAAGTGTCCAGAGGAGGGCTACGAAGATGGTGAAAGGCCTGGAGGGGAAGACGTACGAGGAACGGCTGAGGTCACTGGGCCTGTTCAGCCTGGAGAAGAGGAGGCTGAGGGGAGACCTCATCACAGTCTACAACTTCCTCGTAAGGGGGTGCCGAGAGGCAGGAGACCTTTTCTCCATTAACACTAGTGACAGGACCCGCGGGAACGGGGTTAAGCTGAGGCAGGGGAAATTTAGGCTGGACGTCAGGAGGGGGTTCTTCACAGAGAGGGTGGTTGCACACTGGAACAGGCTCCCCAGGGAAGTGGTCACTGCACCGAGCCTGGCTGAATTTAAGAAGAGATTGGACTGTGCACTTAGTCACATGGTCTGAACTTTTGGGTAGACCTGTGCGGTGTCAAGAGTTGGACTTGATGATCCTTAAGGGTCCCTTCCAACTCAGGATATTCTATGATTCTATGATTTTCGTTACCTCTGCCATATGTATGTATCGGTGGTCAAAGGTACAAACTTAGCTAGTGTTTCTTGATTGTGTGTTAACAAAACAGAGAAGCAACCATATTCACTTGAATAATAAGAACATAATCACTGAAATTCACAGCTGTATAGTAGAGAAACTCAAATCAGAGGCAGAAAAAGACAAAACATCTATTATAGTTGATAATCTCCAGAAATATATCCTCAGTAATTGTCTAATCATTCAAAATACAGCAATTGGCTTCCTAAATCAAAGTTAGATGTAATTAATGTAAAGAACCACCAAATATCTTAATTGATTAAAAGCTAGATGCTTCACGTAATACCTGAGAAAACTTAAATGTAGTTTTGAAAAGCCTTGACGACCCCAGTTCAAGGGCTGTTCTTGACCAAGTTTATTGCTCCCAGTTAGAGCAGTTAGCTCCAGTTGTGCTGGAGAATGACATAGCTATGTATTTAGATCATTAAAAATGTCAAACTGACAAAACTAAGCCCAAAGATAGTACTTAAGCTTTGGAACTAGAAAACTGAATAACATTAAGTATAAAGGAGTAAGTATAATAAATGCATATATTTTTTAATGTTCACCTGCCACTCACTGATTTTTGTATTTTTTTTAGCCTAGCATAAAGAAAGTTATTGAAATGATAAATAAGATGAAATGGAGCAGGAAATGCAGACTTTAACACAATTTCTTCTAATTGAAGTAGGTTTTCCCTGAGGGAGGACAGCACCATTTAATCAGATTTTTCCTGACATTACATTTTACAAGACTGGGGTTTTATGGAGATTCATGTCATGAATAACAAATGTGCTGTTTCGTACTGTGTTTCCATGAAATGTGAAAAATCTTATACTAGAGCTTATATAATTCAGCCATTTTCAGCTACATTAATATCTTACCTAACGACCATTTCAAGTGTACTGCTTTATGCAGTATTTCTGTAATGAACTTTAGAAGGAACCTTTTCTTTCCTGTGCTCCTCCTGCAAGAGAATATTATTTATGAGACCACAAATGAGGGCTTAAAGGAGTCTGGAAACTTTGTTAAATATCAAGAGGCAAAAAATGTCCGTGAGTCTGCTCTGCACACCAGTACATTTTTCTGAAAGTTTGTTGCAGTGTGGCCTCCTTTAAGACCCTATAGCAATGTTTAGGACTGGTGGAGCTAACCATGCTGTGGAGCAAGGAGGACCAGAGCAGGAGGTCATGGTGGCATGGGCTGTCCTGCTCCAGCCACCTCCAGCCAGCCCCGCCTGTTTACAGAACACTGCGGCCATTTGTGCTTCTCCTTTCAGCCTCCTTCCAGTTTTTTCACCATGTTCCTAAGATCAGAAGGCAATTACTCTTTGTGAAAAGATTCTTTAGCATTCATAAATAAATAAATAAATAAATAAATAGATCTAATCCATTTTTCTGCCAAAACATTTCTAGTTCCAGCTATCCACAAGCACAGGTAGGTTTAGCAAGGAGAAATAAGTTATTCAAGCTGCTTTCCTCCTCCATCAGCACCTCCTCGGCCCTCTGCTAATGCAGCATGTGCTCTGGGTTGGGCTTTGTCAGGCTCTGCTCAAGCTAGTAGCCTGGCAGCCCAACTCTTCAGCTAAGATAATCTGCTAAAATGAGGTAAAATGCGTGCCCTGCTTGTTTGGTAGAGGAGAATCCCATGACTGGCACTGCCTGTTCACCACCTCTCTCAGCTATAGTTGTGCACCCCTCTTGTTACTGAGCCTTTGTTCCTCATCCTTCCCCTAGCACACCCATTTCTGCTCCTTGATCCTTGCCCTGGCTCCTCCAGGGGACAGGAGTACTGAGCCTTGCCTCCTTCTTCCCACCTTTCTGGGCTCTGGACCGATGCATCCTTCAGCCCCTTAGATTCATGTCTCTGGCTCACACTGAGTTTGCCACCTGCTTCCCATTTCTGGCCCATGGGCTAGGAGAGACCCACTGGACAGTGGCATGGCTCAGTGAGCAAACTCACTCGTGGTGCCGAGGGGCTCAGCTGGCGGGCAGGACTAGCATGGTGCTGCTACACCACTGGGGTTGGGAACACTAATCCTCACCCTGCCTCCCTGCCAGCATGCAGCACAAGGTGGATTCAGAGGTCTCACGTACTGCCATTTTACAACGTATTTATTTGGGAAATCTCTAGCATGGTCCTCTTATGCTCACTGAAGCACTTTTGTTCATTCTGGCAATCAGTGGTTTAACAGTGAGGCAGTGCCATCCACTCCATCTGCAGCAAGCAGGGTAAGTTACAGGCACATGTGCAGCAGCAGAACAGGGGCAGCCGCTAACTCATAAAACACCAACAGAGAGCAGGCAGCATTACACCAAGGGAAGACTTCAGTTCTTTACTGTAAAATGTTCCTAATGCATGCTTTCCAAATGATGCTCACTGTTCATGCTGGATTTTGTTCTAGAAATGCAAGAGAACTGAAATAAATACCAGTTAGAAGCTTGCTCTTTTCCCCCCCTCAATGGGAAATAGAGCACTTCTGGCAGAAACAAATACCAGCACATGTGCTGCAGCATTAACTCTAACCCTCAGTGTCAAGAGATGAGACCTGAAGGTTGCACTTTAGCACTAATTAAAGGCAGTTCAATAGGCTGTGGCAGCTCCTAACCTCACAACACATTCTCCATTACAAGTAGAACCAAATAGAAGCAGCACCTGAGAAGCAGCACCCCCCTGCAGATTTGGGGGACAGGGAGGAGGTGGGGTGTGCTCTGATGGGGCCTTTTTGAGGGTACTACTGAGCAGCTACAGCACCTGCTGCCTCCCATGGCTCTGCCGGATTCCCAGCCCACTCCTCTGAGTCCACGTGCTTCTGTAGACTGGATGTGCTCCAAAATCTGGGGATTAAGTCAGTTTCCACACATGACAGGTTATCCAAAGGACGTCAGCTTATATTCATCTTGATTTGTTTGATTTACGTATTTCTTAGAACTGAAGTCTTACTTTGGAGATTCACTTAGTGAAGAAGTGAGGGAAATCCATGGCTGCAAAAATAATCCCAGAAAAGATAAATTAGTGGGGGAAGGGCAGGAGGGAGGGATTTATTTTCCAATGTATAGAAGTCTTGTAATTTGCATCTTGTCAAAATCATTTCCATTTTTTCTCGTGACACCCCATTACCTTCCAGTGATATTTTGAAGAGCCGTAAGGAGACCTTCAGGTGCTTTCCTGAACATCGTTGGCAGCAGCAGCAGTGACTGAGAAGCTGCTGCAAGGTGGCCTTTAGGACCTGGCTCCACTCCTGCTCTGCCTGGAAGCAAATGGCAAGGGGAAAGCATCCCACCTTGTCAGACACACTCATGCTGCCTTTGAGCATCACATTTAGTTCTTGATGTGTAACTCTGTGTAACGCAGCAGGTGCTGAGATCATCACGAAACCCAGGCTTGTTCACTAAATAGATATTGTGGTATGTTTCTTTTATCCTTAAAGGTCTCACTTCTAACCTCCTCTTTCTCAGTACTGGGAACTCCATCTGTAGGTCTCATGCACAAAGTTTCATCATAATTATGTTAATGGTAAGAGGAAAGGAATAGGCATGTGGAGGTGAATTGTGTTTTTAAACCATGTGGATTATGTTGCTGTATATATATATATGTTATTATATATATATATATAAATACAGTAACTGAATCTACTAAAAAGAGAAGGATATTCATTATAGATGAATCAGAAAAGAAAAGGCAGTGATGAAAGGTAAATATGTTTTGGGAGTGCCTGAGTTGGCCAGTCTCGACTGTCACCTACACTGTTTTTGTTTGCTTTTAAGAAATCAGGCAAGCTGCCAGGGATGCATCTGAAAAGTGTGTTAAATTTTGTCTGTTTTATGAGAGACGCCAGTGGGCACAAACGTAAAATTGATATACAGTGCAAATATGTAATTTACAGTCTTTATATAAATTATCGCAGGATATCACTTTGAACAAAGACATTACCATAACAGAAGTCAGAGAATTATTCATAGCATAAAACCATTGAGTTTCAGAAACAAGAAATCAAGACCGTTTGCTGTGAATCATTGCTTTTCTTACAGGTTAATACAGTGCTTTCCACCCCCCATACCGATTTCAGAAACCCCAGACATTGTGCAGCCTGGTTGTGCCAGGGCAGTCAGGGCTGAACCAATGGATGGCAGCTCCTGAATGCTGCATAGGACCCTTTGCCCTTTGCTTTAATAACATATCATTTCAAGAAAACTTCTGTACTTCCACAAAATAGCTTTTTTAAATACCCCATAGTTACCAGAGCATCTGTAACACTGCCAATTAGACCTTTGCTCTATGGAATTGAGAGGTTTTCTGTTGCTTCTAAGGATGCAATCACACAAGATGCAACAGCTCACTTCTTCCAAAATTCAATAGATGAATTATTTTCCCAATAACACAAGACAGAGTTCATTCCATGCTAGGAGAGGATATAGCCCAGAACAAGCATTTGAACTTATGTTCCCCAATATATCCTGACCTAGCCTAGTGATATTGTTGTTCTCCTAGCATATATTTAATTCTTTGTATGAAGATTTTAAAATTCTGTAGTATAAGGACTTGACCCTTGATTTCCAGTGTCCCACATGAATGCTCTGATGGCTCTGTCGTGAAGTATGTTTCTTGTAATAGCATCTGTTGGAGCTATTCCATGTTTAAATTATTGAGTAGTTACCAGGGCACAGCAAGAGATATCGAGTCTGTAACCTAGTAGTCAGGAATCCCAACTGAGCTGCTAAAATAGAAATGTCTGGAAGAAATTGGGAGCTGAAGGAAATTCAGATGGGATTATCTTCCACTGTAGAAGAGAATCCTAACCTCTTATTTTATCCTGAGATCTGGACTTTTGATGGAGAGGTCTTATTTTCAACCTAGATGGGATGGGAAATATGTAAATCGGAAACATTTGGAGGACTGAAAAATTATTTTCCACCATGCTTTTGGAATAATCATAATGAAATTACAAGGAAAGAGAGAATTCTTATGTCAATGCTGCATGTGTTTTAGTTGAAAGAGATAATTGCTCACTGCTCCAGTGTTTCACAAAGTCCTTTGTTAATTGCTAACAAAGATTATGTATCACACACTCTTTTGACCTAACTTGGCTGATGGAGTATTGCCAGTGGCAGGATCAGGCCAAAAGTTTGTGGATTGCTGCCAGTTTTCTCTTTCAAACTGGCCTTTTGGGGTGCACAATGCAGACAACCTAGGCAAGAAGTGAGATCTAGTCCCTAAAACAAGTGCCTTAGCTGTGGTAATGCTCCCGTAATCTGCTTTATGTGGAGACTTTGGCACTCAGCTCTCATTCAGGTCCCCTCCTAGAAGATGCACAACAGAATGAGGCCCAGGGACTGTCAGCTCAATGATGGAGTCTTCTTTAATAGAGCCGGTTCAATAACTGAATCAAAATATCATTCCTTTTCTTAATTTAGTGCTGTCTCCTAATAATTTCCCCATTAACTAGGAATGCAGAGTAATAGGCAATGTGCTGCTCTGCATGTTAATAAGATTTCCAACTTTACAAGCTGTTTTCCACTACTGCTTCAAAGCTTAGCAGCCAAGTTTTCTCGCAGTACCTACCATTATACAAGGTTGTTCCCCTCTTAAAATTGTGAGAGACACTCTTGAACACACACTGGTTGGGAACTGGCAGGATCTACTTCCAGAAGTAACCTTGATAGGCAACATTAAAATTAGTAGTTACACAAAATTAATAAAATTTCAGACTGTCTTTGGATCAGAAATGGTCACAAGCACCTGTGAAGAAGAAAACTTCTTCAAACAATATAGAAAAAGGTCAGGTTTCTGGCCAGGTTTCATCATTTATACACACATAAAGCATAGTCATCTGAGGCTAAAGTGAAGTGACTATGGGGTATAACAGCTGAGAGAAGAAATTCTTGGAAGAAATCAACAGCAAAACAGGAATTCAGATGCAATTCACAGCCTGAAAGCACAATGTCAAACAAGTCAAAGGTTTGGTGCCGGGAGGTTTAGCTTCTGCTTTTACTAGATAAAATCCCAGAAGCAGTGATGGGGATTAGAGGGTTCTGGTATTGACTTCATGTTTTTCAGAACTTGCCCTCACCCTGACTCATGTTTAAAATAATTATTTCTCTAGAAAACCTTAGATTTTAAGTTGTGTTTTTTTTTTTTTTTCTTTTTCCGTTTTCAAAAACAATCAAATTCCCATCTGTGGGGAGCTTGCCATTTTCAGTTGAAAAAGAAGAAAACAAAACTTTATAGAAAGTTGAAAAAAAAAATACAAGCTATTTGAGCAGCTACAGTATTTCAAGTGCTGTTGGAAAGAAAAAAAAAAAATAATAAAAATCTCTGTCAGTGCCTTCCATATGACCTCTGGCACATCAGTATGATCCAGTTGTGATTGCTCCTGCAGCCAGAAACGAGCACGAGGAATAGCCAGAGCCCTGGCTCCCTGCTCCATAGAGGACATATGGAGTGAGATGCTGACATAGCCCTGGGCACTAACACACACCAGCTGGGTGGTCAGTGCTGTGAGGCTGTACTTCACAGCTTATTGGAGCTACAGCTGAAGTTACAAGTACATTGCTACCAGCATTCTGGGCACACAGCCTTCATCCAGACAAGCTGGTGCTACTACAGGTCCTTCTTACCCACAGCTCCCTGGTTAGCCAGACCTTAAAACTGTCTATTACAATTGTCAGAAGCAGGGATAGTGGAAGTTGTATGTCTCATTCAATCATGTAAGCTAGATAGGATTTGACAACTTTGGGAAAGATTAAATTTAGATATATCAAGTTAAAATAGAAGAACAAAAAAGACAATAAAATCAAGTAATTTTCAAACATTTTGCTTCTTCAGGTCCTCGGAAAAAAAACCCTGTGGAGAGGGGTTATTCATCTGGTCTCGGTTATTTCAGATATTTGCTGATCTTTTTTAAAAAAATTGCATGCCGTGCTATTTAAACAGCAACCTTTAAGCTGTTTAAAGGAGGAGAGTGCAAAGCACTGGATTAATCTGCTTACAGCCCATATGGCCAGATGTTCCAAGGACTGTAGAGGAGCACAGGTCACAGTTAACCCGTGCTCAAATGGCTTTCTCAGCAAGAGGTCTTTATTCCACTTGATGAATCAAACTGGATGGCATTTTTATCTTTGGAATTGATTTCAATATTCTACTCTGTCAGGAAGAAAAATCAAGATGCAGTGTGCTACGCATGAGCACATTCTTGGATGACCCACCAAGAGACCTGTGGAGTTGTCCAGTAAATTATTATACCAGTAAAAGTCAGGAGGATCTTGGCAAGAATGCATGTTGTAGTCAAAAGTTGAACAGGAAAGCAAATTTCTGCTCCTCTGTGGAAGAAGAGGGTGTGCAATACTGAATTTTCTAATCTAATGAAAAGAGGCAGAAGGGTGATGACTGAGGAGGAGTGTTATTATAAATTAAAATGAGAGCCTTTGCAAGCTGATAAATAGAGCATAATAAGTAATATTTTAAGCATCAGCTCATTTATGAATGCTGCTAAGCATTCACCCCAGCCAGTTCTTGATACTTCTTTTTCTTCCTAACAGGTTTGACCCATTGTGTATTGTTTTACAAAACCACCTTTTTAATAAGTGACATCTTTGTGTTTTTTTTTTTTCGTATAACCTTATTTGTGCTATTCTTCACAGGCCCAGTCAAAATATTGACTACAGTCTCTTCTGTAATGTAGAACAAATTGTCTTGCTATTTCTATGGTCTTGTTCTCTATAGTGGCAATAGAAACAAGCTATAAAAACTAGTATGTCATTAACTTAAAGATGGTATAATCCTAATACTTCTGGCACAGTCTTTTAAAAGGAATAGCAAATCAATACAAAGTTATTATTTCTCAACCTACTAGGCTTTATAGCATCCAGTAAAAAATAGATCAACATTTCAGTCTGCTGTTACGGGAATGTGGTGATTTCCAAGTCAGCCAGAGGTGCAGAGATGACATTCATGCCACAGCTGTGTTTCTCCACACAAGTGAGGTGATACAGACATTTTGTGTGCAAAATTGCTTTTGTGGCTCAGATTGTCTGCAGCCAAATAGCGACATCGCAATTGTGGGGTAAAACTGCTGTCTATATTCCTCATCACTGTGAAGTCCATAATAAACAGCAGTACCTCATTGTTACAAAGTCAGTGGGGTTTATGAACACTGCTGATAATTACTGTGGTGGCTGATTGGGTTCAAAGGGTTGATGAGTAAGCAACCAGCCATGGCCAACAGGATGGAGTAGAGGTGAAAGGACAGCTAGCAAACATTTAATCAACAAATTAGAGATCAATAAAGAGTTAATTCTCAGTTTTGTGTATGTAGCCAGGGTAGGCACCATAGTGCTCATTTTAAGCTACCCAAGAAACATTCATACAAAATTTTAGAATCTCTGGATTTCTTTTTAGTGCTTGAATGGGCATTTGCAGATTTCTGACAAAGTGACAATGAACACTGGTGAAGTGTTGTCAAAGGGTAAGTATGTTTGGCAAGGAAATGGAGAAAACTCACAGCAAAGGCAATCTGTGATCACTGGATAACAAGGTTATGTGAAAATAAACTAACAGCAAATTTTGGAAACCGGGATCAGAAAAGGCAAGACATTGGAAATAATTTTAACTATTTATACAAGATGGAGGTTGTGATAATGAACCAAAACAAATAAATTTGTAAATTCTCAGGTAATTTACTGGGAGAAATAGAAATATGAGTAAATGTTTGATCTGCTTTATTTCTACATACTAGGAACTGCAAAGTAGCCATGCCATGCAGAATTTCCTGAGATAAAGAGTACTAATTGCCACGCAGTTTTTATGTACTGCATCTACCACTGAAGCTAATTAGGAAATTTCAGACAGAATATTTTTCCATTGAAAAATATAGATTTAACAAAAAAGAACAGAACCAAAATTAACTGTTTTTAACCTTTTGGAACATTTTCTATTCATAGTGAATGTGTTCAATTTTTAAATTTTACACAATAAATTGTAAAGCTAAGTAGAAATGAAAACAAAATGGTTTAATTCTACCCAAATCAAACATTTCCAATGATACTGCTATATTTATCAACATGCAATTATAAAGCCACTTTACAATAGTCAAGGGTATAATTAGAACTTTGACCCTGCTGTTGCTGAAATTACTAGATTTTTACATTCAAATTAATTCCTCAGCAGCTACTCTGGAAACAACATATTCAAGTTATACAAAGCACAGCATATTCAGGATGCACATAGCATTTTCAGGGTGGAAGATATCATGAATACACTTGAAGTCATATTAAAATGCTCCTGATATCCAAAGGAAGCAGGTGTGGACTCTGGGAAGCCAGGGTGTCATAACTTTTGTAATTAACTGAACCATTACTAGCTAAAAGGTACTATAATAGTGAGGAGGTTCGAAATTTGTCTTTTATTCATTATTTTTCTCTCTTAACAAAATGCATATGTCTGCATACATGTTCCTTTCTCCTTAATGAAAAGCTACAGTGTTCACGAATAGCTCTATAATAGCAAATCGAAGGTCAAGTGAAATAGAAGATTTTGGGTTTTGTATAGCTACAATTCTAGATTTAACCTGGAATTAAATTGTAGCCAATTATATTCAAGTGTAGGACAAAATACTTATGAAATTCTAGGCCCCTTTGTGGTACTTTAACTTTATATTGTTACTAAAATATCCCTTTTCACTGGCTGTTGATATAAGTCTTCTCTTTCATGTGAAGTAATTGCAGCAGAATTTGAATCTCTTCACATTTCTTTTCTAATGGTGCTCCAGTAAGTGCAGTGAGTACAGAGTGGTAAACTGTACTATACTTAATGTGCACTTTTCATGATGTAAACAACATTTACTGGAACATTTCTAAGACTGCACCAAGTGAACTTGGCCATTAAAAACTCGTTATCTACACAATCTACAGTATTTTGAACTCACTGGAACAATATTTATTATTTGTATTATGTTGCTAAGTAAGATATACATGACATCAGTTGTTGTGACAGCTGACCCAAATAATTGACTCCTTTTCCAAAAAGAAAAAAGATAATCTTCCCACTTTTTTTCTTTTATTCTCTTCACGATCCTTCAATCATGAGCCACAGTCTGAGATAAGAAAATAATGAAACATTGAAAAAATCCTTTGGAAGTAATAAGAACAGTGGAAAACTGGATCAGGCTTTGGAAATAGCAGAATAAATGGCAAAATTCCCCTTGATATTTAATGTTTCATCCAAAGGTTGTTCTTATCATTGTCATTATAACATGATGAATTGCTAAATAGACTGTAGAAATAACTATCATATGACCACAGGACAGGATAATCAAATATCAAGAAATGGTGATCATCCTTAGTCAAATAGTTGCCAATTATAGCAGCTCTTAGATATTGAAAAGAAGAAAAAAAAAAAAAAAAGGATTTTTTTCACTCAATAGCTTATCCTTTCTTTCACACTGTGCTGGTTAATCTAGTAAAATATATCATATCTCCATGCAAATCTTGTGCCATGTGTCTTTAAACCATTACAGCTAAAACAGTACCACTGCTCCATCATGTAATACATTAATGATTTCATACCTGTAATACCCCAAGATAAACTGTCCCAAGATTTAGCAGTGTGGAATTGGAGACAGGAGGTCCTTTTTTTCACCAGGAATATAGTAGCAATAATATTCAATTCACAAATCATTTACTGGGTAGAGGACCACCTGGATTTAATGGGTGGAGGGATTTACTGCTCCCTGAATTTGCTCTGCTCAGCAGGCAGCGCTGCTCCTGCCACAGCTCGTTAGCTGAAACTTCCATTTTGTTTGCCTTAAATGAAATGTGAGAAAGTTGTTGTTAGAACCAAAGGGGTCGCTGGTTTGGGGTGTTTTGTCTTTTGATCTTTGGAGGAAGCAGGTGTTAAGTTTCTAATAGAAGCCTAAAGCCCCCTTTCAAAAGCTGTGAGTGCTGGGATGCATGCAAAATGCACTGCCATCCTGCCCAAAGATGCCTCATCTTCCCAAGCTTGCCTTTTACTTTGCAGGGCTGTGACTTGTTAACTCGTTTCTTGTGGTGGCAGCACTCAAGGAGATTCTGTAGGAATAATCTGTCTTTTCTGAAAACATCACAGACTTTTTGACCTAGCCAAAACTCATTTAACCAACATTCCTGTGCATTTCAGCTCATGCATTGGTAGCAGAGTGCTTTCTCAAATAAATAAATAAATAAATAAATAAATAAATAAATAAATAAATAAATAAATAAATAATTTGAGCAGGTGTATTAACAAATGTATGAATTGCATTCCCATATTTCACGCTCCCCAAAATATTTTCAGAGAATGTAGCTTTCACAGCAACTATGTGGACTAAACTCTTGTGCTCCTATGGGTCTTTATGAGGCAAACTAAAAAAAGTACCTGCAATTTTCTGATTTTTCATTGGACCTTAAATGGTCAGAGCCCATTCTTAATCACACACATGACTTGAAATAAAGGAGACTGATCAGTGTTCCATACTGGCATTGGCTAATGGCACACACTGAGCAGTCAGATGGCTCTGATATAGAGACATGTTGAAAAATCAGTTAAAATAAGAAAACACACTGTAAGAACTATTATTTTTTCACCGTGCAAGAAATAAAAGCCCATATGCTCAAAACAAGTGATTAATGTGATTGAAATAGCATAGATACATAGATACTTTGTAGGAAGGATTGTTTACTCTTTTTCTTCTTTAATCACTGTTAACTCATCATTTACTCTTCTCACTGAATTAAGTTATAACTTAATACCAACATTGGAAAAGTCAAGGGTGACATATTCAAAAATGTGTTATGTCACAGTGTAGACGTGTACTCTTATTGCAATAATATTGGCTCCATTTGATCACTTTAGATCCCCACAGCTGCTCGGAAGACTTTGTCAAGGATTCTCATAAACCAGAGCAATGAATACAGTAAAGTTCAATACATTCAGAAAGCTGCATTTGGACACTGACTTCAAGCTGAACATTTGTACTTTGAGGTTCATTCCTGAATTAGGAAGTCACCTGTTTTGTTGTCCCAAACCTCCTACCTTCTGCACCTTGCTTTGTTTCTCCAGAATACATTCTCAGGCACTTACTCAGGCTTCTCACATGTTTTGTGCCTATACACAAAGGCTCTCTGTTTCTGAACATGTGCTACTTCTTCCTCATCTATGGACAGATTTTGATACAAAGCTGGAAATCCTCTGGATTTATAGACTCTTCACTAGATCTTGACTTTATTCCACAGCTATATCCATCAAAACCCATCACAAAAGTACTTCAGAGACTACTTTCTATACCATTTATCAAGTACTTCAGCCCAGCACTGACAAAAGAAGAGAATATAAAAGGGTTTGTTATTGAACCATAAAGAACATATATTCCTGGTGTAGCTCACATGCCACTGACTATGTTACTAGAGCAGAAAATTTAGACCAAACTGAGTTCCTATATTTGTGTTGAAATTATGACTGATGTAGCACTGTTACATCCTGCAAACATCCCATAACATTACTTAGAAGGATACAAAGCACTATTTTTTATGGGGAGGATAATGATTATGATAAAAAAAAGTTTCATATGCTAATATAGTTCCACCTAAAAAGTTCCTGTAATTTCTGGTAAATATGTGGGAAACAAAGAATAAAAGTACTTCATGACAATTCTTTCTTTCCCTCTCTCAAGAAAATAACTTTATAAAAGAAGGGGACATTTGTAATTTACTTATGGTAGTAAGAAATAGAAAATTCTAGAAATTGGCTCATAACTAAAAAAAAGACAAGGCTCTAGACAAGGATTTTTGATAGATCATACTTCTTCTGGTTTGATCATTTTCAAAAATACAGATCTAGATTTAGTTTCTGATCACACTAAAATAATGTTTCAACTTTTTGGTTGGCCCACCCCTATTCAGAAGTAAAAATGATTTTGAATTTCATTGCTAAGGTCATCTTACTTTCAGAGAACTAAAGGAGCAGGTACACATGTGCAGTATACGTGCTTATCCAGGAAAGCTAAACTATGGATGAGAGAAAACTATATCAGATGAATAAAAAAATAAAACAGATGAAGTTTTCCTGACAATAAAAATACCCTATTATATTATTTCAAGTATCAAATGAGTTAAAATACTGAAAACTAATAGATTAAGTAGGGCAGTAGGTAAATATGGAAAAAGCAATAGTAGAAAAAAAAATGTTTTTGATGTTGATTTTTTTCCTACTCTTTGTACCAGTAAATTGGTGGTATAAGATAAGATATTATGCATGATTTCACATATAGTATATATAAAACATAAAGAAATATTAATATACCTATGCAACAGAATAATTTACAGGACCTGTAGTTAGGGTCACACTGCTGTGGGTACTGTAATCTCCCCCACAGACCCTGGGAGTCTTGGAAACCAGCTGGAACACTGGGATACAGTCATGTATACGCATACAGTAATAAAGTTATTCTTGGTATTAATTGTCTATCCTTCCCCTGTAAATAAGGGACCATTGTCTAGATTTTACCCATACATTCACGAGAGCGACATTCTCCCCTCTCTTCTGTCCTAATGCCTCATGCAGGGGGTACCAATATACCACTACTTGACCAGGCTGTGGGGCCTGTGATTTGAAAGAATCTCAGTGAGCATTAGAACTATGAGCAGGACAGTTGAGCCTTTGCTCTCTCCAGACTACTGTGAACAAAATTCCCTTAGGTAAGATGAAAAAGCCTGCCAGCAGGAGTCCCATACTTTGTTTCTTATTCAGAGAGAATCCAGGCAAAGCTGTCAGGGCCTGTTATTATTACTACCATAAATACTCTGTGAAGATGGGTCAAGTTATTGAAAAAAAGGATATAGCAGGATGGAAACCTTCTTCTCTACTTGGAAGAAAGGAGAAAGAGACCATGAGTTCAAGAGCTGATGGCCATGATTTTTTCATTGGGAACCTGAAACCAGTCAATGTTCACTGCACGCAATGGATCTCAGAGGTGCCTCTGAGTGATTTCGGTGGTAGCAGGTAGACTGCACCCTGATGGCACATGCACCTGTTCCCAGGACCACAGGGTGAGAAGCCCCCTGCTTGCCTCAGTTAGTTAGTCAGCAGGTTCAACAGGAGATGAGATTTGTTGGATTCACCTCCATGTTACAGAAGCCAGCAGCCAAGTGTGAATGTTGCCTGTGTAGAATGCATTTGAGGTCAGGCAGTGGTCACAAACTCAGTACTTGAGTGGTTCATGTTCTTTCATAAGACTGCTGCCTCACCACCCAGCTGCTGGATTGCATGGAAGGACACCTAATCTTGTCCAAAATTGATTAAATTCCCCAGTCAAGTTAAATTTACATCTGACTTCTTAGCTCTAGACTTTTTCCCTAAGACTAAGAAGTAAAAGGGATTATTGTTTTCCACAGACATGCTATATGTTCTGCAAACATGTTCCCATCACCTCCTTGGGAACAGCATATTGTAGCTGTAACAAAAGCAGTCTGTTCTTGTTTGGATAGGCAATATCCTTTACATAAGGCAGAGCATTGAACATCTTCTTTTTCCCATTTCTCACTGTGGCAGAAACAGCATGTAGGTCTTCTCTAAATGTGTCTTCTTTACAAAGTGAGAGTTTCTTGGGAATGGAATTTTTAAGCAAATAAGTGAAGTAATTCTGTTTATTTAAATTAGTATTTTAAATTATTTCTAATTTTAAGACCTGATGATCACTGCTGTCTAATCACTTAAAATGCATCAACAAGATTTCTTTGTTATGCTTTGCCTATTAAAAGATGTTTATTGCTTATTGTACTAGAAAGCTAATGACTCAGAAATTTAAAACACTAGTGCTGTAGAGATTGCATTTTTTTTTTCATTCTCATTAATATTGTACTACAAGGAGAAATTTGTAGCTTCTACCTTTCCCCTGTAACATGTAACTACTCTTTTCCTTTATGGTATGCCACCATAAAAAAATATTGCATAACTCCTTCTTATAGTGACATCAAATGTGGACTATGAGTCTAAGCAGCCTGGTTGTAAACCATGGAAAGATTTTACACTAAAGAATTTACATACATTAAATCCATGATTCATACTGCTCCCAGCAGAGTCCCATTCAGTATACCAGTCAGGAAAGACTAATACCTCACATTGTAAGAGCCTCAATAAATTGCTATATTTAGATCCCTAAATTATAGAATGCTGCTATTAGCATGAACTTTATTATCATTAACATTATGATTAATACTAAAAGTTAAACTGCTAAAGAATTTAACTTACTCATCAAGAAGAGTTTTCCCAGTTTCAGCAACTGGATATATGAGAGAGCTTGCCTACATAACATCCTGTGTCATGACATGGCATTTATAATATAACTGTAATACTAGAGCCTACACCAAAATGAGGTAAGTTATTCCCCTCTTACCTTACCTGAGGCATTTTATAGGCCTAACTTCAAGACCTGGAACAGCAATTATATTGTGCTTTGTGCTGCAAACTCCTTTTCTGACTGCAAAATCTTCAAGATTCTGCAATGATACAACTACATGCTTATTGCACCTAGCACCATAGGACCTGGTTCCTTCAGAGGCCCTCAGGCATTATCAGAAAACAAAATGTCTCATCTGTTGTGCCATTTATAAGGGTTTATATATATATTCTGTATTTCAGCTCACGGATTTGTGTGTGTTTCTGGTACCTTTTTCAAAATCAAACAAAATTTTTTTCAGGGTCATGGAGGAGTTATGAAGAAATTAACTTTATACTTGTGGGATTTGATTCTGGGCCAAAAATTAGTGATTTGTTCTATTGTTATCTTGCCGTTTGAAAAAATATATATATATATTTGAAAATCTGCAGGGTCTGGCAGAGATTTGTCCACATCATTATTTAATAGCCAGGAGCACAACAAAAATGTCTTTTCATTTAAGCAACATTTATCAGCTGGTGCTTGGTGACTGCCCTAGGCTCAAAAAAATTTGAGCAGTTCATGTTTAATCAAGAGCATTATACAGTATGAAAACAGATTGTATTTTTACAACTAACTTTATCCTGCTCTGAGGAGAGGTCAGGTTTTGCAGTTTTCACCAAAGTTTTTGTGTCGTCCTGACACACACGGGATTTTTTGAGAAGGTGAACTTTATTTCCTGATCTCTGTTTAACTGGTGTGGAGGCATGGTACAAGAGCTTGGTATTCCAGTAATATGATTGCAGTGGTTATCTGCTGGGTCAATTAAGTGTTAAACCACTTCCTGGGTAAGGACTTCCCAAATAACTACCAAAGGCATTGATCCACTCTGGTATGGTTTTATAGAATCATAGAATCATAAAATCATAGAACTATAGTATCATAGAGTGGCCTGGGTTGGAAGGGACCTAAAGGATTATTGTTGCAAGCCCCCACCCATCTAGTGGATGCCATCCACCAGATCAGGCTGCTCAGGGCCTCGTCCAACCCGGCCTTGAACACCTCCACGAATGGGGTATCCACAGTTTCTCTGAGCAACCTGTGCCTGTGTCTCAACCACCCTATGAGTGAAGAATTTCCTCCTAACATCTCGTCTAAATCTCCCCTCTTTTCATTTACAACCATTCCCCCTTGTTCTATCACTATCTGCCCATATAATAGCCATGTTTATTAATGGAAATGTTGAGTTATTGATAAAAATTGAGAGGCTTTTGTCAGGGCATGGTGAGGGCCAGAGGCTCCTGGAGGTCCCCCAGGCAGCAGGGTTGGGCCAGGCAGCCCACTGCCCCAAACCAGGAACTGGGCAGCTGGGGGGCACCAGGGCAGCCCCAGCTTGGGACTAGTCCAGGACATGGCACACAGACAGGCCCAGCTAGGTGGGGCACATGGCAGGATGAGCCAGGACAGGGATGGGCTGCGGGGAGCTGAAGACCAACCCTGCCATGGCCTTGCTTAGGCCTTTCTGATGGGGTCCTGGGCAGGGTTGGAGGAGCCCCAGGATGGGCAGGGCTCGGGGTGCCCTTGGGTCCCTGACAGACTTATTCAACTTCTTTGAAAAGAAAGAAAGCATGAAAACAGCAGAATCTGAAGTAAGCAGAAAAGTTTTGCTGTGAAACTTCTAAAGTAAATAGCCCAAAGCAATGCATTTCTTTAGCAATCCTAGATGGCAGTTATTTATTTTTTTATCAAAATGCACTTCCTGCAGCCATTAATCTTGAGCAGACATAACTTCCTAATTTGCCTAAAGACTATCTATTTACTGCTGGTTCAGTAGCAGGCGGTTTGGATTTTTCCATAAATAAGACGCCCACTGAAATTATAAGAAGCAAGAATAGACATTTGGGGAACACACTGAAAATAATGATGTGAGCCTCAGCTGGCTTGAACACTGTGATGGCGTTTATACCTGAGGATGAGGAATGTAAGCTAATGTTTTTACAACTAGAGTTTCAGAGACAAATTGTACTCTTTGCCAAGGTAGACTAGATATACGGTCTGTTGTACTTTCAGGCCATATTTGTTTTGGCTAATATGAAATTAGACACCTCTGCTGTAACCCAGTCTTAAAACAAAGAGCTGGAGAGCAAGAGCTTTCTTTTCCTATACAAGTGCACCTGAATGCATGTGCTTGTTGAGAAGAAACAAAATGATAACAGTTTTTGGAGAATTCCCAGCAGAAAATTCCAAAGAGGGCTACTGTTGAAATCCATTTCATGAGAATGCACTGGGCTTGTCAAAATGTTTGATGGCAATGTATCTCAATGTTTTGGTTCAGTTTTATTTTTATCCTTTTTTACTATTATTATTATTCAAATCACACCTGCCTCTTTTCATTTATCATACCTGTCTCTTAAGCAACCCATAGTGTTAGTAACATCTAAGTGCTTTGCAAAGGACACCATTGTCATTATCATTTTACGTATGTGGTACTCAGAAAGGGAAGACACAGCTTTCTGAGTTTAAAGTTTTGAAACAAAACCCTTGAATGTTTCATTTCAAAAGTCAGATCAGTCACTTTGATTCAGATTCTGGATAATATGTAGTGCCAGTATATCAAAAAAAAAAAAAAAAAAAAAAAAAAAAAAAAAAAAAGATGCAAATCAACCCTCTCACAATATCTGTCTTCAAGAGAAGGCCAGAAAAGCATAATCCAGCAATTTCTTGTCTCCTTACAGTTGCTAGCTCTCACTGTGTCTGTGAAAGGCTTGCAGTGATAAATATCTTACGCTAAAAAAAGTCCTGAACCTGGGTGTCTTTGTCTCTATCAAATAGTAGAGCTGCCAAGCTTCCAGCCTGGGTTTATTTTATCAACATTTCCAATTTCCCTTTCAGTCAAAATAAGACTGTGGGGACCATCTGAGCAGATAATTATGTAACTGTGAAAGTTCAGAGCATGCTGAACAAAACAAAATATGTTTTCCCTCATTTATGCAGACTAAACATATTGTCAAGGTTTTGAAGCAGTCAGTCCAAATTTTTCACAAAACACTGCAGTTTCACAAGCAGCCTGTTAGTGGAAGAATTGCACCAAAATACTATCCTCTCTGTAAATGCTCATCAGAGAGAAGACTTTGCTGAATACTTCCAGTGCCTAATTAATTGCAGACATCTGAAAAAATTACTTTGCATACTCCAGTATTGCCAGCTGAAGCATTCTGAAATCACTGGTGAGCTTTCCATAATTATAATAATTTTAAAATAATTATGTATCTGAGGAATCTCTTTTGGATCCTACTGCTTGCATTCTTTTCACACAGAGGACTACATTCAGTTGCCTAAATATAGACATCTATTATCATTTGAGATGCCCTGGGCCTTATACTGGGCATCTGCATGACTCTCGCAGATGTGACACTGGAGCAGCAGACCTGTGCCCTTCTGGAGCAGTAGCTGGAGGCTAGTCAGGGTCCTGTAGGGCATCCAAAATGACACCAGATGCCTATGTTTAGGTCACTGAATCATACTCTGACTGTCACATTTCCAAGCTGTTCTTCACAGTTGTGAAGGTTAAAAGCCAGTGAGAGCTGAGCTGCAGCTTTACATCAAATATTTTGAGATGTTTGATAGTCCCTGCTGTTCAAAGTAACAGTTTTAAGACTGCTATGACCAAAAGCTGACCTCTCTGGAAAGCTTTCTGTATTTATTCCCATGATATCTACATCATACAGTTGATTCTAAATCCTTGTTTTTAATGACAGAACAGTTTTACAGATGTGTTTCTGAATTAGGTTTTAAAATGGGCAGATTTCAAATCCAGACTTGCTAAGATTTTTTCCTGAGCATGCATTTCAAATGTTCACTTCTGGTATGTTTCAGCTTCTGAATGCCCAGGACAAAGTCCCTTCTTCTGTGTTTCAGAACTGCTTAGGTCTCTTAAGATCAAGGGCAAGATGGAAGTGTTTTGTACCTCTGAAAATCAGAGGATTATATGGAGGACTGCGAACATGCTTTTATACTTTCAGGTTCTAAAATGCTATACACCTGCCATCAAAATGCCAGCCTTTCAGATTATAGAATCATTAAGGTTTGAAAAGATATCAAAGATCATCTGGTCCAATTTCAACCTTTATAAAAGACAGAAGAAAATCCACAGTGGGCTTGCCAACTCATTCACTTCCATGTTCCATTACCCTCTGGCATTCGGATGAAATGAGTCTTACAGGGGTGGAGATTTTTCCATTATATTTTGATGATCATTCATATGGGGGAGAAAAAATAGAGTTCTTGTTTTGTAACTTTTGCTTATGGCTGACCCTCAGTCCCAGAACATTTTGGGGAATGCAGGAAGTGGTTAAGAGGCATTGAGATCTTTTTTTTTTTTTTTTGACCATTATATTATAAACATTCTCATGCTTAAACCAAAACTGAAATGAACACTTTGTTAATGATTTGGTGCTTTACGTCTTTTCCTTGCTGATTTCTGTAATATTCTTGATATTAAGCCCTGCTACACAACAAAATATAGGTCATATTTACTAGCTAAGAGGCCACTGAACAACCTTGAACTTCACAGTTGAAGTGCATCTTTTGGTTGAGTCTGTTACACAGTTCCTATTGGCTTCAGTGCAACCCCTTTATGACACATACATCACGCTAAAAATTTTTCTTCCAAATTCCAGTCACTCAGCCAGCCCCTGGCTCATAAGATTAAAAAAGTGGGAATTTTAAATCAAATTATATTGACAAATTTAGAAGGAAGAAGAGGAAGCCTTGTTAATTAAGTTAATTCTATTATTCCTTCTTGAGTAGCTAATATAAGGCAGCATAGTCCTGTCCTCAATATAGCTGATAATCGTTTTTCTTAATGTAGCAAAATTGGCCTCATTTTAAATACTCTTGGGCTTTGATTTCAATAAAGAGATAAGATAATAGTGATAGAAGGAATATTCCTTAAAGGATGTTTAGAAAATTCTATTAATATGGGGGGAATCTTTTCAAGAGTAAAATACGCCACATATTCAGCTTACAGCCCTCAATCACAAGACTCTAATGAACTAATATTAGCACTTCTCTAATATTCTCTTTTATCTCTGGAGAACTTAGAAAGAGGATATAGATTTTCCATGAAGCCAAGCAACATAGAAATCAAAATATCAATACAGTCTCTGGGACTTTGTAAATATATATATCTATATAAGATTGATAGATATACATTTAGTAGCTGTAGATTTTTCAGTTTCGTGTTTGAAAATAGCAAAGTGAAAAAAAAAATCATCTTTAATTAAAGTGATATTTTGCTTGACCTAAAAAGATTCTCTTTTTTGTGTATTTGTTATTATTTTAAAATGTAACCTCAAATTTAAAGCATTTTCTTTAAAAATGTCAGAAAGGAAAGTTTTCCAGAACTTTTTTTACAAAAATATTAACAAAATTAGTACAACTTATCTGAATATTTAAAGAATCACGTTGCTGCATTTTCTGGCAAATAAGAAACTAGACAAAGGTATTTAGGCACAGAAGGGTGTGAATAAATGCCTTGTGGTGTGTACAAAAATGTGTGAACAAGTTATGTTTCCAAATCACAGCTGTACCTGTAGTAGATACCTTTGAAAATTTCCTTTGTGATTCTTCTGCTATTTTCTACTTCTTTTGGCATCTACACTAGGATTACTTCGTCTACCCCAACCATAAGATTAAGAAGCTTAAATATATAGATATATATTTCTTTTCACAATGCATTGGAGAAAATCTGAGTATGCATCCCAGAGGCTCTGAAGAGATCAAATGAAACAGGTCTTTTTTAATTAATTAATTTATTTATTTATTTATTTATTTATTTATTTGCTATGTTAACTAGTGCATTATTCTCTTGTGGAGTAATTACTGAGATACAGAAATAAGCATTTACCTTGAAATTTTAGCAAATCGTATTAGCTGAGAAAAATATACTTGAGATCTATCTTTGAGAACTTGGGGCAAGTCTTTCTCTTGGCCTTCACAAGATGCTTCACACTGGGTGTTTTGTGTGTGTGGTGTGGGTTTTTTTTGTTTGTTTGTTTGTTTGTTTGCTTGCTTGTTTTTAATGTTGGCATTTGATTAGTGCAGGCCTCTTAATCTCACAGTATTTTATAAGAGAAAGAGCAGATTTAAAGCTTAAGGGTTTCAGTGGTTACTAAATGTAAGAAATGCTGGACATAAAACAGTATGCAGACCTCCATCTGCCTGCCCTTTCTATTGATCTGTTTTCCAAAAGGAACTTACAGATTTATTATAATAAACATTGTGAATTATACCTCAGAACTAATGCCAAGCCATGATAATTCCTTTTAAATAAATAGTGACAAAAATGCTGAGTGAATCACTTATTAGTTTTTTTCTAGAAATAGTCTTGGTAGCTGAAAAACATCAGACAAAAATGTTTCTTTCTCCTAGTGTTCCCTCTCCTGAAGAATTTTAATTTAATGTCTCACCACGAGTACTAATTGCCTTTCACCCTTGTGCTTTTAAAAGAATCATATCTCTGGTAATAAAGCAGATTGCCTGAATATATTCAGTTCCCCAGCAGCTGGTTCTGGCAAGAACAGTTGGGGAATTTCTTGGGGAGACTCCAGTGTTGGTGAGGAGGCTCAGAATGAGCAGAGATGGAACCAGAACACCTCCAGAGCAGAAATGTGCCCAGGCAATTTGGCTGAGGGCATCTGCACTGCAGCTGCTCCCTGGTGTTCCTGTGGCTTGTTGGCTCTTCTGGTCCTCCAGGAAAAAAAAAAAAAAAAGCAGAACATGCCCTGATGAATACCACTCTGAAATGATAACTTCAGCTATCTGAGGACAAGTCCTTGGTTTTGCTGACATTAATCAAAACAAGGAACTGGCTACTCTATTAGAGGGCATGTATGTGCTAAAATTGCAGGGGGCAATATAAGACATTTGGTTGTCAGAAAGAATAATTTTCAATAAATACTACAGTCCTTTCTTTCACATGCCAGAAATAGCTTCCATGTATCTCCAGCATCTCATGCAAGAAAAAAAAAAATACTCAGAAGTGATGCTAGTGAAGTATTTCTCCTGCCTGTTTACCCTCAGTTGTACTGCTACTTTCTGGAAAGCCTTGGATGGAAATGTTTCAGAAACCTGACTAAAGTTAGCTAGCATGGATTTAAATCTGCCACAGCAATATCTGACACAACTAGACCCTCGTCTCATGCAACCTAAAAGTATAATGTAAGCTTATTGAAGTCTGGGAAATAAGCATTTTTCTGTCATGTATAATGTTGAACTTGAATTTAAAATGTGAGATCATCAGATGAGAGGCTGTTCTATTAAGGCCATCCTGGAAAGCTCTTACCTATCATATTTTTATCACAATTTGGTGAGAATAAGCACTTGGAATATAGATATTACAGGATCTGTTATTTGACTGATCTAAACCTTTGAAGAACCACAAGTTCCTCCAAAGAAGTTGCTTCATGATTCAGTAGAATTTCCTCTCTTTCTTCATTCATACTTCAGTAACTATTGCTCTAACATGATAAATTCTTGTTGTGGAATATTAATCACTTTAGATATCATCTGCCCAATCTTCAGAGATGCAGCCTAATCCCATAGATCTCCCCAACTGGGGAGATACTGGTCTTTTCCTAGAAAACATTAAGTACCTTTCTACACAGTCATATATAAGCGAATTAGTGACGTGCAATAAATCTTACATGCATTTGCTATCATTTCTCTATTGATAATAATAGAATCAGTTTCTAAGTCTGCAGTGGCTAAAGCCTGAGATCACCTCACATGCCCTCATTGCAAAAGGTGCCAAAGCACGAGATTATGATCTGCTAAAAGCTCAGTTCCACAGAAGGTCTCAGCCCCAGGGCATGCTGTTGGATGGCCATGCAGAAGACAGGGTTTATGAAGGAATTTGTCTCTGTCAAAATTCTGCCAGTAGCTCTATGGGGGAATAGTTGCCATCTCCTTGATTATCAACGCTGGTTCCCTTGCAAGTGCCATGGAAATGGGGTTGTACAGTCATTGTGACTTCTTTTGTCAAACAAAGGTGCGTTTGCCTGTAATGCTAGACTAGCAATCTGTCTCTCTCTGGTAACAAAATACTGTCAAGAATTAGATGGAATCACTGTTCAGAGCCATCTGGTTCTTTCTTATAGAAAGTGGACTGTACAGTAGGAAAGGAATAAGACCTTTTTAATAGGAGAAATTGAAAAAAAAAAATAATAATAAAATAAAATACCTGCTTGTTCTTGGATATTAATACCGAAAAACAGAAGAAAAACATAGGTGATTTCTGCAGCTGAGTATGTTTCAAGGGCACTTCCCTTTATTCCTCCCATTCCAAAAGTCAAATGCTTCTTGCATCAATTAAAAGAAAGGCTAATGAATGGAGAAAGCATAAAGTCAGAGCAGGACAGGGAAGCTATTTAAAAGTACTTGTCTTAATCCCTTCCTTCACTCTTTTCCTCTGTCCCTGCCCTCTTCCTCCTACACTCTAACAACTCTGTATATTATTTTCTTCCAAGAGTTTTACATCTTAACCCCCTCTCTGTTGGCTCTCTGTATTGTATGAAATACCTTTGAAATTGTATTAAAATACCTTACTATCTTGCATTAAGTGCTGTATAAAATACCTCACAAGCAGTGTTTGTTCTCCTATCCTTTTGACAGAGATAGAAATGAGTACTTGAGAGTTTTGTTTTGAAAACTCACATACACATTAACCACGAGATGTTAATACCCATGTAAGAAGACAAGGTGAAAGAAATGTGCTTTCTGTTTGTACCTGAAGGTTTCTGATGCTCTTTTAGCTCAGCATTCGAACGTGCCAGCCCCATTTTCTGTAGAGATAAGCTTTAGCCTCATCATCCCTTTCCACCAGATGAGAAGAGTTGTCATTTGTCTACATCCTTTTGTTTCAGTCAATATTACAAATACTCCATTTCAGCCAGGAGATGCCTTAAAAATGAAAACTATGACCTTCACTTGTGTCTGCATTGTACAGAGAACAGTGTAAAGCACAGCGGCCAGGCTTGTCAAGTTTGCAGTGCTGAGGAAAACAGGTCTCCTCTGTTCAAGCTGGCATCCTTCAGTAGTAAAGCTTGTTGTGGAGGTATCAGGTGTTAGGCCTGTTCTGTTCAAATACTTGCATTGATTCAATTTATCAGCTTGCTGGATTGAGCCTGAAATACATCAAAGTACACTTTTACTCACACATTTTCACTGTTTAAGTAAACCAATTTTAAAATACACTCTTACATTTAAACAGTGAAAGTTTGTTTCTACACGGGTCTGAATTTGTCGTTCTTCTAACATATTCATTGTTTTTTAAATTGCCTCTGCTTTTGCCTCAAGCCTTTGATTTCCACATTGCATTTAGTATTTCCTTCCCTTGCCGTATTCCTATGCTGCATCATTACCAGACTGAATCTCAAGTATTCATTAGTTCCCACAAAACTATTACCTAGCCAAAGACATACATGTTTCCTCATCTAATGGATTGCAAAGCAATTACTTTGTTCTGTTTTTCTTTATTTTTACTGTTTTTCAGTTAAATAAAGGGGATCAGATTGTAAAAGAGAAAACTAAATGAAAGTCTCATCCATCTCAGTTCAATGTAATTGCCATACTAAAAACATAATGCAGCATCCCAATGTTATGACAAGACTATAACCCCTCAACAAACTGCTGTTTCATTTCTTTATCGTGGGCAGTTATGTCAAATTACCCATGTAGATCCATAAGGACAATTTGTTGGAGGAACAAAGGAGCACTGAGGTAATTTCCCCAGTATTTTTATTATTTTATTGTGTCCATCATACCCTTTGGTTATATTTGTTCAAAATTAAGTGCTTTTTATTCTTATTACTCTAGGCATAAGGCTCTAACCTTATTCATAGCTTACAACTGTATGTCCTCTCATTTTCATGTTCTTTAATTGTATATTAAGATTTTGGATTAGTTCTATCAATCCTCTTTGTAATGTTAAGTACTTAAATTAGGTACTATAAAACATTCAGTGAATATAAACTATCCTTCTCAATCTGTTGGTTGAAACTTAAATATTTGAAGCCAGTTACTATTCTGATCATACTATAACTTACCTGATTAAAATATATTATTGCACTTTTCATGGGTATTGAATACCGTACAGTGTTACTTTATATGGCTCTCCTTTTCCATGGGAATGTGTTCTTTAACAAACTAAAAATGCATCTTGCTCACTCCCTTCTTCTTATCTGCAGGGTGGGTTAGTGGGTGTTTTTCACAAGAAATTTCTTAAGTTTAGCTTAAGATAAGCTAGTGCTTTAACATACAAGAAAAATATCTGTGAATGTCAAACTTTATTTCAATTTGGTGGTTTTCTTCAAAATAAAAGCCAGACAAACAAAATAAATAGGAAATAGAAAGTGGAAAAGTTCCCAAATGGTGCTAGAACTGAGTGTGACAATTCTCTTTGTCCCCACTAGAGTGTATTGGCCAATGCATTTAGGTACATAGGGATGAACTGCATTTATCTTCCCAGCAGCAGGGCAAGAGGAGGGAGTAATTAGAGGTGCTGCAAGCCACATGGACTTTGCTCTTTCCCTCAATTTCCAACTCTGTTGCTGTTAGTCTCAGGAAATGGTGAGGAGGAGGAAGAATGTGTCACAAGTACCCCAGATTTCAAAGCTGCAAACAAGAATTATTTTGCTTATTTTTAAATACTGTCTACTCATATTTTGCAACATAAGCTGATCAGACAACTAAAACGCATGTCTAGTTTTGAGGGTGAATAAGGGTCCCTTGTTCTTTTCACCTTAAAAATATTTGATTGGTAAACAGCTTTATTAACTAGCCCTCTCATCATCTCTGTGGTGTAGGTAAAGGAATGTATTTTTGTGCTTTACAGGTTGGGGAACAGAGAGGCTATGTGGTTTACCAAAATTCAGAGAGCTAAAGCCAGGGGGGATCAGAAGAACGCTTAAGCACTTTGCTTGGTGACAGCTCCTGTAAAAGATGAGCATACTTTCTTTCTCATGCTGAGACCGCACCACAAGAAAACATTTTTCTTTCTTTCTGTGATAATGGGTAACTTCACTCCATAGCCTGACAGGCTTCGCTTCTTGTAGAAAGAGAAAGAAATTTGGTTGTGGTGGTGAGGGGTGTATAACTCATCTCAGGGTTGGAAAGAGGCTGCTGGGCTGTTTCTCAGCATGCAGCCCAAGGGTACTCAGGCTCTTTACATAATAACATGTTGTCCAGTCACCTGAGTGCCTGGGCTAGAGTATATGAGCTGCAAGAGGGAGTATATCTTTATAAATAAAATCAATTATATCTTATTTTAGAATTGAACAATGAAGCAAGCTGGGATGAAAAACCTTCATCTTCAGTTTCTCTAGCCTTTGGTCTGTCAGTGTCTCCTATATGACCCCAGACAAGTCTTTTCTGCTGCAGCATCCTGCATTTTAGGAGCATTAGGAAAGCAGCAGTCTTACAGCTTTGCCCAGGCTTGTGCGGTATGTCTGTAAACAAAGGGCTTTGAACACAAGTGCCAAAGTCCCCTTTATATGTCTTGACTTCTGGGAGCCTTTGAGCTCTCAGTAAGCATCTCCTTTACTGCTAGGCAATAGGCTATAATGCAGCAATGTACTTTAGATCATTTTTATTTTATTAATTTTTATTACCGCATTAAGGTTATATGAAGAACTTCTCTTCAGTCCAGCACTTGTTGCGGTTTTAGCACATTTGACTTTATCTTTTTTAATCCCTTTTATAAGTCATATTAAAGCATTTATTAAGGTGCTTTAAAGATAATGAGTAACTAACTTTAGACAGGAAATCAGAGGTAATGTCTTCTGAAAAATCTGAAAGGGATTAAAATGGTCATTGTAATGAATAACTAAATAGAAAGAGGACAAGAACCTTTAAAAAAAAAAAAAAACTTGGGGGGAGGAGGAGGGTATAGAGTATAGAGTGGGGAGCTGGGGTGGAACAAGCTTTTCCAGTATTTGAAAGATTAACAATTCTGGAGCAAATGTTTTTCCCTATGGGAAATGTTTTCCCTATGTTTTTCCCTGTGGGAAAAACACTGTCAGATTTACTTCAGCTCAGTTATTGCTGCAGGAATTAAGTTATTTGTAATGCAGAAAGTGCTCTTGCTGCAATAATTAGCTTTTCGGAGAACATAGCTTACACCTTTTTGGAGCCCATGTAATTAGAACTGAGGAAATAGGTTCATCACTGCTGCTGCTATTTCATTACTGAGTAATCATTTCTCTCTAAACATACCACTCTTAGAAGAATGACTGTTTGTGGTCAGATGTGCTAATTTGTCCTCTCTTTGCATTGCAGTGTGTTTAATAGCATGCTTTTTAAGATGGGCAAATAAATGCAGCTGAATTTTGCTTTCCTTGGCTTACTAAGAGGTTGGTTGAGTTTAGAAAATCAGAGCTATGAAAAGCTACCCCAGTGCATTTCACCAGCTTGTAAATGGGAGACCATTAAAAGAGAGATCTCAACAGGGGACACACATTTGCTGCTTTATATGGCTTGTGTATCAGAGATGACTCTTGTTAGACAAAAGAAAAGCTGCCTGGCAGTTCTGGACCTCAGACCACAGCTCAGCTGTGGGGTGCAAAAGCACTGTCCTGCTCTCAGGCTTGGCTGTGCATCCCAGCTACATCCTGAGTATTTATCAGGTTGGGACTGAGGTGCCCACAGCCATCCCACCCCCTGTGTCACAGGTCCCCTGTGCTTTGGCTTCCACCATAAGAAAAATTACAGTCGGTCTCTCAGTCATTACTGGCAGAGACACAGGACTGCAGGGCACATTGCAACACTCTTATCCTGAAGTTCAAACCTGGCTTTGCTGTTCATAAGCTTTGGTCTGCCTAGTTTCTTTAGAGACAGCTTAGGGTTGCAGTTCACATGGGGTCATTCTGCCCACGTGCAGCCTCTCCAAGGAGACTTTCAAGTGGAAAGACACCAAAAGAGTTTATAGACCTCCAAGTAGTTTTTTAAGCAGTGTATTTTTAAAATTATTTTAGACTTCCATGACTAATGTCTATCTAAATCCAGTTGCAGATGCTTTTTTTTGGCTCTGGCCATGTGCTCTAAAGCACCATTATTATCCACTGTCACACACAGTACAACTGAGTAAAGTTCTTGAATGCATTTCACTTCAGAAAAATGCTTTCAATCCATCAATTCCAGAGAAGCTTAGGCAGCTCCATGCTCAAGTGTATTACTGCATTGGTGCCTCATTAACAGTGAAGCACAATAGCAAAGGTTAGCTTAGATATCGGAGACATCAGAGATAGCTTTAAGAGATAGCTACAAACCTGAGGCTTATGGTCTTTGCTACAACTTTGTAGGGTTTGAGTAGCTTAAAAAGGTTGAGAGGGGAACTTGCACTATGTCTGGAACTTTTATTCATACATTGAGGTCTATTTACCTAAAGGATCCTCCCCTCTTTGCTTGTAATATTGAATGTCTACTGTGGCACCAGTATTATAAAAAATATAATTTAGTATTCCTTATCCTTAGAGCCCTTAAACTTGTGCAAGATGGTCAGTTTCACAGAACAGAAAAGTTTTAACTTTGCTGTGTACTGAAAAATACAGCAGGGACATGGCAGCATACAGCGAGTAGGAAACTCGTTTCCAGTACGAGATACATAATTCTGGAGAGGTTTGCTGTTCTTCAGTATGGTGTAAAGACTTCAGGTATCTTCTTCACACAATTGTTGATTCTCTCTTGGGAAGTCAGAGGCTAATCACACTATTTTTAATAACTGCCTGCTCAGCTATCTGTCCTATGGCAAATTCTGGGGTCAACTTTCACCAGAACTTCTGCTGTATGTGACTCTGGGTCTGTCATCCAACTGCAAGTTTCTCATTTCTGCAGTGTTCCTCCTATAGTGCTTTGTCACTTTGAAGAATATCTACCTGCCATGGAGCAAAAGGGCACTTGATAATGGGGGTCAAAAAAAAAAAAAAAAAAAAAAAAAAAAAAAGCCAGTTACAAACGCTTCTTTCAAAGAAAATGGCACAAGAGTTGTTTCCCTATCCTGAAAAGAAAATGGCAATCGTGTAACGTTTTCTAGCAGATGAGAAAAAGACTGAAAACTGCTGGGGTTAAAAGCAAGGTTTCACATACTTTTTAAAGCTAAGATGATACCATGATTTAGCTAAAGAAGCAAATCTGATTACAGAAAGTAGCTGAGAGTCTGTTATACCCACTAAGCAAATGAAAGCTGTGCTTTCTTATAATAACACATTTCTCGCCAACTTCACTGAATAATATTCAGGAATAAAAAAGTATGTGCAAAACCAACCCAGAGCATTGAATTTCCCTTTGGATTTGAAGAGGAAACTCACTAATGAACCAGCTCACGTAATCTTGCATTATTTGTCTTGTCTTTCTTTCAGGCAGTTAGGTCTGTTCTTTCTCCACTCTGTTGCGTAGTAGTACCTGCCAATAGAAAACTGTGGAGGTGGATAATAAGGCTGTTAAGGACCTTATTAAACAAGAAGATTAAAACTCTGAATTTCTTTTTAGGCTCCAGATACATGAACAGCAAAAAACTTCTAGATGAAAATGTTGGACACTGAAGTTCTGACTCCTTGCTCAAGCAAGGATAATTGAAGCAAGGGCAAGAAAGGGTCACTATTATAATCAGAGCAGTAGAGAGCCTGTTCTACTGCAAGAGACTTAAGGACTTATCTAGCTTCAAAAAGGCTTGCTTAGCTTTCCAAACTGAAGACTTTCTGTAGGTAAATAAGAGAAGCAAATACCAGGGCAGAAGACAGCTACCTTAACTATATTGGCACAAGAACAAACCAGTACACACTAGTTAACAATTAATGTAAACTGAAAAATAGAAGAATGTTTCTATCAGAGCTGTAATGACCAGGAATATCCTGCCAGTAGGAATAGTGGGGGCAAAGAATGTGACTTGGTACAGTGGAGCCTGATTGTCTCATGAAGCATAGCCCTATTTGAGTAGTAGGTGATCACAATCCATAACTTAAAAATGTTTAAATTCTGTAATGGAGGTTCTTTCATCCTTATGAAAGCCCACTCAAATAATTCAGACACTTCGCAATGACTTAAATGCTGTCTGGATCAGGCTTTGAAGTTGTTCTCCTCCTACCTTTGTTTTTGCCTCACTAACTTCTATTTTAAGAGAGAAATAAAAAGATTAGTGTTACAGTCCTTTACAGAAACATATGAATGCCCACTTCTTTACCCATTATCATAACAAGCTGTATGTATTCCACACATGTTCTTCACAGTATTCATGGTATTCTACTTCTGACAGGAAAAGTTGTGTTCAAAACCATTTTTGAGGCTTCAGGTCAAACAAGTCTAGAGAGATTCATCAGTAAGTATACATCTACTTGTGCAGGAGGAGAATATGGTTCTGCCAGCATGGTCGTCCTCAGCAGTGACTGGGTCTTCTCACCTTGCCTTTTGGTAGGTTATGCAAAACAGAATTAATAGGGTCCCTGAGACAGCATGGGGTTTGATTACAGAGAGCTGGAGGAAGACCCTTCAGACATCCTGCAGTGGCTGATTAGGTGACAGGCAATGTGGGCATTCATGAAGCACATGGGAGAGTAGAGAAAACAGGGCAGTGAGGAGACCAAAAGTAAGAATTAAGAAGGAAGGAGATAGAAACCCTTTGTTATGTGTCAGGTGGAATAGAATTTCCCAAGTTCCAGCAGAAAAAGCAGGATCCCAGAAGAGGGAAAAAAAAAAAGAAAAAAAGAAAAAAAAGAAAAAAAGAAAAACAAACAAACAAACAAACAAAAAACAATAGATTCTCATCAGAGAGAGAGCAAATATCAGGGTTTGCCTGGCATGATGGGAAGAGCAGAGCATCTCAGATGGCAGGAAAAGGGAGGAGGCAACAAAGGAAGCCACACACTTCAGCAGGAGCAGTTTAACAGTGTGCTGTGCCAGCTCACCAACACTTTCAGAACCTGGTTTCTAATGTGAACCAAGGACAAGTTGTGCTTCTGAACCCCTGACCTTCACCTGCAGTGACTGCCCACACTCAACTGTGGAAGCAATGGCTGGGAGGAAGAGGTGTGGGAGGGTGTAGGCCCCACCACCCAGGCGGATCAACCCCGTAAAAGAAGCCAGAGCCTTACAGCTTTCAGAGCTAGCCACAAAACTGTACTCTGCCACATGAAATCTCATTTATTTTAACAAACATGCCTACAAATTGAATGGTTGATTTCTGTCACATCCTGTAAAGACATAATAAGAGCTTTCTACTGTTAATGATTGGGAGGTACTTGAGCACTACTAGGATGGAAGACAAAAGGCTAAATAGGAAGGACTTTCTCTGATGCAGTTTTCACCCTTTGAGCAGCAGTGTTTAGTTTCATGAAATTGTTCTGACATATGTCTAGCACACTAGGAAATAGTAGCAGTTCTTTTTCTGGACTCAAAACCCAGTCCCAAGTCCTGATCCCTGTTAATGGCCAAGTGATGTCTGTCAATTTTGTCAGCTCTGTCTTGAGATAAAAAATAACAGAGACCAGATCTGGGAAGAGAGAGAAGAGTGGATATTTTATTCAAGGGATGATGTATTTAAGCCAAAACTTTTAAAATATATATGCATTCTGGGGAATTTGCTGTTGGCTAATCCTCTCCTGAGAAAAGTAATGATTCACTAGAAGTTCAGATGTTATCACTTAGTACAGAACTTGGCCCATTGTCAGTTGGAAAACCAACGTAATTTGCTGATTTACAGCTAATGTCTTAGAAGTAAGCTTGGCCAGGCATGTATTTCGGCAACATATCTTGATTTTTGAAAAATCTATTAAATACCCCCAAATACCTAAATGGAATAACTGGATTCAGATTGAAGATTGAAAATATATATATATATATATGCAATTTATTAGTAAAGATCATGTGACGTTTTCTTAGCCATTAGAATAGAATGAGAACAGACTGGATGCCTGCCAGTCCTAGAAGTGTAGAAAATTAGATGCCATTTTGCACACAAATCAATACAGTAAGTGGGAAATCTCAGTTCTCCCAAACTCTCTGTAAATCTAGCTGCTAATTGACTGAATTAATCTCTGATCCTGTTTCCATGAAATTATATGCTTAGAATAAGGAGAGACTGGCAATGTTGTGGATGATTAGAGAATATTGCTTTAATGAGCATTGCTCAGCCATGAACAGTTTACTGACCATTAATCTTTGGAAACAAAGGAACAGGCTATGCACTTACAGCAAGGGGAAGAAAAAAATTGGCAGCAAAGAAGGCTTTTAAAGAACTGCTAAGAATGTGATTAGATACACTGATGGTCATTACAACTGTTATCCATCTGTGGCATGTGCTAATATTCCCTCAACAAAATCCACTTTCTTTTCTTATACAGACCATGAATTCTTCACAGATTTGCTTTCTGACAATATTAATGTTTTCTGACTCTGATTCCTTTGTACTCCAAATAAGAGATCTGTCAGTGGAAATTACTCTGAAGAATACTTCAGTTGACAAAATGTAGAAATAGATACGGCATAAAGAACAGTTACTGTGAAACAAAGGTGAGGATAATGATGAGGATAGTTCATGTTTGCTTGGAAATTATCTATACACTAAAAATGGATTGGGATTTCCTCTGCTTTCTATACACACAAGTTAGCCTTGTCATCTTACAGTATTTACCTATGCAGCTACAGAGGACACAGAGAGGAAACTACTACAGAAAGGCAAAGGACAGTTAAGGGTAATTGTAATAGGATTTCTATATATAGTAAGGATGTGAAGCCACTTTTAGCACTTACTCATTCTTTCTTAGTACAGGGTGACAAACTGTCTGATATTTCTTCAAGAGCATTTCAGAAGAGAACCATTTTTAGGCATTATTAGATTATTACTTAATTGAATGCCATGCATGAGATACTAGGCCATTAAAACAAACACAGACCACAGATAGGAGGATGAATTAAAGAAGTTCAAGAAATGAAGTCTAAAAGAATAGAGGCAGAACTAGAGCTAGAGCTAGAGCTGTAAAGCAAGATTTCTGTATGTATTATTTTTTCTATTAACCAAACTTGGAAACTGAGTTATTTATGTATTTCCTCTCAACTGCTTAAAATACATCATTCTAAAAAGCTTTTCTAGGCCATGGCCTAATCATTGGCTGTTAACAATAATGAACCCCTAGGGGCAGATTGTGATTTTGGAAAATTTAGCATGGAGGGTTTCTGCTGTGCATCAGCTAAGGACGAGGTGTTTTTAATTTAACATTTGTGTAGCTCCAGGAATATGTATGGAGTTTTATACAACAAATGAAAAGGTCAACTGCTGATCTGAAATGGCTAAAACTGTAATGAAATGTAGCACCTGAAAGCCATCAATCACATGAGAGTAGAGGAGAGGACAAGAGTTTCACTGATGTCAGTGCACAGGATATACATGTATAGCTTACTTACTGGCTGTTTTTTTAATACAAACACATGCAAAACTGAATCAACTAACACACTTGCAAATAATACTCAGAATTGGAGGGAACCATCAAACAGAGGACTCAAAAAAGGTTAGGGGTGGGAGTTTTTCATTGTATTGTATTATACAGGATGATATTTCCAGAACTGAAACACCTTCCTTGACTTACTATCTACTAAATCATGAATACCCAATGTGTTATGCCAGTATTTGCAGAATGCAGTCCACAGTACACATGGAGTCCTCTCTCTATTTTAGACAATTGTCCCTTTGGCATCTAAGAAACTGGCCCTGATCCTGCTGAAATGAGATTCCCAGCTGAAGAGATGGTGGCCAAAAATCAATAAGAATTTTGTCAGTGACCTGTGTTTCATGAACTGATTCCCAAGGGAATTGACCATGACTTTATTCTGTAAGTTAAAAACATAGTTTATCAACTCATCAACTAATTTCTTGCTGCAGTTGTGCTTGATGCAAGCCTGGAGGAAACGAAGTCTGATCTCCACAAATGTACATTCCATTTAGGGGCAAAATATTCTGTGAAACTAAGAGTCTTATATTGACTGTACATGTCTATCCTTTCGGTAACACTACTTCGGTATTGTTAATATTACATTATTCACATATGCTTTTGAATCACATACTATATGACATAAGAAGATACACTTGATTTGCCTGGCCTGCCATAATAGAATATGCTTCTATCGGTTACATGCAAATCACAAAATGCCTCTGTTGGTGTCTGTACCAATATGCTATTCCAGTTTCTCTGTTATGTGTTGTCATGCTTTAGTTCCAGACTTTCACAGGAGTGAGGTGTGGCATTATGTGCCACCTGCTGCTCTGCACAGGTCTCCTTGCAGAACAGCTAGCTGCCATTGCAGGGATGCAAGCTGTGCGTGCACAGTGCTGATGCACAGAGACTCAATCATCAGGCATAAGCTTAAGGATAAATTCTCAATCAGGACTGCTCATTTTGTCTCGTAATCACAACTGGCAACAAAATTAAAGAATAAATAAATAAAAAGCAATTAACTTTAGTTTGTTAACCTTCCAACATAAATAAAATTTCAAGTATTTGTGGCCTCCAGCTGATGGACATATATTATGAACATATATTTTTCATAGGTGTTGAGCTGTGTACAGTTCTCATTCAACCAAAGCTACAAATTATTGTATATATTATTATGAGAGACCAAGTTTTGCTTCTGGTAATACCAATAAATTCTGCGCTGCAGCCTCCAGAGAGCAGAACCTTTGTCTGCGTGTCTGTCATAACATCCTTGTGCAGCTGTATTCAAAATTTTAATGCTAGCAATAAGGATTTTCTAAACATCTCTTTTGCCAAATGTTAACAGTGTGGTTCAAGTATCAGTCCAAATGGCCACCAAGCCTATGAGGAAGCTTTCTGTTTCATTAGTGTCTGCTGTTCAGCTTAGGGAGGGAAGAAAAATCTCACAGGATTCATGAGACACTTCCCTCAGCTTAGACTTGCCTTTCTTGAGGACAATCTCTTGGGAAAAAGTAAAAATAAAAAATAAATATAAAATAAAAGTTTTACATATATATATCCTTTCTATTTTTTTTGTTACTCCCTTCCCATGGGAACTGAACTCTGCAGTGCATTATCTCATGGCATATCTGCATTTCATGTCTAAGATTCATTTACTATAGGGAATGAAGGTGTGAGATATCTCCTGGTTGTGAAAGACACAACCAAAAGGGGAAGGGTGAGGGTGTTTTCTCTGGGGCATGTCAGAACCAGGAAGTATGAATGACAACTGTAACAAACCTATCTTCAGAAGTTCTGATTGATTCAATGAGTTTTCCCTACCACACTCCTTAAAAAAGTCTGGAAATGGATTTGAGCATAATGACATAGAATTCAAAGTGAGCTCAACATTATACCTTGTGAAGATATTTTTTTAATGTTTTTAACTACCAAATTGTATCAAATTTTAAGATTTGCTCTTAAATCATCAATTCAAACATACGTGTACAATGATGACAGATTAAATCTGAAAATGAAGGTGTAAGGTTTTCCTTTTGAAAATGCATTTATTGTTTTGGGAAGGCATCAGATTGAAGGATCTTGAAGTGCTCTATTTATCTATAGAAAAAAGTGACAAGCTTCACTGCAACTTTCTTCATATTCACAAAAATAGCAGTCCCACAAATCTACTTACAGAAATGATAAATATTTAAGGTACAAGGTCAGAAATATACTGTAATTTGTCTGGTGACAATATTCTATTCAAGTAACTTTATATCTTTCGTATTAGATGATTAATGATCTCAAGGCTTTAGGTATGTGCTATAGAATGACAGTCCTACAATGTAAATATATTAAATAAATTCTAAGGTTCAGAAAATGAAGTGCATGCTCCGGCCAGAGGCAAGAAAGCTCATATATATGTCCGTGGGGAAATACAATAATCCACCAATGACAGTTCAGAAATGTCATTTAATTATTTTTCAAGCCAGAGGTTGCAAAAAGGAGCTGTTTTGTGACTACAGTGGTAAGCAAGTAAGTAGCTTTTAGTTCCACTTCACACCCAGGGTACTTTAATTAAGCCCCAAACTACATGTACTCTAACAGGTTATCTATGCCTGAATCTCAAAGAAAAATGGCGAAATGGCATATTTTTTGAGATACGCCATGTCTCTGCCCCAGCATCTCATCTACACCCTTCAGCAGATACAGTCAATCCCCCTGCACATCCCAGGCTATGCAAATGACTCTTATCTGCAGGCATTAAGTAGTGTTGCTGGACAGCGGGACTAAAAGTGTGACTGTGAACCCAATTCCTTCCCCTAATACCTACCCACTCAGACAACCCACCGCACAGGCACTTTGAGCACTGTCCCCAAGATCCTTGCCACATGTCTCATCTCCATGTACTGGAGAATTTTGCATTCAGTTGGTCTCCACGTAGGTGGTGACCTTCTAAGTGTCCTTTTGACTATGGCCTCTAAATCTTTTTGAAGTTTGCCTATTACTGATTTATTTGCACCGTATCAGCAAAACTAATGAAAAGATGAGCATGCAAAAATTTGTTTTATTATCATAGGCCTTTTTTTTTTTTTTTTTTCTCTCCTGTTTTAACTTAGAAAGAATCAGAAATATTTGGAAAATATTTCTTTGGTAAAGACACTTTTCATTACCTGGTATAATATATCCTTCTTATCACTTTTCAGAGGTGAGAGCAAGGTATCAGTAAGACAAAGAAACAACTTGTTAGAAATCAGCCTATTACAGCATAAGAGAAGCTGGAAGAGAGTCTCAGGAAATTTCAAACAGTAGATAGTTCATGAGCAGTCATCTTTATTATAATTATGTTTCATTCTTATTTTCACTTTGGCCTTTCTCAGTTCCAGGAAATCCTTTCCATAGTTATTCATCTTATCTGTTAAATTCTTTCATTCAAAAGTGCATTTGAATTTATAATGTGTTATATATAATCACCTGACAAAAAAAAAAAAAAAAGGTGGTCTTCAGCTATAATTTATAGTTATGATCATTTTGTTGTGGCTTTGTACTTTCTGTGCTAAAATCAATTTCTGCCATATCTAACAAGTCATAAGATGTGACTTTCAGTACTTCATAGTAACAAAATGTTCTTCTACATGGAACATAAAACTGCTCTTTAGAGTGGAAAATTTTCAGCACTAATATAAACAAAAATTATGGTAACTGCTTTCCATGTGTTCCATTACTTATTTATGACCTACTCTTCTCCTTTTATCTGCTTATTGGGGGAACTTTGAAAAGTAGAAGATATTTGGAGTTAAATCTGGCAAAGGGTGTCAAGGACAACAGGAAGGGCTTTTTCAAATATATCAATAGCAGATGGCAAACTAAGGAAAATGTGAGCCCACTACTTAATGAGGTGGGTGCCCTGGTGACAAAGGATACAGAGAAGGCAGAATTAGTGAATGCTTTCTTTGCTTCATTCTTCACTGCTAAGAGTAACCCTCAGGAATCTCTGACCCTAGAAACAAGGGAAGTCCTAAACAATACAGGAAATTTCTGGAGCACATTCATGACAACTTCCTGACACAGATGATTAAGATGTCAACAATGGCATGTGCTCTCATGGACCTCAAGCTCACGAACAAGTAATAAGTGGTCAGGGATATGAAGATCAGGTGCAGCCTTGGCACAGTAACTTGGGAATATTTCAGGCTCCTGAGAAGAAGGAACAATGTAAATAATGGGACCACAACACTGGATGTCATGATAGACATTTTATAAATATATAAACAGACCCAGCCCTGTTCATATATCTGTTAGGATAAATATGATGGATGGAAGACAGTCCTGAAGAGAAAAGTTGTCCAGGAAAGCTGGTTGATTATTTAAGTTAGTAAAAATAAAAATAAATAAATCAACAGGAATTTCCATTTTATCTAAATATCCATTTATATAAAAGAAAAAATATTTTTTACTATGACAGTGGTCAAGCAGTAGAGATGTTGTATAGTCTCTGTCCCTGAAGATAGGCAAAATCTGACTAAAAATCTGACTGTACACAGCCCAGAGAAATTTGCTCTAGTTGACAATGGCCAGCTTTGAGTGAACAGTTGGACTAGGTGATATCCAGAGGTCCCTTCTAGCCTTAGTGATTCCGTAAAATCCCATTTATGACATTGCTTGGTGAACTGTGCTTTCTACTTTGTTTCGTGAAGGATATGGTGGAAGTGATTGAACATACCTTCCATGAGGATACCCCACTGAATAATATCAAAAACACTTGCAATTAGATAAATGAATTTTACTCTTCCCATATATATCATCTACAAGCTAAGAGAAGGTTAATACACTGTAATTATTCAATCTTACCTTTAGAGAGCGAGAGCGAGAGAGAGAGAGAGAGAGAGAGAGAGATTATATGCAAAGTAATGATTATATGAACTATCGGGAAATGTCATGGATATCAGAATTCAGATTCATTCCACTTAAACTTAACACCCTTAATTTTTATGGACTCAAAAGAGTTGTCACAACGGTATCCTCTTAAATTCAGTATAGAGGGAAGACAGATACTCTTCCATTGTGCCTGTGGTTGTATCTCCAGAGCTACACATGTACAAGTGACAGAAACATGATCTCGTACAGGACATACTGAGCTACCTTTGCTTTCAAAGATTATTTTGCTGTTCAATGAAACACATCACCTTGTGATGGACATGTTAAACATTTGTGCTGAGATTCATCCACCTGAATATAGGCAAAGTGGTAGCTAAATTGGGAAAATAGAATTTGACCATTCCAACTGGTGATGCAGATTGCCAGAATCAATGAAGTAATGCAGTAACACCAAGAGTATATTATTGTTTTGTGCATGTACTCAGAGCTCAATTCTCATTTTCTAGTTGAGTTAGAAATTTACTGTTTGAAATTCATTTTAAAAAGCTTTTCCCTCTAAATAAAAATCTTAACATCTTAACATTTGCAATGGCTGAGAAGGTTTCTAAAAATATTTCTCTATTACCATTCAAACAGAAGAAAATATATAGAGAAAATATTTATTTCATTTCATCCAAAATTTTCCTCAATAATTGCTTACTCATGTGTTCTAGTTATCAATGGTTATGATACATATGAATAGCAAAGCACTAATTAAGTACCTCCAGGCTTCATTCAGTATTCTGTAGATACTCCTAATTTTAACTTATCAATATTACCTGGATAACTATTGTAGTGGGCAGCAGTCAGTCTTGAGACCCCTTTATTTTGCTTTTCCTGTAAAAGAATGTGGTGAGACCTAGTAATAATTTTCATTCTTTTTTTTTTTTTTCTCTTGATTTGATTACCTTTCTAAATGGGCATAAATCAAAGTATGATATTACATTAAAAACATTTCTGTATAACTGAATTTAGAGTTGAACTGACTGTCAGAAGATGTCTATTCCATCTTCCTCACAAAGAGAACTGCTGAAATGAAATCAGGTTGGTGAACCAAATCAGGAAATATTGTGACTGGATTTTTTTTGGAAAAACATAACAGAACTTCAGGAAGAAGTTCTAGGTGTTTTATCATACCGAATGAACAAAAAATCATATTGCATGTATTTATTATATGAAATCCTTAGAGTCTGTGGATGTTTGACATGGAACATATGCATTTTCATTGTTATTTTTGAGCTATTCTTTCTTGCTGTTCTCCCATAGGTGAGATTCTTGCAGAAATCAGTGGGGGATGAGAACATTGATGTAACTGGAAGTGCAAGTCTGAGCAGTACTAGCATATACTTTGGCAAATCAGTATACAGTAAAAAAGAAAGGAAACCAACATAACACAATGAAGAAAAAAAAGAAAAAAAAAAAAAAAAAAAAAACATAACAAAACTGTATTTTCCAACAGTATTTCCAGCCTAGTTTGAATGTCTGCTAAGTTTCTGCTCTTAATTACTTTAGAAAGCACTAACAATCTGAATTAAGCTCCAGGAATATGTTTGACTCAGGCTTTTAGAGCTGACATAAATTCATTAAATCTTCCAAACCAATCTGCTTTGTTACTTTTGGCACATCTGCAATTTTTTTTGTATAATAAAACATTGCATAAAGGGCTTAGTAAATTGCATTTAGCACCATGCCAGCAATGTAGCCCAAAACTCTGTTCCTAAATTAATCCTTTGTCTTTTAGATTTGAAAATCTTTAACAAGGCTTTCTCTCTGTAGAAGTATACATACACGTATATATCCATGTGTATGTGTGTTTACATGTATTTTTTAATATGTACATGAATGCTGACAGGTATTTCCTTTCCTTAAGTGGAGGAAAAAAACCAACCTCATAACCAGTTTCAGCTTTTAAGATAAATTAGAATTATACTGGAAGGATACTTATGAGGAGAGCAAAAAGAATTCATCCCACTGCATAGCAGAGAAATGTATTTTCACCATCTGCTCCTCTCATGAAATCTAGGGATTTGTAAATGGCAGTTTTGTGTAAGAGTAAATCTGAGATTTGGTGACTGCTGCAGAATTTGTAATCTTGAGACAATGTTGACAATGTTCTGATGTTTTAGATTTACATTTTGTACATTTTAAATTACTCTAAGTATCTAAAAGACAGCAAGAGGTAAGTAGTCTGAGCGGATATCTTTGTCCCCCTCATCTGTACAATATATGAATATATGAACAGCTGTGGAGATCTGGAGTGTAATCTTTGTAAGAGAGAGTTGAAATGGTAATTCAGATAGTCTCAACCTCTTGCTTGTGATTCAAATGCTCCCTACTGCTGCAAAATATTAATACACTATTAAGAAGATGTCTTAAAATTAAGCTCACTCTGAGGGAATGTATTTTACTGTTACTAGAGGCTACTACAAAGCATGGTATGAGAAGTGGCTCATTGTATTTAAAGTTCCTGCTTCTATACTGCTTAGCCTTTTTCATGTATCCTGAAAAGATGCTGCCCTTTGTTCTGAACTGCATTGTTTTGTGTGTTACAAAACACAAAGGTTTTCAGAAGTCCCCAACTTTATTTTTTTTCATGTGTCATTTCTATGGTAATGCTAGGAGCAACAGGAGCAGTTCCTGGTCATATATCTATTCAAAAGAAAGTTGTGGGCTTCCCAGGCACTGTTTATTCATCATAACATTCATGGAAATTAAACATTCTGAGTTTTAAGAACCCTTGGATCATTTTAAGCAAAAGTTATTTTACATACTTCTAATCATAAACTACACATAACATTTTTATTGTTGTTTTGTTCATAACCATGCAGCATGTCCTTGCATCCAAGAACATTTTTAAAGCAGAATAATCATGCCTAAAAGTATGTAAAAGGGAAACTAGTCCCAATAATGCATGAACTCAAACTTCTGATCTAGCTGGTACCTCTAATGATCTGGAGCAGGTTTTATGTTGAACATGAAGTCTTGATTCTTACAACCAATACTTCCTGTTCCACAGCTACTTGTGAGTCTTCCTGCTCCAAGTGATATGTTCACTTCCACAGCTGTGGTGATTTAGAAAGAAGAAGGTTCTTCATGTAAGGGCCTTAGCCATGACCTTGAAGTAGTATAGGCATATTTCATGAACCACAGTGCAGCCCAGAACACTTGGGATTTGATGAATTTTCCACGGGAAAAAAAAAAAAAAAAAAAAAGCAGAGGAAATCCGCTTAAGTGGCCATTAATATTTAATAAAGTTTATTCAAATGGCATCTGTCAACCAGACAAGCTTCCATGAACATCTGTTTTGCATTCAGTTTTCTTTATGTATCTGAGATATGGATCAGAAACCAATACCCTTTTTTCACTGTTCAACACTATAAGTAATCATGCATGCAAGAAATTGCTTAAGCTTTCAGCAGTAATATACATGTATGTGCCCCTATAGATATTTCACTTCTTGTCTATCAGCATAAAATCAGTGATTCTCACATGTTTCTGCAAATCAACTGTAGAAGCCATTAATAAGGCATTTGTATTGAAAGGATTCAAAAGTTGCTTTCCTGATTACATTAAGGTCATTAAGGTTTCTGCTTTTGTAGATGCTGTAGTTAAGATAGATACCCCCACACAAATGCATGCTATAAATATTGTCTTTTCATACAGATTTCTGAAGGGAAAGCTTATACAATTTTAAAGTGGAACTTTAAAGACCTAACAAAATGTAGTGAAAAGATGGTTCAGTGAGAATAACTATTACTGTAAGTCTTCCAGCTTGGCAGGCTACTGGGGAGCAGAGGAGAATGATGATTTACAGTTTTTTAAGAGGCTTTTCTTCAGATGGGATACTTACAGCTCCCTTCTCCCATGAAAGATACCTAAAATAAATACATTATTCATGTTTTCATGTTTTCGGCAAAACTTCTGCGAACAAGTGCCTTTCAAAAGGGAAGGAATGAACAGTCAAACAGTAGTTGGAAATGTTATCTGCTATTTGTCAGAGTTGTGGGAGAAAGTGAAGAGAATTAACATAATACACCCTCACTGGCTGATCTTAGGAAACTCTGGATCAGTGTTTACCCATCTAAAGCCTTTTCCTTGTATTTGAGGACTCTAATTCATTGTGACAAAGAGAAAATTCTTATTAATGTAATAACCTCATTTAATCTAAGAGCACTTTTACCTTTCTTATGATTACAAACAGGCCTTGCATATATAAATCATATGTAAATATAATGATCACAGAAAATAATTGTATTTTTTAACCATGAGTGCTTAACATTACGTAGTGCTCAGAACTCATAAAGGAACTCATTCCATCTAAAGGCACTCATACAAAAACCATAAAAAGTATATAATATGTGTTATTAAGCTTTGACCAGTAAGGGTAGTGTTCCCGTCTTTCTATTTTTCTTTATTTTTTTAATTTTGTTCATTTTGTATCAGGCTTAATTTAGACCCAGACAAGAGTCTGCCAATTGTCTGTAAAGAGTCCAATTTAAAGTGAATTACATTCTCCCTGCAATGCAATGTGAATAGTAGTAAATAATAAGTTATAAAGAAAAGAGATTATCCAATGCTACAAAATCATGTCATGTGAACCACTACTTTAGAGAGATGGTGGAGTTGTGGCTAATGATAATAGTTGATAATGATAATGGTCCAGTGTGGTATCATTCCCCAAACCACTCAAAAACTGATAGCAACAATGCAGAGACTTAGACTGTGGCCTACACACATTTGAGTGCTTGCATGGTAGGACATTAACAGTAACACCCCATCTTTTATTCTTTTGTACGAAAGAGAGTGGATAAGGTTCTAAAAGGTGTGTAGGTTCTTTGATTTAAATGGGAATTGATCTCTGAAAGTTTACTGAATGCCAAACAGAATTAATTGATCTTCATAAGACCAATGCAAAGTTGGGAGCTATTATACATGAGGTTTTAAGTATAAGTTTTATATTTGGAAATTTAGAGCTAGGAAAAATGATGCAGTAGACATGATATTCCATGGCCCTCCACCAGGAGCACTTTGCATTTGATTCTCTCAAAAATTAAACAGCTTGTACCTAGAAAGGCTAACTCTTGACATCTAGTTTTCAATTTCAGAACCTAACTGTAAATTCTGGTAACCCATGGGCCATCAAAGCTTAAGGCAATAATTATGCAGAACAAATTATTTTCATAAATTTATTCCCATGATACTCCTGACATGTTACCTTTAAAAGGAAAGAAGGAAGGAAGGAAGGAAGGAAGGAAGGAAGGAAGGAAGGAAGGAAGGAAGGAAGGAAGGAAGGAAGGAAGGAAGGAAGGGAGGGAGGGAGGGAGGGAGGGAGGGAGGGAGGGAGGGAGGGAGGGAGGGAGGGAGGGAGGGAGGGAGGGAGGGAGGGAGGAAGGAAGGAAGGAAGGAAGGAAGGAAGGAAGGAAGGAAGGAAGGGAGGGAGGGAGGGAGGGAGGGAGGGAGGGAGGGAGGGAGGAAGGAAGGAAGGAAGGAAGGAAGGAAGGAAGGAAGGAAGGGAGGGAGGGAGGGAGGGAGGGAGGGAGGGAGGGAGGGAGGGAGGAAGGAAGGAAGGAAGGAAGGAAGGAAGGAAGGAAGGAAGGAAGGAAGGAAGGAAGGAAGGAAGGAAGGAAGGAAGGAAGGAAGGAAGGAAGGAAGGAAGGAAGGAAAAGTCAGTATTTTCTATAAGCTGTCTATGCTTATATATTTGCTGCTTCTTTTCTACCTTGCAATGTCTAACTACTAGTTCAATTAAAAATAAATAAATAAATAAAAAGATAGCAATTTAAACCAGACATAAACTGTTTCAATCAATGAATTTAAAATTGGACTACTTGCCACCATAATTCTACCAAGCCATTTTTTAAACCTTTCTAGAAGATTTTAGCTTAAAGCAATGAGACTATTACAGCTGGGGTTACTGCGGTGATCAGATTTCAAAGCTTATATTGGTGCATAAATTATGGATCAAAAAATATACATATTATAGTGATAATGTTTCAGCTACAAAAATATATTATTGTTTTAGATATATTGTCAATTCCAGCATTGTTGGACAGCAAAAGGCAAATTAATTTCTGTGATGTTATCAGAGCATTAATCTCCATGTCTTAATAGGTCTTATCTATCTCTAATTTCTATGCTTTAACAAATCAAAAGAACTTGAAATTTACCACCTCATACAAAAATATAGTAATTATTGTAGAGAGTGCACAAATAGAAAACTTAAGAAACAGCTGAAAGTTCAGCCTTTTGAGCTGGTTTAAGATACAGAGAACTGCAGTAGTGTTTTGGATCCCTGACATCTTGTTTACATGGGCCTTTGGCTCATGATGTTAGCAAGCGAATGCCAGCTCTGTTCTGTGGATCTGGATAAGGATTTGTGCACTACTTAAAATATACAAGACCAGATGCAGTAGATTCATTCACAGGTGGCACAGCATTCTACAGGTTAATCTCTTGTCACCAATGGACCATGTTGCTTAAGTAATAATATGTTAATCCCAACTTCTAGTACAAGGAGGTTAATATGATGCCACTGCTTTAGTAGTTACTACCAAGACTGACTTACACTAATGGAAAATTGATGAAACAGTTTATCAAAAGTAACACCATCTGGAAAAAAATATGCAATTCATTCTTAAACTAAATCTGATAAGCAAATAATTTAACTCATTTGTCAAGTTCAAAAGCAATTGGAAACTCCAAAATAAATATTGCTTTTCTTTTCAGCCTCAGAGTTAGAAACTATATTAATTTTAATAAAAGAACAATGTTTTCTGTTGGGGAGGGAACTGTGTCTTTTTCTGGCTGATAGGGTATTTTAGATGAGCCATGCTTTCCTTTGATGTGATGGTTGACTTAATCTCTTTCAACTCAGCTTTCAGATTCAGTGTGCAGCTAGCAACCCTACTGATGTTGTTTATGCTTAACATTTTTAATGTGATTTATTTTGCATGTTTTCATGTTAACATTGATGTTCATCATATTGCAAGACTAACTGTAAGTAGAAGGATGAGGAAATGGAAGTGCATCTGTTACTTGCTTTCTCTGCTTGGCACCATTTTACTGTTTGGATCTCTGATTTCCATGGAGAGAGATTTGGAAACTGCATTCCTGTTTTACGATTTCTCATGCCTTTAGGGGAATTTCTTACCCAAATCATGCTGCTCTGAAACAAGCCTCCTGCTGATAAAAATCCATAGAAATTGCTTTTTATCTTGTTGAGTTACATATAGTATGCTTCCCCCAACAGATGCATTAAATATGCACAGTAACATCACACAGTTACTATATGAGTACTTTCTCTTATAAATCAGATACAGTGCCAGATTCTAGCTATAACATGTACATTTGAAAATGTGTTTTTGACAGTGATGAAAATGTCTGTCTTGGCTCAGCATGAGCATATAGACAACCTCATCCCCTGAAAGAATACGTCATTTTTAGTGGTGCCAGTAGGGGCATCTACAGCAAAAGAGCTCTGTGCAGGGATGGATGTCATGAGCAAATTTAGTCTAAAGGTCCATGTTCCTGCTTTTAGACTTCAGTGTTTTGTTCATATTGCTCTTTTTGAGTATATTATCAAGAAAATTGGATTCATTTCAGAGGGAAGTGATTACCTGCCTCCAGAAAGAATCTGGAAGTGAACTAAGACCTCTAAACAAAACAGAGAGGTAGTTATTTGAACGTATACATGTATGTATCCTCAGGCTGTGATGTTGGGGCTAATGGAGGAAGTTATATTTCCCCAAATCACTGTAAATTAATAAAAACCCATATTCCCATATTGTTTTTGAAAAGAGATTGCTTTTGAAATATTACCATTAAGATAGAAGTTGAGATATTGTAGGATCTGTTAGAGGTGAGATAAGCAAGAGCTCAAAGATGAGGAATGTTTTCTTAGATGCTGAAAAATTAATTTCACAACTCAAGATCCCAAATTTTGAGGAGCACCTCATTATTCCTATGCTTTGAGTTTGTAATCTCCCCATCACATGAATTTCTGCATCTTATATGACAGCAAAGGCAGTATTGGCACTTACTTGCTTTCAGACTAACATCAACTTTTCTGTCATGTCAAACATTGTACTGAAGGCAACAAATCACCTCCTTCCCAATTCTAAACCTTCAGAGAAGCATGGGACAATTATAGGAGTATGTACTTCCATGACTACAAGATAAATCATTTTGCAAAAAGCAAACCACAGCCATGGTGCCGTTGCCACATTTCTATTAATAGCAGTGAAATATATCAATGTCTGTTTGCTTACAGGTATAGTAAAAAAGGTATTTTTCTGTTAAAAAAAATATGTTTCTCATTACACTTTTTATAAAAAAATAGTTGGACATGAAGGACACAGAGTAAAGCAGAAGCAATTTCAATCTGCAAGATCGATAGTAAATAATCCTTTTGAAAGAACATAGGTGTATGTTTGCATCTAAGAGATATCATATGTAACACCACGTACAGTGTATTACATATATTCTTTATACACAGTGGATCCTGTTTATTCCAGGTGTAATTTACTGCTACCTGAATTATACTGTCCTTTTCAAGTACTGACAGTACTGACTTTATAAAGTACTAGAAGTCAATAAATAAATAAGTAAATAAATAAATAAGAAAATATTTACTCTGTTTTAATTAGAACTTCTGATGAAATAATAGCACAATTTTTTGTCTTTATAACTTCCTCATGCAATGCTACCCCCTTATCATAAAGACATGCAAAATGTAGAGTATCATTGCCCTTACAGTAAATTCTTGATTTTTTGTTGGTGGTAGTCTTTGTTATATGGCTTTCAGGAAGTGGAAATAGGCCTCTGCATAATTTCTGTGTAGATACAAGCAGTTGTAAATACTCCAAAGCCTCCATTCCAAGTCTTTATCATAAATTGGCAGGTGCTGGCAGTTAAAAGAAAAAATATGTGTGTATTATGAAATTGTCATCTAGGAAAGTTATTTCCTTGGGAACACCTAGAGTATTATGTATTTGTGCCCTGCTCAAGGGTTCTTTGAGGATGACTTTTATTGTCCATAGTCATGCTGCAAGTAGCTGTATTGTAACAGTTAACACCTGACAAATTTATTTTCAGGTTTATTTCTTAAGTTTGAGTGAACTGTAGAAACTCTGCTGTATACATGCAGCCATGGAAACCGCTGGGGTTTCTGTGGCCTGGCAGTCAGTTTGACAATCAGGAAGATTCGGCAGACATTTGGGACCTTCTTTTGCTGCTATTCAACACTTATTTCCCCTTCTGCAATCAGCTCCTTATTGTCCATACATCTGGGGAACACTGGTTTCTAACAGTAACTCATTTCAGGTTAAGACCTTATATTTCTCTCTACCACTTCATATTCTGCTTGGCTCCCAGAAATGGTCACATTGTGAGGAGGCCGAACCAGTAGCACAGGACTAATGGCATTTAGAGATTGGCTTTCCACAGCTCTCATCACAGTGCATTCAGAGTATAAATGTAGACTGAAAACTAGCTCTCCTTTGGCTCCACTTAACAGGTGAAGAAACAGCCACAGGGTGTGAAAGTGTGAACATGTGGGAGAACTCTGTAATGCATTGTATTTCCTTGATGCAGTGCTCCCTCCAGCTGGAGAGAACGTCTTGATTCATGAGGGCACATCTACCACCTAAACTAAGCAATGTTTTTTCTCCTCCAGGGTAATATACTTATGCAATATAATTAGTATGTGGCACAATCACAAATCCCAACAGCTTGCTGAAATTCATGAAATTCAAGAAGTAATACTTTCTGAAATTATATCTAATTTTTATATACGCTTAAAATTAAATTAAATATAATTTTAAAACTAGTGATCCCTTCTGTAAAGACTTTAAAATGACTATATATGTATATCTTAATTGTTTCTCAATGATGAGGAAAGCATAAATGTCTGAACAGAATTGCATCCCTGATATTCAATTTGTGTGTGAATGTTTCAAATCATCTACATTATTATTCTTGATAGTTACAGATACTGAAATAATATTATCTTACACATTCATGAAGCAGAGAAGATAATTCATCTATCACATCTTGGAATTTTCCTGAGGCATTGAGTAGAAATAGAATACTCTATACTGTTCTATACGCTGCTTGAGAGAGCCTTCCCATGTGATAAAGAATGCTGTAATAAAGTTATTAATTTTTTAGATGAATGTCCATATAATCCCTTCAATTCATCTTTTGTCCTTTTAAAATCCTATGGGACATTTCCATAAGGATGATTTTCAAAGTTGCTTAGCAGACAGAGCTCTTGCCTAAGCTTCCAGGGGCTTTGGTCGGTCAGAAAATCAGCAGGCTATGCCAAGAGCATTAAATAAGTATTTTTACATTCGTCTATATTCATTCCATAGGAAAAAAAAAAAATGTTTTTTACTAAATATATGTTGTGACAACAGGAATACTGTGTCCTTGTCAATAGCTGCATGATAAAACAGAGACATCTACTGGCTAAAACACAAAATAGGAAAAACACCAAAATACCTTTTGTGGAATGCTAGATTAAGGCTTGTCAGACTTCCTTTGCCTCCTCGCTCCACTACTGATGTCCAAAATATGTTTTCCTTTAAATAGGCAGCCTTCTTCCCTTGGGGATCAACACATTCCAAATAACTCTTATCAAGGTATTCAAATTCCATTTGAGTACTCTGGTTGAAGGCAATAGCAAAATTTCCTTTGATTTCCTGAGAACAAAACCAGGCTCCACGGCACAGGTAGAATATGAGTGTTTGAAGAGAGATTATATATGAGTGTTTGAATAGAGATTTATACGAAACTAGACAAAACTTGCCTTCTCTGCAGAACAGTGAATATTCAGCCAGTTTCTGGCCTACCTCATAGGAAAAAATGGACATTCCTAGAACACCCTATTCAGCACCTGCCCAGATTATGCCTGCTAAAATCTGAGTCTAAATTATGGCCCTAAATTTGTTCATGTAACTTGTAGGCATTTTTCTATCTAGTATGTAGCTAGTCTGAGCTCACAGCAGCATGAGCAGTACCTTATAATAATAATTTAATAATAGATAATATATTTTGTGAATCAGATCTTCATAACATTACCACTTCACCTTTCAAAACGTGATGTGAGGACTTCTATATATTTGTTTAAAGAGCATTGGTACACTGTGAACGTGCTACAGGATACATCAGAATACATAAGGCTTGAAATAAATAAATAAATAAATAATAAAGGCTTGAAAATGGTTTAAAAAGGCTTGAAATGGTAGAACCAACATTTGCATTTTATACCTCCTCTAGGTCATTTTATCTGGGGAATGTTTATTATGCATTTTCAAAATACCATATTCCAAATGGCTTAAATAAATTTTCTAATTTAAAACATGATCATACAATGAACAAAATCAGAATGTTGGCTTATGTAGGAATAGAGCATGATTATCCAATAAAGATTGTACATACCCTACAAAAGAATCACAAATGCATAGTTATGACTTCATACTAACTTTCTGCAGCTTCAGTTAAATTCTGACTATATAGAGAAAGAATCTGAACAGTTTAGGGCATAATTCAGTCCCTCTTGTGCTATCAGATGTCACTTGGGGTGTCGGTCTCTACCATGCCTATCTGTCATCCTGTTTGCTGTAATGGCTATCTTGGCATGGCTTTGTAAATCTTTCCTGAGGCTGGAATACTTAGCCCTTTGCTTAATGTCTAACTCAGCCAAAGAACTGTTCTTAATCTATGCCTATCCTTGCACATCTTGTCTGCGTAGCCACAGTGGGAGATGAAACTCCTGACAGCACAGCTTTAACATTCTTAACCACATCAATGACAAACTTGAAAAAGAAGGCAAGGAATTCTACTCAAAATACCTAGCACTGTTCCCAGATTCATCCCATCAGTCTTTTCATGATAGCTCTACCAGGACTGTTTCTCCGTGGTTAAAAAGAAGACCAAAGCAGCACAACAATGTCAAGCTCCTCATTTGGAATAAAGGTTGGCTAAACTCTGCATGAATTTATAAAGATTTTGACTGTATCTTTTCCTAAATGTTTGGAATTCCATAGCTGCTGAAGTTGAATGATTAGAAGACGATAAACACTAAATTCACTACCAGTTATCAGCAATTAGATCTGATTATACCTCATTTGATAGGGTACTCAAATATTTACTACACCTTCAGAGGCTCTCTGAATCTATGGCTGGCTTAGGCCTTATTTTAAGTATCCTGTTTCCACTAAGGTGCTTAAAGCTTCAGAGTGCAATTTTACTTAATAGTGGTAAAACCCATGCTTCCTGAGTTACATCCTTTCAAACAGCAACAAGAATAATGCAAACAGTTACAAAAGATCCAACATTCAGGTTCCTTAAATGATTTGTGGTAGGGAATATCAGAGATTGAGTTCCATGAATGTATTCAGCAGACTGCTGTGTGTTGTAATGTTACTCCAACAGCACTTACTCAAGTTTGCCATCTGATTTTTGATGATGCTGATACTTAAGCTGCTTAATATTTTATGCAAGAAACACAGATTCTGTTCTGTGACAACTTCATTGTTTTTGCTGTCCTTGATGGTTTGTTTAGAACTAGTCTAAACAGGCTTATGTTCTGCCTCAGTGTGCAATGTAGAATGCTCTGAATGCTACCTTTTGTTTTATGTTTACATAATACTTTGGCTTTACTAACTGCTTGGTTTATTCTCGTTTCCCAAGTGGTCAATTTTGCTTCGCAGTAATTTATTTTTCTGGTGCTGAATGTGGTAGGAAATTTTCACAGTACATCTACATCTGACTAAATCAATTTTGTTTCTTTAATGGTTGGATTAAGACTAGAATCTTATTTAAGCTGATGCATATTTTCTCATCTTTTAGAATTAATTTTCCTTAATAGTGTATTTAACTTTTAGGGTTTTATTTAAGAAAAGAGATTCTAGGCTTTAAAACTTAATGAAAATCATAATGCAGTGAACCAGAGACAGGAGGAAAAAAAAAATCTTTAAAATGTCAGCATGAGATTGAATGGTTAAGAAGTTCCTTCTGTCATAGGGAAGTTAGAAAGGAATTATCAAGTAATCGCGTTATTTGATGACTGTGCTATCAGTATGCTTTGGTAAGATTGTTGTATACTTAGAAACATACTGTAAAACATTATCATACTAAACATTATCATACTAAATATATTTTAATAAAATATACTGAAAAGATATCAATTACCTGCAGTATAATATTCTTTAAAGATTTGTAAAAAGAGACATAAAACAAAAATATTATATATCAGGACTTGACTCTTAAGTTAAATCAAAGTTCCTTTTAGATATATTTGTATTTGCAAATTTGTATTTACAATTTGCAAATTGTATTAATTCAGAAAGCTGAAAACCCCACAGTGAATTAAGTCCTTTAGGTTGTGAGTGGAAAATATATATGTGGCAATTTCTCTCTGTAGGATAGAATTTATTCTTTCCAGGAAATACAAAAATGAAAGGCTAATAAACAGATCTATTTATTAACATCCACTTTATTTATTTATTTGTTTGTTTGTTTAATTATTATAAGTCCATAGTCCCCATTGTTATGGGCAAAGTCTTAGAGGCATGAAATATATGTAACTAATAAAGCAACATGTGCTAGAATGTGATGGCATCCTCAAACATATGATATTATATGAAAGATTAATATATTTCTGTTGAAGCTATAGCTAATATTTTTAATATCATAAAAATGAGCTTAGCCCTGAAGAGGTCAGGCAGTTGGACTAGATGATCTTTGAAGGTCTCTTCCAACTGAACTATTCTGTTCTGTTCTGTTCTGTTCTGTTCTGTTCTGTTCTGTTCTGTTCTGTTCTATTCTAATGAGAAGATGTATCATATAGTGTATATTTCGTGTAGAAGTCTAAAATGTTCGTATGGAAAAGAGAGAAAGAAAGGAGAGGCACCTTACAGTTAGGAGAAAAAAAAAAGAAAAAGTAGAAGAAGATAGATAAAATTTGTAGGCCTTTAACTACACATGACTATATCGCAAAGGAGACAGCAACACACTATATTCATTTCCCTAACAATTTCTCTGATAACACAAGCGTGGGGAAATATTGGCATACTCTTTATATAAAACTATAGATTGATGTAGACATTTTATATAGAGCTGCAGTTCTGACATATATATAGAAGTTGACATGAAGCCAAGATAGAAAAACTATTTTAAAAGTGTGAGTAAATATTACGTCTGGCTTCTGTGCCTGTCATAATTTCAAATACGGCTGACTAGCAAATCTCTTTGATAGATAACAGCAGTCTTCAGGTGGGAGGTCATCCCTGCTCACTGTATTAAATTGCTAAAAGACAGTTTCAGACAATGGTAGAAAGATAATAGAAGGAGGATATTTTAGCAATAATCATAACATGGTTGTCAGCAAATTAGATTTGAGCGTACACTCCAGGTTAATAATATGAGGTCTCAACTGGAGACAAATTTCATTAAAACTAAATGATAAATACAAACAGTGACAACCAAGAAAATGAATTTTCAGTTTTCATAGTATCTCTTTTTGAAAACAGTTACATACAACTTTATGTTTTAAGGTATATGTTAACATCAAAATGAGTAATATCAAAATAAGCAGATCTGAGTACACCAGATCTGAGGATTCCTCCCAATATGGAGATTGAACCAAAAGTTCTTAGAGCTAAGCTATTCATTTTGTTTTATTTTTCATTGCTCCTGTTTGTTTAGCTCCACCACATTTGGAGCAAAACAATTACAGTTTTGCCAGTTTATTAATAGCCTACTTATTAACACATAGTAAAAAGACATCTCTTACCCCTGGAGACATTTCACAACCTACTTCAACGGTATTTTGTCTGAGAAATATTGTGCCAGCATTGTCTGTTTGTTTTTTGTTTTGTTTTGTTGCTGTTGTTGTTTTGGTTTGGTTTGTTTTATTCCAGTATCATCTTTGTAAATGTTTTATTTTCCATACTTTCCTCTATTTGAGGTGATAGCATAAAATGGTTCTGCAGTGTAAGTGGGTGCATCACAATAGCTCACTCTTGGAATTCTTCACTCAGAAGATGGTGAGGCACTGGAACAGGTTGCCCAGAGAAGCTGTGGATGTCCCATCCTTGGAGGTGTTCAAGGCCAGGTTGGATGGGGCTTTGGGCAACCTGATCTAGTGGTTCGGGTCCCTGTCTATGGCAGAGGGTTGGAGTTAGATGACCTTTAAGGTCCCTTCCAACCTGAGCCATTCGATGATTCTTGTCTCTGCCCGCATTCAGCACTGCGGCAGGGGACAGCTCCCCGCCCCTGCCCGCGCCCCGCGGCTCCTCTTCCAACCTCCTCTCGCTTCCCTGGAGCTGACCGTCAGCCCAGCTGCTGGATGGAGAGCAGAGTCGCGGAGCATCCTGCCTCTTCAGTTTGTTAGGGGAGGGAGGGGGGAGGTTTGGCTTGGTTTGCTTTGCTTTGCTTTTGAAAAAGTTTTGAAACCCTAAACGAAATTTAGGGAGGTCAAATGAAACTGGCAAAAAGCTCTGCAGACATGAAATTATTTTATAAAGCCTTTAGCATGACTCCTGAAGTTATTTTTTGTGTGTTTATCTGTAATGTGGAATTAAATCCCTCCCACTCTTATAGAGCAAATAAAACTTTTGCTAGATATACTTTATATTTTCACCTATACAAAATCAATGAATTGATTAAAATAGTTGCATAATAATTATGAGCAAGTACTAGCTCCACTGCTTTCAATAATGACTGAAAAATTCATGGATTTATGCAAATCCTACTAAAAAAAATTAAAAAAAAAAAAAAGCAGTAGCAGCAATTCCCATTAACTTCCACCAGCTCTGGATCTGCTAGCTCTTCTACATTAAGAAGTAGTGGGAAAATTGCTATTTATCATGACATAATTGATTTCAAGCATCCAGCTGAGATGGCCTTTTGCTATTCTACAAAAAATATTAGAACTGACTCAATATGGCTCTTAATCTTTGTTAGCAAATCCAAGAAATTCTGAGTGGCATTGTGTTAAATAAACAGTACTCAGGGTTGTCTCCATTCATGCTGAACTGAATAAATACGCTTCTTCCCAGGCTGTGTAGAGAGCCTTCATCTGTGACTACTTAAGGTCTCTGATATTTGCCAAACAGGTCCCTCAAGTATCATCCTCATGTCATGCTCATAATCACTTACAGCAGGTTTCTTCAGGCCTGTGTTGCCACTGATTGTGGTGGAGCTTGGCTGTCCAGCTGAGTAAAACCAGCCCATAAATATATCCAGTAAATTTTAGGGATATGTACTTGATTTTCTACTATGTACCTAATACGCCACTAGTATTCTAGTGAACTTTAATGGTCTCCATATTCAGATGCATAGAGGCTCAGTTCATACTCCCTGGGCCCTCATTTTCCCATGTTATCCAGGGGAAGATTGGCTTATACCAAACGACCTCTGTATTCAGCCACAATCAAGTGGACAAAGCCACATTTTACTAAATCTTGATGCTGAAATTCTAGGTCGTGCAAACCCTAAAGTCTTTCTTCCTTAAAAGAATAATTAAGTCTGTAAGTAAATTCAGTTTGGCCACCACAGAGTGCAGGAAAGACATATTCTGTTACTGTTATCTGAATAGCATTAATGCAAAAAGCAGTAATTTACCTGTGACAGAATGCAGGAGAAATGCATTTTTGTTACTGTTAGTTTAAACCAGAAGTACACCAGGCTACGTAAAATGGGAACGTTCCCTAAGCAGATTTATCCTCTCTGAGGATCTAGGTCTTCTAAGGCAAATACTAGTCTATGGAATGGAAAGTTCAGCACAACGTGGAAGACCAGTAGACATGGTAAGACTTTGTGGAAAGAAAAATGAGTTCATGCAGGGCTCTCAAGCAGGAAAGGATATCAGTTACACAGAAAGGCTTCATGATTGAAATTCTGAAGGAAAAATTATGCCAAGGCAGTAGTATTCTTCCAGCTCAGGTAGACCTGACCTAGTAGTATAAACTGGTTTTAAAATACCTAGCTCAAATATAACTGTGCTAAGAGGTTTCAATGACCTAATGGTAAAATCTCACCTAAAACTGATTACTCTTTCTTCTGCTAGACTTATTATCATCATTGAGATCATGATTGTTTTATCATTAGTCTCCCATACATACTGAAATTAGTATGCAGCAAACAGCTACTCCTCAGACCTGTGGGACCTGAAGGTCAGGTCATTTTGCAGAAGTGGCTGTCCTGTTGACTACCTGCCCTCATCTTCATTACGACAGGTGTTGGTTCCTAGTCTGTGCAGGACAGCCCATCCCTGAACACATGCCACTTAAGAAGTGACTACTCAGGTGGAGCCACCATTGAACTTCATCGAACCATGAATAAGCGTCTAGAAGTACTTGAATTCACTAGCTTATTGAGAACTTGCTTCTGTCAGGCTGAGATGAAGACAGATGAGTGACTGCTCATCTACTGGTGAAATAGTAGTCACTTCTCATAGCTGAGGATATGATAGGGAGTATACATGGAGCTAGACAAGAAATCTTCAGTGAAAATCTCCTAGATGAGCATTTCTGCCCTAAGCTTTTAAGGTGACATTCATCCCAGTGCAAAGAGACAAAAGAAAAGGCTGCGCATCACTTAGTCCCCAGATGAGTACAACAAGAAGAGCTAATGTCAGGCTTAATGAATATCCCCGAAAGATCAATGCAGATCATTCAGATGGAGTCCTTAAAAATATTAATAATAATGATCCATGGAAAAGAGGAAATGAAAGGTCAGAATTCTAAATAATGTCATCAAGGAAAGAGATCAAGAGTAGCAGAGAGAAGCTGTTCAGTGATTACACATGTTGTCAGAGCCATTATCTGATATGTTCTTGAAAGGGCAATTGTGATAGAGCTGTAAGATGAATTAAATTCATGTTGTTCTGTTAAATTATTCCCCTCTCCTCCATCATATTTTTCAAAAATTAAACACTGTAGTCTATGTGGACTGTTAGACCTGTTCCTGGCATCTGAAACCAGAGGTTATGCTATAGAAGTAGAAAGAGATGAAAGGTGTACTCCGAAAGGGTAGATATGCATAAATAGTGGAAATTTTCCATTTGTAGTGATGGTTTGCATAACTACAAACATAATTGTAATATAACTGTAACACAACTGCAAAGGAAGCTGGGAGCCCTGTGACTGGCTAAGGACAATTTTGTACAAGATACAGCATGGTTTTCTGGCTACGGGTTTCTCTGAAGAACCTAAACCAACTTCATCTATCTATCTGCCCAAATTGAGATCTAAACACACTTATCCCAAGAGCAAACACTTCTGAGAATATATAGGCAACTATAGCTAAGTGCCCAGGAAACTTGATTAGTTCTCCAAAAATAACAGTTTGCTTATAAGTCTTTAAGGAGCTGAACAATGACTCTTTGTCTTTTCTGCTTTTCTAAAGCCAGAGCTAAAGATACTGCCAGAATGCTTTAAAAGAAGATAATGTCATAAATTTAGATGCAGAAGGAGAAGAATATGTAATGGCTTGAAAAACTTCAGTGCCTATGCAAACTCAGATCTGAAAAGTAATGAAACTTTATTGTCATCTGTTACTTAAATGGTCTAGATCCTACCCTGGAATAAAAATTTAGGAAACATTGCTAATGCTGTTTTAACTTAATTACAGTTTGAAACCTGTATTAATCAAATATACTGCCTTGGCTGTTAGATATGGCTCAAGTGAATTTTCCCCAAGTGTGAACTTAATGTATACTTTTTCTCTGCTTTATATAACAATTGCACTGGTGTCTTGATTATGTCAGAAGCCTTTTCATAGTGTTAGTTGTTGTGGAACTGCAAGGAGCAATTTGAAGCCTGTTCTATTATTATCTTTATCTTCTGCCTCAGTTTGTATGCTCTTTCTATGCAGAAGTCCTCACAGTGCTTGCAATACTGAGTGATGAGATGAGAAAGTATATTGCTTGGATGCACACAAAAAAAAGCTGAGTTTTAGTCACAATTTCACAATTTAATATTGGAAAACCACTCAGTTTTCAGAAGACTGCTACCACTCCCTGACACCCAAAAAAGAGAAACAACATTATCTGGAGAAGCCTGTTAAGGGATGTTTTACTCATTTAATCAGCAGTAGATTCAAATGCCTTATATTCAGCTCATAAGGAAGGACTTTCAGCATGTCCATTCTTCTGGAAACTTTTTGCAATTTATAAGGAAATATTTTTAAAGTTTAATAAGAGTTGAATTTTTAATGTGTTTTTGTAGAACCATAGCTAAATGACATAAGATGCCAGAATAACTTACTTAAGCAGAATATTGTTTATTTTCTGAAGTGCAAATTAGAAATAACATGTCAAGAATTGCTAAGCTGTTATCATGGATTGATTACCTGAAGTGCACAAAATTTTCAAGGCATTTCAGTCCAGAATACAGTTCCAGAAACATGTCCTAGCAGACAGGAAGTTTTGCTAACAAAGATCTAATCAGAGGATTGTTTTTATTAATATTATTATTATTATTATTATTATATTATTCTGTATCAGCATAGCTAGCCTAGCAGATTGCTACAGACCTTTCTTATAAACTCAGTGCTTCTGTTGGTATAAACTACATCTGTTCAATGGGGATTTACCAGGAAAATGCGATCTGCAGTGTAGACTCAGAAAAGAGAACCACTTCCTCTTCTTCTCATAGTTGCTATTGTTCTTTGTGCTGATTCTCTGTCACTCTTTGTCTAATGACTTAGAAAATTTAATCAATTGCAATAATTAAAACATGCTGTGTGTGATTCATGCAGAACTTTAATTACAGAACAAAGTCTCAGACAAATGAAAGTTTGAGATTCTAGAAGCAGAATAAACCAAAGCACTTTCCTTTGCTGTATGTTTTCCCCAATGGTACTTACATCATACTTACAGATAATATCAAGGGACTGATTCTCTCCCTCTACTCCACTCTTGTAAGACCTCATGCTGTAGTCACCTTGTGTTCAGGTTTGGGCACTCCAAGTATAAAGACTTCAACATCTTTTGAGAAAGTCCAGAGGAGGATCACAAGGATGATCAGAGGGCTGGAGCACCTCTCTTACGAAGACAGGCTGAGGGAGTTAGGTTTGTTCAGCCTGGAGAAGGCTCTGGAGAAGGCTCACCTTACAGTGGTCTTCCAGTACCTAAAGGGGGCCTGCAGGAAAGCTGGGGAGGGAGTCTGAATCAGGGAATGTAGTGATAGGACAAAGTGGAATGACTTTAAACTAAATGAGGGGTGAGTTAGATTAGATGTTAGGAGGAAATTCATCACTCAGAGGGTGGTGAGGCACTGGAACAGATTGCCCAGAGAAGCTGTGGATGCCCCATCCCTGGAGGTGTTCAAGGCCAGGCTGGATGGGGCTTGGAGAAGCCTGGTCTGGTGGGAGGTGTCTCTGCCCATGGCAGGGAGTTGGAACTAGATGATTTTTAAGGTCCATTCCAACCCAAACCATTCTGGGCTTCTATATATATAAAACACTAAAAATCTCAGGCTTGTTATTGTGTATATTTTATTAGAAGAGCTGGCAGAGTTCAGATTTGCATGTTGCCACCATCTGAATACATGGCTTGAACAAATAGCTAGTTATTGTCAATGAAATACTCTGGGTAGCAACTCTGGACATGCAAATTATATATTAAAGACCTATGCAATAACCTGTCTTGTATGCAATTTTAACACTGTCACACAGTGAAAGAAGGGGTGCTATAAAGTGACTCACCTCTTTCCTAGGATCTTTTGTATGCTGGTGAATATTTAGGCATAAAATAAATTCCATATGAGAGACTTTGAAAGACCAGTGTTTCCTAATTAAAATCAATGTGATGACAATCAGATTGCTGTGTTCTCATGATTTTATTTTCTAAGAACAATGCATGTCAAATAATTGTCCTTGTATTCTACAACTTTTTTTTTTCCATACTATTATTAACATGCTGATGCAGGCCAAAATGAGGAAGCCATCAGTTTGACTGACAGAAACTGCAAGCTCAACAATTCAGATCTGTGCCATGCTTAGTATGTGTTTATTTGTTCTTTGAATTTTGAAAGCATAATTATATTATTGAGTAGGTTAGAGAACTCAAGCATGCACTATTTATTTCACAGTAATTTCATTGAAGTGGAGAACCTACTATACTTTATTTAAGCATCAAACCTTTTCACAGTGAAATGTGATACAGCCAACTTTCACAGTCTGGATGGCAGTTGTTGCTCCACAATAGTGTTTCCTTTTGTCTGCCTCTGCCCTGGCTACAGGCCATCACAAATTCCATTATTCAGCCTTGCCTATGTGTTCAGTGTTATTGCCCACATTTTATTTATCATGTTAACAAAATCTTTACTAAGATTGGCCTCTTTTTCTGTTGTGGGTAGCAGAAGCTTTAAAAGGATGTATGACCCCCTAAACAGCACAGATGAACCAGAATATGTCTTCTGGATGGGCTGTTTGAAGAACGAAGACAGTTTGTTCACACCTCACCTGACAGGAGGAATAAATGAATCTTATTCCCCTAATAAATACGACTCAAAAGAAAAATGGCAGAAGCAGCACTGGAAGGGAGGAATGCAAAACTTTCTGAAACACTTCAAAATATAAAAGGTGTTACCTGTTCTGTACTATTTTTAGCTGAAGAGGGATAAATACAGCACATAAGTACATGACGCTAAATATGAACCCTCATGAGTAATTTTGGTTTGTGCTTAGAAAGCCAACTTTGTGTTTATTAACCCACATCTGAAACAGGCTTACTGCTATTTTTCTCACAGATACAATGAGGTGGCATTTCCATCTCTAGAACTGTTATCACTGCTGTGGCCAATCGCTTCCCTTATGCTAATGACACCTGCAGTCTGCCCAGCTGCATCTCATTCTGGTTGGGTATCACAGCAATTTTACCAGACCTAGTGTGTCCTTGGAAGTACACAAAACATCACCAAATGGATTTAACAGCATCATTTCTGAGAAATGAAAGCAAATGCTTTTAAGAATGAGCTTAAACTGAGCTTTAAAACAGAAAATGTTTCATTATTTCTAATGAAAACCTGGATTTACTTAGGACTCCTAACCAAAGCAATAATGTATTTTTATCCAAGTAAAATGTTATAATAGTTTTCTCGTCACTTTAACACTTTGCACACCATCTCAAAGTTGTCTACATGTATATTACCTTGAATATGAATAAGCAAACTTTGTGATAAAAACATTATGTTCTCTGATAAATCTATTTGTTTTCATAATATTGGTTCTGTAAATGAGGATGACCAGCAATTCTGGGCAACATGACAGGGCATCAGGCATCAGGCATGAGGTGCCTGAAACTCACCAAAATGAATGATAACATATTTCATAGAACCCATCTCCTGAGACTGAAATCAAAGCATTATTAATATAAAATATTCATCTACTTCCATATTTTAATGATTATGAGAAACTGGGTTTACTCTCTTCCTACTGTGTACTTTCTAATGTATTAATCCTCTCTAACTAATTCAGAGTCAATATCTTCAGTTCTTGTAACACCTAAAATTTGTCCAGATATTGCAATTAGACAGGCCTAGTCCCCTGAAAAATACCTCTTGTTTTCTTAGTTTTGGCTTTTGACTCATAAATTAATGTATGACTAGGAAGGTATGCACATACTAAACTGACAGCTTACACACTGTATTACCCAATCATTTCTCTGCATTGGATACAGTTTTACATAATTACACTTCATGCAGAAAACTAATAGATTAATGTTCTGCACATTGATAGGAACTTTATATTCTTCACTTGATAATTCACAACACTACATATTACTTTCATTTGTAATTTAAGAAATAGTAAGAGGAGGTATGGCTTGCCTTTCTGAAATGAACTGGCTTACCACAGACAGTAAAACAGTAGGATTTTGACCATGTCTAGATGATTTTAATGTTTTCTCTCTGTGGAAAAATCAAAACGTTAAAACCAAATAATGAATGCAAGAGTCAAAACAGCTTCCATCATTCTGAGTTTATTTGACACAAACAGACCCTGACAAATACACTTGCATCAGTCTAACCAAAACATTGTTTATTTTGTTTTACAGATTTTGGCCATTGTGTCCATTCTGTTCATCGTACTGTCCACTATTGCTTTGTCTCTTAACACACTGCCAGAGCTTCAAGAAATAGATGAATTTGGGCAGCCAAATGACAACCCTCAGCTAGCACACGTTGAAGCTGTGTGTATTGCTTGGTTTACCATGGAGTACCTTTTGCGTTTTCTGTCCTCACCAAATAAGTGGAAATTCTTCAAAGGCCCATTAAATGTCATTGACTTACTGGCTATCTTGCCATACTATGTCACTATTTTCCTCACAGAGTCCAATAAAAGTGTACTGCAGTTCCAAAACGTCAGACGTGTGGTTCAGATATTTCGTATTATGAGGATCTTAAGGATTCTTAAACTTGCCAGACATTCAACAGGCCTTCAGTCTTTAGGTTTTACTCTCAGGCGGAGTTACAATGAATTGGGCTTGTTGATATTGTTTTTAGCCATGGGAATAATGATATTTTCAAGTCTTGTATTCTTTGCTGAAAAGGATGAGGATGCTACAAAATTTACCAGTATTCCTGCATCGTTCTGGTGGGCAACAATTACTATGACTACTGTAGGATACGGCGACATTTATCCTAAGACTTTGTTAGGTAAAATAGTTGGAGGACTTTGCTGTATTGCTGGAGTGCTGGTCATAGCCCTGCCCATACCAATTATTGTGAACAATTTCTCAGAGTTTTACAAGGAGCAGAAAAGACAAGAGAAGGCAATTAAGAGGAGAGAAGCACTTGAGCGAGCTAAAAGAAATGGCAGCATTGTCTCCATGAACCTGAAAGATGCCTTTGCTCGCAGTATGGAAATGATAGATGTAGCAGTAGATCCAAGTAAGCCTGGAGAAGCAGCTAACCCGAAGGAGACAGTCAATGACAACCACCTCTCCCCAAGCCGGTGGAAATGGGCCAGAAGGACAATGTCTGAAACAAGCTCAAACAAGTCTTATGATAACAAATACCAAGAAGTTAGTCAACAAGACTCCCACGAGCAATTAAACAATGCTGCAGCGTCCTCCAGCCCACAGCACCTCAGTGCCCAGAAATTGGAAATGCTATATAATGAAATTACTAAAACTCAGTCTCAGCCTAATCTGAATGCCAGTTACCAAGACCAGTCAGCAAAGCCACCCATGTATGAAGAAGAAATAGAGATGGAAGAAGTTACAGGCCAGAGAGATCCGTTGCCACCCGGACCTACAGACATCATAACGGATATGAGAAGCACATCCAGTATTGACAGCTTTGCCAGCTGTGCCACTGACTTCACAGAAACGGAGAGGTCTCCCCTTTCTTTGTTTCCTAGCTCTCACTTGCAAATGAGATTCCCAACCGATTCTGTTAACCCAGAAGACAACCAAAGAGTAAGGAGTTCTCAGTTTATACCATTCACAAAAGACAGAATGTTTTCTCCAACAGATATCACCTTTGACTATAATCCAATTGACAGAGCTCTTAGTGATGGCAGTGGATCCCAAGCTGTTTCGCATGGTCACTTACATTTTGACACTGCCATGGAAAGCCCCAAAAGTTCTCTGAAAGGTAGCAATCCATTAAAATCCAGATCCCTTAAGGTTAATTTTAAAGACAATAGAGGTGGTGCTCCACAAACGCCACCTAGCACTGCAAGGCCACTGCCAGTGACGGCAGGAGCAGACTTTACCCAGGCTACCCCTCAGCACATCAGCACCATTCTCCTGGAAGAAAATTCACCCCAAGGTGAACGACCTTTACTTGGTGCTGACGCACCAGGACTTTGTCAGGGATCTTCCAAAAAATCATCCCCTCTGTTTCCCAAACAAAAAATTTTCACTTTCCCTTCAAAAGAAAGGAGAAGCTTCACCGAAATAGACACTGGAGAAGAAGAAGAGTTTATGGAGTTACACGGTATAAAACATGAGAAACAACAGGATATCAAGACAAATTGCTGTGGGGATAAACACGGTGATGGCAACCATTTAAGAGAGGAGCCACAGGTCAGCTCTTCACCCAAAAGCATGAGTCACAACTGTACTCAAGACATTTACCATGCTGTGGGTGAGGTAAAGAAAGACAGTAACCAAGAAGGTCACAAAATGGAAAACCATTTATTTGCCCCAGAAATTCATTCAAGTCCAGGAGAAACTGGTTACTGTCCCACACGTGAAACTAGCATGTGACTAGTTACAAGAGCAATAAAAATACTGTTTCTTAAGCCACAGTTAGTAATGCCTATGAACTAAAACATGGAAAGCCTCAAAAAGTGCATAAAATGTTATTTTTGCATGGCATGAAGAATTGTTTAGTTTAAATACTGTTTAATTAAAAAAATAAGACTGCTTTTTGTAACAAATTGAAAACAAAAAAAAAAAAAAAAAAGGAAAAAAATTGACTCAAGAACAGTGAATAAAATAAAGAGAGCTCTGTTAGGAGCCAGTGTTCTGCAACATCTGACATTTTTGATCCTTTCACTTATGATTGTAGACAGGTTTTGAACTCTTTTAACTTTTTTGTTTTCTTGGTTACAACGAATTTTAGAATTTGCACATGAAAGGATGAAATGTCAATGCATGCATTCATAATGATGTGAAACAAGGTGCTTCGAGCTTGCAAAATGCATATATATGTAAATAGTTTGGGGTTGGGGGGAAAGCTACTGTTAACAAGGATTTATGGAAAAAGAATTTCCTGGGACACAGGTACTTCCTTCACAGCGTGCTGCCTGGAGGTTTTGTACAGACTTATGTTGCAAAATTGCAACTTCTACTTAAAGCATCTCACATATCTTGCTTTCTGTTAAAAAGCTCATGATATATCTGTTAATTAAGGGACTACAGTATTTTAGTTTACCTGTGCTGTAAATTGTAGCTGTTTTTTGTTGTGGTTTTTTTTTTTTTTAATTTGCATAATTTTTGTTATTGCATTTGTCATTTTAATTAATGATCCTGCGAGGAAAAGCAAAGATTTAATGACCAGAACTTGAAGCATTTGATACTTTTATAGAATACTGCCAACATTTCATAACTAAGAAAAAAAAAAAAATGTTCCATTTTAAAATTAATAAAATAAAAAACAAACAACATAGAATTATTTCTGTGGCAATAAATTGTGCCAAAGGCTATATAGACATATTCAAAAGTTCTCAATCATAGTATATTTGATCTTAACAGAAATATAACCCATGTTCTTTTTTTTCCTTTGATTTAAAAATATTTGCTTCTATGTGATCTTTGAGAACTCTTGACAGCTCTCCTTCCCTTCTAGCTCCAAATCAGCGCCCACACTTCAGTAACGGCAGTGCTACTAAAGTCATTACGGGGTAAGGTCGTAAGAGACAAGCTTAAACTGACAGGAGGTATCACCTGACTCACCAGCTTTGCCTCAACCCATACTCCAATGGCTGTTGCAAAAGTTGAGCATAGGTTTTTCCTTACAAAGGGAAATGTCAGTAGTTCCATAGACACCTGCCAAAGCATCTTTGTTTTCCCTGATATTCTTCAGCTATGTATCCATTCTGTAAAAGATGTTGAACCAAAGCCTTCATTACAAAGTATGAACTTAACCACTGTCTGAAAAAAGCTATTAATTTATCCAGCACCAGTACCTTCCTGTGCTATAATAATAATAATAAAATAACTATAGATTGCTTGAATTTCCTAAATCAAAAAATCCTAATCATAAGCAAAACTATGCAGCTACACATACATGCCCTATGAAATGTCCTTTTTTATTTATTTATTTATTTTTATTTTTTTGAAAACAGAATATGTCTTTTTTTTTTTCTGTCCTCTGATTTCTGCTGAATTTGGATGCTTCCTCAACCAATTTCTTACAAAGCTGTAAGTTTTGTAAGAGCAGTAAGTCCAGTCTCACAGTCAGAGGGTCCAGCAGTTAAGTCTGATGAGCATGAGTTCCCTCCATGGGCCTGTTGCCTGAGACTGAGCCTCTCACTTCCCTAAGCACAAAAGGGAGATAATCCAGGTCAGGAGTCTAACAATAAACATGAAAAGACTGAGACAAGAATGGGAGCCTTAAAAGCACTTTAGACTAACCAAGATGTGGTTGAAAACAACAGGCTTCTATTTCCCATAGTGGAACTTGATTACTTTTTACTCATGTGTCATTTTCTGTCATTTAAATGTGTAAAAAATAGCACCTAGTACATTTAATGTAAAAGAACAAGCATTTTATTGCAACATTGCCCTCTTCTTGAGACAACTGGGCTGATGCCACAGACATCACTCAAGCCTGCCACATGGAAAAGAGGCAAGTTTGAAAAGTTCTGAAACACGGACTCTGGTGGCTGGACCAAATAATGAGCACAGAACAGTCCCTTTATTTAAAAAAAAAATATATATATATATTATATATATATATTATATATAATATATTATATATTATATATATATATATATAATATATATATATATATATATGTAAGGGTAGATTTCCACAACAAGGTAAACATCAAGGTATATCTTCAGTCATTCAAAACACTGGGAATATAATATTATTTCTTCAGAACAATATCTGGTCATTAATTCTCAAAATTAAAAACATAATAATAATAATAACTGGTTTTTGTCCTTAGTTGCAGTTCATTGCAACTTGTTGCTGCATTCAATTTTACCTATTTATATGGCATCCTGCTTAACATTTTGATCATATTGTCTCACTGTTCCAAAACTTAGCTCTCGAGTACTTTATAGTCATTAATCTTTTTTTTTTTTTTCTTGCTAGATATTTTCAGTGACAAACACTAAATGCCGGTCAATTTCTATACGCCTAAAGTGTTGGTTTGTATTTTCTATGTGCAGTTTTAATGAAATCACACAGGCCTGTTCTATCTGCCTTTACATCCTAGTGGACTAATGAAGACCAAATTAAGTCCAAACAGGACTTGATCCCATGCTCTGGATCCACAGAAAAATCCCATTCAATATAATGGTGTTGTTCTGGCAAGACTGAGGTCTGTGTCCTGTTCCTACTGTGTGCTTTTTCTCTCAGCTGACCCTTACACTTTCAGAAAGCCCCCTCAGATCTGTGCCACTTTTTGGAAAGGGAGAAGTCCAGCCATAGGGAACTTTTTTGCAGGAGCAGAAATTTGAGCTCTAAGCTCTCCTGAGCTAAAACAGTACTTGATGCAAACCCGATTCTGCCCTATGAAAATCACTAAAAATTCAATAGTGGTAAAATTAAAACCTCAATCCTTGTGCATATGAATTCCCCCTGAAACCAATGTAAGTCTGCCAGAAAAAGGGAATGACTGAAAGTAAATGAGGACAGCAAGACTCTTGAGTAAAATCAACAGGAGCTTTAACTGTATAAGCCAGATGAAAAGACCAGGCCTTTATTCACTGTCATATTTCAAATGTTTTCAGAGAAGCACAGTTATTTTGAAATTGTACAAGCAAAAGAAATGCAATTCTTTTTATTAACAGATGTGGTTTGTTGTTTTTCTTTTTTAATTTTGAAGGGAAAAAGGTCAAGCTTTAGAAGTGCTTTTGTTAAAATTTCATTGATTCGTTATATGCTTTTGACTATGCTGAATATTATTTCCAGAATCACAGGTTTAGACATTTGGTATTTCCAGTCTTGGCCGCATGCATGTGATCCACTCCTGAATACCTAGCTCATGGCTAACTTCTGATCCAAGTATTTACTTGAGTAGTTGCAGGGCTGGACCTAGCTTTTATTTTAGCACAGCATGTATAAGAAACGCAGTCCAGGATCTCTTCATTCATCGTGAATTTGAATTGCCATGTAGCGAATTATGCAAAACTACCTGAGTATATTTTCTGCTGTTCTAAAATTTCAAAGCCATTTCAGACCTATTGCCCATCCACCACAGTAAGGGGAGTTCTGTAGTCAGTCTCCAAAAGTTGTGGAATTTCAAAACAGCTTAAGGAGTCTTGAGATTAAGTTCCTCCCCTGTGCACCTGAAAGGAGTCTGAATCTTTGTATTGCTGGAAAATGAAGATTGTTCAGGGAGATAGCTTTGCAATCAACCTATTTTTTATATTTTGTACTAACTGCAAAATCCTTATTCAAAGTTTTAATTAATTTTCAATGATGAAACCAAATGTACACATTTAAAGGACGCTCACAGAGTAATCAGAACAATTTGGGGGTAAATAGTCACATTAATCCAAATCCAGGGTGGGGGGAATAATATATCGCACAAACTGCAAAGTAAGTTCATGCAGGAAAGTTGTTTACAGGGGAAGCAAATAAGAATGTAACATGGTGTAGGAAGTTATTGCACTAGAGAATTTCTATAAAATACACTTTTTTAAACAAAAACACAAAAGGCCTTTTAATGCTTCATTGTATAGAATATAGGAGCTTCTGTTCTAATGCAGAAATCTTATGCACTGTGTCCTCACTTCAAAATTGGTCTCAAAATTCAACCATTAGCGATGTAAAAGAGGTGATATCTGATCCAAACACTAGAGCAACTGACTTAAAGAGCCATTTCTTTTTAGCACAAGATTATGTAACCAAACGTGCATGCAGAAAACTGTATTTTTGCCTATAACACATACATAAATCAAAATGGCAATTGACTTCTTGAGTCTTATACTCATCTCTAAGTGAAAAACAACTTGTTCACTTAAAACTAGATCTCTTCCCCTACATGTAGCCTGAGCTTGTTTCTGTTTCCTTACATCTGTTTGAAACAAGTTTTGTCTTCAATTTGTTTAATTAACTACTTCAACCTCATTTCTGAGGCACAGTTCAGTACAAATACCACTTGTCTTTTTCAAGTCCTGTTGCAAATGGACAAGGCAGAAAACCGTAAGTAGACAAGGCATGTTTTAATATACTATATAAACTAGAGATATAATAAAACATATATTACATAGCCCTTGGTCACACTTAATGAGGCAAAAATGTCAGTAACAAAAGATTAATTACAGTCCTAGCCCATCTTAATTTTTATCCAAGAACCAACAGATCTCTACTGAGATTTTCAGTAATGTTGTTAGATAATACTTATCTAATATGGACATCTGATCTGTAACTGTTTTCCAAAAGACTTTCCTGAAAAAGAAGATAGTCTGCATTCTCATCATTGTTGATCTTTTCCCTCCAAACACCAACATTCTCCTCTGCTTGGGATTAGTCAGAAGATAACCCAACAAATAAGATGTGTCTTATTTATCAGAAAAATATTTTTGTAGTCAGGTGCAAATGGCCAGATAGATATTAACTCTGGGGCTCTATTGCATTTGAACTGAGGAACAAGTACTGAGTGACCTTTCTTTCTGTTATTGTTGCAGCCATGCCATCACACAACTTCACAAGTTTTCTGGCTTTAAAATGCTCTGTCTCCTCTGGTATCTTCTTCATCCTGCAAGATGTTTCAATGCATTTGTTCAGTGCTTTTGCAAGAGCTTTGCAGTTTCTAACTCACTGCTACATGCTAATAAGATAGCCATCAGTACCAATATGAAAATTTGTCTGTTGTCCAGCATAATGGTACTCAGTTTAAACTCCGTCTGAAATGTTTCATATTGTAAAGCAGATCGAGTGTTCTGGGAGTAAAATCCTTCACAGCCACCATATCAGTTCCATCAGCAAAGAAAGGTTAGATGACTGGCAGACATATGCAAAATTGTTTGAACCATGCAATGGTTTCTTGTTCGGAAACCATACAGCATGTGACATTACAAATGGAGTAACATACTTGTCCTTGTATTTCTTCCATTGCAGGGTTAAATAATATATTTTGGAAACATTGTGTTATAATATTTAAGAAGTATTACCTTTTAGCCAAAATGGAGATTTCTTTCAAAACAGCAGTGGTATCATAGTCCTATATTACTACTAATTGCCATTTAATTTTCTTTTATGACACCTAACACAAGCCCATACGGATCCCATCATAGAAGAAGGAAGTAGCACACAAATATTATTGGTGCCTCTAATGAGGAGGAGGTGAAGAACATTCTATTAGCTAATATTTAATTCAAAAGATATTATTATCCTACATGATTATCCTAATTATACCCATGAACCAAACAGAATGGTGACATGTCATTACATTAGACATTGATTGTAGTCCTGTGTTTAATGCAAATCCTGAATGTAAGAGCAGTCTGGGTGATTAATTTCATTTTATTATTTTCATTAGTAATTTTTTATCTCAAATATATAAATTCATTCTTAACTTCAGCAGGAGTAACAGAGTACACTTACCAAAAGAAAAATTTTGGTACATAAGAAAGACCTAAAGGCTGTGTCTTGCATTACATTATCTTAGAAATTTATTGTACCAAAATGAAGTTGAGGTACTGTTTTTTAAGTATTTTCTATTGAGGGGCTATGACTTGTGCAGCAAAAGTAATTCATTAATTAAGGGGCTGGATTCTCCAGGCATATGTATCTGCGTGTTTCTAAATCTAGAATTATGTGGTTATGTTTACACTGACATTTTTGCAGAAATCAGGCTAAATCTCTTACTCAAGCAAATTTTGCTATTGTCATCCATGATGATGTATGAAAAGAGTAATATACAGCCAAAGATTAAATTGTCCCCAGTCTATTCTCCCACTTATCCCAGGTGGAAATATTCAACCAACCAGTCTGATATTCTTCAGAACATTGGAATAGTTGTGGTTTGCAATTTGGGCTGCACACTTGAATATTGCATATTTCTACAGTCAATTTACTCCAAAGTTGGTGTTATGTTTGACTAAAGCAGTACTGACAGCCCTAGTTTGACTCTCACTCCAAAACTGTTAAATCAGCAGAATGATAAAACTGACTGCAAGTAATTCTAACTTAATAGTAATTCTTTATACTGGTATGAATAAAAGTGAATGTCTGTGCAAATGGCTAAGCAGTGATGGAAGATCAGAACTATTTTGTGCCCAACTACTATGCCTAGGTATCTTTCCATGTGGGTCATCAGTTGGAATTGATTTATGTTGCATGGTTAGGGGGGTTTGATGGTGTGCTTAGTTGCTCTGATCTCTAGGGCATATCTTGTAAAAGGGAATGCAAGAAACAAAAAGCCTATTCTTTTTTTATTATTATTATTTTTACTTTTTTAATGATTGCAAGGTTAAGGACATATGTTCTATATTGATGTTTTGGCTCTAAGTTTTGCTCAGATAGCATCTCTCAGTGGAGATACAAATACAAAACATTTATGCCTGTTCTTGAAGTCCTTAAGCAGAAAGCCGATGGGAATTCTGCCTATATAAAACTGAAGGATGGAGCAATATATTATAGCTTTAGTCAAAAGGAAAAGTTTCTAACACACATTGCAAAAAGAAAAAAAAAAAAAAAAGAAAGAAAAAGAAAAAAAAAAAAAGAAAAAACACAGTTGGGGACAATCATGGGTACTTCTGCTAGGATGCAGAGTTCTGGATTTATACCTCTAAATTTTCAAAGAGTTATGCAGAGTTTTACCTATGTAACTCTCAAATGTCAAAGGAGCCATGCTGATAAGCTGAAACATGGAGGGATTAGAGTACAAAGAACCTGAGAGTTGAATACATAGCCTATTGCTTTAAGATCACTGTAAATATCAACTAAGAATATGTACTGATTCATGTTTATAAGTTATTACTGTGTTAGTTTCATAGGTACAGTAGCATGACTACTATTAGTTCTATTGATTTAATGAACTTTACTTTGTATTCCTCTGTGAATGCTCTGAATGCTGCAAACAAAAAAGCACAACAGTATTTTTCAAGTTCTCTTGGCACGATAGCAGTGTCTTCACTATTGGTCAATTTTACAGAATTAGCAACATTTCGTCATAAACTGCTCTATTAACAACATATCTTTCTTTCAAAGAACTGTCACTAGGAGATAAAAGCTTATGTGATAAGTCTTGTCTAATCTCATTCATCTGCCTTTACAAAATGCCCCAGACATTTTGTGGGAGAATATGCTGCTTTTGCTTCGCATTTGGGGGTGGGGCAGGGAAATAATAGGGCATTTTGCAATGGTAATTGCATCAAACATGCTTTTTTCATTATTGTTGTATTTGTTAGAAGCATTTTGATTTAATTTCTTTTTGTAGCTAAGACTATTTGACAATAGCGTTATTTTTCCAGCTAACCATCTGATTCCATTAGAATAATAACTTTTCACATTTAGTGGTTTTCGTATCAATGTCTTCATATCAGCTGCATTTTAACTTCATAAAAAAGAAAATGTGGTTATTATTTTTGTCATACTAGGTTTTGCTGATCAACTAAATATTTCTGCACCAATCTACATATTAATATGCATGTTGTAGTCTGTACAATTGTTCAACATCAAAATATCTGTTTAATTTATGTCAAATGTCTGTAAAATAAATGCATTGTTCTCCATTTCAGTCTGATAGTATAAGCAGGATAGTAAATAAATGTGTAAATGAATCATCTGTGTCTCATTTCAGTTCTCTGCATGAAACCACTTTACATTGAGCATTGCATATATACCAAAACAATAATCCATAGTGTCCTTAGATTTCATTACTTGACTTTATTATACAGGGATCTCTGGCAGACAATGTGTACAGAAATAACTCATTTGGCTATGCAAATAAAGTCAGAATCCATTGTTTATTAAAAAAATACAGTGCTTCTAAGCCTTTTTTTCCTCTCTCTTCAGCATTACTGCTAATTACTACTTGCACTGTCAGAGATATAAGACCTCAAATTGCTTTACAAGGGTGAGTAAACATTACTGCAGAAGTGTGGAAATACCTAGTAGCTTGTTCTGGATATTCAAACCAAGGTACCTCAGCCTAACATTTGGAAGTGGTGGATAAACCACTGTCTTGTTCACCTTGCTAGTAAGCAACAAAGTAAGTTAGTAAGCCTAACTTGGACCTGCAAGTGGACCACCTTTTTATAGCCCCAAAACTGTGAGAAAGTATAATTTGTATTGGGAATAAAGCATTTTTTGTTTTGTTTTGTTTATTTCATTTTTTCCTTCAAAATGAATCATGGAAATAAGTAATCTTTTTTACAGGCAAAGTTTTGCTGCAAATGCAACTTTTTTAGAGTATCTGTATGGTTCAAAAAGTAAGGATTATAATTTTTATTTACAAATATTCTTTCTCTGGTTCTTTTTCCAAATGTGTAGTACTGCCCATAAATCTAAATTTGTTCCATCTTCCTGTTCTACCTTAAACACATTCCTAGCTTCCTCTTTCCTTTAAAAACAAAACCCACATCCTTCTAATTGCTTTTCCCAGTCTCTCCTTCTTACCATTGATCAGAATAATTGCATTTTAAGGAGAGGACTTTGATTTTTGTATATTATTCAATATATTATTCAATATACAAGCTCTCTGCAGCCCACACACCTATCCATAGTACATGAAGTTATCACCAAAAAAACTGATAAAAGTTCACATTCCAGCTCCATTATAATCCCACACCACAGCACATCTTCAGGGTTGCGCAAGTCTTCCTCTCCAAATTTTGACTGCATGGAAAGGAAACTGAGCCATACAGGAGTAATGGAGTGGGTGCATTTTCCCATAGTCACTGAGTCTGGGCAGTCAAGGGAGCAGGATACACCACGGTAGTTTAGACACAGCTAAAAATCTCAGCGGTCATGCTGTGAGATTATGCGATCTTTCACATTCTAGGTTATTTACCTTTTCCTGTTTCCTCCTCTCTCTCATTTCTTGTTTATGGAGCTCATGTAAACATGTATAATAATATATAAGTTTATATCTAACACCCTAGCATCTCATTCCAACTCCATAGCAAGAAAAAGACAAGTACAGAAAATGCACCATTCTACTGGTGCAGTCTGACCTGTGGCTGAACACAAGCACAGAGAGAAAGCAGTCAAACCATTTTATGCTAAGATGCAAAGGCAGCATGCAGTAGGACTTAGGTCCTAAAGGAAGAAGTACTAGCAGACTTGTAATTGAGCAGGTGGTAGAGATCTCATTCACAATGTACTAAGATGCCAGCAGGCTAGGGTAAAAGTACACCACTCTGATGTATTCAGGAGACAAATTTCAAGCTATTCTAATATAAATATTAGGAAAGAAATCAACCTACTCAGGATATCATTACATTAAACCTTAATTTACTGTAGAGGCTTATACCGTGTTTCTGCTGACTCCATTAATGCAAATTTTCATTGAATGTAGAAAAAAAAGAAAAGAAAAAAAAAAAGAATCAAAAACTGAGTAACATCTGTTCAGGCCTTCTGTTTTTAGTCTCTACAAACCCATGTCCATTCTTCTATCTTTATGAATGATAGAAATGGAAAAACAAACAAAAGGCTATATTGTATTATGTAGTAGGTTGGACGTTTTTAAAGGTTTCACAGCACCTCATGAATCACAAGTCTCAATTACCTCCATAAGCAAATAGAGAAAGAGTCTACAAAGATCTTCATTACCTGTCTGTGGTGACAGCAAGACATTTTCCAGGCCACACACACACACAAAAGAATGTTTTGTTTTGTTTTTCTGAAAAGATATAGGATTCTTAACTGCCTAAATTGTAGCTTTCTCCAAATGAAAAACCTACTTCTAATGGATGTATCCAAGACAGGTTGTTAACAGAGCTGACTCGTTTTTAGACTGTCAGACAATAAACTCTCCCCCAGTAAAATAACTTAAATTACTTCTCAAATAGCATTTGTCACTATTTACAGGTTTTCATCCAAAAACTGAAATACAAGCAGACATCTATGGGCACCACAGATTCCATGCCTGAAGTTATTATATTCATAAACAGCTATTAAATTTCTAAATCAATTTAACATAAGTAAGCAGCTAGCTTTCAGTATTTCAGCATTATTTTCTCCTCAGTCACACAGTGTAATGATACCAGCATTACAAAACATAACTTTGCTTTTTTTTCATTAGTTCATAATGAAAACACAAATTAGAATCATAACTGCATCTTGCAAGAAACACAGGGGTTTTGACTCAAATTTTTGTTCTCTGCTAGAATGAAAATGGGAACTTAGACATGGCATTACCTTCACTGCCCATAGATCAGGAATCAAAGGCTTCCGTCAATTAATGCCCCTCATTCCAGGGCTAAACTGATGGTCAGCTGGGGTTGGAAGCGACTGAACTTATTCCATGTCCTCAGCCGCAAGGAGTACATAGGGGATGTGCGACTCTGGGTCCTATTAACTAAATATCTGCAGCATGGGGCCTCAGCCAGAGGGAAGCAAAGCCTGACCTCCAGCATATAAAGCACAGACATTTGTGCAGCTTCTAATGTTCGCTTTTAAAACCAGACTGAATTTTACTCACTTCTCCCAAATCCGTCATCTATAGATACTCAGCATTGTACAGGACTGACCTGAAATCCAACCAAAACAAGTCAACATCTACGAAAACTATCGCTGCCTTACCACCCTAGGATTCTTCATATTTTGTTGTTTTGTGTTAACAAAACCCTACCGCTGAACAAGGGCCCTGCTGAACACTATGAGTCCAATGAAGCCTGAGAACCTGCTTCAATGGAAGTTTTTTTTTTTTTTATAAAAGTACCTAAATGATTCAGTGTTGAATCATTTACAAAATTCTTTCTTTTTAGCTTGGTTTGAAAAAGTACTGCTCAAACAAGAAGATCACATAATCCCCACCATAAATAAATAAATAAATGCATTATTGACTCATAGTGACTAATTCATCAGAGGACTTTCACTGTTTAGACACCCAAAGTTACTGATGCTTGACAGAGTGAAATTAAGCAGATGGAGAGGAAAATGGTCTGTGGTTTTGTTAGACAACATAACAGGGCCCCAAAAGAAGAAGAGTTTACTGAAAGCTGTTAACATGGTTTAAAACTACTGACTGACTTTGTCTTAATGAGGATTTTAGCAGGTATTAGTTGCCACAGGTAAATCAAGATGTAGTTAAACACATACTTTTTTTTCTCCTTAATGAAGTCAAGACCACCAGAAGCAGGGTCAGAGAGACAAAAATATTTGTTAATCACCAATGTGCCTTCAAATGCATTAATCTGTATCCTAAAAAGTATTTAATCATTTAGAACTATTACAACTCTAAAATGCATCTTACTTGCAGAAAGTAAAGATAAGCCAAACATGAATACTGCCAAAAGGAACAATTTTTAAAATTATAATAAAAAGCACGATTTCTTTAATATTTCTCACTCTTCATCCTCATATTTTCTACAGATTTTCATCCGTCCCATGCTGGAAATCAGCACAGCAACAATTCATTGCTAACCACTATTAAACTACCATTTAAGTATTCCTACTGAAAAGAAAAAAATAAAAAATACATATATTAAAAAGTTGGGTAATGTTAATGTTTGCAGCTATTTAAACTAGCAATGAAATTATTGGGTTTGTTCACAAAAGAAATCTACTTATTTTTATAATTTGCTCTCTTACGTTATGTTTTTTCAGATGACATAAAAAGTGAAGTTATTCTTCATATTCTCTTTTCATGTCCATTTGTTTCTACTCAGTGGCATGATGTGAGCTGTAGACTGTGAAGTATCAGTACAATATCTATGTCCCCACTATTAAAGTTAAAAAGCCTCTTAAGAGATTGTTCCAACTTAGTGCATTCATTAAGGAAAAGGGCTCAAAGTGAACTTCACTCCGATTAGACTCCAGAAGATCCACAATGAATGAAGCCATCCTGAATGCCCCAACTGAAGGAAATGTTTCAGCGTTTGCAGCTTATTAAACACGAAGGAATCCAAGCACAAACCACAGACCCATAAAGAAGTAGGATTCATTAGCTCAGCCACTCAAGGAACTACTTGCATTTACCACCTTTTCCTTTTTAATGTTTTAATGCTGTCGGTTTAATGATTTATTAAAGCCAAGTGAAAAGCAAGCATAATCGTACCATTCTTAGGAAGAAACTTTGTCTCCAGTTCTTCGGTCCCTCAGCAGGAAGCTGCATGATAGAAACATCTTATATTTGTGACTCATCTGCCAGCAGCAAGTCTGATGATAACTGGAGCAAGTGCCTCCATATCCTCCCATGTATGTATACCCATACCCGCACAGGGCACATACACAGCCTGGCACAGTATCAGCACAGCGGTCTGCAAGCCAGAGCTGTTCAGTACCTCTCTACACTGTGGCCACAACGTACAGGCATTTTGCATGCCCCAAGGCACAGCAGATAAGAGGATCTCACACTTCTCACAGCTCTAATTCATAAATGAACTGAAAGAAGCTGTATGACAGAAGCTCTGAGGCTTATGTGTAGGGTAGTAAATGAAAGCACACATGGAATATTTTCATTCGGGCATGAAACGTTACACCTCCTAAGTCAGAAGTTCCTTATTGCAGCAGCAGTGGAGCTACTGCCTTAATTCTTCCCTGCTCTTGCTTACCTGAACCCTCTTCTCATCAGGACCACGTGAGCAAGCCCTGTGTGATCACTTCAGACACGTTCCACCAGTATGTTTACCTTAGCATGGACTGGTGAAAGTGTTCTACAGAATAAGATACCCGATAATCAGAACAAATAAAGAACATAGTAAATACAAACATGAATTCTACGGAGCTAAAAAGTACCAGAAGAGAGTAACTACATATGGACTTTTTTTCATATCTCTGAACCTTCATTCTCACACAGGAGGAAAAAAAAGAAAAAAAGGAAAAGAAAAAGAGGCACCATCACATGCACATGCAGCTACTTCTGCCTCCTTTCACTTCAGTACGTACCCACAGTTCACACTGATCTTTGAATAATCAGTGTGTCTTGTTTTCTTTAGTTTCTAATCATGACTTCTGCAGAACTGAATCACAGAAATTGTTGGGAATGTATCCAGAGCCCTGAATGAATAAAATTGTCATTTCAGGAGTGCATTGTTACAAACTACTTTGTTATCATGTACATGTTCAGAAGCATTGCCCGTCACAATAGCCATTTAGCTACAAACTGTTAAAAATCAGAACAAGTCTGCAACCTCACACTTTTACATTTTAAACAACAGTAAATGTTGTTTACTTTTATTTGGAAATGTAAATGTTCCATTTGATTTGGAAGCTTAGGTTGATGACAGCACCAGATTCAGTTTCATTCAGCTGAATCTCAGATTTTCTGTTTTTCTGGTATTATCTATAACTCATCTCTGTCAGTTTTACAGATACATGTTATGTCTCTTTTTCATATTTTCTCAATATCATGATGTTGTAACTCCATCCTCTGTTCTCCAAGTCTGCTAAACACTTAACAATGTTCAACTAATCAGCAGAGCCAGAGAATCACATTTCCAAGACCTTTTTCTCACAGTGGGAACAGTTTCAAAGCTATTAGTTCCTACTGGTTGGCATGGTAAGCAAAATAAATAAACACATAAATAAATTATTACTTCTAAATAAGCAGTTTCCAAAAGGTTCCTAACAATCACTCCATGGAAATGTAGTTTCCTAAGCTCAAATTGTGCAGCCCAGAGATAATGTTTTCTGTGAAGAAAACAGTGCAGAATGTCAGCCACTACTCAGTACATCACAGAGATCAGTACTTGACCAGTAACGCAGGGCCTCATTCTGCATATCTTTACCAGGCAGTCTTCATTTAGAGAAAATATAATCTATAAAGATCACTTAAATTCATTAAAGCATTTAAGCACCATGAATTTGTTTAATTGATTTAAGTGCCTGGCCCTGAATCTCAGTCAAGGAGAATTCCATACAACTTTATCAGGAGTTTGGCATATGGGCTGTGAAAACATGCCCCTGCTTAAAACAAGTGACAGATAGCAAAGCCAAAATGTAGCAAGTATTTGCTTCTGGTAGCAAGATGGACTGGTCAGTGCCCTGCAGCATGAAAAGGTTGTGGGTTTTTTTGTTGTTGTTGTTTTGTTTTGATACTCAGTGAGGCAAATGTGCTAGTGGACATGGCTGGTGGTGACAGTGTAGTCAGCTTCCTTGCCTTTAACCCATTTGACCATCTAACATCGATCTTCAGCTGGGGCAGAATAAATACTTAGAGATGCCTTCTCTGCTTTTGAATGGATCTCAGCAAAGGGGAGGAGACCCTGCTGAGTTCATTATATTGAATAGTTTAATACATTTGTCTCTAAAATTGCATCATAATAACTGAGAAGAATACATTAACTGAGAAGAATGCAGCCTTTTTTATTTCATACATATATTAGCTTAATGAGCCATTAAGATGTTTAGTATTTAAAGCATACTGTGAGATCTATAGCTTAAGCTTCAGAAATCAAATGTGTTAGCATGTGTTAACAGTACTCACAACACAGGAAATCTAGTCGCTCATTTACTTTTATTTCCCCTTTCATTCTATCCATAGAATACATCTATTTACAAATAAAGCAGGAGAAATCTGTAATTTGGAATGAAGTAACCTAAGTTAGGAAAGGCAAAATGTGAACCTGTATACTGGATAACAATACTCTTGTCCTGATCAGGTCCTAGAAGATTCCACTCATTTTCTCTTACACTTCTTCTGTTTTACTAACCAGAAAGCTCTTCCCTCCCTCCGATTAGAGTCACACAAGGAATCTGTTCCCCTGGAAGCAACAATATCGAGCCACAAAGCTGCTTTTGTAGTGATTTCCAGATCTTCCAAATAGGTACTCATACAGGAATCTTGCTTTTAGATGGCACCCCAGGAATTTCCCAGTACTCAGCCTGTGACTCTAGACAAGCTAGTCATTGGTTCAGCCTTGTCACTTTTCACAGAATCACAGAATTATCTAGGTTGGAAGAGACCTCAAGATCGTCAAGTCCAGCCTCTGACCTAACACTAACAAGTCCTCCACTAAACCATATTTGTCTGCAAAGCCCAAAGCATTTGCAGGCACTGTGGACATGTAACCAGAGGACCAAGGAAAGACAGAATACATTTGCAGAGCTGTAACTATTTTGTATCGCAGACCTCACCCATGGTATTTTTCTCCTCTGAGAAATTCACTGCATCTCCTTCCTTCTGTACAATTGCCTGAACAACGATATCAATTCATCTGTGAAATTTCTGTGACATTATCCTTTCATAGTCTTAGCATAATCATAAAGTCCTTCACTGAATGGAAAGTTACTGCCAGTAATTTCTAGGCAGAGGTGATTTTCCAGCCTCTGTTATTTTTGACAGCATTACATCAGAACTCTGGTCTGATCCTTTTTTTCTATATATAGTGAATAACTTCAGTAATATTCTTTTAAGTGAACTTTTGAGGCTCTGTTACTTTGATTTTTTCATTGCTCTATATTGAATAACTACTGCCTTTGAACTAATTCAATGAGGTATATTACAATAGAGCAGCATTTGGGTTGATTAAATGTCTATCAAGTATAAAAACCTTCTCTTTCACCTTTGTTCCAAAATAACAGCATTTAATACTATATAAACACTATTATAACTAAAGGTATGGTACATGGTCGTGAGGATTTATATGTGCATTATTCTAAAGTCTACTGGCTCAATTCCTCTCATGGTTCAGCACAACTGGTGAGACAAAACAAGAAACCGTGAGGTAACATTCAGGAGAAATTATGGTGCGTGAACCAAGAAGCAGCTTTGTCACACCATCAAACCTTGTAGTACAACACTCCTGAAAAAGCTCAGCACCTTTGAAAGTGCACCTTTTAGGAAGAAAAGACAGCTAAGGGGATAAACTGGATTAACACTACAAAGACTTCTGTAGGCAAAGGGGACCTTGGAGTTTTCAGCGCGCAACCTATTTTTTGTTCACCTCACTAGCTTGTCTGCTATTTTTGATTAGGGCTCTTGAGTCTGCTTGAGGTAAGGTAAAATATATGTAAGATCAATTTATACAGAGATCTACAAAAGGAAGGCCTTCAGAACATGGAAACCACTATTTTTTATTTTATTTTTTTTTTGGGGGGGGGGGAGGGGAAAGAATATTTTTCAGGGACTCTAAAACGTCATAAGTGCCAGAATATATTACTGATTAGCAATGAAAACAATAGTTTGCCGCTGGACCTCAAGGTATTTTCCAAGAAACAAACAAATACACAACAACAAAACAGAACAACAACAACAAAAAATAAGCTTAATCTAACACTCTTGAAACTTATAAACTTTATAAACTTGGACCAACTGGTGACATCTGCATTCTGTCAGAGAAGTCTGTCAGGCCCACTTTAAAAAAAAATAAAATAAAATAAATAAAATAATAATAATAATAATAATAATAAAAGAAAGTCAAGTTCAGGCTACCTATATCCTATACCCTTTCTGCATATTTATTTCCTCCTAAGATCCAGGAAATTATGGCAAAAATGCCTTAAAACAATAAAAGTGCTCTCAAAGACATAAATGCACTCTCACACCCAGATCCGTCCCTTACAGCCCCCCTTCCTGCCTTTTTCCCAGGACACTTCACCAGCATCTCTGGGCTGCTCTTTGCCTGTGATCACACCCTCACTTAGGATCTCAGAATCATTACGGTTGGAAAAGACCTTCAAGGTCATCTGGTCCAACCATCCCCCTACTGCCAATGTCACCCACTGAACCATGTCCCTGAGCACCACACCCAGCCTTTCCTTGAACACCCCCAGGGACAGTGACACCACTACCTCCCTGGGCAACACCTGCACTCGCTCCAGCTGCAGGCAAGTTGCAGTTGCAGCACTCACAGCCCCATTCCCGGACATGCACACAGCACTGAGAGCCTCTTGTAGGACAGGTAGAAACAAACTTAGTAAGATAGGACTCGCTGCACTGATCATGCACAGACAAGTGTAGCAGCCAGTCAAGTATTTTCACATAACTATTTTATCAAGTTTCCCGTGTTTTTGTTTTTTTTTTCAAATTTTTCCCTTCCTCCATATCGCCCTTTTGTTGTTGTTGCTTTGTGTGCCTTTTGTTCCTGCCCCACAAGTCCCCCACCAAGCCCCGTGCACCCCACAGCCCGGCAGCACCCCACAGCCCGGCAGCACCCCACAGCCCGGCAGCACCCCCCCCGGGTCTGGCAGGCGATGGTCAGAGCTGCTCCAGCGACACAGCGCTGAGCTTCGCTCCTGGACGCTGGGGCCGAGACCTCATGGAGCAGGCCGGGAGGGGCCTGGGCCAACGGTCCCAACGGCCCCCAACGGTTCTTAACGGTTCCTAACGGTCGCCCGCCCGCCGCGTGACTTCGCCCCCCCCATCACCCGCCGCCCGCCCAGCAACGGGGCGGGGCTGGAGGCGGAGGCGGGCGCGCTGATAGGCTGCCGGGCGCGAGGGGGCGGGGCGAGGGGCGCGTTGGCGGGCGAGCTCCAAGATGGCGGCCGAGGCCGACTGCGGCTCAGGGGACCGCGTGGCGCTGGCGGCGGCGGCGGAGGCGGTGGCGGCGGGCTGGGTGCTGGAGCTGAGCTGCTGCTGCCTGTGCCGGCACTTCGTGGAGGGCCGCGCCGCCGAGTTCAGGCGGTGGAGGGCTGTGGCGCAGGGTGAGGGGGCTCCTCCCGTCCCTTCCCCGTCAGGACGGGGCTATCGGTTCGCCCCCTCAGCGGGGGCGGGTGGCGGCGCTGAGGAGATTTGGGGAGCCGCCGAGCTGCTGGGTGCTGAGGGAGGGCTCCGCTCGGCCTGGCTGCATCACCCTGGTGCTGTGAAGTATGCGTGGTGTATGTACCGTCCTGTTACAGAACCTGAGGCCTCAGCTGCTGGTGGCTCAGGGCTGCTGAAAGGTTGAAGAGGTTTTAGTAAGGAGATGCAAAAGTTAGGGTAACTTAAATAAACCGGGTTCCTGAGTTTACGTCCTGGCTTCTGATAGAATGCTAAAAGGTTTTGAAGTAGTTAGAATCCATCGGATGCAGGTGGAACAAAGCCTCATGGCTGGATTGTGAATGGAAAAGTTTGTATTTGAAATGAGGAACACTTAAGAGTGAGGATTTTTAATAGAACAAATTGTCTTGATGTCAGATTTGATAGATTTACAGTGATTTTTTTCTGTTGGGAAAAAAAAAAAATCAGGTACCAGGTTAGAGCTTTGGAGGATTCTTTTTCTTAACCAAAGTAAAAGGCCAAGAGAATAGTAATAGGTTAAATTTTTGCAAAGAACTGAATACCATGGTATGCAGAATGAATAGTAAAGAGATTAATATGAGAAACAGTGAGATTAAGAAATCTAAAGATAATGAAATGCACCAAATGGGGGGCTGTTAGATTTAATTATTAATGGTGCTTCTCAGCCTTGGGGCTGCAGCTCAGTAGGAGAATTGCTATGAAATTTCATGAAGACAGATGGGAAGCAGAGACAAGGCGCAGACTGGAATATCTCCCAAGGAGAATGGGAAGACTTTAGGAGATTGTGTTAGTAGAAACAATTTTTACAATGAATATTTGTGCAGAATACAAAGTTACACGGAACTGGGAAATAATAGAAAATCTGGAATGTGAGAGTTCATTAACAGAGGTGGTGCTGTAAGGTTATTAAGTCAAGAGTGTAATAATCTATGGAAAAAGCTATGTGCACCCATAAGACTGCATTAGAAAAAGCTTGTTTTGTTATTGTTGGGAATACAACTGTTACTCTTGTATACATCAAAATGAGACCCTACTGAAATACTGGTTGGCAGTCAGCCTGAAAGTCAGTTTAAACTGAAGCAAATGCAAAACTGTAAAAGGAGCTATTTTGTTAGGAGATGCATAATACTTACATGCAGCTCAGTACACTACCAAGTAGAAATAGTTTACCTGTCTAGGTAGTCTGTGGTTCAAAGACAGCATGGCAGCATTATGTGCCTTGCCTACCTTTATCCTGCTTTGATGGGTCTGTCACCAGAACTAGTTTGTTTAGGTATCTACATGGAACAGGGTTTCTAGATCTTCTAATGAAAAGCTAAGAAATTAAGTACATTTGAGTGGCTATTGAGAGGGGAACAATTTATATTCAAGGGCACTTCTAACAAATGAATTAACAGAGAAACAGATTCTAGAAAAGCTTAATAAGTCCACGTCGATTAATATTTGTCATTTTACTTGTGAATAATTGGACCTATTTTTCACTCTGTAAACATAACAAGGTTTCTTCTCCTTTGGAATAGCTGTAAGGGAATTTAGTGCCTGTAATCAAGACTGCTTTGTGATACAATCCGAAGCACAGGACATTTTGTTTAAAAATGCAGCCCTTCCCTGAATTAACACTAGTGTAGGTGCACCATAAAAGCAAATGGAGGAGCAGAGAAAGCTGAATGATTTCAAGCCACTTGCTAAGTTGAGCTCCTTTTTCTGTTGCATTGCTCACCTGCAGCCTTCTTCCTGCTTCAGAAACTCCCAAGCTCTGGCTCCATCTTCAGGGCATGGGGATCTCTAGCAACAAACTCACCATCCAAACTTACTGAAGCTGAACTGTGTTGCCTGCTATGGGAGATGCATAAATTAGTGGCACTTCACTGCTATTCTAAGCAGTATTGCTTTTTTTTTTTTTTTTTTTCACTTCCGATTTTGGCTAGAGCTTTTGCATCACCTGTCCTCACAGAAACAGAATTGAAAACGTGTTCTTTGAAGCCCAAATGACAATATCCTGCTTGATAGTAGATTAAGAAAACCCTGCATGATTACTTAATTAGTTTGTAATTGGATACTTATCCACTGTTCCCTAGGGCATGCTCATACGCTACTGAGCAAGGAAACCAATGCATGTTGTGTTCTGGGTGTGTCAGGGCAAAACTGGGGATGATGCAGGGGATGCCCCGCTGCACAATCATGGCTTTAGCTAGGCTGCCTCTGAAACGTCCTGAAACAGGGTGCTCAGTCTGCAGCTGTCTTAGGTGAGCAGCTTGACAGGTTCTTTGCTTTTCGTTTTGAATGTTTCCATGTTGTGCTGTGAAGATGAATTACTGCATACAGCACGTTAAAATGTAAAGTTCACAGTAATCAGCACGATGGAAATAATCTCACCGCAGCTCCCTGTCTGAAATATACAGTAATCCTTGTGACCTTCCAACCCCATGAGGAGGATTTCCCTTGTGGGTTTAGGTTTCTGCCTAAGCTCTGGTAGCTTTATTGCGTTTGGTCTGCCAGTTGCCACAGCAACGCTGTAAGTGTTAACAGTCTGCTTGGGGCTCTGCTGGGTGGGCACTCCATGGAAATGTTCTCTGGAGCAGATAGTTGTCGGTCTTTTCTGCTAAGCTAGTGAGCAAAACAAACTTTTATTTGTTTATGTAAGATACTGTAGTGTTAAGTTTTTGTTGTTTTTTTTTTTTTTTTAAAGTTAGTACATTTTTTTTTTTTAAAAAAAAAAAAAAGGTGATGCATCTTGCCACTTCTAAACTACTGTTGCGAACTGCAAGAGGAATACATTTTTATGGTCAAGTGCTTAAATATGACTTGTGTTCTTAGAACAGGGAAGAACATTAACTGATAATCTGCTAAATTTCTAATTCATTAGGGATCTGATGAAGCATCTTTAGTCTGATAATGCATTGTCTAGTATATTTGTAGCCACACTGTGGCACTGCTGGAGCAAGACTGACTTAACTTTTTCCCTTCTTTTCCAGCTGTTATTAATGGCTTCTCCAAAATAGCTACACATCAGAAAAAAATGGTGTACCTCTGTCAGCTCTTGATAAGAATTGCAAATGGAAAGAAACTTGGTAAATACTCTGATTATTTTTTATTTTTTTTTGGCCACTTGCTGTTTAAGTAGATCTGAATGAACTTGCACAGATGTGTATTAGATATGCTTTCACATTGCTTCTAATGTGTGTGTATGTATGTATATAAAATGGCTGAAATCTCTGCACTTAGACTGCTAGTGTTCCGCATGCACCTGAGCTATATGCAGGACTGGCATTACCCTGTGATGATTTTATTGCACAAAGTTTGAATGCTTATATGCTGCATGTGCTTATGCTGGTCAAATAGTGGGTCTTTCTGTCACAGCAGCATCGACAAAATAAATATACTTGAGAAGATTGACTGGCTCTTAGTAAGCAATATCTGTAAAGTGCAGAGGGGGCGTTTCTTTCTGCAATTATAAATCTAGAAATTAAAGTGGGACAGACAGTAGGAGCAAGATACAGATGAAAAGCTTAATGGCCTTTCTTTTTACAGAAGGTCATAAGACTTTAGACTGGCATTTTGTCTTTGGGATTTTTATTCAGTGTAGTGTCTTTTGTTTGGCTGTAAGTTAGCCACAACTCACTAATTTGGCTGAGCAGCTTCTGTGCCCATGCACAAGTTTTTGGAAGACTTAACTTCTTTGCTGCTTCATAAAACTTAGTGAGATTTAAGATTTTTAAAAGCAGTCTTGCCAGTATGAGCATTGAAGAACAAAGGTGTATTCTAGCCTAGAAGTGCCACAAAGACTTATTTTTATAAAATTAAAAGCAGCTACTCTGCTTTAATTTAATGCTGCATGCTTGGAATTGTTTAAGGCCAGTTTAGCTGGGGCTTGGAGCAAGCTGATCTGGTGGGAGGTGTCCCTGACCATGGCGAGGGGGTTGGAAGTGTATGATCTGTAACGTACCTTCCAACCCAAACCATGCATAGGCTGTGTTTTGTCTGGAACTGGTCACTGATCCTGCTTGCTGAGAGTGTTCCCAAACCTTAGTATTAGCACAATGACATGGCTGCTTCTGCTTTTTCAGTCAACAGTCCTGTGTTACGTTGTTTGAATTTCCCTCTCACTTTAACCTGTTCAAATACAACAAAAAGTTAAGACATGGTAATACAGAGAGATCAGGATTGTGCTTTGTTACAAATCCAAAGCAGCAATACTAAATGTTATGAAAATTGATGCCAAGCTTGTTGTAAAAGTATTATTAATACCATCCCCAATACATAACGCTAAACTTAGCACTATTTCAAGTAGCATTTTAATTGAATGATAAGTAGAAGATGCATAATCTTTCTTAAAAATGCAACAATATTGTTATTAGCAACATCAGGAAGAAAGAGGCTCTAAAAAGGAGAAGATTCCTTCAAGTCTCTTAAACACACCTGAAAAAGGAGACTAAAAATTATTTGAGGAGAAAGGATTTGTAGTGATTTATAGTACATAGGACTTCATTGTGTATACATAATGAAATATGCTTAGCTTCCTCCTTTAAGTTTTGTTTTAAATACCAATTTCTATTTTTTTCCCCTAAGAATGCAATTTTGAAGAGGATCCAAGAATTTCACCTTTGGAATCTGCGCTGTCTTATTGGACTTTACTTGAGAGGGAAGAAAGTAAATTTGATAAGCTTCATGAAGATATTCGTCGCTTGATTCAAATTCAGGTCTGTGTTATTTATTCAAAACACTTCAGGATGCTAGCTATTCATTCTGCTAAAACGGAGCTTGGGCTATGAACAATCCAAACTGAATTTTCCGAGTTTGTCCTGTTTCCAATTACAGTATAAACAAAGCTGTATGTGAAACCTTTCCCTATCTAGATTGGTTCCTGTTTGGCAGGTTTTGAAAGAATTTCAAACTGGGATAATTTGGAAAAAAAAAATTATATCAATTGAGATATCAATTTCAAAACATTTATATCGAGCTTTAAAATATAGCTTGAATAGCTTTACTTTCAGATGAGTTTTTTTGGCTTATGAGTAATTCTCTATATTATAACACTTCTAATTTCAGTGAGAAACATGTATAAATTTACCTGTTCCTGGTAATGATGGTGGTGGTTGTTTGTTTTTTTCTTTTTTTGAGAAATGTGTTTTGAGATTAAAAGCGCTTGGGGAAAAAAAAATCTTGACCTGCTCTGAATTTTCTTAAAACTCAAACTTTCCCGTGATAAAATTGTTATATGTTCAGAAACACTTTAACAACTCCATTTTGCTGTTCTTTCCTAACGTGATAGAACTAAGTGTGGACGTGCTGTTTAACTGGAGTTAAGACAGAACAATTTATATTCATTCTTCTAAGTGTTTTTTTTATTTATTTATTTGGAGATAGCTACAAAATATCTGCGCTTAACAAGAAATAATTACCAGTTGTTTTGTTGGTTTTTTTTGAATCATTGTTTGAAATATTACATGCATAATCACAACTTATGTGCAATGCTGAATTGGATATGTCCTCTTTTTAACTGCGTTTAATGTGACCACTTGACATTTTTATTACTGTTGCAAATGAGAGCACTCTACTTAGTTGCACGAGGGATATTTCACAACTGTTAAGACTGAAAATGTCCTTCAGGGGAAGATGGAAGTAATGGTAAGGGAGAGGAAAAAGGTAAGTAAGGGAAAACTTGCATCAGTGCATCGGATTTGTCTTTAAATCCCCGCTCTTTATACAAGATGTTTAATATTATTTCAGAACTAACTGTAATAACTCAATAATTGTTGGTCATGCTTCTAAATGTATAGATCTCAGGATTTTGGAAGTCTCACAAAATCACAGAAGTGTGACCTCCAATTTTTTTTGTGGTGGTGGTGTTTTTTTGTTGTTCTTTTTCAGGCGAAATGTATTTCAGCTTATTTTATAAGTGTAACTATATTGCTTGTAGGTTGTAGCAGTCCATATGGAGAAAGGATATTTTAAGGAGGCTGCTGAAGTTCTTGAAAGGATGTTTACAGACTCGGAATCAGATAAGGTAGTAACGTGCTTTTTTTTTTTTTCTTATTTTAGGGGAGAAGAAGAGAACAGTTTCCCAAGGGTGGCAAATGCTACCTGCATATCTTTATCCTAATTCCACTAGGCGCAATCACTTTCATACCTGTGGCAGCTCTCAGTGCAAAAGAATATTTGGAGAAAGGGAAATGATAGAAATAATGCATGATTTGGGGGAGTAAATGATTGCTTTTAGCAGCATTTGTTCTTCACTGTGGGCAGCAGCGGTCTAAACTTAATCTCCTTTCCCACTTTGAATGAGAGATGAGGAATTCTGGGAAGATGATGCTGCAGTTTTCACAGTATAATCGCGCTGGTAAAGAAATGGTGGGGCCACTGCTCTAATTGGGCTGTTGACTTTTTCTGAGCCTTTGCAGCGTGGTCTTTGTCTTCTCCATTGGTTAGTGTTCTACAGACTGAATCACCAGAAGGAAGGAAGGGTCATTAGCATCCATTACAGAGTGGATGTTGTTATGCCTCTTTCTGGACCAGATAACATCAGGGCCAGGCCCCTTCCTGGTTTGATGGTCATTGCTTCATGAAGATGCAAGTCTAAGTGCATGTCTGTTTAAAATAATAGCTAATGCACATGCCTGAATTTGCTGAAAACCCTAAGTCCACTTATAGTAATGACTTCAGCAACCTATAGACCATTGCGGTAATGGGGACTGCTTATAGGAAGCTGAAAAATAGAAGAAAGAAGCAGATTGTATATAGACTTTTGACCTCTCTTTTGAATGTGTACAGTGCTTGCATAAGTCCTTCTTTACTTGTTCTTCATTTATCAGCTAAAAGATAGAAGTACTGACAATCCCCTCATTTTCCCCACCCTTGCATTTTGTGGAGGCAGAACATGATGCCTCACAGTGTGCTACACCCTTGAGGAAAACAGGATGAAAAAAAGAACAAAGGAAGGCAAGGGCTGCAGGTGAAAAGAAGACAGGCAAAAATGCTGCCTGTATGTTCCTCTGGTATATTAGAACACTTGTTCTATGTAAATAGTAGTACATGTATAACAGATTCAGATTATTTGATTCAGAAGATTCATCTGTTTAGAAAATCACAGAATCATTAAGGCTGGAAAAGACCTCCAAGACCATCTGGTCCAACCATCCCCCTACTACCAATGTCATTCACTAACCCACGTCCCTAAGCACCATGCCCAACCTTTCCTTGAACACCCCCAGGGATGGTGATGCCACCATCTCCTTGGGCAACCCGTTCCTATAACTGACTGCTCTTTCTGAGAAGAAATGTCTCCTAATTTATAACCTTATTCTCACCTGGTGCAACTTGAGGCCCTTCCATCTAGTCCTGTCATAGTTACGTGTGAGAAGAGGTGGACCCCCAGCTCCTCACACCTTCCTTTCAGGTAGTTGTAGCCTGTACTAAGGTCTTCCCTGAGTATCCTCTTCTCTAGACTAAACAACCCCAATTCCCTCAGCCACTCATAGGACTTGGATTCCAAGCTCCTCATCAGTTTTGTAGCCCTTTTCTGGACACATTCCAGGGCCTCGATGGCCTTGCACTGATGTAGGCTGAGGTAATAGTAGTATTCAAGTTGGTAAACATGAGTGCAGCCTGTGCACAAGTTAGATACTGGCTGTGTTGCTCTCTGCATGATTCAGAGTGGTTGGTAGACAAACATAATGTGATTAATTATGAGTACTTTTGTGCTTTTAATGCTGCTGTACTAAGTAGTCCTTTTCCTGAACACTGTAGACCTGTTTCAGTGTCAGTCTGCAGAGGCAGTATATGAGAAAAGAAACCCAGTAATGAGTGGCCCTTTCTGGGTGTACGTTTTGCTCCATTGACCACACTGCTTTCAAGGTTATTCATAAATGGAATGAAAGTGTGCATCTCTGGGAAGTTACACCTAATATTTGGTGAGCATGTAAACAAAGCAAACTCCTGGCATTGTGCCTAGTTCACAGTAGAACCCTTTCAAACTGTAGTGTGAATTTATTCAGAAAACTACATGACGATCTTTTTTAGCTTTGTGTGGGTCCTATTTATCATAGATGTTAAGATTACTGCAAGATACATATATATATGTATATATATGACACATGAAAATGTGCTTTTTTTTTAGCCTTTAAGAGTGAAGCTGGCAACCATAATCAAAAGCAAAGATCCATATATTCCCCTTCTCCAAAGCTTCAATTACGACCTTTTGATAAGTAAAGTCAAGTCTTACGTCGAACATTTCATGAAAGAAAATGAAAAAAACTTCTTACTACAGGTATGTCAAACTATTTTCAAAAACTTATTTCAAAAGAGATGCATACTTTCAAGGAAACTGTTTACACTAGGTTCAGTTACTGCCTTAGATGAAAGGAAAGCTTTGTCTTCCTATGGCTGATCTTATTAATTGGAAAAAAAAGTTGAATTTATGATTAGGAGAAAGTTGGTAGGAATAAGACTCCAGAGGAAGAGGACCAGTTCTGATCTTAGAACTCCTTGAACGATAATGTAACTATATTTCATGTTTATTTTGCCTTCTTTAAGTCTATAAGACTTCTTAAATTAACAGTGAAAGATCAAGACCTGTTAATGTGTTTAAAAGCTTTAGGAATGTCAGAGGAGTTAGAGATTGAAAACTCTTACTGCTTTTTCCTGCAAATAAAAAAAGCTCCTTAAAACCCATCTTGCTCAAAAGTGATTTAAAATTGGCAAGAACAACATTCCTCCTGCAGTTCATCTTCAGGAGGATTGTGAAGAATTTCCCATATGTTTACTCACTATAAAAGAATATTGAGTCACTCAATTACAAAAACACAGACATCTAAAGGTAATAAGAGGTAAATTCTAAATAAACAAACTTGAAGTTCCTTTGGGGTTTTCATTTTATTACCAGAGAGACTAGAGAAACTCTCAAATGTATTCAGAGTATAATATGAGAAATATTTTTTTTAGTAGCTTTTACTCAGCTGCCAGTCCTCAAGTTTATTTTTCAAAGCAATTTATTTGAATCTAAGAAGAGAGAGAGGTTTGGAGATGTCAGAGAAGGCCCCAAACTCCATACCTGCATACCTCCATTCCTGGGCTCTGTGTTGCTTCCCTACTGCCTGTATGCACATCCTTCTTACTGTCTGCACCAAAGTTGCAATATTCTTACTTCTAAAAAATTTTTACTTCAGCCTGAATTAACTCCAGGATGTAGAGGATAGCACGGTGTAAAGAGTTCACTCTTTTCTGTACAATACAAATAACTGCTTCCCAGCAGTGTACACTGTGTTCTCTATAGAAAAACACCTTAGCTTTAACTCTTTCTTCTTGTGCCATATGTGGAAATATAAAAGGTCTGTATTGCTAGGTTGTTCTCTAGACTGCCTTTTCTAGCTTACTATCAAGCCTGGAATCTACAAGGTTGCAGCTCCTACTGTTGATGAAATTCTTGCACTTCAAGAAACTTAGAGGTAAACTACCCTAAGAACAATCTGCAGATACTTCAATGCAAAAAAAAAAAAAAAAAAAAAGACCATCCAAATAGGATCAGTCAGGGAATACTTATAATTTTTTTCTGTGTAATAACTTAGTAGTCCTTAAAAAGAACTAGTTTTAGGGAGAAGTACAATTTGAAAGTTACTGTTACGTTTTAAAATGCATTATTAGTCAATTTTTTAAATTAAATCCTTTCTACAAGTTATTTATATGGAAGCATATTCTCTCTTACACTCATGTTTTGGTACCATCAACAACTGTAAAGACAGAATTTTGAAAATTAACAGCTGAAAGATGTGGTAAGTTGAGCAGTTATGGAATTTCTGGGAGTGGAAGTATTCTGTAACCAGGAAAAAACTTTCAGTATTTTCATGTTTGAATTAATGAAATAGAGACTGCTTTTACATTATCTGTTTTTTTACAAAAGTTGAGAGATTACGCAAGTTACTGTGAAGGACAAGTTAAGATTTCAAGAAGACTGAAAATTGGACAGATGACAGAAAACTAACAGGAGGCAAAATCAAGCCCTGAAAAGAATAAATGGATGAAAAATGGGAGCAACTGGCTAAGCAGAAAGAGAATTCATTCTGGGCCTGCAGTGAACTTGTCAACACTGAACTGTTATGCTTTTTAGTCATCTTTGAGCACTGCTAAATAGATCTCCTTTCGGGTTGTGTAGACAGTGTTAGAAAGTGGTTGGCTCTGCTTAGTAATTATGGTGCACAGATAGAGTTTTTATATCACTTCAGTGGTAAGTAGACCTTAAGATAGTAGAGAAGAACATTAGTGGCGAAGTAGCATGAATGACATCATATGGACTGATTTTTTAAGGTGTTGTTATATCCAGTAGATAAGAGGAACTTTGGGGAAAAGTACTAATCTCATAATACTCTAGAAATTTTATAGAATAATGAACCCTCTCCTTGGGAAAGGAGGAAGAATCGTCTTAATTTGTGGCTAAAATAATTTAGGCAGGATAGGATGTTAAAATATTTTTTGTGAATACAGGAAAAGTTGTTTTGCAAGCTTAAAGTTTGATTGGACGTACCTTTGAAAGTCTTGTAAGTATTCTTGATCTTGCCATGCTCTAACATCAGTGTAACTAGATGAATGTGTGAGGACTGTCCGTTTTCAATTTGTACTCTAGTCTTAAAAAAAAAAAAAAAAAAAAAAAAAGACTTCAGAGTACTTCAGTAGTATTTGCAGTCTTGATCTCTGCAATGTATTTCACACATCATCAGTATGTTCAGTTCATATAAATATTACTTGTGGCTTGGACTAAAATTTCTCTGAATTACTAGCTGATAAAGATTTTGATGGATTTCAACCTACCTCATTACAATTGTTCTGAAACAAATTACTTTAGTGATAATACCCTTTGAAGGGTCTGTGGAATAAGTACTGTTAGTAAAGCTAATGCAGAGTACACTTACCTAAATAGCAGCTTATATTAAAATTAATGTACTGGCTGCTATAATTTTGAAGCATCAATTCCATTTCTCACAGGCAGCCATGGCACGGGTAGAGTCTAAAGGACTGGAAGCAGTAGTGTTGCAGAATATAACTGTGAATGCCAGTGAAGAGGAAGAAAATGATTTGGAAACAACACAAAGGTATGTATTTAGCATTTTAGTGTTGAGGTGCTGATGAGATATAACCCTGTCAGGCAGCTCATTGCCACTCAGCTGCTCACGTACTCACCCCAGGTGGGATGAGGGCGAGAATCAGAAAGGTAGAAGTGTGAGAACTCGAAGGGTTGAGATAAGGATAGTTCAGTAAGCAAAGAAAAAGCTGTACACACAAGCAAAGCAAACCAAGGAATCCATTCGCTGCTTCCCATTGGCAGGCAGGTGTTCAGCCACTTCCAGGAGAGCTGGGCTCAACAGACATAACGGCTTTGTGGGAAGACAAACACCATCACTCCCAATGTCCCCCCCTACCCTCCTTCTTTACACCAGTTTTTGTTGCTGAGCACAGTGCCACATGGTGTGGGACATCCCTTTGGTCAGTCTGGGTCAACTGTCCTGGCTGTGTACCCTCCCAGCATCTTGTGCACCTCCAGCTGGCAGGACAGCGTAAGAAACAATAAAAAGTCTTTGTCTCTAAATGCTGCTCTGCAACAACTAAAAACATTTGTGTGTTAGCACCATTGTTTCCATCAAAAATACAAAACAACATCATGTGAGCCTCTGCAAAGAAAATTAACTCTGTCCCAGACAAAACCATGGCAGGAACATGTTTGGATAGTAACTTGAAACCTGTAGAATTAAGAGTAAGTAGAAGGAAGGACATTATATTCCAAATCACTCTCCAACAGAAAGTGAATTACTAATTTATTCTCTATTTTTAAGTATTAGCCTTTCTGTAGTTGTTATTCTTGGCATTTTACATCAGATAGCTTGGCACTGAGTTTCAATACTTGCTGAAGATGCATGATTTTCAGTTTAAACAGCTGTCCGTCTTGTATAACAATAAAAACATTGGAATGCTTCTTAGAAGTTTTCCTTTACACTTGATTGAGCTTGTTTTAGTCTTTAATTTCAGACTATAGGTCATCTGATGAAGAGAGAGAACAGGGAAAGGGAATTGTGTTACTTTTTTCCTTACAGCTAAATGCAGGATCTACTTGCTTAGTGATTCTGCTATTATGATAAATAAATATGTAGCTTCATAGACAGAACATAGGGTATGACTCTGGCAATGTGAAACGTCAAAATAAATACTTTTATAAGAAGTGCTGAGGAAACTTGAAACATGTTTACCTTTTTACCCCTTTGACTGTCCTTTAAGTAATGCTGATATTCTAGGTTTATTGCCACTTGCTTTTCCACTTGTTTTTGTGGTTTTTGGTCAGGATAGTTTGTGTTTCTGCAGTTTTATACCTACAATACTTAGCATGATTTAGTTAAGAAAACTGATTGATGTAGAATGTACAAACAAACAAAAAGTAAGGTAAGTAAAATAAAATAAATGAAATGCATCATATCTTCAAATAAATGCATGTCATGTTATGGAAAAGTTTAAGGAGTTACTTCTGTAATTGCATAATTTTGTAAATTTCTGGAAGGAATTATTTCACATGAACAAGTTCTGTGTTTTTCGAGACTTTCAGTATTAGCAGTAGCATTATAAGTAAGTAGATTGATGTAGTTAGCGTTTGTATGCCTCTGTTTCTGTAGAGAAATCTTGGGATTTTATTTAATGTAAATACTGTTGATTCACATCAATGGCAAGTTGCTGTCTAGGAAATTATTTTTATTTATTTTAAGATTTACAGAAGAGCAACCAAGTACTACAAATCAGTTACCTGAAGATGCAGCAAAATCAAGGTAAAAATGATTTTTTGTGTGGCTTCTGGTCATACATGCTTCATGATTATTTTTTTTGTATTTTTACTTCAGTTCTGTATTCTTTGCAGGCATCGTTCTATGAGGAAACTCAGAGCACATAGCGTTCTTCAGAGTGAGTGTTAGCTTACTTTTTATACTTTCAAGATAAAGCCATGTCAGACATTGTTTTTCCAAATGGGTTGATGGTTTGATAACTGTTCTCCAATATGATTGGATTCTTACAAACATGATTACGGTGAGAAGAAAACTCCTGATTTCTGTCTGCAGGTTTCTGCATGTGTGGAGTGTTGCTGCATTTACAAAATGTTTTAAAGTTCCCTGACAATTAATTTTGCAAAATCATTCTCTGTTTTCTGTTATGCTGTGTTTCTTGTTTTGTTTTACTAGATGGTATTCTGTACAGAAGAAGGTAGACATAGTAATAAGACTTGTCTCTTTTGGGCACCCAACCTAGATAACATTGGGGTGACGGAAGGAAAGAGGCTGTCTGACAGAAAAAAAAAAGAAGTTGTAGAGTAAAATGCAGGGTTAGGCTGTTCATGCATCATCCTGGTACTGTTTTCTTAAAAGCTTAAGTCATGGCTTTTGTCACACTTACAAGGTTCTGAAAATCATTAGTACCTGATTACCACAAAGAGATGATGTTATAGCCACACATGGCTAGCTGCTGTCTGACATACCTACTTGTCTACCCACAGTTATCTGTTGCTTCTGTTGTGCTTGGAAGGGTGAACTGTTAGGATAGCATGGTTACTTGCCTCAGTTAGAACCTCACATATCTTCTATGGAAAAGATAGAACCTATGCAAAAAGTATAATATTTCTGACCACTGGTTAATTTCTATTCTCTCTACCTAAACTGAAAGAGATGCATATAGTAGGAATATTTTTTTTAAGCGTAAAATAAAAATTTTTCATTGGTACATAGCATTTTTTTACCTAATTGCGTAAAATAACTCTTCTGTGAGCTCTGTCTCATACAAAATAGTCACTTTCTTGAATAGAGTACTTAGTCTTTGGACTAAGGCGAGATTATGTGTGTACATATATAAAAGTATATTCATATATGAACACTGAAATTTTCCCACTCTGTCCAAGCATATCAAAACAGTACATTGTAGTCTCACATAATTGTTAGCATTTGAAATAGAACTGTAGAATTGCTAGAATGTACTGCTTTAATGTTGACTCCTTATCGATCTGGATGTATGTTGTTTCTAGGTCTGAACAGCTTGCAAAATGTGGAAGAAGTTGTAGATAGTCGGAGTTCTGGCCGAAGAAGACAGGTTTGTATTTGATTTCTATTCTAAGTAGTGAGAAAATGAGTCTGCCCTGCAGTAGAATTTTTTTTTTTCCAGCTGTATTAGACTCAGCATTCAAAATTCTTGGGTTTAAGATTCTTTACATTATTCAAGCTGTGCTATATAGCTTCTGGGACTGTTTAACTTCTAATTTCTGTCTTAGGGGAAAAAAAAAAAAGTATTTCTGGTACTATCTCAGGTATTGTTGCTAATGCTCATGAGATTTGAATTTGTTCAAATATTATTAGCGCTAAAACTTAGTCTGAGTCTTTTTAGATGTTTTTGTGAAGTTGAAAACGTGCAAGTTTTTATTTAAAAATAAAAAATAAAAATAGTAGAACTTTGTGTTAAAGAATTTGGTATGTCATTTACCCATAAGACATCAAAGATGTTTTTCTCCAACTCGGAAGCTGAATAGAGATTTAATAACTTAATAAATCCAAACTTTGTTTGTCTGAGGTATTTACTTAAACTGTTTTGATTTTATAAGCAAAAAAAAAAAAGTAGATTTTTATAATGCTCCATTTCAAATAGTCATTTGAACTCTCTCCATGATTAAACCTACTCCATTATATTCAGCAATTCTATAATTCCCTACAGGTGAAAAGTACAGACGTGTATTCCTTAATAGAAGTGAATTTGAAGCTGATTTGATTTTAGGGATTAACTGCTACAAACTGAGCTTGTATATAGCTCATTTTCTTCATTTATGATAAAATGATAAAGCACTTCTGAACAAAATTAATATTAAATAAATGTATTCCTCTTAAGAGAATCTCGTCAGAAGTAATATGGAGTCTTTCTGTTAACAGTTTGTGCCATTAACTAAATGTGTTCATTTTGGTGCAGGCTGTTTCATTCTTCTGGTGTTCATTTTGATACTTAACTTTTCATATAATACCAAAGGATGAACTGGCTTATGTTTTCTTTTCCAGACAGTCCTCAAGGAGAGTTGTAATTATTCCTATCTTTTTAAGAATTTTTAGTGAAGTTGAAGAATTGGTTAAATCTTCATTTGTATTCTTTCTTCAAATTGGTTGAGGTCCTAATGAGAGTTCTAATGCTGTTAAGATACAGTACCACCATATATTGGAGGTTGAGCCCCTAGCTACATACATGTATAAACACGTAGTTCTGTACTTTCTCACAAATCTTAGGAATACTTACATCACTGAGAGTCTCTTCAGCAGTTCCAAATACAGTCAGTGCCCTAAAAACCTTAAAAAAATAAAAATAAAAAATCAATGCTCACAGGATTTGCCTGTTGCATTCAAAAGCATAATAAATGTTTTTTTCTATTTCATACATGGACAGGTATCTTGTCAGCCAGTTGCTGACAGGCATGCACACTTCTGTCAGTCTTGTTTCAAACATGAAGTTTGAAACTAGTTGGACCCCAATTGACACAGAATTAATGACAGCTTTATATTCATGTATTTATTTATTCAGGCAGTATTTACTGAGATGGCTACAAACAGTGAGTTGAGACCTCGGGCTTGTGCACAGATCTCATTGGAAAAAAAATGCTCTATGCTTAATTCTGTTATTCTAAATTCAACCTTATTTGAAATGTAAATTTATGGAATGTATAGAAAGCAATAGAAAAGGGTATCTCATAGTAGTGAAAACTCTGAAAAAAATGTAAAAGCTTGAAAGAAATTAAAACTCAATCTGAACATTTAGAAAACTATGCATTTGCTCTGATATTTATGCCATACTAGTGAGACCTCATAAATATTGCGTAGAAAGCCATGATAATTGGCCTTTTAAACAATAAATCCGCACCTCTGCTTAATTATCTGGGTTGTATAAGATAGTCCACATGCATGAAAGAATGCTGTGAATGTCAGAGCTGTTGACTTCTAGAACTTCCTTTTCCATCCAGTCCCTCTTTCAATGTTGGCATTGTTTGCTCTTGTTTTGTAAATGGCATTTCACTGCAATGGTTCAGTGCCCGTTTACAGCCTTTCATTGCTGCGTTTTCAATTAACGGCATACAGCAGTCTGGAGTGTTATTGAAAGGAAATGTACTTTATTTTCTCATTCCTAAATTGAATTCTTACGGGATACAAGTGTCACAAAGACGTCAGGGAGCTGTTTGTACTCAACCTATTCTCTATATGTGTATGGTCAGTCCTTGGAATTATCTAAAATCAGTTTGACAATTTGCTTAAATGTCTGAAAAATCTGAGTTTTCAGAATTTAGTCAGACTTGTATAGAAAAAATCCACATATTTGAACTTGAAGAAAGTTTCAGAGCAAAGAGTCCCAGCATGCACAAGGGAAAGGAGATAGCTAGAACAAAACTGGCTCTGAGGCATAACAAGATCTTTTGATAAGGGATGGTGCATTTACGCAGGCTGTCTGGCAAACTGAAGTTTGCTCTGCCAGCGTTCTGAGCTAGCCAAAGGTCAGATTGCTCTGGGCCAGGCACTGTGATTATGTTAGCTCAAGCACAGTGCTGCTTTATGTCTGGTCTCTCAACCAGTCTTGGTAGCTTGTAACAGCAGTGCCGGAGTCTACACAACTGCCATCCCAGAGCACAGTCAGTTTGTTGGCATGTGTGGGGAGACAACTTACTGATCAATATAGCTGCTTGGTGTAGAGGGAAAAATGGGTCAGTTTCTGATTTACCTGTACAGCAGGCTGCACAGTTATATGTTAAAGTGCAGAAACTTGTCTGCAAAGAAAGCCTGCTGTTACCAATTTTAAAAGCAGAAAACAAAAAAAAAATGTTAACAGCAAATGTAATTAATCACTACAACAAGTAACAACGGTTGTGATTGTCTCTGTGCTGGAAGTGTTTGAATTAACCGGTGCAGTAGGTCAAGCGTAACTGTGGTACTTGAGTAAAGATTATACTTAGGAAAGTTTTCTGGCGTGCTGTGAAAGGAGATGATCTAGATGATTTCAATGGGATCTCTGGTCTTTTAATAATAGCTGTGGTTTGTTTGTTTGTTTTTTAACACAATACTGTCAATGCTGATGTTGCAGAAGATTTGTGGAACACGAACTGTTGGGTAAAGGAGGTATTTTTGATAAAGGGTAGACAATTTTAGGGAAGTGCTAGGTTTCTTTTTACAAAGACAGCTAAACTACTACCACACAATTCTTTCACTGGCTAGTCAGTGAGGCATGTATCAGGGATCATAGGTTCTTGAAAAGGGCACCGTTAGTTGCATTAAGTTAGAACAACTTTGAGATACAAAGTTTGTTGATATTCATGTACCTCAGCTTGAACTGTGTGTAAATTCCAAATTTTTACTTGTCGCAGAATAACCAGAATACAACTTTGATCAGGCTGAATGTTATGTCTCATCCCCTGCAGTGACCCCCCCCCCCCCTCACTGTTGCTTCACCTTCATCAGGATAAATTCAGGGGAGTGGGGGTGCAGCCAATGAAAAAGCTGTACGTGACAGTGCTGAAACTGTCACCTGGTCAGCCCCTGTGCACGAATCCTTGTTGTTCTTAGAGCAGAATCTTTTAAGGATCTGTCAATGGGTTCTTAGTCCTTAGGGAAGGAGAAAATGAGAAGGGGAAAAAAAAAGTATCTCCTTGGATCAGTGACTTACCAGAGCATCCTTGGACCTGTTGTGGCACTGACAGTTGTACTGACTTACCCTGAGCTGCTCCGTCCAGCCACCTCTTTTTCACAAGCAGGATGGGGATGCATTTCTCAGATGACAGGAGTCACAAGAGATTTACATTTCTGCTATGTAACATTATTTGCTGAGTGAAGTGATTTGTTCCCTCAAAATTCACTGATTTCCTTTATATTAGTTCTAGGATTTGGCTTTATCAAGCTCAAATCTCTGTAAGCTGAGGCTGTTCATTTACATGTATAGCTGTGTATTTCTGTTACTATCTGATTCTTCATAGATGGGAAAGCTCAAATTGCAGAGTGCTCAGCCTGAATATCTTGGGTCTTCCTGCCTGACAGGCAGTACCACTTATCCATTTGATAGCTAAAAGTGATATATTACTAATGAGGAGGTCTTGTACATATTTTAGTATACTTCTCTTTTCATACCCCAATGACAGACTGTAGCCACTAGACCTTCAGCTTGAGCCATCTACACCTCTTACTGTTCTTATGTTGTGTAAATGTCTTTTTTTCTTCAATTTTTTCGAATTCGGCCATGGATTTTACTAGCACATCCTCCCTCATATAATGCTTTGTAAGTTTGCTTACAAACTTAATGCTGTAAGCATATTACCAAAGGATCAGTCCCCTATCATATAAGGAGCATGGGTGTGTGATGTTGGGAATACTCACAACTTGGCCAGATCCTGCTCGTTTCCAATTTGTTAAAGGATGTTAGGAGCAGCTGCTTCCTCTAGCAGCTCCTGCCCACCTCCAGGAGCCCAGCTCAGTGCACCTAGAGCTGTGGAGTGTCTGTACCACGTGGCTGAGGGACATGGTTGCAGCTTTCCCAGTTTAAGGTTCAAGTAGTAGAAGGTTAAAAAATACATCCCACTGAAAATGGTGTGCCTTAGGTCCTCAGGACTGCACGCAAGCAAAGCAAAATCAGGAATTCATGCACTTCTTCCTGTCAGCAGCTAGATGTTTAGCTATTCCTAGGAAAGCAGGGCTCCATCATGTCTAACAGTTACTTGGGAAGACAACATCCCCATCCCTCTTCCTCCTTTCCCCCAGCCTTTATTCCTGAGCACGATGTCATAAGGTACGGAATATCCCTCTGGTTGCTTCGAGTCACCTGTCCTGGCTGGGTCCCCTCCCATCTTCTTGCGCATTCCCCCAGTCTGCTCACTGGAGGGCAGCATGAGAAGCAGAAAAGCCTTTAATGCTGTAAGCACTACTCAGCAACTACTAAAATATTGGTGTTATTAATACTGTTTTTGTCACAAATCCAAAACACAGCACCATACCAGCTACTGTGAAGAAAATTAACTCTATCCCAGTCAAAATCAGCGCAGTTACGCAACCCATTCTTCACCAAAATTGTCAGATAAACAAGATACATTAAATAAGAACAGCAATTTCAATTTTTCACATAATGAGGCTCTAGAAAGGACACGCTTTTAGAAATAATTCGCTCTTTTGTTAATTAAATTGTGCTTACTGGTGAGATTATTAGTTGCAAATGCTTCTTAACTAGTTAGACCTGCAAAGGGCTATGATACTTTAACTATTTTGCTTCATGTTCAGTCACATAGAACAAAACTAAATAATTGCAGTGCTTTTGATCACTTGCATGTGTAAATTTGCTGCTATGAACAAAAACACTGACTTTTTTTGCTGGTGCACTGCAATTCCAAAATGAGTAAAGCACAGGCACTGGTGAAATGCTAAAGAGAGCTTCTTGGCTATAGTTCTGGCAGTCAAGTTCTCATGACATACACAAATACATGTGCACGTCATGTATTTGTAGAAGTCCAGCAACTAGAATTAGATTTAGATTTTTGTGTTGAAGGTGCTGGTATTCAATGCCCACAAGAGCCCAGTGAAAACTTACCATTTATATCTGTCATGACTTACTGTGGTCTGTGAGACCATCAGGAGCAGCAGGCTTTCTCCGGTGCAAGATGCAGAAACGAACACAGATAAGTTAAATGGAACACCTACAGAGCACAATTTTCTGTACTTCTCAGCTCAATCTCATTAAAATTTTGAGCTAACATTTTTTCTGTAAGTGGAGTCTACACTTCAGATTTGGGGGAATATATCTGAACAGAACACATTATCAAGCTCCAATTTGAAATAGAAAGTGATCCTTAATTTTAGGTATATTTTTCTTAAACAGTTGCTCCAAATTCCTTCTTGCTCCAAATTCCTTCTTTATTTGTATAGATGTGCAGTCAGTTTGTCTGAGGAGGTGTACTTAGGATGCATCGGTATGATTGCTTCAGTATTAAACAAAGAAGAATTTGAAGACGTAAAAGATTATAAGATATATAAGATCTTTAATCTTTTATTACCTATGTACATTTTCCTACAAAACTGCAATATTTAAAAAATATGTTTGTTTTTTTTTATCAAGTATTAGACTTCAGCTTTCTTTTCTGTGTGTACTTTTAAAATTGTATTGAGATAGTTGTATTGAGAAACAACTAAGGAAGAACTGCTACACTGGAGAACTTAGATGTAAGGAAGTGCTTGTAGATGTGTAACTGCAAGTAATTTTCTCTCCTTTTATGAGAGAAATGGCATCACTTAGAGGTTAAAAATCCCGTGAGTCATGACAGTGAGACTTTAGTAGGCTTAATAAATAAGCTAAAATAGGTGTAGATACCTGTCATCAGAGGGTATGGCTGATGTCACTTGTAAATCTGTATGTATGATTTTGCTTCTATCAGCATTTTAGCTTTAGGAATTGTTTTTTCTCAGCACACTAAAATTCCGTTGTTGGTGGTGAATGGTGTCAAAGTTCGTAGTTTGCAAGTTAATCTGTCACAAAATGGTTCTTCTTTTGTGACACATGCTAGGATCAATCAGTCTGTCTTGGCTCAATTAGCTTACAAAGTAAAATTTTGGAAAGCATGTTTGGGTTGAAGCCAGACTTTGCATGCCGCCTTTCTGGTTTTCAGGATTTTTTTCCTCCTGTAACTTGTGAAATTTGAAGCATGAGTTTTTGTTCTAAGTGATGCCTGCTACTGTGTTTTAACACTTGAGTCATAACCTTTCTTGTTCTATTTAGTGTCAAGTTATGGTGCTCAAAAGAAATCAAAATGAGCCTACTGACAGTTAAAACTTATGTTGTGTAGTAACTAGACAGCTATATAAAGACTTACATATTTGCTACAAGCTTTGTTCTTACATGAATATTTTTGTTTCAGTATCCTGTATTTTCTCTGTTCTTCCCCTAGCCATGGACTCTTGAAGAAGACAAGAAACTGAAATCAGGAGTAAGGAAGTTTGGAGTGGGCAATTGGGCTAAAATTCTGGTCCATGGTGACTTCAACAACCGAACTAGCGTCATGTTAAAAGACCGTTGGAGAACACTGTGCAAGATCAAGTAAGACTAATTTGGGTAACAGCAATCAACTCTTCTTGAGCTTTCCTTACGTAAGGATCTTGTTCAGCTTTTCAGAGTAACTTCTTTTTGTCTCAGAGTCTCCAGCACTGTTGCTGCCCTAAAACATGAAACAGACATAACGATGACTTAAATATAAAGCCTGGTCTTCTATCTATATGCGAGAGGCGGATTCATTTTCGAAATGTGAAAATTCTTATAGTGATTGTGAAATTAATCATACATAGGGGTCTTAAGTAACTGGCAATGTGTTAGCTTAATAGAGGCTTTTAATAAAGAGTCAAGTGTTCTGTAGTTTTTAAAGGCTTGTATCTGTAATCAGATGGAGCTCTTTATCGTTTTAGTTTCTACTGTAGTCATTCCAATCTGTTTTCACCTCACTTTGAAATTTCGGTCAGACTTGTCATCTCTGTCAGTAAGTCATACCAAAAAATATGTATGTATTGTTATTGCTAATTTTTCTGTTTAAAAATATAGTACCCCATGTAAGTTTATGTTTATAAATATTAAAGGTTCTCTGTATGAATCGGAGGGAAAACATGCTGGGGTATTTTTATTTATTACTTTTTTTTTTTTTTTTTTTTTTTTTAGAGTTAAGCTTAAGTACTAGAAGGAAGATTATTTTGAAATTATTTCTATTAGCATAATAGCAGTTACTATCTTGCAGAAGAGAATGGAAAAGATACGGAAGTAACAGCATGATACTAGCTCTTAACTTCTCATGACTATCTTGTGCTACCTACCCTGTCTTGAGAAGTGGCATTCTTCTGGACCAGCACAGAAGGGGAAGCTCCTTTCTTAGAAAGCCAAAGCGGGACTCTGTTCTGGCACTGATAGCACAGCCCATGAAACAGATTTTATCTTACCTACACTCTCTGCAGCACTAGCAAGCACAGATACCCTCTGATGGGTAGCTGCCTGCATCAAGGTGTCAGTTGGTTACTGTAACTGTCCTGTTCATGAGAGACTGTAAGAGATGGCTGGTGGTGCTATGCTGCCTCTCTTGCTTTGGATTGTATGGAAAAGAATTCCAGGACCTCAGAAAACACACACTTCCCACTGTCATAGTAGTTTGAATCTAGAACTTAAATATCACAGCATTCTTTTAAAAGTGGAATCTCTTCAGGTGTTTTCTGGGTTGTTGTCCTTGGAGATTTTACAAGAACGTATTAAGGAAAAGCATCCATCTGAACTGGTCATAATAAAATAAAATTCTCAGAGGTGTTCTTCGTGGTTACAAAAGAAGAAATACATTCTTCAGGGCAGAAATGTTCATGAAGTATTCAGATCATCTCTGCACTTTCTGTTTTGTAAGCCTGTTTGCATTGAGTTTAAATGGTTAAGTATCATTAGAAAGGTTTGTGTACTACTCTTAAATGTGGAAAGGACCTGAGACGGATCACCTTCCTAATTCTTGCCAACATGCTCAGGTTTCTTTTTGCAACTGTGGCACGCAATTTCTTTTAGGTTCCACAGAGATACTGCGTGCCTTAACAGTAAACTTCTCAACCTTAAGGCATCGTTTCTTTTTAGGACACATGGTGAATTTCAGAAGCTTGATAAAATACGGATTATGCACTTCAGCAAGGAATGTTAGAGCAGCTGTAAGCCAACAATTCAAAACAAAAACAAACATAGCAGGTGTGTGACAAGTGAGACCTGCAGTATGCAGTCTCTTCAATGGCTGTAACAATAATTCAACACAAATAATAGGTATTAAAACAAGGATTTGAGCTACATGCATAGCATCTTTGCCTATGCTCTAATATTGCAGGTTTCTGTGTTAATCATTGTACATGAGCAACTTTAACTACTAATAAGTGATTTTTTGGCTTTTAGCCAAGCCTTTAGTCATGACTGCTTATTCCTAGATGCAAGATTAATTATTTTTCTTTTTAGTTGTAGCAAGAAAATTGCTGTAGCAAAATCCTAGTCGAGGCAGATTAAATAAATTACCATTCATTAAGGAAATGGGTCTTTTCAAGACTGTTTGCTTCTTTGCAGAAATCTTGTGTATGTTTGTCTGCCATAAAATTCACTTTGTATATTAGTGATACGAAGTCCTTAGCGAGACTACTTCCTTAACGACACTGACTACTCTCACATTTACTACTCTCACATTTTTATGAGGGTGGCTGAACATGGAAACAGCAGTGTAGACAAAAAATACTTACCCACTTGCAGTATAAACAACTGTCTAGATGATATTGGGAAGGAACAAAGGATCTAAACTGAAGCCTGGTTTTAGCTCGCAAACTTTCATTTTTATTCACCCTTACAATTTAATGATGATGGTAACCATTCCCAGAGCTGAGAACATTTGGCTGGCTCACTACTGAGTAGGATTGGTGCCTGTGAACAGGACTATAGCCTGTAAAGAATGAGAATCCTAGAAAAAGAAGCTACTATGGTTAGAAACATTAGCTCTTTAATTACAAACAGAAACATAGGAACTTGCGTACAGCATTCTAGTACAAAGATCAGTCTTAGCGTTTTGTATTCAGGCAAAGAGCTTTGCCCAAAATACTTCTTCCAAAAGTTTGACTCCTTTAAAGTTCATTTAGGCTCCACAAAATACAGCAGAAAGATGCAGGGTTTTTTGCATTGATGTTAATTTTCTTATTTTTTGTTGTTACTATTTTAAAGGTCTTCTAAACTTTTACGTAAAAATAAAGCTATGCACAAGGGGACATGAACACTGTTCCAGTTGCCGAATCTTCTTCCAGGTTCCTTGGCAGCGAGAGTTGCCAACTGCTTCCCAGCGTAAGATTTTACCTCTGAAATGTGATAATAAGTGAGTAATTACAAATTAATGTGTTTACAAACACACACAAAAAAATGTTTATTTCATGTTAGTAGGTTATGTTCTATAATGTCGTTTGAGAGTAGATTTGCCTAACAATGTAATATGTTAATTAGTTCAAAAGCATTTTGAAGACTAAGATGTTCATTATACTTGTAGGCGTTCTAGAGCAAGCACTAAGTTCCTATGTAGAGTATACAGGATGATGGGTTGCATAAAGAGTTGTATAGGTATTACATAGCATGCGTCTTAAGTGATAGATACATGGAGATATGTATAAAATATATAGATTAAGTAAAAACACGTTACAAATGTTAAATGCCTTCTTTCAATACTAGTGTTCTAGAAACAGGATTATGGATTATGGCAGAAAACAGACTTTTTTAAGTAAGAGTGCCCATAGCTGTAAAAAGACCTCTTGCACTACAGAAGTTGCAGTGTCCCCATATGATAGTAAGTAAAGCATTCACACTGAACTTTATATTGCAATTACCAATTTTATCAGGGTGTTAAATACATCAGTATTTGAAAATTTTGCAAAGTATTTTACACAGCAGTTTCTGTGAAAACTGAAATCTTTAATTTTTTAGGTATAATAAGCACAGCTTTTAATGAGACCTTAAGTTCTGTATTGGGTTTTGGTACAGAAGACTGCAAAAAAAAAAAAAAGGTTCTCTTTACCCATCTGCATTATGGCCATCTCCAGAACAACGATGAGTGTCAGTGTTCATAGCTGGAGGCTGGCAAGCCACACATACAGTATGACCTTCTCGTAGGTACTGCATCCATCGAGCATATGGCCGATTCTCCAAAGCACAATAGCGTGAAAGTGATTCAGTTTTAAATTCCACACAGTAACTGCTCAGAAAGAAAAGTATTAAATTAGCTGTGATTGCTAAAGCACAAGCTAGATAGAAACTTTAAATGTACTTATATATCACACAGGTGGTTATTTGTGAAGTGCAGGTTAGACATCCTTGTTGCTAAAAAAAAAAAAAAAAAAAAAGTCTGTTTCTGACCCTAACCTGAGCAATGACATCTTTAAAACATTAAGCAAATTGTTTCCCACATTCCATGCCACAGTCCAATGCTTTATGTATTATCTCATTTTCTGGTTGTGTTCTGTATTCTTAAATTATGTTGAAAAACAGACCTCAGTAACCTGTATTTTTTTCTTCTATGAATACTAAGAGAGAAAATGGGAGAGAAGCTTTAAGAATACCTATAAGCTTTACTGTTCTGAGGAGAGCAGCATAGGGAAAAGCATTATGAGCATTACAGAACCAGTGACAACCCTCTCTACTGGTAAACAAGAGATTTTTATTGCTTTTCATGTCAATGTTAAAAAGAAGCTCTTGAGACCGATTGCATCCAGCCTGTTTTGTTTGTTCAGAGATCTAAGTCTAATTTCTCAGGCTTACACTTTATGGATATTACTGAGTTTGGGTTTAGCCTTATTTACTGTTTGCTTTCAAAAGCTTCTATGCTCAAATTTGCCACGACCCCAATACTTGATTCCGGACAATTAACAAGTAACAAAGAACATCTAGAAAATGCAAATGAACTGCAGGAGAGAAAAACAGTACAAGCTGCAGCTTATTGAATTACAGCAAATTTAATTATATTTTTCTTTGTAGCCAGCTATTGGCTATGGAACAAGATGACCCACATGCATATATGATAAATAGATTACCCAGCTTCTTCTTTGTCTGAGGACCAGGAAGAAGATGCTGCTCGTCGTTTTCTTTCTTTACCATATTCAGAGGTAGTTATGAAAGCAGGGACTGAGGAAGAAAACAGGCAGCAAGACACAGCTGAGTCATATTTCAACTACTGTAACAGTGGGTAAATGAATCAGAGCTTGTGGATGGTGATGCTGTCTGGCTTTATTGGAAAAGTGATAAAGTGTTAGCAACATCAGGCTTTGACCTCCTTCCCTACTGCTAAATTCTCTCCATATTAAGAAGAAATATATCTAGCAATGACTGCCATCTAGTCCATGAGGAAATAGGATGGGCTGGAATCCTACAATGACTCTGTTTCCTGTTTTGTACCAAATTTGTGTTCTAACTGCACAGAGATAAATTGATACTTACTGCGGGGCTTAAGAAACTGAAGTAATGTTTGCAGCTTAGTTGTTTACTTAAATGAATCAAGACTGAGTAGCAAATGACAGTAGAAAACACGGTTTAAAATTTTATTTTTAACCAAATAGCTGCAGACTGTTGGTTGTTTGTTTTTTTCTGTACGTTTACTTCAGTGAAAACAATGAAGGCTCTGAGGGGGACAGGTGTCCAGATAAAGCAAAGAGAGAATACCATGTTCGTGTCCGCAGTCCTGGCCCTGGTGAGTCAGGTATTCCAGGCAGCCAGCCTTCTCCTCCAGAGCAGGACACGGTTCCCCACCGTTCTTAGGTTCCTGTTGTATGTAGCGCCTGCGTAGTCGTAGGTTGGGTTTGCACTGCTCTGCACAGCCACTCCAGTGACTCCACTCCCCAACAACGCATGGAAGAGCTGAAAAGCAATATTGAAATGTCACGAGTAAAGACTTCAGTTTTATCATAAGTGCTCTCAAAAGCTTAAGTAATGCGACCATGCCTGTTTTTTTGCTTTCTTACTTGCAATTTTGATTTTGTTTAGTCTCAAAGCAATGCGGGGATGTGTGTAGGGTTGTATTTCTGTGTTTGTACTGATACAGTTATAGATGTTTAAATGTTCTAAATAAAGCGTTTAAAAGTGCAATCTCAAGGCCGTTTTTTGCTCATTCTCAAATATAGAATAGTCCACTGGATATTTGAACTTTAGTTCACATGGATCGCAAACTTCCTCTGAACTTAACCCAAATGTCTTCCAAAACATTATGGGGAAACTGCCATTATTTTCAAAGTGAACTTTGAATCATAAGAAACCGCATTTCTCTCGTGCAGAGCATTGAGAGCAGAGGTGTCATACACTTGCATCCTTGGTCTATCCTAAACCTGCTTAATAATCAGTGGTATGGACAACTTCTTCCTTTAACTGTTAAACTGGCATATATTAGGTGAGTTCACTGAAGGTTTCAGATGGGGAAAAAAAAGAGAAATGCTTTGTTTTGTATTCTGTGGTATTTCTCCTGTAACTATTGAAACCTTTAGCCCACTTACAGATTTTGACACCTTTTTTGATTAATGAATATTCAAGTTCTTAAGAAAAAAATAATAATCATCACACCATGTAGAGAATGAGCCCTTATTTCATATTTGTTACTTTTCACAGCCTTTCCAAGAGGTATAAATGACAGACTAAGCATCTGCTAGTTTTGATACTGTCTTTAATCTCAAAAATGCTCAGATCTACCCTATCTGTTACCCACTAGCCAATTCCTTCCTTATTTTATTCTCTGTAGTGCATCTACTAATAATGGCATGCTCCCTGTAGCTCTAATTTACATTAAGCATGGTAAGTATTTCTCCAGTCTAGACTTCCTTCCCTTGAATTTTCTATTTATATTCTGACAAAATGTTAGCTCTGTCTTAGCCTAGCCAATGTAAGCATGGGCAGCATGTTAACTGTCTTCCAGGCAGATACAAATAATCTTCCCTGGAAGAAAAGGTTTTGCAGTCCAATTCCCAGAAAAGAGGTGATGAATGTGTTATTCCTGAGTAAGAAGCTAGGTAACACTGAAGTCTTCGCTTTATTTGTCCATTAACCTTAGTACAGAACACCAAGTCCCAGGTTTTGAAAGCTCTGTGGTCTAACAATTTTGTTTTTAGTAGTCAAAAAGAATACTACAGCTCTTCAACACCTGGGTGAGGATAATCTTTGGGTGTTTACCAAAGGAACAGATACATGTACAGTCCCTCCAAGAAGGAACTTCAAGTCCGTGCAGCCTGGGCAGGCAGAGCACTGAAAGGACAGGTAAGAAAAATGGCTTGCACAGGGGCATCTATCAAGAAGACGAATCCTCCAAGGACAAGCAGTTGTTTCTCTACATGATGAGTACTTAACCTGTGGCCTCCCAGGATATTCGATCTGAGCAGCAGCCCATTCCCAACAGCCGCTTTTGCTGGGAGGCCATCTGGTAAGGGGGTCCAGGCTGAGCAGGTGTGTTCCTCTGGGCTGTGCCTGTATCTGTCCAGGGCCTGCAGACTATGGTACTCAGTGAGCAGGTAAGGCTGTGTCTCCTGCTTACCTCGACCATGAAGTAAAACAAGCCCTCTAAACATTGCAGCACTGTGTACAAGTCCATGCTGCTTTCCCTAATATTAGCTGCCTTTTTGGTAGGTTTATTTTTCAATAAAATTCTAATTATTGCCATGTAAATTAAGTACTATCACAGATGGTCTTATAAAAAAAAAACAAATGTGCCTGTGCTAATACTACAGTTTCTTATTGATATAGGAATTCCCTAGTTCTTCAAACATTTGTTTTCATTGCACATTGCAAATAGGCTTAAAATTATTTTCTTTTCAGCATGAATCACATTTTTCTGTGCTCTCCCACTCCTTTAAAGGCAGTCTTTCAACATGGTACTTAGGAAATGGTACGAAATATGTTATAATCAATGGTTGGGGTATCTTCAATTGGTTCTGAATTGTTTTGAGTTGTACCTCTCATTATCTAGTTAAATGAAGCTTTTGCCTTTCCCATGCACGCTGTTTCCCATCAGCTTGCAACTGGAACATATCACATGTTTTGGATTGTATTTTTTTTTCTATATTTCCTGATTACAATATAAATCCTCAGGAAGCTTTACAGCTTAGCCGCTAGTTACATTCTTTTATCAGTGTGGCAGGAAACTGATGGGCCCAAGCTAGTCATTCAGAAAAATACTGCATGCCCTCTGGGACTCTGCCAGTATGAGAAGTGGGGAAGAAGGAATAAAATCTGATAACCTCGTTGGTGTTCGTGACTGTTTTCGTAAGACGCAGAAAATCCCGGGTTTGCCCTGTCACTAAATCTCTAATTTCCTAGGGCTCTAGAGACATCATAAAGCAGATAAAACCCCTGCAGAGGCTACCTGGCAGATGTCCATACCACACTGTTGCAACTCCCCTCCTTCCCTTTCACTTTGCACCTGTTCTGACCAAACTGCCTGCTTTCTGGGTGACTCAACAGCAACAGGCATACGAGTAATCAAGGACACTTTGAACTAAAAAAGAAAAAAAAAAACAAAAAAAAAACAAAAAAAAATGGTGATAGTAAGAATGCCTTAGACCTCCCCATGGGATCCCAGGACACGTGCTATTATTATATTATATGTATTACAGACGTAACAGACTTTTTCCACCTAGCCATAGGGCGAGAAAACAGTCTGGCCACATTTTATTTAATTGTACAAGCATTGATGTCAATGTCTCACCACACAGCTTAATTCCACCCACAGGACATAACTGTCATCTAACCTGGCTTCCTTATCTGTTGCCTCTGTTCCGCACTGGCTCTAAGAATGACCTGCAGAAGCAAGAACTTCCATGTCATTTTAATCGCATGGTAGCACCTTGATTTGTTGATAATACCAGGTCTACATCACATTTTCTACACAGGAATCTCCCAAAGGGATTGAGCAGCTGCATAACAGATAAAGGGATGACTTCACATTTTACTGGAACTAAACCAAGCTGACGGTGAACTAGTGGTCATCTGCAGCAAAACATGGCAATTTTATGATCGTAAAGATTGAGAAGAAGACGTATGAATTGCCTCAGTCATGTGGAATAATAAGAATATTGGGTTGCTAGAATGGAATTCAGCCAGAGGGACAGTGATGTCGCTCATGAACTCAGTAGCCAGCAATTAGTAAGGGACAGTACATCGTTTTGTGCCTCATTGGAAAGATGTCAAGTTCTCCAACATGACTATGTCCCAGAGCTGACGTAAAAGTAACGGTGCTGTCTCAAACACAAACATTCAAAAAGTGTCAGGGCCCCCTATCTACATCTCTATGGTCTCTGTCTAGGTTTCCATCGATCTGGCTTAGTTAACACAGTGCTGGTAGATGATCATCCACTAAAAGAATGAGCCTTAATTTGGAAGAGAAGGATACAAGTCAAAAGAACCTGAAGGATGGGCTTTGTGCTCAGGGACCTACCAAAACACAGAAGTTAATGAGACACTTGGAATTTCAAAAGCACACAGAAAACTTGCATTGCTTCCGTACAAAATACAGCTTGAGTGGTCAGGACTTCTTTTATTTTAATTTCATATAAAGCACTGCAAATCAATTTTTTTCTGAGTCACACCGTATTTATTTTTTTTCCCCATCTCCGGAACAAAAAGGATTACAGTATCTTCACTGAATCACTGCACAACATATGTTGTAATGTGTAAAGGTCTGTGGATTTTCTCGGAATAACCATTTCCACTCAAATGATGGGGTCATTGTTTTACCAAGCTTTCTCATTGTACAGTACTTTCTGTTTAAAATGCTCTCAATGCACAAAAATACCCATTCTTTATTGCTAGAGCTATAAGGAAGTTATTTTTAAAGAACTGTAAGGAAATTTACTTCAAAACCCTTGGACACAGGTTCGGCAGCCCACAGACTTCTGCCGAGCCATCTATTTATAAAGTACCAGGCATCCCATGACTTTTAGGAATGACAGAATTTCACCATAGTGTTGGCAGGTTTAGAATACCTAAATACTCACATTGGTTTCTATTATTTTGAAGCATTGTTTTTGTATGATTCCGAGAACACTTCTTGATCAGATACGTATTTGAAGATGTAGACACTTTCCCCAAATACTTTGTTCTGTACAAGTATTTGCAAAAGGATGTCATTTCTGCTTGTGCTGAACCCGTGAGTGGGGAATAGGATGACAAAAAAAGCTGTAGCACAAGAGCTATCAGTTGCCTTCCCGCACATTCCTGTTTTAATATTTTTTTTTCAACCTCTGAATCTGAAACAGAACAAACTATGCCATAAACACCCTTGGTTTCATTCCATACACAAACATAACACTTAGAAACACGTCACAGAACCCAGCAGGAACAAAGACTACTTTAAAACTGAACACCATACTTGTCCACATTGATGAAGAATCCCACTGCACTTAAGTATTTTTGGTTATACAAGAGAGAACTTGCTGGCTGTTTGCAATAAAAACTACCTGATCATGTGCCTTCCTGTGGTCAGTTTTGTGGTTTAGAGATGTATGAGTTAGAGGACCACCTGTCTGGGCTGCCAAAATCCTGTCCTGCTGTCCTTGCTTGCACTAATGCAGGTGCTCACAGGGCTGGGCAGGGAGGGGTTCAAACCAGCCAGAAATGGACAAAGCAGAAAACAGCAACAGCTCCCTGCTGGTTTAGCTCCCCAGAGGGGCTAGCCAGTGATTCCAGCTCTGGTGTCAGAGGGACAGACAGACAACCACGGCTGCAGGTCCCTGCCCAGACCCGGAGCACCTGCCGCCCCCACGGGGCACAGCAGAAGGACCACGCAAACACATCACGCGTTTCAAGGCCACCACCATTGAGCCCGAGACAACAAATACGGCCTCAGTAACAACAAGGCACCTGATTGAAGTCATGGAAAGAAAACTGTCTGAACTAGCACTTTTCACCCACAAGCTTGAGCCTCTTTTTGAAGAGCATGGATTTTTTAATCAGATTACAGCTCCATCTTAACGCTAGCACTGTGCATCTTTATTAGCTTTCTCCTGTCATATTTGAATTTCAATTAATGTCACTTGGTTTACTGAAAAGCCACAGCATGCTATGACTGCAGGACAAGAAAGCACCTTGTCAGTTCTCCCCCTATTGCTTTTCCTGACCAAGAGATCAGTGAGTAAAAAACTGCCAGTTTTACAAGATGCCACCAGGCACCTTCTCTTTGACGTGATGCTCTCCTTCCCTTCCTGTTATTCTGGCACACGGATGGCACAGGGGTCCATGACGGGACCGTGCTCCCCCTGCATGCCCTGACTCCGAGCTCTGCCCTGCTCCACCTCTCAGAGGGACACAAAACGTGCGTCCCACTGCTCCCCAGCTCTGCCAGCACAGTGCCGAGCCCGCTAAGACACCCTAATTAGCAGGACTGCACAGCCCAGGCTGATGATTTTTGGGATGCGGGCTGCCGTGCACCCAGCCAGCTGGGAAAAGCCGCTGGGCTGCCCCACTCCTTGCCCTGCACCGGTAAAGCAGAGGGAGGGTGGACAAACCTTGTAGGGCTGAGACACCAGGGGTGTAAACCCTACAGGGCTGCTCAGTGCAGGGCTGGACGGCGACCACCTAATAGATGTGTATTTAGGATGAGCGCGAGCAAAAAGTAAGGAGCGCTGCGTTTTAGAGGGAAAACAACTTCCAACCTGCAAACCCCAGGCACAGCAGACCCCGAAAGCTGTCAGACCCCGCCACAAGCCCCTCTCCTCGCCCCTCTGCCTACTGCTGGTGCCAGCCCCGAGGTCCATGCCCCTTGACGAGACCCCTGACATCCCAGCACGCCGCCGGCAGCCCTGCAGCCCTCGGAGCCTGCTCCCCAAAGCCACCCCGCTCCTGCCCCGGGCCGAAGCCGAGCCTGCCCCCACGGGGACCGCACCTACCGGGGCACGCCTGGCCGTGGTCGTGGCAGCAGTCCCCGGCGCGCCGGCAGCCTCCGTCGCAGTAGCAGCTGCCGTAGCCGCCGTCCTCCCTCCAGCCGCTGCTGACACAGGCGGCGTCCCGGCCCTCGCAGCACCGCTCCGAGCAGCCCCCCCCGGCCCCGGTCCCGGCCCCGGCCCAGAGCAGGCCCAGCCACAGCGCCCCGCTCAGCGCCGCGCCGCCCATCGCCGCACCGCCCCGACGGCCGCCACCGGCACCCCCGCCCCGGCTCCCGGCTCCCGGCGGCGCGGGGCGGGCTCGACGGGCGGGCAGCGGGGGCGGGGGGCGGTGGTACGGCCCTGCCCGGCCCGGCCCTGCCCTGCCCTGCCTTGCCTTGCCTTGCCCTGCCTGGAGCTTCCCCACCCGGCACGGCACGGCCCTCCTGCCCCGACGGGGAAGGCGCGCAGAGGGCCGGGGGTGTCCCCGCGGGTGTCCCACACGGTGGTGGCCCCCACGGAGATGACCCCACGCGGGAGCTGCGCGGTGGTGATCCACGCACTGGTGTCCCGTGCTGAGGTGGCACAGACAGCAGTGCCCTGCACAGCACTAACCCTACACAGTCACAGAATCGCAGAATGGCTTGGGTTGGAAGGGACGTGAAGGACCACCCAGTTCCAACCCCCTGCCGTGGGCAGGGACACCTCCCACCAGACCAGGTTGCCCAAAGCCCCATCCAGCCTGGCCTTGAGCACCTCCAGGGATGGGGCATCCACAGCTCCACAGACATGCTTTATTGGTACAGGCACTTACACATGTCAGGGGACATCTCACATAGCCTGGAGAAAAAGAAGCATTTGTGTCTGTTATTTCTTCCTCCTTCTCCTTCTCCTTCTCCTTCTCCTTCTCCTTCTCCTTCTCCTCTCTCTTCTTTTCTCCTTTTTTTTTTTTTTTAAGCTCTTTTTCTGGAACAAACAAAACAAGCTCTACTGGCAGGTGCACAAGACTGTGGGGTGGGTCCCAAATAATCTCTTAAAACATGAAGATTTTTATTCTGGCTTTCAGTTATATCCAGCCCTAAGAGCTTTTCAGGATTAACAGGACCTGGTAGTTTTAGCCAAAAATCAAATCCCAAAAGCAAGTGGTGATGTGACTGCAAAATTATGTTAGCTTTGCACACTTCCATTTGCAGATACTCAGCTACTAAGGCTAAAGACATCTGCCAAAGCCACAGAGAGACAGGTGGTAACAGTCTGTTATATTATCTGCTGCATGTGGTGGGTACTTGGACACCCTGAGACAGCTCAGGACAGCCAGAGTTTAATTTCTTCTACCCATCACAACAGTGATGTTATTAAAACATTATTTAAAGCCTGGAGGACTGGGTCCAGTGTGCCAATAATGAAGTCACTGGAACCTTGCCAGCCCAACGTTGACCCAACAAACAGAGTAAGTCAGGGGGAGTTCCTGCGGTAGGTGAGAGGAGAACAAGACTTGCAGCCTGCCTTCGTACTAGGCAATGTGTGATCAAGAAGGCCTCTTTATATTTTCCTTCCTATTATTGGATTCCTGTGGTTCACCTGAAAGGCAGAATATTAACCAATTGATGTGAGAACTGACTTTATGAGCAGATAAATTGTGTGCAGATGATTTATGCTAAAGGGATAATTTATTAAAATTTGGATGAGGTTGGAACAAAATAAAGAACTACTTTCTCTTAGTGGATGTGTTTACAGAAGGAAAAAAAAAAAAAAAAAAAAAGGCAAAAAAAGCACCAAGAAACTACATCTGTAGTTCAGCCTAGCTGAACAAGACAGAATATAAATGAAAAGTGTTAAAATTTCTACTAAGTGCAATAAAGCAATTTTTTCAAAGTAACCGGAAAGAAGAATCTTAATTAAAGTAGAGAACAAGCTCACTCTTTGTTCCAGCAAATACCTTGCTTTTTCCCTTTTCCAGTTTAGTTCCTCACTATTAGTAGTGCTGGCTCATTTGTGAGTATGAAGGACAAAGAACCATGGCAATGCTTTCTTGGGCAATGAAGGAGCACTGAAACCCTTACAGGCAATTTGGGCAAAATAGACAGAGATTGCTTTCTAGTTTGACATGAGATGGTCCACAGAAAGTAGGTGTTGCCCATGCTCCGCTATTGGCTACCTTTTTGTCATGGAGATATCTTTAATTATAAGGAAAAGCAGTTCCTGGCAAGGCTGGTGTAAAAAGGGATGTGTAGGTAAGATAAGCAATGCATGAAATTGCTCTGTCTTCCTCATAAAGCACGGAGGAGCACTGTAGGGAGTGGAGGCAGTCAATCATCTGTTCCACACATGCCCTCGGTGCTAAAATAATTCTTTTTAATCCCAGAGGTGAGGAGGAATCTCAGGACTGTACTGTAATTCTCTTAAAACAAGGTGTTGCTGCAAGCTATGGGATTTTAAAAACCACAGTCTAGCTCTAGTTGCCAGCCATTTATGTATTTTCCTATGACTTCTGTCCTATTTTAGCATTTGGTACTCAAAAGCAAAGTTCCCAAACTATAACATAACAGCAGCATTGTATGGTAAGAAAGGAAAAGAAACCAAAACTGTGAAATATGTTTTTCAGCTAATTTCTCCAACATGTAGATGGTTCCAATGAGTCTTGTTCCATTGTATTTTTTTATTTCCAACCAAAGTATCCTTATTGCCTTAAATGGAGTTTGCCTTGGTTTTAATACCACAAAGATAGAACTGAGCCAAATATGTTCCAACAGTAAATTAGAAAGACAACTAGTCTCTATTATTTACCATTCTTACCAGCTCTCTTATTTACTATGGTTATTTATGCTCTCTGTAAAGAACATAAAGCAGAGCCAAACTCCCTCACTCTCTGTCCATTCCCATGGAGCACCTCTACCCATGACATCCGGCAGAAGACTGAAAACACCTGCAACTGGGAAAAGTTTGAGTCTGGGAACAAAATATATGTTTGATAGTAAAATACCTTTCTTTTATTTTTCAAGTTTAACTTACAGCCACCGTGCCTTTGAAGGCCTGATATAAGGACTATTCAGCTCAACTTCAAAGTCCTTTTCAGATATATTATCTGTCAGCCCATAGCATTCCACATGCCCACACCTCAGCAGCAAACTCTCCGGAAGGTCCTAACTTGCACAAATGGAGCTCATTTTTGTTTGCTGCTGGGAGGTTAATCTGATGGCAACAAAATGAGAAGACTTCAAAGATCCTGCAGGGCATTTCTTTTCCTTTTAGACTTGTGTTTGCGCACAGCTCTTTATTTATTTTACAGAAATGCCCTTCCAAAAGCAACTTGCTTAAATTTTAAATTGAGACTACACAGTAAATGATGTGACTACAAAGGCTGCGGGCTGTCTCCATTCTGCTACAGGATGTGCTTCCTAGGAGCACCGAAGTCAGCCACAACCTGCGTTGGTCTTCAGAAGCCTTTGTTCCCATTGTTCCCAAAAAGCAGACTTTCTACTGATAAGGATTAATCCCCACTAAAGTGAATAGTCAAACCAAGGTGTTTGCTGGTGTGGCTTAAAGCAATAGCAACACTTCATATGTGAGAAAAATGAGGAGCAATTTGTCTTCACTAACAATCAGTCACTGTAAGAACACTGTAGATGATGCATGAAAGAGGGCTTTTTATAGCTATATAGGCCATACCGTTACACGTTCAATGACCAGCTTGAGCTGTTCTACACTGAATTGCTCATAAGAGAGCATGCTAAGTACCTGGCTGTATCAGAGGAAAGTAATTTGCTGTAAAAACAGCCTTTACCTTGCATCCACTTTGTCCTGGAAGCCCTGACAGATGGAGCCCTGCCATGGGAGCTACATTTGCTCGCTATGTCTCAATTACAACCATTGATTTTGGTTGGGGTTGGTAATGATGCATGAAATTGCTTGAATTCTAGAGGATAGTGGGAACAGAGCAGAGCTATCTGTCAGGATATTTTTAGCTGATTTCTAAAGGCCGTCCACCCTCCTTGCAAGTTACTGGAGAAATGTCTAAATATTGGGATGAACACAGAGCTGCTGTTGAGCAGAAAATGTCAGGCAATTCTGTATGCCCAGCCTAAGCAGATCAGGGTTGAAAAACATCCCTTTTCTGGCTTTTATTGGAGTTTGTTTTTTACAGGTTTGTGTAGCTGAACTGAACTGAAGTACCTGAGCCAGCACGAGGAAGGGGAGGTAGCCCAGGGCAGTGAGGCAGCAGGAAGAAGGACTGCCTCCACCAGCAGCCAGTCAGTTCACGGTCAGACTGGCTTAGCCAGCACTCTTTGAGGAAATTCCCCCTTAGTTTTCCAGGCTACAAGTACATCTTTTGTCTGAATAAACAGATTATGGGTTATGAAATAATAGTATCACAATCATAAGCACCCTTCCACATTAGTTCTTATTTTATCTTTGTTTTAGGTGCAACCATAACCTAGAAATGCCATCATGATGTCATTCCAGGTTTTGTTTGTCTCAGTGATTTTGAGAACAATATTCCCCAGGGACCACTCTCAAGAAAGCACAGTAAGTACCTGGCTGTGCTTGACAAAGAGTGTTTGCAGTGAAAGCAGTGATGCATAAAGTAATGATTTTGCTAACTCCTGCTCCTGTAAAGTCAGGCTGCTATTCAGACAGCCTGTCCTGGTTCTTCAGGCCAAATAGGACGCTTGTGCTTTCAGAGGCTTTGCTCAGGTGGGAAGGCATCTATTCATAATGTGCAAGGAACAGATACACTTTGCTCCCATTTCTTAGCTGCAGAGTTTAGTAGGTAGCTTTCTTTTTCAAATGCACATGATCAGCTAGAGCAAAAGCAGGTAGCAGTTTAACTTAATCACTCTCTAAAACAGAACTGCTTCTTATAAAAATTGGTATCGCAGGATATTATTCCACATACTCCCCTGTTTCTCCTGCTATTTTGTTATTTTGGATAGTCATAGACCTCTTCTTTTCTGTAACTGTGACTAAATCAATTGCTTCCTGCCTTGATGGAGGTATCATTATTACCATTTTAAAGATAGGAGACAATGATAGTGAGAGATTAGGGCCTGTATCCAGCAAAACACTTAAGCACTTGCATAACCCAAGGCACATAATACCCCTCTGTAGGACTGTACACTCCTTCCAACTTACACAATTTACTGAACCTGGGCCTCCTGCTTTGCCTGAGGACTCCCAGCGCCACAGCTTACCACACTCCCAGCCTCTCCTTCCCTCGCAGCCTGGGACCGTGCACTCTGCTCCGTCACACCTACAGCAAATAGGAACCTTGATATAGGAGCCCTTTCAGCTCCTTTTCCTGTTAGAAAGCTGAACAGATGCATAACTTCTCCTGGGATTCATTATTTAAAATCATGCAAAATTTCTCAGTAACTCCAGATCACATTTGCACTGCTCGCTGGTTTAAATTCTAACCACACTTAGCACAGTCCAAAGCTCAATCTGTTTATTTCTTTCTCCATTATCACCTCCAGTAGCAAAGATTCAGCATCTTGGAGATGGTGGATGATTTTGATGATGGTGCATTTTGCAGGCCATGCAGCTGCCTGGCCTGCTACTGATGAGCGCACTGTGCTAGCAGGGATAAACACCCTTTTCTGTCAACGAGGAAAGCAGGAATAACAATGAGTTTATAAAATTAGGGCGCTGAACTGTTGAGAAAGAGAGTCATTTTTCTGATCATAATCCTACTTTTAGAAACCTCTGCCAATCTTTCTACTGGTCTAATGAAAAGGTGGATTTTGCTGACTTGAATAATTTGAAAGTAAATGATGATTCTGGTGTACAGGGGCTGGCAGAGGAAGTTGTTTATATAATTCTGGGCTTGCTAATAACCCTCTTCATAGCTAGAAGTGGTGCCAGGGAAGCTGCTGGCTATGTTAAAATGCTTTCACATTTCCTTGCCTTTATTGTTTTCTGTCACAGTTCTTTTTTCTTTTTTTTTAATTAGTACATGAACTATTTTTAGTGTCTCTAGACAAAAAATGTATTGTTCAAGCTAAAATGGGGCCAGGTACCATGAAAATGTACTCAGGGAAAAACATTTGGAGCCAGAGTTATTCTTTGGCTATGTGCAGTGAAAGTTTGCATGCTCAGCCCAATTAGTTACAGCTATGGCACTTCACCTAGGTCAGGGGAACACTGTTGTTGCAGAAGGGACAACTGGCCATCAAGCTGCAGAGAATTATTCTGAACCAAAAACACCTTGCCTGCGCAGCATTTAGAATATTCTGAATTATTTCATCCATCCAAATACTTCTTGCTGAAGAGCTGAATGATGAACAAAGCTTTTGAGTTTTGGTCAGATCTGATGTTTGATAAGGCACCTCTCAGAGCTTAAACAAGCTCACAGTCTTGATACTTTTCTTCATGTTTGTCCAAAGGCCAGTCCTACTCCATGCCTCTGCTCTAGTCAACCATTCAACTCCTCTAAGGTGATGAGGGCTCTGTTACAAGGGGAGAGCTTCTCTGTGTGGAAGTTATATTGAAAATGGGGGGAATCCACCAGAAATGAAGGGCTGTCCCAAAGAACCAAGTGCCTTCTATACTCTAGCTACTGCCTCATTCTTTGATCTTGCCTAAATAAAAACAAGCATATGGGTTTACCAAAAGAGACCCCAAAAACTTATGAAAAAACATCCTTTCAATATGCACACTTCCCTATTAAAAAAAAAAAAAAAAAAAAAAAAAAAGACAAATATTATTCATGTTGTTAAACACAGCTGTGGAAGTTCATCTAATAATGTGGTGACAAGTACAGCAGAAGCAGCTGTTCAGAAAAGCAAGACATGTCAAGTGTAGGCTCAATTCTAGCTGCATATACAAAATGGTTCCTGATAGTCTTTTCAGTAGAAGAACCCAAGTGTTTCAGAAAGAGGTTTTTAAAAAAAAGGTTACTTCCAGTCATCTGTCATCTGTGCAATGCAGGCTTTTAACACTTCACAAAATAATTCCCATGCAGAGGCAGATGACTTACATTTAAAGTCGCAAGCATTTTCAACCTTTCTCAAGTTATAGGTCCCTAAAATATTCCCATAGATGCACAGGCTTCTGCAGAATTACCACTATATCTAGCATACAAAAATGTACTTTTCTTAATCATCTTATAAGTAGTCCATAGAAAAACAAGAGAGGTCACAAGCTCATAACCACTGAAGCAGGGAAACCTTTTTAGGTGGAAATCAGGCATTGGCTTGAAATAATGGAGAAGTCATCTGATTCTACAGCAATCCAAATAGACATGTTGTGATACACGTAGCTTCAGTCTCTCACCCCTGGATCCTGTCAGCAGCATAACTACAAACCCGCTGCAATGCACCAGTGACCACCAGCTGGAAAGGGATGGGGCTGGGTTGCAAAGAGAAGAGATACAGTGGGGATGAGCCTTGGTGCTTGGCTTGATTAGAGGTTCTGCTTCAGTCTTTGCACCATGGCCCACTCTGGCCTTTCAACACCACAGGATCTGAGTGGAGTCTTCCAACTGCAAGTACCAGAGCCAGGACCTGGAGATCCACAAGAGATGTGTAGGCACTTCTGTAGGCAAGAGAAGCTCAGAAGTACGGGTTAGCCCAGTCACTACTGCTTTCTTCTTTGTGTTCAAATCTATCTTGACAGCAATATACACTAAGACACCACAGAACTATAATACATACATGTGGCAGAAACTTGTCTTATAAAGCAGGGAAACCAGTTTGCTAGCTACTGATTTACTTTAGTGACAGATCCAGTTCAGTGGATGTGCTGGTCATGGAGATCTACCCTAGGATGACCCATCTGTTCACACCATAACCTTCGAGGCCTCTCTCAGGAGCCTCCTCAGCTCCCTGTGCCCCTGGCATGGCCAGGCACTGCCTGACAGCCCTGTGCGCTCCTTGTACCGGGTTTGTGGTACGTGGGTGGAGGCAGCCAGCTGGATTTGAGGAAGGTTTCCGCAAAGACCTTGAATGACTTATTGCCTGGCAAGCTACCTCGACCTCCAGTTTTGAATGCTTTCCTTAGGGAGTTAAGAGGCCCCTCACAGACTGGCAGAGGAGTGCACGTGAGGGACCTGGGAGAGAGTTTATGTTTTCCTAGCACTCACCCCACTGTCAGGACTATTTTGTGCTTCCTTTTTTGGGCTACTTGTAACAGATACTTCCTTATTTGAAGCACTGACTGAAAGTGAGGGCAGAAGTGGTGATCACGGAGTCAAAAAGGCCCCCTTGCTGCAGTATAAATATTTTTGAGTGCTTTGCAGTTCCACTTACACAACCTCAGTATAGTTTAAAGATAAATAATATGATCTTTAAAGAAGAGGTCAATCCCCTGCCTCAGTTGGCGTGGCTCCTCGTGACTTCCATGGAAATATGCTATTTTGCACTGAGATCTGCCACCCAGTGTTTTGACCGGTTCATATACTAAGAAATTCTCTGGATGCTTTGCGCTTCATAAAATGGCCCTGAATGAATTTGGGTTTCTTCCTGGTGTCCTTCTTGGTGTGTAACACCAGTATTTCCTCTCTCTTTTTCAAAAGATATTTTCAAATATTATGAAAGAGGGTTGGAGGTGCCGTCTTCCACCTTCTGTGTGTACCTGTTGTCAGATTGGTCACATCAAAACAGGATTTCAGTTTTTAAACAAAGCTTTCTCTCGACTTATGTGTAAATGTGAACTACCCCATTGATCTTAATCAAACAATTATATCCTTCAAATTCAGTATGTGTTTGCATGTTCTGATGAATTAAAACTTACTTATTGATCTTTCCACTTTTGTCAGAACCAACTGATAAAAGGTGGACTTGAAAGAAGGTAAGTATCCTACAAGCACTGAGTTTCTGTTGAAACCACAGGGTTTGGAAAAAAGAAAGAAGCTACACTTCAAAAACCTGATAACACAATAGCAGAGGTTATGAAGATGCTTTGAAAAAGCTAAATCTTTATATGTATGACCCTTAAAAACTATTTTATAATTTACTGTCACTGCATGGTTGGAAGAAGGAAGAGGCAGTGTTTTACACAGGTAATAATGTGGCTAGGATTTACACCCTGTTGGGGAGGAGGGGTTGGATCTCAAAGGCAGACACAGCCCCACACTGGACAGGAGACAGTTCAGCTTTGCCTGCAGCAGATGAAGCAGAACAGACATCTCAACAGTCAGTGCCAATACTAGTGCAGGCTTTTCCCACCCACAAAACCCACTTATCCATGGGCATGAATTTATCTCAATATCTCTGTGTTTAAATGTATGTATTATATATATGTAGTTGCATAATATTAAAGAGAAAAATTATTTTAGGTCTTCATTGTGTCTTGATTTGCTTATCTCTTTCTCTTAAATGTCTTGTTTTGTTATCTAACTTGAAGATGTCAGTACTTTGGCTGTATTTCTTTCTCTCTGGTTTAGGAGGAAAGCAGAAGTCTCCAGGGTAGAGGATACCTGCAGTTTTGTCTCGATGTCTGAAACATGTTTATCATGTTTATTCCACATGCAATTATCTGCACATGAACATGACTTTTCATATCATATTCTGGGATCATATTCTGTGTTTGTCCACAATTCATGAAACTCACAAAACTGTCCTCCTGATGCACTGAATGTATAAACACACAAAATGGGAGTCCCTTCCCTTCCCTTCCCTTCCCTTCCCTTCCCTTCCCTTCCCTTCCCTTCCCTTCCCTTCCCTTCCCTTCCCTTCCCTTCCCTTCCCTTCCCTTCCCTTCCCTTCCCTTCCCTTCCCTTCCCTTCCCTTCCCTTCCCTTCCCTTCCCTTCCCTTCCCTTCCCTTCCCTTCCCTTCCCTTCCCTTCCCTTTTCTCTAGCAATTTAGCTATCAGTATGAAGAATATTTTTAAAAATCTTTTAATACACTTTAACTGTATTATCTCCAAGAATAACATATTGCAGAGACTCTTTGTTGTGACATTCAAAGATCCTGAACACCTACACTAACCATGCCACCCATTCATAACTATGTTTTCTTTCAGACAACATCAATCTTAGAGAGATCTTTCTGTTCACCCAAGGCAGTCAAAAATACTGCAATCACTCATATAGAAGAAAAATATATATACACCCATTTTGAAGGAATGACTTCAGATTTACAACATTAGGAAAAGTTTTGACAGCACCAAGTGTTTAATCTGCAAAGGGATTATAGTTATCTTCACAGTATGCACACATCATTAATGCTAATGGGAACTGCACCTCCAAGACTCGCCTTAAAATGCTGGCTGTAAATAGCATCCCAGTAGGATAATTAAAAGTCTGGTAGAAATACAGCAAGTTCCAGCAAACATTTTCTCCCAGGGTAAGTGGTGATAGAATTTGGAAAAAAAAATACTCAGTAGTTTGCCTGAGATGGGTAGTGCATCAGTTTGACAAACAAGCTCATGCACAAAAGATTTTTCCAAATTTGGTATAATTTTAGTTGATGTATTTTGTTCTATTTATTAGCATACTTGTTTTTTCTTCATCTCTGTAATCCTACTTGACCTGAAGTCCAGTGCTGGGATATGTTTGCAGTCATTATTATGTCAGGATCATCCATTCCCATTTCTATTTCTCCCATGCTCCAAACTACTGGGTGAGAAGAAAAAAAAAAAAAAAAAAAAGATTTTTTTTTTTCTCATTTATTTCTGTTCTAGAGTACAATTGCTGGAAGACGGTATCTATTCTGCCAAGAATAACTCTATCTTCTAGAATTACAGGGGCATCAACAGATAAGAACAACAAAACTGATTCATCGCGTTTTCTTATTTTGAAAAGACTAGTGATGAGGGCAAATCTAGGGATGAAATCAAAATAATCATCTCATATCCCACAGGGACCAAACTGCACTGTGAGAAAGAAATAGCCAACAGCCTCTAGACTTGCAATGTCCCATAAGTTATCCCATTTTGAGGTGACAGCGTTTGCCCAAGGGGCAAAGTCATGAGAATGGTTTTTCTAATGCATAGAGATATTGAAGCTTCTGTGTAATATTATAGGCCTTGACATATCCACAGTTGATATACGATGTTCACATAAAGGCTCAGAGCTTACCCAAGTAATATTTGAATCTCAATCACTGACAGCAGGAGACTTCAGACTTGGCCTCCACCATTTCCTTGTCTTGTCCTCAGAGAAAAAGTTCTCCCAGAGTGCTCCCATGTGTACACACTTACATGTGTGCATAAAACAAGTGCCCATAGCACAGGATGTAAAATAATTTTTAAAAAAAGTGAACTTCATTATCTACGAGGAAAAGAAAACAGGTTTGGAAGTGGTACCACAATAAAACATGAATTAAGCAGGTTTTTCTACAGTTTATGCCAAAAATAAAAAATAAAAAAATTCTTGAAATGGAAGTTTCCATTAAGCTGCCATGCTTGAAAGAGCCTCCATCTTCTTTACTGCAAATATTTACAAGAAAAAAAGAAAAAAAAAGTTTCCTTTCTATGTTATTAAGTTTCTTGGCCTCCTTACAAATCAGCTCCCATCCCCTCTGGAAGTGTCTTGGTAAGGAAATGGGTAAGGAAATGGACACTTCACTTTAAAAGGTTTTCATTGTCTGCAGAACAGGACTTGCTGCTCACAAAAAGCAGATCAATCACTTGTACAACTCCAGCAAAAACATTAGGCCCTCTCCCCCATGAAGGGGACCTCATCGTGGTCTACAACTTCCTAACAAGGGGGAGTGGAGGGGCAGGTGACCTACACTTTGTAAACACCAGTGATAGGACCCACAAGAATGGTGTTAAGCTGAGGCAGGGGAAATTTAGGATGGACATCAGGAAGAGGTTCTTCACTGAGAGGGTGGTTGCACACTGGAACAGGCTCCCCAGGGACATAGTCACTTCACCAAGCCTGTCTGAATTTAAAAAACGATTGGACTGTGCACTTGGTCACACGGTCTAAACTTTTGGGCAGACCTGTGTGGTGCCAGGAGTTGGACTTGATGATCCTTATGGGTCCCTTCCAACTCAGGATATTCTATGATTCTGTGACTTTCAGGTAGGAACTGGATTTAAATATATATATTATATATATATATATATATAAATGGGGTCTTACTGCTTGATACATCACCAGATTTAAAAGTAGAAGATGAGTACTTCCCAACAGAGCTCATTTAAAGCAGTAGGACTAAAACCGATCCCTGAACAAGTAGCATATGGATTCATGACACACAAAGAGACAACGCAGCGTAAGGCAGTCCCAGTTTTTGGTAGCATCCTAAGACAAAAGGTGGCATGTTTGTAAACAGACTGAATTATTGGCGGTAGTAACCAAACCACCCACAAGCTAACAAACACATCCCTGTAACAATGCTGCAACACAGTCTCAGAAATGGACATCTGTATGGACTAGTGCTGTGTTGGAGAGCTTGAAGTCTGACCACAAGCAAATGATACAGCTCACCAGAGCAATCTGGCAAGCTACATCACACTTTGGGTGGCACTGCAGGTTCACTAGTTCCCAGTAATCTCTCCCAGGATAGGGATGACAAAACAAATGGCCTTTTTCTGTCAGACAGTCCAGGTTAACAAGGTGTTTTAAAATCGTTGCACATGGCTACGCAAGCCTTTTGCACAACCCTCATCACTGTGCTACAGACTGAGCTACAGAAGTGTTTGATTACCATCTTATCCTCAAGATGAAGTGAACTGAAATAGAGAGACCTTCAGTTTCAAAAGGACGGGAGCAAAAACTCCAAGCACTGCTTTACCCTACTGCTCATGGTCTCATCTGAATGACCACTGTCATCTTCTGAGATACTCATAATTAGACTGGACAAGACCTCAAGCAACCAGATGTAAACTGAAACTTGTCTGTGCCTTGGGCTAGATGATGACCAGAGGTCCCATTAGACCAGTACTACTTTATGACTTTAAATGCAGCTCTCCTTACATTCAAACTAATGCAATATGTCTGCAGTGATAGGAAGCGAAAAGAATTCCTTTCACAGCTTGTCAAACATCTAGTGACCTTGACAGTATTCTCTGCTTTAGAGCCACCGGCACTCTGTCAAACATCGATGTTTATATGTTACTTGGACTTGAACACTCTGCACAGCTTATTTACAGTGAGTAAATGGAGATGATGAACTCTGTCCATATCGTTTCTTTGGATTGTGCACTATATGAAGAAAAACAGGCAAAAAAGTGTGACAAGAGCCTGCTACACAATGAAAAAGGATAGAAACTACAGATGCCTAGTGCACGTGGGAAGGAAATATTGTAAGTTTGAGGTTAGCAAAGGATTTGTCTTAGAATGTATTTTAATTGCTCAATATTCATCAAGTATATAACTAGTGCTGATGAGAAAAAAAAATAGGTGTTTTCTTGACAACAGCATGTCAAAGTGTTCTAACTGCTATGTAGTCAATTGTTTACATTAAAAGGTTGTTGGTGTATCTGGACTTACATATCACTTACATGCAATAACTTTGGCTTCACTGCCCCCATTTAGCAGCAAAGTAAAAGACACAGAAGAATTCATCAGGTATTTGCCAAAATTGATCAGTGCCACACAAATAGATACATCTTCTGTTCCACAGAAGAGTTTCAGGTTATATTATAGAAAACTTTCTTTCTTAAATTTTCAAGCACTCATTTTTACTTGCTGTCAAGGAAGGTAGTGAGGAATTTGCTTTGTGATATAGAAATTTTTTAATCAATGGCTTACATTTTTCATTAAAGTACATACAACTCTCTGCTACTGTAAGTTACAAACCTTGTATTGGTAGCAATCTCAGCTTGCTCATTTGAATGTTAATGGAACCCTGTCTTTAATATTAAACTAAATTGTATTTTAGGCAGGTGAAAATAAAATACAGTAAAGATCAAACAAACACCCTAAAATTTTTAAAGTTTTTCACTATGATAGAATGAAGAAGCTAATGCTGAGCTAGTTGCTGTCATGACTTCTAAACCATTTTTTACTGTGATCACATTCACTTTTACTACAGTAGTACAATGCAGACTTAAGGAAGAAAGATGATTCCAGCACCTGGTAGAGTGATTTGTGCCTGCAGGAAGTAAAACACCACCAGTTGAGAACTGATGGTTCATCTGTTCTGTTTCTTAAGGCCAGTTTGCACAGGTTGGAAGGGTTTCCTAAAGGTCAAAGCAGTGGAAAGGCGGCACAGTTTGAACCACCCAGGCTTTCCTATCCTGGACAAATTTATAGTGTCAGAGTACAGTTGCAGGATTGGCTTAAATTTCAGGATTAGTTTGAGTTTATACTGAGAGGGTAGTCCTTCCTTTCCACAATCACTGCAAGCACATTTCTGCTACCAAGTCTGAATTTGAGACAAACAGAGACTAGGCTCAGCTTAATTAGTCAACTAAATGCTAATATTTTATGTATGTATTTATTTTTTGAGGACCGATTTGATTGTCAGGCAGCTGTACAAGGAGATCCATCAGCTCTGAGACTGCATAATTGCCAGTGCTAACAAGAAGGACATGGTGGGCATGTACAAACTAGAGCAGATGACAGCACTGGCGTTTTTGATGCCAGCATGACCTTACATTGGCTTAAGACCCCTTGTCCAACAAACTCACTTTCTTGAACAATTTTCAAAAAATTAATTTAGTTTGCTAAATTCAGCTTCTCTTAAATGTTTAATTTGTCTTGCTAAACAATTGCTAATCATTTAACTTGCTAAAATCAATTTCTCTTAAACATAAATGAAAGCACAATATTCAGCGTAACTTGTGAATATTCCACAACAAAGCCAATAGCAGAAGTTCATCTTGATAAGGAAGCAATAAGAAAAATATTTATGTCAGCATGCTTCTAAAGAGATACAGGCTTCTCAAGCCCAAGAATATCCAAAATTAAATTTGGTACTAGAGTACCCTCTCTTCCCTTGAACAACCCCTTAAGTGAGCACACTATTTTAATGCCAGAGTCAGTGAGAGCTGATCTTGTAATTAAACTTCATTGGAACTGTGAGCAGATCTTTTACAAGATACTTGTCCTTCATTTCTGAAAAAAAGCTGACTGGGCAAGACTGTTTCATGCTGGTTTATCACTTTTTGTACCAGAAGCATAGTTTTGGCATTTTTCATTTTAGCTTCAATAGAAATGTAGAACAAATCTGTCTGAGGTGTTGCCAGTTCTCACAATTTCATCACAGGCCTCACTACTTCTAATGTGTTTTTTTTTTTTCTTAAAGCTTCACAATTCTGTCTGGAAGCTAAAACTATTTCACAAGACTGTCTCTTTGCATTAAAAGCAAAGCTTCAACTTTTTACTTGTGGACAAAGAAGGAAAAGAGGGAGACGAGTACAATCTCAGAGCTGAAAAATCCCAAGCCATATATGAATAACCCACTTTTTCTTCTTCTTCATGATTTTTACAGCATTTCAAGGCTATGAATATTATATTCCTGTTTTCCTTATGTTTGTGGTTGGCAGCACTGCAAATGTAGCAGGAAAAACCTAGCATCTATTATCTGTTTTCAGTGTAACCTATCAAACTGAAAAAAAAAAAAAAAAAAAAGCAAGACTGGAATTTGCAAAGCTGCCTCCAAGATTTGGACAACTAATAAAAATGAAAGGAAACGGTGCAGGTGAATGAAATTGGTCAATTTTTTGAAATATTTAAATTTTTGAAATTTGAAATTGGTCAAATTTTGTGTCAATGGAAGCATGATGTTTAAGTAATACTCAAGTTAATATTTTTAGTTTATTTTAAAGTAATATTTTTTTAACTCTAGGTCATTGAGGTTGGCAGTCTGTGAAGACAAAGGACTGTTTTGAAACTGTCAATTTTTCAGAAGTTTATCTGTCACAGATACTTCACCTGATAGAAAAATTTCAATATTGGGTGAATATTCTGGGAATATCAAGTGTGCCAATGTAGATAAAACAAAACAGAACAAAATAAAATAAAATAAATTGTGCCTCACTTATGTAAAATATAGCAATAGAATTGTTAATATAGAAAAAAAATCTCAAAAGTGATTTTATCATACTCTGATGATAGTAGACACAATGTACAGTTCACATTGTCTTTAGCATTGAGGTTTTTAAAACTGGATCATGCAAAAAAAAAAACAGGCATGAACACAAGCCAGAAGGGAAAAACTGGTATTTCAAACATTCTTCACTGTTATTTCCCCCCTCAGTGTGACCTGTTTATAGATAGGCACACTGCCTGGCAAAGAACAAAAGTCTATTTCCTGTCTTTAGGTATTCTGCCTAAGTTAGATAGCACAAAAATCCAAAGAGCAATTTGCTTATCCAGCTCCATTTTATATGGCTGTCATGTGTCATGTTTTTTCTTTGTTGTTTATTTCATACTAAATGAACACCAAGAAAAGCTAATGTCACAGTCATGTAACCAAGCTAAAACTAATCAAATGCAAATATTTATTTATGTAAAAACTACTACAAAAGTGAAACATGTTCATGATTCAGAATTATTTATTTAATTCAGGTTCTGCAACTCTGTCATAAATATGAGACCTGACACACCACTGACATCAGCCCAAAAGCAAAATTGTTTATGAAACTGAAGATGTTCATTTAAATTAGAGACTGACAAATGTGGCTCTGTTGAGATTTCAGATTTTAAAAATCGAGAATTGAAAACGTGGATCATTCGGGTATGATTTTAACTGCTTGGTCATGTCATGGCTTGAATCAAATGGCCTAGTTCTCTCGGACAGAAAATGGCACCAACTGGCCCTGAATGAGGCAGCTGTGCCCTCCCTATGGCCCCAGCATCTGCTTCTCTCTCTGCATTGTCCCCACCTCTATGCCAGCTTGAAATGTCTTGCAATTACAGTATCAAGGCCTGATCCCATTCCCCATGAGCACGAAGAACAGCCTACAGTGCATGTTGGTGGCCTGCCATGTTAAATGATATTCAGGGGTTATGGAAACTTTGATCCAGAACCTGAAAGGAACATGTACATTTGTAAATAAAAAACAGTGGGACTTTCAGTCGAGTGTAAATGAGGTCTGGAGAAGCAGGGGGTGGAGAGGAAAGCTGGCTTGAGCCAGACTTTGTGTTCATCCCACTGGGACCTTCTCCTGGCCAGGAGCTGAAGTCCTATAGGGAGGCCTCAAGCGGCGAGGCTGGAGGTGGCTCCCTGCTCCCTGACACCCTGCCACCCTGGCCCCTGGTCAACCCACCCCAGGCTGGCAACAAGCCTCCTCCCCTGCCTCTCCCTCCTCCAGCTGGTTTTGCACTGCAGTCCACCATGGAAAAAGGTCCATGGACACTGCCCTTTTCCTTCCTGCTTCCTCTTCTGTTGGCCACACATGCTGCACAAACAGGGAGATGCAGGAGGGTGGCTGGGCATTTTCTGTGAGAGAAAGAGTTCTTAGGAAGATGGGAGACAAGAAATGAAACTTTGTTCCTGTAGTTACTCAAAAAAAAAAATCCATTTGCCGTATCTGAACCTTCGTGTCTCTATCCCCAACTAAAGACTTGCTATGTCCTCCAGCCCAAGAAACACCACAGACCTGCTTCCATGTCCCAGCTCCTTCACATGAGCTCACTAAACCTTCTCTGCTTTTATTTCCTAGCCAGACTATGGCAAACATAAGGTCTGCAGAGCACAGAACAGTGTCCTGCTGAGCCGTGATCAGAGGAACCCTCTCCCTCATTGTGAACACAGCATTTCAGAACAGGTTCCCTTCCTTTTTACTTTTTATAGATTTTAAAAAGGGAATATGTTAAGCTGGATTCCCTCCAACAGGAGGATCAATTGAACCTGCACTTTTAAGCACTCTGGAAGCTGCAAAACTGGAGCATACATAGAACAAAATTTTGCTTGCCTTCCTAGGAAGGTAATACCTTCAGTTTCCAGGCTGGGCATATATCTGAGATGAACAGGATTTGTCCCCTCTACTGCTCAAGTGTGCAATACCATCCTGTCCAACACAGCCTGTACTTTATTTTTATTGAAGATCAGAATGGGATTCATGTAAATAAACTATATCTCATTTAGCCTTCTTGGAACAGGTTCTCGTGAAAGGAGTAGAGGTTTTCATAACATTTACTCGGAGTATTTATTTAAACTTTGGAGGCCTTCAGCACATACAGTTTTACTGTTAACATTTCCCAGACATTATCTGCAGATCACCTACACTAATTTTATCAGTTCACACCATATGTGGTATGATATTGAGGCTTTTACAGGCTGTTGCCCATTTTAATGTATTTTCCTCACTGGTAAAGTAAAGTAATTTTAGTTGTATGGTTGCCTCCACTGCAAGGTTTGTTTTTTTATTAATTGTTTTGTCCGTACAAGGAAATGTTGAAAGCTTTAACTCTGAGACCAAAAATAGAGGGAAGAAAAAAGGGTTGCCAAAGTTGTGACCCACTTTTTCCTTTGCTTCATTTATATTACAATCCTCTTAAATACATGAGAAGAGCTATGCAGCTCTTTTGATTAAGCTCTATAAACCAGATTCAGAAAACTGTGGAGTTAACTCTAGGCTTCCATTACTACATAGGAATTTGGAGCAGAGAGTTCATGTTGTATTTAACATATGCCCTTCATAAGAAGAAAAACATCCAACATGATACCTGATCATAAAAAATGAAATGGCAATCAAATGACTGCAAAGGAAATGCCAGACCACCTCTTGGAGTGTGCTTTCCCATGCCAATAATGTTGCTTTTTCTCTGTGTGATAGCAATTAATAACCTTTCTTCAACATTATTCTGGCATATATTTTGTGCCAAAGTGTCCTGGACCCAGCTGATATGCATGAATGCTATTAGCCCAGAGGCAAATACCTTCCAGAAACTGTGAATGGTTCCAGCAAGGATTAGAAATGGACAAAACATTCCCATTGCATTTGATTCAAGGAGCACAGCAGACCTTTGGAAAGTACTCAGTCCAGCTCCATGAGGATGTAGCATTAGCCCATTTTCTTACCAGGTGCCTGTCAGGTTTTCCACAGGTCTGCTGATTCCCAGAGAAACATAGGGGCAGATACCTTCTTTCTCTTCAAAATATGTCGATTTCTATTTTGTGCTGCCAGCAGCAGCAGGTTTGCCCTAATATCTGGAAAATCAGTTTTCAAAGTTTGCTAGAAAACTGTCAGAAGAAAGTTCTTAATGTAATGTTTGAAAGTGACAGGGAATCACTGAGGGTTTTCCAGCTGCAGCTCTGGAGTTCTGGACAAGGGGCAGTCCTACAGGACTTTGGCCAGGTGGAGCTGACATAATTACAAGAGTATGGCCAAAGATGTTAGCAAATATTTTTATTGTCATAAATTCTTCAATATCTTTCATTGACACTGATTTTTTTTTTTAATTATTTTTTACATTGAACAGTAGTCATACATTTATGCCAGTTTTGATTTGGAAATAAGAAGTGGGCTTAAATCTCCTGAATGTTTCATATAGGAGTATTAAATATTGCAATGTGTTTGACCAGCATTATACAGTTAGCACAAATAACAGAGGACAACATTTCTGACACCTCCAATTATATATTTTGGTAAGGCAGTTTTAAAATGTAGCATGCAGATTTAGGAGATTTATTCATGAAGTCTGCTGAAAGAGTGGATGTTTTAACCAGGTTTTGCAAGGAAGCCAGACTTACACACCCTGCCTGCCTGTCTCTCTCTTTTATTTATTTAATTCATTTGACAAAGGCATGGAGATTTTACATCTATTTGGGGGAAAAATAAAAAAGAGAGAAATTAAGTATTTTTGACACAGAAAGAGAAACCTTGAAAGTGTTTAATTCTTGTAAGCTTTAGGAAAATTAGAAAGTGTTTAGAAAGTCTGAAGTAGTTCCCCTAAGAAGAAAAGGTCGTATTAACACAGCTGTGTTTCTGCTCTGTGATGCAGCATCTATTTGACCAGTGCACTCTTCCACTTCTTTTTCAGTCAAACATAAAGCAGATATCGAAGGAGCTGGTTATACTGAGTGCAAGAAGGAATGTAGCACACAAGTACATAGGAAACTAGATTTAATTTGCTCAGCTATTCATGAAATAATTATTTCTTGCAATATTTTAGGGTGTTTAATTGCACAGATGTGTTTAAGGTCTTCTTTTTAATTTTCTTGTTGAAGTGTGTTAAAGGATTCAGTGCTAGTAAAATACCACAATCCATCATTAAGTGCCAAAATGCTGATGTGAAAAAGACCACACAGTTGTTTTCAGGTGGAGGATGGGTCAGCAAAGACCAAGGTTTAGCTATAATCCAGTATAGCATTGCTTGAAAGTTATCCTGAAATACAATGTTTAGTGTTCAAAAAGAGTAGCTAACTAATAGTACTGATAGGCCAAAAACAGAATTATTGAGAGGTGGTTGAGACATAACAGTTTGAATTGAATTGAAGACTAAATATGAAAGAAAAAACAAACAAAACAAACCAAAACAAAACCTGTTAGATACAGAAGGTATTGAAATGTGTTTGGATTTTTACTTATGTTAGTATTGCTCACATAAACTTTTTTGAATACATTAAAACAAATATATATTTTGAATATATAAAGGATGGAAAGAAAACATATGACTTGACTAAGTCATATGCAACCTGTAAGTTTAGCATGCTCTATAAACAAATGTTGCCCTTAAAAAGGATTAGGCTGAAAGCTGAAGATACCAGGAAGGAAGAAATTAGCCCTTAAGATCTCAGAGATTGTTTATATGGTAATTAGTGATATTTTTTTCAGTCTTACAGAAATGCAACAGACAGCATGTCTGCAAAATCATATGAGGACAAGACTGAGCTCATACTGCCTACTGACCGAGAACTATGTGTCTATGCTAAACACATCCCTAAGCTAGTGCTAAAATACCATCTGTTAGCCAGGGTTCAGAACCACAATAACTAAGCCATGAGATTCACACCCAGTGAGAATCCAGAAAAAAAAAAAAAAAAGAAAAAAAAAAAAGAAACAACTCTATAAGCATTGGCAGTTGTTGGCATGTTTTGGTGTGCTTTCCCCAGACCACACTTCCATTATTATAGCCTAATATGTGTTTATTATTGTTATTATTGTTGTTATTTTGTTATTATTATTATTTTAGGCACTGGAAAATGTGCCAACTGATGCACATAATTCTTTCCGTGAAATTGTAGTTACCATTTAGCAAACATACAACAGGTTTTAACTCTTACAGTCCCTTTGGCAAAAAGTCTTACAGTAACTGTAATGAAAGGAATTTGGCCAAGAAGAGAGATGTATGCACAATGTTAAGTTACTCAGTTACCTTTGAATACAATGAGTGCCAACAGTTCTTAACATTAGAGTCATTGTATCTTAAATAAGCAATATCATTACAAGAAGAAGAGCTTCTTACATTCTTATTAGATAAAACTGCTTGCAGGAGCAAACATATGCTCACTTAGTCTCTGCAGTTCACTGATCTCAGTTGCACACCTTTCTGTCTGGTGTCTAACTGAGTCACTGAGGAGTGGAGCCAGGTTTCTTCCCAGAGCACTTGGATGTTCCTTAGATATTCATCTGGGGAACAACCACAAGTGTCCTTTATCTTTCAGATTACAGTCTGTGGTCTTTGAAGACCATCTTGACCCATCTTTTAATTCGGTGGCATTACTCTTTCTTGGTCTTATCAATGACATCACTTTTTCTTAATCCTATTAACAACATCAATCCTGTGTGAGCCCAGCTGTCTCCTGAAGCTCCTCCTCTTACCTTTTGCTAGCAGTTAGGCCACCTGAACCTTCATAAAACCATTGTTCTTCATCCCTATCCTACAGATTGTAACTCTTTAATACCATACACAAATATCTCCCACACCTTCTGCAAGCACAGCACACATACATTCTTAGCCATACAGTGGTCCTAAAAAGCAAAACAATTTATAGAGAGTTGCAGTATCACATGGGCAAGAAATAACAATTGAGTAGTCAGGGAAGATCCTTTGATGGCATGCTATCTCTCCAACAAGAATCTGTCTGGAGTTTTTCCTTAACAAACAAGGGTAGTCACAACTTCATTAAATCATGTTATATGAAGTGTTCAGATGTATGTTATATACACTGCAGAGAGGGAATAGATTATTTAAAAGCCAAAAATATATGAACCCAATCCTGATATCTTTGCATGAGTTTTGCTACATTCACCAAAGGATCTGGGCTGGGCTGTAAGCCAGTACTAGAGGCATCCGCAATTTTAAACATTTCTCTGCAAACAGTTAGTTTGAAGTCAATTCCCTTCACAATTTCACCAGTTCTTTTTCTGCAATTACATCATCTGCAGGTTTGGTAGATACTGGCAGTGGTTCCCCAGTTCTTGAAAAGCTTAGGAAAATAAGCCTTCTTCCTCCAAAGCATTTCCAGTAAGCAGTCTGTATTGTCAGGAAATGTAAATCAACATGGTGCCACAGCAGTCTGTGAGGTAGTATGCCAGCTGAGAACCTTTCTTTCAGTTTCCAAGATCATGTGCATAAATTCAGTATATAAAAAAATCTTCTTGTACCCTAATGTATCTCTGCCACTTAGTAACCAATGCAGAAGAAGCAGTAAACACAAAAGTTCAGATAACATGAGATCATCACAGCCCTTGAGCACTGGGAGGCATGAACTTCAGCCAACAAGCTCTGGTCTCTGAGAGAGTGATTACTTTATGATAATACAGCTCCTTTGGCCTTTCTTTTGCAGGCGAGCATTTGCTCTTTGACAGTGAAAAATAAATGATGACATTGGCATTTTAGAGTGGTTAATCCTTTGTCGCTCATCATTTTATGCATATTCATGCAGGATATGCAGCACTCTATTGGAGCACTCCCTCAGTTCAGACATGCTGTCTGCATTTAAGAAAGAAATAGAGAAAGAATGAGAGAAAGAAAGAGAAAAAGTATTTAAAAAAAAAAATCAAGAGCCTTTCATCTCCTTTTGAATATAGTTCTGGTGCAAAAATTGAAGTCTTCCTTTCTGAGTTTTTTTGTCATGTGGACATAAGCCAAATACTAGGACTTCAAGTCTTTAACTGGCTGGTGTGTGGTAGAATAAAGAGCCTTTGGGAAAATTGTTCAACCTAGAAAGAAAATTTGAGTGACCCCATCACATATTTTCCTTTCATTTTCCTATGAAAAATAGTAAGCTTCTAATAATATGTCCTGAAATATTTTCATTGCTTCCTAATACTTACATGCAGAAGAAGTTTCCAAGTTTTCAGCCTGAGCTCCAAGCACTATTTTTAAGTTCTCTTCTGTTGAGGAATAAACTTCCCTGACCCTGACATCAGTGACAGAAATAGGTCAATGTTATTTGTG